>NC_090921.1:1469402020-1470602020 GCF_040938575.1 Ambystoma mexicanum | reverse complement strand
GCTGTAACATCTCACGTGATCCTCTGCAGTATTACCTCGAGGTACCGTCTGCCTTACTTTGGCCACATGGGAGAAGTCTTCAACCTGATGGTGTCAGTGATGACTCTGTAAGATTCATCACAGCACATTAAAAGGTAACCAAAAATCGCTTTGATAAAAGTCCACGGAGGGCATTACAAAGTATCCCCATTGCACTGCATTGAAAGATGCTACTGTGTGCAATATAAAAAGGTTACACAAACAGGTAAAAAGTAATAAGACAAAATGAAAACATAGTTTCCCAGTACTGGCAGTCTGAAGGACTATTCAGTTTCCCTGTAACAAATTAGCAAAAAGGCCAGTGAAGTGAAGCTAAAGGCTTCACTTCTCTGTAAAATGTCCGGACAAGTTGTAAAACAAAAGCAAAACATTTGGCGGTCCATGGAACAAAGAGGGAAGGTTATTAGAATAGAAATCTTTCCTAATCGCTTCAGACCGATATTATACTCAATCTTTATGGAAAACTAAAGAAAAGATGAAAGAACAGCCTCCTGGAGGCACTTGAGCAAAAAGGCCAATCAAATCAAAGAATCTGCAAATCCTGAAGTGTTCAAGGAGGTGCTGCATACAAAGGGGGTTTGACCGGCAGGAGAAAGTGATTGCCAGACGAGGCGCCAACAGGTAACTGGAGACGGCCGGCATCTCAAGACGACCCAGAGCAGGGTGCATTGGAGGGCTGAGGAAAGGACCCCCAGAAAAGTTGCACACGGTTCAGAACCGAAGAGACTGGACAAGAAGAAGAGTCGGCCGCCAATGCAGACGCAAGCAGAGAGTCGTGTAAATTAAGCTGCAGTGAGTCGAGCGCTGCACAGACCGCACCAGTCTTCGGAGCACCGCCCGACACAAACAGGTACAGGGTGGCTCCAATGGACTGGGAGGTGGACAGTGAGGCAAGAAAGATAGAGAAAAGCCCCAGAGTGGGGTGAGGGGTCTGAAATGTGTGGGGAGCACAAAGTTGTAATGTTTTCATTGTCAGAAATATTTATTAAAATAAAATGGTTGGATAAAGGCATATCTGTCCCTATCCTAAAGAGTGTTTCCCTAGCTATTAAACTAAAACTAAGGATCAGTCTATGTCAAGTTGTCAAAATTATTTAAACTGCCCTTGTGTCAAAAACATACTAATCTGACCCTCACACTGAAAAGGAAAAACTAAAAGTGTAAGGACATTGGGCCTGATCACGACTTTGGTATTACCGCCGGCGCTAATAGCTCTACCGCCGAACTCCCCCGCGCTAATAGCGCTGGATCACGAGTTTGGCGGTAATGTAATTCTCCATTCTCCATTGAGCCCATTTGGGAATGCCCCATTCCCCATTGGGCTCAATGGGGAAAATTTGCGCTCTTACCGCCGGCGGATTTCCTGCCGGCGGCAATAGCGCACATTTTTGGCAGATCTCCCCCCAGCCAAGAGCTGGAGCGAAATCCGCCAAAGTCCTGATTTGGCGGACACTTAAATCCGGCGGTAATAGCGCGACCGCCAGATTTAAGGGTTACCGCCAAAGTCGTGATGAGGCCCATTGTCTCTTACTTATGATTTGCAAAATGTGTTCACAATTCAAGCAAATAGCTACATCCAAACATAAATAGCCCTTTCCAAGGTGAAATCCTTGGATCCAGAGGGTGGTTCCCTCCACCTGGATATCTCAGGTAGCATGGCAAAAGTGTCTCTTTCAAACAAACATTTCTAAAGGATGACATCCTAATATATTCCACTGTCTGGAATCCTTTAGTAGGTTCTTTAGATCCTCTGGCATACTCCCCTGCCAGCTATCTTTCTACAATTGTCAAGTTCTTACTTAGAGTGGATTGCCTGGTATGCTCCCGTGCAATGAATCCCTTTCTGGGGTCGTACAGATCCCCTGGTATACTCTCCTGCCAGATATCTTCCCCCCACATGTTCACTGTCTGATGTGCTCCTTTCACCAGGCCTTCTTCTCTGAGTACACTGTCTTTTAGTATAGCACTGTTGTATTACTTCACTGTGCCTATACGTCATGGGCTTTAGGTACTACATGTTCCAACTTTCCCCACATTGATATCTCATTTATGGAGACTTGTTCAAGTTCTGTCTTTTAATTTCTTCATTAGTATTCATTTGAGTGTGGTAATACCTGCCCAACTTTCCCGTCATTGATATCTCATATATGGAGACTTGTTCAAGTTCTGTCTTTAAATTCCTTCATTAGTATTCATTTGCTTTTGGTAATACTTGCCCCAACTTTCCCCACATTGACATTTCATACATGAGGACTTGTGTTTTACTTGGTCGGTATTCGAAACAGTTTCTCAATTATTTACATGCCTATCGGTAGACCCTGTGGTCCCCAATGGATCTGGGCAGACTTACTGGTATCTGGTAGCATTCCCGACCCATGGCACATTGCGGCGGTGACGCTTCCTCTCTGGGACGGCGTCTCTCGCACTACAAACTGGACTTATGGCCCTTTAGTAACGTGCATGCAATGGATGGGATTTCAGAGTAGTTCTGAGTCCAAATAATCGAACCAACTCAGGAAGATGTCAAAGAGTCTGTTTTATTAAAAGTTATCTAAAACAGGGAGGTTACAACGGACATCAATGGACGTTCACTAAGCTCTCGACGATTTTATCATAAAAACATGCTTATATGCAAAAGATACGTCAAAAGTGGCATCATACTACGTGCCAATTGAAAACCTATCAAGAGGTGGGATTGGTTAAGGAAGACATCTAAATATACTTTCTATAGGGATTAGGATTGTTATTTGCAGCCCACCGTAAGGTGGACAACTTATGCCTACCTCTAAAACATGTCATCTTTAACACTATTAAGTACACAGGTTATCATTGGTCTTCAAACTATAAGGCTCTTCGTTATACGGCCCTCTACAATTGGTTGGCATGCTGTAGTGAAAAAGGAGAACCCGCAACCCCCTGGGACCAGCCCTTAGTTCAATAAAATCACTCCTAATTACCTTCCCACACAAGTAAGTTTATACAAAAGCACGATGAACTCAGTCTGGAAGAAAGCCAATCACACAAAATAGATGATGCTTGCATTTATTTTCTGCAGCGTCTAATGAGAACTAAGCAGCATTTTACAATAATATGGGAATGAAAGTGCAAGCTGTATAATGCCAATTGTCAGTCACAGATGAATATGCAATTATTTTGTCTTAAGCTCCTAGAAAATGTAGATGAAGGTACGATCAGATGACACCCGGGACCCTCACCGCTACAGGTGCCTAGCACTCCTCGAGAGAGGAGGGGAGGACTGGCCAAGCCCCCCACAGTCCTACACCAGAGCGGGGATGTGATGCTAGGAGTCTCGGCCCAGATAGTGTACGGCTGGTCGTCCAGGCACTGTTCCTCTTTGTATGCGCGTTTCACCAAAACAGCCCAGGATGAGTCCCTCTCTCACTAGCCCAGGTATAGTTCTCTTATTAGGGGCTGCACGTCAATCACTATGATGCACCAGCTCTTCGAGAGGTTTCTAGGCTCACCCTTCCGGGCAGTAAACATGTTTTCGCCTGGAAAGTTATATGACTGGAAACAGCCAGTCTTGGCTCCCAAGCTTTGTGCACGTTGTTTTGGGAAGGCCTGACATTCCTGTGTTATCAATGCACCTGACTCGAGAGCGAAGACGAGCAAGGCTGTGCAAAGCTGTGCCTGGCTCCCAAGGGCTGCGTAGAGCCTCTTGCAAAAGCTAGATGTTTATGTCTTCAAGAAGGGCCTTCGCAGTTAACCCCTTACAAGCGTGCAGACTCACCATTTTCCTCCACGCTTCGAATAAGCTCTAATACACACAAGATAGCTCAGTAGGTTAGTGCAAGTGCAGGTTACTGCAAGTGCCTAGAAGCTTATCACGACATTCCACCCCTTTCGAAGTGAGGCCTGAAAATGCTGACTCAGTTCCATGATTTAGAAGCATGTACGGTGTGATGTACACCGATTAAGCATTTCTATAGCACAGTCATTCTAGTATAAAGGAAAGACATTCTGCGCAATAGCCCAATGAAAACGATAAGAATGAATATTAGGGAAATCAGCAGCCACAGCAATAGATGCAGCATTATATTAAGCAGCTTAGTGGAGGAGGGAGACCATCCAGTGAATACATCCCACCAGTGGTGAGTAGTAACCGATTACAGATGGTCAGCAGTTTTGATTAATTGGTTCCTGTCTATCATCAGCGTGCACTCTGCAGAGATAACTGAGGTAGCTAGCGTCTGGAAATCTTTCCAAGCAGTTTGGGCAAATTGTAAGCCAGGAACCTATAATTGTTAATAAGCAAGGAATGATTAGTAACTACGCAAGCTTTATGCTGATCTATCTGGAAAATGTCAGTCCCATTAATGTGGTATTGCATCCAGGTGCACTCCCCTGCTACGGGATGCATGCATGGGTCCAGAATCCCCCAAGTTTGGGGACACACCCACCCCTGATCCCAGGGCATGCAGGTCTGACTATGGATGGTGTAATTTTGGCTGTCTAACCATTCCCCTCGTATCTGGGGAACCCACCAGGAACCATTGATTTTCATAGGCAATACTATAAAAGGACACCATATTTCTAAAGCATATGTGGTTCTACTAACTTGCATTAAAGCATGGCATGTGTTATACATGTAATCAAAAGCAAGCGGTTTAATCCATATGTTTGCTGGTAACTGTAGCTCTGTGTGCCAGTGGGTTGAGGACAGTTGCCCCCATTCGGAGCGGAAAGCCAACACCTGCTGATTTAACAAAGTTTGCCACAAAATGCATCGTGTGTCTTTAGCAGTCTTATTGATCTGCCCTATGGCAGAAAAAATGTCTTCATAGCTAAAATTCTACCATCTTCAGTGGTTGCCAATACTTGTAGCAGTGTTGCGCAGGGTAGGGCTTATCGATGGGCCCCACTGGGCCAAGAGTTTTATAGTGGCGCTGGCATCAGAACCCATAGTGGCTAACTTATTGCGCACAGTTTCTATGTCAAAAGCATTTAAAGCTCCCGTTCCCACCCCCGCTGCACCCGCAATCAATGAATCTAACCCCCTAGCTACGTGCAATTTGGCGATGGGCCATAGAAACTGACTCCATTTGTAGCAGCTTGGTAGTACTAAGGAAACATTGCCTTGTGATAAATCTATGTCTAAGTGTACCTCTGTAATGATAGACGCGTGCATCACGTGTCTGCAATTTAAGTGTTGTCTAACTACTGGAAAATCTAGCATGTTTACAGTTTCTACTTTGTGTGACTTGAAGAAAACCATTCTCCAAGTGGGTTGCCTGCCATATACAATATCAGTTTTAGATACAAACACCATACTACCATCCGGCAGTGACTGTTTCAACGTACAATTGTATGAAATACATTTAGTCAAGTTATAGTCCAAAACATCTTGGCGAGTACACTCGCTGCAGTTCTTGGGACAAAAGAAACATGAAACATCAAACAAATTATTGGATCCATTCACTGAAACGTTTGGGCCTAAGATTTCATAAGCACCAGTCATATGAGTCAGTGACAAAAGGTGTCCGACAATATGCCAAGCTATCACTTTTGCAGTTCCATGTGGATACTTATTTGTAGCACTTTTCTCACAGATTATGGTGCAGTTGTAGTTATCACACAGGACTGGAGCATCAGGTGTAGTGCATGCGATTCTCAGAGTCCATGTAGCGTCTTGCATCAACCCCTTCTTTACAGAGAAAGCATTTGCTTGGCAGGCCAGGAGCACCCAAAGCAAGGTAAGACCCACCCCCTTCATACTGCTCTACATTCGTGGTGTGAGCCTATGTCATGCCTGCCGGACATACCTCTGGACCAGGAACAACTTCTCCATACAAGATGAGTTACGCCCATAGAACCAGTAGACCTTTTTACTCAAAATGGAGGTTATTCGATACATTGCCCGGAAAACGACGTCTGCATTTTTCACGTAGTTAATTTTCACGTGACTTAGGTCCGTCACGTGTAGCAGGGCAGTGCGTACATAAGCAGCGTGGAAACTCCATTCGCTGCTTCTGATTAAGTCAATTTTGGCGTTTGTAGCTGAACTCCGGACCTGCGTTCTCCCATTCCTTTCAGCAAACTTCTTTGGCCTAATTTGAGCTTGTTTTCCTCCACACGCTAATTCCTGGGTTGCGTGTATCCTGTTCGCGTGCCAAATCTCCACGCGGAGGCTGTCTGCAATTATTCATACTTTGCGGTGCCGTCCGTGAACCATGCAGACTTTTGTTCTTCCTCTGTCAGTGTATTATAGACGGGTGCGACTTTGAAGGGAGATTCTGGCAGCGCCACAGGGGTGCTCGGTTCAGGCATCGCTTCCAAGTTCACTGCCTCCAGAATTTGTTCTTGCATTCTGGAAACCCCTGTGCGGCCAGCTTTCACGCGTTGCTGTAAATACCATTTCCATTTGACATGAGTGGTGTCTTGCACTCTGCCACTTTTCCCGCTTGCAGCAGTGTCGCGCACCCAGCCCATGATCGGAATTTCTGTGCAAATTGTTACTGGTTGCTCGCCTGTGATTCTTTCAGTCTCGACTAGAGCCCAGTACACTGCAGCAACTTGTTTCTCAAACGGAGTGTATCTTGTCATGGGATCTGTGAGCTTTCTTGACCAGAACCCTTGCAGCACTCTTTTCTGTCCTTGCTTTTGCCACAAGCTCCACACAGCAACATCATTGTAGACCAGAATTTCCAGTTCAAAAGGATCAGTTTTTGTCATGGGGCCCAGCGTGATGTAATTCTGCAAAGCATCCTTAGCCTGCTGAAAGACAGACTGTTGCTCTAGGCCCCATATAAAATCATGTTTCTTTCTGGTGACTTTTTAGATGGATTTCAGTATCAGGCTTAAGTGAGGTATGTGATTTCTTCAAAAACCCATTAGCCCAATGAATCGTTGTGCCTCTTTTTTATCTGCTGGTGGAGCCATCTGCTGAACCATGTCAATTACAGGGTCGGGAATTTTCTTAACTGACCCAGACCAGATTGCACCTAAGAATTTCACATCTTGAGCAGGCCCCTGTACCTTTTTAGGATTTTTGGCCCACCCCCGGTTTTGCATGTGTGTGATCAACTTTTCAGCAGCTTTTTCTACATGTTCCTTCTCAGCACTGGTCAGCATGATGTCATCAATGTAATGAGCAACATACACATCATCCAACTGCACTATCTTTAAGTCTCTGGCAATCAATCCATGACACAGAGTGGGACTATGCAAATACCCCTGGGGCAATTTAGTAAAGGTAAATTGTCTGTCTCCCCAAGTGATAGCAAATTGGTCTTGTGACTCAGTGTCAATATCAATGGAGAAAAATGCATTGGCCAGGTCAAGGACCACATGCCATTCACCCACTTCTTTCGTAAGGTTTTCAACCAGGGTGATGATGTCTGGCACCGCCACAGCTAAGGGCGGCACCTTCTTATTCAAAACACGGTAATCAATTGTCAGATGCCACACCCCATCTGGGCGGCGGACAGGCCAGATGGGCGAGTTGAATGGGCTGACTGCCGGCCTCATTATGCCAGCTTTCACCAATGACTCAATAGTTTCACCGATCTATGTATGTCCTCCTAATAACCTGTACTGTTTCACACACACTGGCTCAGCAGGAGGAGGTAAATGCAAGGGGGACCATTTGGCATGCCCAACCACAACGGGGTTAACAACTCTCACATGGACCTTCCGATTGCCAAAAACAAATTCACCTAAATCTGTAGTCACACTTTTGCCTAACAACATATCCATGCCTAGAATATACTCCAATATGTCTGCAATCAATACCTTTGCTGTGAAAGGCAATCCCTCGCCAATTGACATTTTTACATTAAAGGCTTTTGTAACAGTTTCTGCTCCCCCATAACCATTGACTAGAACTCTGCGACCAGATAATTTACTGGTATTGCCATTCAAAATGGTTACCTCAGCTCCCGTGTCTAATAGAGCCAAGACGTGTTTTACTTTCTCATCCAAATACAATGTAAGTGGCACAAAAGGGCGTCTGTCTCTGGGACTGGTTCTCTTTATTAACCGTACCTCAAAGACAGAGCCAGCCCTTCAATCAAAAATGGGGGCTGGGACCTCCCACTTGTCCTTTGCCAAATCAGGGTAACTTTATGCTCGCACTTTGGGCTTCAACACCTCTTCTTCAGAGGGTGCAGAGGGCTTAGTTTTTCCTGATCCTTGTTTTCTCAGTTTCTTCCATTTCTCAAGCAGCACAGGTGTGGGTTTACCATCTATCTCTTCCCTTGGAATTCCCGCTTTTAGCAGGTCCACCCACGTCTGCGCGTGACCTCAATGGTGTCAATTTTCTCTTTAGACTTTACATTTTTGCCACGCTTTTTCTCTGAGTCATTACTCGCAGCCACTAGGTGCGCCGCTTTGCGCACATCCAGCCCTTCTAATTGCTTTAACAGAAGTGCCATTTCACCAATGGCTTTGCCTTGTGCTGGACCCAGCAATGAAAGCAATGCTGCCTTCATATGGCTCAGAGCGTTTCTCAGCAAGCGTGCGCGCATCCCAGCTGTAAACAACCCCATGTCAGGCCCTGCAAAATTTGCACTGCACAGTGCACACTGTAAACCCATCTCTCTAAGCTGATCTGTTGCTTCCGTTAGTGACCCCCAACCGCCCCAATTCTCTTCCATATCCATCGGACTCGCATACAGATTTATTAGCGCAGTCTGAAGCCAATTAAACAAGGAATGCGAGCCTTGCTGCCCGAGCGCACCGCGCAACATCTGTCCCAGCATTACATTAGTGGTGATTGAACCCATTTTTAACAGTTCTTCTGGGGTTAAGATCCCATCGGCACCTGTATCCCAGCCCCTTAAAAGCCACTTCATAATCGATTCACCTGCCCTCTGTTTAAATAGCTTAGCAATCTCTAAAAGCTCTGTCTGTGTATAATCGCGGACAATCCTAGTATTCTGAATGTTTCCATCGCCAGCTTGGCCTTTTGACTTGTTAGTGATTAACGGCCGTGCTGGATAAACACATTTCTTTGGAGCACATTCCAGCTCCTCTTCCTCAGAGCAGTCTAATTCTGCAAGCCTGACTTCAACAGATTCATCCCAGTCAAATGTTTGTTCAGTTTCGCTGTCACTAACTTCACCCGACCATAAATTTGCGTCCCAGTTATCTTTCCTAATTAGTGCACGAATCCTTATCTTTGACGGATTGCCCCACCGCTGTCTGCGCTTGTGCGTGGCTACACGCATAGCTAAGGAGGCACACCTGTCCTCCATCTGATCGTACCGCTTAACGAACGATTCAAGGGTCGAATCTGCGCATCTTTAAGCAATTCATTCTCATGCAACTTCCTGAGCACCTGCAGGAATAACCATCCTATGTTTCCTGCTGCTTTTAGCTCCCGTCTGCATTTCCCAAACGGTAAACTCTCCAAGCACTCACTAATTACCGCCGGGGAAACATCATTTTCAAGCATGTCCCATGCCCTCGGTGCCGAGTACCGATGCAAAATGTCTGCCACACCCGACCATGCATTTGTTGCCAGCCATCCTGGAATGTGACAGAGTGCACTATCTCCCACATTGCATTCATCCTTTGCTTGTTTCTTCCAGAAGGGCATTGTGCTCGCAAAACCCTGCTTACAGCGCCAAATGTAGTGAAAAAGGAGAACCCGCACCTCCCTGGGACCAGCCATTAGTGCAATAAAATCACTCCTAATCACCTTCCCACAAAAGTAAGTTTATGCAAAAGCACGATGAACTCTGTCTGGAAGAAAGCCAATCACACAAAATAGATGATGCTTGCATTTATTTTCTACAGCGTCTAATGAGAACTAAGCAGCATTTTACAATAATATGGGAATGAAAGTGCAAGCTGTATAATGCCAATTGTCAGTCACAGATGAATATGCAATTATTTTGTCTTATGCTCCTAGAAAATGTAGATGAAGGTACAATCAGATCACACCCGGGACCCTCGCCGCTACAGGTGCCTGGCACTCCTCCAGAGAGGAGGGGAGGACTGGCCAAGCCCCCCACAGTCCTACACCAGAGCGGGGATGTGATGCTAGGAGTCTCGGCCCAGATAGTGCACGGCTGGTCGTCCAGGCACTGTTCCTCTTCGTACGTGCGTTTCACCAAACAGCCCAGGATGAGTCCCTCTCTGTCATGCATGCTGGACATATTACCTCTGGACCTGGAACAACATCTTCACACAGAACGAGTTATGCTCATAGAACTGCTAGACCGTTCTATTCTAAATGGAGATTGTTTGATGCACTGCCGGGAAAACGACGTCTGCATTATTCCCGTCGTTAAATTCACCTGATTCAGGTTAGTCACGTGTGTTATGGTAGTCCAGGCACTGTTCCTCTTCGTACGTGCGTTTCACCAAACAGCCCAGGATGAGTCCCTCTCTGTCATGCATGCTGGACATATTACCTCTGGACCTGGAACAACATCTTCACACAGAACGAGTTATGCTCATAGAACTGCTAGACCGTTCTATTCTAAATGGAGATTGTTTGATGCACTGCCGGGAAAACGACGTCTGCATTATTCCCGTCGTTAAATTCACCTGATTCAGGTTAGTCACGTGTGTTATGGTAGTACATTCATAAGCAGCGTGGATACGTCACTCGCTGCTTCTGATTGAACCAATATGCTGTTTGGTAGCTGAAACGCTTGATCTGCGTCCTTGCATTGTCTTCAGTTACTTCCTTGGCTTCTTCAGCGTGTTCTCTTCCACACACGAATTCCTGAAGCTGCTGCCTGGAAGTCACAGGTTGGCCGCACTGTCGGCATGCTGTTCAGTCGCATGTATTCTGACACGCGGGTTTCTGATTTCTTCGCATGCTGCTTTCCTGACTACGTTAAGTATGGTCGCGTGTAAATCCTGCGTGGACGCTGTTTCCAAGCGCGGCTGTCCTGGGCTGCGTGTACTTTGTTCGCGGGTAATATACACGCTGACTCTGCAACTCTTCAGGTACGACTGCTCTGACTGCGTGCACTTTTGTTTGCGTATCGCACATGGTCTACTCTACTCTTTACACGCTCCGGTCCTAGTTGCGTGTCCTTGTGTTGCGTGTGAATGCTCACGCTTGCATGAGCGGCTGTCCCGGCTGCGTGAACTCTGTCGCATGTAAACCTGCACGTGGGCTTTTGAACTCTGTTGAAACGTGTAATTCCACACGCATACAATTCTTTACTTTGGAGTGATTACCTGGCACCTGTGATGAGATAACAGGTGGACTCATTTCATCATATTACTGTTCTACTTGGGAAAGGAAGTATTTCTTTTTGAAGGTGATTGTGCACAGTACTTTGGACGCTATCCTGTGGTGCACCAACCCGGTATCTAGCGTGAACCTCGTGCCGTTCGGGATAAGTCTCCCTTACTAACCTTCCCATCCTTTTCGTTGTTTTAACTGCTGGATTTCTTCAGAGACTTTGATGGAGACTTCAGTTCTTAGCCTACTGGTCCGTGTGGTTAATTAGTGCTCTTGCTGTTCTATAGTTGATTTGGGACAGTTTCTCTTGATACTTTATTTATCCTAGGCTGACTTCCTATAAAGCTCCCACGCCCTTTCCAGTGATCCCTCTCTCTGCCTGTTTCACCAGTCAGAGAGTGGTATCATTTGGAAGGTCCAATTTGACTTCACTGCTATCAATTTGTGTGAATAAGGATCCGGAAGAGCCCTACCAATTGTATCCTTTTCGGTTACCGTATCCTTTTCATAAGATACCTTGGTGATTTATGACACTCTCTCACTGGCCCAGGTATAGTTCTCTTATTAGGGGCTGCACGTCAATCACTATGACGCACCAGCTCTTCGAGAAGCTTCTAGGCTCACCCATCCGGGCAGTAAACATGTTTTCACCTGGAAAGTTACAAGACTGGAAACAGCCAGTCTTGGCTCCCAGGCTTTGTGCACGTTGTTTTGGGAAGGCCTGACATTCCTGTGTTATCAATGCACCTGACTCGCAGAGCGAAAACGAGCAAGGCTGTGCAAAGCTGTGCCTTGCTCCCAAGGGCTGTGTAGAGCCTCTTGTAAAAGCTAGATGTTTATGTCTTCAAGAAGGGCCTTCGCAGTTAACCCCTTGCAAGCGTGCAGGCTCACCCAGTTCGAGAGGCCTGGCTGATTTCAGCATTTTCCTCCACGCTTCGAATAAGGTCTAATACACACAAGATAGCTCAGTAGGTTAGTGCAAGTGCAGGTTACTGCAAGCGCCTAGAAGCTTATCACGACATTCCACCCCTTTCGAAGTGAGGCCTGAAAATGCTGACTCAGTTCCATGATTTAGAAGCATGTACGGTTTGCTGTAGACCGATTAAGCATTTTTATAGCGCAGTCATTCTAGTATAAAGGAAAGACATTCTGCGCAATAGCCCAATGAAAACGATAAGAATGAATATTAGGGAATATTAGGGAAATCAGCAGCCACAGCAATAGATGCAGCATTATATTAAGCAGCTTAGTGGAGGAGGGAGACCATCCAGTTAATACATCCCACCAGTGGTGAGTAGTAACCGATTGCAGATGGTCAGCAATACACACAAGATAGCTCAGTAGGTTAGTGCAAGTGCAGGTTACTGCCAGCGCTTAGAAGCTTATCACGACACATGCGTATGCCATGTCTGGAACATTCAGTTCACTTAGCAGCACGTAAGATCAGACCCAGGTGCCAGGAGATGGACTTGACTTTACCTCCCCACCCAATTAGCCCAGCATCTCTCATCACCCATGCCTTCTGCCATGAAGATTGTCTTTGAACTTGGCCTTGCAACACATCCTTGTCTGTGAGGATATAGGGGAATGCAGGCTCTCACTATCGTTGTTCTAGGACTCCAAGCTCAACTCTATTTTCAGCCTTGGTTCACATTACAGGAGACCACAAATGAGTCCATTTTGCAGCATTTTAATATCTTAAATGAATACAACTTGCCACGCTTGGTGTTCTTTCTTTGCACCTTAACAAGGGATGATTCATCCACATTCACTGCTTTCAAGAATAGATAACTGACCTTGGCTGCTTCAGTTTTGATACCAGTCCAGACAGCCTTCCAGGCGCTTCCATAATCTCAGCTTATTCTTGCTGCAACACAATTCTCGGTCTTTCCTCTCCATCGGTCCGGGCTTACTAAATTCATGACACCGATGTCCAGCTCCTACACCATGGCGGCTTCACCTGCAGTCTATTCACTACGTATAGCCAGCTTCTTTGATGACTTAATCTACTTGCGTTTCAGCATCTGTACAGTTATTGAATGGTTGATTTTCTGCAGCACTTCGCACACGTGCAATCTTTCTACTCGCACTCGATTCTCAACTTCGTCATTCGTTTCTGTAAGATCCATAAATTCTCCTTCAACCAGTATTTTCGGGGCGTCACACTTGTCTCTTGTGATGTCACTAGCTTCTCTTTTCGCTCCTTTTCTTATCCCTTCAGGGAGTTCCTCCCTCAGATTGTCATCTCCTCCGGGATACATTCGATAGGGTTTTCTCAGTGGGTACCTTCTTTCAAATATCTGCTGTGGTAGTGACACAACTGCTGGTATCAAACATGGCGTGATCTCCGGCCTCCAACATAGAGGAGGTAGGGGGCGGTATTTCCTGCAGAGGCATGTAGCTGCTCCTCTACGTTCCCCCTTCTGGCCAAGTCCTCAACCACCTCCTCAATTGTCTCCACATCTTGATACATTCTCTTGAAGAAGTGCTTGTTCAGAGTGCAGATCTTCATCACCCCAGTCAGGGGGCCGGCTGATTTAACATGCTCATCTACACTCCAGGTCATGTAGTTGCATTGTCCATTCGGATGACAATAGACCCGTCGTCCCATGTACTTCTTATGATTCCTTGGGTACAGGAACTTTGTTCGTTCAGGTGCTACAATGCTGGCTTCTATATATTTACTGACATCTTCATCCGTCAATTCCCTGGGTCCAAACCCAGATTCGACATCAATCATGATCTTCATTCCTACCGCCTTCTTTGCTGTTTTCTTGCACTGTGCTATCACTATCCTGATCACACAGAATCGAAACATCACCATTACCTATATTGCTCCAAGGATCTTGAATATGTTTGCCAACCACTGCAGAATCCACGAGAATATGGAGGCACACTCACTGTCGTCCCCATCTCTTGTCATCAAGAGATGGTAAGAACGTGCAGCATGAAGGCCCAATTATGGCGCAAACTCCTCCTTCCATCACTGTGATTATGTCAAGGACATATCTGTCCTGCCGGGTCATTAATCGTATGGCCCTCAGCTCTTCCTTGATAGCATTGAATCCCTTTATGGTGGTATTGATTGTCTGCAGGAGCTCCCATCTTGTAATCTGCCATTTAGCGCTGGCCATCGTCTGGATCCCAGGCATGAATATAGTCATAAATATTGAGGAAGTCTTGCCGAACAACCTGTTTTCAAAAGGAATTGAGTCATATGCTTCTATTGATTTGGCTGAGAAGTAATTCTCTCTTCTGGTCCGATTGAGAAATTCAAGCGATCTTCTTTTTCTCAAATGGACATCTGCTTTTGGAACTTCTCCAATATTCAGGTCACTCTGAAGAATCACTAATGCTGGAACATGGATGAGCACCAAGGAACATACTCCACCACAATCTTTGGGCAACTTCATGTAGGCTCTAGACCCACCAGCACAATATCGATCCATGAGAACGGTTGTCCCTTTTCCCATCCTGGAAACGTCAAATGTAGTTCTGCACCATTTGTTATCTCCCACTTGATTCTTCCTCTGTCTTCAGAAGCACAATGTCGCATTTGCAAATGGGATTACAACCAATGGGCCTGATTCATCTTCTCCCCATGTCAGTAACTTGGCATGTTTAGCCCATGACTTCAAACACCCATAGTTCACCCTTTGCACCTCCTGTACATATTCTGGCTTCAGTTGATGAGCTGCACAGGACATCAATCCTTCCCATCCTTTCTCAGACTTGACTCGTCCATAGACTAGGACTTGAGTTCACTCCCAACATCAAGGTGATCCTGCTATTTCATCAACATCAGGGCAGTTATTTTTCTTCATCTCTTCAATGCCTACCTCATCCTGTCCTGCTGCAGGATATACAAGCATCTTGCTTTTCGAGCCGGGTTGCTTTTCTATCTATGTGGTCTTAATATAGTCATCCTGGTATGGAAATGACCACTTTGATCTCCATTTTAAAGTGGCCCAACTTCCTTGAAATTGTTCTCAGGTTATACATGCTGCAAGATGACTGAGGCACCTAGCATCGTGTTCTGGGACCTCTCTGGCAATGAAAGTTTGCACTGTATGCATGGCATAGGGTATGAGAGAGCAGACGTAGCAACTCTCCTTAGATGTTCTCTGCCTCACTTTCTTCATGTGTTGATACCGCATGTTATTCCCCAAATGTGCTGCATATCCAGGATAGGTATTTATCCCCTCATTATCTTCCTCTGCATCTCTCTTGTGTCTCCCAAAAGTAGTGTAATAATCATGCAGTAAATCAAAAGTAGTTTTCATAGTAGGTAGAACCATAAGGACCTCTCCTTCAGCAGAAGTACTAACACGATAGAGACTGTGAAAGATGAGGAACAGAAATACAAAGAAAGTAATTGTGCAAGCATATATTATGCATAAGAACATAGGCATCCATCTCTCATGCCACCCTACTACTAGCTGCACTTGTTTTTTTGTCTAGAACCGTTCCATTTTCTTATTTAATCATTTTTAATACAATCCTAACATTTCTTTATACTTGCAACTGTAAAATCTGCTCAATAATTGCAATAAGAAGCCTTCTTCTCACTGGGGAATCTTTAGGATCCTGTAAGAAAGTGTGAATATCAATGTCTCTTCTCATAAGAGCAGTTTAAGCTTGAAGTATAAACGCAAAGACAACAAGCACAAGTCGGTGAACGTCACTATCTGTAAGTACCATATGTTTAACTGCTTACAACAGGTATTCTCCAAGAAATGAATCTGGATACTGATCTTGTTTCCAATTTCTAATCAAGAACTGACGTTTAGGAATAACTCTGATACTTCAATATAGCTCTAAAAGTTCATTTCAAAATTCTAGAATTCTCTGCAAGTCCTTGAACTCTCTGCTAAAATATCTATAGGGAGGGTCCACTGAATTCTTGTCCAATACAAAATCTGTATTAATTGCTGGCTTCTTTATCGTCCTTCTTCTTCGTCATCGATCGTATCTGCACATGCTGAAATTCTTCTTCCTGTCTTGCTTCTAGATCAGCATTCTCACCTTTATAGTCTTTTACGTCACCTAGGTGAAGCCAAGCTCATCTCCCTTGGACCTTCACAGCTGAAGGGGTTATATTCTCTACACAGAAGGGTCCATTAAATCGTGGCTCTTGCCACCTTCTAGTAAAATTCTTGATGAGAACTAGGTCTCCAACTTATAACTTAGGTGTCGGTAGTATTTCATTTGGGTTGGTTGTTGAATTGTCTTCTTCTGTGTTCTGAGACCAACTCCCCTTGCGCTTGAGTTGATCTGAAATGAAAAAAATGCTAGAAGTCATACATGTCAAATAGTCATACATTTCATCACCTAAAGTTTTAGCTACACTCTGGGCATCACTTTTACTTCTAGATGGAGGAGTAAGGGGCGTTCTCATTTGACACCCTGTCAATATTTTGTGCGGGGTGTGGTGGTGGTCCGATCCTGGCTGATTCCAAAGGGTATATAAGGCTCGGGGTAGGCAATATAGCCATCCCTTCTTCAAAGTCAATGTAATTTTGGTGATCCTTTCTTTAAGGAGGCTGTTGGGTCTCTCACATATTCCATTCGCTTGCGGGTGATAAGCAGAGGAAAACGTATGCTTAATACGCATTAGAAACTCTATCTGTTTGAATGGTTCATTAAAAAAATGGGGCCCATTTTCGGATCTCAGCACTTCACACACACCCCAACACGGGAAAACCGTACACACTAAAAATGTCAGTGCACAAGGGGCATTAAGGTGTGTACACGGACCTGCCTCGATCCACCTAAAGAAGGGACACACCACCACTAATAGATATCTATATCCGTTACATACTAGCAGCATATTGACATAGTCGATATGCAAGGGCTTGGCCTGGAGCTCATGCTGTAAGGCTTTGTGTGTGCTGAGCTCTGGTGCTTATCCAAAGAAGATCCTGAAATACGGCACTTTAAAAGCCTCCTACTGCACCATATTTTCGGAGGCACCTGCCTGGCAACCCCTGCCACCATAATCTGGATTGTGCTGGGTGCATTTATAGATGTTAGCACCTCAGAAAGCAGACTGAAATTCAAGCGACACAAAACACAAACGGAATGAAAATGGCAGCTAGTACGCGCTGCTCTGCTGTGTTAGAGCCATATTAAGGAGCAGCGGGTGACTTGAAAGAGCAAGCTGTTGCATGAGGGGCAACAGCACACATGGTCGGCAGCGCGGGCCTCTCCCTTGTGCCTCGCATGAGCCCTAGTGCTGGTAAGGCAGATCCCTTAGAGCAGACAGAGTTCGCCCGGTGTCCCTCTGGAGACTATCCCGGAAAGGCACCTGGGACATTGCTATTACCTGGGAACATACGTGAGGCGGCTCGTTTGGGTGCCCGGTGCTGCGACGCAGAGAGGAAGACCAGAGAGCAGTGGATTTCGCTGACACTGCAACACTGAGCGGCAGTGTGCCGTGTGTCGGGGACACACACGGTCTACCCAGACAGACGCCCCATTGGTGAGGCGGCCACAAAATGCTGGAAACCGCTGCAAGATGGTAGGCACTAAGCGCATCAGCTAGGAGGTAATACATGGCGGCTGGAGTCTTTGAATTGCACCGTGGACCAGGAGGGCTACACTGGCAGACGAGCGGTCAGTGACTCGATCCTGGGCTTAATCGATAACAGGCCCCCGGACAACACACAGCTGCTCCCCTTGCTAGGGAGGCGAACGTGGCTGGCAGATCACACTCGAGCTAGGAGCCTGCCCACTTCTTTCAAGACAGCAGATTGCACTGTCTCCACTGAGTTACGAGGTGCCCACGACAAAGAGCATGACAATGGGAGATGATCACTGACAAGCCTCCCTGCAATACAGATACAGGAGAAAGGAGCGGTGCACTTACCAGCAGCAATTAGACCCCCCCCTACTCCCCAGAGCAGCGCCTGGGCCCTTTACAGGCACACACTGCTGGCTTCTGGTGCCCTTGCCATCGGACTGCGTGCTCTGAGCAGTGACTGCAGGTACCCAGGGAATGAACCCGCCAAAGCCCTGCTGGTTAATCCAGTGAGTGACTGTGCATCTTCCCCCTTGGCAAACACACAGCAACACGCTGCCTGCGGACCCTCTAGGAGCCCCTCAATTGCTTGCGCCTGGCACTGGACTAGCTCGTTGTGCTTGTGTGCAATGGACTAGTGGTGATTTACCCTGGCACAAGCTGCTCAGCGACTAACAGAATAAGTGCCACTTCGGTCACAAGCTACATCACAACAGACTTCTTTTGGTCAAGGACCGCTACACATAATGCTCAAAGAAGGGACTAAGAAAGTGATTACCAGACCTCAGGCTTTCATCACGGAAACAAATCTTGACTGCTGACCTGTGAGTCCCAGAACACTAAGCTAGATCTTTAAGGATGACAGACCAGGACGGCCGACAGGTCACTACAATCTACATAAGCACATGTAGATAGAGAAGATATGTTTTTCGCGCCCCTTGCCTGAAGAGCGGCTTCACAGAGTGGGACCATATTGGGAACACAGAGCTAGATAAGCAGTCCTTGAGGGCAGTTTGGGTCACAGCAATAATTTGAGCAGACCAGAGGGACCAACCTGTAATTTAAACTACAACCATAAGTGTCAAAGCACAGAGGTGGTGCTGCAGCCGGCAAGCTGGGCGTCATGCCTACATCGAAGAATAAGCAGAAGGTCAACATCATGGACCCCTTTGCAGGACTCAGAAGAACACAGGCACCAACCTCGACAGAGAGTGGTACAGGTGTAGTGGATAAAGATCCACAGGAAGAAAAGGTCCTCGCAGCGATTGCAGCACTTAGAACTTCACTAGAAAACAAGATAGATGAGGTCAAAGTAGATGTGCAATTACTACCACGGGCTTTACGGGACCCTGGCAGAGCGAGTCACGAACATTGAGGAACTATTAAAAGAAACAACTGCTACCACCACTGACCTAGCCACCTGGCTGAAAACTCTTAAAGCCAAAAATCGCTTTCAAGAGCAGAGAGCTGAGGAAGCGGAGGGCCGACCCCACAGAAATAATGTCAGGGTTTTAGACATACTAGAAGACGCAGAAGGCAGAGACCCTACAACCTACACTGAAAACCTGTTCCTGCAGGAGGTTGGCCCAGGCAAGTTATCACAGGGATTTGCAGTTGTAAGGGCTCATCGATCTCTACAAAAAAGGCCCCCACCTGAGTCCCATCCTTGCCGATTATAGCCAAGATACTGAACTTTCGAGACTGGGAGGTATTACTACAGTTCTCCAGAGATGGCGGAGAGATACAACGGAGTGGCTCCAATGTAGCCAACTATCCGGATTATACCGCTCTGGTACAACAGCAACAGAACCGATTCATCTCTGTCAAAGCCAGGCTGCTGAAAAAAGGGGATCAGATATATGCTCACATATCTTGCGAGACTCAAAGTAATACACAAAGTATTATCAAGGTTTTTCAAAAGCCCAGAGGCAGTATCAATGTGGTGGAACATAACAACCTGGACAAATATGAAGATCCTACACACCAGGCAACAGGAATTGGAATTACTTAGAGGCATTTTCTGAGGAACGTCAGCACACCCAATGTGACGAGACGCCCAGATGTCAAAGTTGAGTGCACTGTCTGGTCTGGACAGTGCATACAACCATATAACAGCATATTTCTATGAGCAAGCCGTTAAAACAGTAGATAGTACACCATAGCTGGAGACCAAGCCCACTGAGCCCAGATGGAATACTCCCCGATCCATATGAATACTCGACAGAGGACATCTGTTGGGTTTTCAGGCTGGTGCCTGTTTTGGGAAATAGGCACTGGCAAGCCCGAGCAGACCACATCTGTTGGGCATAGTTGGAAGCCCACTGTCAGGACTCACCACCAATACTGTTTTGCTTTGTGGAAGGAGCACCAGCCACTGAGATGAAACACGTAAGTAGCCGAAGAATTCTTCCTACTATTGTAGCCCTCTGTTGTGTGAAACTAACAACCAGAAGGATCTAGTAGTCGGAAGATGGGACACAGACCCACGACAGGCCGGCTGTGAAGGCAAAATAAAAAGTATTACATTACAGCTTGGAATTCAGTAGTTAAGCCCCAACAGATAACATGGAGAGGAAATGGGACCAACCTGGTAAGAGCTGGGGGTAGATCTAAGTCTTCGAATGAGGCCTCCCTTTGGAACAGCCTCCTTGCCACCTTGAAACTTGAGGAGAACCATCTCTGGAAGCACCTCAAGACCTTCCTCTTCGCCTCTTCCTTTGCCCCTCTTCTCCCCTGCTGACCTGTTTTTCTCTTTTGGCACCATACACCTGGCCACCCTCTGTCCTTCTGGCCCAGGTACCTGCTCCACCTAACTCCCTCCTGTACTGCCTGCGGGCCACCCATTGTACTGGGATCTGTATCTGTACCCATACAGTCCCCCACCTTTCTTCTGCACTTATCAGATATACCATATATGACCAAACATGCACTTGCCACTTGCGTGCTGCACTACCACCTTTTCCTTGCCCATATTTATTTATTTCACTTATTTTTTTATTCTTTTTCTCTCCTCTGTTTTGCACTTTCCACTTCTCCCCCTTTTCCCTTCTCCATGCACTTGCGCGTTCTTTTTTTTTTTTTTTAACTTTGTTTTATTAGCATTTTTTATAATACAACAAAAGGGCTCAAGGAAAATTCAAAAAGATATACAAATAGCTGGCCCAACAACCCTCCCCCCTCCCTTTTCCCTCCCCGAACAGCCCCCCCCCCCCTGAAACTTTGACCCAGATGGGTCTCCTTGTTTGGGGAGACGCTGCAGAAGTTTTATTTGTCCGGAGCACGAGAAAAAAGTTGTACGTTGACTACGTTTGTGGCTGTACATCGTCCACCATACCCCGGGCCGTGGGCGCCCAATCCCTCCTTCTTTCCTCCTCATGGGTCAATGAACGTCCCATCCCCAGGTCTGCTGTACCCCGAACCAGTTTGCTTGGAATGTGCCCAACTTGTTATTCATCATTGCCGTTAGTTTGTCCATCAGAAACATGTTCTTGACCTTTTTCAACCAGACCTCCTTTGATGGGGTCTCCGGGCTCTTCCATTTTTGTGCCAGTGCCACCCTCCCCGCCCTCAACATGGTTTCCCACATCCTTGGGTATCTGGATATGTCTGTGTCCTCTGGGGGGAGGCCCAGCAACATTGTTAGGGGGTTCTGGGGGAGCAGTTCCTCAGTGATTTCAGCGATCCAGCCCCGTACCTCTGCCCAATATGTCTGGACTTTCGGGCAGTGCCACCACATGTGACCTCTTGTGCCAACCTGATCACACCCCCCTGGACATGCGAGGGACACTCCCGTGAACATTTTCGCCAACTTCGCAGGATCCCTGTGCCACCCCTGCAAGATCTTGAAATTGTATTCCATGTCCGCTGTGAATAAGTTCCCATGGAAAGCTATCTTAAATATCCTTGCCCAGGCGTCCTCAGAGATCTCCTCCCCCGCCAAATTGTTCCAGAAGGTACGGAACCTCCTCCTCTCCCCCAGGTTGACAGTGTTCAATATTTTATACATCCCTGATACCGCCCCCTTCCTGGAGGTCGCTGTGTCCACGAGTTTTTCAGAGGGGGTCAACTGTCTTTTCAAATTCTGTCCCCAGGATTGGTCGCACAAAATCCCCTTCAGGCGGAGATATTTGAAAATGGAGAGGGTCCCCTGCCCCAGGGCTTCTCTCATTACCTCATAGGGGCGGAATTCCCCCTCCTTGAACATTTGCCCCGCCCATTCCATCCCCGAGTCGGACGAGGATTGAGCGTTGCGGAACCCCCTGCTTCCCAGTCTGAGGGGGTGACCCCAGAGCGATGACATTGGGGACGGCCATGACGTTAGATGCGCCGTCTGGGGGCTTTCCCGCCAGATCGCCCAGAGGACTCCCAACGTTGGGTGTGATTTTAGTCTATTCGGAATGAATTTGCTTGGGGCCCACAGGAGGTCCCTGACCTTGAGTGGGTGGGCGTCCATGTCCTCCAAGTACGTCCAGTATGTACCCATCCCCTCCTTCATGTGTTCGAGGAGTACTCGCAACAGGGCAGCGCGAAAGTAGAGTTGGAAGTCCGGCAGCCCGAACCCTCCCCTCGGAAGGGTCAGGATTGCTCTTGCTGTCCTCGGGGTCCTACCCTGCCATATGAACTCACGCACCGCATTCTGAAGGACCCTGAAGGTTTGGTCGGGAACACTGGTTGGGAGGGCAGTGAAGAGATATAGTAAGCGCGGGAGTATGTTCATCTTCACAGCCGTCATATGGCCGTACCAGGACAAGATCATTGACCCCCATCTCCTCAGATCCGCAGTGACCCTTGCCATTACGGGGTCATAGTTAGCTGGGGCGAGGCTGGAGAGGTCCCGGGCGAGGAGGACGCCCAGGTATCGGATGGAAGCCTTCCCCACTTTTATCCCCCCCAGGCTGGTCAGGGGGTCCAGGGTCGGGTCCCTCGTTCTCATGGGGAGCAGGACTGATTTAGAGGCATTGATCTTGAGCCCCGAGAGGCGACCATATGCAGCCATCAGGAACATGAGGGGGGGAGCGAGGATCCCGGGTCCACCAGGTAGGCCAGGATGTCATCGGCGAACAGGGAGAGTTTAAATTCCACTTCGCCTCTCTGGATCCCCTTGATGTCTGGGTGTGCTCTGACCGCTATGGCCAGGGGTTCCATGGTGAGGACATAGATGAGGGGGGAGAGCGGGCAACCCTGCCGCGTTCCCCGCGAGAGGGGGAAAGTCTCTGACAGCCTGCCATTCACCTGAACCCTGGCGTTTGGAGCCCTATATAGCGCCGCCACCCAACCCATGATGTGTGACCCAAAGCCCATTTTCTGGAGGGTGAGTTCCATGAATCTCCACTCCACCCTGTCGAATGCCTTTTCTGAGTCGAGCGACAAGACGCACGCGTCTAGGTCCGACACCTGGGCGTAGTGGAACAAGTCTATGGTTTTTCGGATATTGTCCGAGCCCTGTCTCCCCCTAATGAACCCCACCTGGTCTCCGTGGACCATCTTTGGAAGGATCCCCTCCATTCGCCCCCCGATCACCTTAGCCAGGATCTTTACATCGGTGTTCAGCAAAGAAATTGGGCGGTAGGAGGAGCACTCCGAGGGGTCCCTACCGTCCTTGGGGAGCACCACTATTATCGCCTCCATCATGGAGTCTGGGAGGGGTCCCCCTTCCAGCACTGCATTGAATACCCTAACCAAGTAGGGGGATAGGGTTGAGCAGAACCTCTTGTAAAAATAGACCGAGTAGCCGTCCTCGCCGGGGGAAGTACCCCCTTTCATCCCTCTGATCACGCGCTCCACCTCCTCCTCCGTCACCGGGCCCTCCAACCCCTCCGCCGTCTCCCTTGAGAGGGCCGGGATCTGAATTGAGTTCAGAAACCCCTCAATCTCCGCCTCCCTCCCGTTAAATTCGGACGAGTATAATTTCTCATAGTATTGGCGGAAGGCCTCCCCAATGTGAGTTGTGTCGTAACCCATCTCCCCCCCTCGCTCCTTACTGCTTTCACTAATCTGCTTCTCTGTACCTCCCTTAGCTTCCAAGCTAAAATCCTGTCCGCCCTGTCCCCTTTTTCATAATACCTTTGTTTGACCAGTTGAAGGCTTCTCTCTGTCTGGTGGAGGAGGAGGTCCCTCAGCTGGAGTCTACAGTCCTCCAGGGCGGCCACCTGGCCTTGGTCCAAGGGGACCGTGGGGAGCCCCTTCGGTTGGAGTTGGGCTATTTTCTCCCTCAGTAGTCTTTCCTGGGCCTTTCTCTCCCTCTTTTTCTGGGCTCCCATTTTGATCAGGACTCCTCGTAGAGCGGCTTTAAAGGCATCCCATAGGGTATGTACACCTACCTCCCCATTATCGTTAAGGTCAAAGAAATCCGTGATGGCCTCAAGAACTTCCTGGGCTAGTACCTCGTCCTTTAACAGGGAGTCGTTGAACTTCCACCTCCCCCTGCGTTCGCTTAATCCTCCCCTTGCTATCGTGATTCGGACCAGGTCGTGGTCGGACCAGGGAATGGGGTCAACCCTATGGCCTGAGGTAAATGGGTGCAGGATCTCGTCCACCAAGATGTAATCTATCCTGGAGAACGATGCATGGGTGGCTGAGTAATATGTGAAGGGGGGGTGTTCGTTCTGGGGATCGGGATCGTGTCTATCAGTCCCAAGTCTAGATTAACCCCTTGGAAGTTACGCGCCATGGTCTTGTCTGATGCCCTGGAGGGCTGCGGGCCTGTGCGTTTTCTGTCCCGGGTTGCGTCCAGGACCATGTTGAAGTCCCCCCCACCACCACCGACCCATGAACAAAGTGCTTGAGTTTGTCCCCTACCTTTTCCCAAAATAGGGTTTGGCCTTCGTTTGGGGCATAGATTACAGCTAGGGTGAGCGGGGCCCCCTGAAGGGAACCCCGTAACATCAGGTAGCGGCCCTCTGGGTCTTTCAGCGTGGCCTCGTTCTCGAAGCCTGTATTCCTCGATACTAAGATGGCAACCCCTCTCTTTTTGCCTTTATGGGAAGCACTGAAAACCTCCCCTATTCCTGCTCTCCGCATTTTGGGCTCGTTACCCCGCGGCCAATGAGTCTCTTGCACAAAGAGAAAGTCGAGGTTGGCTCTTCTAAATTCCCTGCAGACCAGGGATCTCTTCGTGGGGGTGTTTAAGCCCCGTACATTTAGGGAGCCCACACCCAGGGGGGGCAGCCTGTCAGCCATAATCTAAGACTTCCTCTCTCTCAGTCAACGTACTCGACATGCTCTTCCTGGCGTGCTCCCTTGGTTCGACTTTTTGTCCCCCGACTCCCCCTTCCCCCTCCCTCCGGGTGGGCCAAGAACAAAAACCCAACTGCCCCCCTTCCATAAACCGTAACTGAACAACCGCAACTTCGTGTCCCCCCTCCCCCTTCCCCGGCGTCCGGCCAAATAGTTCTGCCATCCCTAGCTACTGGCCGAACCACCAGCTTACCCGCTGCAGCCGGGCATTCTGTGGAAAGCGTGTTTCTGTGAGCCCTCCCTCCCTCCTAGCCGTGCCGTCTCCCTCATGGCTCCCCCATACTTGCTGTTCGTAGGGACGCTGTTAATAGTGAATCCGCTGGCTTTTCTGTGTATCCCACATGACTCGGTGGGTTTCCCCAGGTCTCAATCCTCGGGATCGTTCCGCTCCCCCTCCTTGACTGGCGATGGGGTATTCATTTTCCTATATTTCCTTGCGCCAGTTTTACGTCTCCTGTCCTTCGACGGGCCCGGGCTCCCTGGGGTTTGCCTCCCCGGCCCCGACGGGGCCCTCCTGGGATCCGAGTCCACAACGTAGTCCTGGATGGCTACTCATATGTCATCTTCCGTGGTCAGGGTTGACCGCTGGCCCATGTACTCAAAGGTCAAAGAGAAGGGGTAGACCCAGCGGTAGCGGACCCCCTTTTCTTTCAGCAGGAGTGTTAGTGGGCGACACATCCTGCATTTGGCCAGGGTGTAGGCGGAGAGATCTTGGTAGATTGAAATCTGGGTGTTGTTGTAGGTGATCTCCCGAGCCTTCCTGGCTTCCTCCAACACCTTTGTTTTTTCGGAGTAATAGGGGAACCGGACCAGGATAGAACGGGCGCCCCCCTCTTTCCCCCCAGCCCTGTGCACTCTATCGAACGTGGGTTCCGTGGTCATTTCTTCGGCAAAGACGAGGGTGATGATGTCTCTCACCGCGCGGGTAATGTCTCTCTCCATTTCCCCGTCCTGTTCCGGAACCCCAAAAATTCTGAGATTGTTCCTCCTTTCCCTATTTTCGAAGTCGTCCATCTGCCTGGACCTTTCCTCCTCCCTTTTCTCCAGGGTCGCTATCCTCAGTCCTAGATCCATCTCTAGGGACGTCGATAATGTCTGGTTGGCCTCAACCTGCAACAGTCTGTCTTCGACCTTGCCCACTCTTTGATCTATTTTTTCGAATTTCTGGGCAATGTCAGATCGCATGTCCCTGATCTCCTGTAATATGGAGGTGAAGCCTCTTTCCATGGCGGACGTGGGGGGACCTGGGGTCTCCGACTGTGCAAGTCCCTTGAGGGGGCTTGGGCTTCTCTTGCTGGACACCATCTCCTGAAAGCGGAATTCCTGTAGGGTTTGCCGCCAGTCCATCGGGCTTCCCTCCCTGGGTTAGCCAGTGGTTCCCCTCCTGGAGCTCTCAGATCTGGGGCGTGATGGAGGGTGGGGGGGGTCCCCCGGGCGAGGCGTGCCCCTCCCTTACCGTCGTGTGCTGCTGCAGGGGGTTTTCACTGGGCGGGCACACGCCCCACCGTCTCCAGGCGGGGCCACACACCCGTGCCGAAGGGGCCGCAGTCCGCTTAGGCTGCCGCTGGTCTTTATGGGCCACAGGATACGTGGGCTCCCCCACTCAAATCACCACACCTCCATCCCCAAGTGTGGGGGGGGAAACGATGTTGTCCCCGGGGCGGGCACATGCCCCACCAAGGTCTGGCAGGGGCCTCGCTCCCGGGGACTGTGCGTAGCTGCCAAAACTCTCCTTGTGGGGGCGGCGGGGCCCCGAGCTCAACCCGGGGGGAGCACCACACTTGCCTGACCCGGGTGGATCTTCCCGCTCCGGGCCTTCCTTCTTCACGGCATGCGGCCGCCCAGTGGAATCTCGTCTGGGCTCCACATGTTGTGGTGTGGGGCCAGCTGTCCTGCTGGGGGCGGCCCCCCCGGTGTTCTGGGGTTCCCGAACCTCTCCAGAGGGGTCACCAGCACGGGTCCTCCCAGTGCTGGTTTCTTTCCATCAACGGGGGTGGAGGGGGATGGGGGGGAGGGGCGCGGGTCCATGGTGCGGGTCGATCCGGCCCCCGCGATCCGCCCCGGTCCCCGACTGCGGGACCAAGTGCTCGATCGGGTCGAGGGATCCGTCGAGAAAGGCGGGAGAGGAGGGCGCCCCCTCCGTGTGCGCGCGGCTTCCCTGGGGCTCTTCCACGCTTCTTCGGCGCCGCGGTCGCCGAGGCTTGGAGCGGCCTCGTCCCCGCCTGACATTCCGGGACTCGTTCTCGCTGGTCCCGGGGACCCCGAGCGTCGCTCCTTCGCTCGTTGGGTGCCCGGGAGGTTCCTCGCGCCCCTCCGTCCTGCTTTGTCCACCTTGGGGGCTTCGGGGGGGCTCAATCCCCTGCTACAGCCCAGCTACGGCGGGAGCAGCACAATCGGGCAGCCTTTGCCTGCGCGCCCCCTGGTGGCCTCCCCACTTGCGCGTTCTTAATGTCACTGGGCTTAGTAAGATCAATGTTTTGATTTTTTGTTGCTCTCCCTGGTTCCCCTCCCTTTGCTTGGTCGCGCTCTGAAACACTTGTGTACGAGTGTGATAGATATAAAATATCATATCATAACCTCACAATATGTAGGAATGTACTGCAAGAGACCTGGCAGTGGAATGGATCAGGTGATAAGTGTCTGAGGTTGTCTTCCCACGAGCTGAACTATGCCTGGAAAAAACAGAAACCCACACTAAGGGGAGCAGAAGAGGGCAACAGCAATAACTCAGATCAAAACCCAAAAGAAACAAGTCTTACCAGAGTATGGTCCACATGGGGGCAAAAGGTCGTGGAGTTCTAGCAAGGCGCCAAGAACTACCCCGACGGCACGAGGACGCCTAAGAAATCCTTGGAAAGCTTAAAGTCTGGAGTCCAAGTCCAGTTCAAGGAACCTACTCCGGTGGCACGAGGACGCCTAGATAGTAGCAGCACAAACAGCAAGCGCCTCTAGTCCGTGTGCTGTATGGATGTGTCTGGAGTCCCTGTATGTGATGTCCAACTACGGAGTGGAATCGGCCGGGAGGTGAAAAAGCACAGTTTCTGATGAGGGTAAGGTAATGTAACTGTTCGAGGAACAAACACGGTAGGCCAGCGGCAGACGAAAATCCCTAATCACAGAGCAGAGAAGTCCGTAATGCAAGCCGAGTTCAGTAACACGCTGGAAGCGAAATTGACAAAACTTTGAGCAAATAAAGTCTGTTATGAAGACAGTGTCGGTATTAGTCAGACGGGTAACTAAGCTAAACGTAGGGCAAGTCAGGCACTGATAAATACAGATGTAAGCAAGAGCACGAAGATCCAAATAACTTCAATTAGAAACATTGAGTGTTCATAGAGGGCGGTCTTTATTTCCCTGGTTTATGCGTCGAAGTGTCACGTGACTCGGCAACGTGTGCTTCGCTCTCACATGGTGGCGTGCAATGAAAGGCTTTACTTGTCCCCATGGCAACCAGCAACGAGCAAGGAACAGTGTCCTTTTCCATGATGTTGGCAGTCTGCGTGATTGGGCAGGAGACGCCAAGTGTCTGGAGTACTTTAGGGCCCTGTGAGATGAAACTGGCACGATAGGTTCTGAAACACCCCGACGACTCCGGATAAGATGTTTCCTGACACCCACGTTCCGGGGTAATTTGTTTAAATTTGGTTTGAATTACCCAACAAAGGCGATACTACACACGTATTGTTCGGTACACTGCATGAAACTGGAGGGAATGTAAGAGGCCTTGGCACATACATGCATAGATACCTACAGCGCAAGAAGATTTCAATAGCCCTCTTGCAGGAAACCCATTTGATGGTAAAGGAGCAAGAGACTGTAGTGAAATGCTGGGGGGGGTGCAGTGTACGGAGCCCCATAAGTATGCAAGAGGAGTCCTCAAATGGGTCAGTGGCACGCTCCCATTCCAGTTCCTGAGTTCTGACAGAGATACTGAGGGCCGATATGTCATCCTCCAGGGGTATCTAGGTAGTGTGGGGATGGTCATGCCATAGCAGCGCACATTTGTACGTTAGCCGCCCGTATTGCCCCATACAAAGATGCTTTCTTTATGTGGGGTGGGGATTTTAATTGTGTTTGTGACACAACATGCGACAGGTCCATACCACTTAGATCCCGACCCACCCGACTCCCAGCCGTAACAACTCTGAATACTGTGCTGACTGAACTAGCTTTAGCAGATGTATGGCGAGAAATCCATCTGGATGTAAAATAATACTATTACTCCTCTCCACACGACCTCCATACGGGGCTAGATTATATATTTGTGGACACTGAACACTTGCATAACTTCACAGGTGCAGAATATATGGCCCGCGTTTTATCAGACTACTCACCACTTATTGTGACCTGGAATTGTAAGACGCCACACCCCCCTGTCCCGATGTGGCGCTTACCTACACATGCATTACTAGATTTAGCCTTCCAAGAACAACTTCGAAATACATTAGAACTCTTCCTGGAAGATAACATTGGTAGCTTTGAAAAATGGGGTATGGTTTGGGAAACCTTAAAAGTGGTCACCAGGGGAGAGGTTATCGCGAGGGCGGGAGGAGTTAGGAGACAGTTGAAGGCTGATCTGGAAAGCAGAGTAAGGGAATTAGAAACATGGCAACCTATAGAACAAGCTGCTTAGCAGATCCTACGTGAACCCTGACTAGGCCATCAAGCCACTTGGGAACGACTATCCAAGTTTGATTATGCCACCAATACTGCACTCATGCATGTAGAAGGGGACAAGTCAGGAAGACTCCTTGCCTGGCTATACCGCAAGGAGCGCCCCAGAGCTCCAATCACACTTTTGTGAGATGAATGTGGGGAACCCTGGAGGGCGTAAACTGCAATTAATGACATGTTTGCCACTTATTACGATGCACTATAAATTCACAATACAAACATAGCAGCAGAAGAAATAGCAGAGGCCCTCACCGAAATCACGCTTCCATCCCTCACTAGTAGCCAACGTGATCTTTTGGACCCGCCCTTCACCTTACAAGAGCTGGAGGAAGCGATTACTGCATCTGCCTCAGGGAAGACACCGGGAGGAGACAGTCTCCTGGCAGAGTTTTATAAAACATATCAAAGTACAGTAGCCCTGGCACTTTTGAAGGTCTTTGAAGAGACCTTTGAAACAGGGAAACTCCCAGACACTATGAAAGAAACATGGATAGTACCCATCCTTAAGCCTGGCAAACCAGGGACGTACGCGATTCATACAGGCCCTTAGCCATGGTGAATTGCAACATTAAACTATTGACGACAATGCTCGCAACCCGACTTCGGCAGTGCATAGCGACGCTAATACACTCTGACCAAACGGGTTATGTGCTGGGATGCTGCACTACTTTGAATTTACGAAGGTTACAATACATAATTGACCAGACAAATGGGCATACAGAACAGTATGTAGTTGCATCATTAGATGCGATTAAAGATTTTGATTCAGTGCATTTGGAGTGGATAGAAGCGGTGCTGAAGAATTTTGCTTTTGGGACATAATTTAGAAGATGGGTCAAGATACTTTACACCTCCCCCACCACCAGAGTCAGAACAGGGCGACACATATCCAAGCTGTGGGATATTCAAAGGGGGACCCGACAGGGGTGCCCCCTCTCCCAATGCTTTATATACTGGCACTGGAGCCTATAGCTGCATACCTCAGACAGGAATATCTCGAGGCTTGGATACGCATAGGCAATACCACCCATTTGCTCTCATTATAAGCAGATGATGTATTACTTTATCTGTGCCAAACAATGATGCAAGAAAGGCATTACATAATGCTCAATGGAGCGATTAATGGTGACACCCCTGCCAGTCATACTTGGCACAGAGAATCTGCAAGAGCAATTATAGACTACACCTACACTAATCAACATTTTTTAGACATAATAAGTTCTTTAGTAATTAAATCAACAGATCTAAGCGATCACAACCAACTATGCCTAAAATGGACATGGAAGTTATATAATACAGAAAAACAGAAAGATTACTATAGAGATAGCATTATAGCAAATAACACTAGGAATCACATCAGATGGTCTGATGCCACTTTACTGAAATGTAATAATTTTGTAATTCAGACATTCAAAAACACTCACAAAAGCATACACATGTATTTGATCGTGTAGTGAAAGATAGAAAAGCGACCTTAAGGCGCTCAATTCGAAATTTAAATTATCTTCCACTTATGGGAAGACTTAGTGAAATTAAACATATGAAACTGACATATAAAAATTGGTTCCGGGGAAGGAAAGCCTTACAATATCAGCAGGACAGTGAACATATGCTGTCTTGCATGGCATAAAAATCGACAGCTAAGAAATGGATGCTTTTGAATGAAGCAACCTTTAAAACTCAAGCTTCTGTTCAAACCCATTCCGGAGACCGTATGGGAAAACTACTACCGACAAATTAATGGCTCTCCATCATATAAGTACCATTTGAATTTAATACATTTGGGTTGGAATCACCGACTATCCTTCGATATTGATGACATCATACATTACATCTCAAAATTAAGTGTATCAAGAGCCCCTGGGCATGACAGCCTCGATAATAGTATGATAAAAAAGTGTCCTATTATATGGGCCTCTATTTTACACCAAATCTTCGATGATGTCGATCAGAGGGGCGAGCTTCCACAATTGTGGAAGAAATCGATTGTAGTTCCCTTATTTAAGAAAGGGGACAGGATGGATCCAGGATCCTATAGTCCAATAGCCCTGGTAGACTGCCCGGGTAAGATATTCGCCTGTATCATTCTTAAGGAGTTTAACCAATGGGTAGTCAACGCAAAACCTCCGGATCTGTACCAAACAGGTTTTATTCCAGGTCTTGGTACCAGCATTAACTTACTTGCATTGAATTCTCTCATCGCTCATAATAAGCAGAAAAAACAGCCCTTATTTATTGCATTTGTAGATTTTAAAACAGCGCTCGACTCAGTACCAAGAGAATTACTGTTTAAAAAATGAATGGACAGAGGATGCCCTTGGAACATTTTAAAATGGTTGATTGAATCCCATGATGGGACATCAATACAAATAAGACTGAGTCAGGCTGGTTTGTTATCATCTTCTATACACGCACCAAGAGGGCTGAAGCAGGGTTGTATCCTTGCTTCTGCCCTCTTTAACTTTTTCTTTTCTGATGTGGGTAATGGACTAAGGGATTCCGTTTCTGAATCTCCGAAATAGGGTAACCATGCTATTAAATGGCTCCTTTACGCAATCTCGTCTTAATATTAAAATCTTCTAGAGGTCTACGCAACTTATGAGGTGCTTTGCAAAAATATGCCCACAGTAACATGATCACGGTAAACACCAAAGATACTCAGATAATTCAGTTTGTTGATGTCAAACAATGAGTGGCTAAAAACAACAGGGAATTAGTCAACATGAAGCAACAAATAGTCTCGAATTACATCTAGGTGTGAACATAAATGACCAACATGCTGATTTATCCTATGATATGAGTTTAAAAATGAAGCTTGCAACAACCATGTTGCAAGCTCGCATTATCAATAACATATTGTAAATTTTCAATTTCTCCATTAGTAACTTATTATAAACAGAAAGTTATACCTACAATTTTATATGGATCAGAAACTAAATGTTGGAAACCCAAGCCTTACTGGGATAGGTTTGAGTACAAATACCAGAAAACTTTGCTTAACCTACCATCTTCTATTCCCATATCCATGATTAGATATGAACTAAGCTTAATTTCAATGCATGCCCACTACAAATGGAAGTTGTGTTCTTTATACCGGAAATGCCTGGACGAAACGAAACATAATGGCCTGCTGACAATGTTAGCTGATTATGTTGAAACTTCGCCAAATACATTTATTCGCTCATGGAAAGCTAGGGCAGAGGAGTATTTGAACAGGGCTGACATTTCTATTAACTTACTTTGTACTAATCCCTCTAGGGCTAAACTCAAACTGGGAATCTGATTGGATTAGTACTCCGACTCAATGTTTAACATACCATGAGTTCATGAAGAATCCTTTTGCGCAAAAACGATATGGTATTATTGCCCCTTATCTAAAAAAAATCTCCCGATCATTGTCTCTGTGCAGGGCTCGTACGCTTTAGGCTGAACTTATGGCAGACGAAGGAGATCCTGGCAAGATGGTATCTCTTAAAACAATCTTCCACATTATATCGGTTTTGTCAAAAAGCAGTTGAAACCTTCAACACGTTATGGTTCAATGCCTGAAGTTGCTATTAATTAGAATCAAATAGCACCTTGAAGCTTACAATATTGTAAATGAGTAAACGTTGTAGCACTATCTTTTTCATATACAGTCAAGAACTATTGGTTATGCGATTGTGACATTTCTTGAAGAGTTAAAATTGGAAAGCAGTGATGAGATAATTGAGAGTTGGAAAATTAATTGATATTTTATGATGTTTAATTGCTAAATATGAAAATAATGCTCTAGTTAGTTTTAACTCTTTTAGCTTTTTAGATCATGTTAAATGTTTGAAAGATCCTTTTATATTCTAATGAACATTTCAAAGGTTCTCTTCTCTTCTTTTTCTGTTCTATAAATTCATAACTGTGGAAATGTCAAGATGTATATTATATCAAATTAATATTTTTCTTCAATTTCTAAAAGTGAATTTGTAAATGTATGTTGAAAGGTTGAATTTTTTCAGCCGAACCAATAAAAAAAAAAAAAATGAAATTATCTGTGCCAACCACATCACAACCTACTCATAGTATTAGAAGTACTGGACAACTTTGCGAGACTGTCTGGAATTACATTTAACAGACACAAATCATGCTTTTTCGCCCTGGCTGGGCTGAGCAACATAAGGTTAACTTCCACACTAAACTGAGGACTGAAGGGGGAACGCGGCTTCCTTAGGTACTTAGGCATCAGAGTTGCGCACTCCCCGGAACAAACGCACACCCTAAACACATTAGCAGTAGAAAGAGTCAAAAGTCTATGGTGTTCTGGTCCCGGCTACCTCTCTCGCTTATGAGCAGAGTGGGCATTACAAAGAGGATCATATTGCCCCACCTACTATATGGATTCACAAATGTCGCTTACTAAATAAGAGCCACTTCTTTTGAGAATTAGAAACCACACTAAGAAACTTCTTAGGGGGCCAGAGGAGGCACAGGCTATGCGCAGCTATTCTGTCGCTGCCATTCGAACAAGATGAAACCCAGCTGCCAAAATTAGAATACTATTATCTGCCAGCTCATTTTAGCTTCATCACCAAGTGGCTGGCAGACGAACCTAACACAGAGCATAGCCTGCTGGAAGCCCTAATCAGCCCTATGCGGTTATGGGAAGCACTTTGGCACCCCGCGAACAAGCAGGTAACCCATCCGCTTTTACTACTGGTAGGCAGACAGGTCTGGTCACGTACGCAGAAAGTCTTGAAGCTCACACATCCCTATTCACCTGATATACCCATACTAGTCAACACACAGTGGGACCCTGATGAGTTGAAAGTAGCACAGTGTTGGGAGGAGAAAGACATTGCAATGTGGGGAGACATGTACGAGAGTGGCACATATAGAGAATTATCAGACCTCACCCATAACGAGGGACTCCCGAGAGGGCAGTGTTTAAGATACATGAAGATAACTAAGCATGCTAGAAGCGCATGGCCGGACTGGCCAGCAGAACCTCAACCAAATGCGCTTCTCACACTAATGTATGATTTTAATAATTGCTGGAGACAGGTGTCTGGATTGTACAAAGCTTTAATTGAAAGCACGATCATGGACCTCACAAAGCTTAAAATGAGATGGGAAGTAGATATGGGTACAGATATCATAGAAAAACAGTGGCTGTGGGCACTAAGCCATGATAAAAATGTGTCACACAATGCAAGGTTCAGATTGCTCCAGATTAATGTCCTTCACTGCATATATATGACACCAGATAGAGTGGCCAAATTTTACAAAGATACACCATCTAACTTCCCCCAATGTGGTCAATTAGATGCCCACTTAATGCACATGTTTTGGGAATGTGATGTGGTATAAAGGTTTTGGTCTAAAATTAAACGCACTTGTGAAAACGCAGGGATTACCAGTTATAAATGGAATCCACAGGAATGCATATTAGGGCTGTACACCAGAACCAGTAAGCACAAACATGTCTCTAGGTTCATGGACCTAGCATGTATATTTGGCAAGGGGTGTATAGCCATGACCTGGAAATCTAGTAGAGGCCCACAGTATGACATATGGCTGAAGGAGATGCAGCGCTGGTGTGCAGCGGAAACATCGGCATGGGACCGCGCTATAGATATACATGGAGCAGAGGTGGGACTCCTTTTCGAGGCATTAAAGTCATTGGTTAACTCTGTCCTTTATCCCTCAGATGATAAACCACTGTGAATTAATCTAAAGGATATCAGGACTAGTGCTGGTCTTTGTAAAATGTGTGATTCTTGCAATGTGGCTGCATATCCCCTCTTGCAGTGTGAGCTATTATTGATCCAGTGTTTGCCCATTGCATGCAACAAGCTTTAGTACTGAACAAGAACATAACAAACCTTTACCAAATCTGCACAATTGGTTGGTTCTCTATCCCCCCTTTTTTTTCTTCTTGCTTTGTATCCCTTCTTTGTTAGTACTTGTTACTTCTCCCTATCTGTTGTTGTTTCTTTTTTTGTTAAAAGCGTGTTGGCCTGTCGTGCTGCATTTTAAGTTGTTGCACTTTTGAAACCTAATACCTTTTAATTACTGTACTTGACAAAATGCCAATAAACAAAAAAAAGAATAGTCGATATGCAAATGCTGAAAATTACCATTCGGTCGAGGAATTACCCCTCTAATCATTCTCAGTGTATGTCCAGCAGTAAACATTTGAACCATGATGAAGTTCACCATAAATAGTGCAACATGCTCCAACAAATTAGGAATAAGCCAGTCTTCTGAAATCGTAGCAGCAAGACTCTCCCTAGTTACATGCGCAGGATAATGCAGCTGTTCAAGCGCAACCTTTAATAATGCTACTGGCATCACTGGTTTTCCAGTGCTTTCTTGTCACCATAATGCTTCGGTGGGGGATAAAGAACACCCCCTTCGTTTCCACAATTCCTGTTCTTCCTGTGGTGCACTCCCTTGAATCTCCATTAGTTGGGTTATTGACAATGTATTAAACCCTTCTTGCACTAGCATGGTTGTGACTACTTTTTCTTTAATATCCTCAGTATCAAAACTCAAAATGTCTTGAGAATATGCAACCCTTTTGGCTTCTTCATCTGCGGTTTCGTTCCCGTAAGAGATAAAATCTGTTCTCTTAGTATGCGCTGCGCATTTAACAACCTTTGTGGCCACTGGGAGTTGTAGTGCCTTAATAAGTCTATTCAATAAGGATGCGTGGTGCACTGGAGTGCCATCTGCACAGAGGTAGCCCCTCTTCTTCCAACATGATAACTCTACATGTACGGTTGATGTCACGTAGGCAGAGTCACTGTACACCGTCACTTCCTGCCCTTCATGTTTCTCGAGCGTGACAATGAGCGCTACTAATTCTGCCGCTTGTGCTGAAAAGCGAGACAGTAGTCTTGCACTTGCTACAACTTCAAATTCTCTATTTAATCTATGCCTTACTACTGCAGCACCTGAATGCCTTTCCCTACTAGTATGATCAATGTTCAAAGAACCATCAATAAAAATAATCTCCCCTTCTGCTAAGGCATGTTCATTCACACAGAGTATATCATCATAACATTCAACATAATAAGCACATTCATGCACATGATCACCTTCTAATGGCTCAGCTATAAACATGGCAGGATTCACTATTTTACATTTTAAAATCTTAATCGCTGTGTTAGGAATTATTACCTCATAAACCAAAGCGCTCTGGGATGTCATTGTATCCTTGGGCTTCTCTAAAATAGCAAATAGAGCATGCTCCACGAAGAGAGTCATGGAGCAGCCCATGACAATACTTGTAGACCTCTCAATCGTGAATGCGGCAGCAGCCAAAGATTGTTTGCAATATAAGTGTCTTTTCATAACTGGGTCTAAAATCCCACTGTAATAAGCTAATGGTCTGTACCCCAATGTGATTCTTTGTGTAAGCACTGCTGTCATAACTGTCCCATTTATGTGCGAAAACAAATAAAATTACTCAGCATAATTGGGAATTCCTAAAACCGGAGCTGTGCAAATTGCTTTTTTCGGCTCCTCCAACCCTTCCTCCATTTCTTCAGTCCATTCTATTTTTATTTTCTCAATTTGTGCTTTCTTTAAAGCTTGCAGAAGTGGTCTTGTGTACGTACTGTAATTAAACAACCAGGCTCTAACGTAGTTGCATTACCCTAAAAACTGTTGCATCTGTTTCACTGTATTTGATTTTGAGGTTTTCATAATCACCTCCGCTCTTTCAGGTGTCACTTTCATTCCTTCATGTGAAATCAATTGACCTATTTATAACACCTCTTCTTGTCAATATTGCAACTTCTCCTTGTCTACCTTATATCCCTTGTCTGCTAGAATAGTCATCAACTGAACAGACTCTTGTCTGCACTCATCTTCTGTGGTGCTGCAAATTAAAATGTCATCTACGTACTGTATCACTGCACTCTTGAGATCAATATTGACTAAATCCATCTGTAAAACGATATTAAAGATCGATGGGGACTCACAGTACCCTTGGGGCAGCCTAGTATGTTTCAGTCGGGTTTGGCGAAATGTAAAAGAAGTCAAATCTTGTGAGTCCTTGTGCAATGAGAACGAGAAAATGCATTCTTCAAATCGATCACAGTGAAATATGTAGCATCCACCGGGATACTGCACAGTATCGTCACCGGATTAGGTACTAAAGGAAACTCTGCATCTACAATCTGGTTAATCGGTCTCATATCTTGTATAAATCTCTACGATACTCCTTTAGATTTGTTAATGGGATACAATGCAGTATTACACAATGATTCTGAAGGCACCAGAATCCCTTGTTTCATCAGTGCTGAAATGGTCTGAAATATACCTTCATCAGCTTGTGGAGACACGGGGTGCTGCTTTGCTCGAGGTAAAATCACTCCTGGCTTAAGCTTTATTTTAACCTCCCCTATTCCCTTTAATAAACCTACGTCATAAGGGCCTGTGGTCCAAAGGACGCTCGGCACCTTTTCCAAGTCTTCCTGAAAAAATGCTGGATGTTGCTGCATTATCACCATTCGCTGTGGGACTACACTCTTTTCTATCCTTATCCAGTATGTGATGTTCATAAAGAACACCACTTCATCGTCTGTTTGATCTTCCTTGAACATGTCATCATCAGTAATGTCAATCAATCTGTACCCTTCCTCGAGAGCTATTACTGTTCTCCATGGTCTACTCTCATCATCTACTCCTTTGAGCATTGCCATTTCCCTCCATGCTATGGCTGCTTCTAATTCTATAGGAATAGTCTGTTCCCCCTCTTTGTGCATAGGTATTCGTAGTCTAAACAAGAACTCATCAGGTATCCTTACAATTTTTCCCAACAAGCCAGGTAGCCATGTCAGTAAAATGCTCACTCCATATAGAAACATCTCTGGATCTACTGGAACACCTCACAGAGCCACCTGCCCTGTGAACGCCAATATACATTCTCCCACGTTTAAATAGTGTATTCCTGGAGTGGAGCACACTATTCCTTGATCAGTAAATGAAATTGTCATATTTAGTTTTGTCATTAAATCTCTTCCCAAAATGTTAACTAGTATCTGTCGTGAGTATAACAAAGGAACATATATATCACATTCTCCTATAGAGACTGATAATTCATTGGTAAAAGGAACTCAACTCGTAGCTCCAGAGAATCCTTCAGCATTCATGGCAATTCCTGACATTGGACATTTTCCTTCCCATATAAAAGAACAAGTTGCTCCAGTGTCTCCAAGAAAAGAAAAGGATTTGCCTCCTATCGTCACATCGACCCTTGGTTCCTCTTGGGGTTCTGGTGTCACAGATAGTACTGAACACATCAAGTCACCCTGTGAGCTGTCCTACTGTGGATACATGCTCATTCCTGTCCCTGTGAAAGGATTTCTTCCTACCACAGTGACACCTCCTATTGTGGGTGTCAGTACTTGTCCTGTGTTCGCATACTGCTGTGTCAGCATTGGGCTGTGTTGCGACTGCCCTTGTGGGGGATTCCTTTGCACTCGTTCTTGCTGTTGTACCTGCTGCACTCGCTGCGCTTGTGTCTGATACAATGTGTGATCCTGGGCAAAGCCCTCTATAGTCTGTGTGCTATATGGTGGAGGTTAAGCCCTCGCCCCTCTTAAAAATTGACAACTTTGTACATTCCCTTGACTTCCACATACACGTGCAATATGCCCTGTCATCCCACAAGTCCAACATACCAGGGTTACCCCTCTAACAAGCCCCCCTTGGTTATATCCTCCTTGCATACTCTGATTCTCATTCTGCATACCTTGCAACTCACGTTAAATATTTTGGAATCCACCTCCTCTTCCTCTATACCCTGTACCAATGCCTTGTGGCACAAACGCATATCCCCCTTGATCCATTGGGCGCAGATTACTCACCTGCAATAACCCATTGCTTCCTGCATTCCCAATCCTTCTCCGATAATCAATACCGCCGCTTCTATGGCAAATTTTGACAATTATTTTAGATCTAACTTGGCTTCCTCAATTTCCTATTCTCATCTTTCTTCTTTTTATTACTCTTGTAATAACCGACAATGATGTACTATTGTGAGCTGTATCTCAGCCCATGGCTTTGCTTCCATCCCTACTTGTTTTTTCATCTGCCTCTGTACTGGCTAAGGCAACCCCTGACATAAAATGTGGTAAAATAATGCCACTGTCTTTTCACATGGCTTGTGAGTTTCAAGTTGCCATTTCTCCTGAATATCCTGAATGTAAGCAATAGGATCTTCATCTTCCTTCATCTTACGTGTCATAATTGCACCCATATCTGATGTATCCAGGTACTGTACCCTGAGAGCCCTCCAAACATCTGCTCTGCAATTATTAGTTGGCGCTCCATCATGTGCTGTGTTCTGTGCTGTCACACTTATATATCCCACTCTTCTCCATATATCATCAGCCCTCTCCCCAAGAATAGCTGCCAGGAGACCTTTTATGCCCCCTATGGCCAACCTGTTTCCTCCTGTCATTTTGTTCTAATTCGTATATCCATTTCCCAGCACCCAAAGTATAACTTGGACGCTTGCACCTTAAATTATCCTTGTCCATCTGCTGCCATGGGAAATACTGTGGTCTTGCGCCCCCTTTTTCCAATAAGGGAAACTGAGTGTACCCCCTCCCAGAGTCAGACCCCATCATTGGTCTATCCATGGCATGGATGATCATCCCTGTCTGTCTCCACATGGGTAACAACCTTATCCTGCTCACATTTGGCGGTCACTCTCCCTTCTCACTGTGCGATCGTCTCAGGGACTCTAAGGATGCGTTGTAGCATCTGGCATCCTATCTTTAGGCTGTTCCAGATCCAACCATCTCACTTCTTTATCCATTTGCAGACTTCCTTCAGGGGTGCACACACTCCCTCCTTCTGCCCCAAAACTCGACTCTCTTTCCTTGTCTGGCATGCCTTTTCCCCAACTAGTGTGACTATCATCCCCTTCACCTTTATCCAGATTCAGTCTACTTAAAGACAATGCTCTACATCCATGACTGAACAGATTTTCTTCTTTGCTTCGTAACTGAAGCACTGGGGATCGATCATCCCTCCTTCCAGTTTCATACTCGCTTTTTCACCTTAACTGTTGATAGACCTTATCGATCCTTTCTCTGATGCTGTCCGCATCAAATCTTTCTTCTTCCAATACTACTCTAGATGCTGCTGGAGTTGCTTCTTTTATCAAAAGGAACTCTTCTATTCTATCCCATTGTATTTCTGGTCTTGGCACTATTGGTTCTTTACAAGTGAGACTGGCTTCAAGACCTTGTTGTCTCCTTTTTCATTCAATTTATTTGTCTCTTTCTCTTTGTTTTCTCGCATCCCTTCTAATTCTTTCTTCCTCTTGCCTTTGTTCTTCCCCTTTCTTTATTCCTTCCCTTCTTTCCTCTTCTTCCCTTCGCCTCTGTAATCTTTTATCCCTTAATCCTTGCACTTCCTTCTCTTCTTTCTTTCCCTTCTGTGCCTACCTTATATCGCTCTCTGTCTATTGTCATACTTTCTTTGTTCTTGTGCATGTTATTCTTTTCTTTCTTGCTCCTCCAGATATATCTGTTCCCGTCGCTCCCTGCTCTTCCTTTTATGCTTGTCTTCTTTCAATGTCTTCTCTCGTTCCTTGTTCTTTCTTGTTCGTCCTTATCTTCTCTTTGCCTAACTTCCTCAATACTTTTCCCATCTATGTTAAGTCATTTCTGTCCTCCCATCCATTCGTTCTGCACGAGCGCTATCTTGTCAGCTTTATCCTTCTCTCTTTTCCATCTCTTAATCTCCCTTTCTATTTCTATTGACAGATTCAACCACTCACTCGTCTCTTCTTTGTCTTGTATGATTTTACAGATCTCTTCTTTTCTCCTGGGTTATAATCACTACTGTAAGCGGGTGTTCATATCGGATTACTATAACCCGTCACCGCTTTCAACTGTTTTAAAGGATATAACTCTATTTCTTCTGTAAAAGCACCCTTTGCTTCGGGTGAGGTAAGGGGAGCTGAGGGCTCAACACCTCCATCCTTTCGCTGACTTAGCATCCACTCTTCAGGTGGGGGGTCTTCCCTTTCTTCTTGGTACAAATTCCAGAGCTATAGAATTGCTCCTTGTGGCCATGGCATGAAGATTTTATCTGCCGTGCCTTTCACCCATTCCGCACTATACTGTTTGAGCTTGGGCATGTGCTTTGGTAATGTTTTGCATAAGTGCATAAGAGGAGTATCTCCCATAATGACAAGTCTCATTGTACTGTATGTTTTATACCTTTGCTTAAATCCCCACTTTTCAATGTTTTAAAACAACAAATATGAGCATGCACCATCAATCGCTGCTCAAGCCTCTAATTTCTTGATTGGTGCCAATCACTTCACTAAGCTCAATCACTATTGGGCCTCAACTTTTTCAATTTTTTTAACAACTTCTATCGCTCATCTGTATTTTTACTCAATAAACAACATTCAGACTAGTCGACATTACACATTTCTAAACACTGTGATCACCTTATCTCTCTCACCTATATTCTATACCCTATACAGGGTTTGAGACGTCACCTTATGTAATCCTGATTACGTGTTATATGTTTCTGCTCTACCCCTGTTGGGATTTGAGACGTCTCCTTCTGAAACTCCCTTGAGTCAGGACTCCTAGGCGCTACCTTTTCTCTTAATAATATTTCCTGTTACTCAAAAAATGATCACATTCCCATCCCCTTTAATTCCCATTCCCTTTAGTCTACTCACCATTCGTTAATCGACTCAAGGCCTACAGTATCGACTCTTCCTTCAATCCGACCTCTGCGCCTTCCATCCGCAGAACGCCCGTGGATCCAGGCAGGGATTTTGCCAAAGGGGGACCTGCCCACCATCTCGGTTCTTCTTGCAAGTTTATTTCTATTGGCCATCCCCACAGGAAACCCTGCAATCTTCCGGCTAATGGCGGAGGATGCCTGATCGTCCGAGACACTGAAGACATTCAAGTTTGGATCTTTTTCAACCATCCGACCCGCTACCACGTGGACATATGGCCCTTTTGTAACGTGCATGCAATGGATGGGATTTCAGACTAATTCTGAGTCCAAATAATCAAACCAACTCAGTAAGATGAAAGAGTCTGTTTTATTAACAATGATCTAAAGCAGGGAGGTTACAAGGGACATCAACAGACGTTCACTCAGCTCTTGACGATCTTATCATGAAAACATCCTTATATGCAAAAAATACATCAGCAGTAACGTCATACTATGTGGCAAATAATAAAACGTGTCAAATAATAGAAAACCTATCAAGGGGTGGGATTGGTTAAGGGAGACACTGAAATATACTTTCTATAGGGATTGGGATTGGGATTGGCTGCCCACTGTCAGTTGGACAACTTATGCCTACCTCTAAGACATGTCATCATTAACGCTATTAAGTACAAAGGTTATCATTGATCTTCAAACTATAAGGCTCTTTCTTATCCGGCCCTCTACAATTGCTTAACATGCTTGTGCCATGCCTGGAACATTCGGTTCACTTAGCAGCAAGTAAGCTCAGACCCAGGTGCTAGGAGGTGGACTTGACTTTACCTCCCCACCCAGTTAACCTAACATCTCTCATCACCCATGTCTTCTGCCATGAAGATTGTCTTTGAACTTGGCCTTGTAAAATGTCCATGTCTGTGGGAATATATGGGAGTGCAGGCTCTCACTATCATTGTTCTAGGACTCCAAGCTCAACTCTATTTCCATCCCTGGTTCATGTGACAGGAGACCACGGTTTAGTCCATTTTGCAGCATTTAAATGTCTTAAATGAATAAAACTTGACACTCTTGGTGTTCTTTCTTTGCACCTTAACAAGGGAGGATTCATCCTTCGCACATTCACTACTTTCAAGAATAGGTAACTGACCTGCTTCAGTTTTGATACCGGCCAGAAAGCCTGGCCATGCACTTCCATGATCTCAGCTTATTCTTGCTGTGACACAATTCTCGGCCTTTCCTCTTCATGGGTCCGGGCTTACTAAATTCATGGCACCGATGTCCAGCTCCTATACAATGGCGGCTTCACCTGGAGTCTATTCACTACGTATAGCCAGCTTCTATGATGACTTAGTCCACTTGCGTTTCAGCATCTGTACAATTATTGAATGGCTGATTTTCTGCAGCACTTCGCACATGTGCAATCTTTCTTCTCGAACATTAAAGTTTACTCAATTGTCATCTTCATCATCATTTTCTGTAAGAGCCATGCATTCTTCTTCAACCAGTATTTTCGGGGCATCACGGTCGTCTCTTGCGACGTCACTAGCTTCTCTCTTCGCTCCTTTTCATATCCCTTCAGGCAGTTCCTCCCTCAGATTGTCGTCTCTTCGGGGATACATTTGATAGGGTTTTCTCAGTGGGTACCTTCTTTAAAATATCCGCTGTGATATTGACACAACTGCTGGTGTCAAAAATGGCACGACCTCCGGCCTCCAACATGTAGGGTGGCGAATACTGCATCTCTCCTAATGCAGTCATCTCCTCCTCCCAGTAATCGTTCCCTCCCACATGATCCTCCCTCACAATACCACCCCCAGGGTCAGGATCAGGTAGCGGCTGCCGTCCCCTGACCATGTGTGAGGAGATCATCACCAGGGAATCAGTGATGATTCTACAGGATTCATCACAGTGGGGACAGCCTTTTGACTCCCCAGGGTGGGGACGGATTAAGAAAAGCTCCAGAGCAGGAAAAAACCTGAGACGCCCCAGGGTGGGGAGAGAGAGTGAGAAGAACCTTGGATCGCGAAGGAGGAGAGTGAGAAAAAACCCAGAGCGGGGCGAGACCCAGAAAAGCCCCAGATTCAGGTGAGAGAGTGGAGTGAGAAAAGCCCCGGAGCACAGAGAAACCCGAGATTCCCCAGAGTGGGGAGAGAGCGTGAGCCAACCTGCACTGCTTTCTGCCATATCTGTTACCAATTAGTATGCATTTAAACCTGCATTGCTTTCTGCCATAACTGGCACCAAGCAGTTTGCATTTGAACCTGCACTTGTCAGAATCTGAGGAGTTTGATTCTCTTCTCACCTGTTTGGATTTAGTAGACTTCTTCTTGGCAGGATCTTCTCTTTCTTCTTTGTAGACCAGGATTCGTGGCGATAAAGGCGAGCCTCCCCTGACACCACCCTGCTGGTAGGAACCAACCAGACTAGCACCGAGGGTGACTACCCATGCAAGGCAGGCCAGAGTAGCATCTGGGAAATCCACGAGGTCTGCATTCGAGGGAAGGATATCCAGGAGCGGTAAATCCAGGAGTCCGGGAAGGCACAAGGCAAGTGCAATAGGCGGCCAACACCATCTACGCCAACAGGAAATATGAGTGAAAGTTCGAGTCCAGCGGTTCAAGAGTGAACCAGTAGCCAACAGTTCAGAAGCGAGGAAGAGCACAAAAAAAGTGGAAGCAAGGAGGCGGCTATGTTGAACGAGCCGAGGTGCAGATGTAAGCAGCGCCACCCAGGGGAGGCGCAACGGGAAGGCAAGGAAAGAAACACAAGCAGCGCTGAGCACGGTAACCACACCAAGCATTGAGACGCACCGAACACATGTCTCAATGTCTTATATGATGATGATGTCAACAAAGTTGATTGCTAGAGAGCGCTTGTTTCATCTGTGCAGCGACCATGTTTGAAGTAGAAATGGACGCCGCGAATCGACGGCGAATCCTCCAGGCTGAAAGGAATGGACGGCTGCGTTGAATCATGACAGCATGCCCCCTCCGAAAACCACCTCCACCGGGATTGCCCGAATTAATCTGGTGGAATCAATGGACCAATTGTGGTGCACACATATTGTCTTTGGATTCCCAGGTTCGCTCGCTAGGAGGATATCCTATCCATTCAACTAGATACTGCAGTCATCCTCTTCGATATCTTGAATCGCATATTCTCGACACTTCATATTTAAGCTGGTTGTCCTTGAGAACCGGAGGGGGTCGTTTTTGGGTTCTTGTAGATGGGTGATATGGTTTCAACAAGGAAGTGTGGAAGACTGGGTGGATTCTCTTCCATGACTTGGGAAGACGCAGTCGGAAGGTCACAGAATTGATGATCTTGATGATGGAGAAGGGGCCATAAAAATGCGTCGACAATTGGTTTGGCCTTAAGTGTCTGGGTAGATATCTGGCTGATAACCACACCTTGTCTCCAAGAGTATTTGCAGGTGAAGGCCGACGTTTGGTGTCTGCGAATCTCTTAATGTCCTTCCGGGCCTTTAGTAGATGTTATTTGACATTTTTGTGCACAGTTGTCAGATCTGTTATGCAAGCATCAACAGAGGGAACCGTAGTAGGATGAGGCACAATTGTTAGAAGGACCGATGGATGATATCCTAAATTGAACAAAAAAGGACTTGTTTTCGTTGGTGAATTTTCCGAATTGTTACAGGCAAATTCAGCCACTGGTAGAAGGACCGACCAGTCATCCTGGACCTGGGAGGAGAAACACCGAAAATACTGTTATAGGTTTGATTCACCCTTTCTGTTATTCTGTTGGTCTGTGGATGATCACCAGACAACAGGGCTATGTGGATTCCCAGCAGACAGCATAAATGATCCCAGAATTTTGAGGTATATTGAGGACCTCGATCCGTTATCATCTTAGAGGGTAGACCATACAGTTTGAAAATCTCCTTGACAAAGATACTGGCCATGTCGCTGGCAGATGGTAGCTTTTTCAAGGGCGTGAAATGGGCCATATGTGAAAAAAGATCGATCGTGACCATGTTAGTGGTGTGACCCTGGGAAGGCGGAAGATCCGCAATACAATCGGTGGCTATCGCTTCACATGGACGAGAAGGGAGATCTATTGTAGAAGAAGGCCTGCTGGTTTTTGATTGTCGTACTGGTTTTGCTTGCAGATAGCACAAGCTCCATAGCATGTCCTGATGCATCCTTGGCCACCAGAATCGTTGTTGAAGGGTTTGTAATGTGGACTTAATACCACAATGCCCAGGAAAGTAGGAGTCATGACAAAGATTTAGAATCCTTTCTCAGAGATTCTGTGTTGGAATCACCAAGGCATTGTTCTTGAAGTGCAGACCATCTTTGGATGTCAGTGTCCATGGGTTATTGCTAGCATATTCTTTCCATAGGTCTGAAGGTCTCAGATCGGATTTCTTCTAGAAGTGTTCCCGCCTGGCAATAAATATTGTTTCCAGAAATATTCTGGGAAGAGGCAATGGCTCATCAGGGATGTAATCTTGACGCCTGGACAGTGCATCTGCGAGAGTATTAGCTGTTCCTTGACTGTATGATATCTCGAACTTGAATTGAGCAAAGAAGTAGCCCCAACGGGCTTGCCGACTGTTTCGACATTCCAGGGCCTGCAGTACTTGTACGTTTCTGTGATCGGTTCGCACTTTGACAGGGAATCTGGCCCCTAAAAGGAGATGCCGCCAATCAATGAAAGCCTGATGGATAGCTAACAGCTCTTTTTCCAGGACCGAGTAGTGAGTTTCACTTATGGTTAATGTGCTGGAGAGGAATGCGATGGGGTGTTCCAGATTGTCATCCTGTTCTTGTTTCAATACCGCCCCTAGTGCATAATCTGAGGCATCCGTCTCGACCAGGAAGGGCTTAGTGACGTCTGGTTGTCGTAACACTGGTTCTTCAGTGAATCTTTTCTTTAGGTCCTTGAAGGCTTTTTCTTGAACTGAGGTCCATATGTAGGGTACATCCTTGTTTAATAAAGTGATGACTGGCTGGTCTAGAGAGGAGAAATTTGGTATACATTTCCTGTAGAAGTTTGCCAATCCCAGGAATTACTGGATTTGTTTTACTGATGAAGGAGTGGGCCAAGAAGTAATGGCTGTAACCTTGGAAGGATCCATTGCGATGCCTTGTGTATTTATAATGAATACAAGATATCTCACTGTGGTTACATGCAAAATGCATTTCTCCGGTTTAGCCAGTAAATGATGTTCCCGTAATCGCTGAAAAACCAAGGTTGCATGCTCCTGATGCAAGGCCGGGTCCTTGGAGTATACCAGAATGTCATCCAGATAGACAATGATGAATAGGAATAGCATATTAGAAAATACCCTGTCCATAAAATGTTGAAAAACCGCAGTGGCAGTTGACAACCCAAAAGGCATAGGTATTCGAAAATGTCCAAAGGGAGTCCGGAACGCTGTCTTCCACTCATCGACACTTCTTATGCAGATGAGGTGGTAGGCTCCTCTTAAATCCCATTTGGGAAACATCACGGCCTCCCTCAGTGCTCCCAGTATGTCTGATATAAGGGGAAGCAGGTACCAATCATTTCTGGTGCATTGGTTTAGGCCTCTATAGTCCAGGCATGGACGGAGTTCCTTTGTCTCCTTCTTCGGGACAAAAAACAAGGAAGCCCCAGACGGGGACTTAGAAGGACAGATGGTTCCATTAGCCAGGTTGGTATCTAAATATTCTCGAAGGGCTTTCTTCTCTGGTTCCAATAGTACAAACATCCGTCCAAACGGTATAACTGCATCCTCATCGGTGTCGATAGCACAGTCTTCTGGTCTGTGAGGGGGCAAGAATTGCACGATGGCTGTCGTGAAAACATCAGAGAAGGACTGATAAGCCTCTGCAACCTGGTTGATGTTACAAACCATTATTTGCTGTTTCCTGGGTTGAGCGGTCTCAGTTTCTGTTTTCTGCTGAGCCGATTCTGAAAGACAATGTGCTAGGCAATATTCCAATCCCAGGAATAAGGAGCCTGCTGCCCAATTGATATAAGGGTTGTGGCGTTGCAACCAGGGCATTCCCAGAACAACTGGGTAATGAGAAGCTCTTATGATGTCAAAGTGCACTCTTTCCCGATGATTGTTGATGGATAGCAGGAGTTCTGTTGTTTGTTGAGTAATGGGCCCGATGAAGAGGGACGACCGTCAATTCCCTCCACAACCTGCACCAATTCCTTGGACTCTCTAGGGATCCGATGTTGGGCAGCCCACTGTTCATCCAGAAATATACCCATGGCTGCGCAGTCAACCAAAGCCAACACCAGATGAGTTTCTCCTGAGGCAGGGGCCAACGTCACTTGAAGAATAATCAGGGTGGAACCTTGAGCTGGACCCAGAGAGGCGGAAAAAAGGAGCGATCATTGTTCTCCCGAAACTGGCTTCCATTCAGGATCGGGAGCTGGCGTTTCCCAACCGTCTTGGTGGAGCTATAGGGCAGTTCCTAACCAGATGTTTGTCAGAGGCGCAATACATGCAAAGTCCACTGTTGATTCTCCAAGCTCTTTCCTCAGGAGTCAGGGGTGCTCTCAGGGCTCCCAACTGCATAGGTTCTGCTTCAGATTGTGCTGCTGAAGGAGCTTCCCTGGGGCTGGGATATACTGGCAAGGGTCTCGACTAAGGCACATGACTCCGCCTTTTCTCAGCTTTTCTCTCCTGCAGACGGAAGTCTATTTGTAAGGAAAGATCCAGAAGAGCCTGGAAGGATCCTGGACGGGCCACTCTGGCAAATTCATCCTTTACTTCATCATTGAGGCCTTTCAGAACAGAGAAAAGCAAGCCTCGGGTGACTAGTCCACTTCCTTTGCCAGTTTCTTAAAGCGGGTCACATATGTCAACATATCCTGATTGGCTTGTTGGAATTCAAGCAACTTCTCTTGGGCCGAAAAAACCTGCTCTGGGAGATCAAACATGTCCTTGAATGCTTGGACAAATCCATCGTAGTTGTCTAACAAAGGATCCCCAGCCGCTACCAGCAGCGTAGCCCATCAAGAGCGTTTATAGCCAAATGTGATACAATGAAGCCAACCTTGGCCCTGTTTGTCGAAAAATAGTAGTGCTTGAATGTGAATTGTACCATACACAAATCCAGGAAGGAATGTAGTGCCTTTGGGGCTCCATCATATCTCTCCACTATGCCTCCTGTAGAAGCGCTTTCCTGAAATGCGGAATCTCTGGATATTACAAGTTGTCGTAAGGCAGAGTTCTCAGCCTTGAGATTCTGAACTTCTGTTGATAATTCTTGCATGCCTCGGAACAAATCCTGGAGTGTGGGATCCATCTTCACAGGTCTGTCAATCTGCTGGCGTCTCAAACTGTCAGAATCTGAGGAGTTTTATTTTCTTCTCACCTGTTTGGATTTAGTAGGCTTCCTCTTGGCAGTAGTCTTCTCTTTCTTCTTTGTAGACTAGGATTTGTGGAGATAAGGGCGAGCCTCCCTTGACGCCACTCTGCTGGTAGGAACCAACCAGGCTAGCACCGAGGGTGACCCCCATGCAAGGCAGACTGGAGAAGAGTCTGGTCAATCCACGCGGTCTTGATTCCAGGGAAGGATATCCAGGAGCGGTAAACCCAGGAGTCCAGGAAGGCACAAGGCAAGTACAATAGGTGGCAGACACTTCAAGAGTGAACCAGTAGCCAACAGTTCAGAAGCGAGGAAGAGCACAAAAAAGGAGGAAGCAAGGAGAAGGCTACGTGGAACCAGCTGAGGAGCAGAGGTAAGCAGCGCAACCCAGGGGCGGTGCAATGGGAAGGCAAGGAAGGAAACACACACAGCGCTGAGCACGGTAACCACACCGAGCTTTGAGACGCACCGAACACATGTCTCAACAACGGCGCTTATATGATGACGATGTCAACAAAGGCGACTGCTAGAGTGCGCTTGTTCCTTCTGTGCAACGCCCATGTTTGAAGTAGAAATGGATGCCGCTAATCGCTGGTGAATCCTCCAGGCTGAAAGGAATGGACGGCCGCATTGAATCATGACAGCACTGCTACTACATTTGTTCTTCTGCACGTTGCCACTGTTAACCTGCCTTAGAATACTCAGATTAGTTGCACCTTGTCACAGCTACCGTGCACTACTTGTGGCCCGTTGCACACTGCACATTCATAATGTTAACCTACCATCAGCTAACCTAGACTAACTGCTTTGTGCTGCTCGTACCCTGTATTGCTCTTCTGTATGTTGCCAGTGTCAATCGACCTATACATTACCTAGACAAGCTGCCTCTATCCTACATTGTATGACGGGTACTGCCACTATCCTATACTGTATTACTGTAGTGCTAACTGGTCCAGAGTGTGTATAGGTAAACTGTTTAATGTAGTGGTCGAAGTGTACGAAAAGAAGTAGTGGAACTATGTTCCCTGCTGGCCTGCACCCACTTCCCACAAACCTCAACATCATGTCCCTTCCCACACACAATACACACACCCAGAAACTTGCACCTGATGTTTAAGGGAACGTTCAGTGCAGTGCACTGAAAGTGCAAGTTTCAACTTCTTCTGAAAGAAGTCATTTAAAAAAGTAGAGGAGCACCGCTCCTGACCGCTCCCACTCACTTCGACCACTGGTTTAATGCTCTTGTTAGTCATGCACCCTTTTCTGACCGCTAGATTGTCCAACCCTCGTATTTTCAGGACTGCACTTACTCTAGCATTAATAGCCATACTAAACTCCACCAACGTATCCAACACCCTGCCATAGAACACAAGATGGCGACCGTTACTACTCGTGACAGTCTAGCTGCCTGGCTCCCACACGGCAACACGGCTCCTCCGAGCACAGCATATCAACCTCGCGTCACAACGAACAAGCGCGTTGCTACTCCTAATACCCAACGCTACGTGAGTTCGGATCTAGGTTTATCTTTTCTATCCTTACTACACTTTGAATGCCTAATAACCTTTTCTGTCTGTCTGTCTTCTGTATCAGCTCCCGTTACTCCCCAGTGGTAACCTCCATTGCAGAACCTGTTTCGCGGCGATTCCAATCGCTGTTCGAGCCCTCTCTTTCTCAGGGGAAAGTTCTGGGTTGCCTCGGCACTTCTACTACAATCAGCCTTCAGTCTCATCCGAGGTACGAAGGTCGGGCTGACAATTACTATTCTCCCTCCTATGGTATAATTATCCTAACGTTGTTTCTCCTTCCATCATAGCCAATCTTACACTTCCATCACATCGCGGAAGAGCTATTTGAACAACAGATTAGCGGTTAGCCCATTCCTAGCACCTAGCACAGGTAGTCTTGTTTAAAGAAATATACTACCATCTCCCTTCCTTCCGGCCCCCCAAAACGAACTCTAGCCTTCTATCTCAGTTCAGCCTCCTGAGATCTCCCAAAGGCAGAGAACCAGGGTTCTCGTACTCCATTCTCCCGATCTGCAACAAGGTGTTTAGCCTTTACCCTTAACATTTTTCTTGATTCTAATCTATTACCCGCCATTACTTACTGTATATTATCCTCTTTCCTATTAGACGACTGTACGATGTAACCGGTCCTGGGAGTTCCACGTCTACTAAACACCACAACCAGACGAGTCGATTGACACGCATGATCCATTTCTACAAGACACCAGAAACGGATGAATAGACCGACACACATGGTTTTATTCCCACAAGGGTTTCCCTGGATTCTCAATCTGCCCCCGGGGCTTAGCCACGGGGGAGGAAGGAGGGTTCAGTGGAATCCACACCAGCTTCATCTTACCAGAATCCGGGTCACAAGTGGGTCCTAACGCCGGCTCTGTTGGTGAGTTCGCTCACTGGTCATTGCCACTGTTTTTGAAGAACTTAAATGAAATATTGTTAACAACTAGACTCTACCAGCCCTACACAGAAATCTCTTTCATCTGTCCATATCCACTACGCACTCTCCCCCTCTCAATGGATTCAGCTTTACGCTACTAGACCCACTCCCAACCTACCTTGCTCCACCAGCCTCAGAAACTGCAGGCTTGGATCAAGACTTAACATTGCCCCCCAACTACTAACCAATGTCATAGACAAACCATACCTTTATACAGAACCAAAAAAGAGAACTAAACGTAATCCTAAAGTCATCTCCATATCCAACAACTCTGGCCTTCATTCTGTCTCCCCTTTGCCTAACCAACCGTACCGACCCTACATCAAAGGGGCACTTGTGAATGCTAGGTCTAAACTTCCCACGCTCTAGACATTGCAGATCTTATTATCGCTAACTAATTAGATTTCCTTGCCGTAACTGAAACCTGGCTGCATTCCGCATCAGGCCTTCCTTGTCATTAGAATTACCTGACAACTATACTATAATAAGGTCAGACAGAGAAACCTCCCGGGGCGGAGGCCTAGCCTTTATTGCCAGAACTGCTTTGGGACTCAGAGTATGCCCTACTCTTTCCTTCCCTTCCGGAGAACTCCTCACAGTCAAACTGCCACTTGCACCTTCACGCACCATAAACGCACCATAAACGTACACCTCATTTATCGGCCCCCGGTCCTATCTCGTCCTTTGAGGAAGGTACCACCTCCCTACTCTCCTCCAACACCAAGCCCAATTTGCAGATCATAATACTAGGAGATTTCAACCTAGGTCCTACTGACATCACTGACAACAACGCACTCACCTTGGCCAGTACCATCACAGAACTGGGCTTCACACACCATATCATCCTCCCTACCCACAACAAAGGAAGGACATTAGACTGGCTTGCTGACTGCAACTGTGATGCCAAAATTATCGCCAATGAACAATGTGCCTGGACTGACCATCACGTAATCTCTTTCACCCTACCAGTCAAGCCTCAAGCTACTATGAAGCCCATAGCCCCCCCGTCTCTGACTAGAAACAAGCATTATATAACTGTGCATAGTCTACTACCATTACTCCAACCTATTACCAACTTCACACCCTCTAGCTCAGACCTCAAAGTGCTTGTTGATCTCTACAATAATACTATTATAACAGTCATTGACAAAAATGCACCTCTAGAAATGCGCAAAGAGAAACCAATAACTCACCTGAACTCCTGGTTTACCCCCAACTCAAATCACTACGTAATGAGAAAAGAAGGTCAGAAACCCTTTGGAAGACCAACCAGCCGTATGCTAATAAGAAAAATCTGTCTCTAACCTCTAAAAAATTCAAGAAGGAGATTCTCCTAACCAAAAAAGACCCCTTCAATGACAGTATCAACAAAGCAAGCTCTAACACCAGAGAACTGTTCACAATTCTAAAAGAACTAGAGTCACCTACTCCCCAATAAGAAACCTGCATCAAGGACAAGACCTGGTGTACCAATATCCAAACTGCTCTAGCTAACAAAATATTGCTTCTACAAAAGAAAATTGAAAATAAAAAACTTAACATAGCCAAGGACTTGCGTGTATCTTATTTTTACTTAACTCCCGAATAATCCTGCAACCGCTTCAATTTCCCCGCTGACTCCATCAAGTCAGTAACAGAAATAATATCCTCGCTTAAACCTTCAAGATGTCAGGGTGACCCCTGCCCAGCACCTATTATCAAAGAGGCCACCAGAGATCTAGCGCCTTTCATCACTTCCCTCATAAATTCCTCATTTGACTCTTGCTCTGTTCCCACTAACCTAAAAGACGCGTGGGTCTTCCCACTTCTAAATAAACATACAGGCCGATTCATGGAATAATTAGCGCGGCGCAAGTGGCCAAAAACGTGCGATTCGCAGTGGAATAGCGAAAATCGCAGTGCAAGTGCGAAAATCGCACGAAAAGCAGCGCACATCGATTCATGGAAGGCCGTGCGCGAGAAAACCATTGGATGTGCGCTAAAAAAGTGCGCGGCGCACGTTGGCGCACAGGCCACCTAACGGCGTGCGCCAATTCACAGCGAAAATCGCACAGGCCACAGCGAAATTCGCACATAGCGCAGCGCACACAACAAAAGTAGGCGTAACACGGGGCGTAACACTCGGAATGGGGAACAACTTGCCAAAATGTGGGCGTACGGGGGAAGTACAGGGTGCAAGTGCGCAGAACGCCCACACGCTCGCCTACAACCCGTATTCATGGAATCGAATAGGGCAAAAAAGCGCACGGTCAAACCAGCGCTCAGGCACAAACACGACCGCCACAAGAAAGCAGGCGGTAGCGTCTCTGCGCCTGTAATAAATGTGCGCCAAAAGGTGTGCCAACAAATAGCACCTATATACAGCCATGATGAATGTCCTATACTGTGGCCCTCCAGGACAAATGACGTGCAAAGGGGTACCCACAAACACGGACACCCGCTGACTGAAAAATAACGTGTGCGTGTATTCCGGGGTGCGCGGGAAGTCTCACACGCGATTTGGCAGGGTACGTGGATTTCAGGGGTGCACGGGAAGTTCCACACGCGATTTGGCCGGGTACGTGCGCGGGAATTTCCACACGCGATTTGTCTGGGTACGTGCATCTCAGGGGTGCGCGGGAAGTCACACACGCGATTTGGCCGGGTATGTGGATTTCAGGGGTACACGGGAAGTTCCACACGCGATTTGGCCGGGTACGTGCGCGGGAATTTCCACACGCGATTTGTCTGGGTACGTGGATCTCAGGGGTGCGCGGGAAGGCCCACACGCGATTTGGCAGGGTACGTGCGCGTGAATTTCCACACGCGATTTGGCTGGGTACGTGTATGACAGGGGTACGCGGGAAATTCTACACGCGATTTGGCTGTGTGCTCCCAGGTATTCCCTGTACACCCTCCACGGCCCCTGCAGGCAGCCGACACCACAGGGGACTACCCTGCACACCTGCTCATGTCACCCAGCACCCCCACCCCCCAGCAGTGCAGGGGCAGCCTCCACCAGGCCCCCACTCATGTCTCCCACCACCCCCATCCCCCAGCATCCAGGGGCAGCCTCCACCAGGCCCCCACTCATGTCTCCCACCACCACCAACCCCCAGCATCCAGGGGCAGCCTCTACCAGGCCCCCATTCATGTCTCCCACCACCCCCACCCCCCAGCAGTGCAGGGGCAGCCTCCACCAGGCCCCCACTCATGTCCCCTTGCACCCCCACCCCCCAGCATCCAGGGGCACCCTCCACCAGGCCCCCACTCATGTCCCCCTGCACCCCCACCCCCCAGCAGTGCAGGGGCACCCTCCACCAGGCCCCCACTCATGTCCCCCTGCACCCCCACCCCCCAGCATCCAGGGGCACCCTCCACCAGGCCCCCACTCATGTCCCCCTGCACCCCCACCCCCCAGCAGTGCAGGGGCACCCTCCACCAGGCCCCCACCCATGTCTACCACCACCCCCACCCCCCAGCCACCATGGGCAGCACCCACCAGGCCCCCACTCATGTCCAACTCATGTCTCCCACCACCCCCACCCCCCAGCATCCAGAGGCACCCTCCACCAGGCCCCCACTCATATCCCCCTGCACCCCCACCCCACAGCAGCAGTGCAGGGGCACCCTCCACCAGGCCCCCACTCATGTCTCCCACCACCCCCACCCCCCAGCCACCATGGGCAGCCCCCACCAGGCCCCCACTCATGTCTCCCACCACCCCCACCCCCCAGCAGTGCAGGAGCAGCCTCCACCAGGCCCCCACTCATGTCTCCCACCACCCCCACCCCCCAGCATCCAGGGGCACCCTCCACCAGGCCCCCACTCATGTCTCGCACCACCCCCACCCCCCAGCAGTGCAGGGGCACCCTCCACCAGGCCCCCACTCATGTCTCCCACCACCCCCACCCCCCAGCCACCATGGGAAGCCCCCACCAGGCCCCCACTCATGTCCAACTCATGTCTCCCACCACCCCCACCCCCCAGCAGTGCAGGGGCACCCTCCACCAGGCTCCCAACCAAGTCTACCACCACCCCCACCCCCCAGCCACCATGGGCAGCCCCCACCAGGCCCCCACTCATGTCCAACTCATGTCTCCCACCACCCCCACCCCCCAGCAGTGCAGGGGCACCCTCCACCAGGCCCCCACTCATGTCCCCCTGCACCCCCACCCCCCAGCATCCAGGGGCACCCTCCACCAGGCCCCAATTCATGTCTCCCACCACCCCCACCCCCCAGCATCCAGGGGCACCCTCCATCAGGCACCCAGCCATGTCCCCCTGCACCCCCACCCCCCAGCAGTGCAGGGGCACCCTCCACCAGGCCCCCACTCATGTCTCCCACCACCCCCACCCCCCAGCCACCAGGGGCAGCCTCCACCAGGCCCCCACTCATGTCCCCTTGCACCCCCACCCCCCAGCAGTGCAGGGGCAGCCTCCACCAGGCCCCCACTCATGTCCCCTTGCACCCCCACCCCCCAGCAGTCATGGGGCACCCTCCACCAGGCCCCCACTCATGTCTACCACCACCCTCACCCCCCAGCCACCATGTGCAGCCCCCACCAGGCCCCCACTCATGTCCAACTCATGTCTCCCACCACCCCCACCCCCCAGCAGTGCAGGGGCACCCTCCACCAGGCCCCCACTCATGTCCCCCTGCACCCCCACCCCCCAGCATCCATGGGCACCCTCCACCAGGCCCCCACTCATGTCACCCTGCACCCCCACCCCCCAGCAGTGCAGGGGCACCCTCCACCAGGCCCCCACTCATGTCTCACACCACCCCACCCTCAGCCACCAGGGGCAGCCTCCACCAGGCCCCCACTCATGTCTCCCACCACCCCCACCCCCCAGCAGTGCAGGGGCACCCTCCACCAGGCCCCCACTCATGTCCCCCTGCACCCCCACCCCCCAGCAGTGCAGAGGCACCCTCCACCAGGCCCCCACTCATGTCTCCCACCACCCCCACCCCCCAGCCACCAGGGGCAGCCTCCACCAGGCCCCCACTCATGTCCCCTTGCACCCCCACCCCCCAGCAGCCATGGGGCAGCCTCCACCAGGCCCCCACTCATGTCCCCTTGCACCCCCACCCCCCAGCAGTCATGGGGCACCCTCCACCAGGCCCCCACTCATGTCTACCACCACCCCCACCCCCCAGCCACCATGGGCAACCCCCACCAGGCCCCCCACTCATGTCCAACTCATGTCTCCCACCACCCCCACCCCCCAGCATCCAGGGGCACCCTCCACCAGGCCCCCACTCATGTCCCCCTGCACCCCCACCCCCCAGCATCCAGGGGCACCCTCCACCAGGCCCCCACTCATGTCTCCCACCACCCCCACCCCCCAGCCACCAGGGGCAGCCTCCACCAGGCCCCCACTCATGTCTCCCACCACCCCCACCCCCCAGCAGTGCAGGGGCAGCCTCCACCAGGCCCCCACTCATGTCTCCCACCCCACCACCCCCACTCCCCAGCATCCAGGGGCACCCTCCACCAGGCCCCCACTCATGTCCCCCTGCACCCCCACCCCCCAGCAGTGCAGGGGCACCCTCCACCAGGCCCCCACTCATGTCTCCCACCACCCCCACCCCCCAGCATCCAGGGGCACCCTCCACCAGGCCCCCACTCATGTCTCCCACCACCCCACCCCTCAGCATCCAGGGGCACCCTCCACCAGGCCCCCACTCATGTCTCCCACCCACCCCCACCCCCTCAGCAGTGTGGGGCACCTTCCACCAGGCTCCCACCCATGTCTACCACCACCCCCACCCCCCAGCCACCATGGGCAGCCCCCACCAGGCCCCCACTCATGTCCAACTCATGTCTCCCACCACCCCCACCCCCCAGCAGTGCAGGGGCACCCTCCACCAGGCCCCCACTCATGTCCCCCTGCACCCAGGTCCACACAATCCCCAATCATGTGCGTTATGGTCAGCCTCCACAGCCAAAAGGCCCTACCAAGTAACCCATTCACCCACATGGAAATGGAAATTACATGTTACACCCCCAATGTTCATAAAGCAAATGAACCCATGTCCGTCACACACAATGGTTGCAAATGAATGGGAAAACACACAACATGACATGCATGAAACCAATGAGATGATACCACACAGTGAAGTATGAAAACAAAATTGTATTAAAAAAAATTGAATGCAAATGAAATGAAACAAACTACAATGGCAATGAAAAAAAGATAAGCTGCATGTCCGTCCAAAAAAATCAAAACTACAAATCCAAATCCAAAAAAATGTTGTTCAAAGTCACATTAAAAATAAAATCAATCCGAGAGATAAAAATAAATGCAAAGACCATTCCTCGATGGAGAATAAATCAAAAATAAAAAAAAATAAAACAATCCAATGAAGAACTATGTACAAAACATCCGAGGGTCCATGAGCCCAACTGAACAAAGGAAACCTACAAAAACTAAAATGCAACTATATACAAAAAGTGGAGCAGTGTCCGTCGACTCCAAATCATAAGAAGAAACAAATGAAACCTAAAACTAAAGAACTATATACAAAGGTGGCGGGCAAGTCCAGCGGCTCACTCTGTGGTGTTCCGGGCCAGGGCATCATCAAACTCCTCGTCTATGTCCCGGAGTCGGTCCTGTTCCATGGCCCCGAGGGTCCGCAGGGACGACGCCATCTGCTCCTCCAACCCCCTGCGGATTGCCTCGAGGCACTCGGCCCGCCTCAAGGCCCTCCGCATGGAGTTCTCCGCCCTGACCATCGTGAGCTGTGCCTCTTCCGCCCGCCGCCGCTCCGCACCTATCTGCTGGCCCAACCGCAGCCACACGGAAGACACTTCCTGTCCTGGGTCCTCCTGCCCTCCGGCCGATGCCTGCCCCTCCGATGTTGATGGCCCCGAGCCATGATGCCTCCCACGTTGACTCTGCTGCTGCCTCCGACGCAACTGCCTCTGCCAGCACGACGGCATCCAGGCTGATGGAATCCACCGACGCCGTCGTGCACGTGCCCTGCCTGATGATGCCGGCACATCCTCCATCTGCTGGGGTACAGTTGCTGTGGTGTCCACCCCTGCTGGACCTCCGACTCCCGACTGTGGCAGGGATGGGATCCCCACCGAGCTGGCTGGATTGGTCAGGGCAGGTCCACAGGGGGCCCTGGTGGCATCTGGGCCGGAAGACGGCAAGGAGAACGACCGGCGTATAGCCTCCACAGAGGAGGAGAGGGCCGCCAGATTGGCCGACACATGCAGGAAACCCCCGAACATGGAAGATCCCAATTGGGCCACGTCGGCACGGTGCTCTTCGTGATGATGTGCGTGCTCCTCCTGGGAAGCACGCACGTCATCACGAATTGCACCCGCGCGCATCGCGACCCCAACCAGGACCTTCTCCATACGGACACAGGTCCCCTCGTCCGCAGGTGGAGGGGAGTCAGATGACATGGACATCCCCTCTACCTGCGGACGGGCCTGGGACGGGGCATCCCTGCTGGTGCATGGTGGTGCACTCACAGGGTCAGGGACAGCGACATGCACAGGCCCCTCCACGGTGACCTGTGCTGCCTCCTGCCCCTGCCCCTGGACTGCACCACTTGCACCAGCATGGATGCCCCCACCAGGCCCCATGTGTGCCTCAGTGGCAGCCTCCTCCTCCTCTGTGGAAACCACCAACCTGGATGGCTCCTCACCGTCTTCCGCCGTAGCAGGCCCCTGTGGGGGCTCACCCACCCCTTTCGCTGCAGCCGTGGGGGCATCCCCGCCGCCTTGCTCCACAGCGCCGTCTCCGCCCTCTTCTTCACTAGCCGCTGCGTAGAGGGAGACATAGAACACAAGCATCAGGGTACTGTTCAATGGTCCCCTAGACAGGAAGCAATAGCAGATGAGTACCACTGTCAAAGTACACTTCCATCATGTCCCGCCACAACACATGGGTCAGTCCAGGCAAAACACACACAGTAACAGGCATGGTGCATGCCATGGACATTTCCATACATGTCCAATGGACTCTTGAAACATACAATGATATGGAACTCACATGCATCATGGGTCATGCCTATCACATGCACACACTTCACCTCAGTCACATCCATCTGGCCTCATACACCCCAAACACAGCGGATACAAGGGTAACTAGGCTGCATCAGTGAATCTGTGCATTGTCACACACATGTGTCATGCATCCATGGCATTCACAAGTCACAGACACGCAGGTTAGGCACACAGACATGGCTACCATATATGTACCTGGCATCAGCACCCATCCCTCACCCCCACCCATGTCCAGGAACAGAGACTGGCATGCTCTCATATGTAAAATCTGCATAGGGCTCCCCATGTGGCATTTAAACACATGCAACAACCATGTGGTTCACACATCACTGGTCGCACATGCATTACCATGATGTCCCTGCACACATACATGCATACATGGCCTATGTCACACATACATGCAAGTATCAGACAACCAGCACACCGCAACATGCCCTGTCTCACACAGCAATGCTTGGACACTTACCGCTCAACTCCAGACGGGTCTCCCTCTCAAGGATCTGGGCATGGAGCGCTGGGCGTACGCGTTCCAGGGCCCTCATCTGGATGGAACTCATGCGGCCCCGGCCCCCCTCCACGAGGCGCCGGGCCTTCACGAGGGTCCTGGACCTCAAGTCCTCCCAGCGCTTCTTGATCTTCGGGACGTCGCGGGTTGCCACCCCCTCCTCGTTGATGGCAACCACACAGTCGGCCCAGATCCTCTCCCGTCCTTCCTTGCTGGCGCGGGACGATCCAAAGAGGTCATCATACTGCCCCAGGACATGCTCCACCAGGACACCAACTTCGGTGGCAGTGAAGCTGGTGCCCCTCTGCCCCTCTGGCCTGGGGTTGCCACTGGTGCCAGATGTGGAAGTGCCCGACATGGCAACCCCAGAGGCAGGAGTGGGTGGGCAACTGGGTCCTGGGGCTGGGCTGTGGAGCGATGTTATCCCAGTCGGGAGTCTTCAGTTCCAGCAGGGGTGGACACAGCAACTGGACCCCTGCAGATGGCTGATGTGCAGGCACCAAATGGCAGGGCACGGTGGCAGCAGGCAGGCAGGCAGGCAGCAGCAGCAGATGGCACGTGGGAGGCTGCTCGGGGCACTGGGGGGCAGTAATTCGGCCTTCTGGTCAGGAGCGTGGTCTTCCGTGTGTTTTCACGTGGCCAGCTTGATACGGAGTGATTTGGCACGTGAAAATCCTGCACGTCAGCGTGAAATTCGAGGAAAGGCCCTTAGTGCGTAAGCGCGTCAGCACGCATACGCGATTCTATTGGACCAAAGGCCCTCAGCGCGTAAGCGCGTCTGTGACGTGACCCGCACGGGTGTTTCCCTCATAGCATGTGATGACGGAGCACACGTGGAAAGACTGCACGTCAGAGTGTCATCGCGTGTAATTGGACAAAAGTGCGCGTGCACGCGATTGGCCTATGTACGTGTATTCCAGGGGTGCGCGGGCACTTACACACGCGAGTACATCAGCGCACGTGTATACCGGGGTGCGCGGGAATTTCCACACGCTATTGGCCTGGGTACTGGATTTCAGGGGTGCGCGGGAAGTTTCACACGCTCGCCTACAACACGCGCAAAGAAACACGTACACCAGTAGGAAGCAGGCATACGTCGACCCACGACGCATAAATTTGCGTGCAAACAAAATAACAAGCTCAGACGCCAGGATGAATATACCGTTCCTAGCAGCAGTGGCCGTGGGCTACCAAAGGAGGAGGAGGAGGATAGTCAGGGCCAGAATATTCACACCCAGAACCAGCCTTTTCGGGATGCCTGATGAGTGTATGGGAGGTACAGGTTTCCACCACACATAATACTGGACCTGGTGAGTGAGTGGGAGGATGACCTCACATCACCCACCCTGTGCTCCCAAGCACTCAGCCCCCTGGAGAAGGTCCTCAATGTACTGCACTTCTTAGCCACTGGATCATTTCAGCGGACAAGTGCCATAGTGGGTGGGGTGTCACAGGCCACGCAGTCACGCTACCTACACCAGGTCTTGAACATCATCACTGCACGCCCATCAGTCCGCAGGCACATATACCTGCCCAGAACACCTGCAGAAAGGCATGCTGCCGCCCTGGATTTTTACGGTGTGGCACGATTCCCCAAAGTGCTAGGTGCCATCGACTGCACCCATGTGGCTCTACGTCCCCCCAAGGCATCTGAGCAAATCTATAGGAACCGCAAGCACTGGCATTCCATCAACGTACAGGTAGTATGTAATGCCAAGGGAATCATCACCTCAGTATATGCCAACTATCCCGGGTCCACCCACGACAGCTTCATTTACCGAATGTCCACCCTAAACCGGGACTTAGAAGCTGGGCGGCATGGCGATACATGGCTGATTGGTGATTATGAATGCCACTGCACATGCATGCATGTCAGATACTGAGCAAGGTCACAACCCCACCAATGATACCAATCACCACCTCCACAGGGGACAGTGCCTACCCTCTCAGCCCCCACATGATGACGCCAATTCGGAACCCCACCACGCCACCCGAGGTAAGATATAACACAGCCCACATTGCAACCCGGGGCATAGTGGAGCGCACAATGCAGTTTTGTGAAAAAAAACACATTCAAGCAGCTAAAATGAATACACACTTGCAAAATGCAACATGAGGACAGTGCCATGTCACCCAACCCATCCCCAGCACCGCCACACGACACACCGTGCCATGTCATGCTATGTGCAGGTAAACAAAGTAATCCCCACAACATTACACAAGTGTCACAATATACAGTGTCCCTAATTGAAACTCGCGACACCTGAAATGCTCACAGTAATGCAGGACCAACAACAAACTTGAGCAGGTATTTAGCAATAACACTTATCAGCCACTGACCCTCAAAACTACCATTAACATGACATTACGAATGTAAGGAATTAGTAGTCTCACCACCTGGAAATTCCTGCACTCCCACCACTTCCAACTGTACAGTGTTGCTGCCATGTAGAGTTGTAGGTGCACTGCTGCCAACATGGACCCCATCTCCAAAGTAGAGGGCCTTGTGTAGACATGAGGAAAGGACCTACAAATTAGGAGGTAGACACGGATGATGAGTTACACATCAATGCAACATGCAGTGTACAACACAACAGCAATAATCACTAGGAATGTATACACAGTATTGACTAGACTACCCACACATGTAGTGGGAGTCCAATGTCACCATGTACGTCAATGTCACTTGGGCACACCCTTTGCAAGCCCATGGAAACGGGAAGCAGGACGGGTGTGTGTGACAAAAACCCAAGCATCTGAACCAAATACATGACAAGCCTGCATGTGCCCAGCCACAATGCAGTGTATGCCCACAGGAGCCACGGAAGGCAACACATTGTCCCAACAAAAAAAAAAAGAAAGAAAAAAAAAAATCAAAAATGGCCATTAATGGGCCCGGGGGGGTTGGGGAGGCCACCCAGGAGGTCCGAGGACAGGGTGCACACCAAAACCCACCTGTGTGGATCTTGGGAAAAAAAAACACCTCCATGGGCTCATGGCCCACACGGCTACCCTATTGTGGGAGTATCACTGCTGTTGCTATTATCACCCTGTGCAGCTGCATCCAGAGGTGGTTGCACTATGGGAGGCAGCCCACACAAGGCCCTAGTCTGTTCCTCCGTGGCTGCAAGCATGCGGGTATGGTAGGTCTCATTCTGGAGGATGAGTGTGCGGAGGTCCCCATGCAACAACTCACAGGATGCCCGGACCTCCGCCCTAGTTGCCTGCATCTCATCTGAGAGCGTACGGGTGAGACGCTCCAGCTGCTGTTCTGTCCTTCAGTTTGTTGAAGCCTCAAGCTCAACAAGAGTCGTCCTGAGGTGAAGGAGCTCCTGCCTCAGGGCTTCCCTGTGGCCCTGGGACTCTATGGAGATGGCTTCCTGCAGAGTCGCCAGTGCCGCCCGCCTGTCCCTGTTGGACGCCAACATGTCCTCCCTGTGTGACTGGCAGATGGAGTCGGTTGCCTGCTGTAGTCGCTCCATCAGCCTTTCGGGGGGGACAATGGAAGTGGCCACCCTATCCATGGCCTGAGCCATCATCTCTGATGATGCTGCCTGTTGGGTTGCCATACCGTAAATGTATTGCTCCCATGCGGTATTGCCAGGTGGCGTACGGCCACCACGTCGGCAGGCACCACACCTGTCTGGGGCAAGGCGAACTGCGCCTTGCTGTGTCGGCACTGCCTGAGGCTGCAGGACTGCATTCCCCCTCTGATCTGCTGGCCCAGGAACAGGATCAGATGTCGCGGAGTGTGACCCTGCATCCGTAACCACCGAAGGCGTAGCTGCCAACACTGACATCCCCATTGAGGGTTCTGACCCTGGTGCAGGTGGGTGGGACAGAACAGAATCCCTCCCAGGAACACTCACCTGCGACGGCACGTAGGTCTCATCATCCGAATCAACACCTGAGTACAGCTCGGGGGAGGTGCAGCCAGAGACACCCTTTGAGAGCACGACCTGCAGCAGTTGTGGGTTCTCACCCACCACCACACCACGTCCCTCACTGGTGGTCGGTCGGCCCTCGGACCCCTCCTGGGTCTGCACCATCTCCACAACCCCAGCAGTATCAGGTGCGTCTTCCCCTGCAAAGACATAAAAGAAAACAAATGGAAACAGGCATTAGCACCATGGCACACAATGAGGGCTGAGAAGCAAGAGAACCAGTACTTGATTGACACATGTCCCACATGACTAAAACCCTCCCATGCATGCACCCTCACTGCGTATGAAGGGCAGGCAAATGGCACACACTGATGACACCAAGATGGAAGATGAACACATTTTCTGCATGCTGCCTGGCAGTGGCATCACACATTGGCCTGTGATTGCCAGGTGAAATACACATGCCATCACACAGATGGCATGTACCATTGCTATTGAGTGAAGATGGAGAGGAGGGCAGCACTTATTCATTCAGTCCAGTTCCTGCATCTAATAGCTTTTCTAATTCAAACAGGTCTGATTTTTCACCTGGAGCTGCCAGTCCAAAATGGTCCGATTGCACAGGGACATGTGTGAACAAATGATATCCAGGTAACAAAGTCACTCCACTTTACCATAGCCATGTCAGACATGTGACTACAGGACTGAGAAATGTCTAGTAAAAGTGGTGGAATGCAAACAATCTGCCTGAATGAACACAGAAAAATAAGCAACAATGTTGTGGCAAGGTGACACTTCAAGGGCAACTGGCGTGCTGTTGGCCTAGATGTCTACTGTTGGCTGAAGGGATACTGCTATGGCCAAATGCTGCTGCGCAGAATGTATTGCATGAAGCACATGGGTGACCCAAACGACTCAGGCGCACACACCCTCACCTGGCACACAAACAGAAGCCCTCACACACACACCATGCACATGGATGACACACACATGCATGTGCACTCACCGGACAATGCCTCATAATCAGGCAGATCTCCCACGCCTTGGATCTGTTCCTCCGTGACGTAGGTCCCAGCGACTGACTCATGTGGAGTGAGTTCCATGTCTTCTACTGGAGACCCACCTCCAGTCACTAGAGTTGCGGCATGACTTGAGGCCAGCTTATTCTTTGCCCTGCGCTTTAGGTCATTCCAGCGCTTATAGCAATCATTGGCTGTGCGCCTCACGATTCCAAGGGCACTTACGATGTCCGCAACGGTCTGCCAGTGTGCCTGGCGTTGTGCAGGTGTGGTCTTGGATCCTGCAACAATGACCATCTCGTTATCATGTGCGGACACATACTCGACAAGTGCATTCAATTCGGCATCCGTGAAGCTGGGCTTCCTCGACGGGCCGGACTGTGTAGCCGTGTCTGGGGCATCAGCCTGTGCCGGACGAGCACTCTTCCTCTTCCGCTTGGAAGGTGGTGGTGATCCTGAGTGTCCTGCGCCGCTCTGGACACAAGGGGCAGGAGCCCTGGTGGACTCTGTATCAGGAGTGTGGGATTGCACACTCAGCATGGGAGTTGGTGCAGGCATTGGCTCAAGTGTAATGGTGTCAGGGGGAATGTCATCAGGATGGACTAGGACCAACACTGTCCTGGCTGGGTGTGTGAGAGCTGGGGTGGATGGAGCCGCAGCTGCCCCTGCAGCCTCTCCACCCTGCCTACTTGGGGCAGCAGATGACCTTGCTGCCCCTGATCCACGTGGCCTGATGACATCAACGTGCACCAGCGCATGTGTCATAGGCCTGCTGACCTGGAAGTCAGCCATGGAGTCAGCCAGGTCTGGTGCCACAATGGGCTGGTCCAACAAGGGCTGAGCATGGATGGTGTCAGCCACATCAGCCTTAACCAGGGGGGGGGGATTATGGGTGCCCTGGACTGGTCCTCCACACATGGGGGGACAGGGTCACCCTGCAAGTAATGACCACGCCCCCTACCGGATCCACCACGGCCACCACTTGTGGCTCGTCCACCTTTGCCACCCTTACGGAATCCTCGCCTCCCAACCATGGCACTGATGTTAATGTGCGTATGGTAGTGGCTGTAAACTATTGTCCTGGGCAATTGGGGGTCAAAGGGGTTGGGTACCAGATGGTAATTGTACCCTAGTGCTCTAGCAAGGCTGAATGTGACCCCTGGGGAAAGATGACGGGTCACGCAACGCACAGGAAGCCCAAAAAAGGGAGATGACGTGCACGCAACCCCTCCTAGACCACGTGTGCGGAAAAAAAAACCTGCACTACGCTGTGGCACCCAGTAACACAAGAATGAACGAATGCGTGTCACACGCAGCCTAGAATGACGTCTGAAGGGGTAGGCTACACACGGGGCAAGCACAGATGTTAGATACGTGCGTGACTCACGGTCTGCCAGGAAAAAGAGCATGAAAAAGAAGCGCGTTTGGTTGGCAACACCCCCGCCAAAAGAAGATTTGTAGGCTGTCTGAGGAGACAGGACAACAGTAGAAGGGAACACTGTTTGAGGGAACAGGCCCAGGAAAACCAGAAAAAGAGAAAAAAGAGAAAAAGCTGTCAGAGGAAACAGGGAGTACGAACTTGAAACGCCGTGAAGTAAATCGCGTGTGAAACGACAAGAAGTACAGAATTCACCCACTCGCTCTCCACGAAAAGCACGTACAAGGAAATGGTGTTCTACACGTACCTTTTATGCAGGCCCACACGTCCAGCGTCACTTACGCGGCGTGTACGCGCTAGGGCCATTTCCACCAATTACACGCTTTGTCACTTCTGCGTGTAGGGCCATTTCCACCAATTACACGCTTTGTCACTTCCGCGTGTATGCGCTAAGGCCATTTCCACCAATTACACGCTTTGTCACTTCTGCGTGTAGGGCCATTTCCACCAATTACACGCTTTGTCACTTCCGCGTGTACGCGCTAAGGCCATTTCCACCAATTACACGCTTTGTCACTTCTGCGTGTAGGGCCATTTCCACCAATTACACGCTTTGTCACTTCCGCGTGTACGCGCTAAGGCCATTTCCACCAATTACACGCTTTGTCACTTCTGAGTGTAGGGCCATTTCCACCAATTACACGCTTTGTCACTTCCGCGTGTACGCGCTAAGGCCATTTCCACCAATTACACGCTTTGACACTCGGACGTGTCTTTCATTTTTTAACACGCAACATTTCCAACGTGTGCCCTATTCAACATGCACGTGACTTCATAGACGCGCATACGCTGGTGGCCTTTGGGCCAATGAATGTACAGTGTGCTGACGCGTTTACGCGCTAAGGGCCTTTCCTCGAATTACACGCAGACGTGTTGGATTTTCACATGCAAAATCACTCCGTATCAAGCTGGCCACACGTTCACACACGGAAGACCACGCTCCTGCCCAGAAGGCCGAATTACTGACCCCCAGAGCCCTGAGCACGCTCCCACCTGCTATCTGCTGCTGCCTGACTGCCTGCTACCCACGTGCCCTGCCATTTGCTGCCTGCACATCAGCCAGGGGTGCTGTTGCTGTGACCACCCCTGCTGGAACCGAAGACTCCCGACTGCTTTTCCATCGCCCCACAGCCCAGCCCCAGGACCTAGTTCCCCACCCACTCCTGCCTCTGGGGTTGCCATGTCAGGCACTGCAACATCTGGCACCAGTGGCAACCCCCGGCCAAGGAGGCAGAGGGGCACCAGCTTCACTGCCACCGAAGTTGGTGTCCTGGTGGAGCATGTCCTGGGGCAGTATGATGCCCTCTCCGGAAGGTTGCGCGCCGACAAGGAAGGACGGACTCGGATCTGGATGGACATCGTGACTGCCATCAACGCGGAGGAGGTGGCAGTCCGCGACTACGAACGTGTCAGGAAGCGCTGGGAGGACTTCAGGTCCAGGACCCTCAACAAGGCCCGGCGCCTCCTGAAGGCAGCGGATGCTAAGGGGCACCGGGGCTACTTGTCAGAAGATCAGATGAGGGTCCTGGAACGCATATCCCCAGCGCTCCACATCCAGGTCCTTGAGAAGCAGACCCGTCTGGAGTCGAGCGGTAAGTGTACATGCATACTGATTGTAAGCTGTGCGTGTGGTGGTGTGCCAGGAGTGTGCAGGTTGAACATGTATGTTTATGTGGCCAAGTAGGGGGGGTGTACAGGGCCGTGAGGGTGACACATGCGAGGGGTCTCATGTGTGACACATGGATGGTGCTTGTGTGTGTGGGCTTGCATGGCACAGGATGTGGAGGAATGATTGTCAGGTGTGACATGGATGTCGATCAAAACACTGCGACAGTTGGCGGAGGTGTACACATGCATGCAAGTTTGGTGTTGTGTGTGCATGTGTAGTGTACTCCCTATGTTGCATGTGATGTGTGGATGACCTTTGGCTGCTCATGCTGTTGTATGTGAATGGATGGTGCTGGCTATTGCAATATGGCTGTGGTATGGCTCATGTGTGCAAGTTGAAATGACATGTGTGTTGGGGATTGTGATGCCATGTCTGAGGTTTACCAATGCCACTCATGTATAACTGTCATGTGTGTATGAGTCCATTTTACAGTGCCCTGATGCCTGTGTTTTCTTTCTCCCTGTCTGCAGCGTCAACTGATGAAGAGGGCGGAGAAGGTGCTGTGGAGCACAGCGGCAGGGGTCGCACCACCAGCCGGAGACGCAAGGCCCGGATCCCCTCCCAGGTTGTGATCTCGTCGGGGAGTGAGGAGTCCGGTGCCGCGTCCCAGGCCGCAGCTGCCGAGGGGAGGTCCAAGAGGCGGAGGTTGGAGTTGGACTCCTCGGCAGCAGAAGGGGCAGCTGGGACCCCACAGGGCCCAACGGAGGAAGATGGCACAGAGTCATCCAGGTTGGTGGGGGGTTTGGTGGAGGAGGAGGCCGTGCAAGCGACAGTGGCGGGGTCTGGAGGTGGGTATTCCACTGGTGCTAGTGGTGCAATGCAGGATCAGGGACAGGAGGCAGCACAGGCCGCCGCGGAGGTGCCTGTGTGCAATCCTGTCTCTGTTCCTGTCACTGCATCATCTTGCACCAGCAGGGATGCCTACCTCCAGACCCGTTCTCAGGGAGAGGATTGGCTTACAACACCTGGCCTTCCTCTCCCTGCGGATGTGGCTATCCTGCAACAGGTTGAGCCTGTCCAGGGTGGGGTGGCGTTGCGTCAACGGGCCATGCGAACTGACCTGCAGTCTTTTCATGATGAGTCTGCACGTCTTCTCGCATGGCTCGTTGACCGCGTTGGTCCACTGGGACAGCTCACCAGGGCTGGATTCCTCCGTTTCCTGGACCTTGTTCCGACCCCCTTCTCCACAGAACCCCCTATGCCCCAGTCGTCCTCCATGCCATCTTCCCACCCATGTGTCACCTGGGTGCCCTGTGGAGCTGCCTCCGACCGTGCGGCCAGGCTGGTGGACAACAGATCCCTGCCACAGTCGGGACGTCCAGCAGGGGTGGCCACATCAACGACTGCACCCCAGCTGGAGGAGGATGTGCAGGCGCCATCGGACAGGGCACATGGACAGCAGCAGCTGCAGCAGCAGGAGGCTGTAGGTGGGAGCCACGATAGCTCGGGGCCTTCAACATCGGAGGGGCAGGCATCGGCCGGAGGGCAGGAGGACCCTGGACGGGAAGTGTCTTCCGTGTGGCAGCGGTTGGGCCACGCCATAGATGCGGAGCGGCGGCTGGCGGAAGAGGCACGGCCCACGATGGTCAGGGCGGAGAACTCCATGCGGAGGGCCCTGAGGCGGGCCGAGTGCCTCGAGGCAATCCGCAGGGAGTTGGAGGTGAACATGTCGGCGTCCCTGCGGACCCTCGGGGCCATGGAACAGGACCGCCTCCGGGACATAGACGAGGAGTTCGATGATGCCCTGGCCCGGAACACCACTAAGTGAGCCGCTGGACTGGCCCGCCGCCATTGTATATAGTTATTTAGTGATAGGTTTCCTTTATAGTTTATTTTTATTTGGAGTCGACGGACACTGCTCTACCTTTTGTATATAGTTGCATTTTAGATAGGTTTTTTTGTAGGTTTCATTTCTTCTCTTGGGATGATGGACCCTGAATACTTTGTACATAGTTGGACTTTGGATTTGGATATTTTTTTTACTATGAATATTTTTTCCCATGGAGCAATGGTTTTCTATTTCTTTTTTCCCTTCATTTCCTTTTCATGGACTTGAACTTTGGAAGATATTTTTTTGGATTATCATTTATTGATTTTAATTTGAAAAGGGACAGCCAGCTTAATTTTGTTATTATTTTACTTGTGTATTTTGGTTAATTTTGATTGCCATTGCTGTTGTTTTTAATACATTATTTGGATTTTTTCATTCTTCAATGTGTGGTTTCATCTCATTGTTTTCATGCATGTCATGATATGGGTTTTCAGGTTCACTTGCAACCATTGTGTGTGTGTGAGACACATGTGTTGATTTACATTGTTTCCATTGGAGTAGTATCATGGGCACAAGTAATACTTGGTTGTGTCTTTGGGCTGTGGTGGCTGGTCATGAGGCACATGCTTGAGGATTGTCAGGGCCTGTGGGCAGGGGGACATGAGTGGGGGCCTGGCGGAGGGTGCCTCTGGATGCTGGGGGGTGGGGGTGGTGGGAGACATGAGTGGGGGCCTGGCGGGGGCTGCCCATGGTGGCTGGGGGGTGGGGGGATGGTAGACACGGGTGGGAGCCTGGTGGAGGGTGCCCTTGCACTGCTGGGGGGTGGGGGTGGGTGGGAGACATGAGTGGGGGCCTGGTGGAGGGTGCACCACACTGCTGGGGAGGTGGGGGTGGTGGGAGACATGAGTGGGGGCCTGGCGGAGGCTGCCCATGGTGGGTGGGGGGTGGTGGGAGACATGAGTGTGGGCCTGGCGGAGGCTGCCCATGGTGGGTGGGGGTGGTGGGAGACATGGGTGAGGGCCTGGTGGAGGGTGCCCCACACTGCTGGGGGGGTGGGGGTGGTGGGAGACATGAGTGGGGGCCTGGCGGGGGCTGCCCATGGTGGCTGGTTAGACATGGGTGGGAGCCTGGTGGGGGCTGCCCCTGCACTGCTTGGGGGGTGGGGGTGGTGGGAGACATGAGTGGGGGCCTGGCAGAGGGTGCCCCTGGATGCTAGGGGGTGGGGGTGGTGGGAGACATGAATGGGGGCCTGGTGGAGGGTGCCCCACACTGCTGGGGGGGTGGGGGTGGTGGGAGACATGAGTGGGAGCCTGGCGGGGGCTGCCCATGGTGGGTGGGGGGTGGGGGTGGTGGGAGACATGGGTGGGGGCCTGGTGGAGGGTGCCCCACACTGCTGGGGGGGTGGGGGTGGTGGGAGACATGAGTGGGGGCCTGGTGGGGGCTGCCCATGGTGGCTGGGGGGTGGGGGGGTGGTAGACACGGGTGGGAGCCTGGTGGAGGGTGCCCCTGCACTGCTGGGGGGTGGGGGCGGGTGTTAGACATGAGTGGGGGCCTGGTGGGGGCTGCCCATGGTGGCTGGGGGTGGGGGTGGTGGGAGACATCAGTGGGGGCCTGGTGGAGGCTGCCCCACAGTGCTGGGGGGTGGGGGTGGGTGGGAGACATGAGTGGGGGCCTGGCGGAGGCTGCCCATGGTGGGTGGGGGGTGTGGGTGGTGGGAGACATGGGTGGGGGCCTGGTGGAGGGTGCCCCACACTGCTGGGGGGGTGGGGGTGGTGGGAGACATGAGGGGGGGCCTGGCAGGGACTGCCCATGGTGGCTGAGGGGTGGGGGGGTGGGAGACATGGGTGGGGGCCTGGTGGGGGCTGCCCCTGCACTGCTGGGGGGTGGGGGTGGGTGGGAGACATGAGTGGGGGCCTGGTGGGGCTGCCCATGGTGGCTGGGGGGTGGGGGTGGTGGTAGACATGGGTGGGAGCCTGGTGGAGGGTGCCCCACACTGCTGGGGGGGTTGGGGTGGTGGGAGACATGAGTGGGGGCCTGGCGGAGGCTGCCCCACACTGCTGGGGGGTGGGGGTGGTGGGAGACATGAGTGGGGGCCTGGCGGAGGCTGCCCATGGTGGGTGAGGGGTGGGGGTGGTGGGAGACATGGGTAGGGCCTGGTGGAGGGTGCCCCACACTGCTGGGGGGGTGGGGGTGGTGGGAGACATGAGTGGGGGCCTGGCGGGGGCTGCCCATGGTGGCTGGGGGGTTGGGGGGTGGTAGACATGGGTGGGAGCCTGGTGGGGGCTGCCTCTGCACTGCTGGGGGGTGTGGGTGGGTGGGAGACATGAGTGGGGGCCTGCTGGGGGCTGCCCATTGTGGCTGGAGGTTGGGGGTGGTGGTAGACATGGGTGGGAGCCTGGTGGAGGGTGCCCCACACTGCTGGGGGGGTGGTGGGAGACATGAGTGGGGGCCTGGCGGAGGCTGCCCCACACTGCTGGGGGGTGGGGTTGGGTGGGACACATGTGTGGGGGCCTGGTGGAGGGTGCCCCACACTGCTGGGGTGGTGGGGGTGGTGGGAGACATGAGTGGGGGCCTGGTGGAGGGTGCCCCTGGATGCTGGGGGGTGGGGGTGTGTGATAGACATGGGTGGGAGCCTGGTGGGGGCTGCCCCTGCACTGCTGGGGGGTGGGGGTGGTGGGAGACATGAGTGGGGGCCTGGCGGAGGGTGCCCCTGGATGCTGGGGGGTGGGGGTGGGTGATAGACATGGGTGGGAGCCTGGTGGGGGCTGCCCCTGCACTGCTGGGGGGTGGGGGTGGGTGGGAGACATGAGTGGGGGCCTGGTGGGGGCTGCCCATGGTGGCTGGGGGTGGTGGGAGACATGAGTGGGGGCCTGGTGGAGGGTGCCCCACACTGCAGGGGGGGTGGGGGTGGTGGGAGACATGAGTGGGGGCCTGGCGGAGGGTGCCCCTGAACTGCTGGGGGGTGGGTTGGAGACATGAGTGGGGGCCTGGTGGAGGGTGCCCCACACTGCTGGGGGGTGGGGGTGGTGGGAGACATGAATGGGGGCCTGGCGGAGGCTGCCCATGGTGGGTGGGGGGTGGGGGTGGTGGGAGACATGGGTGGGGGCCTGGTGGAGGGTGCCCCACACTGCTGGGGGGGTGGGGGTGGTGGGAGACATGAGTGGGGGCCTGGCGGGGGCTGCCCATGGTGGCTGGTTTAGACATGGTTGGGAGCCTGGTGGGGCTGCCCCTGCACTGCTGGGGGGTGGGTGGGAGACATGAGTGGGGGCCTGGTGGGGGCTGCCCATGGTGGCTGGGGGTTGGTGGTGGTGGTGGTAGACATGGGTGGGAGCCTGGTGGAGGGTGCCCCACACTGCTGGGGGGGTGGGGGTGGTGGGAGAAATGAGTGGGGGCCTGGCGGAGGCTGCCCCACACTGCTGGGGGGTGGGGGTGGGTGGGAGACATGAGTGGGGGCCTGGTGGAGGGTGCCCCACACTGCTGGGGGGGTGGGGGTGGTGGGAGACATGAGTGGGGCCCTGGTGGAGGGTGCCCCTGGATGCTGGGGCGTGGGGGTGGTGGGAGACATGAGTGGGGGCCTGGCGGAGGGTGCCCCTGGATGCTGGGGGGTGGGGGTGGATGGTAGACATGGGTGGGCGCCTGGTGGGGGCTGCCCCTGCACTGCTGGGGGGTGGAGGTGGGTGGGAGACATGAGCGGGGGCCTGGTGGGGGCTGCCCATGGTGGCTTGGGGGTGGGGGTGGTGGGAGACATGAGTGGGGGCCTGGTGGAGGGTGCCCCACACTGCTGGGGGGGTGGGGGTGGTGGGAGACATGAGTGGGGGCCTGGCGGAGGGTGCCCCTGCACTGCTGGGGGGTGGGGGTGGGTGGGAGACATGAGTGGGGGCCTGGTGGAGGGTGCCTCACACTGCTGGGGGGGTGGGGGTGGAGGGAGACATGAGTGGGGGCCTGGTGGAGGGTGCCCCTGGATGCTGGGGGGTGGGGGTGGTGGGAGACATGAGTGGGGGCCTGGCGGAGGGTGCCCCTGGATTCTGGGGGGTAGGGGTGGTGGGAGACATGAGTGGGGGCCTGGCAGGGGCTGCCCATGGTGGCTGGGGGGTGGGGGGTGGTAGACACGGGTGGGAGCCTGGTGGAGGGTGCCCCTGCACTGCTGGAGGGTGGGGGTGGGTGGGAGACATGAGTGGGGGCCTGGTGGAGGGTGCCCCACACAGCTGGGGGGGTGGGGGTGGTGGGAGACATGAGTGGGTGCCTGGCGGAGGCTGCCCATGGTGGGTGGGGGGTGGGGGTGGTGGGAGACATGGGTGGGGGCCTGGTGGAGGGTGCCCCACACTGCTGGGGGGGTGGGGGTGGTGGGAGACATGAGTGGGGGCCTGGCGGAGGCTGCCCATGGTGGGTGGGGGGTGGGGGTGGTGGGAGACATGGGTGGGGGCCTGGTGGAGGGTGCCCCACACTGCTGGGGGGGTGGGGGTGGTGGGAGACATGAGTGGGGGCCTGGCGGGGGCTGCCCATGGTGGCTGGGGGTGGGGGGTGGTAGACATGGGTGGCAGCCTGGTAGGGGCTGCCCCTGCACTGCTGGGGGGTGGGTGGGAGACATGAGTGGGGGCCTGGTGGGGGTTGCCTATGGTGGCTGGGGGGTGGGGGTGGTGGGAGACATGAGTGGGGGCCTGGTGGAGGCTGCCCCACAGTGCTGGGGGGTGGGGGTGGGTGGGAGACATGAGTGGGGGCCTGGCGGAGGCTGCCCATGGTGGGTGGGGGGTGGGGGTGGTGGGAGACATGGGTGGGGGCCTGGTGGAGGGTGCCCCACACTGCTGGGGGGGTGGGGGACATGTGTCGGGGCCTGGCAGAGGCTGCCCATGGTGGCTGGGGGGTGGGGGTGGTGGCAGACATGAGTGGGGGCCTGGCGGAGGCTGCCCATGGTGGGTGGGGGGTGGGGGTGGTGGGAGACATGTGTGGGGGCCTGGTGGAGGGTGCCCCACACTGCTGGGGGGGTGGGGGACATGTGTCGGGGCCTGGCAGAGGCTGCCCATGGTGGCTGGGGGGTGGGGGTGGGTGGGAGACATGAGTGGGGGCCTGGCGGAGGCTGCCCATGGTGGGTGGGGGTTGGGGGTGGTGGGAGACATGGGTGGGGGCCTGGTGGAGGGTGCCCCACACTGATGGGGGGGTGGGGGTGGTGGGAGACATGAGTGGGGGCCTGGCGGAGGCTGCCCATGGTGGCTGGGGGGTGGGGGTGGTGGGAGACATGGGTGAGGGCCTAGTGGAGGCTGCCCCACAGTGCGGGGGGGTGGGGGTGGTGGTAGACATGGGTGGGAGCCTGGTGGAGGGTGCCCCACACTGCTGGGGGGGTGGGGGTGGGTGGGAGACATGAGTGGGGGCCTGCCGGAGGCTGCCCATGGTTGGTGGGGGCTGGGGGTAGTGGGAGACATGGGTGGGGGCCTGGTGGAGGGTGGCCCACACTGCTGGGGGTGTGGGGGTGGTGGGAGACATGAGTGGGGGCCTGGCTGAGGCTGCCCATGGTGGGTGGGGGGTGGGGGTGGTGGTAGACATGGGTGAGAGCCTGGTTGGGGCTGCCCATGGTGGCTGGGGGGTGGGGGTGATAGGGCACATGAGTGGGGGCCTGGTGGAGGGTGCCCCAAACTGCTGGGGGGGTGGGGGGTGGGAGACATGAGCAGGTGTGCAGGGTAGTCCCCTGTTTTGTGGGCTGCCTGCAGGGGCCGTGGAGGGTGTACAGGAAACACCTGTGAGGACCCACCCAGCCTAATCGCGTGTGTAACTTCCCGCGCACCCCTGTAATACACGTACCCAGCCAAATCGCGTGTGATAATTCCCGCGCACCCCTGTAATACACATACCCATCCAAATCGCGTGTGATTATTCCCATGCACCCCTGTAATACACGTACCCAGCCAAATCGCGTGTGACAATTCCCGCGTACCCCTGTAATACACATACCCTGGCTAATCGCTTGTAAAACTTCACGCGTACCCCTGTCATACACATACCCAGCCAAATTGCGTGTGATAATTCCCGCGTACCCCTGTAATACCTGGCTAATTGCGTGTAAAACTTCACGCGTACCCCTGTCATACACGTACCCTGGCTAATGGCATGTAATACTTCCCGTGTACCCCTGATATGAACGTTACCTGCTTTGCGTTCCTTGTTTGGCAGCCCTGTAAACTGGTCCAGGGTTGGCGCAGCCCTTTGCGATGATTTAGCGATTTTGATGGCTTTTCCTTGCGCGAGCGCGTTCTTGGGGGCGTTACTGGCGCTGCTGCAGGGTCGCTGCGATACTCTGCGCCACGGCTGGTTTGGGAGCCTGAAATCCATGAATACGCTGTGTGTGGAAATCGGTTTTGGCTCACGCGCCTGGCGCAGACAATCGCACGCGGACACTCTGCGCCAGCCGCTTGCGACACTTTTCTGCGAAATTCTATGATTTTACCCTGATAATCTAGATCCCAATTCATCTACCAATTACAGACCTATAACTTCTGTCCCCTTCCCTCTTAAAATGCTAGACAGAGCGAGCCACCTCCAGATACAGTAATTCTTAGAATCTAATAATCTCCTTGGTTTGTGACAATCTGGTTTCAGACCGAAAAATGCAACGGAACAAATTCAGCCATAATTGATCTAAAAAATCAAATGGACAACCTAAAGGACCATGGGAAACTGGCGCTCCTCCTCTTCCTACTAGATCTATTGGCCGCTTTTGACCTAGTTGATCACAAGATCCTGTGTAACCATTTAACCTGACTTATCCAATGAAGCCACGGTCTGGATTCAGTCTTTTCTTGATAAGCGCACTATTAGAGTCTTCTCACCTAACGCTGCAGCCGAACCCATACCTACCACTTGCAGAGTTCCACAAGGGTCCTGTGTCTCTCCAACTGTACATAATATATTCACTAAGCCCCTCTTCGATGATCTTGATAGCCTGGGTGTCATCTTCACTAACTATGCAGATGACACTCAGATTCTCATACCCATCACTGGAGATTACGAAACAGATTCTACCCTCCTCAACAAAATATATCAATGGATGGCCACTCATGGCCTCTGTCTGAACGGCGAGAAGACAGAGCTTCTCGTCGGATCATCAGTAAGACTAAACAACCTAAATAATCAGTTCAAATCCTTGTACATCCATGGTAACAATAGCAAAGTCTCCAGTGAGGTGAAAACCCTGGGCTTCTACCTAGACTCTGCACTAAACCTAAAGGGACAGGTCAATGCCACTTCGTCAGCCACAGCATACACATTTAAGTTAATTAATGCTTGCAAGCCCTTCCTCTCCACAGCCAGTTGCACCACACTGGCTAGAGCTCTAATTTTATCAAAATTAGATTGCTGCAACACCCTATATCTAGGCTCCAGCAATTACAACATAACCAAACTTCAAACCCTACAGAACAATGCGTTAAGATCAGTGTTCAACATTCCCAGAATGCAGCACATCTCAGACGAAGTACTAATTGGCTTGCAGTCAAAGATAGAATTCATTTCAAATCCCTAACTCTCATGTATAAATGTTTAACCAATTCCGTCCCTAATATCTAGCCAACAAATTTACCAAAAAACCTCAGAACGCCCCACGAGAACTATACATTCACACACACTGCCTGAATGTACTGAGATATAAACTTCAGAAAGCAGGTAGTCGTAGCTTTCCAGTAATGGCCGCTAAACTTTGGAACTCATTACCTTTTAACCTTAGAGCAGAACACTCCTTCTATAGTTTCAGGAGGAACACGAAATCCTGGCTCCTCTCCCTTGATGTATATATCTGTTCTCAGTTCACGCTCCTTGTTTATTTCTGTATGTAACACTGGCTATTATTTGCAACTATTATGCAAATACTTGGATTGCCTTATCACTGTTCTCTATGTAACCTTTGCAACATTGTAACGTGCCCAGATACCTCCGTGTTTGGTGCGCTATATAAATAAATAAACAAACAAACATATATGTCCTCACAACCTTTATTTACTAAAGATACTTTTTCATATTTTGACAATGGCCCTCATTAGGACCCTGGCGTTAAGGGGTTAACGGCGCCGTTAAACCCTTAATGCATGATTACGAGGTCCCTTTGCGGGACCCGACCTTAACGGCTGGTCTAGACCAGCCGTTAAAGTAGGGGCCCGCAAAGGGACTCTCGAGGTAAGAACGGTACCGCAATTTGCAGTACCGTACTTACCGCCTTCCCCATTCCCATTATGCCCTATGGGGCAAAAATGGGGAAGGGCCATGGTGGCATGGGGAATTACCACCCCGCCAACCTTGGAATGGGGTGGTAATTACCCATTCCGCCATGACGACTCCGGCATCGACCATGGTGCTAATAGCACCATGGTTTTCCGCGGGAGTCCTAATGAGGGCCAATATGTGCATTCTACCAACCAAGCTTCCATAACATGATTTTTCCTACTTTTTCAAACTCTAAGAATCAACTTGACAGCAACGACTAGCGTCTTATCTATCCCTGCATTATATTCCCTTGTAATTAAGCATCCTCCTCTATGCAGTAGCAAAATCACATTTGCAGCTGACCCAGGAATAGTTATATTAAAAACCATATCTATTCTGTCTAAAACCTCTTTCCAAAATGTTTGTACTTGTGGACAGCTCCAGAGTAAATGTAATAGAGTTCCTTCTCCCTACCACAACTCCAACACACATCATCAGTCATCAACTTTAGCTTATACATTTTCTCTGGAGTCCAGTAAATTCTCCCAATAACTTTTTGTCTTACAAACCGTAAAAATGTGTCCATTCTTGCGTTAGATCCTACTCTGAAAAGATCATCCCATTCTTCCTCTGATATTGTCAAAATGATGTCATTTGGCCACATTTCTTTCAATTTTGTCCATGAATCTACATAATCCAATCCCATGGTCATAAAATGCATATAAGTAGATACACCATGTTCATGTCCATCAAACAGCTTACAAATCTCTGGTTTTTGCTCCAATTCTTAAATATCTTCATTCTTTGATTTACATCTAAACTTTGCTGGAGGGGCTGCTCAAGGGAGGGCACCTGGAAACATATTTGGTGGGAGTGCCAGGCAATACAAAAGTTCTGGGTAGAAGTGAGATACCAGATGCAGGCTATCTTTCTGAGCTCAGGCCAAATGGGGGAGAGGGTTTGGTTCTGCGGGATACAGGACCAGACGGCCAAAGCACTATCAAAGGAGGAGCTTTATGGGCTTGGTCATTGCAGCGTGGCTTGCAATTGCACAGAATTGGAAACAAAAAGACCCCCCATTGGTGTTCGGGTGGCTTCAGAAGGTGTGGCCACTGGTGTCAATGGAAAGGCTAACTCATAACCTGCAGGACTCGGGCGGGTCCTTCGGGAAGGAATGGGGGGTGGTACTAGATTACCTCCAGTCGGACTACATGGAACAGTGGTGCCCCCACAAAATCAGGATTTTGGACATATTTTCAACTTAATTGCCTGCATATTGATACAAGAGACTCAGACCATCCGGGGGGGGGGGTGAAGTTGGGGTTATGTGGTTACGTTTCTACCGTTAGAGTTGTATACATATTCGATGATGAGCTGAGTGTAATTGGAAATGCCAATAAAAAAGAAATTAAAAAAATAAAATGTATATTTAATATATATATATAGTTTTTGAACAGGTTTATAATAATAATAAAGATAACCATAATATAGTTAACATATCATGGAAGAAAATATAAACTTGAAAAAAACACCTTGTCATTATTTAACCTTGAGATTGTTCAACCATTTTTTTCTTTTTCATTACTTTTGTAAAATCATGTCCTGATGATGTGCCCTCCATGAGATCTGAATCCAATTCTATCAAGAAGGCCTCAGCAGATCTATGTTCAGTAAAAGAGTGCAATTGACCATCCAGCACTATTCTGAATATAGCAGGGTACATCATGTAATACTTCATGTTTTTTTCACAAGTCTTCATTTTAGCTTTATCAAATGCTTGTCGTCTCTCCAAGACATCTCTACTCAGGTCAACAAATATCATTATTTTGTTGCCACCCCATGCTAGATCTCTCAGTTCTCGTGCTCTCTTTAGTATGAGCTCCCTAACTGGGAATCTTAAAAATGTAACAATAAAATGTCTTGACTTCTCCCCTATAGCTGGCTTAGGACCCAGAGACCAGTGAGCCCTCTCAGTTTCCCAATTTATCTTTGGGTCTAAATTCAGTATCTTAGGTAAATTCTTTTGTAGAAAGTAAATTGGATTACCTCTCTGAACATGTTCAGGGAATCCAGCTATCCAGAGATTATTTCTTCATGAAAAATGTTCTTGTTCAGACATCTTTAAAGTAAGCTTCCCATTAACTATCTTCAGTTCTCTCACTTTATCAGTTAGTCTCTAAGCCTTCTCATCCACTGAATTCAAATGAGTTTCCGCTGAATCAACCCTTTTGGGCACCTCCAGAAATGTTTCTTCTGATTTAAAAAGTTTAGTCTTTATTTCTATAATATCCAGGGTCACCTTAGACAGCAATTCCAACAATCTGTCTTCTCTGTTCTCATCATTGTCCCTTTTCTCTACTCCTTTTTGTCTTTTTGCTGGTTGAGTCACATCTGGGGTGTCAGATACAGACATGTTAAAGTGAGAAAAGGAGGTAGTCAGTCTTGGGCACAGGAGCACAGCTTTCAAGCTGCCATCCGTGGAGCTGATGGTTCTAGAATCTCAAACTTTCCCCATCTTGACCTTTCATGCATGAGGGTTTGTGCAAATGATGTCCCTCTACTTTTATTGGTCGGTATCCAAAATAACGTTCAGTTGTTCATGTGTGTGTCGGTACGCCTCTGTGTACCCACTATCTCTAGACCGACTCATCAGTGTTTGAAAGCCCTCACTCGGGAATGGCATCTCCCACTTTCCAGAACCACGTTCAGCTTTCCCGCCAGCTCTGCGTTGACTTGCAGGTGAAGCTGTTGCTGTTTGGCACAATCTTGTCTGTGAAAGCTTTGCTGTTGCTGCTGCCGGGTGCTTTAGTGGCGCTTCCCTGGTGCCTATTCTTGATTATGCTGCCCCAAGTAATTGGAAGCAGATTAAACTTAAACAAACTGACTGCAAAGATCAAATTCAAGACCCGTTGCATCATCCACAAGGCTGTCTGGGACCTGGGACCTCTTTACATCCAACTCTCTCTCCCTGAATACCTCCATGCTAGTGTTCTTCTGTCCACTATCTCCAACTCTCTGCAGGTCAGACAATTCTACAAACAGAGAGTGGGAGGTAAATCCCGTTCCTCGTCAGGTTCCACCCTAAGGAATGCACTCCCTGCCCACCTCACACTTGAGCCGGAACTTCTTAAGTTCCGGAAACTTCTCAAGACTTTTGTCTTCTCCTCTTTCTTCTCTCTGCCGTGCTAATATGCCCCTGTTTCTAAAACTGGTGTCTGGTCCCTCCTCAGTCATACAGGGACCAACCCACCCGTACCAGTCTCCATCAGCATCCCATACCAGCACTTGCCCTCGGGCTCCTATTGCTGGACTAGCTCAAATTCTGGTCCGCCCTGTCCACCGCACTTATTCTGCCCTTCCCCATTCCCCTGGCACTTGGCCTTGTTGGCGCCCTCTGCACTGCTCACACCTTTGAGCCCCCCACTGCTGCACTTCACCCCCTCCCCTCATGCCCCCTTATCCTCCCTCCCCTGAACTTATGCACCTTTGTCTGCACTTGCACAGGAGGATTGCAGCAATGCCAATATAACTGTCATTGTTGTTTTCTTCATCTGTTCCCCCCACCAACCATTTATATGTCTTGTGGCACCTGGGAACATCTGTGTATAGGTGCCATACAAATGCCCAATAATTAAAAACTCTCATTTTAATAAAAGAGATTTTTTTAATCCAATGACACAGGCAAATATTAATTTCCAATGTATTTCGGTCTATTGGATCATGTACAGGGATCATGATCTGCCTGTTTTGCTCTATTCATATCTGTGGCCATTTCTTGAAAAAACATTTTCAGGCCGATTCATGGAATAATTAGCGCGGCGCAAGTGGGCAAAAACGTGCGAATCGCAGTGGAATAGCGAAAATCGCAGTGGAATAGCGAAAATCGCACGAAAAGCAGCGCACATCGATTCATGGAAGGCCGTGCGCGAGAAAACCATCGGACGTGCGATAAGAAAGTGCGCGGCGCACGTTGGCGCACAGGCCATCTAACGGCATGCGCCAGGTCACAGCGAAAATCGCACAGTCCACAGCGAAAATCGCACATAGCGCGGCGCACGCAACAAAAGTAGGCGGAACACGGGGCGTAACACTCGGAATGGGGAACAACTTGCCAAAATGTGGGCATCACGGGGGAAGCACAGGGTAAAAGTGCGCAGAACGCCCACACGCTCGCCTACAACACGTATTCATGGAATAGAATAGGTCAAAAAAGCGCACGCTCAAACCAGCGCACAGGCACAAACACGACCGCCACAAGAAAGCAGGCGGTAGCGTCTCAGCGGCTGTAAGAAAAGTGCGCCAACAAATAGCACCCATATACTGCCATGATGAATGTCCTATACTGTGGCCCTCCAGGACAAATGAGGTGCAAAGGGGTACCCACAAACACGGACACGCTGACAAAAAATACGTGTGCGCGGGAAGTCTCACACGCGATTTGGCCGGGTACGTGGATTTCAGGGGTGCGCGGGAAGGTCCACACGCGATTCCATCAGGGTAGGTGTATTTCAGGGGTGCGCGGGACGTTCCACACGCGATTACAGCAGGGTACGTGTATTTCAGGGGTGCGCGGGAAGTTCCACACGCGAATAGCCTGGGCGAGTGTATTTCAGGGGTGCGCGGGAATTTCCACACGCGATTCCAGCAGGGTACGTGTTTTCAGGGGTGCGCGGGAAGTTCCACACGCGAATAGCCTGGGCGCGTGTATTTCAGGGGTGCGCGGGAAGTTCCACACGCGAATAGCCTGGCCGCGTGTATTTCAGGGGTGCGCGGGAAGTTCCACACGCGATTACAGCAGGGTACGTGTATTTCAGGGGTGCGCGGGAATTTCCACACGCGAATAGCCTGGCCGCGTGTATTTCAGGGGTGCGCGGGAAGTTCCACACGCGATTACAGCAGGGTACGTGTATTTCAGGGGTGCGCGGGAAGTTCCACACGCGAATAGCCTGGCCGCGTGTATTTCAGGGGTGCGCGGGAAGTTCCACACGCGATTACAGCAGGGTACGTGTATTTCAGGGGTGCGCGGGAATTTCCACACGCGAATAGCCTGGCCGCGTGTATTTCAGGGGTGCGCGGGAAGTTCCACACGCGATTACAGCAGGGTACGTGTATTTCAGGGGTGCGCGGGAAGTTCCACACGTGAATAGCCTGGGCGCGTGTATTTCAGGGGTGCGCGGGAATTTCCACACGCGATTCCAGCAGGGTACGTGTTTTCAGGGGTGCGCGGGAAGTTCCACACGCGAATAGCCTGGGCGCGTGTATTTCAGGGGTGCGCGGGAAGTTCCACACGCGAATAGGCTGGGCGCGTGTATTACAGGGGTGCGCGGGAAGTCCCACACGCGATTACAGCAGGGTACGTGTATTTCAGGGGTGCGCGGGAATTTCCACACGCGAATAGCCTGGCCGCGTGTATTTCAGGGGTGCGCGGGAATTATCACACACGATTTGGCTTGGTACGTGTATTACAGGGGTGCGTGCGAAGTTACACACGCGATTAGGCTGGGTGGGTCCTGTCACCCTCGACGGCCCCTGCAGGCAGCCCACAAAACAGGGGACTACCCTGCACACCTGCTCATGTCTCCACCACCCCCACCCCCCCAGTCACCAGGGGTACCCTCCACCAGGCCCCCACTCATGTCTCCCACCACCCCCACCCCCCCGCCACCAGGGGCACCCTCCACCAGGCCCCCACTCATGTCACCCACCACCCCCACCCCCCAGCAGTGCAGGGGCAGCCTCCACCAGGCCCCCACCCATGCCTCCCACCACCCCCACCCCCCCGCCACCAGGGGCACCCTCCACCAGGCCCCCACTCATGTCACCCACCACCCCCACCCCCCAGCAGTGCAGGGGCAGCCTCCACCAGGCCCCCACCCATGTCTCCCACCACCCCCACCCTCCCGCCACCAGGGGCAGCCTCCACCAGGCCCCCACCCATGCCTCCCACCACCCCCACCCCCCCGCCACCAGGGGCACCCTCCACCAGGCCCCCACTCATGTCACCCACCACCACCACCCCCCAGCACTCTGGGGAACCTGCCAGCAGGCCCCCACACATGTCCCCCTGGCCCCAGGTCCTGACGATACACAATCATGGCAGTAATGGCCAGCATACCCAGCACAAACACCCAGGCAAGGATTGCATCCACCCACATAGTGAATGCAATCACATGACACAACCCCAATGCCAAGTATGCAAAAGAACACATGTCCGTCACACACACATACACAATGGGTGCAAGTGAATGTCAAAACCCATATCATGACATGTAACAAACCAATGAGAAAATAACACAAGTGTAAGAAAATATAAAAAATGTATTAAATACCAAAAATAAGTGACCTTTTCAAACATACAACGATGTGGCTAAGTAAATAAATGGTCCATGTCCGAGAACAAAAGTGATAAACAAAAAAACAAAGGAATAAAAAATAAAAATGATTTTGTCCAAAGCAATATCATGTCATAGGAAATTAATGAAAAACCATTACGTCATGGTGAAAACAATAACAAATTAAAAAAATGTATCTCCCAAAAAAACAAACTATATACAGGAATGTTCCAGGGTCCATGAGCCCAACACCAAAAATGAAACCTACCACTAACTAATGAAAAATATATGTACAAAAAAGTGGCCATTGTCCGAGCGGTCCAAAATAATAAAAATAAAAAAAGGAAACCTAGCACTAACTAACTAAATAACTATATACAAAGGCAGCGGGCAAGTCCTGCGGCTCACTTGGTGATGTTGCTGGCCAGGGCATCATCGAACTCCATGTCGATGTCCTGGAGGCGGGACTCTGTCCTGGCCCCGAGGTCTCGCAGGGACAACCCCATGTCCACCTCAAACTCCCTGCGAGCTTCCTCGAGGCACTCAGCCCGCCTCAATGCCCGACGCATGGAGAACTCCGCCCTGACCATGGCGAGCCGCTCCTCTTCCGCCCGCTGCCGCTCCGCACCTATCCGCTGGCCAAACTCCTCCCACACGGAACACACCACCATCCCAGGGTTGCCCTGCCCTCCGGCCGATGCCTGCCCCTCTGATCTTGATGGCCCCGAGCCATGATGCCTCCCACGTCGAGCCCGCTGCTGCCTCCGACGCCACTGCCTCTGCCAGCACGACGGCATCCAGGCTGATGGAAACCACCGACGCCGTCGTGCACGTGCCCTGCCCGATGATGCCGTCACATCTTCCATCTGCTGGGGTCCACTTGCTGTGTTGTCCACCCCTGCTGGACCTCCGACTCCCAACTGTTGCAGGGATGGGATGCCCACCGAGCTGGCTGCATTGGTCGGGGCAGGTCCACAGGGGGCCCTGGTGGCATCTGGGCCGGAAGACGGCAAGGAGAACGACCGGTGGATAGCCTGCACAGAGGAGGAGAGGGCCGTCAGATTGGCCAACACATGCAGGAAACCCCCGAACATGGCCGATCCCAATTGGGCCACGTCGGCACGGTGCACTTCGTGATGATGTGCGTGCTCCTCCCGGGAAGCACGCACGTCATCACGAATCACAGCCGTGCGCATCGCGACCCCAATCAGGACCTTCTCCACGTGGCCAGGGGTTACCACGTCCGCAGGTGGAGGGGAGTCAGGTGACATGGACATCCCCTCTACCTGCGGACGGGCCTGGGACGGGGCATCCCTGCTGGTGCATGGTGGTGCACTCACAGGGTCAGGGACAGTGACATGCACAGGCCCCTCCACGGTGACCTGTGCTGCCTCCTGCCCCTGGCCCTGGACTGCACCACTTGCACCAGCAGGGATGCTCCCACCAGGCCCCATGTGTGCACCAGTGTCGGCCTCCTCCTCCTCTGTGCAAACCACCAACCTGGATGGCTCCTCACCGTCTCCCGCCGTAGCAGGCCCCTGTGGGGGCTCACCCACCCCTTCCGCTGCAGCCGTGGGGGCATCCCCGCTGCCTTGCTCCACAGCGCCGTCTCCGCCCTCTTCTTCACTAGCCGCTGCGTAGAGGGAGACAAAGGACACAAGCATCAGGCTACTGTACAATGGTCCCCTAGACAGGAAGCAATAGCAGATGAGCACCACTGTCAAAGTACACTTCCATCATGTCCCTCCACAACACATGGGTCGGTCCAGGCAAAACACACACAGTAACAGGCATGGTGCATGCAATGGACATTTCCATGCATGTCCAATGGACTCTTGAAACATTCAATGATATGGAACTCACATGCATCATGGCTCATGCATATCACATGCACACACTTCACCTCAGTCACATCCATCTGGCCCCAAACACACCGAACACAGGCGAAACAAGGGTAAGTTGGGTGCGTCACTGAATCTGTGCATTGTCACACACATGTGTCATGCATCCATGCCATGCACAAGTCACAGACACGCAGGTCAGGCACACAGACATGGCTACCATATATGTACCTGGCATCAGCACCCATCCTTCACCCCCATCCATGTCCAGGTACAGAGACTGGCATGCTCTCATGTCCAAAATCTGCATAGGGCTCCCCATGCCGCATTTCAACACATGCAACAACCATGTGGGTCACACATCACTGGTCGCACATGCATTACCATGATGTCCCTGCACACATACATGCATACATGGCCCATGGCACACATACAGGCAAGTATCATAGAACCAGCACACCGCAACATGCCCTGTCTCACACAGTAATGCTTGGACACATACCGCTCAACTCCAGACGGGCCTCCCTCTCAAGGACCTGGGCGTGGAGCGCTGGGCGTACGCGTTCCAGGACCCTCTTCTGGATGGAACTCATGCGGCCCGGCCCCCCTCCACGAGGCGCCGGGCCTTCACAAGGGTCCTGGACCTCAAGTCCTCCCAGCGCTTCTTGATCTTCTGGACGTTGCGGGTTGCCACCCCCTCCGCGTTGATGGCAACCACACAGTCGGCCCAGATCCTCTCCCGTCCTTCCTTGCTGGCGCGGGACGATCCAAAGAGGGCATCATACTGCCCCAGGACATGCTCCACCAGGACACCAACTTCGGTGGCAGTGAAGCTGGTGCCCCTCTGGCCTGGGGTTGCCACTGGTGCCAGATGTGGAAGTGCCCGACATGGCAACCCCAGAGGCAGGTGTGGGTGGGCAACTGGGTCCTGGGGCTGGGCTGTGGAGCGATGTAATCCCAGTTGGGAGTCTTCTGTTCCAGCAGGGGTGGACACAGCAACTGGACCCCTGCAGATGGCTGATGTGCAGGCACCAAATGGCAGGGCACGGTGGCAGCAGGCAGGCAGGCAGCAGCAGATAGCACGTGGGAGGCTGCTCGGGGCACTGGGGGGCAGTAACTCGGCCTTCTGGGCAGGAGCGTGGTGTTCCGTGTGTTTTCGGGTGGCCAGCTTGATACGGAGTGATTTGGCACGTGAAAATCCTGCACGTCAGCGTGAAATCCGAGGAAAGGCCCTTAGCGCGTAAGCGCGTCAGCACGCATACGCGATTCTATTGGACCAGAGTCCCTCAGCGCGTAAGCGCGTCTGACGTGACCCGCACGGGCGTTCCCCACTCAGCAGGTGATGACGGAACACACGTGGAAATACTGCACGTCAGAGTGTCATCGCGTGATTGGCCTATGTACGTCTATTTCATTGCGTGTAATTGGACAAAAGTGTGCGTACACGCGATTGGCCTATGTACGTGTATTTCATAGCGTGTAATTGGACAAAAGTGCGCGTACACGCGATTGGCCTATGTACGTGTATTTCATTGCGTGTAATTGGACAAAAGTGTGCGTACACGCGATTGGCCTATGTACGTGTATTTCAGGGGTGCGCGGGCACTTGCACACGCAAGTACGTCAGCGCACCTGTATGCCTGCTGCGTGGGAATTTCCACACGCTATTGGAGTGGGAACTAGATTCCAGGGGTGCGCGGGTCACACGCTCGCCTAGAACACGCGCAAAGCATTAATTTGCGCACTTTTCAAATAACAAGCCAGATGCCAGGATGAACATACCGTTCCTAGCAGCAGTGGCAATGGGCTACCAAAGGAGGAGGAGGAGGAGAGTCAGGGCCAGAATATTCACACCCAGAACCAGCCTTTTCGGGATGCCTGATGACCAGGTGTATGGAAGGTACAGGTTTCCACCACACATAATACTGGACCTGGTGAGTGAGTGGGAGGATGACCTCACATCACCCACCCTGTGCTCTCAAGCACTCAGCCCCCTGGAGAAGGTCCTCAATGTACTGCACTTCTTAGCCACTGGATCATTTCAGCGGACAAGTGCCATAGTGGGTGGGGTGTCACAGGCCACCCAGTCACGCTGCCTACACCAGGTCTTGGACATCATCACTGCACGCCCATCAGTCCGCAGGCACATATACCTGCCCAGAACACCTGCTAAAAGGCATGCTGCCGCCCTGGATTTTTACGGAGTGGCACGATTCCCCAAAGTGCTAGGTGCCATCGACTGCACCCATGTGGCTCTACGTCCCCCCAGGGCATCTGAGCACATCTATAGGAACCGCAAGCACTGGCATTCCATCAACGTGCAGGTAGTATGTAATGCCAAAGGAATCATCACCTCAGTATATGCCAACTATCCCGGGTCCACCCACGACAGCTTCATTTACCGAATGTCCACCCTATGCCGGGAAATAGATGCTGGGCGGCATGGCGATACATGGCTTCTCGGTGAGTATGTATGCCACTGCACATGCATGCATGTTGGATACTGAGCAAGGTCACAACCCCACCAATGATACCAATCACCACCTCCACAGGGGACAGTGCCTACCCTCTCAGCCCCCACATGATGACGCCAATTCGGAACCCCACCACGCCACCCGAGGTAAGATATAACACAGCCCACATTACAACCCGGGGCATAGTGGAGCGCACATTCGGAGTGCTAAAGTCACGCTTTCGCTCCCTTGACCGTTCTGGCGGGCAGCTGTTATACGCTCCCCCAGTAGTGTGCAGGATCATAGTGGCAGCATGTGTCCTGCACAACGTTGCAACACGCCGGGGCCTGCCCGTGGACATGGTGGTGGCCCCACATCCCCAACCACATGCACGCCCGCTGCGCATGGGAGGGGAAAGGGCACGAGGGGAGGCAGCCCGTACACAGCTAGTGGCTAATTACTTCACATAGTATTCACTCCCCTGTGGAGTGCACACGGGCCTGGCACATTCCATCTGACAATCAATGATGACTCAACCTGACACTGATCCTGAATGTCTGGAGATTCAACCGTGAAAAGCATATCAGCCTGAGATTGTTCACCTGGAAGTGTTACAATGTGTGCATCCCTACCCACACACAACACCAATGCAGTTTTGTGAAGGAACACATTCAAGCAGCCAAAATTAATACCCACTTGCTAAATGCAACAAGAGGACAGTGCCATGTCACCCAACCCATCCCCAGCACCGCCACACAACACACCGTGCCATGTCATGCTATGTGCACGTAAACAAAGTAATCCCCACAACGCGACAAGTGTTGCGATGTACAGTGTCCCCAATTGAAACTTCCTACACCTGAAATGCTCACTGTAATGCAGGACAAACAACATACTTGAGCACGTACTACCATAAACATGACTTCAGTAATGTAATAAATCAGTTGTCTCACCACCTGGATATGCCTGCACTCCCACCACTTCTAACTGAACAGTGTTGGTGCCATGTAGAGTTGTAGGTGCACTGCTGCCAACAAGGACCCCATCTCCAGACTAGAGGGCCTTGTGTAGACATGAGGAAGGGACCTGCAAATTGGGAGGCAGACACAGATGATGAGTTACACATCAATGCAACATGCAGTGTACAACACAACAGCAATATGCACTAGGAATGTATACACAGTATTGACTAGACTACCCACACATGTAGTGGGAGTCCAATGTCACCATGTACTTCAATGTCACTTGGGCACACCCTTTGCAAGCCCATGGAAACGGGAAGCAGGAGGGGTGTGTGTGACTCAAACCCAGGCATCTGAACCTAATACATGACAAGCCTGCATGTGCCCAGCCACAATGCAGCGTATGCCCACAGGAACCACGGAAGCCAACAATTTGTCCCAAAAAAATTGGGAAAAATATAAAAATAAAAATAAAAATTTTAAAAAAATAAAAATAAAATGAAAATCAAAAATGGCCATTAAAGGGCCCGGGGGGGTTGGGGAGGCCACCCAGGAGGTCCGAGGTCAGGGTGCACACCAGAAACCACCTGTGTGGATCCTGGGAAAAAAAAAACACCTCCATGGGCTCATGGCCCACACGGCTACCCTATTGTGGGAGTATCACTGCTGTCGCTATTATCACCCTGTGCAGCTGCATCCGGAGGTGGTTGCACTATGGGAGGCAGCCCACGCAAGGCCCTACTCTGTTCCTCCATGGCTGCAAGCATGCGGGTGTGGTAGGTCTCGTTCTGGAGGATGAGGGTGCGGAGGTCCCCATGCAACAACTCACGGGATGCCCGGACCTCCGCCCTCGTTGCTTGCATCTCAGCTGAGAGCGTACGGGTGAGACGCTCCAGCTGCTGTTCTGTCCTTTGGTGTGTTGAAGCCTCTAGCTCAACAAGAGTCGTCCTGAGTTGATGTAGCTCCTGCCTCAGGGCTTCCCTGTGGCCCTGGGACTCTATGGAGATGGCCTCCTGCAGAGTCGCCAGTGCCGCCCGCCTGTCCCTGTTGGACGCCAACATGTCCTCCCTGTGTGACTGGCAGATGGAGTCGGTTGCCTGCTCTAGTCGCTCCATCAGCCTTTCAGGGGGGACAATGGAAGTGGCCACCCTATCCATGGCCTGAGCCATCATCTCGGATGATGCTGCCTGTTGGGTAGCCATACCGTAAATGGATTGCTCCCATACGGTATTGCCAGGTGGCGTACGGCCACCACGTCGGCGGGCACCACACCTGTCTGGGGCAAGGCGGACTGCGCCTTGCTGTGCCGGCACTGCCTGAGGCTGCAGGACTGCATTCCCCCTCTGATCTGCTGGCCCAGGAACAGGATCAGATGTCGCGGAGTGTGACCCTGCATCCGTAACCACCAAAGGCCTAGCTGCCAACACTGACATCCCCATTGAGGGTTCTGACCCTGGTGCAGGTGGGTGGGACAGAACAGATTCCCTCCCTGGAACACTCACCTGCGACGGCACGTAGGTCTCATCATCCGAGTCAACAGCTGAGTACAGCTCGGGGGAGGTGCAGCCAGAGACACCCCTTGAGAGCACGACCTGCAGCACTTGTGGGTTTTCACCCACCAGCACACCACGTCCCTCACTGGTGGTTGGTCGGCCCTCTGACCCCTCCTGGCTCTGCACGATCTCCACAACCCCAGCAGTATCAGGTGCGTCTTCCCCTGCAATGACATAATGACAAAGAAATGGAAACCCGCATTAGCACCATGGCACACAATGAGGGCTGTGAAACAAGAGAACCAGTACTTGATTGACACATGTCCCACATGACTAAGACCCTCCCATGCATGCACCCTCACTGCGTATGAAGGGCAGGCAAATGGCACACACTCATTACACAAAGATGGAAGATGAACACATTTCATGCATGCTGCCTGGCAGTGGCATCACACATTGCCCTGTGATTGCCAGGTGACACACACATGCCATCACACAGATGGCATGTGCCATTGCTATTGAGTGTAGATGGAGAGGAGGGCAGCACTTATTCATTCTGTCCAGTTCCCACATGCAATAGCTTTTCTAATTCTGACAGGTCTGCTTTATCACCTGGAGCTGCCAGTCCAATATGGTCCAATTGCACAGGGACATGTGTGAACATATGATATCCAGGTAACAAAGTAACTCCACTTTACCATGGCCATGCCATACATGTGACTAGAGGACTGAGGAATGCCTAGTATAAGTGGTGGAATGCATACAATCTGTCTGATTGAACATAGGAAAATAATCAACAATGTAGTGGCAAGGTGACACTTCAAGGGCAACTGGCGTGCAGTTGGGCTAGATGTCTACTGTTGGCAGAAGGGATACTGCAATGGCGAAATGCAGCTGCGCAGGATGTGTTGCATGAAGCACATGGCTGACCCATTCGACTCAGGCGCACACACTCTCACCTGGCACACAAACAGATGCCCTCACACACACACCATGCACATGGATGACACACACATGCATGTGCACTCACCGGACAATGCCTCGTAATCAGGCAGATCTCCCACGCCTTGGATCTGTTCCTCCGTGACGTAGGTCCCAGCGACTGACTCATGTGGAGTGAGTTCCATGTCTTCTACTGGAGACCCACCTCCAGTCACTAGAGTTGCGGCATGACTTGAGGCCAGCTTCTTCTTTGCCCTGCGCTTTAGGTCATTCCAGCGCTTGTAGCAATCATTGGCTGTGCGCCTCACGATTCCAAGGGCACTTACGATGTCCGCAATGGTCTGCCAGTGTGCCTGGCGTTGTGCAGGTGTGGTCTTGGATCCTGCAACAATGACCATCTCGTTATCATGTCCGGACACATACTCGACAAGTGCATTCAGTTCCACATCCGTGAAGCTGGGCTTCCTCGACGGACCGGACTGTGTAGCCGTGTCGGGGGCATCAGCCTGTGTCGGACGAGCACTCTTCCTCTTCCGCTTGGAAGGTGGTGGTGATCCTGAGTTTCCTGCGCCGCTCTGGACACTAGCGGCAGGAGCCCCCGTGGGCTCTGTATCAGGTGTGTGGGATTGCACACTCAGCATGGGAGTTGGTGCAGGCATTGGCTCAAGTGTAATGGTGTCATGGGGAATGTCAGCAGAATGGACTAGGACGGACACTGTCCTGGCTGGGTGTGTGAGAGCTGGGGTGGATGGAGCTGCAGCTGCCCCTGCAGCCTCTCTGCCCTGCCTACTTGGGGCAGCAGATGACCTTGCTGCCCCAGATCCACGTGGCATGATAGCATCAACGTGCACCAGCGCACGTGTCGTAGCCCTGCTGACCTGGAAGTCAGCCATGGAGTCAGCCAGGTCTGGTGCCACAATGGGCTGGTCCAACAAGGGCTGAGCATGGATGGTGTCAGCCACTTCAGCCTCAACGGGAGGGGGGGGGGGGATGATGGGTGCCCTTGACTGGTCCTCCACACATGGGGGGACAGGCTCACCCTGCAAGTTACGACCACGTCCCCTACCGGATCCACCACGGCCACCACTTGTGGCTCTTCCACCTTTGCCACCCTTACGGAATCCTCGCCTACCAGCCATGGCACTGATATTAATGTGCGTATGGGAGTGGCTGTAGACAATTGTCCTGGGCAATTGGGGGTCAAAGGGGTTGGGTACCAGATGGTAATTGTACCCTAGTGCTCTAGCACGGCTGATTGTAACCCCTGGGGAAAGATGACGGGTCACGCAACGCACAGGAGGCCCAAAAAAGGGAGATGACGTGCACTCAACCCCTCCTAGACCACGTGTGCAGAAAGAAAAACCTGCACTACGCTGTGGCACCCAGTAACACAAGAATGAACGTATGCGTGTCACACGCAGCCTAGAATGACCTCTGAAGGGGTAGGCTACACACGGGGCAAGCACAGAAGTTGGATACGTGCGTGACTCACCGTCTGCCAGGTAAAAGAGCGTGAAAAATGAGCGCGTTTGGCTGGCAATACCCCCGCCAAAAGAAGATGTGTACGCTGTCTGAGAAGACAGGACAACAGTAGAAGTGGACACTGTTTGAGGGAACAGGCCCAGGTAAACCAGTACAAGAGGAAAAAAGAGAAAAAGCTGTCAGAGGTAACAGGGAGTATGAACTGGAAACGCCTTGAAGTAAATCGCGTGTGAAACGACAAGAAGTACAGAATTCACCCACTCGCTCTCCACGAAAAGCACGTACAAGGAAATGGTGTTCTACATGTACCTTATATACAGGCCCACACGTACAGCGTCACTTACGCGGCGTGTACATTCACCAATCACACGCTTTGTCACTCCTGCGTGTAGATCCATTTTCACCAATCACACGCTTTGTCACTCCTGCGTGTAGATCCATTTTCACCAATCACACGCTTTGTCACTTCTGCGTGTAGATCCATTTTCACCAATCACACGCTTTGTCACTCCTGCGTGTAGATCCATTTTCACCAATCACACGCTTTGTCACTTCTGCGTGTAGATCCATTTTCACCAATCACACGCTTTGACACTGGGACGTGTCACGCAACAATTTCCTGCACGTGCAGGTGACTATAGGCGCGCATATGCTGTTGACGGGTTTACGCGCTAAGGGCCTTTCCTCGATTCACACGCTGACGTGTGGGATTTCACTCCCTATCAGGCTGTCCACGCGTTCACACACGAGAGACCACGCTCCTGGCCAGGAGGCCAAATTACTGCCCCCCAGAGCCCTGAGCACGCTCCCACCTGCCATCTGCTGCTGCCTGACTGCCTGCTGGCCACATGCCCCACAGTGCTGGTGGGTGGGGGTGATAGGGGACATGAGTGGGGGCCTGGTGGAGGCTGCCCCTGGTGGCGGGAGGGTGGGGGTGGTGGGAGACATGGGTGGGGGCCTGGTGGAGGCTGCCCCTGGTGGCGGGTGGGTGGGGGTGGTGGGAGACATGGGTGGGGGCCTGGTGGAGGCTGCCCCTGCACTGCTGGGGGGTGGGGGTGATAGGGGACATGAGTGGGGGCCTGGTGGAGGCTGCCCCTGGTGGCGGGGGGCTGGGGGTGGTGGGAGGCATGGGTGGGGGCCTGGTGGAGGCTGCCCCTGGTGGCGGGGGGGGTGGGGGTGGTGGGAGACATGGGTGGGGGCCTGGTGGAGGCTGCCCCTGGTGGCGGGGGGGTGGGGGTGGTGGGAGACATGAGTGGGGGGCTGGTGGAGGCTGCCCCTGGTGGCGGGGGGGTGGGGGTGGTGGGAGACATGGGTGGGGGCCTGGTGGAGGCTGCCCCTGCACTGCTGGGGGTTGGGGGTGGTGGGAGGCATGGGTGGGGGCCTGGTGGAGGCTGCCCCTGGTGGCGGGAGGGTGGGGGTGGTGGGAGACATGGGTGGGGGCCTGGTGGAGGCTGCCCCTGGTGGCGGGGGGGTGGGGGTGGTGGGAGGCATGGGTGGGGGCCTGGTGGAGGGTGCCCCTGGTGGCGGGGGGGTGGGGGTGGTGGGAGGCATGGGTGGGGGCCTGGTGGAGGCTGCCCCTGGTGGCGGGGGTGGTGGGTGTGGTGGGAGACATGGGTGGGGGCCTGGTGGAGGGTGCCCCTGGTGGCGGGGGGGTGGGGTGGTGGGAGGCATGGGTGGGGGCCTGGTGGAGGCTGCCCCTGGTGGCGGGAGGGTGGGGGTGGTGGGAGACATGGGTGGGGGCCTGGTGGAGGCTGCCCCTGGTGGCGGGGGGGGTGGGGGTGGTGGGAGACATGGGTGGGGGCCTGGTGGAGGCTGCCCCTGGTGGCGGGAGGGTGGGGGTGGTGGGAGACATGGGTGGGGGCCTGGTGGAGGCTGCCCCTGGTGGCGGGAGGGTGGGGGGTGGTGGGAGACATGGGTGGGGGCCTGGTGGAGGGTGCCCCTGGTGGCGGGGGGGTGGGGGTGGTGGGAGGCATGGGTGGGGGCCTGGTGGAGGCTGCCCCTGGTGGCGGGGGAGGGTGGGGGTGGTGGGAGACATGGGTGGGGGCCTGGTGGAGGGTGCCCCTGGTGGCGGGGGGGTGGGGGTGGTGGGAGGCATGGGTGGGGGCCTGGTGGAGGCTGCCCCTGGTGGCGGGAGGGTGGGGGTGGTGGGAGACATGGGTGGGGGCCTGGTGGAGGCTGCCCCTGGTGGCGGGGGGGGGTGGGGGTGGTGGGAGACATGGGTGGGGGCCTGGTGGAGGCTGCCCCTGGTGGCGGGAGGGTGGGGGTGGTGGGAGACATGGGTGTGGGCCTGGTGGAGGCTGCCCCTGGTGGCGGGGGGGTGGGGGTGGTGGGAGACATGGGTGGGGGCCTGGTGGAGGCTGCCCCTGGTGGCGGGAGGGTGGGGGGTGGTGGGAGACATGGGTGGGGGCCTGGTGGAGGGTGCCCCTGGTGGCGGGGGGGTGGGGATGGTGGGAGGCATGGGTGGGGGCCTGGTCGAGGCTGCCCCTGGTGGCGGGGGAGGGTGGGGGTGGTGGGAGACATGGGTGGGGGCCTGGTGGAGGGTGCCCCTGGTGGCGGGGGGGTGGGGGTGGTGGGAGGCATGGGTGGGGGCCTGGTGGAGGCTGCCCCTGGTGGCGGGAGGGTGGGGGTGGTGGGAGACATGGGTGGGGGCCTGGTGGAGGCTGCCCCTGCACTGCTGGGGGGTGGGGGTGATAGGGGACATGAGTGGGGGCCTGGTGGAGGCTGCCCCTGGTGGCGGGGGGGTTGGGGTGGTGGGAGACATGGGTGGGGGCCTGGTGGAGGCTGCCCCTGCACTGCTGGGGGTTGGGGGTGGTGGGAGGCATGGGTGGGGGCCTGGTGGAGGCTGCCCCTGCACTGCTGGGGGTTGGGGGTGGTGGGAGACATGGGTGGGGGCCTGGTGGAGGCTGCCCCTGCACTGCTGGGGGTTGGGGGTGGTGGGAGGCATGGGTGGGGGCCTGGTGGAGGCTGCCCCTGCACTGCTGGGGGTTGGTGGTGGTGGGAGGCATGGGTGGGGGCCTGGTGGAGGCTGCCCCTGCACTGCTGGGGGTTAGGGGTGGTGGGAGGCATGGGTGGGGGCCTGGTGGAGGCTGCCCCTGGTGGCAGGGGGGTGGGGGTGGTGGGAGACATGGGTGGGGGCCTGGTGGAGGCTGCCCCTGCACTGCTGGGGGGTGGGGGTGCAGGGGGACATGAGCAGGTGTGCAGGGTAGTCCCCTGTTTTGTAGGCTGCCTGCAGGGGCCGTGGAGGGTGTACAGGGAACACCTGTGAGGACCCACCCAGCCAAATCGCGTGTGACTTCCCACGCACACCTGTAATACACGTACCCAGCCAAATCGCGTGTGATAATTCCTGCGCACCCCTGTAATACACGTACCTGGCCAAATCGCATCCCTGTAATACACGTACACAGCCAAATCGCATGTGATAATTCCCGCGTACCCCTGTGATACACGTGCCCTGGCTAATCGCGTGTAAAACTTCCCGCCTACCCCTGTAATACACGTACCCTGGCCAATCGCGTGTTAAACTTCCCACGTACCCCTGTAATACACGTACCCTGGCTAATCGCATGTAAAACTTCCCGCATACCCCTGTAATACACGTACCCTGGCCAATCGCGTGTTAAACTTCCCGCGTACCCCTGTAATACACGTACCCTGGCTAATCGCGTGTATAACTTCCCGCCTACCCCTGTAATACACGTACCCTGGCCAATCGCGTGTTACACTTCCCGCGTACCCCTGTAATACACGTACCCTGGCTAATCGCGTGTATAACTTCACGCGTACCCCTGATATGCACGTTACCCGCTTTGCGTTCCTTGTTTGGCAGCCCTGTAAACTGGTCCAGGGTTAGCGCAGCCCTTTGCGATGATTTTGCGATTTTGATGGCTTTTCCTTGCGCGAGGGCGTTCTTGGGGGCGTTACTGGCGCTGCTGCAGGGTCGCTGCGATACTCTGCACCACAGCTGGTTTGGGAGCCTAAAATCCATGAATACGCTGTGCGCGGAAATCGGTTTTAGCGCACGTGCCTGGCGCAGACAATCGCACGCGGACACTCTGCGCCAGCCGCTTGCGACACTTTTCTGCGAAATTCTATGAATTACCCTGTTTGTTTTCAAACGTATTTTAAAAAATATTGAAAGAAAATACTGAGTGATTTAAGTTTTTCGTGTGCTTGTCACATAAGAGGTCATTCCAATTTCTTGGGGCAGCACACCCAAGAACAGTTTGCAAATTGTATTTCTATCCCTCAGTGCTGAAGAGATTATTTGGCAACAGGACCGCATAACATTTATGCAGTTCCAATAACATATGAAAATAATTACCTGCTGACAAGTGGCAGCTTGAAAGCATTGGCCTCCTGCTGCAAGGTCTGTTCTCGCGTGCCTGCCTTCTCCAGCGGTCTTGCTTCCCGCTTTGCCTGCTCTGCTTCTCTTCTCTCTGACTCCTGATTGAATGTTCAGGCCATTTTTAAATATCCAGCACAGCCGATGTCCATTGAAACAACTAATCTATGTGTTTGGCTTGGGGTTTATTTCAATCCATGCTGACTTCTTCCTCTTCTTCGTCTCAGTACTTGAGGCATTATGGCAGTTGGAGTCCATAGTATTTATAAGGATTCTAATGTGATTTTGTTTGGGATTTCTATTTGGGACAAACACATCAGAGACCAAGGATGTTAAATGTGATTTGTGTGTATTTGAGGTGTGAATGTTAGTCTGCTGAGTGTTTTGCAGAAAGGGTTCTTTGGTCCTACAATGGGGGGGCCTTGTAAAGTGACAATCAGTCATTAAGAATTCAGGAATTATGTGGTCTTCCCCCCCTGGAAATGAAAGAATATTGTGTCTCTCCCAATGGGGTCACCGCTTTTCCCCAGTAGCCATGTAGCCATCTTCTCCCATTTGATCCTCCCTTTTAATACCACCCCCAGGGGCAGGAGTCAGGATCGGGTAGCGACTTGCCGACCCCTGGCTATAGGGTAATGGATCCTTGGCTGGGAATCAGTGATGACTCCACAGGATTAATCACAGTGGGTAGAAAAGAAAGAAATCCCAGGGTGGTCTGATGAATCGGCAATGATTCACACAGAAAACCTGGTCTTGGACCCTTCTCATGTGGCCAGGGGAAGGCAGACGCTTCCTCATCCCGACCCCGGAGGTGGTGTTCTGTGGAATGATCACATGAGGGGACAAACCGGTCAGGAAGAATGGAAAACACCCTATTTAATTTCCCCCAAAACTCCAATCTTTAAATGGCTTATTGCAAAGCTACAGAAGTCAGAAAAACTAACTTTGTTACTGGGGGCTTCAGGTCCCATAATTCCCTAAGTACTGGGACGAGGAAGAGGGCTGAAGAGGAACAATGCAGGGGTGGTTAATGTAAATGACCCACACCTCAAGGAAGCTCTGATGTTTAAAAGGCCCCCTCAGGTGCAGGCAATGAGCCGCAAGGAGAAAGCGGGTGGAGAGCAGGGTGAGCAGAACAAGCCGGGCAGATAATGTATGCAGACCAGGTCAGGCTGGAGAAGGAAGACGCAGAGACCGTAGTGAAGCCAAAGACTGTGGGCCTCATCACGAGTTGGGCGGTATCCCTTAAATGCAGTGGTAATGCTATTCCTGCCGCATTTAAGGGTCCGCCCAAACATGAGTTGGCAGCATTTACCCCCAACTGGGGGTAAATGCGCTGGAAAATGTATGATTTTTGCCGCAATTACCGTGCGGTAATACCGCCGCTGTAATTGTACTGAAACTTTCCCGTTGGGTCCAATGGACCCAATGGAGAATGGGGAATACCCATTACCAACCAACCCTTGATCCGGCGCTAATAGTGCTGGACGGGTGGCCAGTAACGCAAATATTGTTGGGCAGTATCCCAGTGGGGATACCACCCTACTCACAATGAGGCCCTGTGGCTGGTCCGGAGAGGGTCTGTATTTCCAAAGGTCCCAGGTGCAGAGGTTCATGTCGAGGGAACGATGTCTCTGTGAAGACTCATTCTGCAGAAACTGCGCAGTGGGTGGTAAAAGCAGCAAGGGACGTTTGTGGAGAGGTCACTGGAGGCTGGGGAGCACCAGGAACTCTCAGGAGCCAGGAGGGCTGCAACAAGTGGCACAGGCAAAGGCGAACAGAAGAAGGTGTTCGCCAATTCACTGGAAGCCACTGCAGCAGAAGACCTGCAACTGCGGAGAGGAAAGGAGGAGCGCAACCCGACCGGTGAGTTCACAGTGGAAAAGTGAATCCGGGACCCTCCAATGCCACTCGCATGGTGCAGGCAGGCAAATTCACCCGCCTTTGAGTAAAGTTAATTTTAAATACTGAAATATAACCAAGCAGCAAAACTAGCCTATTAAGAAACCAAGTGACGGTCAAATTGGGCATGTGAGTGTATGGCAAGTCCACCAACCCAGGGAGGCGGCATTATTAAACAAAGCCTACAACTATTACCCAGGTCAGGAGAGCTTAAACCCTGAGCAATATAAGTCCAACAGATATTGCCAAAGATAAAGGGTGTGTAATAGAAGAACCCAGAGTTGGGAAGTCTGTCATTCATGCACACTGGACTATTTAACAACAGCGAATATAAACACACATTGCCAAAGCCATAAAGGTAGCAAAGCAAATCTATATTGTTGTCAATATATATGGTTATATATGGTTCCTGGTGCAGTGGGGAAACAAAAGAGGCAAAGAGGATGCCCTTCTGAAGGGTGTAATTCAGAGAGAGAGGAGCATAATTTGCAGAGGAATCTTGAATAGCATACAAGTAAACCTTGTTTCCCTAAAAGGTTGATGAACGTTTTGTGCTGCTAACCAAGGAGCATTTTGAAGTTGTTGCAAAGTTACTCAAGTTTTTGTTACCACAGAAGCACATGCTGTTTATAAAGAGCAATTTGGGCAGGTGAGTAAACCTGGATGGCAAACCTTTGAAGCAGCAGGCCTGGCATGGTAAGATACCAGGTAGCAGTTGATAAAGTGCTAAATTGTGGTCCTAATAAACAATGGGCCTCATTACGAATGTGGCGGTAAGGCAACAACGGCGCCGGTAGTGCTACCGGGTGCCGTTGTTACCATACCACCACATTACGAGTTCTGCTTGTGGGTGCCTTTCTGCACGCCTGTTCAGACCAGGCATGCAGAGCGGCACCCGCGAGCAGAACTCGTGATTGCAACGGCACCGTTTATAACAGTGCCGGTGCAATAATTCTCCCCACCCCCATTCTGCCCTATGGGGATCGAGAGCCCGGCCATACCGGCACCCGCGAATGAGCTATTACCGTCCCATTCAACTCGTAATGGGCCAGTAATGGCCCATTCGTAGGTGCCGGTAGTGAGTTTGGCGGTAGCCGTGCCCTTATTAAGGGCACGGCTATCGCCAAACTCGTAATGAGGCCCAATGTGTTATCATATATAGAGCTGAGGGAAGAATTGTAGAAAGCTGCTGTAGAGGAGTTACATTTCAGTTGTGGCAAATATCATCCTGACAAGACAAACATGTATATTTCTTGAAGACAATTAATTGTGGTAAAAAGCATCCTGACAATGACAAGTTGTGTTGTCTTGTGGAGAAGATTATCCTGAGATACATTTGTATACGAAGGAGAGAAAGAACATTTTGTTTTGAAGCATTGGGAACTTGCTATTGTCCAGTGGACGTTACAAAGGACTGTGACAGAACTTTGTTATCAACTAGGATTTTCTCATTTTCTTTAGAACTGTAACAAGGACCCTGGTGGAAACTGGGGACGGGGAATTCACCCAGAGCACAAACCCACAACTGTGAACATATAACTGGTTCAATTGTGATGTTATTTTGTTATGTTGAATTGCTATGTGTTTCCTTATGTGTTTAATCTTTAAGAGTGAGGGACAGCTATCCTTTATTAGAGTGTTTCCATTAGTTACTTTAGGCAGGGAAATCCCCATAAGGGTAGGGACAGTGAGGCGTTCATCCAACCTTTTTTGATTCAATAAAATTACAAATTTAGAAAACTCTTTACAAAGTGGTCCGCCTCCTGTTTCTGACCACTCAAATATGGTGTCAGAGTGGGATCGGAATCATTTGACACAAATTGGTGAACCCTTAAAATTTAGAGAAATTTTGCAAAAGGGCCTCCACTCCCACTATAGCTACTGAACAATCGATAGGTTTCGATATCTACAGTGGTAGAGAGGAGTTAATCCAACCGGGGCAGAGGGCTTTGATCCAGTGGCGTCACTAAGGTTGGTTACACCCAGTGCAGTAACTCATGGTGTCACCCCCTCATGGGGAGGGTGGTGGTGACACCATGAGTTACTGCATCGTGTGTCACCAACCTTTTGTATTCCCCTAGTGATGCAACTGAGGGTATAAGCAGCAGGGCAGGGGACAGGTACTGTAAATCAAGGACTTTCAAAGGCTTCACGTGAATGTCCTGACATCCTTTGTGGGTGAAGCCTGTGTAACTGGGTTTGCTTTTCCACTAGCAGGCACTTTGTTTGCCGATAATCAGATTGGTATACCTTGCTCGTGATCCATATTGTGTTTTACTGGTTGAATGAACCTAGTATCCGAGCCGAGAGCCCAAGACAAGGAAACTGTGGCAGCCAAGAGAGAAGCCACCCTTTGCATCTACATACTTGGAAAATGCTGGTTGAACGCTTGACTCAGATTTTCAAACGTCCAATGCCTTTGTTTTCACCATAAAATCAGCTTACCATTCAGCCCAAGATCACACATGCAGCCACACGTTACTAAGAGCCGGTACTTGAAAGTCTTAGAGGACAGGTAGGGAAAATGGCCACAATATCCCTGTGTCTCTCCATTTTTCCTGCTGTCATTTTTCACTCTCAGCCATTTTTGCCATTTTTCTTTCATTCTCACTCCTCTCTGGTATTTGTTTTCTCTTATATTTAACTCCCCCCCCTGCCACTTCTTACTTTCTTGCAAGCTTTCCCCATGACACTGTAACTGCCTCTTCTCATCCCTCTCCCCCTCTCACCCTTTATTTTTCATCCCTTCTTTACCACTTTCTCTCACTGACTTAACCCCTTATGTTTCTCTCTCCGTCTCCTTTCTCACCATCTCCTCTGCCTTTCCATCAGGGTTGGACTGTGGCATGAAATTGTCTCGGACGCCAATGAAAAAGTGTCTCACAGTTGTAAATGCCATTCATTCCTTTGAAAGTCCGGTTCAGTACCCATGCTGAAGTTCTTTTTATAAAATGTAATGCAAATTGTGCATTTTAAACAATATTTTGTCAGCAACACTGGTCAAAACTACTAGCCACATAGTGAAGTAACTCATCAAACTGGCCCACATTGGCCATAAAAGTGTCCCACTTTGACCCCAAAAACTGGGCCATCCTAGCATTTTGAGTTTTTGATTCTGCCATTGCCCTATTGCCCTATGAGCCAGTTCGAGCCTGCCTTCCATCCAGTCCATCGCCCTGAATGTCTCACACACACTACATCTTTATCACTTCCTCATTAATTCCTCCCTTCTCTTTCTCATAATGATCTCTCTTCCTCTACTTCAGCCTTTGATGACAGCACACCTGTGCTCGGAGTGCTTCAGGGGCCATATTTCTGTGATGCATGTAAGTGTAACACAACTGGTCTTAATTTCTTCTGAAATGTAGGGGTGGCCAGTGGGACCATAACAAACAATGAAGATTACCCTGCTAATAGCGCAGGGAGTCTTGATTCTATTAAAGACAAGGAGGTGAGCATTATGCTTCTACTTCCTTTATTCCTCTCTCCAGCAGTTTCAACAAATTTAATAAATCAACATCTTTCATGTTTGAATAAAACATGTATATATATTTTTCCTGCCAATACCCTTCCTGGGGTCTCTGGCTGTTTTCAAGACAAAGGCTAGCATCTTTGTGTCCAACTCTGGCGCCTCAGCTACCTTCCCTGGTAATTCGGGTTTAGGGAATTCTGCCCTCAAGCGCTGCCTTGTTTCCTTCTCTAGTTCTTTATGCAGCCTCTGGGTCATATACTTAGTCACACGTGGTGACGGCTGCAGTCTGATGACTTCGGGTTTTTAATATATTCAGGTTCGAACATGTCAGAGATTTTGTCTGTGTCTTCCAAGTTCTTTTCCATCCGCAGCCTTTTCTATGCGGGGGGCTGAAGGTCATCCTCTCCATCTCTGTTTCCTTCTTACTGGGGGGAGCGTGGTGATTCTGGAGGCTCTCCCTCAGAGTCTCGCCCTACATTACCCATACTATCTTCCCCTGGGTCGGGGGTCACGAGGCTTGGCACAGCCGATCTGTGCATAAATGCGTTCTTAAGTTTTTTTAAAGCGTTTGCAGCCTCTGGGGCCTCTGAGTCTGCCCCGTCAGGTTGACCCGGGGGGTCAGAAGAGGCATTCCTCTTCTGGGTCTCATTAGCCTCTTTATGGCCCTCTGTCGTGGCCTTTGTAGATGTGCTTTTCAATGCTTGGTTTCTGGCTCAGAAAGGTCTCTATTGTTGCCAGTCTGTCTTGCAGGGGTTTGACTCCCTGCGCCACTGCCTCCACCAGTGAGTTCCCCAGCACCTCCCTGAAGCTGTGGGCCAGGTACTCCGCCTGTTCCTCTTCACTCCACTCGAATTCTGCCATGCTTTGGGGTGCTTGTGCTTTGCTTACCTTTTCAGGTGTATGTGCGCTGTGGGGCAAATGTGGCTTGCACCTATTGCTTTGTGCTGCTGTGCAATAATCTCGCAGTGCGAGCTGCATTTGAGCAGGGGTCCTGCTGTTTATCTGCACGGCCTAGCCATGTGTTTCCCAGCCTAGTCGGATTCTGTATGATATATGTAGTCAGTTATTATAAATATTACATATACATATATTTTTTTGCCTTCACCCTTCTTGTGGGTGTTTATTTGCTGCTCTGGCTGATTCCCTCGCTAATAATCGCTTAGCTGGAGCGTCCGTGCAGCGTACAGTGTGTGGAAGAACATAGTAAAGATGACAGTGTCCTCGTTCAGAATGCGCAATATCAGCTTAACTCCGCCCCCCCGAAGGGTGGGGGCTTGCTGTGCTCTTTCTTCTTCTTCTTCTTCTTCTTAATTATAGGAGGCATGGGCGGACCCACACAGGCGCTTCCCCATCCTATAGGATGATGTGCACCGTACCCGCTAATTATTATTTAGCTCCATTTAAACTCACAACTCCTCCCACCTCCCCGTCTGCCTCACAAAATCCAACATCACACTACTCCTCGCTGTGCTCTTTCTCTCCGCCACGGAGCGTTGAGGGGCTTGATAGTATGCTGCTTGCTAATTGGCAGCTACTCGTGCAGAGGTGCAGAAGCTCCGCCCCCAGAGGGTGGGGCCTCTGCTCCACCTTAGCTCTACCTCCTCACCTGAGTGAGCCTTTGATTATGAGCAAGGAGATAGCGTAGCCCCCGGTCATGCTGATAGTGCGGCACAGGGCTATGCTGCCTCTGGCTGCCTTTAAGTTGTGTCAGAAAAATGAAATCTTAGTATTTTTGTCGATATTGCGTCTCTAATACGCATTCTTATGTCACGCTTTAGCGCTCATTAAGCATATGTACATGCTCAGATGCGCTCATTACAGATACAATAACATTAACTCTTTGCGTATCACAGCTAGGATTAAATAGTACTTATCTGCTTGAAGAGCAGGAAAAGAAGAGGAGGGAGGAACAGGAAGGACTATGAGCATGTGACAGGAGTCAGAAGGACTACAGAAAGGACTAGATTTGAAGGGACATATAATTTGAAAAAATATATATAAGTTTTGTTGAAACATGAAAGATGTTGATTTATTCAATTTGTTGAAATTGCTGGAGACAGGAATAAAAGAAGTAGAAGCATAATTCTCGCCTTCTTGACATAGAATAATAAAGTCAAGTTAATGTATAACGCTTAATGCAGCATTCCTCCTGCTTCTAAGCGCTGTAATAATATGTGCCATTATTACCCAATTTTAGATCCCTCAATTCATCGAACTCAAAGGATGAAGGCCAGTGTTGGCTTCTGAAAATGCAGGCTGCCCCCATGCATGGGGTGTGCGCTTAACTTGAGAGCCGTCCACCCGGAAGGGCACATTTTATTCAATTGACTAGCACTACGAACATAAAAGGCCAGCACAAGAACTCACTATAGGACAACAGGGACAAGCATAGCATGCATGTGATTAGACAATGTTAATGTTAATGATAAAGGATATTTGTACCGCGCACTATCACCACCGGAGTGGTCCCCTGACGTTCTTTCGGCTCTGAATAAAAAAGGGGAAGAAGGGAGGGTGAGTTAGTGGGGGAGAGCTGGAAAAATGCAAGAGAGAAGTGATGTGCTGTTGGCGGCCTCAGCCCGGTGGGTCCGTTGGCTGGGCCTGGGGTGTTTGAGGCCGGTAGTCGTTGCGTACTGTTGTGTGAGTCTATGTGTGTTTTGTTTTGTTGTTGCAGTGTAGTGAAGTTTGTGCGGTTTGTTGTGTTGTAGGTTTGTGGTTGTGTTTGGTTTAGAGTTTGAGAGGTGTATGCAGAGGGGTGAAATTGTTAGTGGATTTGGCATTTCTGTCTCGAAGTGAGGTGCTGGGTTTGCGTAGTCTCCCCAGATGGGGGGTGGGAGCATTTCTGCGCCTCTGTCCTGATCTGGGCTTGTCAGGTAATCACAGATCCTTTCACACCTGGCCTACACTTCCGTCAACTTCCTTCATAACCTTACCTGCCTTCCTTCGCCACTCATATGGCCAGTGTACATGCTAATGTCCACAACTTAGTTCTAGTGTGGTGATTGCTAACATTCAGACAACTTTATAACAGTGCAGTATCTGGTAGTAGTTATTGGTTGAGTGGGGATGTTGGCTGGGATTGGCTGGGGATGCTGATTCTGTCCTTGAGCTTGTCGCTTGTGTTCAATTTGGCTTGGTGTTACCTATCTAGTTGTGGTCAGAGATTCTCTGGTCGGTTCTGGGTGTTGTCTGTGTCCTCTTAAGTTTAGTCATCCTTTTTCTTTTCTGTTTCGGTTTTTAGTTTGAATCTGTGGTGTTGAAGAGCCAGGTTTTTAGTAATTTTCTGAATTGTAGGGGGTCTTTGGTGTTTCTTATTTTCTTTGGGATGTTGTTCCAGGTTTTTGCGGCTAGGTGGGAGAAGGAGGCGCCTCTATGTTTTTTCTTAAGGTATGGTTTTTGCTCTAGGCGGATTTCGTTGCTTGACCTGTGGAGTCTTGTTGGCTTGTAGATTGTTATTTTCTTTTGTAGGAATTCTGCTCCTTGTCCGCTGATTGCCCTGTGTGTTATGCCCATTGTTTTGAAGGTGATGCAATGTTTTACTGGGAGCCAGTGTAATGTTTTTAGAGCAGAAGTGATGTGATCTCTTTTGGATAGTTTGAGGAGTAGTATTTTGGATCTGTTGTAGTTTCTTCAGGAGGTATTCTGGTATTCCGAGGAAGAGGCTGTTTGCATAGTCGATTCTTGACATGATGAGGGCGACGATTGTGAGTGTTTTGTGCGTGAAGGAGAGGAAAGGTAGGATTCTTCTTGCTGTGTGGAGGAGGAAGAAGCATTTCTTGATGATTGCATTTATTTGTGGTTCTAAGGTTAGGGTTTTGTCCATCAGGACTCCCAGATTTGTTACTACCTTAGATGGTGATGGTGCAGTTACCATTTCCGTTGGCCACGGGATGGCGGTTTCGTTTTCTTGGTTTTTGGATATGATCATGATTTCTGTCTTTCCTGATTTGATTTTCAGATTGTTGGCATTCATCCAGTTGAAGACTTCTTTTAGACATTCGGCTAGGGTTGAGTGATCGTCTTGGGTGTCTTCAATTTTGTAGATGATTTGAGTGTCATCTGCGTAGTTGTAGCATGTAATGTTGTATTTTTCAAAGATTCTGATAACCGTTGTGGCACTCCAAGGTCGTTAACTCGTGGGGTGGATTTGAAGGGTTTAATCCATATGGTTTCTGTTCTGGCTGCTAGGAATGATTTAGTCCAGAGTAGTGTTGTGTCTGTTATGCCTATGTCTTCTAGTCTTTTGGTTAGGGTGTCATGGCCAACTGTGTCGAAGGCTGCAAAGAGGTCGAGCAGAATAAGGGCTGAGGTTGTGTTTGAGCCTGCATTAGTTTTTAGGTCATCCCAGGTGGATAGTAGTGCTGTTTCTGTTCCTCTTGCGGGTCTGAAGCCGACTTGAGATTGGTCTAGCAGATGGTGTTTTACTACATGTTCTTGGGTTATTTTGTATACGTAGGTTTCCAGGAGCTGTGCTGGGCAGGGAATGTTCGAAACTGGCCTGTAGTTGAAGAGGTCTTCTATGTCGCCACTTGTGTTCTTTAAAAGTGGTTTGATATATGCTGATTTGAATGTCCTTGGTACAGTTCCGGTGGCTAGTGATAGATTTAGAAGGTTTCTGTAATATTCTGCTGGCATTCCTTGTGCGAGGATTGATTTGTAGATGTCCAGGGGACAGGGATCCATGGGTGATCCTGCTTTCTTGCTATGTTTTACCTGCATTGCGAATGCCTCTGCTGATATTTCAGGAAAGTTTTGGTGTTTGTGCTGTGGTTCTGTGTTGGGTTCATTTGGTTGTATGTTGCGATTGGTTGGTCTGTTTTGTATGGTTTGTCAGATGTCATTATTTGTTTCTTGAAGTGGTCTGCCAGGTTGTTGCAAAGTTTCTCTGAGGGGGTTGGGGTGTTGTCACAGCCTGGTGGGTTTTTCATCTCTTTCATGATGTTGAACATTTCTTTTTGTGTGTTGGTGGCATTGGTGATTCTGTCATCATAATGCCTTCTCTTTGCCTTTTTAATTTCCTTCTTGTATGCGCAGATTTGTTTCTGGAACAGTGATTTTTTGTCTGGGTTGTATTTTTTCCTCCATTCCAGTTCTATCTTTTTGTTTTCCTTTTTCATGGTGCTTAGTAGTGTGGTGAACCATTTTGCCAGTGCTCTTTTTTTTGATGGGGTGAATGGTTTTTCCGGGGCGATCTTGCCAATTGTATCTGTAATCCATTTGTGCAGTAGCTCCACTTTCCCGTCTAGGTCAGCTCGCTCTAGTTCTGCAGTTGAGGGTTTGGTCATCTCCAGTTGTTCAAATAGGTTGCTTTCTTTGACATGTTTGCAGTTTCGTTTTGTGGTGGTTGTGGTTTAGGGAGTTTGATGTAGACTTGAGTTGGTAGAGTGATCACGAATGGGAGGTTGAGATGGTCGCATGGTCGCTCCACGGTATTTGTATCGGCGGTGCCGTGGTGATGAGATTTTCCTTGGCGAAAATTGTGTCAAGTGTGTGTCCTGTCGAGTGTGTTGCCCCTTTGACTAGCTATCGTAGTTTCATGGTCGTAAGTTGTCCAATAAGTGAGTTTTGGGAGTTGGCGTGACTGTCTTCAAACCAGATGTTAAAGTCCCCTAGGATGATTATATCAAGGCCACCAGGCTGCCCAAATACAATATTACGCTTGTCAGTTATATCTTCCTCTTCACTCAAACACAGCATATCTCCTACTTCCCCTTCCTCCTTACCTCACGTGGAAGAGTAGTCCAATTTCTTCCTTCGGGTGTGTCTGGCTTGTGGCTTCTTCTTCTTAAGAAGGTACGGTCTGCCTTGAAAGGAAGCCACTGTGACTCTGAGTCTGGAATCAACAGTGACTCCCCTCCGCGACAGCCAACAACAGAGTACGGGGAAAAGACTTGTGGCACAAAAAACCGCTTCAGGATCTTAGGTTGAGTGAGAAGAGTCCACACCGGATGAAGACCAAGGCGGCAAGTGGAAAGCTGACTGGAGCACAGTGGACTACTATGCGACGTAATCCAAATTCCAAGCAGAGAGAATGAATACCAGATTCTCGAGGGAAACAAAAAAAGGGGGCAGAAGGAGGCTGTCCCAGACAGAATACCAGAGAGAACCAGGGAGGAGTCAAGGAAGCACGAATAAGGGAATAAGGGGGGGGGGAGAGCCCACAAGCAGTAAACCCCCAAGCACGGAGAAACTGCAGGGAAAAAGTAGCGGAGCGGGGTGAAAAAATGGCGAGTGGGAAGGAAAAACAGGGAATAGACCGGACCACCGCTAAGTAAGGTAATGGAGCGCAGCGCAACAAGAGAGATCAAAGTTGCAACGCGCCAAACCGCTGAGTGTAGGATGGTAAATGCACTTGCGTGGCCATGTTGGAAAGGCCTAGACCGTTAACTACGTCTAGGGAAGAAACATCGTGGCACCGTTAGATGGCGGCCATGTTTCCACCTCTTCCACAGCCGCCAGTATCCCATGGTTGTGACAGATTAGATGTTTGTGCTTGATGGCTATGTTGGTGATGGCTTCTATAAAGTTGTCGACGAAGGTTGCATTGTATGCCGGTGGTCTGTACACCAGGATGAATGTGATGTTGGTTTTTGGGCTTGCTGTTAGATGTGTTACCATGGTTTCACAGTTGAGGATGTTGAGTGGTTCGTCTGTTTTTATTTTCAGGTGTCCTTTGAAAGCTATTACGATGCCTCCTTGTTTTTTGTTTTCCTGTTTATTTGAAGGCATTTAAAGTTGGTTGGAAGGCAGCTTTGCAGTGTGATTTTGTAGTTGTCATCCAGCCATGCCTCTGTGATGAATAGGATATCAATGCAGTTGTCATTGAGTAAGTCGAAGATCTCTGTTGAGTGTTTTGACATGGATCTTCCGTTTATTAGATTGCAGTGGAGTTTGGAGGTGTAGTTTGGCATTGCGCTTTCTTGTTGGAGTGGTCTTCTGATCGGTGTTGAAGTTTTCTTCCCGGGCGATCTCTTGTTGAGGTGTTGGTGCCGGGGTGTCAGTGTCGTTGAAAAGTTCTTCTAGGTTTTATCTTGGATTTTTGTTTTAATCGGGTTCGTTTTCCAGGAGTTGTGGGTATCGATTGGAAGTTCCTCTTGTTTTGGTGAAGTAAGGTGTTATCGCATTGATCGCGTTTTTGTTGTTTCTACTGTTGTTCATCCTTCTTTTGCGTGGTTTTGTTAGGTTGTTTGATTTTGTTACTTCTAGTGTTGGGTTGGTTTGTTCTGGTGACTAGTTGTCAGTGAGGTATGGAGTTAAGTAGAGGGACTGGTCTCTTCTCTCAGCGTTGGTTCGATTTTGTTCCTTTCTGTGGGGGTGCGTTCTGTAGTTTTTGTTCTTTGTTGCTGTATCGCAGTGTTTGTGCTTTCTTCTCTTTTTCTTTCCCCGGTACGGGATATCATACAGGATGGAATGAAGGAAGCAATAGCTACTCACATGCAGTGTTGATGAAAATGCATCAAATTCGAGACATAAAGTCCAGCACTCCGGTGTTTTTTAAAATGTGCCCCTCTGTATGATTACAGGGGGTTGCTTATCTACACGTGTTTCGGTTGTAGTTCATAGGCGATGATTGCCTCGCCTCAATATTCTTAGCCAACCTTCATCAGGACGAAAAAAACAACTATCGACTGTGAGTTGTCTCTGGATAGGATGGGTGAGCCTCTCAATCTCTCCACTTCAATTGAGTGGACGGGGACTTGATAGAGGGGAAGAAATCCCAGTAGTGGGTAGTTCTGTGTAGTAATGTATCGGACGGTAGTATGTATATACTGGTTAATATTTCATAAATCTGACATCTTCCGCGTTATTTGTGCTAGCCTACACCCTATCACAGTGACCATAGATTTACATTTGCACCAATTAGCACTGTCTATCCACAATGGAATAACCCATTCTGAGCGCGTCGTGTGATTCACGATCAGATAAGTAACGAGGCAGCTAAGTTACCAAATGTATCCAGTCTCGAGTAAAAAACACGAGAGTGCTGGACTTTATTATTTCTCAAAAATTGGTGTTGATATCTGGGGACAATCACTACCCCTTTTTCAAAATAGGTGATAATAGGAATATGGTATGCATGAGTGAGGTATGAATGATGTATGATGGGAAAAGTTGTTTATAGGATGAGCCTTTTGTAAATATATATGAGAATCATCAACAAGGACACATGGCTTATGTTATGTGAACTATTCATTGCTTATATGTAGAATAAAGATTATATTTTGCTAATATGTTGGAAGATTGAACTATATCACTGTCATCTTCATTCTATTGGTCCATATCCTACTTTTGTTTATATGTATGCTCACCTGGAGGACCATAGACAATATCCAGGCACCCTTATATTTATCAGAATATATATGGAAGCGACCTGATCCCCATGAGGTCCGGCAAGTGTGAGGAAGTGTTCAGCCTCTAACATCGCCTGGCTTGGGAGATTTCTCTCACGAATGATGAACGCTCTATGCGCTTGTGGAGCGAGAAAGTAAAATGGTGTGCACCTCTATGAGCTAACTTCACCTCGGGACGTGAGTGGCTTCCCGAACACTGACCATCAGTTCCTGCTACTCATGAGGAGAGAGTTATAGCCGCAGCGGGTGAGAACGGTGGCTCCGGTCGCAGCGGTCTTGGAGGCGGAGCTGAAACCGTCCTCCATGGCATAACAGAGTAAACCACTCCACAGCGCCATGGGCTGCCCACCCCAACAAGACAAGCAGCAGGAACCGGCACCCAGCCATCAGCACCCTCCCTCCTGCAGAGGGAGAGTGGGACCTCCCAGTGTGCTCCCGGAGCTCCGGAGAACCCTGAAGCCGTGGGTGACGGCTAAAAGTGGGTGAGGCTAATCCCGATTACTCTCCCGCCCTGCACCATCCCGACTCCAAACCAGAGGAAGCAACACAAGGACGAAGGACATGAACCAGCCAGGGCTGGTGACCCTTACGCTGCAATCAATTGGAAGGCTGGATGAGCTTTTGGCATGGACGGCAACCTGAAAGAGCAGCCCAGAGGACTCCAACTACATCACACCCACAGAGTTACCTTCATCCTGCCTGACAAACCCCAGGAGCTCCACGCCCAAGGAAGACGTCCGCATCTTTCCACTCGCCTCCATCGGCAGTAAACAGACACTTCCACTCCGTATCCCGCCATCGGGTAACGCCAAGCAAGCTACCCCACACCCAGCGGGAAGGTAGGATGGCACTTGCCGCACAAGCCAACAGCGACAGCCCTCTTTCCCCTGCTTGTGAACTAGGGGCTCGACCCCTCGTGCCCGAGCCCCCTGAAACACCCGCCTTCTTAGTGACTGTGAAGGCCATAACAGCACCCCTTCGGCCCAATGCTGTTGTGCTGCACACGCAGGACTCACAGCCCTGAATATAAGTCTGACGGTTCGACTCCCCAGTTACTGGCAGCATTATCGGAAAGCATGCCCCAGTCCATAAAGCTGCCAGTCCGTCTGAGACCACCCTTCTCGGCACAAACCGGCAAACAAGTCCCCAAGTCTCAAAAATCGCAATCCTTGGGGTCTCCTGAGGGAAATAAAGCCTATCACCAGGCAAATCTCCTGAATTCAGACCGCAGAGAGTGAACAGAGAGCAGAGCCGAGGAGGCACCCAGTTAGTGCAGTGATCACAAACTAAGACCCTTTCAGCCCCATCCTGCATACTCAAAGGAGGGGGAGCTCACCCCTTCTGATATTACCCAACATCCGATAGAACAGTTGGGAGCATAAGAGGACACGATCTGCCCTGCCAGTGCATAGGAAATAAACTCACAATGGCCAAGAACCCCAAAACAGACGGACATCTCTGCACTGCTGTCAACCCCAGCAGCAGAAAAAGCAAAGCGGGGGGACCGTAATGAACCTATGGCCACAGGTACACATGCAGAAGCGGATCTCCGCCCCTCGGCACAGGCTGTCACGAAATCCGACCTGCAAGACTGCTTTCGCCCATCACCAAGGAATACCAGAAGGGCACAGAAGAGGTTATGAGCAAGATCACTACCCTGGACAAGCGGGTGGGGAAATGGAGTCCAGGACAGCAGAGATTGAAACTACTCTGTATGAACAAATCTTCGAGATTGGTGAGGGCACGGACAGAATTGCAGCGTTCTACGCCAGATGCAAGGCCCTCAAACTCAAGCAGGAAGACAGCGAAAACCGTTCTCGGCACAACAACATAAAGAGGGATCCCAACAACAGTTACTGACGCAGACCTGGAGCTCTATGTCAATGACCTATTCCGCTTCATTCTCACCTTACCAGATGAATCCCACCTTGAGCTTGATAGAGTGCACAGAACAAGAACGAAACTAGGCTCATCCACTCTGCCTGTCATGGCCACTGGGCAAGGACCCATGTCTTCATCATCTACAGGGTCCAAATGGACCTAGTCCTGGCACCTCTGGCACCAGGCTCATAGAAAAGTGTGCTTTGCACACTTTGTGCCTAAGGCACGTGCATCAGGGCCGGGCGTGGCCATAGAGGATCATTGGGGAGCACGTGCAAGAACCTCTGGGAGTGGCAAGGTGGAGCCACAAGGCGGGGCCAAAGGGAGGGGCCGGGCCCAGTCTATTAAAGGCCAAACCGCCCATATACTGGCGCTTCACGTTAGTCTGCTTTATGCAGCGTAACGCTTACCGCCGTCCTTACCTGTTTTCCCTGCTCTTCACCTCGTCGTGCATCTTACCTGATTCCAGCCGCTCCAACTCTGAAGATGCATCATACCTGATTCCGGCTACTCCATCGCTGAAGGGGCATCTTAACTGACTCCGCCAGACTTCTCCTGCAAGAGAAAAGAGCACACAGGTTAGGAGTCATATAAATAACTAACGCTCTGCCGCCCCATACCTAGTCCTAGCATTCTACATTAAAAGCCAATTTACCATCTAGTTCAAAGGCTTCATCCTCCTCTGGGGAATCACTGGACTCGCTCCTAACACTGCGACTCTGGGCAGCCATCTTCACACCTATAGAGGAGAGAAAAGACATTGCAAGAATTACGAACTATAATCATAGCAAAAGACATTGCACGAATCACGAATTACAATCACGGCAAAAGACATTGGGCCTCATTACGACCCTGGCGCTAATTGAAAAACGATGGCGGTAAATGGTTACCGCCATCGTTTTCCGCCAGGTCCGATCATGACTCGTGACCGTAAACTACGATGCCAATAGCGGCATCGTAGTTAACGCTGCCGCTAACTGCGCTAAGGGTGCGCGCACGCGACCGCCCACACCGTACTTAGCGCCATGGCGGAAAGGTACGCAAATGCCGACCCAAGCGGACATGCACCTAACGCCATCACCGAGGCCGCTAAGTACCTTACCGCCATGGTGCAAATAACGCCATCGCGAACCAACCGTAAAGGGCCATGTCAAGTGAATGCAGCTGCCACAGGTGCACAGAAACAGCACAGGTGAAGGCAATACAGACTCAGGGGAGTACAAAAAGAGCACACCCCACCCCTACCCACACCCAGTCACACTCCACAATGATGCCAATACGACTAGCAATGTTGGGGCTGGAGGACCTGATAGCAATGCATGTGCTACTACAACAGCAACAACAACAACAACAGGCAGCACAGAGGAGACGCAGGAGGAGAAGGAGGGCAAGGCAGGCCCAGCAAGCCCCACCAGCACAGCCAGTGCCACCACGCAGGCAGCCCCCAATCCCACGCATCAGAGCCAATCCAAACAACCTCACTGCTGAGCAGATCCACACCCTGTACCGTTTGGACCGGGACACCATCACCGCCATCGTAGACATGACACACAACGACATCGTCAGCATGATAGAAAGTCCAACCGCCATCCCCCCCCTACTGAAGGTAGTGGCTGTACTCCACTTCCTGGCCACAGGCACCTACCAGCACACAGTGGGGCACCTGCATGGCATTTCACAACCATTATTCTCACGAACACTCATCCAAGTGCTCGATGCCCTCCTCAAGCACACAGACGACCACATCTCATTACCACGGACTGCCCAGGAGATTGCAAACACCAAAGTGGGTTTCCATGCACTAGCCAGCATACCCGGTTGCATTGGTGCCATCGACTGCACCCATGTGGAATTGGTGGTTCCACGTGCCATGGAGGTACCGTACCGCAACCGGAAACAGTTCCACTCTATCAACGTGCAAATGGTCTGTGACTCCAACAAGATCATCACACATTGTTGTGCCCGATTCCCCGGATCAACCCATGATTCACTGGTCCTGAGGAACTCCACAATACCACGCTACATGGAGCGACATGCAGGCCCAAGATCCTGGCTACTCGGTGAGTGCAATGTCATGGAAGTGGGCATGGGAATGACGTACCAGTGCATACTCCACCTGGCAGAAAGGGGGGGGGGATGATGCATACTCCACCTGGCAGAAAGGGGGGGGGGATGATGCATATTCCACCTGGCAGAAAGGGGGGGGGATGATGCATACTCCACCTGGCTGTGAGTAACACAGAGAACGGAGACAGAGGAAGGGCACTCACAATGCACACAACCCCTCTGCATACATAGGGTGATGGCATGCAAAACAGGCCATGGCAGCAATGAGCATATACTGGTTGCATTGTGTGAATCAATTAGTGCATGTAGAAGTGAGCCAAGGTAACAGTTCCATGCCAGCCATGGTGGAACATCATGTTCCTGATCAGACAACATGACTGACACATACATTCTCGCCTACATACAGGTGATGCAGCCTATCCCCTGAAGAGGTGGCTCCTCACACCAGTCCGGAACCCGCAGAACCAGCACGAGGAGGACTTCAACCGTGCACATACACGTACTCGTGTGGTCATAGAGCAGACATTCGGCCTCTTGAAGGCACGGTTCCGAAGCCTCAGCAGGTCTGGTGGGGCACTCCTGTATGGCCATGAGAAGGTGGCAAAGATCGTCATGGCATGTGTCATGCTGCACAATATGTGCGTCAGACGGAATGTGCCCCTGCCCCCTGACGCAGAACTGCAACCACCTGACGATGAGGATGAGGAGGGTGCAGATGGGGCGCCACCACATGGAGGAGGCGATGCACAGGAGGGGCGTGCCATGCGCCAAAGTATCATCGACCACTGCTTCTAGCACACACGGCTGGTGTTCATCGCATGGAGACTGCACTTGGGGCACTGTGTGTCTCTGGGACATGCACACTGTGGACTGTACACCAATAAAGCACACATACGCAATGAAAATGTCCACACATTTCTTTTTTTGAAAGAAAAAAGTGTATTGGAACTATGAACTGTCGTGTAACACCCCCTCCCACCTCCCCCCTGCACACCCCAACACACCCCTTCCCACCTCCCACCTCCCCCCTGCACACCCCAACACACCCCCTCCCACCTCCCACCTCCCCCCTGCACACCCCAACACACCCCCTCCCACCTCCCACCTCCCCCCTGCACACCCCAACACACCCCCTCCCACCTCCCACCTCCCCCCTGCACACCCCAACACACCCCATGTAGGTGTCAACAGATGCCTGTGACAGTGTCCACAGGCCGTCACAAGCCCCCTCTCCCGGCCCCCGGGGCACCCCTGGCTGTGGAGCGCAGGTTGCGTCCAGAACGTCGCACGGGGCTGCTCTGCGCAGAACTGGCAGTGGAGGATGTCCCTGGCTGCCCCTGTGCATGCAGCTCCTGTACTGTGTGGGTGAGGTCAGTGACCGCACGACGCAAGCCCGCAAGTTCGGCACAGATGTCCCTGGACATGGCATCCCTCAGGGTGGCAGTGCTCTGCGCCACTTCGGCCCTTAGTGTCTCCGTGGCCTGTTCAATGCTAAACCTAGCCCCCACACATTCCGCGGCATGCTCATCCAGCATTGCGGACAGTTGATGCTGCCGTTGAGTGATGTCCTCGAGGGACTGCTGGCCGTGCTGGCCCATGGCCAGTGCAGGTGGAGTGATGGAGGGGCTGCCCCCCTCCTGTGGAGTGTGCACAGGGCATGGGGTGGAAGGCCACTCCTCTGCCTCAGTGTGCCCCTGTGTGTCACCCTCATGGGGGCTGGCGTCTGAGAAACAGGGGGAATGTAGTTGGTCAGTGGGGCTTCTGACCTCCTGCTCCATGTCCGAGTCAGAACATGCAGCTGTTGCAGCTGTCTCCCCGATGTTGCTGCTGGCCGCTGACCCCCTGCCTTCTGTGGCAGGCAATGTCGGTGGAGGTGGAGCAGCTGCTGCTGGCCTGCTGCCAACAGGGGTGCTTGCCGGTGGGACCTCCGGTATGCCTGCAGTGGGACCTGCCTGTCGTGGGGTCTGCCTCACTGCAGCTGAGGTTGAGGGTGCAGGGACGTTGTAGTTGGACTTCGCTCTCTTCGGCGCAGGGGTGTCCTGGTCCTCTGGGTGTGATTCTGTGCCTGTGGTGGAGCAAAGGTGGGAGGGCGTTATTGATGGGTCTACGGACTTTGGAATTACAATGGTTGACATTATTTTGGCCAGTGGATGAGGCAGATTTCAGGCAGTGCCATGCAGGTTGTCTCCTTTTAGTGTGGTATGTGGATGCAGGTATGCGGGTGCCAGCAGTGTATGCAGGGTGGTGCTCGCATGTGGCTATGGGCAGTATTGATTTGTGTTGCATTTACACTCTAGGGCAACCTTGTGCTACACATGATTGGACTGCTGTGACTATGGCATGTCTTGTATGAGGCACCTACCTTCATCGCCTGATGTCGGGGCTCCCCTTTCCATCCCTCCAACGCCTTCGATGGATTCCATGCCGATGGTGGTTGCACAGATCTCCTCCCACGGTTGGAGTTTCAGGGGGGATTCCGACCCTCCACCGGTTCCCTGGGCAAGGTTGCGGTTTGCTGAGATGACGGCTCTGACCCGTATGCGCAGGTCATCCCAGCGCTTCCGGCACTGCTGTGGGGTGCGGGGTACGGTCCCCACCGCGCTGACGCGCTCAGCCACCAGGGCCCAGATGGCCTTCTTCTTCCCGATTGCTGTCCTGGTCATTTCAGGGGAGAAAACAACACCTGCGTTGTCCTGCAGGGTCTCCGCTAGCATGCAGAGTTCCTCCCGGCTGAATCGCTCCTGGCGCTGGCGGTCACATGCCTTTTTCACGGATTTTGGCATTTTCGGGAACTTGGATGGGTGGGTGTTTGGTTGGGACAGGTGTCAGGGTTGGGTCTGGTGTTGTTTGGTAGGATGGCGATGGATTGTGTTTTTAAAGATGGCCGACGGGCTGCTTCCCGTTCCGGCGCGATGACGCTATTTCCGGTTTGGCCTTTTACGGCCGCCGCTAATTACGGTGGCCGTAAATTACGGTGGCCGCTACTTACGCTGGCGGAAGGGCACCTTGCTCGCTTAGCGATGCCGGTAGGGGCCTTTTCCGCCATGGCGTTAATTGCATTACCGCCATGGCGTAATGCTCGTGCGCGATGGGTCGTGATGTGGCGCTCTTTACGCCATCGTGCCATGGCGTAAACGCTCATTACGCCATGGCGGTAATGACGGCCGATTACCGCCAGGGTCGTAATGAGGCCCATTATAATTAACGAACAATAATCATTGCTAAAAGACTCACCTTCTAAGTGGTTGGTCGCAGCCAGCCTGGATCGCCACTTCTAGGGGCCAGTGAAGCAACTAGGTCCACTCCAAGCACCCCTGCTACAAGAAGCAGGACGGAGAGCTCAGAATTACAAATAAACAGGTGAGCTTGCATGGGTAAATGCTTGCACACTTCGTTCTGGCACGAAAGGGTCGAGAGGAATCAGGACGCCACCATGCCATTCTCAATGCCTCTCATCTTCTCTCAGGGGCAATATCAGCATCCAGAGCAGTTGATTCCACAGCAGCTGGGGGACAGAGTCAATCCAGGGGAGCCAAGTGGAGGGAGGGCTCCAACCGTGCCCCAACGTCCCAGCAGAGACCAGGTGTGTGTAACACCGCCGGACGAACTAGCAAGAGTACACTTCTACATAGTAAAAGAGGAAATAATGCGGGAAGATAGAAGCTCGCCCCGCATACACTCCAGGGACGCTTCTATCTCTCTATATCAGGACCTAGCAGCCTCCACACTAATGAAAAGAAAGGCCCTGAAACCTGTCACAGAATGGCTCAGAGAGAGAACGATTCCATACCGCTGGGGGTTCCCCACGGCACTGACCTTTACCTGCAAAGGCAAACCTGCTTCATCCGTACCCCAAAAGTGGCAGAGAGGTTTTTGAACCCAGAGGCTGAGGAGGAAACCCCTGACAAAGAATCACCCTCCAGACAGGGCTCATCAGGGGACCTCAAACAATCCTGGACCCGAGTAGACAGACGATGCAGGATCAAGGGCCCCCTGTCCAAAAGCAAGCGGAACATCAAAGACCGAAAGAAAGAGGACCCAGACAGCCTATACAGAATCGTACAAAAATGTCGACCTGGGAACTGCGACCCCTCCCTTACACCATATATATATGTGGGTGGGTTAAGTGTATAATATTAATATGGGGGGTCTTCAGGGGGTCTCCACCCGCATATATATGTGGTGTAAAGGGTTAAATAAAGTCTGCATTTTCGGCCGTCGCAGTGATCACATAGATCCACCTACACTGCCTACATTTGACAAGGATCTTCAGCACAAACCGTTGTCCCACGAAAGGTCAAACGCGAACGTCATAGCTTCTGATTTGCCAACTGCAAGAATGCCAAGTTTCAAAATTAGAAGAAAATTAGAAGAGGCTCAGTTGCCTCGAAGTTAGTTGGTTGCGTCAGCCTAGCCGGATACTCTGTTGGTCGAAGGCTGGTCCTGACACCCTGTTTTTGTTTGGAGTCCGTGGAGGGGGGGGTTGCGAGAGGAGGGAATGGGGATAATGAGGGGATTCCCAATGGGGGCAAAACAATTGGCAATGAAGCTGGCTCATCAGGGGAGATCCAGAAAAGTCGCTCAAAGCAATCAACAAGCAGAATCTTCAAACTTCACAAGGAATGGGGGGAACAAATACACAGACCCGCAAGGCCCTGCCCGGATGACGGACAACACTAAAGAACTCTCCATGATAACATGGAACGTACAGGGTCTGAACTCACCAAGAAAGCGAAAGTCGGTCGAACACAGACTGGCCCAACTCACAGCAGACATTGTTTGCCTCCAAGAAACGCATCTACTGATACCAGATGAGAGGCGAGTCAACTTTCATTGATACCCCAGACGGTACTTTGCTTCATCAGGCCAGAAGAAAAGGGGCATAGCCATACTAATGAGCCGCAAGATCCCCCTAACACAAATCACAGTTAAGCAGGATTCGGCAGGGAGATATCTCCTGCTCATGGGGCTCTTGGTCGAACTCCTGATCACCATAGCAGCGATATACTGCCCAAACGCTCAAGATCGTTTCCTCCGCAATATCCTCCCAACGATAACACCTTCAAAGAGGGCCGCCTGCTGATTGGAAGAGACTTCAACCTTACCCCGGATCCCAACAACGACAAAACACTCCCTCCCTTGAGGGAGGACTTCTCCTGAGCGCTGGGGTTGGCAGAATTTCTGAGGGAAACCGGAACCATAGACGCATGGAGGCTAGCTAAAAAAGGGGTAAGAGACTACACATTCTACTCGGGTCCTCAAGGGATTTTCAAGAATAGATTTACTGCTGACATCCAGTGTTCTCTTTCCATACGTAGAAGACATACAAATTGGCCATAGAGCTATATCAGACCATGCCCCAGTGATAGCCCGCCTGCGAGTCGAGGACCTTCTGACACCCCCACAAAGGTACTGGAAACTACAAGATTATATCCTGTCAGACATAGCATCCAGCCAAGAGCTATCAAACTCTCTCACAAATTATTTTATGGAAAACAAAGCAAAAGGCACCTCTGAAGCGATGGTCTGGGATGCATGCCAGTGATCAGAGGGAAAGCAATCAACTGCACAGCGGCACACAAACGACGGCACCAACTACAGCTCTCCAGGCTGGAAAAGGAGGATGCGGAGCTAAAGGCAAGCTTCAAGAGATGCCAGACTACGAAAGCAGGAAGGGAGCTTAAAAAGGCAAAGGCAGCCCTCAAAATGCACCTTGCAGATCGGTTGGCCCACGCCCTAGCTTACACGAAACAGTATTACCATCTAAACAGCAATAAAGCAAACCAACTGCTGTTGCAGAAACTCAAAAAAGCTGCACACCCGGAACAATATACACGCCCTCCAAGACCCGAGTGGCAAGCCCTGCTACACAAAAGCAGAGAAACTGGGGATCATCACAGAATATCACAGGAACATCATGTTGGGCGCCCCAATAGACAAGGCGGTGCTAATCCAATACTTATGCACCATCCAAATGGGCCCCCAACACCTGCAACTGGAGCTCCCAATCACTGTGGAGGAAGTGGCCGATACAATTTCTTCCGTGAAAAACACTGCCCTAGGCCCTGAAGGGCTGATGGCGCCATTATATAAAAAATTCACCCACATCTTAACTCCCCATCTGGCATTGCTATACAACACTTTTCTCTCTACAAGTAGCATTACCCTATCAATGGAAGAATCCTTAACTGTGCTGATCTTGAAGCCCGGGAAAAACCCAGAACACTGTTCATCCTATAGACCCATCACACTGATGAATAATGACGCCAAGATATTGTCCAAGATTCTAGCACACAGACTAGCGAAAATTCTCCCAGAGTTGATTCATCCAGACCAAATGGGATTCATGCCAGGCCGTAACACACTGGACAACACCAGGCACACCCTAAACATAATTGAGTCTGCAAACAGGACCGGAGTGCAAATGGCAGTCCTCTCGTTCGTTGCACACAAAGCGTTCGACATGCTGGACTGGGGATATGTAGAGGAAACCTTAAACCACTTCGGCTTTGGCCTGAAATTTTTTAAATGGACTCTTGCTAACTACCAACACCCCACCACTTCACTTAGAATAAACGGCAGCAGATTGCCCAGAATCACGAAAACCTTGCTTCTCTTCTCTCATTCTATTCTCCCTCTCAGCCTCTCCTCTCTGTTGGACTCTTCCTACTTACTGTTCCTCGTGCCCCGTGTGCACAATCTCGCTTTCAATCTTTTCAACTGCTTGCCTCTCTTCACTGGAATCTCCTTCCTCTATGTCTCCGCTCTATAACCTCCTACTCTCTGTTTCAGGCTTCCTTAGAAAGTCACTTACTTGAGTCACCTGTCTGATTGTCACTGGCTGATCTTGAACAAAATTGTTTATGCTGATTTTATTGTACTGCTGATAGTTGTTTGTGAAGCGCTTTGATAAAAAGCGCTATATAAAATATAATAAAATACAAATACAAATACGGGGGCACTCGACAGGGATGGTCCCTCCAGCTCAAAGGATGGCGGATCCATTTCTCAACATTATTTTTCGCCTCCATAGTTTACCCGAAACTATTGTGTCTGATCGGGGACCTCAATATACTTCTTACTTTTGGAGACTATTGTGTGAAAAGCTGGGAGTACACCCAGTTCTTACGACAGGGTAGCACCCTCAGTCAAATGGCCAAACAGAGAGATTGAATCAGTTCTTAGAACAGTATCTAAGATGTTTCGCTTCAGCCACCTATGACAATTGGGCAGCGTTGCTTTCCTTCACAGAATATGCCTACAACAATGTCATAGCTCTCAACCATTTCTGTTGCAAAGGTGGGTGAAAACACCCAATTTTGTTTTTGGCGGGTGAGAGCCCATTGAACTGAATGGGCATGCAGGAGGCTTGGCAGGTGAGTCCGCTCTTTACAAGGCGGGTGACACCCGCCAAAAGCGTATTAGTTGAGACCTATGACAATGCCATGCATTCCTCTTTTTGAGTAAGCCCCTTTCTATGCCCCTACGGCATTCATCCAGTTTGTTTACCAGTGTTGGACGTCAAAGGCATAAATTCTCCTTCTCTTAATGAGCTTGTGAGCAACATCAAGAAAGGGCATATTACTGCATTACAATCTTTGAAGGAGGCTCAAGCTTACAGTAAACTGATGGCGGACAAACAACGGCTACCCTCTCCTAACTGGGCTGTGGGCGATCTCGTTTAGCTCTCATCCCGTTTTCTACCCAAGCATTTTGTTCCCTCCAAACTAGCCTGACGCTACTTCGGACCATTTAAAATCTGCAGGACAGTGGGTCCTGCTGCCTACAAACTAAAATTGCCATCTTCATGGTCTTGCGTCTATCCAGTATTTTACGTCTCTCAACTAAAGACATATCATTCTGACCGGTTCTGCAGGAACAACATTCGGATTCCCCCACCAGTTGATACTGCTGCAGGACCTGGATATGAGTTCAGGGCCATTTGTGACTCCAGGTACCACAGAGGACAATTGCAGTACCTACTGGACTGGAAAGGCTACACTCAGAGGCGTTGCTAGGGCAAGGGCGGCTAAGGGGGCTATAGCCCCTGGTCTTTTGGTTGTAACCCCGGATAGAATCTCAGGAACTACAACCAAAAGGCTAGGTAGCCCCCAGTCCCGACAGTCCCGACATTAGCGCAGCCCATACATGCCAACATTTTGCCACAGCTGGGAGGGAGATTTTGTGACAGAAATCGGGGGAAGGGAATTTTCCCATTGGATTGAATTGAGGTTACAAATATTTTAGGAGGGAGAAAGTAAAAATGAGCAACATTTTTGATGAAAAAATCAGGAGTCTCCCGCCCAAATCGGGAGGGTTGGCATGTATGGCAGCCACTGATCTTTTCCAGATCTAGCAACACCACTGGCTACACTCGCACCTTGGAACCATCTGCATAGCTCTTAACTCACGCGCTTTTGGTGGGTGTCACCCGCCTTGTAAACAGCTGGCTCACCCGCCAAGACTTCTGCACGCCCATTCGTTTCAATGGGCCTCTCACCCACCAAAAATAAAATCGGGTGTTTTCACCCGCCTTTGCGACACAAATGGTTGAGAGCTATTCATCTTCAAGAGTCCATGCTCCTCGCTTGTTGCACAGATTCCATTATTTACATCCGTAAAGGGGGGGAATGCTGTTAGGACTTTGTCCTCTTCCTGGTTTCTATGGCAGCGTTGGCGTAGGAGACATCCATATGATTCCAAAACCTTTCCAATATGGCAGAGAATGGGTCCTCACTTGCTTCATAGAGCGAACTCCCTAGTTATTCCACTAGATGGCAGCAGTGTGCAATGCTGCCGGGAAGAGACGTAACTACGGAAGGTTCATAAGCTGAATAGGAGGTGAGAGTGGTGTGTCACTTCGTTCTATTTTACCAAGCTACGTGCTAGTTTTCCTCTTTGTTGGTTACGCTCTTTCTTTCTTGCTCTCCTCACCCCGCCTTATCCGCAGCCTTCCATCTCTAGGACACCTGGTTCCCGCTTCTCCGGGCCTCGCCTTATTATGTATTATTATTAATTTCTTCCTTCTCTGTCTCTCCCGCAGCCCTGTCTGCCTCGACAGCTCGCCGCTTCAAGCAGCTGCTCTTTCCTTTCCGCATTCCTGTGGCACGGCTGCCCTGTTCCTTTTTACAAGCATTGCATTCTGCGGTCTGCTAACGGCTCCTACTGTTATCGTCAGCACACTCTACCTAATTTCAGCTTCTACTATCAGGGACGTCATTTCACCAAAATGCCAGGGGTAGTAGAAGTGACATCACACGACCCTTGACCCCCCTGATGACATCACAGGAAGTGATGTCATTTGACCCCATCCCGAAGTGATATCACGGGAAGCGATGGAACACGACCTATTGACAAAACAGGAAGTGGCATCACATAGCATTGTACACTATGAAAAATATGGTTATGATATCACTATAAGATGATGTACATTTCATACAAAAATGTATCGCCATATGTATGTTAAGTTCAGTGTGTATAGGCCCATATTACCAAATTACTGTGAATGCAAGCAGACGTCCATGAGCAAATGATAATGATGTGTTTTATATAGCACTTACGCTTAAGCGCTTTATATAGAAAAAATATACACCCAATATCGCCCAACCTGTTTTGGTACGCATTTATCGACCTCAGAAGGATGAAAGGCTGAGTTGAGGCGTTTAAGAACAGACTAAACCAGTGACTCATCCCATGAAGTGTGCTTGAAATAAACTTTTAATGAGTCTAGCAATTATTGTATAGAATTCCAGGAAGACACATTATTTGGTATTGCTATTCTTTCTTATTTAGGGTCAGTGCTGAAAGTGTTAGACTTGTGGCACTCCTGTTCTTATTTGTCGTCTTTTCATTAAGGGGCCTGAACAAGAAAGCCAGCCACTGCAGAGGTAAATGTGATGTCGCAGCCACGAACGACGCATGCGTGAGCCTCGCTCTGGGTCGCGCATGCGCGTTAGTATTAAAGAACGTCCGTGCGGCAGTTGCCGCCAGGACTCCGGACGACACACACGCGTGTCCTGTGTCTCCTTGTGCGAGTGCGTGTGCGCTCATCCCGGGCGGCCCGAGGCACGGGCTCGCCCACCACATCTGGCGACGAAGCGGGATGCAAACGGAGCGTTTCGTTCACACAACGCTACGTGCCAACCGTGGCATCGTGATACCGTTGCGTTCCCCGAATCCAACGCAAGCAAAATGGATGTGTTTCCCGGAATAGAGTGCGGCAGTAGCGGCTTGGAAAGGTGCTCGTGCGCTGGCCACATTTTGGAGGAACACCAAACAAACCGGAAGGTCCGACGGCTACGCTAACCCTCACGGCGCAGTGGGTCGAGGTACGTCCATTTGTGTGTCCAAGTCAGGTTTGCGGCCTCTGACCCAGGTAGGAGGTGCCTGTGCGACCTGTGAACATGGCGGGAAGTAAAAGAGAAGCAGAGGCAGCGCAGGTGGTGGTGCGTCGACAACAGGGGTCTTTGTTACCCATGCAAGAATTTGACACATCGGGCCCCCCCTCGAAGCTAGGCCCGAAATGGCTGTTGTGGATAAAGAAATTGGACATGTACTTTACTGCAACAGGAGAAACCGACGACGACGCAAAAAGGGCGACTCTGCTATACTCGGCAGGTATGGAAGTTCTACGAATTTATGAATCTCTCAACCTGCAAGTGGCAACCTATGACGCAGTCAAAACTGCCTTAAAGAATCATTTCATTCCTTTGTCCAACGTAGACTATGAGAGGTTCCTTTTCAGTGGCGAAAAACAGCGGGAAGAGGAGTCTCTTGATCAATTCTGTGCGCGCCTCCGACAAATGGCCACGACATGTAGATGGGACAATGATGAGGCCATGATTAGACATCAAGTAATCCATGGTTGCAGCTCAGGCAAGCTTCGCAGGCAGGTGTTGAGGGAGCTGGCTGAATCAAGGGGTGCCAAAATGGATGCGGCGGTGCGTCCCGGCAGGTCAGAAAAGGCATTCGCAATTGGGAAGCAGTCGTCGTCGAAGGCGAGGTGGGGCCAGATAAGCCAGGAGGTGGGTCCAACGCATGGGGCGCATCCATATGTCAATACTGTGGGTATGATTTACCGCACTCTGAGGACTGTCCCGCCAAATCAAGATCCTATGGCAGGTGCAACGGTCCAGGGCACTATGCCCGAATGTGTCGTGCTCCGGCACCTATATCTATACAGAGAGGACCGGCCAGGCTGGTAGGCGCCGGTTCAAGGAGGCAAAGGAGCATTGCGACATTGGAACAGGATGTGCAAGACCTAAATATCGCCGAAGAGGAAGAGTAAGATGAAGTATTCTTCATTTCAAATATAGAGACAGGGACAAAGAAAAAGAGGCAGCCCAAGTGTGTTGTGGACATTCAGGGGGTGCCAACACAAGTGCTGATTGACACGGGAGCATCGGTGTGCGTGCTTGCTGCCGATCACTATTAGTCAATCCCGGGGCCACCTCCACTAGACACTTCCAGGGCGAAGATTTTCACTTTTGGTGGTGACACACCACTCCCCATTCAAGGTGTGTTCGTGGCGCCCATATCCAGGGGCAACAAGACCATAAAAGCCCAGTTTTTCGTCACCGACGTTAGCCCCCACTCTTTACTCATTTGTGCGGCGTTAGAGGCATTGGAACTTGTACACTTTGCGTTTGAAGTTTATCAAGTAGACATTGAGCAGTTGTTGACCAGATTCTCAGGCATTTTCAAGGGAGTGGGAAAGTTGAGGGCTCCTCTTGTAAGGCTTTACATTGACGGGACCATCAGGCCTACAGCTCTCAAACATCGACGGATCCCGTTCCATCTCCGGAATCAGGTAGAGGAAGAGCTCCGCTCATTGATTCAAATGGACATCATTGAAAGGGTGGAAGGTCCGACGCCCTGGGTCTCGCCCATATTGGTAGCTCCCAAGCCAAAACAGCCGGGAGCGGTGCGCATTTGTGTCGATATGCGCCTCCCGAATGCGGCTATCAAAAGGGAGAGGCATATAACATCCACTCTGGATGACATTGTTGGAGAGCTGCAAGGGGCGAGAGTGTTCTCGAAGTTGGATCTGAGGTCGGGCTATCACCAGCTTGAGCTCCACCCAGATTCACGTTATATCACAAAGTTTACGACGCATGATGGCCTATATCAGTTTAAGCGCCTGAGCTTCGGCATTTCATCTGCTGCAGAAGTTTTCCAAAGCACAATCAGAGGGGCGCTAGCGGGACTGAAAGGTGCATTAAATATGAGCGATGACATCTTTGTCTTTGCCGAATCTGAAGCAGAACACATGCGAAGATTGGAACACACCCTGAAGAGGCTGGAGGAGTTGAAAAGTGTGAGTTTTTCAAAGACAAGATTTGTTTTTTCGGTTTCATCTTTCATGCCAGCGGCGTGTCACCAGATCCTGCAAAGGTCAAGGACATTCGTGAGGCCACAGCACCCCAGTCCCCCACGGAGGTAAGGAGCTTCTTGGGGATGGTCAACTATTGTGGGCGTTTTATTAGGGGCCTGGCTTCCTTGTCGGAACCCCTCTGGGCGCTAACCAAGAATGACGCTGCGTGGGTGTGGGACAGGAAGGAGCAGGAGGCCTTTCAGGCCTTCAAAAATGCCCTGTCGGATGGGGATACTATGGCGTACTTTGATCCCACTGCAGAATCCGAAATTGTTGTTGACGCCAGCCCGTTGGGTGTAGGGGCGGTCCTGATGCAGGCGGACAACAGAGGGTATATGCGACCCATCGCTTACGCGAGCAAAGCGCTCGCGGACACGGAAAGGCGGTATTCGCAAATATAAAGAGAAGCCTTGGCGATTCTTTGGGGCTGTTGTCACTTTCGTCTATACATCTTGGGCAAGCCCGTTGGGGTTGTGACGGATCACAAGCCCCTGCTGCCCATCCTGGCGGGAGTGTCATCAAAGCCACCGCCCAGAATAGAACGATGGATGTTGGCTCTCATGGAATATGGGGTCAAGCTTGTGTACAGACCGGGGTCCAATAATCCGGCGGACTATCTGTCTCGCCACCCAAACCAGGAGGAGGCAGAACCGACCAAGGAGGCTTCTGACTGTCAAGGGCTGCTGTGTCACATGGTGGAGGGTGCGTTGCCGGTGGCACTGTCCAGGCTCACCATAGCAACAGAATCGTCCAAGGATGAAGTGTTTCACATCATCAGAACGGCAGTGAGAAGCGGTGACTGGAGAGAGGTGCTTCACAACAACTCGAGGCGGCATGCGGATGCCCAAAGAGATCTTCAGGCACTTTGGAGGGTGAGGGACGAACTGTCCATTTCAGATGACGGATTACTGCTGAGAGGGAGGTAAATCGTGATCCCACCGGTGCTGAGAACTCGTGTAATGGAACTAGCCCGCATAGGGCATCAAGGGGTCGCCAAGACCAAGGCGAGACTCCGACCCAAAGTTTGGTTCCCCGGCCTAGAGGGAATGGTTGAGCTCTTCGTGAGAAGGTGTCTACCTTGCCAAGCAGCGAGTCCGGCGGAGAAAGCCCCGCCTATCAGCTCGATTGAACAGAGCGAAAAACCCTGGGGAACTGTCCATGTGGATTTTGGGTCGAGGGGGCGCGGCATGTATTTTTTGGATGTGGTAGACCAATGGTCAAGATACCCCGAGGTGGAGGTAGTGGAAGGAACAGCTACTGTGTACACCACCAGGGCCCTGGACAGAATGTTCACAACACATGGTTTCCTCGAACTATTGTGCTCGGACAATGGCCCTCCATTTACGGGTAGTCAATTTGCCAAATACCTAACTGAGAGGGGCATCAAGCACAGGAGGGTGTCGCCTCTGTGGCCTCGGGCAAATGGGGAAGCCGAGAGGCTCATGCGCACTTTGAACAAAGTGCTGAGGATATCTGAAAGTGGAGGGGAGGACCTATAGAAGAAGCTAGTGGAGTTCCTGAGAGAGTATAGGACCACGCCCCATCAGTCAACTGGTGTCGCTCCCACGGAAGCGCTCTTCGGGCGTTGTCCCCGTGGAATGATACCTGAAATAGAAGGCCGGGGACCGAAGGTCATTGACAATGATAAAGTAAGGGAAGAGCGAGCAGCACGCAACCGGAGGGAGAGCGAACGTAGGGGCCTACAAGACAAGGAAGTAGCCGTGGGTGATTCCGTGCTAGTACGGAACTGCCGACCGGAAGGCAAACTGTCCCTTCCCTATGAACCTCACCCGTGGACAGTCACGCATGTGAAGGCAATGATGGTCACGGCGGCCTGTGCACGAGGGACGGTCACTCGCAACAGGTCCTTCTTTAAGAAGGTGGACACGTCAACTGACGCGAGTGATCCTGGCGAAGGCACGTCCTCCGAAACCGTCCAAGAGAATCCCGTGGAGGATGCAGTGCAGGACGACGCTCCGCTAGTAGAGGGTCCCAGCGCAGTCCCCTCAAGTACCCCGCGGTATCCCGCGCGACGAGACCGCAGACTGCCCGCTCGTTTCAAGGACTACGTACTGGACTCTGGAGACTGAGCCGAGGTTCCAGCCAGTCCACAACCCACGTTGGGTCACATGTTCTGTATTCCCTGTTTGCACTGTTTTTGCATTATCTATGTTTGTGTTGTTTTTGATTAAAGAAAAAAAGGGATGTGATGTCGCAGCCACGAACGACGCATGCGTGAGCCTCGCTCTGCGTCGCGCATGCGCGTTAGTAATAAAGTACGTCCGTGCGGCAGTTGCCGCCAGGACTCCGGATGACACACATGCGTGTCCTGTGTCTCCTTGTGCGAGTGCGTGTGTGCTCATCCCGGGCGGCCCGAGGCACGGGCTCGCCCACCACAGTAAAGAGCCACATGGTGCTGGCCACAGCCCAAGAGCTTGCATTAAAAAAAAGAAAAAAAAAGTTTATTTAATTACATTTTTTTAGCGGTAGCAAGGGAAACCACAGAGGTCGCAAGGGAGAACTCGGAGGTCACAGTTGCGACCTCTGGCGACCCCTAAATGACATGCCTGTCTACTATTAATTACCACACCCGCGGTTGTTTACAATCTACTCGTGACCTTGCACACATTGCCAAGAGGCACTCCTCCTCAATTAGCAGGGCACTTCATCATACGGACCTGCTAATATTCGCTCTCCTTCTTTTCGAATTCCTTTGCTACTTACTGCTCCTGCGGTTGTTTCCCTTCAACTCGTGCCATTGCACCTGCAACTAGGAGGCACTCCTCCATTATTCGGAGACATCATCCTTCAGACCTGCTTGTATCACGTTACTCTGAATTGCCCCACCTGCAAGATAAGAACATCTGCACAAGCAATACTCCTATTTTTGACTTGAGAAGAAAGAAAACCTACACAGGGTTTTTTCCTTTTCAAGGGTTTTCCCCGGCTTACTTGGGCTAAGCCCCAGGAGCACCTCTGGAGACCTTTTCTCTTTACCAAGACTCAGGAGAGGCTTTCTGGGCCTTGTTTCACATACATCATAGCGCCAGACCAAGACTTCCATGAAGAGCAGGCAAGTTCCTTTTGTATTGGATGGCTGCTCATTTTGTAACACTGTAATCACATCAAGGTCTGACACCAATGGTCTGGTTGAAAGATTTAACCAAATTTTAAGACACATCTTAAAGAAATTAGTCTAGGCATTTGGAAAAATTGGGATATCATGATACCCTGTGTCGTGTCGTCACGGACACGTCACATGGGGAAGGACACGGGGCAGTGGGAAGGGGAGGGGCGAGGGACGGAAGCAGTAAGTTCCAGTTCTGAGTGAGATGAATAAAGAAGTGTTGCGCCCCATCTCCTGTCTGTCTTTATTTGATTTGTGAATGCGCAGCAGGCCTCCAGGAGATAAGGCAGTCCACTAAGATAGCACAACCTGGGCATTTTGCTATTTGGGAAACCTCTCAGTCATCTACCGGAGTCTCTCATTGTGAGCTCCTATATGGAAGGGAACCCAGAGATGTGTTAGATATGTTACGTGAGAACTGGGAAGAAAGAGAAGGGCTACTATTGCATTGTCTCAAACTGCACAAAGACTAAAAGAACATATGACTGCAGTTAGGAATATAGTACAACTCAATATGACCCGAGCTCAAGAACATCAGCAGGAAAATTAAAATAAAAAGGCGGTAGTGAGCTCCTTTTACATAGGCCAAAATGTTTTGATTCTTCTTCCGTCCTCTGACAATAAAATGCTGTTAAGGTGGCATGGACTGTATGAGGTTATGGAACAAACGGGACCTGATAATTATAGAATATCTCAACCAGATAGGAAAATTAAAACCCATTGTAAGGACCTAGGGGATTACAAGACAAACACAGAGCCGGCTACAAACGAACCCGCAGTGGTGGATGCGGGCAACACTGGGGTTTGGTGGTGCTCAAGGTTGTTTTATTGGGCTCGACTTCTGGAATGTGGCACATTCCTCACAGTATTTAGCGACTTCCCAATAGACCCCTGGCCAGTAAAATCTTTTCAGGATTTTATCTAGGGTTTTCTCTCAGGCCATGTGTCCCTCTGTCCTGTCACATGCGCAAGTTTGATTATGGCAGGTCTGAAACTGGCCGGTACCAACAGTTGTTCCACCTCCTGATCATTCTGGTCCTTGGTATTTCTATATAGAAGGCCTCTCAGGAACTTAAACTTAGGGTGTTCCTTGCCGCTTTTTGCTCCATCTACTGCTTGTTCCCTTACATTTCTCAAAGTTGGGTCTGTTAGTGTTTTGCTTCGAAATGACACCCTTTTATTCTCCGGGACCCAGTCTGCAAGTCCAGTGAATCGTTCAATCCATTTCTTTTTTTCATTCCGTACTTCACCCCTACCCTTCCTTTCTGCCCTGTTTTTATCCCCACAATATTAGTATGTGCATAAGTGGTCGTGGTTAGCCAGTCCGTTTCCGTAACACATTCTTGGAAGGTGGGTAGTTCTGTTCCTATTAATACTGGGGCAGGTAACTGTGGCATAACGGCTACCTCATATGTGTGCTGACCCCGTTAACTTCTAGGGTGACCTGCTTAGATGGGTAAGCTTTAGTGTCCCCATGCACACATTTCACTGGAATCATGTTAGCCCCCCATGCTCCCGTTGCACTTACTTCTGGTCTGATGGGGGTCTGTTCACTTCCACTGTCGAGAAGACCTTGCCTCGGAATCCCATCGACATGAAGATCTACCAGGTATGGCTCTCGTCTCCTTCGGAACTCCTGGTTCTGCATATACCTGATCCCCATAGGTTCCGATTTCTGTTTTCTAGGGCAGAATCTGCCAATATGCCCCCATTCTCCACATTCAAAGCACTGGGGCTGTCTATTGGAGATAGGCCATGCAACCCCTTTGTCAGGGTGCTGGGGTTTGGAGTCTATAGGGGCTGTAGCCCGGAAGGGTGTGGTCTTGGATACTTCCAACAGAGTTGTTTGTACCCCTCCTGCCTTTTGGAAAGCGGTAGCAATGTCGATGGCTTTGTTTAGGGTTGGACTTTGTTGTTGCCGGACCCACCATTGCATCGTTGTAGGAGGGCTTCCACAAATTGTTCCAGTTTTACCTTCTCCAGTATCTCCTGAACAGTACAAGAAGATGGTTTTAACCACTTGTCGGTTAAATCATGTACTATATAATAGAGCTGCCTGGGGGTCTCGCCATTGCGCAGTCATGTCTCTCTGAGTTTTTGCCGATACACCTCTTCATCAACCCCCATCCTTTCCAGAATGGTTCTCTTAATGTCGGCATAGGTGGCATCCCCATTTGGGTTAGCTGCCTGGTAAGCCCCTTGCATAGAGCCTGTCAGCAAGGGTACTATAAAGTGACCCCCTTTCTCTACCGGCCACTGTGAATTCCGGGCTACCCGTTCAAAGTTCATGAAGAATTATCCTGGGTCGTCTCCCTGTTGAAACGACTGTAGCAAGTTGGTAGGAGCCGGTGTTAGTCCTCTAGATTCAACGACCGCTTCAGTGACTTGTTTTAGCGCATCTTGTGTTGCCGCTTGCAACTGTAAGGCTTGCTGTAACGTTTGCCAGTCTGCTTGTGCTTGGTGACTATGGACCTGGACGAGTTGCTACAGCTGATTTTGTCCATCTGCTAATGCCTTAATTATGGCTTCCATTGCATGTTTGGAGTCCCACCGCTGCCACCAAATTATGTGACAAAGAGGCAGGCAGCCTGGACTTTCAAAGTAAATTCAGTCTTTATTGACTTAACTAAAATTAAAGGTAGATGGAAAATGGCCAAATTATAATTTGAAAAGTCTAACAGAATTCTTCTTCCGTTTTTATCTAGCTTTATCTGGATTTTCTCACGCTGCTGGTCCAGGGAATGTAGCAAGGACTGAGCTGTTTTCTGCACCTTCTAGTCCTCGTAAGGCCACACGCTTCCCACAGCTCCTGTCTCCTCGTCTGCCTGGCTCTGCAACAGAAGCGAGAATGAACCCCCAGTCCTTTCTTCACTACTTGTTTATATAGGCAGTGTTACTGGGCCAATCAGCATTCTTTTCGATCGTACAGGTTATAAAACCCCTCCCAACCCCCGCCCCTTTTCTCCTGAGATGAAGCCTGTGAAGATGGCTTCATGCTTCCTTCCCTACTGCCTTCAATCTGCGTCCAGCCGGTTGGAAGCCTATAACTTATGTAAGTGTTTTGGTCAGCATTTGTCCCAACTGTTTTTATTCGTGTGTTCACTCTTTTGCCACTATTCTTAGGGAGCCCATTGTCCATTTGTTTTTCTGTGCCTTGTTCAAAGGCGAAATGCTGCATTTCGGCCAGTCCGCTACAACGTGGCGTGGCTTTCAGCCCGCAGTGGTTTTCAAAGAACAAGCTGCTGTCAGCCCGCACCTTGCGACTCTTGCTGGTCGCTGCTCCCGTCTGCAGTGGGCTGCTGTCATTCCGTTCCTTGGTAGCCAGCGATGTGGAGGGGTCTGATTTTTCATTGCGGCCCCACCAATCCCCAGTGTGGGCCGCATCCACCACTGGGTTCGTTTGTAGCTGGGCCCATGTTTTTCTTGTAATCCCGTATGTCCTTACACCCATATTTACCATATCAACCTATGTAAAGAATGGACTGAAGACCCAGAGAAAAGTACATCCATCATGTTGACAAATTTGCTAGCAGAAGGGAGCAAAGTTAGTCAGTTAATCCCTCTGGAATTATCACAGAATCATAAACAAGATCTATTAGACCTTTTAAAGCAATTCCCTGATGTATTTAAAATGGAACCAGGAAGAGTGAAAGGAGTATATCATTACATATGTACTGTAAGGATCTAACAGTGGCAACAGTAAAGACATACACGAGTTATCACAGTTCAAGGGTGTTTATTGAACAATAAATGCACAGTGGAAAAACACCTAACCTAAATCTAAGATGGGAGCAAGCATCGACCCTCAAATGAAAAATAAGGCAGTCCTATTAGCGTTGTGTCTAAATAAAAGGGCCTATACTAAGAAAAACCTACTGCCAAGTCCTTACAACTAATTATAGAAAGAGTGTGGGATAGGGTTTCAATAAAGAAAAGAAGTGTTCCAAATAATAAGTCAGGATGTGAATGCCAGGGGTCTCCCTTCCCCGCGTTTTCAGCATGGGACAAGTTGAGACCTTGGAGCACAGCACACGCTCAAGCTTTCTCAGCACGAGCCGACAATTCTGTTCCAGCTACAGGTTCTTCAATGGTAAAGTCTCTTTGTATTCAAAAGTCTCTTGCCGTTGAGGCCTGATGTATCCAACCAACAAACATAAACAAAAGGTTAGTTTCCCAAGTTCACATTGGGTGATGACTTCACCCTCTGGTTTGGGCTCTACCGGGCGCCGACCCCTCATGTATCGTATTCAACTAATGTATTAAACAGTTCCTTTCTCAATTAACTTTGGGTGATGACTTTTCACCCCTGGATCTCCCTCAACCGGGCTGGACCCACTTGACAAGGGGGACGATTCACTTCACCTGGTCTTCCAATACCTCTTACTTCACAAGTCTTAATGCCATTTTAAACAGTACTCCAGGCTTTGTTCCTGTTTGTCGGCTTCCCTCTTCCGGGTTCACTCTCACCAACTTATACAACGCTCTGTTCATGCTAATTTGACCAAGCGGGATTCACTTCCGTTCGCTTCTCAATCTTCTGTAGGTCAAAGACTTTTGACGGTACAGAAGATTTTACAAGATCCCTGTGTGACCACTTTGACCTCTTTTCGCCCCTTCCCAAAGGCTTCTGGTTCTGGTAGTTTCTACCAACAGTTAATAGGCCAGAGTTTCCTGCCTGAGCATCCACGTGGTGCCGGACTTCTCTGTTGCTGGTTTTCCCCCCTCTTTCCTCAGTCGTATGTTTAAGTTTTTCAAAGTTCAAATTAGCTGCTGGCTACTTTTCGGTCAAGCACAGTTTGGTTTCTTAACGATTTTCTCCTCGACTCACCGGCTGTGATAAACTGCTTGCCTTTTTTTATCCCTGGAGTCAAGGTTGGTACCACCAAGACCAGCGTCCTTCCCCGGCTTGGTTACCAGTAGAGGAGGGTCTCGTGTACCGTAGACATCTGCTGCAAAACACGCTGGTTATTGTTTGCAGTGTTATGTTTCCATCTGCAGAGGTTTCACGTGCCTTAATCGGAAAAGGCAAGGTTACTTCTCTCCTTGACACCCTCTCGGAATTCCCCATCTTTCGCCTCCTCTTGAACTGCCATGCTGAGTTAGCTCTCACGTTGTGCGGTCTGCCATGCTCGTCTTGTGCTCTGGTGCGCCACCTTTTATCCCTGAGGGGAAGGGAAAGGGCCATCAGGTGTGTGTGATTCTGGTCAATTGCCTGACTTTGCCTGACTCTTGTATTGGGACATGTCAGGTAAACAGTTCTGGTGTTAGACCGTTGTCTTCAGTGTTGTGTGAAAGTGTTTGTGTTGGAAAAGGGGGGGGCAGTGTTTTGGAATATCCTACGTGGTAGGATGGGGAAAAGGTTTTGAAAGGAAGGGGATACTGTGTCTCGCCCGTCGGTGTCCCACTCCCACTCCCCAAGGACCCCCATCAAGGTGATCCTCCCGCACTGGTCCATACCCAGGAACTGGATCCAAAAGCGATGGCCATGTCCTAGCCACCTGAATGACAGATCCCTGGGGACTAGCTAGGGAGACACCTTCAGGTTTCTCACATACACTTCCTCCAAGCAATGTAATCACATTTGTTTCACAGGGGAAACGGGAAAGTCTACATTTCTCTGGTCTTTTCCTTTTTTGTGTTCCTGAATGAAACAATGGGGTTGTGGGTCTAGAAAGAATTGCATAACCCTTGGTTTGGAGTCTTTGCATTGGCTAATCCACACTAAGGGTGAGTGGACTGTAACAAGTGTGAACTTTCTTCCCAATAGGTAATACCTCAGATATATAATGGCCCATCTGATGGTTAGGGCCTCCAGTTCCAACACAGAGGGGGTCATTACGACCCAGGCGGTAAGTTACCGCCTGGGTCGTACCTTTACCACCATGGCGTAAACTACGTTTACGCCATGGTGGTTGGCGGACTTACCGCCCCATTCCGAGGTTGGCGGGGCGGTAAGTCCCCAATCCCCATTTACCCTTCCCCATTCCCATTTTTGCCCCATAGGGCATAATGGGAGTGGGGAAGGCGTTAATTACGCCACCGTAAATTACGGTGGCGTAATTAACATCAAGGTCCCTTAGCGCCATGGATTTTAACACCTGCTAAAAGCAGGTGTTAAAACCTCCATGGCGCTAAGGGACCTCGGAATCAGGCGGTAAGGGTCGGCGCTGTTTACGCCGCCGTAAACCCCTTACCGCCTGGGTCCTAATGAGGCCCAGAGTCATTTCATTCACGTTGGAACAGTTTGCGACTGGTAAATAATATGGGATGTTCCAATCCATTGCAAACGGTTCCATGTAATAATGTCCCCGCAAAAATGTCTTCTCACAAAAAAGTCGCTGTTTTTTGCGGAGACATTATTACATTGAACATGCAGGAGACACTCCTGCAACTCCCAAATTATTTATAAGGGGAGCAGGAGACATCCCCACAACCCGTCCCCATACATGTTACCATATCTAAGGTTGCCAATGGCTTTTCCGGACGACATTATGTATGGGGACATTATGTATGGCGATATTACCTAATACCTTGCAAACCTGGGACACGACGGGTCCTAACCCTGTGAGGGAGGCATCTGTCTGTAAGACAAACTTCTTAGAGAAGTCGAGTACCTTTTGGATTGGGTTCTGACACAGCGTCTGCTTCAAGCTGTTATAACATATCTCATCCTCGTCATTCTAATGAAGTTTCTGGGGTTCAGAATTCTTAAGTTTGTCTGTCAGCCGCGTTGTTTTGTCCGAAGAGTTGGGGATAAACATTCGGTAGTATCCTGTTAACCTGAGAAAAGCTCTATGATCTCATTTGGTCTTGGGAGTTGGTGTATCTAAGATGGCTTTTACCTTCTCATGTTGTGATTGTACATTCCCGTTCCCTATGAAGAAGCCAAGATATTTTACGGCTGATTGGGCCAATCTGCACTTAGCTGGATTAGCAGTTAGGCCTGCATTCCTGAGAACTTTCATGCTGGTATAAAGATGGAAGAGATGATCCTCCCAAGTCTTACTATAAATGACGATATCGTCAATATAAGCCCCACAGAAATTAGAATAGGGTTGTAGGATTTGATCCATGATGCGTTGGAAAGTGGCTGGCGCACCGTGTAGACCGAAAGGTAGGACTTTAAATTGGAATAATGCTATCAGTGTTGAAAATGCGGTCTTTTCATTATCTGGTTCATATACAGGAACTTGCCAGTACCCCTTGGTTAATCTAGGATAGATAGAAAGGTGGCTGCTCCGAATTGATCAATTAGGTCATCGATGCGCGGTATGGGATAGGCATCAAAATACGATATGGAATTAACTTGACGGAAGTCAATACAGAATCTCCGGGAACTGTCAGGTTTAGTGACCAGCACGATAGGAGAAGACAATGGACTTGAGGAGGGCTCAATGATGTTAGCTTTCAACATTTTGTTGACTTCCTTGATCACCATCTGCTTACGAGCTACTGGGAGTCGATATCATTTTAAGTGCTTCACTTTACCTTTAGGTGTTCTAATATAGTGGTATGTACCTTTTACTCTTCCCAGTTTTTCAGAGAATACATTGGGAAATGAAATTACTAAGGCCCTCATTACACATTGTGCGGTAAAAATTCCAAAATACCGGCATGGCGCTATCAACGTGTCCTCCCTCGCAAGAGTGCGCTAATAACGCACCATTACGAGTACGCGGGCACAAGCATAGCGCCATGCCGGTAAACCCCCTACCGCCATGGCGGTAAACACCCAAAAAAGTCACCTACCACCCTCGACGAAAGTGCAGATTGCACCTCCGCCCTCCTGCTGCATGCAAATAGCGGAACCGGAAATAGCGTCATCGCACAGGAACGTGAAAGAGCACGGCGGCCATCTTTAAAAACACAATCCATTGCCATCCTCTTCCCCCTGGACCTGTTTTGAGTCGTTAGCAGTTCAAAATCATCCGGGACACCTGCATCATGCCCAAAGCATTAAAAAAGTACTGACAGGCAGCGCAAGGAGAAATTTACAGCAGAGGAATTGAATATGCTGACACAGACCCTGGCTGAGAATGCAGAGGTTGTTTTTGCCAATGACATGCGTCGGCCAACACTACTCCAAAATAAAGCCATCTGAGAGGAAGTTGCAATCAAAGTCAGTGCAGTGGGCACCAGCACCCACACGGTGCGTGAGTGCAAGAAGAGGTGGGACGACCTCAGACTGCGGGTGAGGGGCATCCTTGCGGAAAACCACAGCATTGCCAGTGCAGGTGGAACTGGTTCACCAATCAGACTAAAAGAATGGAAGGTGACCTGTGGAAACCTGATTGCTGTGGAATCCTTTGAGGGAGTAGGTACCATGGAGCTCAGCGTGGGTACCACTTTGGATGGAGGTGAGTGTACACATGACAGGATGCGATGTGAATGTACTGTTTCCCCCCATATGTGAGCACAGACTCCTCTCATGCATGGACACACATCCACACATGCATCCATCCCTCACCATGTCAGTGTCAGACCCAAACACACACACACATGCACACATAACCAGAGACAAGTTCCAAACACAACCATGCATGGATGAGGCACTGAACTGGCACATCACCTGCATCCACAACTACTAAGTCCCAATGGCCACAACTGCATCATTCATGTAATCTGCATTAAGTATATTGAAACGCAACCAATGCCATTCCCCTTCTTGTCCCTGACAGGCTCACATACAGATGGTGAGGATGACGCTAATGCATCCCAGGCACCAGCTACGAGTAAGAGGCCAAGGGCACAGGACTCGGAGGACACCCCCACAACATCCAGGGGCAAGGGGGGAAGGTCACACTTGATGAACAGGAAACATCGTAGGAGTGCCACTGCCAGGGCAGAAGTAGCTGTACCACAAACTGCAGCCCCACCACTGGAGGAGAACCCACAGGCACCAATACCATCCACCGAGGGCCCACCATCAGCTGTGGCAAGCTCAGCTGGTGAGGCAGTCGCCACTGCCACCCTATCTAATCCGGAGGACACCCTAGTTGGGCCAATGGAGATGCACACCCCAAGCCCCCCTAGAACCCCAGAGCCAGCACCATTCCAGACACCTGGGTCTGATGTGACTGTTGAGGACAACAATCCAGCCATAATGTCCCCCATGGTGGCTTCACCTGCTGCAGTGAATGCATCTGAGGGCACAGCATCCAGTACACCATCACCCAGCACTGCCCTCCAACTGACCACCATCCTGCAGCGTCAACACAAACTGACTGTGCTGGTTGGCCAGCATGTTGAGGAGGCTGCCCATCTCAGGGAGAATATTGTGGAGATGGCGAGGCACTCCACTGAGAGGATGGACGCAAACACTGACAGGCTGTGTAACGAGATATCCAGGCTCAGGGAGGTCCTTACACGCATGGCCAACACAATGGACCGCCACTTCTCACAACCAGGCCAGTCTGCCCCATCGTCATCTTCCGGCTCTAGACAGACAAGCCCCCTCCGGCGCTCAACACGCACCACCAGACGCACGTCTGCCCATCCTCCAAATGCTGCTACAGACAATGGCAAATAGGGGGTCAATGGAGATTCCTCTGCGTGCATGGGCCAACGCAAACATGGCAGACACATGAGGGACTGTTGTGGGGGGTGGGGGAAGGGTGTTATGGGTCTGTTGTGGGGTGTGGGGGGAAGGGTGTTATGGGTCTGTTGTGGGGGGTGGGTGGAAGGGTGTTATGGGTCTGTTGTGGGGGGTGGGGGAAGGGTGTTATGGGTCTGTTGTGAGGGGTGGGGGGAAGGGTGGTGGGATGTTTGGGGACTTGCACTTTTTCACCTTTCCGTTACTCAAAACACTGGTTTCTGATCAAAACACAGGCTTGGACATCTTCATTGTGTTTGTGTACTTTATTGGCGACAGGGTCCATTGCGTGCTTCCAAACATACATCAGTGCATTAATACCCATATCCATGTGACAGTACGAAAACATGTTCCTCAGAATATTTGGTTGATCAGATGCTGTCTCACAGCACGTCCCTCCTGCCCATCCCCTCTTGCAAGACCTGCATCCCCTTCACCTCCGTCCTCATCACCATCATCATCCTCATCAGGTGCTTCTATTTCAACGTCAGGGGGCAGTGGCACATTCCGTCTGATACACATATTGTGCAGCATGCCACATGCCATGGTGATTTTGGCCACCTTCTCATGTCCATACAGGAGAGCGCCACCAGACCTGCTAATGCACCTAAACCGTGACTTCAAAAGGCCAAAAGTCTGCTCGATCACGATGCGGGTACGGGTATGTGCACAATTGTATTCCTCCTCGTGCCTGTTCTGTGGGTTCCGTACAGGTGTGAGGAGCCAGGTCTTCAGGGGATAGCCCGCATCACCTGTATGGGGGAACGAACGGGGTCCTGTTACTGTTCACCTCAAGAGCGTCCTGTTCATATCACACAAATTGACATTGCATTGTGATTCAAGTACACAATTAACAGCATACATGCAGATGGTCTGTGTGACAGCAATGTGCAAGGGGGAGGTCGACCCTGCAAGTGGACATGCCCCATTAATGCCTCCAACAGTAATTGACATGTCCTGGGTGAGGCGAGGTCTTCGGTGTCCCTGAGCCCAGGCAGATTTGGTTCAACACTGCTGGTGTACTGCCATTCCAACATTGATGTTGCCATGCAGAGAGGCATCACTGCAGTGGTGCTATAGGTGCGTGGTGAAATGCCATGGCTAGGGGTGATCCCTTTGCATGCATTATAGGGCACATTGCATTATTGATGTTGTGCTGGACTAATTCAGGATGACTATCTTGATGGCATGTGTGAAATGTTTGTATTTTGTGGCCTGGAATGTTGTGCAATGTGTATGTGGATGGATGTTTAATGTTACTAGACCTGGAATGTCATCTGTGTTGTGTAGCTTATACTTGCATGTCGGTTCATCTCAAGTACGTTGCCGCCTTCCCAGATGGGCATTGGCGTACATCTGTATGTGCATTTTGCCGACAGCCGACAAGCTACACCCATTTCGGGTATGTATCTCTCCCCCCGCCCCAATCACACCCAGTTGGAGTATGTATCTCTCCCCCCCCAATCACACCCAGTTGGAGTATGTATCTCTCCCCCCCCAATCACACCCAGTTGGAGTATGTATCTCCCCCCCCAAACACACCCAGTTGGAGTATGTATCTCTCCCCCCCAATCACACCCAGTTGGAGTATGTATCTCTCCCCCCCAATCACACTCAGTTGGAGTATGTATCTCTCCCCCCCAATCACACCCAGTTGGAGTATGTATCTCTCCCGCCCCCAATCACGCTGCCATGTGCTTGCCCTGCTACTCGCCAAGTAGCCACGAACGTTGTGCGATTTGTCGCTCCATGTAGCGTGGGATAGTTGAGTTCCGCAGGACCATGGAATCATGGGTTGATCCGGGAAATCGGGCACAGCAATGTGTGATTATCTTGTTGGCGTCACATACCATTTGGACATTGATGAAGTGGAATTGCTTCCTGTTTCGGTAGATTACTTCATTGTGATGTGGGACCACCAATTCCACATGGGTACAGTCGATGGCCCCGATGCAACTTGGGATGCCTGCCAGTGAATAGAAGCCAACTTTTGTGTTTGCAATATCCTGGGCAGTCCGTGGCATGTATATGTGTTCAGGGGCATGCTTCAGGAGGGCATCGGGTACCTGGTTCAGCATGCGGGAGAATACTGGTTGTGAGATGCCATGCATCTGTCCCACTGTATGCTGGTAGGTGCCTGTGGCAAGGAAGTGGAGCACACTCACCACCTTCAGTAGCGGGGGAATGGCAGTTCTGATGTCTGTGAGGCTCACAATGTCGTTGTGTATCAGGTCCACGATGCTGGTGATGGTAACCCGGTCCAGACGGTACAGGGTGTGTATCTGCTCAGGGGTTAGGTTGAATGACTGGCTCTGATCCTGGGGATTGGTGGGTGCCTCTGTGGTATGATTAGGTGCCGTGGTGGTGCTTGCTGTGCCTGTCTTGCCCTCCTCCTCTTCCTCCTCCTCCTCCTCCTGCGTCTCCTTTGTGCTGCCTGTTGTTTAGCAGCTGTGCTGCAATGAGGTCCTCCAGGCCATGTAATGCTGCCAGTATTGGAACCATCTTGGTGTGGGAAGGGGTGTGGGAAGGGGTGTGGTGTGCTCCTTTTGAGCTGCCACCGTCTCCATTGCCTCCACCTGTGCTGATTGTGTCCACCTGTGGCAGGTGGGAACACTGCTCAGTTCTCTTAACGGGTGGTTTGCGATGCCGGTATTAGCACCATGGCGGTAAGGGGTTTGGGGGGCTTTACCATGCCGCTATTGGCATGTCCTCTAGCCTTGTGATGCTGTGCTAATAGCGGCATGGCGTAATTTACGGGATGGAGGGTCTTAGCGGTGCCGCTAATAGCAGTGAGCCGGGTCGTAATCCGCATGGGGATTTAACGTTACCGGTATTCTGTTACCGGTAACGTTAAAACCATAACGCCTACCGTGTAATGAGGCCCTAAATCTTTTAAGTCCTGTTGGTGTTGCATAGATAACCTGGAAGGAATTAAATCAAAGTTATCTATGTCTTCAGGAACCAGGCAGGCTAGTACTTTGGCACTGGTGACTGACGGGTTCTCTTACCACTCTTTCAAGATAGTTACGTGATATAATTGGATTTTCTGCTTTCTATCCAGTTGGGCTACTCTATAAGTACAGGTTCCTGTTCTTTCTACTACTTCATAAGCTCTGTGCCACTTGGAGATCAGCTTGTTCTCTGAGGTTGGCAAGAGGACCAGTACTTTCTGTCCTATGGAGAATGATCTTAAATTCACTTTCTTGAGGATTCCAAGATGGCCTCTGCACCTTGAGGACGTGCGTGCAATGTGCTCCTCTTGGTTCTCCTGATATGAAGCAGCGGTCACCTCTCACTGTTATCTTTGCACAGCAGACCGAAGCTGGGAGGATCCTAGGCAAGCCGGAGCGGTGAAGCGTGCCCACTATAGTGCCATAGATCACACGCAAACAACGTGAAGAAGGCTAGCATGGCCAGGGTGGGGCCCTCCTGATCTCGTTGCTGACTGGGAACGCCAGGCAAGTGCAAACTTTTTGCACCAGCTGGGCACACTAAAATAATAAAAGAACTCTGGATCGGGGAAGAAGGGCACAAATGCTTGCCAGTTTCATTCAGAGCATTCACGCCCACAGAGTTAGGGTGGCCACAACAGCTGTGCTCGTTCCGCTCCAGCAGTGAAGCATTTCCCCATTGCTCTGGACTCCCAAGCAGATTGAAAAAGGCGGAGGAGGTACAGCAGAAAAAGCATTACGATACAGCGCAATTAGTAAAAGGAATAATTTGTGGGGCAGTAATCTTTAAAGCTGAGCACCTGAAAGTAATCTGGAAGAACTATTGGAAAAGTTTCAACAAATGAAAATATCTTCAGTGGCTCAGGGGGGCACTGCACGGCTTGCTTTCAGGTGGGGTGTGGTGTGAGGCAGGGTTGTGTACTGGCCCCCATTTGCTTCTGCCTCTACATTAATGGCCTCTCACAGGACCTGATTGGTGTATTGGCTGATTTTCTAGTTTTGGGAGGAAGGGGGTTCCCAGTATTGGCCTATGCTGATGACACTGTCCTTCTCGCAAGAACACCTAGGGCCCTACAGATATTGATTAATGCCTATTCAAGGTTCATGGAAAATTTGGGCTTAAAAATCAACTCTATGAAATCTGCAGTAATGGCGTGCGTTGGTAGAAAACGTCCTGTGCCCATGAAACCCATGCTATGTGCAGATGAAATCATCCCCAGAGTTAGGACTTTTGATTACCTTGGAATATGTTTTTCGGAGGCCTTAAACGGTAAAAACCATGTGGCCAAACAATCTGTTAAGATGAGTCAACAGATAGGCGGAATTTTTAGATTTATGTCGAAGTGTAGGGGCCGGCCTTTGGATGTGATCCTTAAGATCTATGGTACCCAAACTGCGGCTTCCGCTTTGTACGGTGCAGCTATCTGGGGTTTCCAGAATGCAGCGGAAATCCAGAGTAAGGAGAGCAAATTCTTTAAAAACCTGCTCGGGCTCCCGTCCAGTGCATCTGGAATAGCCGTCCACAGGGTGTTGGGTGTGGAGTTTTGGGAAGATCAGTGGGCGTTGGCCCCTCTTTTATTTTGGGTCAGGCTGTGGGCTAATGAGCATGCTTCTTTGTGCCATACTATTATTCGTACTGTGCTAGGTAAATGTGGCTGGAAAAAAATTCCCTGGCTAGCGTATGTCTTTTCAACTTTGCGTGAAGCCAATTTAGGTGCCCTTTTTCCGCTTGATACTCTTTTGTCCAAAAGTGAAGGGACTGTCTACAAAGCCATGCTGGGCGAAACCATAGTAAGTAAAAGAATTTTGCTAGAGCGTGGCCATAGTAACGGAGAACTTCACTCAAGCATTAGCTGCCTAACCGGAATCCAACCTTACTTGCTTTGGAGTACGTTAAAAAAGGACAGGTGATTGATTACGAGGGCACGGTTTGATTGCCTTCGGCTGCAAGGCAACACTCATAAATGGAAGGGTTTTCCCGACTCAGCGGGTTGCCCGGTTTGTGGACACGGTAGAGAGGATCTCTCTCATTTGCTATTCTTCTGTATAGGGTATGCAGGTATACGTAAAGTGTCCCTGATTCCTGCCGTTAAGAAGTCGATGATCCGCACACACAGGGCTGCTCTTGTGTTTCTCTTGAGCGCCGAAACAGTTTACACCGCATGGGCTCTTTTGACGTTCCTGAAAAGAGCGATGTATTTCAGAAATCGTATTCTGAAACTGCAAGGTGGTGAAGGTCTGTAAGAAAAACTTTATAGCACTCGTAATGGGTTAAAGCATTCTGTACTGTTTTTTGTATGAATCATCACTAAAATATCCTTTAATGTAGTCCATGATGAGGCAACCATCCGATTGCTAATTGTATCTGTATGCTGCCTTTGGTAATGTTTATTGATTCTATTTTTATGAAATTGTAATTTTAAGATTTTGTAATTTGGATCAGTGTAATAATTGTGTTTACTTGTCGTTTAATGGTTGCTTTACACAACCGAATAAACTTGTTTGACTGACTGAAAATATCTTCAGCTTGGGGTCGGAGGTGGATTTGGGCTGGACTATGTCTTCCTACATGTACCCATACAACAACCCTCGAATTTACAGAATTCTATTGAAAAATCACTGGCTATAAAGCTCAGCATCCTCTACAGCACATGCAGAGGGGAAAAAGAAGCTCACCCAGCTGTGCACCACCAAAAACCCCTAGCATAAACAGATGCTGGTCCAAAAACTGTGGGCATTGGGACAGGTGACAACTCTTGCTGGAGATACAGGGACATCTACCCCAGGTGAGGAGTCTAGCGAGCCTGAATTAGACATGGCAGCCTCTTTGTTTTTCCTTTCTCCTCTCTTCATTTTGAGTTACTCATACGCTTGTTGTCTCCATCATAATATGTTGTCTGATCTTGGATCTTCCGTTTGGGGGTCTGGGGGGTATGTTTAGGGGTTGTTATTTCTTCTTGGACATGTAGTCTCGCTCATTGACATGATATAATTGTATTTATGTTTTTGTTTGTTTCCAACCAAAACCTAATAAAGAAAGTTTTTAAAAAAAATTAAAAAAGAAATGGTGGCCTCCAAAGAGGACTTTGCAACGACCTTCCAGAAATTTCAGGATAAGTTCCTGGCCTTGTTTCAGCTACAGTTCACCTCCTTTACCACGGAAATTAGGCAATCCTTATTTTACTCCGTCAAGGACATTGCTTCCCTAGGGTAGCGGGTTCATACCAACGAACGGGCTGCCCAGGAACTGAAGCGGGAAAGTAAACAATTGGATATCGCACTTGAAGAGCTGGCAAGGGTAACACGCAACTTAGAGTTACAGTGCGAGGACCTTGAGAATAGATCTCGACGCTCTAATATCTGCATAAGAAATATGCCAGAGTTGATACTGGATTCTGATTTGAAGGACACTGTAACCCATATTTTAGCAGACTTAATCCCGGGAGAGGAGACTCCCACAGTTTTATTGGACCGTCTACATAGAGCTGTCCCAAAAAGAAATTACCCTGGGCCTCGTACACGGCACGTTTTAGCAGCTTGCACTTCTTAACCAAAAAGGAGTTGATTCTAATGAAGGCACGTGATCTGTGTACAATGACTTACAACTGGAATGAGATGCAACTTTTTCAAGACCTTTCTCAGACCACCCTCCAGAAGCGACATGAGATGCAACCGGTGGTTAGAACATTTCAACTGTGAGGGATCAATTATAAGTAGACTTTCCCTTTTGGATTGATTTTTTCTCTAGAAGGTAGACAGCACAGGATCACCTTACAAGAGTCAGGCATGGCCCTATTACAAATCAAGGAGGAGGAGGAGGTGGAAGGCCCATCTGAAATCGAAACCGGACGCTTGGCTCAATAATCTAGACCATGGTAGTGGTCAACATCAACTCGCCGTGGGAAGAACGAGAGAACGAAACAACAAGAGGACTGGAAGGAGCGACGTAGAGGAACCATCACTAAACCACCAGAATAAGGAAGCTTCAATCAAGAAAGCTATCAGTGAACAAATCAAACATTGCACTAAAGACTAAGGTTGGAGGGAGAGATGGAGGAGCTGTCAGTAATAGGGGCTGGCATCGATGGGGAGTGGCAAAGTTTGCCTATTGAATTGGAGGCGGACTGAAACTACAACTCCCAGTTCAATGAGTGTAGTTCAATGGACGCGTGCGTGACCAGCTGCATTGGATTAGGGCAGCTTTAAAGATGGTAACAGCGTGCAATCAAATATGGCTTATTGTTGTTCTTCGGTGCGGTTGGAAACAGGACGGCGTTTGCTTCCAGGAGAATGAACTTTGGATTTCCATTACGGTGCCGAGGCGAGGCACAAAGGAGGTGCCGGTAGATGACATTTGATCACGGCATTCTCGCCGTGTACGGAGCCGGAGCAGAGCAGACTGGCAGTCTGCGCACGGCGTGTTCGCCGGGCACGGAGAAGGAGCAGCCCAGCTGACGGTCTGATCAAGGCGTGCTACATTTCCTCCGAGAAGTCCTGCGGGTTTCCCGGAGCGCAGATAAATACCCATGCTATGGCGGGGTGGGGCGTGTCTCATTCTGTTAATCCAGTATGCTCTTGTGCCGACAGTGAGAAGGATATTACCAATATGCTATGCGCTAGGATTTGACTCTTTACACTTATGTGTGTGTCCGTGAACATTATAGTTCATGAAGCTATGACGCAATAGAGAGTGCTGCTAACTCGTTATAACATGTTCTGAAACCACTACCAGCTCAGTCTTTTCAGAGGGGCCAAGTGCTGGGTTATGTGTTGCTTAAGGTTGCCCAATTGGATTTCTATGTTGCTTAAAACTTGGCCAATGGGCCATGTGTGTTTGTTCTTCATATATGGGCATGAAGTCCATGGTTTGTGCCATACCGCTTGCTATCACAATTGTTTGTCCATGCTCTATGTTCACGCGTATTAAGGTGTGTTTCAGTATGTACCAGTATTAAGGTATATGTGTGTTGTGTCAGGAGGTTGGTCAGGGTTTGAGTGGCATCAGGTTTTGTAAGTTCAGGCAGGTCTTAGATAAGGAGGGTTTTTTTCCCGGTGTTTCCCTTTACCTGGTGTTCCTAACTCCCCTACCCCATCCACAACCTCTCCCTAACTCCTCTTCCCCCTATTGGCTGCCACGTGGTGCCCTTTGTAACTAATATCAGGCGCCTGTGCCAACCACGGTGGGAGGGTCGAATTCATTCGGCTTCTGTGGTTCGGGGGAGAGTGTCGATTCTCTCCTCTATTATTGTGTACCTTTGACATAATAAGCCACCCCCATATCGGGATACTTACAACCACCCCAGCCAAATTGGAGCGACTCCTCCGCCTTTGGCCGATGTGCTAAAGGCTCTTCAAGCTATTCAGTTGGAGTTAGTACATGCTCGTCAAGAGTCTGATAATTTGAAAAAACAAGTACAGGGTTTGGTGGCGCAGCGAACACCCTTGGAAGGGGATATGGGGTCTACGGCCAGGGAACCATCTACAAGTCATAACTCCACAGTCATTGTGCAACCACCCAGTAGTGTACCATTAACGGCACCTGAACTGTTTTCGGGGGCTCCCCGAAAGTATATGATGTTTCTTACTCAATGTAGATTACATTTTTTTGTGTAAACCCACAGGTTTTGAGACTATTCAGGCAAGAACGGCATTTGTGATATCTTATTTAATGGGAGATGCAGCGGTCTGGGCAATGCCGCTGGTACAAAAGGACGATCCTTCGTTGTATAATTGGGATGGGTTCTTGGCAGAAATTGGTAGGTTGTTTGACCGGCGGGAGGTGTCCTTGGCCCAAGATAAGGAGTTGTTGGGGTTGAAACAGGGCAACCGGTATTTAGTGACTTATGTGACCCAATCTAATAGATTGGTAATTGAAACGGAGCGGCCAGTGGTGAAGCAAACCGTGTTATTCTATCAAGGATTGAGGGAAGAGTTGAAGGATGCCATCACTCAAGTAGAGCCGCAACCTAGGACATGCACGGTAATGATCGATTTAGAATTAAGATTGGATCATAGAATGAATGAAAGGAAGGGTGACAAGAAGAGGCCGGAAACAGCACCGTTTGTGAGACTGGATAGGAGTAGGGGAGGAAGATTGAGTGAGGTGGAACCTATGCAGATTGGTAGTGTCAGAGGACCCCTATCAGCAGCAGAAAAGGAGCAGCATAAAGTTAACAACTTGTGTCTGTACTGTGGGCAGGCAGGATATTTTATACGCACTTGTCCTAATGCTCCCCAGAAGAGTGTGGGAGGTGAAAGGAACAAAAAGGAAGAGAGAAAAGAGATGGGCCGGCCTTAGGGCCTTAGGGGAACACAGGTGTCAGGCCAGAGTGAGTTAAGGTTCCCTAGATGGATAGCAAACACGGTTGGAAACAAAACATCTCACTTGTATATATTGGTGACCTTGTGTTTTGCTTTGTCTAAGCAGGAGGTATTGGCAATGGTTGATTCGGGCGCAACAGGAAATTTTGTGGATATTGCCTTGGCTGTACAATTAGGATTACCAATACAGGATAAGGAACGGGTGGAAGGAGTGCAGTCGGTAGATGGGTCCCCGTTAGTGTCAGGGCCGATTAGACAGCAAACAGAAAAATTGGAGATGGTGTGCACATCAGGTCACAGAGAGGAAATTACGTTTGACTTGATAGCAGCACCACAGTTTGGTTTGATTTTGGGAATGCCCTGGTTGACAAAGCATAATCCTAGAATAGATTGGGAGAAGCAAACGGTGTGGTTTGAGGAACAGAGGTGTCAGGAGCACATGACACCAGAAGGAGGACCTGCAGCATGGTTGGCAAAGAGATTGATAGACCCAGTAGTGGGAGCAGTGTTATCAGGGATTCCCACCCAATATATGGAGTTTGCAAAAGTATTTGACAAGGGAGGAGCAGAACGATTACCCCCTCATCACCCCTATGATTGTGTTATTGACTTAGAGGAGGGGGCGAAGTTGCCATGCAGCCGATTATATGCTCTCACAGAAACGGAAAATAAATATCTAAGAGAATATTTAGATGAGATGTTGGCGAAAGGGTCTATTAGACACTCTACGTCCCCATTCTCCTCACCTTTACTTTTTGTTCCAAAATAAGAAGGCACTTAACATAGGTTATCGTGCATTAAATAAGATTACAGTTAAGAATAGGTTCCCGTTGCCTTTGATTTCGGTCCTGTTGGATCAAGTGCGGTCTGCCCAGGTTTACACCAAGTTTGATTTGAGAGGAGCCTATCATTTGATAAGAGTGAAAGAGAGGGATGAGTGGAAAACGGCTTTCCGGACTACGTTTGGTTTATTTGAGTACCTTGTGATGCCGTTTGGTTTGTGTAATGCTCCTGCGGCTTTTCAGTTCTTCATGCAAGAAGTATTGCGAGAATTTATTGACATTTTTGTTATCGTCTACATTGACGACATTTTGATCTATTCAGATTCTCCAGAACAGCATGTAAAACATGTAAGGGCAGTGTTACAATGTCTAGAGGAATATCAATTATGTGTGAAATTGGAGAAATGTGCGTTCCATGTGAAGCAGGTTGAGTTTCTAGGATTTATTCTGACACCCACAGGCGTGGTTATGTATCCTAAAATGGTACGGGCAGTTATGGACTGGCTGTCGCCCCAATGCATTAAGGATATTCAATCCTTCTTAGGATTCGCCAATTTTTATCAGAGATTTATCAGCAATTTTTCCAAAATAGTCACTCCCATCACACAATTGCTTAGGAAGGTGGTGAGTTTTGTGTGGAGTTCAGAGGCTGAAAAGGCTTTTAAAGAACTGAAAGGAGCCTTTACTACAGCTCCAGTGTTACGACATCCAGACACAGAGAACGTTTTTCAGGTGGAGACTGACGCCAGTAATGTGGCGATAGAAGCCATATTATATCAGAAGGATGAGGAAGGAGTTTGTCATCCGGTGGCATTTTTCTCAAGGAAATTAACCGGTTGAGAGCAAAATTACTCCATAACAGACAAGGAATTGCTGGCCTTTAGGGCAGCTTTTTCTGGAGTGGAGGCATTATTTATTGGGGGCAAGGTATCAGGTGGTAGTGGTAACGGATCATAAGAACTTGCAATATTTCAAAACCGCTCAAACTTTGAGTCAGAGACAGCTGCAGTGGTCCCAGTACCTTAATTAATTTGATTTTGTGGTAAGCTACAGGCCTGGCAGTAAAAATGGGAAAGCAGATGCTTTATCCAGGCAGCAGAATACAGACAATTTGGTAGGGGAAGTCAAGACCATTATCTCCCCGGAGAGAGTCATTGGTGCAGTTACTACACGACTAATTGATCAAATAAAGAAGGTCTTGTCAGCCATCCAACTTCAGAAGTGGAAGGACAGTCATCCACACAAACTGTGCGGGAGGGATTGCCTTCCCATCAGGGGCATTTGTACTTACCAACCAAAGGGTTAAAGGAAAAGGCTTTATATTGGTGCCATAAGTCTCCCTTGGCAGGACATGCAGGTCAAAGAAAGATGCAAGTCATGTTGGACAACATGTGGAGAAGTATGTGTTACAGTGTGAGAATTGTGTGCGTAACAAGGCTGATCATGTTAAAAAGAGAGGACTACTACAGCCACCGCCAACTCCAGAAAGAGTATGGTCTCACATTTCCATGGATTTCATTACCGATTTGCCTCCTGATAATCAGTTCCACACTATTTGGGTGGTAGTGGATTTTCTGTCTAAACAAGCTCATTTTATCCCATGTATTGGAATTCCAGGGGCAGGCAAATTGGCGGAATTATTCCTACAACATGTGCTTAGATTGCATGGTTTACCGAAGAGTATTGTTTCAGACAGAGGCTCACAGTTTACATCCAGATTTTGGCGTGCTTTCTGTCAGATGCTGGGAATCAACTGTGCCCTGTCTACTAGCTATTACCCCCAAACTGATGGCCAGACGGAAAGAGTGAACCAGACTTCGGAACAATACTTGAGAGGGTATTTGGGGGATGGCAGAGACTCATGGGTACAGGCATTGTGGTTTACATACAGTTTACATACAATAATACCTTTCACAGTTCATTGGGTATGGTGCCCAATGAATGTTTGTACGGGCATGAACAAAACATGATACCTGAACAAATTCCGGAGATGGCTACTATGCCAGTACTACAGGAGCGTAAACAAGTTGCTTCTTGAAGTCAGACAGAGGGCACGCGCAAATTTGGAGAGAGCCAAGGAAGCATTTAAGAAGCAAGCTGGTAAACATCCCCGGTATCAAATTGGGGATTGGGTGTTGTTGTCTACCAGAAATGTATCCTTGGTGGGATCACGTAAATTTATTCCCAGATTTATTGGTCCTTACGAGATTATTCATTGTGTATCAGATACTGCGATGGAATTGTGTTTGCCAAAGATTTTACCTGTACATCCGGTATTTTATGTATTTTTAATTAAACCAGCAGCTACCGGAATGAAGACCAAACGCCCACCGCCTCTGGTGAAAGAAGGACAACTGGAATACGAGGTGAAACGCATTTTGGATGTCAAGAGGAAGAAACAACAGTTATGGTATTTGGTTGAGTGGGTTGGTTATGGACCGGAAGATTGTTCATGGGAGCCGGCAGAAGCAGTGAATGCTCCCAGGTTAGTCAAACAATTTCATTTGAGATATCCGTCAAAACCGGGTCCTGGGAAGAGGCCTGGGAGAGGAGGTAATGTGAGGAATAGGGGCTGGCATCGACGGGGAGTGGCAAAGTTTGTCTATTGAAATGGAGGCAGACTGAAACTACAACTCCCAGCACACCTTGGGGCTGAGTGTAGTTCAATGGACGCATGCGTGACCAGCTGCATTGGATTAGGGCAGCTTTAAGGACGGTAACAGCGCGCAATCAGGTGCGGCTTATTGTTGTTCTTGGGTGCGGTTGGAAACAGGACGGCGTTTGCTTCCAGGAGAATGAACTTTTGATTTCCATTACGGTGCTGAGGCGAGGCACAAAGGAGGTGCCGGTAGACGGCATTTGATCATGGCGTTTTCACCGTGCACGGAGCAGGAGCAGCCAGACTGGCGGTCTGCGCGCGGCGTATTCCCCGGTCATGCAGAAGGAGCGGCCCAGTTGATGGTCTGATCAAGGCGTGCTACATTTCCTCCGAGAAGTCCTGCAGGACTTCTCGGAGCGCAGATAAGTACCCATGCTATGGCAGGGAGGGGTGCGTCTCATTCTGTTCATCCAGTATGCTCTTGTGCCGACAGTGAGAAGGCTATTACCAATATGCTATGTGCTAGGATTTGACTCTTTACACTTATGTGTGTGACCGTGAACATTATATTTCATGAAGCTATGATGCAATAGCGAGTGCTGCTAACTCGTTATAACATGTTCTGAAACCACTACCAGTTTCAGGGGGGCCAAGTGCTGGGTTATCTGTTGCTTAAGGTTGCCCAATTGGGTTTCTATGTTGCTTAAAGCTTGGCCAATGGGACATGTGTGTTTGTTCTTCATATATGGGCATGAAGTCCATGGTTTGTGCCATACCGCTTGCTATCACAATTGTTTTTCCATGCTCTATGTTCACACGTATTAAGGTGTGTTTCAGTATGTACCAGTATTAAGGTATATGTGTGTTGTGTCAGGAGGTTAGTCAGGGTTTGAGTGGCATCAGGTTTTGTAAGTTCAGGCAGGTCTTAGATAGGGAGGGTTTTTCCCAGTGCTTCCCTTTACCTATCCCAAGTAGGAGATTCCCTAATCCTCTATCCGGTGTTCCTAACTCCCCTACCCCATCCACAACCTCTCCCTAACTCCTCTTCCCCCCATTGGCTGCCACGTGGTGTCCTGTGTAACTAATATCAGGTGCCTGTGCCAACCATGGTGGTCAAATTCATTCGGCTTCTGTGGTTCGGGGGAGAGTGTCGATTCTCTCCTCCATTATTGTGTACCTTTGACAGGAGCACATCTTGGAACTCATCTGTTCAAGTAACACCCTGGGGGTACAGTGGACTCACGGTTCGGGGTTTTATGCCCCGGGTTATGTTAGGTACTGTGGCTCACACAAGGGGACATTGTTTGGGGATATAGTTGGGATTTTTGGAGGTGGGGGGCTTAGTGGGGTGTGGGAAGCTGGATAACGGGGAAAGGGACACAATGCATGGTATTTGGGTGGATTTTCAAGAATTGCAGTGCTCCTAAGATCTTCTGATTCCATGTTATTAGGTTTCTGGGAAAATATTAGGGGCTTGAATGTGCCGGCGAAACGCAGGAAGCTAGAAGCTCTCCTGTAGCATTACCAACCGGACTTGGTGGCGCTCCAAGACACGCATTTGTGCTTGCCAGGTAGACATAAACTTTGCCTGAGACGATATCCAGCAGTACTACACGCAAATGCTGTGGGAAAGATGGCAAGGGTGTTGATAGCAATAAAGCTGGCTCCCCATATTAAAGTGCTCAGAACAAAAATCCATAAAGAGGGTCGCTATGTTTTTATAATTCTGGGCATAGACCTGAAAAGAATAACAGTGGCTGGCTTTGATTTACGCTCCCAATACAGGCCAGGAAGGTTTCTTAAAATCAATTATCACATTATTGGAAGCCTTTAGAAAGTGGGAAATAATTCTGTTAGGGGATTTTAACTTGGCGCCCTTGCGAAATTGGAGTGTGTTACTCACTCTATGCAATTGGTGCCTTCCAAAATGGGAAAACAAAAATTTGCAAATTTAACATTGGTAGACGTGTGGCAACATTAATCGGGGCAAACAAAGTATATACCTTTTATTCACATGTACACCGGACCTTTACCTGCATTGATTACACCTGGGTCTCAAAACCACTGCTCAGAACGGTCACTCAAATCACCTGTCGGACAATCACATATTTGGACCACGCACCTCTAATTATAGACTTGAATATAGCAGGGCCACTGTGTCAGAACTCGCCTTAATGTTGTCCACGAAGTGTGGATGACGACTTCTACCTAACAATACAACCCTTTGTATGGACGTGAAACCAATACCAAGGGATCTATTATTCGGAAGAATGGACCCGAACACGAACAGCAGATTAGATGCAATTCTTTCACCATAACACAATGATAAACACAGTCTGAAAACTACACCAACCTGCGGCTGGATAACTGATAACAATGAGTTGTTACAACGTAGTGGACCCTTATCTGTGGGTTATCGCAATCAGAGAAGACCTGGGTTACATGAGAACATGGATACAATAAGCTTAGACCCAAGGAGCAGGATATGATGATAGGATTCTATATATGCATTTAGGGGTAGTTAACACTCTTACCGTGATCTGGTAGGTTCAGGCTCCTAGGGCGTAGCAGTAGCCAGAAACACTAGACGTAAACCCAGGAAGCACTTGATCGGGTAAGGGGCTGTGCCCGACGGCACGCGTATGCCTATTGTACAGGAAGTCTCTGTTGGAACCCAACGAAAGAGGACACTCCTCTACAATCCCCCCATGTAGGAAGTCTCTAAACCATACAGGATGGTGTGTGAGGAGGTTAGGCTTCCGGGCTTACTAGTCCGTGTTTCCAGCTGGAGAGCAGAGTATAGCCGTGTGAGTAACAGCCAGGATTCAAGTGCGAGAATATCCATGAAACAGGCTGAGTTGACACTAGAGCAGGTACGTAATGTCCAAAGGAAAAAACAAGCAGTCCGTGTAAAGTTCTGAATTGGCAACGGGGTGGGCACGTAGAATCCGGAGGGTAAATTCAAGCAATCCGTGTAGAGTTCCGAGTTGGCAATGTAGCGGGCAGTACTATTTAAATGTGAGGGAGCAAGACAGAACAGCAGGTTGGAAAATGGGAAGCAGGGTTTGTCAACTGTAGCAGGCGCAAGGAAACCAGGTGATTCTTAGCAGACAGGGCTTAGGCAAGATGGAATCCAAGGAAAAAACAGACTCGAGATCAAGAAAACCAGGAAATCAGTAGTCCATAAACAAAACGCAAACACACTTCAGCAAATTCAGAAGCACTGGTGAAGTGGCAAGGAGGTGCTTAAAAAGTTATGGAATCACATGACTTGAAACGTGCGTGTGACGTGGAGACGTCTTAGTTAGTACGCCCAATCTCCATGGTAAGCGCCAAGGCTTACCATAGAGTGTGTATTTTTATTTGTATTTGTCTATTTGTATAGCACCTCCAGCCCTGAGGCAACTGAGCGCTGTTCTTACAATTTATAAATTTTATACATTATACATATTTTACAATAGACAGATATTTATATACAGTAACATGAAGATAAACAAATTATATTTATACCGTAATAGGAGTGGAGTAGCATTGCTAAGATTATAGGATGGGTCAGTTGTGTTCTTGATCCTGTAACCAGGTTTTTAGCTTTTTACGGAAGACCATGAAGGACGGTTCAGCTCTAATGTAGATAGGAAGTGTATTCCGTTTTTTGGAGGCCATGACTGGGAAGCTGACCCTGCCAGCCCGTTGTTGGTTATAGCGAGGTATATTGATGCAGTGTGATTGGGCAGATCTGCTGGGACGTATTGATGTGTGGCGTACAAAGGTGTCACAGAGGTATAGGGGTGCCTGATTATAAAGGCACTTGTGTGTTACTGAGAATGATTTGAGATTGATCCTTTGCTTAATATTCAGCCATTTTAAATTCTGTCTGGCTGTTGTTATATGCTGTCTTCTAGGTGTATTACAAGCTGATCTAACTGCCTTATTTTGGAGAACTTGCATTTTATTGATGTTCTGTGCTGATGTACCCAAGTAGAGAGCATTGCAATAGTCAAGCGTAGATAATACTAGTGCTCTTGCTACTGTGATACAGTTGGTGGTGGAGAGGTATGGGCAGCAGGCTGTGATAAGTTTGCAGGTGTATGATGTTGTAGATGCTAGGGCGTTAGTTTGTCTCGTAAGAGAAAAAGTGGAGTCAGTATAAATACTGAGAGTTTTCACATTGTCTGCTACTTCAATAATATTACTGTCGATATTGAACGCTTTAAAGGAGGTTCCTAGTTTAAGTTTGGCTGCGGAACCTAGTAAAAGTATTTCGAAGGGATTGTGTCCTCTGACGTATTCCTCATCTTAGATATCTCCTTCCAGCTCTGCTGGCCTCGGAAATTTTTTCTCTCTAGAGGGCGCTGCGCGTCGACGTCCTTCGAGTCGATGTCCCTCGACAGCCGCCGTATCGACGCCGACGTCATCCTGGCTATAAAGGCCGCCCGCAGCGCCCGTTGCTCAGTTCCGTTTTTCCGCGCGTACTCAGTGCCTCGGAATACCGTTGCTCAGTTTTGTCAAGTTAAACCTATTTACCTCGAGTTATTCGATACCGTACTCGATGGCTTCTTCGTCGGAACCGACAACTCCTCGATCCGGCTTCAAAAAATGCCGAGATTGTGGGAAAAAGATGTCGCTGACTGACCCTCACAGAGTTTGTCTGTGGTGTTTGGGAGCTGAACACCATTGTTCGGAGTGCGAGGACTGTATGTCCATGATAGCTAAGGCCCTGAAGGAGCGTAGGGGGAAGCTGGAGAAAGGTAAGACTTTTAAAGCTTCTTCTTCGTCGACAAAGTCGAGACATTCGTCTCCTCGTCACCATTCGCGCTCCAGATCTCGGAGTGGGTCTCATCACTCCTCGAGATCGAAGCACTCGAAGAGGAGACGTCGAAGATCCCCTTCTCCGTCTTCCTCTCCCTCTGTTTCGCCAGAGAGAATCCCGTGCCCCACGAAACATAGTTCCCGGGCTGAATGGGACGAATTCCGCAAAAATTTGATGAGCGTCTTCGAGAAAGCGGCCTCGACCCTCTCGAAGACTGCCGAGAGCGAACTCTGGTCGAAAGACCCGAAGGTCAAAAACGCCGCGAGTCGCATTACCCGGCGAAAGAAACCTCTCGAGCGCGTCACAAACCCTCGAGCATGACTATGACCTCCAAACCTTCCTCGAAGGTTCCGTCGATGCCGTCGACGAAAGTTCCGTCGACGTCGAGGTCGATGTCTTCAACGCCGTTGTCGAAGGGACCTTCGACACACAAGTCTGTCGACTCGACGCCAGCGTCGACACCGGTGACGACACCAAGAAAAGTCACGGTTACGACACACCCAGTGTCTATCCCCAGGTCCTCGATGTCGATGGCTTCGAGATTGTCGAGTAGAATCCCAATTCTGTCGAGGTCTTCGAGGCCTCCGCCTTTGTTTTCGACGCCACGCTCGAAGCCTTCGACGTCGGCGTCGACGACATCGACATTTTCGAGGCCGATTATGACAAGTTCGGCACCCTCGGCCTTGGAAATGGGTTTACACCCTTTATGAGTTCAGAACAATTGAGAACTATGTGCTCAATATTGGAAGAGGGTGAATTGTCTGAACAGGAAGACACATTTGAGTTGCAGGGACCTGTAACCCCAATTAGAGAGGAATTTTCCTCTGAAGAACGCAGGTTAAAGGATCTTCATGATTCCTTACATGAGGCAAGTGGGTTAGACACCTCCCCTGAGGTGGAGTTTGCTAGGCCAGACCCGGGGGAACATGCTGAAACCCCCTATAGAGCCTTAATGGCCAGGATCACAGAGTTTATGGGGTGGTCTGCACCTTCACAATCTTTCCAACAAGATGACCTCACGGATATTCTTGACAAAGGCCCACAGGAGGATCCTGTGGTGCCTTTTCATAAAGCTCTTCAGAGGAAGATCATGACAAACTGGGAAACCCCAGATGTCGTACCAGCAGTAAATAAAAAACTGTCTACAAAGTACAGGGTATCCTCTACAGACCCAGAGTTTTTGTCTAAACACCCATCCCCAGAAAGTCTGGTGGTACAGGCAGCATCCTCTACCGATGTCAAGACGGCTTATCCTACCGTCCCACAGGACAGGGACGATAAAAAATATGATGTTATGGAAAAGAAAGTCTTTTCAGCATGTAGCATGGCGTTAAAATCTGTTAATGCTACTTGCACCCTTGCTAGATTCAGCCATACACTTTGGGAGTGTGCTTCTACAGCGGCTGACTGCATCCCGGAGGGAGAAGAAAGGGATGCGTTCCTGAATATTATACAGGACGGTAAAGACGCTATGTGCGAATCCCTCCAGACGAGCATTGATTCGGCTGACAGTATCAGCAGAGCAATGGCGGCAAGTACATCAACCAGGAGATTTGCTTGGTTGAGAAAGTCTGGTTTTGCCCCAGATGTGCAAGCCAGGCTCTTGAACATGCCATTCGATGGCTCTTCTTTGTTCGGGAAAAAGGCGGATGACAGTTTAGAGAAACTGCAAACTTCAAAAGCAGCAGCAAAATCCCTAGCAGCTGCAATCCGTCAGACACCTTTTCGTCCCACAGGAACCTCTGCGAGGGGCAAGTCCTTTCGCTTCTACTCCGCATTCGGAAGAGGTAGAGGACGACCGGCTCAAAGGGGACAAAGAAGAACTACCCGAGGTGGACGAGGTAGATATTCAAAAGCCGCAGCAACAGCAGGTGCCTCTTTTCCATCGGCATCTGCATCAGCCGCCCCAAAACCACTCTGAGGACTTCCCTCACAGGACACCTGTAGGAGGCAGGTTGACTCAACATCTGGCGGTATGGCAGGCTATCACGTCAGATGCTTGAGCATTGGAAACAGTTGCCCAAGGTTACTGCCTACCTTTCCTACATATACCTCAGAGTCATCCACCGGGGATCAGCTCTCAGAAAGCTCCAGATCCGCTCCTCTTGCAGGAAATTTTAGACCTGCTAGAGAAAGGTGCCATAGAACCGGTACCTGTAGCGGAGAGGAACAAGGGCTGGTATTCCCCTTACTTTCTCATTCCAAAGAAAGACGGAGGACTGAGAGCCATCTTGGACTTGCGAGAATTGAACAAATTCCTCAGGAAAGACAAATTCAAGATGGTCACTCTTTCTCAGATCCTCCAGGCCCTTCAGTTCCAGGACTGGTTGGTATCTCTGGACCTTCAGGACGCTTATTTCCATGTGCCTATCCATCTCAAACACAGGAAATACCTGAGGTTCGCAATTGGCAACTCTCACTATCAATTTCGAGTGCTGCCATTTGGGCTGACCTCCGCCCCGAGGGTCTTCACCAAGTTAATGTCGGTAGTGGCGGCAAGTCTAAGGAGGGAAGGGATTCACGTCTACCCCTACCTGGACGATTGGTTGATCAGGGTTGTTTCTTCGGAACAAGCTCAGATCCAGCTAAATCACGTGTGCCACTTCCTTCACAGACTGGGCTTCTCCCTCAATTTAAAGAAGTCACAAATGATACCATCGCAGAGACTCCAGTTCATAGGAGCGATCCTGGACACTTCCCTGGGAAAAGCCTCGCCACCAGAGGTGAGGGCTCAAGATATTCTACAGATGGTTACCAAGTTCCAACATGCCCAACGTCTCCCAGCCTTTGACTTTTTGAGGTTGCTAGGCCTCATGGCATCCTGCATTTTCCTAGTGCCAGAGGCTCGCCTGAGAATGAGATCCCTCCAGTGGACACTGAGGACTCAGTGGTCACAATTCTCAGGGAGAATGACAGATCTTTTTCAGGTTCCCGACAGAGTAGCTCGAGACCTTCTGTGGTGGGCCTGTCAGGAGAACATTCTGAAAGGAGAACAGTTTTGGCAACCCTGGCCGGAGATAACAGTAGTCACGGATGCCTCACTCACGGGGTGGGGAGCCCACGCCAACGACTTGACCATCAGCGGTCGTTGGTCTCCATCGGAGTCCAGACTACATATCAACCTGTTAGAGCTGAGAGCCATCAGACTTGCGCTGAAGGCGTTCCTGCCAGCTGTACAAGGGAAGAACGTCCTGATAATGACGGACAACACGGTGGCCATGCATTACCTCAACAAAAGAGGAGGCGTAGGATCACTACCCCTGTGCAGAGAGGCGATGCAGCTCTGGTTTTGGGCAATCCAAGAAGGAATCTCTCTATCGGTAGTTCACCTAGCCGGAGAGAAGAACTTGACAGCGGACGCTCTGAGCAGGCAGACCACAGTCTCCCACGAGTGGGAGCTAGCTCAGGAAGTCCTTCAAGAGATCTTCGCCCTTTGGGGAACCCCTCAGGTAGATCTGTTCGCCACCAGCCCCAACAGGAAATGCGACCTGTTCTGCTCAAGGGAATTTCCCCCGAGAGGAGCTCTGGGAGACGCGTTCATAGTGGACTGGGAGTTTCCGCTTCTGTACGCTTTCCCACCGGTCCCTGTCATTCCTCAAATGATCAGGAGGTTGAGAAGATTCCGGAGAACCATGATCCTAATTGCCCCGGATTGGGCCAGGAGAACGTGGTACCCGGACCTTCTAGACTTGTCCATCTGCCCTCCAATTCGACTTCCACTCAGAGAGAACCTACTCTCACAGAAGGGAGGTCAGGTTCTCTATCCAGACATCAAAACCCTCAACCTTCACGCTTGGCTTCTGAAAGGCTGAGGTACAAGGATTGGGACCTCCCTGATGTTGTTATGGAGGTGTTGCTTTCGGCAAGTAAGCCAGCAACAAAGTCTTTATACCGCTGCCGTTGGAACAGATTTTGCAGCTGGTGTAGAGAACAGAATATCGACCCTTTTTCATGTGGTACACCAATGGTTTTGTCCTTCCTACTATATTTGGCAAATTCAGGCCTTCAAGTTGGCACCATTAAGGGCTATCTCGCAGCGCTATCCATCTTTAAGCGCACTGCGGAAGAACCATCATATTTCAAGTTACCCTTGGTAATACAATTTCTTAAGGGGTTAACCAATGTTTATCCCCCAAGACCATTCCAAGTTCCCCTATGGGATTTAAACTTAGTCCTAACTTTCCTGATGGGCACACCTTTCGAACCACTCCATTCTTGTTTGTTAATATTCCTTACCCTTAAAACTGTTTTATTAATAGCACTTACATCTGCTAGAAGGGTGAGCGAATTACAAGCTCTTTCTTGTAAAACTCCTCACACTATCTTTCACAAAGACAAAGTTGTCCTGCAAGTGAAGCCTAATTTCCTCCCAAAGGTGGTTTCTGAATTCCATATCACTCAGAAGATTACCCTACCATCTTTCTATCCTCCTCCTCACCCGGGGAAAGAGGAAGAGAGGTTACACAGGCTAGACCCTAGAAGGGCTTTAAGTTTTTACATCAGTAGACTAGCCAGGATAAGACAGGCAGACCAGCTGTTTGTAGGTTGCACAGGTCACAAGTTGGGGTTACCAATAACTAAGCAGACCATTTCCAGATGGATCATCCTAGCCATTCTGGAATGTTATAAATTGGCAGGAAAAGAGCCCCCTCAAAACCTTAGGGCTCATTCGACCAGAGGTATTGCAGCTTCATCGGCCCTCAAAAGAGGTGTGCCGGTTAAAGACATCTGTGCGGCCGCTACATAATCGTCTGTCCATACCTTTACACGATTTTACAATTTGGATTCCTCCTCCAGTTAAGAGACTAGGTTTGGAAGGGCTGTACTGTATTCTATTTATCAATAGAAGACAGCATGAAGTCAGTACTCCCTCCTCCAATAATAGAATACTGCTATGGGAGCATATCTAAGATGAGGAATACGTCGGAGGACACAATCCCTTCGAAGAACAAGTTACTTCTTACCTTGTAACGTTCTTTCGACGGGATGTTCCTCTGATGTATTCCTCATTGACCCTCCCATCCATCCCCGCAGTTCTACTTCCCTTGTTGTTGCAGTTTACACTCCATCAGGGTGATTAGTTTAGTCCAGAAAGCATATTTGTGGGCTACAAAACGGAACTGAGCAACGGGCGCTGCGCGCGGCCTTTATAGCCAGGATGACGTCGGCGTCGATACGGCGGCTGTCGAGGGACATCGACTTGAAGGACGTCGACGCGCAGCGCCCTCTAGAGAGAAAAATTTTCCGAGGCCAGCAGAGCTGGAAGGAGATATCTAAGATGAGGAATACGTCGGAGGAACATCCTGTCGAAAGAATGTTACAAGGTAAGAAGTAACTTGTTCTTCGGTTTTATCGTCGTTTAGACATAAACCGTGGTTCGGCATCCAACTTTGTATGGTACTATATATGTCATTAAATGTTTTGCTATCTATAGCGCAGTCCCTTGTGATAGGAATGCGTTTCTGGGTGTCATCCGCATAGTTAGTATATGTGACACCCAGATGATCAAGAATATCAAACAAAGGCTTGGTGAAAACGTTATAGAGCGTGAGTGACACACAAGATCCCAGTGGGACACCGCAGGAGACTGATGTGGGGGGGGGCTGACGCATTTGGTGCAAAGACCCTCATGGATTGGTTAGAGAGGACGGTGAGTTTAGTTATTATATTCTCTGCTTCTTTGGTGGATAAAGGTTTAAAGCTAAATTGTGGGAGATCAAAGTTAGAGGTGGATGACGTGTCTTGTGGAGTGACATTTTCACTAAGATTTTTCTTAATGGATATTTTGTTAAGTAGTAGCGTGATTTTGTCTTGTAAGGCATTCTGAATATTAGAGCACCATAAGGTGTCCTTAGTACAGGAGTCTGATATGGGTGCAGGTGATTCCAACTATTTTGGTATATTGAACAGTTCCTTAGTACTGGAGTTATCCTTAGCTATTCAGTCATTATAGTTATCCTTTTTTTGCCTGGACAATGGCTATTTTATAGCTATATGATGCTGCAATGAATAGGTCTTTATTTTGTTTTGAAGGGGACTTTTTCCAGGTGGTTTCAGCTGAGCGTTTATCTTTCCTAAGATTCTTTAGTTGTGGTGTATACCATTTGTTGATATGGGCACAAGGTTTCGACTTTTGTAGTTTGGGATGGTGTCATTGTAGAGATTCACTAGATCCGATGGGTCAGATGAAGTATTAGTAGGGTGCGTAATAGGACGTTACAGTGGTAGCAGGTTTTCTAATGTGAGATTACGTTTACATCTTGTCATAGATGCTTGAGCTTGGCTAGGTGTACATTGTGGTGTAGCTATGTCTGTGGTGAAGGTGGTGGTCTGTCCATGCGAATAGTGTATTAGCTATCACCTTGATATTACAATTAAGGTCGGTCTGTTTTCCTACCGACATACCCTGATCTGTTTATGGAGTGAACGCAAGTGTGGCATTGTGTGTAGTTTTGGGGCACTAGGATGATTAAGCAAAGAGAGACGTTACGTGTAGCTGGAGATACTGCCTGGATTCCTGACAGTACCCTTCCTCAAAGAAAGCCTCCCCCGCTGCGACGACCAAAAGTCTTTCAACAGGTCAGGGGCATGAATATTGGACAAAGGTTCCCCGGTCCGATCCTCAGGCCCATAAACCTTCCAGTCAATAAGGAACACCCGTATCCTCCGTGAAACCTTGGTATCAAGAATTTGATTGACCTCATATTCATCTGAACCCTTCACCGGAAGGGGACGATCTAGAGTGGTAAACCTGGTAGCCCCCTGCAAGGGTTTAAGAAGAGAGACATGAAACACGGGATGGATGTTCCAGGCAGTGAGGAGGTCCAAATGAACGTCCACTGGGCTGACTCGCTCAGTCTGCCCATCGGTTTGGGGATGGTAGACACTTGAGTACCTGTTCTCTATGTCAAACGAGTGGGACACGGCCCTCCAGAATCGTGATGTGAACTGGGACCCTTGATCCATTATAATAATACTGGGCAGCCTGAAAAACTTGAATACATGGTTTATGAACAGATCAGCCAGACCCGGGGCCACTGGTAACCCCTGACATGGAACAAACAATGCAGATTTAGTCAGATAGTCTACGACCATGCAAATGGTATCATAACCTTGTGTAGGGGGCTATTCAACAATGAGGTCCATAGATATCATGGTCCACGGGGTCTTTGGCACAGGTAACGGTTGCAGCAGACCCATTGGTTTAGCATGTGTGACCTTACCTTGAGCACATACAGCACAGGAGGAGATGTAATGAGAGATGTCGGTTGACATGTCAGGCCACCTGCACCACCTACGTAATCATTCAACGGTCTTTCTAGTGCCTGTATACGCTGAAAACTTGGAGTCGTGACACCATTGTAATGCCATAGTACGGGTGATGGTATTGGGTAAGTATAATCTGCCTCAAAGGTAAGGTAGGGACTGAATGACATCGATCCCTTTGTCTTTAATGGTCTGAGCATTCTCTTCTACCCAGGTGAGCAGAAGGGATCTCATGGAGGACTTCATGGTACAACCACACGGCCTCATCACGACTTGGGCGGTAACGGTAACGCTATTAGCGCAATGGTATTAGCCCTACCGCCGAACTCCCCGGCGCTAATAGCGCTGGATCACGAGTTCGGCGGTAATGTAAGTCCCCATTCCCCACTGAGCCCATTCGGGAATGCCCCATTCCCCATTGGGCTCAATGGGGAATCTTCACGCTAATACCGCTGGCGGATTTCCCGCCGGCGGTAATAGCGCACATTTTTGGCGGATTTCCCCCCAGCTCAGAGCTGGGGCGAAATCCGCCAAAGCACTGATTCGGCGGACCCTTAAATCCGACGGTAATAGCGCTACCGCCGGATTTAAGGGTTACCGCCGAAGTCGTGATGAGGCCCACAACCTGATGTGGTAACAACAAGATATCCTGACCAGAACGTGGAGCACTGTCCCCTGGTATGCAGGATAATGCGTCTGCTTTGGAGTGCCAAGAACCATGGCGGTACGTGATCGTGAAGTTATATGCAGAAAAGAATTCATGCCAATGTGCATGTCTAGCTGTGGTGCATCTCACAGATTGTAGAGCAACTAAATTTCGGTGATCCGAATAAACCTGGACTAGAAACGTAGTACCCAACAGATGGTGTCTCCAGACTACAAAGCCATCTCTAACAGCCAAAAGCTTCTTTTCTGTGATAGTGTAATTCTGTTCATGGGCGTTGAGCTTTTGTGAGTGATACGCTACCAGATGGAGCACGTTAGTGTCTTGGCAGTGTTTGCCACACTCTGAGTCCTCAGACTCTTGGCTCACCTGCGTTTCTTGACGTTTTCTTTCTTGTGTTTGCAGATTTCTCCTTTATAGAAATTCGGGTTTTGTACAGGAAGGGGTGTGTCTCCTCCGTCGCTAGTATGTAGGCAGGTAATGTGTAGATGTGATTTCGGGCTCCTGCCGAGGAAGGATTCGATGGCCTGGAGCGTCAGTGTTAAGGTCGGGTAGCAATCCAGGAGGTAAGGCAACGAGTCCAGGAAGTTATAGAAGTAGCTTGCACGGCTCTGCGAAGTGGAGATAGCGAGGAGTGGCACAGAAGAACACACCGGGAGGGAAGGGAAAAGGCTAACCGCAAGGAAGCCAGAGGATTAGGGAAAGCTGGACAAAGGAAGGACTTAGAGATACAACTTGCCGGAACGAAAAGCACGGACAAGCTTAGCGTTGAGACGCGCCGAGCCGTGGGGGCGTGTCTTTTTTCAAGGAAGCAACAGGCATTACTGGGAGACTAGACCACGTGTTTCCCCGCGGCGTCGGCCATTTTGGATGTACAATGGATGCAATACTACACTGTTTGAGGGACCATGTTGTCCAGAAGGGGCGGAATCTGTGATTCATGACAGTGTTGGGATAATACTGCCCCCAGAGCGACATCAGAAGTGTCGGCTTCAACCACAAAAGGCAGTTTCGGGTCTGGATGTTGTAGCACCAGAGCGGACGTGAAAGCCACCTTAAGTGCTTCAAATGCTTTGTCAGCGGCAGAATCCCACAAGAATGACCTCTTACTGCTGGTGAGAGCCATAAGGGGTGCCACAATCTCAGAGAATTACCTCACAAAGCACCTATAAAAGTTGGAGAAGCCAAGGAATGACTGCAGTTACTTCAAGTTCTTTGGGGCTGGCCATTCCAAAACTGCCCTGACTTTGGAAGAACACATTCTAATCCCCTGGTCCGTAATCTCATAGCCTAGGAATTCAACAGAGTTAACATGGTATATACACTTTTCCAACTTGTCTTAGAGGGAGTGGTCCTGTAATCGTTGCAAGACTTGACTGACGTGGTGTACATGGAGGTCATAAGAATCGGAATAGATCAAAATATCATTGAGATAAACGGTGATGAATCGATCCATCATATCCCTGAAAATATGCTTGCACGGCTCCGCAAAGCAGAGATAGCGAGGAGCGGCACAGAACAACACACTGGGAGGGAAGGGAAAAGGCTAACTGCAAGGAAGCCAAAGGATTAGGAAAAGCGGGACAAAGGAAGGAATCAGAGATAAAACTTGACGGAACGAATAGCACGGACAAGCTTGGCGTTGAGACTCGCCGAGCCGCGGGGGAGCGTCTCTTTTCAAGAAAGCAACATGCATTACTGGGAGACTAGACCGTGTGTTTCCCCGCAGCGTCGGCCATGTTGGATGTACAATGGATGCAATACTACAGTATTTGAGGGACCATGTTGTCTAGAAGGTGCGGAATCAGTGATTCATGACAGCATGCCCCCTTCTAAACTCCGAACCCCCAAGTTTGCCTGGATGGGTCAGATGGAATTGTCGCATCAGGCGGTGGGCGTTCATGTTGGACACAGGTTCCCATGTCCGTTCACTGGGTGGATAACCCTTCCACTCCACCAGGTATTGAAAACGACCTCTCCTATATCTTGAGTCACATATCCTGGAGACCTCAAATTCGATTTGATCGTTGATGAGAACAGGGGGAGGTCGAAGAGCTGTCCAGCTTGACTAGTGGTATGGTTTTAGTAAGGAAGTATGGAAAACAGGATGAATTCTCTTCCAGGATTCTGGTAGTTGGAGTCAAAAGACCACTGGGTTGATGATTTCCTTCACTGTGAATGGTCCATTGAAGCAAGGGGCTAGTTTGTTGGGTCTTAGGTGTCTGGGTAATAGTCGAGAAGAAAGCCAGACTTTGTCACCGATGGCATAGATAGGGCCAGGTCCTTTTTTGGCATTTGCATGTTTCTTAACGTCCATCCTGGCCTTTTCTAGATGTCCCTTTACATCCTTGTGTATTGTAACTAATTGAGCTATCCAGGAATTGACTGAAGGAACTAGGGTGGGGTGAGGCAAGAGTGTGGGCAGAACAGATGGATGGAATCCTTGATTGCAAAAGAAGGGACTTGTCTTGATTGCAGAGTGGTCGGAGTTGTTGTAGGCAAATTCGGCTACTGGAATCAACACTGACCAGTCATCCTGGACTTTAGATGCAAAACATCGCAAATACTGCTCATGGGTTTGGTTTACCCTTTCGGTAATGCTATTGGTCTGAGGATTTTATCCCGATGATAAGGCACGTTGAATACCCAACAGCTGGCATAGGTGCTTCCAGAACCTGGAGACATATTGGGGTCCACGATCTGAGATGATTTTGGATGGAAGACCATGTAGCCGAAAGATGTGGTTCACGAAAATTCCAGCCATTTCTTGTGCCAAATGCAGCTTGAACAGAGGAGTAAAATGGCCCATGTGGGAAAACAGGTTGATGGTAACCATAATGGTGTATAACCTTTGGAAGGGGGGAGATCCATAATAAAATCAGTGGCTATCACCTACCAGGGTCGGTAGGGCAGAGTAGGTTGATGGAGTAACCCTGCTGGTTTCCTGTTATCAGACTTGTTCTGATTGCCAACTGCACATGCCTGTATGTACAATCTCACATCATTGATCATCCTAGGCCACCAAAGGTTTATCTGGATGGTTTGAAGGGTAGCCGTAATACCACGATGCCCGGAATGGAATGTGTCATGACAAAGGTTAATTATCTTGGTTCTTGTGATCTGAGTAGGAACAACCTATTTAGTGTCCTTGAACAGGTAGACATCCTTGGCAAACAGGGACCATTGATTGGTTTCGGAGTATTCCTTCCAGAGGTCCGAGGTCGGGTTCTCAGCCTGTATGTTGTCCAATAGCGTGTTGGCCTGGGCTATGAACTTCGTGTCTGGAAACATCTTGGGAAAAGTCCATGCTTCTTCTGGTACATAATCTGGTCATCTGGATAATGCATCAGCAATTATATTGGATGTCCCGGTTACGTACTGAATGCGGAAATGGTATTGGGTGAAGAAAAAGACCCAACGGGCTTGACGGCTGTTTCTACATTCCATCAATTGTAGGACCTGCAGATTCTGATGATGATCAGTTTGTACCAGTACTGGGTGTTTGGCACCCAAGAGGAGATGGCGCTATTCCATGAAGGCTTGTCGAATGGCGAGCAGTTCTTTCTCCAGGACCGAATATTTTGTCTCACTAGGGTTCAACGTCCGAGACAAATTAGCAATGGGGTGTTCTTGATTATCCCCGGATTCTTGTTTTAACACTGCCCCGATTGCATACTGCGAGGCATCTGTTTCTACCAGGAAGGGATTGGTTGTATCTGGTTGAGCCAGGATGGGTCTTTGAGTAAACTTGTGTTTTAACTCCTGAAAGGCGGCTTATTGAACTGTTGACTAATGAAAGGGAGTGTCTTTCTTTAGCAAAGAAACAATAGGTTGCTCAATGGATGTGTATGTAGGAATTAACTTTCTATAGAAGTTAGCAAGTCCCAGAAATGACTGGACTTGTTTAACTGAGTTAGGAGCAAGCCAGGAAAGAATAGCTTCAACCGTGGCTGGATTCATTTCCACTCCTTGGGGACTTAGCACGAATCCCAGATAACGGACTGTAGACACATGAAAGATGCATTTCTCGGGTTTGGCCAGCAGATTATGGTCTGGTAAACATTGCAAGACCAAGGTAACATTTTCCTGATGTAAGACCGGGTTGTTGGAGTAAATCAATATGTCATCCAAATAGACGATCACAAAAAGGAATAACATGTCTGAGAAGATTTGATCCATAAAGCGCTGGAATACCGCCGGGGCATTAGCGAGACCAAATGGCGTGACCAGATATTGAAAATGTCCAAAAAGTGTTCTGTTGGCAGTCTTCCATTCATCTCCCTCCTTTATACGGATCAAATGGTAAGCACCCCGCAAGTCCAACTTGGTGAAAATCACAGCACCACGTAAGTCTTCTAGAATGTCTGAAATGAGTGGTAAAGGATAACAGTCCTTGAGGATACACTGAGACGTCGGTAATCCGGGCATGGTCGGAACTCCTTAGTGTCCTTTTTGAGCACGGAAAATAGGGAGGCCCCAGCAGGGGACTTGGAAGGACGAATGGTTGAGTTGGTTAGATTGGTATCCAAGTATTCTCGTAAGGCTATTTTCTCGGGTTCAGAAAGGATGAACATCCTTCCAAAGTGTCAGGATTCGTAAGTCAAGGAGGCAAATACGCGATCTTTCTTTCCCGACTCGCTTGGTTTCTTCACGTGAGGTGCCTTCGCTTTTGTCACGAAGACGTTATCTCAGGACCCGGAAGTTTGCTCAGCCACTTCGTTCCGTGTTCTTTAGGAAGCATTGGTCTTTGCCATGGAAACGCTCTCACTCTGCGTACTTGAAGTCACGTGTCTTCACGCATGGTTAGAATATCACGTGACTTTTGGTTTTCGTCTTATGTCCCGCCTTCCCCGATACTCGCTGCTTCTGAAATTGTCATTTCTCTTGCCGCTAAGTTTCTAACCTTGCTTCTGCTGAGTTTAGTGTATTGTGACCCAGACTGCCTACTGTATTCCTGCTTTTTTGTCCCTCTTGTCAGTACCTCGACCCTCGGAACTGCTTATTGGAACTGTTACGGATTACAGACGTCTGCTCGGATTTGGCCCGCTTGGTTTTCGACTATTGGAACTGCTCACGGATTTTCTTGTCATCTACGTCCTTCGTTCTACTGCTACTGGAACTTTTCTACGGACTTCCTTGTTTTCACGGGGAACTGGAAACTTATCTAGGCGTCCGCGTGCCGTCGGTGGGTAGGTGGATCACTCATTGCTTGCGGATTTTCTACTCTTCATTGAATTCTTCTATTTTGGACTTCCTTGGAAACTATCATCAGAATACTGACGTCATATTCCCATTGTGATTTGCCAGTCAGTCAACTAAATCTATTCTCAGGTACTTGCAGTTTGGTTGGTTGGTTGAGCATTGCTATTGTAGTTGTCTTGTGTCACTAATGCATTGTTCCTTTGCAGGTTGACTGGTTCCTGTGACGTCCTCTCATCTCAAAACCATCTTTTGGTTAATTGACTGCTCAGAGAGTATTTTCTTGTTCCTCTCTGTTTGGTACATTAACAAAAAGAATTCGTCTTCTACACGACGAGTTCAAAATATTGAAGTCAGGATTCTGGTTACTTGGTCTAGGAAATTCTCCTGACTTAACACAAAGGGAATGACTGTATCCTCTTCGGTGTCGATAGCACAGTCCTCAGGTTGATGGGGAGGTAGGGACTGGACAATGGCTGTTGAAAACACGTCCGAGAATTGATGGTAAATTTCAGGTACCGGAGTGATGTTGGAAACAGTGATAAGTTGCTATTCCGGGATCTTGTTTTCTGTGGATATGGTGTGTAGACTTTTCCAGGAAAGACAATGTGAAAGGCAAAATTCAGATCCTAGGAATAAAGATCCAGCAGCCCAATTGATGTACGGGTTATGCCTTTGCAGCTAGGGCATGTCCAGAACCATTAGGTAATGAGCTGCTTTTATTATATCAAATCGTAGCAACTCCTGGTGATTGTGTATGGAAAGCAAAAGTTCAGTGGTTTGTTGAGTTATGGGTCCTGATGATAGTGGTTTCCCATCTATCCCTTCTACCGCCTGGATGAAGCCTTTGATTTCTCTCGGGATTTGATGCTTCAAAGCCCATTTGTGATCCAGGAAGATGCCCATGGCTCCACAATCCACCAAAGCCAGGACGGAATGGTTTTCCTTGTCGGCTGTTGACAGGAATACCTGGAGTACCATCAGGGAGTTCTTCGGAAAGTGAGTCCAAGGAAAGAGAAGATTCGGAGCAAGGACCAGTCTCCCGAAGCTGGGCTCCGTTCAGGATCGGGAGCTGCCATTTCCCAAACGTCTTGGAGGGGCTTTTAGGGAGTTTCTTACCAGGTGTTTGTCAGAGGCACAATACATACACAGTCCACTGTTGATCCGACAAGTCCTTTCCTGAGAAGTGATAGGTCCCCGTAAGGAGGCCAGTTGCATGGGTTCAGGTTCCAACGAGTTAGATGTAGCTGGCTCTATGGGACTAGGATATTCTGAAGAGGGTTTCTGTGGAGGAGTATGTATCGTTCTTTTCTCTGCTTTTCTTTCTTGTATCCTAAAATCGATTTGCAATGACAAGTCTAAAAGGGCCTGGAAGGATCCTGGACAGCCACTCTTGGCAATTCATCTTTGATCTCCTCATTTAACCCACAACGAAACAAGGTAAAGCATGCTTCGGGGGTCCAATCAGCATCCTTAGCCAATTGTTTAAAGCGAGTTACATAGGACAGCATATCTCGATTTCCTTGCTGGAATTCCAACAGTTTCTCTTGGGCACAATACACCTGTTCAGGACGGTCAAACATGGCCTTAAAGGCATCTATGAATCCGTCATAGTTGTCAAGTAAAGGGTCCCCCGCTGATACCAGGGGTGTTGCCCAGGCCAATGCATTCCCGGAAAGGTGGGGAGATTATAAAGCCCACCTTAGCCCTGGGCGTGGAAAAATAGTAGGGTTTAAACGTGAAGTGTACCAGGTATGAATCAAGGAAAGAATGCAATGCCTTAGGGGTTCCATCATATTTATCCACAATGCCTCCTACTGATGCACTCTCCTGGTATGCCGAGTCCCTGGACAGAAAAAGTTGTAAAGTTGCATTCTCAGCCTATAGGTTCTGGACCTCTGTTGATAACTCCTGCATTCCCCTCATGAGGTCACTGTTAGGTTGTGGGCATCTCAAACTGTCACACTCTGAGTCCTCAGACTCTTGGCTCGCCTGTTTGCTTCTTGACGTTTTCTTTCTTGTGTTTGCAGATTTCTCCTTCTTTATAGAAATTCGGGTTTTGTACAGGAAGGGGCGTGTCTCCTCCGTCGCCAGTATGCAGGCAGGTAACGTTTAGATGTCATTTCGGGCTCCTGCCGAGGAAGGATTTGATGGCCCGGTGTTACGCTCACCTGGCTCCCACAGAGGCGTCGATCTGAACTGGACAGCTGCTGTCTCCATCAATGTGACGCGTAGGGCCGAGATGACGGACTGGACTGGCCCACCTAGCTTCGTTTGCTTGGCCCGTAGGAATATTCTTATGCAAATGGAGAAAGGGAATTAACCACCCATGGAGTTGAGCGTAAATCCCCCCACCCCCGCTGTTCTCCCCACAGATCACCTTTGATGTCCCCTCCTATAGTCTCACCTGATGGTTTGAAAAGATGAGCTCTCCATCCTGCATTGAGCGCAGGGGCACGTTGATAACCAGTTGCTTCACTTGCTCGAAGGAATTGGTGAGTTCCAGAACAATATGGACTCCGAAAAGTATGTAGTTCGCATGTCTGACTTTCACTCTTGTCCGATTCCTTGCAGTTTGTAGCTTGACCCCAGCGAAGAGTTCCTCGTGGTAGCTGACGAAGTTCAGGTAAGGATTTGGCTTATCCTACACAGTTCAATAAAATAAGGCCAGAATGTAACATGTGGCTTGCTCCCTTATTCAGGTGTGGAGAGAATATATGAAGTTCGGGGAATAATGCCTCCGGCGGTAAAATTAGGTAAGTCTATTGTGGTGGGAAGAGTTCCCCTTGTTTGTCCCTTCGTCTCACCTTGTTGTCCTTTTGTTCCCCTTAGGGGCCGGAGTACGGCGAGCATGCAATGGAGACTGCGCCGACCCGTGAAGAGGAATAGTACCCCCGGTGGTAATCAGGCAAGTCTATGGGGGTAGTTACTATTGCCTCTGTTTATTCCCTTGGCTCACCTTTGCTGTTCTTGTGTTCCCCTTAGCTGCCAGAGTGCGGCGGGAATGTGCAGAAGGATGTGTTGGATCGTGAGGATGCTGCGAAGGCTGGTGAGTTCAGCGCGGCGCTGCAGCAGGCGAGACGGCGCGCGTAAGATGCTTCTTTCATCCAGCTCGAAGGCGCAGTGGATCCGGAATTCAGGTAAGGATCGAAGGTTTTGCTCTTATTCTAACCTCTTCTCCTTCTGTTCCTCCCTTTTTCTAGGAGCTGCAGACTCTAGGCGGGCGTGGCAGAAGACTGGATGCAGGCTTGCAGACAGAGTGAGTGTTACGCTGCTGGATGCAGAATAACGCGAAGCGTGTGCTGCTCTTCGGGCGTGGTTTAAATAGCCTCCAAAGTAGTCCCAGGTAAGTATTCCTCCCCAGCCCCACCAGAGTAAAAAATAGTCCCTAGGTAAAATAGTCCTGTCCAAGCCTCATTTGGCTTGGAGCTCTGCAGCATGGTCTGTATCAGGTAAGCTTGCAGCATGGCCTGCATCAGGTAAGTTCTACTCTATGAGCTTGGCGCCTATGGTGCCAGGACTGACTCTCCATATGAGCCTAGCGCCATAGGCGCCAGGACCGCACCCAAACAGAGCCTAGCGGGGGTTTTTGGGCTTGCTAAAAATAACTTGATGCCTGCTTCTGGGGTCGCTCGACCTGGTCTGGGTCCCCGGGGGTATGCATCATGACAGCACTCCCCCCCCCAAGGCCCCTCCTAAAGTCATTCTTCCCCGTGGTTTTGGTTTGTCTGGGAAATTTCAATGGAATCTTTTCACCAATCAAGGTGCATGCACGTGGTCACTAGGTTCCCAAGACCTTTCCTGTGGTCCGTAACCTTTCCAGTCGATTAAATAAAAAAGTTTTGACTTCACCATCTTGGAGTCCAGGATGTTCTTAACTTCAAATTCGGGTTCCCCGTCTATAAGGATGGGGTCTGGTGGCTTCGTTAGTCTTTTCCCTGGTTGCACTGGCTCCAAAAGTGACACATGAAAGACGGGGTGTTTTTGCATATTAGCAGGTATGTCCAACTTGACGGCCACCGGGTTGATAATGCCCTTAATAGAGTAAGGTCCCAAATATCTAGAGTTAAAGGTCCGCGTTCCCTTGAGAGGTATGTGTTTTGTGGCCAACCATACTTGGTCCCCTATCTGGTACTGTGGAGTATCACTTCTATGCCGATCAGCATCTTTCTTATATTTCTCCTTCGCCTGTTTTAAATGTGCAGTTGCCTCCTTATAGGCTTGTGTAATCGTAGCGTGTAGATGGTCCACTGCGGGCATTTCTAAGTGTTGGGGTGAGACAAGGTCTGAGGTTCGAGGGTGGTGCCCATATAGGGTTTAAAAGGGGCTTTGTCCAGTTCCAGAATGTACTGAATTATTGTATGCATATTCGGCGATCCAAAGAATGTCCTTCCAATTACTCTCAGTCAGATGTAACATACAACGCAGGTATTGTTCAAGAGTCTGGTTGGTCCTCTCCGTTTGACCATCGGTCTGGGGTGGTGACTGGTCGATAATCTCACGTCGATTTGCGCCAATTGACAACATTTCTTCCAAAAATGTGAAATGAATTGACTGCCCCGGTCAGAGACCAACACGGACGGAAATCCATGTATGTGAACAATGTTTTCGAGGAATTCTTTGGCCAGGATTGAGGCTGAAGGTAGTCCTTTTAAAGGAATAAAGTGGGCCATCTTGGAGAAAAGATCCACAATAACTAGAATGGTGTTAAACCCATTACAAGGAGGTAGATCTGTAATAAAGTCTAACTATAAGGTGTGCCATGGTGTAGGCGGAATGTCTAAAGGTTGTAAGAGTCCAGCTGTTTTTTTCTTTTGACTTTTGTTTTGGGCGCAAATGCCACAAGACATCACAAATGCTTTACTATCCTTTCGCCAGGTGGACCACCAGAATTGTCTTTTAATTTTAGCTTCAGTTTTTGCAAACTCCATTAGGGTATCATGATAACGGTAAATGACTAGCTCTTGTAGTTCCTTGTGTGGCAGAAATAGCCGACCTTGGTAATAAGGCAGATCATTGGTGACAGAGTAGTCCGGGCCTTTCTTTACCCAGTCCTGCAGGGCTGTAGGATCAAAGAGTTGCTGGATCTTTACCTGAATGTCCTCTAGTGTCTGTAGAGTAGTCATGCCAAGAATCCTTTGTTCGGAAATTATAGGTACTGGTTCTGGGTTCACTTATGCCTCTCCCATCCCTATTCGGGATAAGGCGTCTGCTTTACAGTTCTTACAACCTTGTCGATAGGTTACCACGAAATCGAACTCAGCAAAGAACAATGCCCATCAGAGTTGACGTGACGATTGGGCCTTGGCTGTTTTTAAATGCTGTATGTTCCAGTGATCGGTGATCACAGTAATGGTATGCCTGGCACCGAGAAGATACTGCCGCAAAGCCTTGAAGGTGGATTTAATGGCTAATAACTCCTTGTCGGTAACTGCATAGTTTAACTCGGGTGCCGAGAACTTTCTGGACCAAAATGCTACTGGGTGAAGCTGGCCAGTTTCAGGGTCCTTTTGAGACAGGACAGCTCCCATGGCTAGACTGGATACATCAATTTCCACTATGTATGGAAGTTCAGGGTGCGGGTGTTTTAACACAGGTGGAGATATGAATTTCACTTTCAGCTCTTGGAAGGCATTTTCAGCTTCTTCAGTCCACATAAAGCGTTTATTTTTTCGCAAGAGTGCTGTGATGGGATGTACGATATGTGAAAAATCTGGGATGAATCTGTGGTAGAAATTGGCAAAGCCGAGCATGCTTTGTACTCCTTTAACTGAACTTGGTGATGGCCACTTAAGGATTGCGTCCACCTTTCGTGAGTCCATTCGGACTCCCTTTGAGGTCAGGATAAACCCCAGGAATTCAACTTCTGTGGCATGAAAAACACATTTTTCTAGTTTTGCATATAGTTTGTGCTGGCGCAATTTCCCAAGGACTGCTCGGACGTGCTTCACATGGTTAGATTCTGAGGAGGAGTATACTAGAATATCATCGATATACACAACAACACAAACGTCAATGAGTTCACGAAGGACATCGTTCATGAAGTATTGGAAGGCTGCTGGTGCATTGCACAACCCGAAAGGCATCACTTGGTATTAGAATAACCCATACTTAGTGTGGAAAGCAGTCTTCCATTCGTCGCCCTCTTTTACACGTACCAGATGGTATGCCCCCCGGAGATCTAATTTAGTGTATATACAAGCTTCTCCAGCATGGGGTCTGGCATGGATTCACATGCTCATGAATATTCCCCGTCGTCAGGCTGGGAATCCTCGGTAAAGAAAAAACCAGTATCAGTTTCGTTTCTGATCTGTCTTTCGTAGTAATAACCAATCACTGGTCTCTGCGTCATACTGACCACAGCCAATGACTGCCCTCTACCTAAGCACCGCCTCTGGCAGCCATCTTCAGATTTTTACCGCACGTTCATGTGTTGGGATCCTCGTGCTATTGCTCTCGAGCGTTAGTGCTATTTTTTCACGTTTTTTTCTCAAAACTTCGTTTTTTCCAGTCAAAAGAGCCTCAAGCTCCACCGACTCTCCATCCGATCAACGGGGACCCGTGTCGGATTCGTCTGCGCTCCTCAAGGGTGAAGATTTCGTCGAGCTACGTTTTGGAGGACTCCAGAAGCTTCTCAGGCCCGGACATGGCCCAGGAGAAGGGAAGCTCGACGCCCGGAAAGCTGTTCAGGGTCTGCCCTGGATGCCAGCTGCAGAACGTCTTTAAGGAGGACGAACACTCCTTTTGTCTCTACTGCTTACATGAGGACAAGACGCACGTGGAGAAGGACTGTGCGTTTTGCGGCAATATGTCGGAGCGGACCATGAAGGACCGCCACCAACGCCTCGCCAACTGGCTGGAAGGGAAGAGCCCGTCAGGCGAGAAGAAGAGGAAGAAATCCACCTCGGAGGGAGTCCTCTTTTGTGCCCATCGATAGGACCCCCGTGAAATCCCTGGCGGGGAAGAAAAAGGGGGGGCAGGGCGTCATCGTAGATTCGGCTTCAGAGGAAGAGCTGATCGAGGTCTTAAGCCACGGCCTTTGGCGTGGATGAAGACCGGCCCGTCGGGATGGATCCCGACGCAGGTGACGACGACAGGATTCCCCTCTGCCAGCGCCGCAAGACAACTCGGCGGCCATTTTGTTGGCTATACAGTCCTTATGCTCAGAGATAAGGACGAGACTACCGTTGCCGACGGAGGAACCTCTCCCGTCGGGGGATCCTGAACCGGGACCTTCTGGTGTTCCCCCGCCCAAGAAAAGAAGGATTCACCCTCCACCTCCTTTTCAGCCGTCGCGACCCGTCCAGCCCTCCTCCCCGTCCACCCGAGGGGATGATACGGGGACTGACACGGCAGCGACGGGTACGGACGACGAGGTATACGACGAGGATCTCCCGTCGTCACCTCCCACCAGGGCTTCTCCGCCCGACGAGATTGGATCGTTCCACTCCATGATCGCCAGGGCATCCGAGCTTTTCCAACTCTGCCCTGAGGAGAAGAAAAAGGAAGGATTCCTTTATCAACGGCGCGAGGCCAAGAGGAAGACGGTCCTCGCGGTGCCTCTACTGGACGACATTTGGGATGAGGGCCTCGCCCTCCTCAAGAACCCTTCCACGACGCCAGCTAGAAGAGACCTGTACGAGAAGAAGTACCGGGTCCCGGACGCGGCCCCCCTGTGCCTTCGGGCGCAGCCTACCCCGGACTCCGTCGTCTCCGCGGCAGCCAGGAAGAAAGCGGGGGGGTGCGGCCTCCACATCGACTTCCCCACCGGACGGCGAGGGAAAGAAATTGGACGCTATGGGACGCAGGGTCATCTCGTCTGCAGCGACGACGATTAAAGCGGCCAACGCCTTGGCTATCGTGGCCTGCTACGACAGGGAGCTATGGTACAAACTGGCTCCCCTGCTGGACTTCCTACCGGATGACAAGAGGGCGGATGCCCTGGAGATCCTACAGGAAGGTGAGGTGGCGTCGGACCACGCCATCACTATTGCGACGGACATCGCCGACACTGGGTTTCGCCAGTTGGGCAACCGCGTGTGCCTTAGGCGGCGTGGATGGCTCAAGGCTACGGACTTCCGTCAAGACGTACAGACCAGAGTCCTGGACATGCCGTTCGATGGGAACAACCTGTTTGGGAAAACAGTGGACGATTCCCTTCAGGCCATTAAAGCGGACACTGAGACGGCCCGGGCCCTTGGGATTCTACAGCAACGACGGACGCCCTTTCGGAGCAGCGGAGGCAAGGGCGCCTCCAAAGGTTCCGGCGGCGGTTCCTCTATCTACCATCAAGCGGCCCGCTCATCGTCTCAGAAGGCCTACAGAGGACGAGGCAAGTCTGGCGGACCCCGCCGTCGTCGCCTAGGAGGTCAAGGCGGCAAAGCCTCGTCGAAACAGGATTGTACCGGCCGTGGGGTCGGGTCCCCACCGAAGCACCCCGGTGGGAGGCCGGCTGGCGAGCTTCGTCAGCGTGTGGGAGTCCATCTCCACCGACCGTTGGGTGCTGGACGCCTTAGCCCGGGGCCACGCGCTCGAGTTTCAAAGAAGGTGCCCGCGCGTCCCCCCCGTGGCCAGGAAAGAGCTTCTCGTCCCTCAGCTTCTCCTGGAAGTAAAGGCGTTGCTCAGGAAGGGTGCCATCGAACTCGTCCCAAAGAGGCTTCGGGGCTCCGGAGTTTACTCGAGATACTTCCTCGTGAAGAAGAAGACGGGAGGATGGCGCCCCATCCTAGACCTGCGACGTCTGAACAAGTTCATCAAGGCGCAGAAGTTCCGGATGGTCACCCTCCAGCACGTCCTGGGTCAGCTGGAGGAAGGAGACTTCCTGTCGTCGTTGGATTTGGAGGATGCCTACTTCCATATTCCCATCCTAAAGGGGCACCGAAAATTCCTCAGGTTTGTGGTCCAAGGGCGTCACTACCAGTTCAAAGCCCTCCCCTTCGGACTACGGTCGGCACCCAGGGTATTTACCAAGTGCCTTGCACCGGTGGCGGCGCAGCTGCGCCGCGAGGGGATCCACGTCTACCCCTACCTGGACGACTGGCTCATCCGAGCCAAGACGAGGGAGCTCGCCGTGGAGCACACGGCAAGGACCGTCCAACTTCTCACGGACCTGGGATTCTCCGGGAACTACGCCAAGTCCCACCTGGTACCCATGCAAAACGCACTGTTTCTGGGAGCGAAGCTCGACACAGTGTCCCTTCTGGCCTCCCCTTTGGAGGAAAGGACCAGGTCCATCCTGGGCAAGGACGCGGCCAAGGTGAGGTCCATCAAGTCCCTCCTCGGAATGATGTCTTCTTGCATCTACCTCATTCCCATGTGCAGGCTCCGGATGCGCCCGTTGCAGGAGTTCCTGGACGCGCGCTGGATCCAAACGACGGGCAGCTTCGAGGAGAGGATCACACTCGACGAGAGTTTCCGCCGAGCGGTCCGGTGGTGGGGCACCCGCGCGCATCTGACGGCGGGCATGGACTTCCAGACCACCAGGAGACAGTGACCACGGATGCCTCCCTGGAAGGGTGGGGAGCGCACACCCAAAATCTGCACGCGAGAGGCCTCTGGCTCCCGACGGAGAAGTCCCTCCATATCAACGTCCTGGAGCTCCGTGCAGTGTTCTGGGCCTTCAGATCCTTCCTTCCGTCCCTCAAGGGCAAGGTGGTGAGGATCTTCACCGACAACACCACCACCATGTTTTACATCAGGAAACAGGGCGGAACCAGGTCCCCAGCACTGTCCAAGGAGGCGCAGGACCTGTGGCATTGGGCCGTCGCCCAAAGGATGTTTCTGGTGCCGTTTCATCTGGCAGGGATAAAAAACACCATCGCCGACTCACTCAGCAGGGAGCTGCGCTCGTGCCACGAGTGGGAATTACGGCAGGATCTAGTGGATCGCCTCTTCCGACGGTGGGGCACACCCCAGATCAACCTGTTCGCGACGGCGACGAACTCCAAGTGCCGGAGGTTCGCCAGCAGGTTTCCCCAGGCGAGGAGCATGGGCGATGCTTTCTCGTTCCCCTGGGAGGGCCTGTTCCTCTACACGTTCCCTCCTTTGCCACTGCTAATCCGGCTCGTCAACCAGCTCAAGAGGTCACGGTGCAGGATGATTCTCGTCGCACCTGCGAGGCCGAGGCAGATATGGTTCCCGGACCTTCTGGACTTATCAGCATCCCCGCCAATCAGGCTGCCGGTGGACGCAGATCTACTCTCCAGGGAAGGAGGCGCCATCCTCCACCACGACCCGAAATCGCTGAACTTGCAGGCCTGGCTCCTGCAGCGCTAGAGTTTGGAGGATACGACATACCGGCCGACTGCAGAGAGGTTCTTGCAAAGGCCAGGGCGTCCTCGACTCTTAAATGCTACGGACACAAATGGAAGAGGTTCTCTGTCTGGTGCCACGCACAGAAGATTAACCCTCTACGGATTACGGCTCCCCAGGTACTGCCGTACCTGCTGACGCTGGCCAAAGCTGGACTGGCACACGCGTCCATCAAGATTCATCTTGCTGCGATCTCCCGATACACCAGGACCACGCGCCGGACGTCCTTGTGGTCTCATCGTCTGGTGAAAGAGTTCATGAAGGGACTGTTCAGATCGTTCCCGCCGGTGAAGGCTCCGGCCCCGGCGTGGGAGCTCAACGTGGTGCTGACCAAGCTCATGGGACCTCCGTTCGAGCCTCTGCACTCGGCCCCGTTGAAGTTTCTGTCGTGGAAAACAGCGTTTCTTGTGGCCATCACCTCCGCACGACGGGTGGGAGAGATCCAGGCCCTTTCCTGCAAGGCCCCGTACTTGACTTTTCACGACACGAGGGTAGTGCTCAGGACGCACCCCTCCTTCATGCCCAAGGTACCATCGGACTTCCATCTCAACGAACCCTTGGTGTTGCCTGTGTTCTTCCCGTCGCCTTCGTCGCCGGCTGAGAGGACTTTGCACTCGCTGGATGTGGCTAGAGCGCTGAAGTTCTACGTGGACCGCACGAAGTGTTTTCGGAAGACGTCACAACTCTTTGTGAATTTTGGACCTGTCAATCAGGGGAAGGCTCTCTCGAAGGCTTCCATTTCCAGATGGCTCTCCGGCTGTATCATGTACTGTCATCGGTTGGCAAACCGACCGCTGCCTGGCCGTCCGAGAGCCCATTCCACCAGAGCGATCGCAGCCACCACGGCGTTCCTTTCTGGTGTGCCCCTGCTGGACATATGCAGGGCTGCTACGTGGAGGTCGACGCACACCTTCACGAAATTCTACTGCGTCGATCGGGATTCCAGGGAGGAGTCCAGGGTCGGCCAAGCAGTGCTGCGCAACCTGTTCGCCTGAGGTGAGCCTGGTGAGGAGGTAAGATGCTTAATGTTGGGTTTGATGTAATGCTTAATGTTGAGCCTTTGCCACCTCCCGTGGTTGTGCATGTGTGTACTGCTATGTATTCTTTATTCATGAGCATGTGAATCCATGCCAGACCCCATGCTGGAGAAGGAACAAGTTACTTACCTGTAACTGTTGTTCTCCAGCATGGGTCTGGCATGGATTCACATGCGAACCCTCCCGCCTACCCCTCTGCGGCTCTTCACTTCGTCATACTGCCACTTCACGTGCTTCCAAATCTGAAGATGGCTGCCAGAGGCGGTGCTTAGGTAGAGGGCAGTCATTGGCTGTGGTCAGTATGACGCAGAGACCAGTGATTGGTTATTACTACGAAAGACAGATCAGAAACGAAACTGATACTGGTTTTTTCTTTACCGAGGATTCCCAGCCTGATGACGGGGAATATTCATGAGCATGTGAATCCATGCCAGACCCATGCTGGAGAACAACAGTTACAGGTAAGTAACTTGTTCCGTCCTTCACTTGGTCTAGTAGTTCAGGGATCAGAGGCAATGGGTATCGGTTCTTAACAGTTATCTGGTTCAATGCGCGGTAGTCTATGCACGTTCTGAGGTCACCTTCCTTTTTGGGCACGAAGAACAAAGCTGAAGATGCAGGGGACTTGGATGGGCGAATAAAGCCATTGGCAAGGTACTGGTCTAAGTATTGTCGTAGGTGAAGGTTCTCCGGTTCCGTAAGGGCATAGATCCTGCTACAAGGGGGTTGTGCACCGGGTATGAGATCGATTTGACAATCGTACGATCTGTGAGGAGGTAAGGTGTTTGCCTGTTCCTTTTCGAAGACATCCTGGAATTCTTGGTATTCTGGAGGTAGTTGCATGACTGCTGTGGTTACTGTGACCAGGCCTGCGTTCTGATTTTTCTTTGGGTAACAGGTTTGTGCACAATCCGGCAAGGTTATTCTCTTCTCTCGCCAATCAATACAAGGATTATGTGTTTCCAACCAAGGTATCCCCAGTATTATTTGGAACTGTGGGGCTTTGATTGGATCAAACACAATAGTCTTTCAATGCCCATCCTGACCCAATAGTGTCATCTCTGCGGTGGAATGAGTTACAGGCCCAGAGGCAATTTCAGTTCCATCGACTGTGGTGATGACATCTGAGGTGGTTTTTCGGCAGAGAGGTAGATTCATCCTGGAAGCCAATTCATAGTCCACATAGTTTCCTATGGCCCTGCTATCAATGTATGCCCTTACTGCGTGCATACGCAATGGCTGCCCTGGATCTACGAGGACCATTTGTATGATGAAATGAGAGGTCTGAGTATCCTTCTTCAAGCTCGGCAAGCGGACCTCTACGCTTGTCGGGCGTGGTCGTTTCCCGAGTCTGACTCCATATGGCTTTTATCAGCAGCTCCTATCACCTTATTGGGTGGTTTTACAGGGCAATCCCGTAGAAAATGCCCAGAAGTTCCACAATATAGACACAATTGCATTTGCCGTCTCCTTTCTCTTTCCTTCTGGGTTAAGGGTCCTTTAACCCCTCCAATTTGCATGGGTTCTGAAGCATCTGCTCCTTTGGGGTTAGCGTGGGTTTTGACCAACACCCGGTTCTCAAACTTGGCTCGATCAGCCTTTCTGTTGTGAAGTCTGTGATCTAACTGGACCACTAAGTCTATGGGCCTCATTACGACCCAGGCGGTAAGGGGTTTACGGCAGCATAAACAGCGCCGACCCTTACCGCCCGAGTACGAGGTCCCTTAGCGCCATGGCGGATTTAACACCTGCCCCTATGGGGCAAAAATGGGAATGGGGAAGGGTAAATGGGGATTGGGGACTTACCGCCCCGCCAAGGTCGGAATGGGGCGGTAAGTCCGCCAACCACCATGGCGTAAACATAGTTTACGCCATGGTGGTAAAGTCACGGCCCAGGCGGTAACTTACCGCCTGGGTCGTAATGAGGCCATATATATTTAGCGCAGTCTTGAGGTGGGTTCACGACTTGAGCCAAGACATCCTTGAGTTCTCCTCGAAGGCCTCGATAAAATAACGTGATTCGTTTTACCTGAGGCCATCCAGGTTCCACTATTAACCTATTAAAGGTTGCGATGTAGGGTAGAAGGTCCTGGTTACCCTGTCCTAGGGACAAAAGTTCGTTATCCAGGGCCTGTCCTTGGGAGTGCCGGGCAAATAGTCTTTCCATGCTAGTTTGAAAGCCCTGAAAATCCTGAAGAATTGGGTCATCCTGAGTAACTAGTGGAATTGACCAATCAGCTGCTCTGCCGCTGAGATATGACAATACAAAGGCTACCTTGGCTTGATCGTTTGGGAAGGCTCCAGGTCTGCATAAGTGCAAGCGGCATTGGTTCATAAACACGGCAAACCTTTTGGGGTCTCCGGCAAAGCGTTCGGGTGGGGCTAATGGAATATTTCCTGGTAGGTTTATTTGCACAGGGTTACTCAATAACACAGGAGCTGGATTTCCCCCGGAACCAGGTAGGGGTGCTTGTCCAGCCTGGCTTTGCAATAGTTGCCTAGCAAGGTCATCAGTTCGCTGCTTTGACAAAATCAGTTCTCTCCTAAGAGCATTGGTTTCTTGATGGGCGGAATGCACTTCAGCCCTCAGTTCCCCTAGTAATTGGGCCAATTGGTCAGTCTCTGAGGTATCCATAACGCCCGGGTGGGAATTTGTGGGTATGCTTTGCGTTCTGTTACGCTCACCTGGCTCCCACAGAGGCGTCGATCTGAACTGCACAGCTGCGGTCTCCACCAATGTGACGCGTAGGGCCGAGATGACGGACTGGACTGGCCCACCTAGCTTCGTTTGCTTGGCCCGTAGGAATATTCTTCTGCAAATGGAGAAAGGGAATTAACCACCCGTGGAGTTGAGCGTAAATCCCCCCACCCCCGCTGTTCTCCCCACAGATCACCTTTGATGTCCCCTCCTATAGTCTCACCTGATGGTTTGAAAAGATGAGCTCTCCATCCTGCATTGAGCGCAGGGGCGCGTTGATAACCAGTTGCTTCACTGGCTCGAAGGAATTGGTGAGTTCCAGAACAATATTGACTCCGAAAAATATGTAGTTCGTAAGAGTTCACATGTCTGACTTTCACTCTTGTCTGATTCCTTGCAGTTGCCGCTTGACCCCAGCGAAGAGTTCCTCGTGGTAGCTGACGAAGTTCAGGTAAGGATTTGGCTTATCCTACACAGTTCAATAAAATAAGGCCAGAATGTAACCTGTGGCTTGCTCCCTTATTCAGGTGTGGAGAGAAAATATGAAGTTCGGGGAATAATGCCTCCGGCGGTAAAATTAGGTAAGTCTATTGTGGTGAGAAGAGTTCCCCTTGTTTGTCCCTTCGTCTCACCTTGTTGTCCTTTTGTTCCCCTTAGGGGCCGGGGTACGGTGAGGATGCAATGGAGACTGCGCCGACCCGTGAAGAGGAATAGTACCCACGGCGGTAATCAGGTAAGTCTATGGGGGTAGTTACTATTGCCTCGGTTTATTCCCTTGGCTCACCTTTGCTGTTCTTGTGTTCCCCTTAGGTGCCAGAGTGCGGCGGGAACGTGCAGAAGGATGCGGTGGATCGTGAGGATGCTGCGAAGGCCAGTGAGTTCAGCGCGGCGCTGCAGCAGGCGAGGCGGCGCGTGTAAAATGCTTCTTTCTTCCAGCTCGAAGGCGCAGTGCATCCGGAATTCAGGTAAGGATCGAAGGTTTTGCTCTTATTCTAATCTCTTCTCCTTCTGTTCCTCCCTTTTTCTAGGAGCTGCAGGCTCGAGGCGGGCATGGCAGAAGACTGGATGCAGGCTTGCAGACACGGTGAGCGTTACGCTGCTGGATGCAGAATAACATGAAGCGTGTGTTGCTCTTCGGGTGTGGTTTAAATAGCCTCCAAAATAGTCCCAGGTAAGTATTCCTCCCAGCCCCACCCGAGTAAAAAATAGTCCCTAGGTAAAATAGTCCCTTCCAAGCCTCATTTGGCTTTGAGCTCTGCAGCATGGTCTGCATCAGGTAAGCTTGCAGCATGGTCTGCATCAGGTAAGTTCTACTCTATCAGCCTGGCGCCTACGGCGCCAGGACTGACTCTCCATATGAGCCTGGCGCACCCAAACAGCCCCTAGCGGGGGTTTTTGGGCTTGCTCAAAATAACTTGATGCCTGCTTCCGGGGTTGCTGGACCTGGTCTGGTTCCTCGGGGGTAGGCATCATGACACCCGGAGCGTTCAGTGTTCCAGGAAGGATTCCAGGAAAGGTCGGGTAGCAATCCAGGAGGGAAGGCAACGAGTCCAGGAAGTTATAGAAGTAGCTTGCACGGCTCCGCAAAGCAGAGATAGCGAGGAGCGGCACAGAACAACACACCTGGAGGGAAGGGAAAAGGCTAACCGCAAGGAAGCCAAAAGATTAGGGAAAACTGGACATAGGAAGGACTCAGAGATACAACTTGCCGGAACGAACAGCACGGACAAGCTTAGCGTTGGGATGCGCCGAGCCGTGGGGGCGTGTCTTTTTTCAAGGAAGCAACAGACATTACTGGGAGACTAGACCGCATGTTTCCCCGCGGCGTCGGCCATTTTGGATGTATAATGGATGCAATAATACACTGTTTGAGGGACCATGTTGTCCAGAAGGGGCGGAATCTGTGATTCATGACAGTGTTGGGATAATACTGCCCCCAGAGCGACATCAGAAGTGTCGGCTCCAACCACAAAAGGCAGTTTCGGGTCTGGATGTTGTAGCACCGGAGCGGACGTGAAAGCCACCTTAAGTGCTTCAAATGCTTTGTCAGCGGCAGAATCCCACAAGTATGACCTCTTACTGCTGGTGAGAGCCATAAGGGGTGCCACAATCTCAGAGAATTACCTCACAAAGCACCTATAAAAGTTGGAGAAGCCAAGGAATGACTGCAGTGACTTCAAGTTCTTTGGGGCTGGCCATTCCAAAACTGCCCTGACTTTGGAAGAACACATTCTAATCCCCTGGTCCGTAATCTCATAGCCTAGGAATTCAACAGAGTTAACATGGAATATACACTTTTCCAACTTGGCTTAGAGGGAGTGGTCCTGTAATCGTTGCAAGACTTGACTGACGTGGTGTACATGGAGGTCATAAGAATCGGAATAGATCAAAATATCATTGAGATAAACGGTGATGAATCGATCCATCATATCCCTAAAAATGTTACTCATAAAGTGTTGGAATGTTGCAGGGGCATTGCATAGGCCAAATGGCATTACACAATATTCGAATAGCCCGTACTTGCTTTTAAATGCCGTCTTCCACTCATCCCCCTGTCTTATTTTCACCAAATTATAGGTACACGACGGTCAAACTTAGTGAAGATTGTCGATGAACCTAGCTGGTCCAGAAGTACAGAGATCAGTGGAATTGGGTACTGATTTCTGATGGTAATAGCATTCAGAGCACGATAATCTACACAAGGCTGAAGATCCCCTTTCTTTTTTGGCACAAAGAACAACGGGGAAGCCGCTGGAGAGCTTGAAGGGCAGATGAAACCAGTTTGTAAGGATTTATCAAGGTACTCCTTTAGGAACAAATCCTCCTTCCACTTCCACATTAGGGATTAGATCCGGCCTGAAGGTATCTTGGCTCCGGGTGTCAAATCAATGGGACAGTCATAGGGCCTGTGTGGCAGGAGTATTTCTGCTCCTTTCACGTCAAATACATCCTTAAAACTCATGTATTCCTTGGGCAAAGGAGTAGACGTGATAGCTCCCACTGAAGACGAGGCATTCAAGAGCGGGCAACAAGGAGTACGAGGTTCTAACTCGGAGGACTAACACAACGTTTCACAGTGACTAGACACAAAGTCAACCTCGCCAGTCTTCCAGTCCACCACTGGATTGTGGCGTCTTGACCAGGGCAACCCCAGGATCAACCGATATTGGGGAGCAGCAATGAGGTCAAAACATATGGTTCCTGTGTGTCCATTGTTCGTGATCATAGTCAGGTCTGTAGTTTGTTCTGTAACCAAGCCAGAAACCAACGTGGTACCGTCCACGGCATTGACCAATTCCGGTTGAGACTTAGATGTGACAGAGATGCCCAATTTTCGGGCGAAGGCATCATCAATATAGTTGCCGGTGGCTCCTGAATCAAACTCTGCATCAATAAACCACTCATGTTTGGGAAAGCATAAACATTGAGTGGCAATAGTAAAGGGCTTAGAAGCTGAGGAGTCAAAAGATGCAGAGCTCAGCAGTTCGACCCCTTCTACTGCTGAGCTTTGGCATTTCCCTGCTGCTTTGTTTTTTTTGTTGCAAGCCTTCAAAAGGTGTTCTGAGAAACCGCAATAGAAGCAAAATTGTCCCTTTTCCTTGACTCCCTCTCCTCTGCTGTCAGCGGACCCCGGACCACACCAATCTGCATGGGTTTCATGTTTCCTGGAGTAGAGTGTGTTGGCATCATGGCCAAAGGAACTAGCGCCCGCTTTATGCCTTTCCTCTCTGTTCTACGTGCATCAATTAGCAGCACCATGTCAAGGAGCTCAGGAAAGGCAGTGGGAACAATAGGCACTGTTGCTAGAGTATCCTTTAAGGAATCCGAGAGCCCTCTGTAAAATAATGATGCCTTCTTATCTTCCGGCCAACCCGCCTCTGCTACGAGCTAATTAAACTTGGCAAGGTAAGATAACAGAGTAGAGTCACCTTGTTGTAACCCTAAAAGCTCAAGATCAGCAGCTTGTGCCTTTTACCGAGTATCGAAGACTCGACTCATAGCCTCAATAAGGGCATCACAGTCAAACAACAACCAGCTTCCCTGTTCCAGCAATGGATTGGCCCATGATGCAGCAATACCGCCTAGATGTGATGACAAGAAGGCCGCCTTGGTTGTGGAATCAGGGAACAAGGATGGTCTGCAAAGAAAGTGCAAGCGGCACTGATTCGGAAAAGTATGAAAGGTCTTGGGATCCCTGTTAAACCTTTCAGGCGGGGCAAGTGGGAACTGTGTAGTCATATACACTGGCCCCGATTCCTGTCTGGGCAAAACCAAACCGGAACCCGAGGCCTGTGCATGGTCTGGGACTGGTGGCCCAGCAGATTGCATCCCGGCCTGTGGTTCATTAATACACTGTTGCGTAGAAGCATGGACAGTAGCCATTTCTGCTCTTAATTCTGAGAACATTTGCATGATTTGAGCTAATGTCTTGTTCGGGTCCATGGTAGGCTTCTGAATTTGTCAGAACTCGCCTTGATGTTGCCCATGAAGTGTTAACGATGAATTTTACCTAACAATATAACCCTGTGTATGAATGTGAAACCAATACCAAGGGATCCATTATTCGGAAGAATGGACCCGAACACGAACAGCAGACCTCCTAGAACCGGAACGGAAAAGCAGATTAGATGCAATCCTTTCACCATAACACAATGATAAACACAGTGTGAAAACTACACCAACCTGCAGCTGGATAACTGATAACAATGAGTTGTTACAACGAAAGGTTGGTAGTGGACCCTTATCTGTGGGTTATCACAATCAGAGAAGACCTGGGGTACATGAGAACATGGATACAATAAGCTTAGACCCAAGTAGCAGTCTATGATGATAGGATTCTATATATGCACGTAGGGGTAGTTAACACTCTTACAGTGATCTGGGAAGTTGAGGCTCCTAGGGCGTAGCAGTAGCCAGAAACACTAGACGTAAACCCAAGAAGCACTTGATCGGGTAAGGGGCCTTGCCCGATGGCACGCGTACGCCTATTGGACAGGAAGTCTCTGTTGGAACCCAGCGAAACGAGGATGCTCCTCTGCAACCTCCCAACGTATGTAGGAAGTCTCTAGTCCATACGGGATGTGGCGAGAAGGTTAGCCTTCCGGGCTTACTAGTCTGTGTTTCCAGCTGGAGAGCAGTGTGTAGCCGTGTGAGTAACAGCCAGGATTCGATTGTGAGAATATCTGTGAAACAGGCTGAGTTGACACCAGAGCAGGTACGTAATGTCCAAAGGAAAAAACAAGCAGTCCGTCTAAAGTTCCGTGTTGGCAAAGGGCGAGCCCGTAGAATCTGGAAAGCAAATGCAAGCAATCCGTGTAGAGTTCCGTGTTGGCAACGTGGCGGGCAGTACTATTCCAAAGTGAGGGAGCAAGACAGAAAAGCAGGTCGGAATATGGGAAGCAGGGTTCGTCAACGGTAGCAGGCGCAAGGAAACCAGGTAACTCTTAGCAGACAGGGCTTAGGCAAGACGGAATCCAAGGAAAGAACCGGCTCGAGATCAAGAAAACCAGGAAATCAGTAGTCCGTAAACAAAACGCAAACACACTTCAGCAAATTCAGAAGCACTGGTCAAGTGGCAAGAAGGCGCTTAAAAACGAATGGAATCACATGACTTGCAACGTGCGTGTGACATGGAGACGTCTTAGTACGCCCCAATCTCCATGGTATCTGCCAACGCTTCCCATAGAGAGTGTGTTTTCCTACCGCTGTACGTGCCATGTCCCGAAGGCTGCTAAGCAGTGAGAATACCCTGATCTGTTTATGGAGTGAACGCAAGCGCGCAGTGTGTGTAGTTTTGGGGCACTAGGATAATTAAGCAAAGAGAGACGTGATGTGTGACCGGAGATACTCCCTGGATTTCTGACACAGTGCAGCGGGTGTGGGCTTGGCGATTCCCATCTGAAATTCTGGAAGATTTGGTACTGAAAGATGAAATTGAAAGCAAGTTCTTTGAATTCAATTTGATGCAGGAACCCTCTGCAAATGTAACTTGGGACACTTTTAAAGCGACTCTCCATGGAGTCTTCATAGCAGAAGCTGCTTATAGACGGAAACAAAAAATAGCTTTGGAGACAGAACTGGAGTAAGAATTACAACAAATAATGGTGAAAATGGAAACAAAAGTAGGCCCCTCTATTCAAAAAGCATATAGAACAGTGAAGGGCTTCAAGCAAAAAAGGCCAAAAAATCTTTATTAAATATTTGACAGATTTATTATGTTAAAGCCACTTGGGCAGAACGCGTATTAGCTAGACAACTACGCCAAAGAATAGCATCACATACTATTCAGTTGATCCAATCACTTGCAGGAGAAACAGTAACGGAAACACATCAAATCATATCGCAGTTTCATACTTTCTATTCAAAACTTTACCTTTCAGAGTGTCTGGACACATAAACCCTGGCAACTTATTTAGAGGCTTTTACCATCCCCAGGATAGCAGTAGATAATTGGGAACACCTTGAGAGTGGCATCACCACAGAAGAAGTACTCAGGGTCATTAATTCTCTTCCCCCGAATAAATCCACAAGTCTGGATGGATTTCCTGCTCTGTTTTATAAGTCATACTGCAGAGTACTGGCCCCAAAGCTTGTATATCTATACAGCACGTTTATACAGTCAGACTGTATATCCCCCACCATGGAGTAGACAAAGACAGTTCTGTTACCAAAGTCCGACAAGGACCCTAGTAGATGTGGAACCTACCATCCTATCGCACTAATTAATTTAGATGCTAAAATGTACTCCAAAATATTAGCTAACAGAATAGAAGATCTACTCCCCACAATCATACACCCGGACCAATTAGGCTTTATAAAATATTGTCACACTCGCAATAACATCAGGTGCACCTGCCACGTCTTAGAGAAGGTGGGCAGAAAGGATATTTCAGCGGTCCTACTATCTCTTGACACCGAAAAAGCCTTTGACCGGGTCGAGTGTTCGTTTCTATTTATGGCCATGGCCAGGATGGGCTTCGGTCCGAAGTTCATGCAGAAAATAAAGGTAAACTATAAATCTCAGTTAGCCCACTTATTGATTAATGGACAACTCTCTCCCTCCATTGCTCTCCAAAGGGAAACTAAACAGGATTGGCCGATGTCACCCTTGTTACATGCCATATGTCTGGAGCCATTCCTTGCTAGGATCCGTCAAACGGAAGATATCCTAGGAATACATTTTGGGGGGATAGTGCATAAAACGATGGCCTATGCAGACGATATGTTGCTTGTTTTATCTGATCAAGCCACAACATTACCCGCAGTAGAACGCGAGTTAAACAGGTATGGCTCAGTGGCAGGTTTGAAAATGAATCACTCCAAATCGGAAATTTAAAATCTTTCTCTTTCCCCCAAAGAAGTACAGTTACTGCAAACAAACTCAATTTGGTTGGGCACAAAATCATATTAAATTATTGGGTGCCACCATAACCCTTGAAATAGCCGGGTGGTCTGGATCTTTCAAATTTTCAAAAATGTTATCGAGCTGCTCAATTCCGAATAGTGAAGGACTGGTGGGGACTAGATGTTGAGAAACGGTGGGTACAGATGGAACGCACGTTAGGAGGACCACAGCTCTGTGAAATGTCATGACTTCCCAAAAGAGATCAACTGCCCAATATCCATAAGAGTAGGATTACAAACCTGGTGGAAGAGGTTTTGGATACTGCGGCAAAGCAATATGTCATGAACTTCAGATCACGCCCCTTTTGGACCTCCTGGTCCTTGTCTCAACGGGGTTTACATTCCGTACTACTTCCAACATGGCCGTCCAGAGCTGAAGCCCTTGCTCGCTCCATGCACTGAACGCGGCGTTATCTATTTATAGACCACGCCTTCCGCGGCTCCGCGCGTCTCAATGCTATTGCAGAGTAGCCCCAGATGTGTGTTCGTAGCTCGCGGTATTGTTTCCTTTGTCCCAGTGCTATTACCCGCTCCTGACCCTTTCCCCCTTCCTGGTTCCAAGCATTTGTAGCCTTTCCCAGTCTCCCGGATTCCTGGACTCCGTGCTCCCGGAACTAAACGCAACCTGGAACCAGACGAGACTCGAGCAGTGCTGTTCAAGACCAGGAGCGTTCGCAAGAAGGGAGCGATCGAATACACCGGCAAACACCGGACCCATGTGAGAAGGGGGGAACTCCTTGACAGTTTGAGACACCACCCGATCAAACCTAAAAACGAGATGGAAGCCGTCGTGCAGGACTTAATGCGACGCATGCAAGAATTATCAACCGAGGTTCAAAATCTTAAGGCGGAAAGCGCTGCGCTCAAACAATTGGTCTTATCCCGGGATTCTGCTACAAAGGAGGGTGACCTGTTGGGCGGTATTGTTGACAAGTATGATGGTTCGGCAAAAACACTTCGCGGATTCCTGGATTCATGCCTGGTCCACTTTACCTCTAAGCCCTATTATTTCTCAACTCCTAGGGCTAAGGTGGGTTTCATCATATCCCACCTTTCCGGCAAGGCCTTAACTTGGGCAACAACTCTTGTTAACTCCGGCGATGCCCTCCTAGACGACTATGATGGGTTCATACAGGCCCTTAAAGGCATGTTTGACCGTCCAGAGCAGGTCTATACTGCCCAAGAACGCTTGCTGGACTTTCAACAGGGCTCCCAAGATATGCTCACTTATGTGACCAGATTTAAACAATTGGCTAAGGAAGCATACTGGTTCCCTGAGGCTAGTTTTACCCTGTTCAGGAGAGGCCTGAACGATGAGATCAATGATGAACTGGCCAGGGTGGCCAGACCAAATTAATTCCAAGCACTAATGGACCTGGCCTTGCAAATAGACTTTCGCATACAGGAAAGGAAGGCTGAAAGGAAGAAATCCAAGGGAAACCCACCCAAGACGTCCTTTGAGAACACAGCCAGAACGGACGCAAACCCAAGTCCAGCCCCAATACCTGAACCCATGCAAATTGGAGCCTTTCGTGGACCCATATCACCTCAAGAAAGATTGAGAAGGATCCATACGGGTTTGTGTATGTATTGTGCTTCAGACAAACATTTGGTCAGGGAATGTCCTCTGGCACCTCCTCGACGTTCGGGAACCACCAGCTCCCGATCTTAAATGGAGCAGAGATTTGGGAGAAAGATGTTTGCTCCACATAAAGTCCATCCTTGAACTCTCCTGGACAAAACAGTTTGGTGATACTACAGGCCTTCCTGGCGCCCTCCAAAGACAAGACCTATCCCATTCTGGCCTTGGTGGACTGCGGAGCTATGGGAATTTTCATTGATCAAGACTGGGCTCTTAGTCATCATATTCCGTACGAGACACGAAACACCATGCAGCCGGTGGAAGCAATTGACGGAAGACCCCTCTCTTCAGGACCCATAAGACTGCAGACTAAAGAGATCCAACTTTCCATAAACCATCATCAAGAGCGGATTACATTCGACATCATTAAGTCAGCCCATTACCCCATGATTTTGGGAATGCCCTGGTTACAAAAGCACAATCCGTATATCAATTGGACAGCAGGATCATTATTCCCGGGCTCAGAGTTCTGTATGTCCCAATGCCTATCCCTGGACCCCTCCTCGGTAAATTCTAAAGAACCACCAAGAGACCAAGAAACACCGCTCATGGTTTCCAATATCATACAAGTTCCAGAGGCCTATCAGGGATATGTTGATGTATTTTCTACTGCCATAGTCCAAGCCTTACCCCCTCACAGGCCCGAAGACTGTGCCATAGATACGGACCCCTCAGCTGTAATTCCCTTCAGTAGAATGTTCATTCTTTCCGAACCTGAGAAAAAGGCCCTTCGGGAATACCTAGACACTAATCTTGAAAAAGGCACCATAAAACCCTTGAAATCTCCAGCGGGTGCTTCGTTGTTCTTCGTTCCCAAGAAGGATACCAAGGAACTCAGACCTTGCCTCGACTATAGAGGCTTAAATCAATGCACCCTCACGGATCGGTACCCACTGCCCCTGATCTCGGATATCCTGGAAGCTGTGAGAGGAGCCGTAATATTCACCAAATTGGATCTCAGCGGTGCCTACCATTTGATCTGTATTCGGGAAGGAGATGAGTGGAAGACCGCCTTTAGAACACCCTTTGGCCACTACGAGTACCTGGTCATGCCCTTTGGACTAGCCAATGCCCCAGCAGTATTCCAACGTTTTATGGATAGGGTGTTCTCTGATATGTTGTGTCTCTTCGTCATTGTCTATTTGGATGACATATTGCTTTTTTCCAAAGACCCTCTGAAGCATGAAGGACATGTTAAGGCAGTTCTACAAAGACTCCGGGAACATCACCTCTTAGCCAAGCCTGAAAAATGTTTGTTTCACATTACCTCTGTGCACTATCTGGGATTTATCCTTAGTCCAGAGGGGATTGGCATGGACCCTTCAAAGGTAAAGGCCATTCTCGCCTGGCCTACTCCCACGTCCGTGAAACAAATCCAATCCTTCCTAGGACTATCCAATTTCTACCGAAAGTTCATAGCCACCTTTTCCGAGATTGTACAACCCATAGTGGCTCTGCTAAAAAAGGACACCCCATTTGTCTGGTCAACATTACAAGAAACTGCATTCCAGCGTTTGAAGACAGAGTTCACACAAGCTCCCATTTTGGCTCAACCCGATACAAGTCGACCCTTTTTAGTGGAAACGGATGTCTCTAATTACGCTATAGGAGCAGTGTTGAAGCAGAAAATGGAGGACGATTTGGAACACCCCGTTGCTTATCTTTCAAGAACCTTAACTCCTAGTGAAACACACTACTCCGTCCTGGAAAAGGAACTCTTAGCCATTCGCCAAGCCTTCACTGAATGGCGACACCTGCTTCTGGGAGTCAGACATCCTGTCCAAGTCCGTACTGATCTTCGAAACCTTCAGATTCCACAGTCACTGGAGTGCAGGAACAGTCGTCAGGCACGTTGGGCCTACTTTTTTGCCCAGTATCAGTTCCACATTACCCATGTCCCTGGATCACAGAACCTGATCGCTGACGCCTTGTCTCGCCGTCCTGACTACGTGACCACTGAAGATAAGACATTTCCTAAAATGTTCTCCCCCACGATCTTCGTAGCCCAAGCAGTTCATCTCCTGGAAGACGTCTGATTGCAAACTCAATCCTCGGAAATATGGACGAACATTTCAACACGAAATCACTGGAAATTAAGAGCTAAGGAAGGCTACTTATTCAAGGACAATGCACTACTCATTCCTACACGGAAGTTACAGGAAAAAATAATAAACCTTTGTCATGACACACTCCATTCTGGGCACTGAGGTATCACCAACACCCTCCGTCTTATACAGAGACAGTTCTGGTGGCCTAAAATGAAGTCTGACATACAGCAATACATCCAGGCTTGTATAACCTGTGCCCAAAATAAACATAACAAAAGACCGGCGGGTCTTCTTCTGCAGCCCACTCTACCTTCTAAACCATGGGAAATCATTGCTACAGACTTCATAGTGGAGTTACCACCTTCCCGAGGATATACTACCATCATGGTCACCATAGATTTGTTTACCCATATGGCCCATTTTACGCCACTGATGAAACTACCCTCCTCTTCAGAGCTAGCTGGAATATTTCTGGAACAAATATTCCGACTACATGGGCTTCCTTCCAAGATCATATCTGACCGGGGTCCCCAATACATTTCACAATTCTGGAAACACCTCTGTCGGGTACTAGGAATCCAACGTGGCCTCTCTTCAGGATATCACCCCCAAACCAACGGAGCCACAGATCGTGCGAATCAGACCCTGGAACAATATCTCTGTCACGCTTACCAGGAGACCGGGGTTCACTGTTCGCGCTCCCCCTCCCTGGCGCCTCTACCCGCGCTTCCGCGTTTGGGGAGGCGCCGGGGGGAGAGCTCCAGGGACAGGGGCGGCAGCTCCGCGGCGCTTGCATCGGGGACCGCGATTACGGTCCCGCGCATGCGCTGTGGGGGCGGCCGCCGAGGCTTGGAGCAGCTTGCTGCTCAAGCCTCATTCTGGGGCCGCCGGCGCCTGGCAACCATCAGGCTTGCGCTCCAGGCCTCGCAGGCGCCGGCGGCCCATAAAGGGAGGGACGCGGTCGGGAGCAGATCGCGTCTCAACGCGTTCTGTTCCGGATCGTGTCCTCGCCTTCTCCCGCTCAACTAGTTAGTGCTTACCTTGTTCCCTGCTCCTCCTGACCCTACCTCTCGCCTACTGCCGGACTTGCCTCCTTTGGCCAGGTTCCTTCCTGGGCTTATTCTCTGGTCCTGCTTCATTCCCTCCTGGTTCCCCTCCTTGTCAGCCCTGGTTCTCTGCCTGCATCCTTCCTCCCTTCTTTTGGCCTGGCCAATTCCCTAAGTTTTCTCCTGTGCCATTTTGGATTCCCAACCTCCCAGCTCTCATTGCCAGCTACGGGTGTGGCCTCCCACACCTTTGGACACTACTTCTCAGCACCCATTGCCAGCTACGGGTGTGGCCTCCCACACCTTCGGACTCTTACTCTTCTGCACCCATCGCCAGCTACTGGTGTGGCCTCCCACACCTTTGGACTCTACTTCTCAGTACCCATTGCCAGCTACGGGTGTGGCCTCCCACACCTTCGGACTCTTACTCTTCTGCACCCATCGCCAGCTACGGGTGTGGCCTCCCACACCTTTGGACTCTACTTCTCAGCACCCATTGCCAGCTACGGTGTGGCCTCCCACACCTTCAGACTCTTACTCTTCTGCACCCATCGCCAGCTACTGGTGTGGCCTCCCACACCTTTGGACTCTACTTCTCAGCACCCAGTGCCTGCTACAAGTGTGGCCTCCCACACCTTTGGACTCTCAACTCCTCTTCAAGGATTCCCTCCAACCACTTCTTCTGTCAACGCGGTGCAGAACTGCCATCTCTAGAACCTGGTTGTGGCATTGGGAATCGGTCCATCTTTCACTCAGTTCCCACTCAGGGTGGAGGAGAGGCTGGTTGCTTGTGTCACCAAGTCTTCTTGTCAGTCTGGCTGCCCCGTCGAGACCATCCAGAAATACAGGTACGCAGCATTCCCGTGATTCTCACCTTAACAGATTGAGACGCCTTCCTTCCGATTTGGATATGGAGGACACGCAGGACCTGCGGAGTGAGTTGCAAGCCCTCAGGGCAGAGATGTCTGCCCTTCATCAAGAAAATCAAGTCCTACGACAGATGGTAACTCAGGGGACAGGAGGTGCTCCACAGGCCGAAAGTTCATTGGCCCATACTGCCCCAATCAGGTTCGATGGAGACCCGCGTCGAGTGGCGGAATTTTGCAACCACTGTCGTATCCATTTCCTTTTCAGGTCAACCTATTTCAATAATGATAAGGCCAAGATCGGTTATATCTTGGGAAACTTAACTGGAAACGCCCTAGCTTGGGCGACACCTTTTGTGGCTACCAACAGTCCCATTCTTAACGATTTTGCTGCTTTCGAGAAGGCATTTCTGGAGGTCTTTCAGACACCAAACTTGGCTGCCGCTGCGCAGAATCAGTTAATGGACATCAAACAGGGCAGCTCAGACATAATAACATATATCAGTCGCTTCCGCCTGCTGGCTACGGATTCGCAATGGCCCGAAGTTACGCAAAAGACCCTGTTTCGCCGGGGGCTGAGGGAGGAATACAAGGACAAACTACTTCACATCCCTGAACCTGAAAGTCTCCAACTCTTAATTAACCAGGTGCTTCGCATAGACCAGAGACTAACCGAACGAAAGACCGAGAGACGTCGACTAGAGAGAGTCGCTCCCAGAACGGCCAGTCTTCCCGCCGGCGCCTTTGGTTCGACAGAATCTGGACCAGAACCTATGCAGTTGGGTGCCGTGAGAGGGCCATTATCGGAGGAAGAAAGAAGGAGGAGAAGAACATTACGATTATGTCTGTATTGTGGAGCCGCCGGACACTATTTGGGAATGTGTCCTTTACGGCCACAGAAGAAGAAGTCGGGAAACTAGAGGACCTGTCGTGTGGAGGAGAGGCAACGACAGGTCTCACCCCTTTTTCAGACCTTTCCGCCTTTTGCTCGATTCTTCTTCCCATGCAACCAGCTGTTCTACTAACCTTGAAGATTCAGATTCAACTGCCCGGCCGGTCACTTGAAGTTTTTGGGTTGTTGGATAGTGGAGCATCGGGCAATTACATTGATGAGGATTTTGCTAGCACTCATAAGATCCCTCTTTTGCCCAGACACTCAGTCCTTCCTGTGGAGGTTATTGATGGTACTCCTTTATCCTCTGGACCAGTTCGTCTGCACACTGTCGGACTAAGACTTAGGATCGCCGATCACGTGGAGAGGCTTGCTTTGGACGTCATCAGGTCACCTACTTACAAGTTGGTCTTGGGGTTACCTTGGCTCCAGCATCACAATCCAGTTATTAATTGGAGGACTCATACCTTGACCTTCTCCTCCACCTCTTGTACCTCGAGATGCAGCTTGCCTGTCCAGACTCAGGCTTCTTCAACTAATCTGGAACTCCGAGACAAGGGGACTCACCTTTGTTCTGCATTGCTGATTCCTCCTGAGTACGTTGACTTCGAACAAGTGTTTGCTGAACCGAGTAATATACCTCTGCCGCCTCATCGGTCGTTCGATTGTGCCATAGAACTGTCTCCGGGAGTTGAGATTCCGCATGGCAGGCTGTACGCGTTGTCTCGGGAAGAGAGACGAGTATTACAGGATTACTTATCGGACTGCTTGAGTAAGGGGTACATCGTACCATCCAAGTCTCCCGCTGGGTTTCCTCTGTTTTTCGTAAAGAAGAAGGAAGGTTCCTTAAGACCCTGTGTGGATTACCGGCTCTTAAACGATATCACCATCAAGGATCGGTACCCACTACCGCTGATTCGAAGTATCCTAGAGACCTTACATCAGGCTCAGATTTTTACTAAGCTAGATCTTCGAGGGGCATATCATCTGGTCCGAATCAAGAGTGGAGACGAATGGAAGACGGCATTCAAGACTCCTTTTGGGCATTACGAATATAGGGTTATGCCTTTTGGTCTGTGCAATGCCCCTGCGATTTTCCAACGGCTCATGGATCATATCTTTGGGGACATAATTGGAATCTCTGTCTGGATCTATCTGGATGACATCTTAATCTTTTCCCGATCTAAGGAGGAACACATAAGTCATGTACGAGAGGTCCTCGATCGACTGCTCCATAATCACCTGTTTGTCAAGGCGGAGAAGTGTTCCTTCCATCAATCCAGGATCGAATTCCTAGGGTTTGTAATAAGTCAGTCCGCTATTGAGATGGATTCCAAGAAGGTAAAGGCAATTCAAGAATGGCAGCAGCCACATGACGTAAGGTCTCTGCAACGCTTTTTGGGATTTGCCAATTTTTACAGGCAATTCATTCCACGCTTCTCTGAAATCTCAGCACCTCTTACGAGATTGACAAGCAGCAAGATAACCTTTCTGTGGGATTATTCCGCTTCGCAAGCCTTTAACACCCTGAAATCTGCCTTTATGGCTGCCCCGATCTTACGCCACCCACAGGATGACTTGCCCTTCACCGTTGAAGCAGACGCTTCGGACTTTGCTGTTGGAGCTGTACTGTTACAAAAGGATCCTGCTACGTCAGTCGAACATCCCGTGGCTTACTTCTCTCGCAAACTGAATCCTAGTGAGAGGAACTATGCAGTTATTGAGAAGGAGCTATTGGCCATCAAGATAGCTTTCGAGGAATGGAGACACCATCTGTTGGGAGCCCGTTTCTCGGTTGAGGTCCGTACAGATCACCGTAACCTACAGTATTTACGCTCTTTACAATGTCGGACACCCAGACAGGCTCGGTGGGCCTTCTTCTTTTCTCCGTTTGTGTTCCATATAACTTACATCTCCGGATCCTCGAATGTAAGAGCAGATGCCTTGTCTCGGTCCTTGGAGAGAGAGAAGAACGAAGACAGCTCCAGTCAGATTCAACCTCTGATTCCTTCTCATCGTTTTCTATCGACTGTATCGCCACTCTTAAAGTCGATATCAGATGCTACCCGGTCTGATTCTTGGAGGTCAGTCTTGCTCCAACGACCCTCAATATCTGAAAGTCATGGCCTTTTATTCTTTCGGAAGAGACTATACATCCCTAAAGGGGATATTCGCGGTGGCATTCTGCATGGAGTTCACGATTCCCCCATTGGAGGTCATCGTGGGATTCGTGCAACACAAGAGTTACTATCACGACAGTTTTGGTGGCCTGGCTGGGCTGAGGAGGTTCGGAAGTATGTACAGGCCTGTCCCATCTGTGCCCAATCCAAGGTTCCCAGACAACATCCTTTAGGGCTGCTTTCTCCTACTGAATTGCCGCCATACCCTTGGCACTCAATTGCTACCGACTTTATTGTCGACCTTCCCCCTTCTGCAGGACATACTTGTATTATGGTCGTAGTGGACTGTTTTACAAAGTATGCCCATTTCATTCCCTTTAAGAAGATACCCACTGCGGTCCAGATGGCCACTGCTTTTCTTCACGGAATCTACCGTTTACATGGTCTTCCTGAGAAGATCATTTCAGATCGAGGGTCTCAGTTTCTCTCTTCCTTTTGGGGTAAGGTTTGTGGTCATCTCGGTATTCATAGAGCTTTAAGCTCGGGTTATCATCCACAGTCCAATGGTCTCACGGAGAGAACGAATCAGACCTTGGAAGCCTATCTCCGTAGTTTTGCTAATGCCACACAAACCAATTGGAGCACCTATTTAGACCTAGCTGAGGTCTCCTACAATAATTCTTTTCATTCTTCCATCGGTATCAGCCCCTTTCATTGTTCTATGGGACAACATCCCAAGCTGTTCCCTTTCCACCCTGTACCAACCAGTACGGTTCCTTCCGCTGACGCCTTGGTCTCCACAATCCAACAGCAGCAGGAATTGGCACGTACCTCTTTGACGGCCGCTCGTGACCGCATGAAGGTTCAGGCTGACCGTGGGAGGCGGATGGAACCCGATTTCCAGGTTGGTGATAGGGTTTGGCTGTCCTCTAGGAATCTGCCTCTCCGCAACCTACCTGTTAAATTAGCTCCCCGATACTTTGGCCCATTTAGGATTGTCAAACGCCTATCCTCTGTAGCTTTTCGTCTCCAGCTACCTCGTTCATGGCACATTCATCCTGTTTTTCATGTCTCCCTCCTGAAACCCTATGTGGCAGATCCTTATGGACGTTCCAGTGTTTGTCCAGCCCCAGTTCTGGTACAGGGGGTTCCGGAATTCGAGGTTCAGGAGATCTGTGATGCCCGCTATCGCAGGGGGGTGCTCCATTTCCTGGTGGATTGGAAGGGGTACCCGGCCTGTGATCGCACTTGGGAACCCTCTCGGCATGTGCACGCTCCGCGCCTTGTGCGCGAGTTCTATCGGCGGTTTCCCTGGAAGCCTGGGGCTCCGGATCTTCCTAGGAGGGGGTATAGTGTCACGCTTACCAGGAGACCGGGGTTCACTGTTCGCGCTCCCCCTCCCTGGCGCCTCTACCCGCGCTTCCGCGTTTGGGGAGGCGCCGGGGGGAGAGCTCCAGGGACAGGGGCGGCAGCTCCGCGGCGCTTGCATCGGGGACCGCGATTACGGTCCCGCGTATGTGCCGTGGGGGCGGCCGCCGAGGCTTGGAGCAGCTTGCTGCTCAAGCCTCATTCTGGGGCCGCCGGCGCCTGGCAACCATCAGGCTTGCGCTCCAGGCCTCGCAGGCACCGGCGGCCCATAAAGGGAGAGACGCGGTCGGGAGCAGATCGCGTCTCAACGCGTTCTGTTCCGGATCGTGTCCTCGCCTTCTCCCGCTCAACTAGTTAGTGCTTACCTTGTTCCCTGCTCCTCCTGACCCTACCTCTCGCCTACTGCCGGACTTGCCTCCTTTGGCCAGGTTCCTTCCTGGGATTATTCTCTGGTCCTGCTTCATTCCCTCCTGGTTCCCCTCCTTGTCAGCCCTGGTTCTCTGCCTGCATCCTTCCTCCCTTCGTTTGGCCTGGCCAATTCCCTAAGTTTTCTCCTGTGCCATTTTGGATTCCCAACCTCCCAGCTCTCATTGCCAGCTACGGGTGTGGCCTCCCACACCTTTGGACACTACTTCTCAGCACCCATTGCCAGCTACGGGTGTGGCCTCCCACACCTTCGGACTCTTACTCTTCTGCACCCATCGCCAGCTACTGGTGTGGCCTCCCACACCTTTGGACTCTACTTCTCAGTACCCATTGCCAGCTACGGGTGTGGCCTCCCACACCTTCGGACTCTTACTCTTCTGCACCCATCGCCAGCTACGGGTGTGGCCTCCCACACCTTTGGACTCTACTTCTCAGCACCCACTGCCAGCTACGGGTGTGGCCTCCCACACCTTCAGACTCTTACTCTTCTGCACCCATCGCCAGCTACTGGTGTGGCCTCCCACACCTTTGGACTCTACTTCTCAGCACCCAGTGCCTGCTACAAGTGTGGCCTCCCACACCTTTGGACTCTCAACTCCTCTTCAAGGATTCCCTCCAACCACTTCTTCTGTCAACGCGGTGCAGAACTGCCATCTCTAGAACCTGGTTGTGGCATTGGGAATCGGTCCATCTTTCACCCAGTTCCCACTCAGGGTGGAGGAGAGGCTGGTTGCTTGTGTCACCAAGTCTTCTTGTCAGTCTGGCTGCCCCGTCAAGACCATCCAGAAATACAGGTACGCAGCATTCCCGTGATTCTCACCTTAACAATCTCCGATGTTTCGCCACCAATATCCAGGATGACTGGTCTCTCCTGATACCCGTTGCGGAATTCGCTTACAACAGCTCCGAACACTCAGCGCTACAGACCAGCCCCTTTTATTGTAGCCAGGGGTTCCATCCATCGGTCTTACCCTCGGTTCTTCCTTACCCTACACCAGTACCTACTGTTGACTCCTGGATCGATACTCTTATCAACATTCACCAGGAGGCTAAAGAACACTTGGAGAAAGCCAGATTACAGACCAAGAGGTATGCGGATTCCAAGAGAAGACCAGGTATAGGAAGGACCAAGTGTGGTTGTCATCAAAACTACTCCCCCGACACTTGTGACCAAACAAGCTGGCTCCCTACTACTATGGTCCATTTCCCATCAAGGAGATTATCAATCCTGTCTCATAACGAATCAAACTACCTGACTCCTGGAAAAGAATTCATCCAGTTTTTCACACATCCCTATTGAAGCCCTACATCCAATCCTCTCGAAAATCCAGTAGACCTCCTCCTCTACTGGTTGACAACCAACTGGAATATGAGGTGTCCCGGATTTGTGACTCCAGGTATAAGCGGGGCCATCTTCAATACCTAGTGGAGTGGAAAGGATATCCTCCTATCGAAAGGACCTGGGAACCTGTTTCAAATATCAAGGCTCCTTGGTTGCTCAGAAGATTTCACCTAACACACCCGGGCAAACCTGGAGGAAAAGGCCTTCGGAGGAGGCATGCTGTCATGAACTTCAGATCACACCCCTTTTGGACCTCCTGGTCCTTGAATCAACGGGGCTTACATTCCGCACTACTTCCAACATGGCCGTCCAGGGCTGAAGCCCTTGCTCGCTCCATGAGTTGAACGCGGCGTGATCTATTTATAGACCACGCCTTCCGTGGCTCCGCGCGTCTCAATGCTATTGCAGAGTAGCCCCAGACGTGTGTTCGTAGCTCGCGGTATTGTTTCCTTTGTCCCAGTGCTATTACCCGCTCCTGACCCTTTCCCCCTTCCTGGTTCCGAGCATTTCTAGCCTTTCCCAGTCTCCCGGATTCCTGGACTCCGCGCTCCCGGAACTAAACGCAACCTGGAACCAGACGAGACTCGAACAGCACTGTTCAAGACCAGGAGCGTTCGCAAGAAGGCAGCGATCGAAGACACCGGCAAACACCGGACCCAGGTGAGAAGGGGGGAACTCCTTGACACAATATCAATTTACAACATTTCCCTCACCCATTACGCCGTTCTTTTCTACCCACAAGTTTACACCGGGTCTCGATCCTCAGGCATTCAATAAATGGAAACAGGCAGGCTGTACAAAATTGCGAGACATGTTTCACGGCATAGATCCGAAGTCTTTTATCCAATGCAAATTAGAGCTGACACTGAATGAATTAGATCCTTTCAGTACTTTCAGGTCCGGTACTGGATATCGCCCCCCCGTACCCGCGAACAAGCAGGCGGCATCTAGGGAGTTAACTTCTTTTGAAACATTCGTCATCACTAACCCAGGAAATAAGGCTCTAATTTCAACTCTTTACAAAATTGAAAATTAGGTCTCCCCTAAAATCCCTTTGCATCATATAGCACACTGGCAACTAACGCTGGGAGGACAAATTCCGCAAATAGAATGGGAGGGGCTGTGGAAAGATATTCCCAAATGTACTCGTGCTATCCAAATAAGGGAATTTTGGTACAAACTGCTAACTCATTGACATTATACGCTGACCCGACTGCATAAGATCAAAGCATCTGTATCGGATCAATGCTGGACACAATGTGGCACGCTTGGGTGATTGGGGCATTTAAGGTGGAGCGGCCTGATTTTGGTGGGATACTGGGCAGAAATTGATGTTTGAATGAAGCAAATATTTGGTACATTAAAACCCGGCACCATGAAGTCTAATATATTGTTGATCTCAGAGACAGACAGGAGACGCAGTTCGAAACAAACATTTTAAAACTTTGTTATATTACAACTGGCACCTTTATTGGGGATAGCACAAAAGTGGAAATCCAAGGACCCTCCACAACTGGCCGAATGGCTATCCATAATATGGTACTTTGTTGCACTTGAGTGGATTACATAAACGATTCAAGGAGATCAATCGAAATTCTCACAAGACTGGGCTGAGGTACTTAACATTTTACAAGCTGACTACAACTGTCCTCAGCATCTTCACATTCTTGGCATTCAGTGACTTAATGAATATTGTAACCTGTACCATGCAAGTGGGGTAGAGGGTAGGGGGATGGTTATCCAATTGGGTTTGGGGAGGAGTGGGGAAGGGATATGTTTGATTGTTTTTTTAAAAATATGTTTTATTAGTTTTCTTATAAACATAACAAACAAACAATAAAACAGTTCCAAGGCAAAGCCTCATACAGCGTCTTCAGTATTCAAATCACAGTACTACATAACTCTACTCCCCACCCTCATCCCCCCTCCCTTGCTACTCCATCCCCACACTTCTGTCCAAAACCCTGCGTGGTGTCCATGTTATCACTATTAATAAGACTAAATTAATGAGACTGGATTCCTCTGGCTTTGTCTAGGGTTCTGCAACACTCTCCGTCCCCCTGGTCTTTGCTTCAAACAGGGCTTGTAGCACCTCTTCCCAGGCCATGATGCCTGTTATGTTTTCTCCTCGACTAAGCTGTACTGCTCCCCTCCACACCACTGTTTCAGCTAAAACCCACCTCTTTATGTCCCGCCACCACTCCTCTATGCGGGGACCCGAGGGTGACCTCCATGCCATGGCGATTCTACGTTGAGCCAATATGTATGCAAACTCCTTCAATTTGGTGATGTGTTTGCCTCTTTAGAGCACAGGGAATGGCCCAAAAGTCCAGCCGATGGGGCCTCCACATTCATCACCATGCCCCCGTCTTCATTCTGCTCGCCACCTCCCGCCAGTATTGTACCACTAATGGACACATCCAGAACATATGTAGCATGCCCGCTTCCTCTGCTCTGCACTTGGGGCATACTTGTTCCGCAGCACCTGGGAACTGTGAAATTTGCTTGGGTGTCATATATTCTCTGTGTGTAATCTGCAGCTGTATCAATTGCAATCTCGCATTTTGCAACACTTTCTTGTGGTATGCCGATATCCCTGCACATTGTGCATCAGTGAAAGAGGCTCCCAGGTCCTCCTCCCATTTGCTCCTTATTGCTAAAGGGGTGTAAATCGAGTTAGATAGTAAGAAGTGATATAACCTGGATATTGTGTGCCCCCCTCCGATATGTTGTACAAGTTATCTACCTTAGCATGCTGTTCTTTCAATTCGCTATATGCCGGGCACCTCTGCATTATCTCCCTCTTAATAGTGTTGTGCAACAAATAAAAGGCGTTTGTGCAGGCCTGTGTGGTCGGTCAATTCCTCAAACGGAATGACTGAGGCATCTCGCAACAAATCCCCTATCGTGGCCACCCCATGAGGTTCCCAGTACACCCGTATCTTTTATTGTCTCACCTGAGAGGAGGCAGCCACTACTGTGACCAGGGGAATCTGGACGGAAAAGGCGTCTTTGAGCCCTATCACTGCAAATGCTCTGTCCCACACCCTTACTCCCAAGGACACTAGGTACGATCTGTGTTTTCTCCGGGGCTTCATGGAGCTTTTAATGCCCACTAGCACCCTTTGCGTGTTGTGTACATGCTTGGTAGCTGGATCGTGATATATATTGACCACTAAATATCTGAACGTGTGGTCTGTCCACTGCAACGCCAATACTGGAAGCGCCCCTTGCTCCACCTTGTGTTGACCTGCTAACGGGAACAGTGCCGATTTATCGATTTATCAAAACAAATCATAATCCCTCATCATCTTGCAAATAACTCTAACGCCTCTAACAGCAACTCCAGGTTGTCTTCAGGGTTCTGTATATATAACAACGTGTTGTCCACGTACATTGATATCAGATGCGTAGCTCAGTCTATCACTACACCCGCTCCCATATACTCCGCCATAAGGTATTGTGCAATTGGTTTGATAGCCAGGATGTAAAGAAGTGGGGACAGTGGGCAGCCCGTTCTAGTACCTTTACCCAACTCCTATGCTTCCAAGATACATCCGCCGGTTTTGACTGTTGCCATTGGTCTGCTATACACCATCCTAACCCACTGAATGTATGCCCGCCCAAATCTGAACCTGCGCAATGTAGCGTACAACCAGTCCTACCTCACTGAGTCAAATGCCTTCACCGCATCCAGCGTGGCTATGGCGCACGGGATCGCCCAGTCTGCCATTGTGTCTATCACATGGTGCAGTTGTCTGAGATTTCAGGACATACTGCGTCCCGGGACGTACCCTGTCTAGTCCGGCTGCACCAATGTGTGTATTACTTTCTTCATTCTGTCCGCCAGTATAGATGTAAGAATTTTGTTGTCTTGATTTAACATTGACAGAGGCCTGTAGGAGCTGTATTCCATCACAGACTTGTGGGGTTCGAGGAGGGGGTATAATGACAGATTCCCTTAAGCTTGGGGGGAGAACACCCACTTCATAAGAGTCTGTGTGGGTGTTAAGTAAATGCGGGGCCAGTTCCTGTGCATATTCCTTGTAATATTCCCCAGGCATTCCATCTGTGCCCAGCGTCTTCCCCGTCTGCAGTGACCTGATAGTCTTCCTAGTCTAATATAGGAATATCTATCTCACCCAGCACCTCTTCTAAGTGCTCTTGTTACACCGGTGGTCCCGCTTTATACAGGCCTAGGTAGAATTCCTGAAAGGCTGCATTAACTCCCATTAGGGTGTTGCATAGGTCACCTTCTATCGTACGGATCGAGTGGATCGGGTTATGCTTCTCTTCTTTATTGCATAGCCATGCTAATAGTCGCCCTGTTTTATCTCCTTCTGTGTGCTGCCTTTCAATATATTTAGAGTAATTATGCTTACCCAGCCTCTCCCAGCATTATACATTCTTAATGTCGCTGCCTTCGCTGCATCCCTAGCTTGCCCTGCAGTGGAGTGTTCCAGTTCTCTTAATTGCTCTTCTGCCGAGGACAGCTCCCTGTTAATGGTAGCCTGGACATTCCCAGAACCTGCAACAGATGCTCCCCTAACTACAACCTTCAGTGCCTCCCAGAATGTTCCTGCACTGGCAACAGTCCCTTCATTATGTTTGACATAATCCACAATACTTTTCCTGACACAGTCACGAAATGGGGGATCATGTAAAGGTTCTCCCCTGAGTCTACACGTGGGTATCAGAGCCATAGGGGGCTTAAGCCACCATTGCAGACTTAACGGGCGTGATCCGACAGTACTCTACCTTTATTCTGCGCTCTATCAATTAAATGGGCAATTATCTGCCCTACAAAGAGATAATCTATTCTATTATGCACTGCATACGGTTCTGAATAATATGAATAGTGCCTGGTATCACCGTGGAGTACCCGACAAATGTCAATCATGTGAAGTGCCCCTAACAGTGTACTCAGTGCCTTAGCAGGTGGGTTGGCTTACTATGCCTAGCGTCTGACCTGTCAAGGGTAGGGTTAAGTCTGCAGTTAAAATTGCCCCCCCCATATAATATTATTGTTCCTGTATGGGCCCATCCTCGGGTAGATTGATTGGAAGAATACCCCAGCATTGTGGTTGGATGCGTACGTATTAATGATACAAGTGTCAATGTTTTCAAGGAGGCCCTGTACTAAGACATTCTACCCTCATTGTCTGTCTTAATTTGAGTCATCTTAAATCGCACTGTGGGCGCTATCCATATTAGGTCCCCCTTGGCATAGGCAGAATACGCTGAACTGAACACCTTCCCCTTCCATTTATTTGCCAACAGTATCTGCTTTTCGGGTGTTAGGTGTGTCTCCTGCAACATTGCAATGCCCACTCCTCTTCTTTTCAGGTACGCATGGACCCTATTCTGTTTCACATAAGCATTTAGCCCCCTCACGTTCCAGATAATCACATTTATTGTTCTGGCCATAAGCATCTTATCCGTTCGGAGAGGCTGACTGCCACTATCTCCACAGGTGCTGCCCTTTTGCTGCTATTTGGGAATCCATTCAAGTATATTCTATTACTACCCCCCATTGACACCCGGGTGGACAAACCCCAAACCCTGTTAACTCCCAAAACTCTCCCAACCCATAACCTATGCCCAACGTCTAGTTCCACGTTCAGGCATATCCGCTTCCCACAATGTCCTAAGTGCCCTGTAAAATGGAACTCAGCACTACTGTGAGCCTAGTCACCCTACATATAGTTTGTATAGTTGGTCAGTGGCCTCTCCCACCATGTAGAACTAAGTTAGGAGTCCACACATAGTTACAAAAACCAACAATAAAGTAATACAGTAATATAGTGAGCTCCTCAGCTAAGCAATACACCTCCAATAAGAGCCTGCCTATCCTGGGGCTCTCCTGTTAACACTGATGTCATCTTAAGCTCATCGGAGGTCCATTTCCTCAAGAGGAAGTCTCTACTGTGACACACATTCACAGTTACGGCTCCTTCTTTTTGCTTCTCCCTTGGTCTTCTCTCGCCTCCCTCACGTCCGGACCTATTTTCTCCCTATCCATCCAACCTTGGGCTTCCTCGGGTTCCTGTGTATGACTATCAGCCGCACCGGGTAAATCAGCATCTATTTTATGCCCGCCGCTCTAAGTCTGACTTTGGGGCCAGGAAGTGCGCCTGGTTCTTCTGCACCTGGAAGGTGTAGTCAGGATACACCGCCAGCTCCGCCGAGGCTCTCTTCAGTACTCCCCCTTGTCTGGAGTAGGCCAGTATCTAGTTTAGGACCTTTGTAATTATTGGTCTAGGAGGTGCGCCAGGAGGCGGGCATCTGGTCAGCGCTCTGTGTGCTCTCTCTATTGTGAATCGCTGTGTAAGTTTGCCTGGCCCAATGTCCTGAAGCAGCATGTTTTCTATGTGTGTAGGGGTTCCTCCCCTTCCTCACATCCCGGTAGCCCCACTATTCAAATATTGTTCCTCCTGGCCCTGCCCTCCGCTTCCTCCACCCTGTTTTCTATGAGGCTGACCTTCTGCTCCAAAACGTGCACATTATCTTGCGTCTCTTTTAGCACATCTGTCTTCTTCTACGTTTGTGCCTCAAGGCTGGTGGTGCACTCCGCCAAACAACGAACATCATGCCACAGCAATCCTACATCCAATTGCACTGCCCTAATTTGTGTTCCCAAATAGGCCTTGAGGTCTTCAATATCCTGCATAACTTGGTTATGCAATTCCATAGTGTCTCCTCCTGTCGACTGTAGGGACTGTAGTGGATCTTCTTGCACCACTTTAGCATAATTTTCAATAGAGGCTTGTCCTAACTTCATCTTGGTGGCTTTGGGAGGCATGTAGACTACATAGCACTATATTAGTGGACCGCACTTTCCCTCATCGAAATATAGCTGGCAAGTGCTGTGGCGCGACTTGTATCTCTGGAACCAGAGACCTCAATGCTGCAAGGCTTCCTGACGCCCTGTAATTGCCACGCTATTGGTCCAGATCAATGTAGGTACTACCAGTCGTTCCTCCTCCACTGCAGAGCCTTAGTCTGCGTTCCCAACCTCCTTTCTCCTCCGGGCTGGCGCCTGAGCTCTGTGGCACAGTGCAGTCTTCCTTACTGTAGAGCAGAATAGTGTAAGTACCCTGCAAGCCCTCTCCAGTCCAAGGATTATTGGCGCAATAAGGGACTCTGTACATCTATATAGCCAGCCTTGTGGACCATTCAGGGATTTAGGGAATGTGCAGGCTGTGGCTGTGCGCTACTTATTTTGTATATTTGCGCATACACCCCCACTTCGCAACTGCTGGCTGACTCTCAGCTTTGTGATGCAGTCTCTGGATGACTTGCAAGGCAACCCTTTGTTGGCTCTGATACTAAAATTGTTGTCGGGCTGTGCCGGCACCTTGCTTCCTGTATTGAGTGGGGAGGTTACTGTCTCTTCTTCCACTTTCCATTTGGTTGCGGGCCCCCAGCTATAGCTCAACCCCTCCCAGTGAGTGCCGCCTTGTGCTGGGGCTGTCGCGGGATTCCTCCGCTCCACTGCTGTTTTCGGAGGTGGGGTAATTCGTCCCTTCAACAATACCACGCTGCATGGTTTCACTCAAGCGAGGCTCCGCCTCTGCCTCCGTGCCGCGTGGGTCTGACACCTTATGCGGATACTGCCACCCCAGTCTGCAAGAGTTGTTATGTTTCCCCCCTACTGGAGTGGCCACTAGTGTCTTCCGGTCTCAGCTTTGGCACCGGCAGACCTCCCAATGTACTCCTTCATGAACACTTCATGAACGCACCAATGGCCTTCCATCATCTGCCCCCAATTTTCCACTTCACCTCCATGGGTGCCACGCGTGCCTAGTGCTCCAGGTGTAGTGAAGCAGCTTGCTGCCGTGCTTGTGCGCCCCCCGTGTGTACTACTTGGAGGATATTTCTGCTCCTCATGTCATCTCCACTATGGCCGGGAACTCTGACCCACTGTCCGCCTGCACTTTCAAGGGGACCTGAGGGGTATGTCACAGTCTGGGGAGTCCGCACTTCTCCTGCTTTACACCAGCCGCTGCGGAGGCGTGTCTGCAGGGAGCCGTTGTATCTCTCCCCTCACCTCTGCTATGCTGGTCTAGTCTGGTCACCAGCGTCCCTCCTTTGTTGAAGCGAGTCCAAACGCCTGTCTCGGCAACCACCTCTCCTGGCTTCTCGGCTCTTCTTTCCCCGGGTCTGCAGGCGTATCTCGCCAGCCACAGCTGTTCCTCACTCCGCTTTTCAGCCAAGCTGTCCTGGGAGGTTAACTCACAATCCTAGTCCTTTGCCTACTATATTTACACCAGCCGCTGCGTAGGCACATCTGCAGGGGGCCATTGTCATCTCTCTCCCCTCACCTCCACTCAGCTGGTCTGGTCACCGGCATCCCTCCTTTGTTGAAGCGGGTCCATGCGCTGTCTCGGCAAGCACCTCTCCAGACTTCTTGGCTCTTCTTCCCCCAGGTCTGCAGGGTTGGGGAGAGCTGGCAGCTTTCCGCTCCCTCTACGGTCCGCCTCACCTCACGCTCGCCATCTTGGTTTCGGGCTCCTCTGGAGGGCACTCTGATCTTCACAGTGTATCTCGCCAGCCACAGCTTTTCCACACTCTGCTTTTCGACCAAGCTGTCCTGGGAGGTTCACTCACAATGCCAGTCTGTTGCCTGCCATTTTCACGTTGTGTAAGCTTTGTTTTATGCTGGATCATGTAGGATCAGGTGGGAGCCGTCTTAAAGACGGACCTACTCCATTGACTGCTAGCCATGCCCCCCATGTTTTAGTGTTATATATGAAATGCCAATTTTGAAAAAAAAATCATTTTCTTGTCCTAAGTGGCCTTTTGTTGGCTTTCAGCTTTTTCCATATGGTGTCAGGATACACCAGCCCTCCTCGGCTCCCAGAGTGACTTCAACTGTTTCAGACGCACCATATGCTGCACGCTCCTCTAGCAGGGCTCAATGTGCTTTTTCTACACGTACTGTATGATCATCCAGACGGTATGGTTGTTCACCTTTATGGTCTGCTTCGTGGTTTCCGACAGGCACACTTGCCCGGATGTTTGCATTGCGTTCCAGCAGGGGGTTGCCATGGAGACGCTGGAACGCAGAATGTCGGATGCAGCACGGCTGAGGGTGCACGCTGCGATGTTACATATCGCCGGCGGATTAAGTACTGCCCTTTTCGCAATGTGCGTTCCTTCTGATTAATTTCACCTAGCACTCTTGTATCCTGTATGTACTCTATTGCTTTACTGTGTATCAATCTCGTATTTTGATTTTGCCTCTAGACCTCGCTACATCTTACCCTCCTGTCTGCATTGATCTCACGGCCTCGACTCGGTTGTGTTTTCCACGTCTTAATTAATTGCTCTGCTGTATTATACAAACCAGTAGAGTGGTAAATTATTAGGAAGAAATCTTCCTCTACACAACGTGTGCAAGGTACCAGTACCTATGCTATACCTTTCATGGTGTGGTAGAGGCTACTCTGACATAAGGGTACAAACTAAGTCTCAGACTAACTTCATATGTTTTCACATTCGGGTGGCAGTTTGCGAGATGGGAATAAGGGCTTCCTCTCATTCTTCACAGGTTTCCCAGAGCATGCCCAGGACATTTCTCGGTTCTCTTCCATAGAGCAATTCAAAGGGAGAGAAACATGTGGAAGCTTGGGGGATTTTCCTCACTGCAAATAGTGCCCATGAGATCATTCGGTCCCAGTCTTTACCATCCTTGTCTACCATTTTTCGGAGAATTACTTTTAGGGATTTATTGAATCTTTCTACCAAGCCATTGGTTTGGGGATGGTACACAGACGTTTACAAGGTGGTAATATGGAGTAGCTCTTTGACTTCGGCACTAAGCTTACTCATAAAAGTCGAGCCCTGGTCCATTAGTATTTCCTTGGGAAAGCCGACCCTGGAGAAATACGGTAGAAGATGTTTAAGGATCTGATGAGTGGTATTATTTTGCATTGGGAACACCACAGGATATCGGGTTTCATAATCCACGATCACAAGGACATATTGTCAGGCTCACCTGTTGGTCTTCTGCTTGTCTCCATCTCATTGCCGGAGGAGGAGGTGAGCTGAACCTTCCAATGCTTCCTTCGTTTGCCTTTTAGGCTGGTTTTCGTTTTATGCAGGTAGGGTCTGCCGCGGGACGACGCCACAGTGGTCTAGTAGGTAACAGACGTCCGGTGGTCCCAGTCTCGCGACAGCCAGAAAAGGGGAAAAAAGCCATGAGGCCCAAAAAAATCCCTTGGAGATAAGCAGCAGTAGTATTTCCAGAAGGATGGTAATCCGGACGGTATGCCCAGGTGGATAGATGAAGAGGAGGAGCTCCGGACAGGAATTTACCGGAAACCAAGTGCTTGGATATCCAAAGGACTAACCACAGCGGAATATCGCCGCCGGAGGCCCAATGCTGGGAAGCAGGAAGGTAAACAGGAGAGGGAGGCGAAAATGGAGAAAACCAGGGAGCACGGAAGAGTACCACGAACCAAGTAAACCAGAGAGAAGAATAGAAAGCAAAGCCTAGGCCAGAAATGGACAGAAATCGGACACAGAAGCAAAGCGGATAAAAGGTAAGGCAGAAAAGCAAGGGAGCGGGCACCAGAAGGAGGTGCGGCTGAGAGCTAGCAGGGCAGAGAACAAGGGAGGAAAAGGCAGTGAAATGTCCAGCGGAAAACTCAGGAGCGCAGCAACAAAGCGGAAAGCAAAGCAAACACAGGTGCAACGCAAAGACCGTCGGGAGTGGGAGGGCTGAGAGCTCCTGGCGGTGGCCATCTTGAAAAAGACTAGACTGACAACAGAAAGTGTGAGAAAGACAACAAAGGCACATTCTAATGGCGTCTCAACCTCCACCGATCCCAGGTCTTCCATGAGGGCAGGTGCATGACACATATTTATTGCCTAATCTGGAGGTTTCAAGCGGTCCAATTATGTCCATACCAATTCTTGAAAAGGGAATATATATAATCGACAACGGGTTCAGAGGGGCAGGTGATGGGATGTGCATACTGGTCGTTTGACATATTTCGCATTTCTGGATGAAAGTGTTTACATCAGTGTGGATACCTGGCCAGTAAAACTTCCCACCAATATGCACCTGGTTTTTAGATTGTCCAAAACGCCCCTCGGTAAGATGGTAATGTGCAATTTCTAGTATAACCTTTCGATGGCTGTTGGATGTAACCAATTGCGTTTTTACCATGCCTTCTGGGGAGGTTTATTTTCTGTAAAGAAATGCTTGTTTTATAAAGAAAAAATGACTCCTGTTCTCTAAACCTTCTTCCAGAATTACTTGTAAAAACGCTTCAGCAAGAACTGGATCATTTCGTTGAGCGAAGACTGGCTTGGGAGAGATGGTGGTTTACTCTCCCTTCCTTTCTTCGATGTTAATTGATTCATCAGCTTCCCCAAAGCCTAAATTACCTCTTTCTGTTTTATTTGGTTCACTTTCTTTAAACTGAGGAAATAGAGCTCTTTCCAAGATCCCCTGAGCAATTTGAACTCTCCTACCTACCTCAAAAGAAATTTTGCCATGATTTTGAAAGAGAACCTTCACATCTCCCCTAACATGGTGATCATTAATGCCTGCTAAGACGTCTATCCCGAACTTCCACACTTGGCCAGATTTTGGGGTCAATCGAATGTAACACCCCGGAGGGGGTATCAAAACCAAGTCTGTAGGAATAATTCTTCTTTTCCCAGGGGGAATGGTAGGTTCTGGTCATGCTTTGCCTGTGGAAGCTATGGCACTCCTGGAGGCTCCATTAAAGACTCTGTCACGTTATTCGTGACGTTCTGCTGAGCGGTCTAGATGTTGCCAAAGAAAACCGCCTCCCTTTTATACTGCCGTAGGTTGCGGCGGTTCGGTGCGTTGCCCCTATGTCTTTTGGTTGGAAGGCTAACGCTAGTTTTGTTCCGCCTTTGAGCTAACGCACTTCCTCTGTGAGCGTGTTTCGCGGTCACTGTGCTTCCTTACTTCCCAGTCCTGTCGGCTTCTTTCCTCCTTCGTGTTACTAGTCCCATCCCGGTGCTCAGGCTGGCTGCAGCTTCCCCCATTTGCTCCTGCTTTTCTCTTTTCTTTCCATTTTTCTCTTGCCACGCAGCTTACCTTCAGCTCAGCATTCGAGGTCGCTTCTGGGCGGCCTCCGAGGCTCTCTCGCTCTCTCCCTCTCTCTCTCTCTCTCTCTCTCTCTCACTCTCTCTCACTCTCTCTCACTCCCTTGCCGCAACTGGGCTTCCAGATACACCACAGTACCGCACTCCTACGCCGTCTTACCCGGAGCCATTGGGATTCCCACTACAAACTGTGAGCCCATTTGTTCTGTCATCCAGAAAGCTTTGCTGCCTAGTATGCAAGGATGTTGACATTCAGTCCAGTATTCATTATCATCAAGAATGAAGTTCTAAGAGGGTTTTTTCAGCCAGGAGGCTTTTTCCCAGTCTTGGGGCTTGCTGCTGGGGTACCCCACGGTCGGGTGTTCAATCATCCAGACAACATGGCCTCCGACAGAGCTCTCTCTGACCTGCATGAAAAGAAACCGATGAAGAAGACAGAAGAAAGGAAAGAAGCCGCAGAAGAAGGAAGACGGAGCCCCAGGAGAGTCCACCCAAAGAAATAGGTGAGGAGGAGGGCCGGAAGAATCTCCAGATTTTGACAGTTCCCTACTGCTACATATATCAAACTCTATTGAATCCTTGGTGGTGATGGAAGGGTTAGAGGCTCTCTGACTACGTTTATGAAATTGTAGGGTTCCCCAATTAGTTTCAATTGAGTCACATCCCACTACTGACACCATATGTAAGGAACTCATTGTGGCAACAGTAAAGACAGAGACAAGTAATCAAGGTTCAAGGGTGTTTATTGAACAATGAATGCAGGGTGGAAAAACGCCTAACCTAAACTTAAATCTAAGATCAGAGCACGTGTCAACCATCAAATGAAAAATAAGGCAGTCCTAGTGGCTTTGTGTCAAAATAAAAGGGTCTATACTAATAAAAAACGATTGAAAAGACCTTACACCTAAGTAAAGAAAGTGTGTGGGATAGGGTTTCAATAAAGAAAAGAAGTGTTCCTTATAATAAGTCAGGATGTGATTGCCAGGGTTCTTCCTTCCCGATGTTTTCAGCATGGGACAATGTGAGACCTTGGAGCACAGCACACGCTTTAGCTTTCTCAGCACAAGCAGACAATTCCGTTCCATCTAGCACAGTACATGCTCCGGCTATCTCAGCATGAGCCGACAGTTCCGTTCCAGCTATCCGGATGTTCGATGGTAAAGTCTCTTTGTATTCAAAAGTCTCTTGCCTTCGAGGCCTGATGTATCCAACCAACAAACATAACCAAAAAGTTATTTTTCCAAGTTCACATTGGATGACGGCTTCACCCCTAGGTCCCCCTCGTACGGGCGCCGAGCCCTCACGTATCATATTCAACTAATCAATGAAACAGTTCCTTTCTCAATGAACTTTTGGTGATGACTTTTCACCCCTAGATCTCCCTCGACTGGGCTCGGACCCACTTGACAAGGGGGTCAATTCACTTCCTGTGGTCTTCCAATACTTCTTACTTTCACGATTCTTGATGTCTTTTTAAACAGTACTGCAGACTTCATTCCTGTTTGTCGGCTTCCCTCTGCCAGGTTCACTCTCGCCCACTTATACAACACACTGTTCATGCGCTCATTTCACCAATCGGGATCCACTTCCCTTTGCTTCTCAGTCATCTTTAGGTCAAAGACCTTCGATGGTACAGAGGATTTTACAAGACCCCTGTATGACCGCTTTGACCTCTTCCCAAGGGCTTCTGGTTCTGGTAGTTTCTACCATTGGGTAATCGCCCAGAGTTTCCTGCCTGAGCACTCAGGTGGTGCCGGACTTCTCTTTTGCTAGTTTTCTCCCCTCTTTCCTCAATCATATTTTTAAGTCTTTCAAAGTTCAAATGAGCTGTTGGCTACTTTTCGTTCAAGCACAGTTTGGTTTTGTTACGCTCTGGCAGCGCTGCTCTCGCCAGTCTCCCTCGGCAGTTACACCGGCTCACACAGTCCGGGGAAAGACATTGCTGTGGCAGCGTTATCGGTTTCCATGGAGACTGTATGGACATCGGCATCAGTATCGGCCGTGTTAGCTGACACGCGCATTACGCACAACGCGTACACCGATGCCCCGCCCCTTGCCTTCTTAATCCGGTTCCTCTCGGGGCTCGGTGCTGCTAATTGTAGTCTACACGTACTCTTACGTGTTTAGCCCTCGAGCTAATTCCTTCTTCAAACCTTACAATTTAGTTTCCCTGTTTTTCGACTTTGCCTTCCACTTGGACTGTTCACGGATTGCCCTGTTGACTTTGGTTCTACATGCAGTTACGACTCGGAACGTTTCCTGGATTGTTGACGGGTGTTAGAAGTCGTTTTCCTATCTTCTGTAGCTCTTTGGTTCTGTCCACAAGGGCTGTATCGGAGCAATCATCGCCTGTCACTAATTGCCTTCAGTAAGTGTGTCTTCACTTCAAGTTGTCTACATTTATTCCTGTGTTTGTTGCTTCTTGGAATAACACTGCCTACCCTCGCTCTGAAGATAATTATTTGTTTCCTTGGACATTGTGCTGGATTTGTACTCTTATCTTACAAGTGCAGTTAAGAACGCTTTCCAGTTACCTGCACCAACCCGTACCTAGTGCGTCCCTCGTGCCGTTCGGGTGTTTCTTCCCTCGCTAACTTCCCTGTTTATTATTTTCTCTTGTCGTTGTGTCCTTTCCAACTGGATTTTCCTTTTGCTCCTCAACCATCTCCTTCCAGGTTAGTTGTGCATTCCCTAGAGGTTCAAGGGGAGTCCTTTACTCAGTTAAGCTAGTTCCTTATTGTCCTCTGCATTGTCCTTTTAGGCTCTATATCTACCCTGCTACTCCAACCAACTTGTTATTCAGGTATTCATGAATTGTTGATTGTCTTACAATTGTTATTCTTACCTGTAACGCTTATAACGCTTTCTGTGGTTTCTTTTCTGCTGTTGGCCTAGCGATGTGTGTGTCTACCCAGCTCTTTTATTTGATTGATATCTCTGTCTGTCTTATCAACACAGCAGAGGGATACATCATAGAAAAGAGCCCCTCTTTTGAGGAAGCCTGATTTACTAAAATCAGGGTAGCTGAGGTCGAGACTTGTTGCTCCGAGAGTTCCACCACTTCTGTCTTCGAGGTCCGGTTTCAATCTTCCGAACTTTGGTGTGGTGAGTAACAGGTTTCTTATCAATTCTCCCCTCGACTCACTGGCTGTGATGGACTGCTTGCCTTTCTTTATTCTTGCAGTCAAGCTTGGTACCAGCGAGACCAGCATCCTTCCCCAGCTTGGTTATCAGCGGAGGAGGGTCTTGCGTACCGTGGACATCTGCTGCAATACACGCTGGCTATTGTTCAGTCTTATGTTTCCATCTGCTGAGGTTTCACAGGCCTTGATCGGAAAGGGTAAGGTTACTTCTCTCCTTGTCACCCGCTCGGTAGTTGCCGTCTTTCACCTCCTCTTGAACTGCTGTGCTGAGTTAGCACTCACGTTGTACCGTCTGCCTTGCTCGTCTTGTGCTCTGATGCCCCACCTTTTATCCTTGTGGGGAAGGGAAAGGGCTGTCAAGTGTGTGTGTGTGTGTCACAGGTTTCCTGTTTTCTCACCTGTTTATGCTGCCTTGCGGGATCCTTGGCCGGGGTTTTCTTCCGTGCTGTTTGGGTCTTGTATAAGCCCGCTCGGCCGTCGTCGGATTCCAGGATTCGTTCAGCTTCTTCGTCCGGGATCAAGGAAACTCAAGGAAGACCAGGAAGGAGGGCCGCACACGGGGGAGGTGTGCAAGGAACGCAGAAGGATACAGGTACAAGGAAAGGGAAGGAGAAGGAGTGGGTCTGGGAATTCGAGCAGTAACTCAGTTCCAGGAGCACAACGCGACGCACGTCTAGCCTCAGCTAACGATAGCGTTGAGACGCGCGCAGCTGCAGGGGCGTGGTTAATTTATGGAACGTGCTGCATGGACGTAAAGGTCGATAGACCGCGTTTTGTGAATACGCCCATGTTGGGTGTACTTCTGCGAGTAACCCCCGACGTGCCAGGGACCAGGAGGACCAAAAGGGGCGTGATCGACGGATCATGACAGCATGTCCCCTTCTAAAACTCGTTCCACCGGGTTTGCCTGGATGTATTAGATGGAACTTTCTGCGCAATCTGGGGGAGTTTAGGTTTGAGACTGGTTCCCAGGTACGTTCACTGGGTGGATAGCCCTTCCATTCCACCAGGTATTGAAGTTGCCCTTGTCTATATCTGGAGTCACATATTCGAGACACTTCATATTCTAGCTGGTCATTGACAACCACAGGACTGGGTCTAAGATTAGTCCGTGTGATTTGGATGTAAGGTTTCAATAAAGATTTGTGAAAAACTGGATGGATTTTCTTCCAGGAGTCTGGTAGTTTAAGTCGAAAGGCCACAGGGTTAATGACTTCTTTTATAGGAAAAGGCCCATAATATCGAGGAGCCAACTTATTCGGTCTGAGATGTCGGGGAAGTAGGTTCGAGGATAGCCATACTTTATCCCCAATGGTGTAAGAAGGCCCTGGCCTTCTCCTCGAATCTGCATAGTGCTTAGTTTGGATCTGTGCTCTTTCTAGATGTTCCTTGGTTTCTCTCAGTACATTGATGAGTGTTTCAATCCAGGAATCGACTATTGGAACTGGTGTAGGGTGCGGAAGGACTGAAGGTAAAACCACAGGGTGGAATCCATGGCTGCAAAAAAAGGGGCTGGTTTTAACAGCCGAATGGTCCGAATTGTTGTAGGTGAATTCTGCCACTGGTATCAGAAGCGACCAATCGTCCTGGACCTTAGTAGAAAAACAACGAAGGTATTGTTCAAGGGATTGATTCACTCGTTCTGTGACTCCATTGGTTTGGGGATGATATCCTGAGGAGAGGGCTTGTTGGATTCCTAGTATCCTGCAGAGGTGTTTCCAAAATTGAGAGATATACTGTGGTCCTCTGTCTGATATAATCTTGGAAGGAAGTCCATGCAGTCGGAAGATGTGTTCCAGGAAGATTCCAGCAAGTTCTGACGAGGATGGTAACTTATACAGAGGAGTAAAATGGGCTATATAAGTGAATAAGTCAATGGTGACCATGATAGTGGTGTACCCTCTGGATGGCGGTAATTCTAAAATAAAGTCTGTAGCGATGACTTCCCATGGTCTTGTTGGTAGTGTAGGCTGTAATAAGAGTCCTGCTGGTTTCTGGTTGTCATGTTTGTTTTGATTACAGACAGAACAAGATTTCACGTACAGTTGAACGTCAGCCTTCATTCTAGGCCACCAGAATTGTCTTTGTATTAGACGGAGGGTGTTGGAAATGCCGCAATGACCGGAGTGAAGGGTATCATGGCAGAGGTTTATTATCTTTTGTTGTAGTTTCTGTGTGGGAATGACCAGGTTGTTATTTTTAAACAGGTATCCGTCCTGGGTTCTCAGATCCCATTGAGACCTTTTCGAAAGATCCTTCCAGAGTTCCGAAGTCTGAGTTTGCATATGAATGTCTTCCAGGAGATTGTTTGCTTGAGCTACAAATATTGTATGGGGAAACATCTTGGGATATGCCCGATCTCCCGGAGGTTCGTAGTCTGGACGTCGAGAGAGGGCGTCAGCTATTAGATTTTGTGTTCCGGGAACGTGGTGAATCTGGAACTGCTATTGGGCAAAGAAGAAAGCCCACCGAGCTTGACGACTGTTCCTACATTCCAAGGCCTGCAGTACTTGTAGGTTTCGATGGTCCGTGCGGACCTGGACAGGATGTTTCGCTCCGAGGAGTAGATGGCCCACTCGGTGAAGGCTTGACGGATGGCCAGCAGTTCCTTTTCCAAGACTGAGTAATGGGTTTCACTGGGAGTTAATGTCCGAGAACGGTAAACGATGGGGTGTTCCATCCTGTCCCCGAATAGCTGTTTCAGGACTGCTCCAATAGCATAACTGGAGGCATCTGTCTCCACTATGAATGGTCGGTTGACATCAGGTTGAGCCAGGATGGGAGCTTGTGTAAACTCAGTCTTTAACCGTTGGAAGGCTTCCTCTTGAGCTGTGGTCCAAAGGAAGGGAATGTCTTTCTTTTACAGGGCAATGATTGGTTGGACTATCTCGGAAAAGGAAGGTATGAATTTCCTATAGAAATTAGCTAAGCCCAGGAAAGACTGGATTTGTTTCACAGAGGTGGGGCTTGGCCAGGATAATATAGCCTTAACCTTGGATTGATCCATTCCAATGCCTTCTGGACTAAGGACAAATCCTAGGTAGTGTACAGTAGAAGCATGGAAGATGCATTTCCCAGGCTTTGCCAGGAGCTTGTTTTCGCGTAGTCGTTGTAACACTGCCTTAACATGTTCTTCGTGCTTGGAAATGTCCTTCCAAAATATTAGGATATCGTCCAGATAGAAAATCACAAAAAGGAATAGCATGTCTGAGAAGACCCTATCCATGAAGCGTTGGAAGACCGCCGGGGCATTAGCAAGACCAAAGGGCATGACCAAATATTCATAATGACCAAAGGGTGTTCTAAAGGCCGTTTTCCACTCCTCTCCTGCCCTAATGCGAATCAGATGGTAGGCACCCCTGAGATCCAACTTGGTGAAAACAACTGCGCCCCTTACTGCCTCCAGAATGTCCGAGATCAAGGGTAACGGATAGTGATCCTTAAGGGTGCATTGATTTAAACCTCGATAGTCCAGACACGGTCTGAGTTCCTTGGTGTCTTTCTTGGGAACAAAAAACAGTGAGGCTCCTGCTGGGGATTTAGAGGGTCGAATGGTGCCATTTGCAAGATTAGTATCCAGGTATTCTCGAAGGGCTTTCTTTTCAGGTGGTAAGATGAACATCCTCCCAAAGAGAATTACAGCAGAAGGATCCGTTTCTATAGCACAGTCTTCTGGTCTATGGGGAGGTAACACCTGGACAATGGCAGAGGAGAAGACATCAGAATATTCCTTGTATATCTCCAGAACCCAGATAATGTTTGAGACAGAGATTGCACCTTGGTGAATTGTAGAAGGTCCTCATGATGGTGTCGGAGCAAGGTCTGACAATAAACAGTGGGAAATACAAAATTCTGAGCCAAGGAACAAGGAACCCGCTACCCAATTGATGTCCGGATTGTGTTTTTGAAGCCAGGGCATTCCCAAAACCATTGAGTAGTGGGCCGACTTGATGATGTCAAATTTTATCCTTTCTCGATGGTGGTTTATGGCAAGTTCGACGTCCTTAGTCTGAAGGGTTATGGGTCCTGAAGAAAGGGGTCTTTCATCAATAGCTTCTACAGGTTGCACAATAGTCTGGGATTCGCAAGGAAAATGGTGTTTAAGAACCTATTCTTGGTCTATGAAAATCCCCATAGCTCTACAGTCCACCAGTGCCAGGATGGGATGCATTTCCTTCTTGAATGTCGATAAGAAGGCCTGTAGAATCACCAAAGAATTTTGTCCAGGAGAGTTCAAGGATGGAATTGATGTGGAGCAGGCATCTCTCTCCCAACCCTGTGCTCCATTTAGGATCGGGAGCTGGCGTTTCCCGAGCGCCGTGGGGGGGCTATTGGGCACTCTCTCACTAAATGTTTGTCTGATGCACAATACATACACAACCCGGTATGGATCCTACGCATTCTTTCTTGGGAGGATATGGGTCCACGGAATGCCCCTAGCTGCATAGGTTAAGGCTCGTTACTTGAAGTGGAAATACCTTCGGAGTTCGAGAGTATCCCAAAGGGGTTCTTCTGGAGTGGCGACTTGCTTTTGTTTTTCTCTGCATTTCTCTCCTGAATGCGAAAGTCAATCTGCAGGGCAAGATCCATCAGGGCCTGATAAGAACTTGGGCGTGCCACTCTGGCTAGTTCATCCTTGATGTCTTCGTTTAGCCCTCTTCAAAATAGGGTAAAACAAGCTTCAGACGACCAATCCGCTTCTTTAGCCAGCTGTATGAAGCGTGTGACATACGGAAGCATATCCTGGGTTCCTTGTTGAAAGTCAAGTAGACGTTCCTGGGCACTGTAGACCTGCTCAGGGTGGTCCAACATGGTCTTAAGGGCCTGTATGAAGCCATTGTAATCATCCAGGAGAGAATCCCCAGAGTTAACCAGTGGGGTGGCCCAGGTCAAGGCATTGCCGGAAAGATGCAAAATAATAAAACCCACCTTAGCCCTGGGCGTAGAAAAATAATAAGGCTTGAAAGTAAAGTGGACCAAACATGAGTCAAGGAATCCACGAAGGCTCTTTGCGGAACCATCATATTTATCAACAACGCCGCCCAGTATTACACTCTCTTTCGTAGCGGATTCAAGGGACAACACCAATTGCTTTAAGGCAGCGTTCTCTGCCTTTAAATTTTGCACTTCGGTCGTCAGCTCTTACATGCCACGCATAAGGTCCTGGATGGCCGCTTCCATGTCTGTGTCGAATTCAGTCAGGTGGCGTCTCAATCTGTCACAGGTTTCCTGTTTTCTCACCTGTTTATGCTGCCTTGCGGGATCCTTCGCCAGGGTTTTCTTCCATGCTATTCGGGTCTTGTATAAGCCCGCTCGGCCGTGGTGGGATTCCAGGATTCGTTCAGCTTCTTCGTCCGGGATCAAGGAAACTCCAGGAAGACCAGGAAGGAGGGCCGCACATTGGGGATGTGTGCGAGGAACGCGGAAAGATACAGGTACAAGGAAAGGGAAGGAAAAGGAGTGGGTCCGGGAATTCGAGCAGCAACTCAGTTCCAGGAGCACAACGCGACGCACGTCTAGCCTCCGCTAACGATAGCGTTGAGACGCGCGGAGCCGCAGGGGCGTGGTTAATTTATGGAACTTGCTGCATGGACGTAAAGGTTGATAGACCGCGTTGTGTGAATACGGCCATGTTGGGCCATGTTGGGTGTACTTCCCGACGTGCCAGGGACCAGGAGGACCAAAAGGGGAGTGATCGACGGATCATGACAGCGTGATTATGGTCAATTGCCTGACTTTGCCTGACCGTTGTATTGGGACATATCAGGTAAACGGCTCTGGTGTTAGTCCATTGTCTACTGTGTTGCGTGAAAGTGTTTGTGTTGGAAAAGAGGTGGGGGTGAGTGTTTTGGAATTTCTATGGTAGGATTGAGAAAAGATGTTGAAAGGAGGGGGATACCGCGTCTCACCCGTCGGTGTCCCACTCTAACTCCCCAAGGCAGAGAATGATGACAACTGAACATGTGCCGCTAATAATTGCTTTAGAGAAACTCGATTAAATGTTTGAATGATTTACAATGGGTAAATGACATTGGGGGTGATTTATTGTTGTCTTTGGGGGATGGATATAAAGAATGTTTTAGGAGTTGAAGAAAAGTGTTTTTTAGGAAGTGTATGGGTTTTTGTACTATGGATCTATTTAAGTGGGTTGTCTATTCTGCACATTTGCAAAGGTCTTTGGCTTTTTGTGAGAGTTGGTATTTTAGAATGGTTTTTAAGCGATGTAAAGATAACGAAAATGATGATTTAAAATTAAATACTTTTATTGTATTCAATGTTATGAATTGTGTAAGGTAAAATGTATATCAAAAACACAAATAAAAAATAAAATAAAGATGTCACCCCTTTTTGTGTGCATCCCCCAATACCCCAACGGACAGTGAGGTATTTTTGGTGCTGTGCTCCCATCTGTCTAGTGGGCTTATATTGGACTCTGTGAAAATAAAGTGCTGTGCTCCCATCTGTATAGTGGGCTTAAATTGGACTCTGTGAAAATAAATGTCATTGTCCAGCTCCATTGTCCGACCATCGACTCCTGCCTTCTGGCTGTTATTGCAGCTATCGGCTACAGCGCACTGCGCACCACTTTGGAGGGAAAGGACCTGCCTCACAGTGCCCTGTCATACAAGGTGCTGGCGACCCCAGCCCCTGCCAACAGGACAACGCTGATCCTCATTCCCTGATCATTGTTTCTGGCACCCCGGCAACATAACAACTGGCAACGAGGTGTAAAAGATACACACGTGCTGCCGGTCGCCTGTTACTCACCACTCCGAATAGGCCGATGATGCGGAGAACACGACCTTGGAGGTGTTGGTAGTATAGAATTCCGAATTCAGCCTTCCATCCCAGCTCCCCTGAGTACAAGACTCAGGCTTCCTCAAAGAGGGGCTCTTTTCCACAATGTACCTCTCTGCTGTTTCAGTTAGAACAGACAGAGGTGTCAATTGAGTAAAAGAGCGGGAGAACACACACCGCCAATACCAATGCTGCAAAAGAATACCAAGATATTAGACAGTGTTGATGTTAACAAGTGATTAGAACAGTTGAAATGATTGAACAACTACCTATATGGATATTGGAGTGGAGTTGCGTTTCCCCGGGATAATCTACAAAGAATAACACGAATGAGTGGAATTGATCTAAATCAGTATCGGTTCCCACTTTAGCTATAGAATTGATAACAACTGACCTGAGTAAAGATAAATGGAGTAAGAGGAGTCCAGGATTCTGAAGACAACGACAGGAGAAAATAACAAACAGGGAAGTTAGTATAGGTAAGTAACCCCGAACGGCACGAGGGATGCACTAGTGCCGGGTTGGGGCAGTTCAGGAAAGCGTTCATATGCACTAAAGAGCAATCTCACAGGAAAGTCCCTCAATGTCCCAGAATCCAACAGAAGACAATGTCCATGGAAAACAATAGATATGGACCTGAGTACACGAGTATAGTTGAGTAGTTGTTGAGATGATTCGGATGTAGACAGCAAATTGATGTGCAGAGCGGCAACCAGGGAAGAACCGCAAGACACAGAAGAGAGCCGTATCCAGTAGCGTTCCGAGTCCAACAACCAGACGATCACAACAAGAATAAGGGAGGAGACGAAGCAATCCAAATTTCAGGCAAAAGGTCAAAATCAGGAGTTCAGATAAGGATTCGTGTAGGGAGACACGAAGAGGAAACGTATGAAACCGTGTGTAGCTGGTAACGCTAATTAGCAGCAACGAGCCCCTTGGAAGACGGTGGTTTTATAGTCGTAAGAGGGGCGTGGCTTGCTGTACGTCTTCCACGTACAAGGCGTGTCAGGTGACCTGGAGTGCGTTGACGTTTGTACAGACGCCATGGTAGCTTGTACCTGGACCATAGAGGAGCCTGTAAAGAAGTTGTATTCTGCAAGGATGCCGGCGGGGACGTCTGAAGTGTAACAGCATCCTCCCCCAAAGACACCGGCAACCCACTGTTGGAATGGAAGCTGGACAATGCAAATTGGAGAGTGGCTCCCAAGTACGGTCCTCAGGCCCATACCCCTTCCAATCCACGAGGTAGAACAACGTACCCCTAGACACCCTGCAGTCCAGGATACGCGAGACCTCATATTCCTCCTCACCATCCACCAAGATCGGCGAAGGACGAGTAGGCAGACGGGTCCCAGGGATGAAAGGCTTGATCAAGGAGACTTGAAAGACTGGATGTATGCGCCATGATCGCGGCAGAGAAAGCTTAACTGCCACAGGATTGATGACATCAGTAATGACATAGGGTCCCACAAATTTAGGCAGAAGCGAGCGTTTACCTGCAATTCGCAAATTGCGGGACGATAACCACACCTTCATGCCACTGCGATAGACTGGAGCAGGTGATCAATGCACATCGACATACTTCTTGGCACGATCTTGAGCTCGGAGTAAATGGCAGTGTACATCCCGATGAATCTTATCGATATCTCTGATGCAATCCTTTGCTGCAGGATTAATGGCCGTTAATACCGGATCAAGTGGAAGTGCCCTAGGATGACCACCATACAGGGCAAAAAAGGGAGAAACTCCAGTTGATGTATGCATAGTGTTGTTATATGCAAATTCTGCATAAGGCAAAGAAGTAAACCAAGACTGTTGGTACTGAAGGCATAAACAGCGTAGATACTGTTCGATGGTAGCATTAGTTCTCTCAGTTTGCCCATCCGTTTGAGGATGGTAAGCTGAGGAATACCTGTCCTCAATACCCAAAGAAGCTGTAAGAGCCTTCCAGAATCGTGACGTAAATTGGGTGCCACGATCGGAAACAATAACCAAGGGTAAACCAAAGAAACGAAACACATTCGTCAAGAACATTTTTGCCAATTCAGGAGCTGCAGGTAAACCAGAACAAGGTATGAACAATGCGTATTTAGTGAAGTAATCAACGATTACCCAAATAGTGTCATAGCCCTGAACGTCAGGAAGTTCCACAATGAAATCCATAGACAGCATCTGCCAAGGTTTGTACTGCACAGGAAGAGGTTGTAACAATCTAACTGGTTTGGCTCTAGAAGTTTTACACTGAGTGCATATGGAACAAGTCAAAATGTAATCCTTTATGTCACGAACCATAGAAGGCCACCAGGCCCAACGCCGTAAGGCTTCAAGAGTTTTTTGACTTCCTGGATGTGCAGCAATAAAGGAATCGTGAGACCACTGAAGAGCTAAATCTCTAGCTTGACCTGATGGTATATAGACGCGCCCTTGAATGAATGGCATACCCTGAATGATTTCCAGATTGAGGTCAATGATCTCTTTTGGATGTTTTGAAACCCAATCAAGGATAATTGAACGCAAAGAGGGCTGAACCGAACAACCACAAACAACCTTGTTTGGTAGAAGAGTAAGAGATTCGATCTGTTGAGACTGGCCATCCGCATGTAAGCGCGAGAGAGTATCAGCCGGAACTTGAGCTTTAGCAGGACGGTATGTAATAACACATTGGTATGTGAAAAGAATAAATGCCACCGCGCCTGTCTAGCCGTAAGACATTTCATAGATTTGAAGGCTGCAGATATTTCAGAAAACCCATTGATGAAGCGTCTATAAAAGTTTGCAAATCCCAGGAATGATTGTAATGATTTGACTGAATTGGGCACAGGCCATTCCAAGATCGCACTAATTTTAGATTGACTCATGCGAACACCATTGTTATGTTAGTAAGATCATATCCCAGAAATTCCACCTCTGAGGCATGAAATATGCACTTTTCGGCTTTAACGAACAATCTATGTTCTCTCAGACGTTGGAGTACTATCTTGACATGTTTTTCGTGGTCTTCCTGGTTTTGAGAATAAATCAAAATGTCATCCAGGTAGACAACAACAAATTGATCAAGAATGTCGTAAAACAGATCGTTCATGAAAGCTTGAAAGGTGGCCGGGGCATTACATAAACCAAAAGGCATGACAAGATATTCAAATAGACCGTAACGTGTTTTAAATGCGGTCTTCCATTCGTCCCCATCTCTCATGCGGATGAGATTGTAAGCTCCTCTAAAATCAAGCTTAGTGAATATTTTGGAAGAACCCAACTGGTCAAGAAGGACAGAAATCAGAGGAAGAGGATACTGGTTTTTAATGGTTGCTGCATTCAAAGCACGATAATCTATACAAGGACGTAGATCCCCTTCCTTCTTAGGGACAAAGAAAAGTGGTGATGAAATAGGTGATTTGGAAGAACGAATAAATCCCATGGACAAAGCCTTGTCTATGTAATCTTTAAGAACTTCGTCTTCTTTGAGAGTGAGGGAGTACACTCTGCTGGATGGTATTTTTACTCCCGGAATTAGGTCTATTGGACAATCATAATCTCTATGTGGGGGTAGAGTCTCCGCCATCCCTTTGTCAAAAACATCTGTATAATCTGTATATTGCGAAGGTATCACAGAGTATACGTTTTTAGAGACAGCTCCGATATGCATAGTAGGTGAAACTAGCGCCCTGACTGGACTATCATGGGTAATACCGAGTAATGTAGTACATCGAGTATTGCACATACTGGAAGGGAATTGAATCTGAGATGTCGACCAGCCGATGGCAGGATTATGAAGTTTCAACCATGGAATGCCTAGAATGACTTTGTAAGCTGGTGCTTTAATGATATCAAATGACATGTCTTCAGTATGGCCTTCGTCAGTACTCATATGGAGTGGAACTGTTTGGTGAGTTACCATTCCTGAGACAAGAAGTGAACCATCCACTGCATTCACTGTTTCAGGGATAGTTTTGCAAACTAATGGTATTTTTGACATGGTGGCAAAACATTGATCAACATAATTACCTGTTGCACCTGAATCGATCACAGCTGTAGTCTGGAATGAAGCACCATGATCTAAAGAAAATGTAACAGGTAGGCGAACTAAATGACTCGGATTCTGTACTGAAGAGTCCAAGGGTGAGTTTCCCGACATAGGGACGCTGTCTACTGTCGGGATTTGGCGTTTCCCGCCTTTCTTTTAGGTTTTTTGGTACACTCAGGTAACAAGTGATCAGAGGCCCCACAATACATGCAGAGATTGTGTGATCGACGATATTCTCGTTGAGCAGGGGTAAGCGGTCCCCTAACCACCCCAATCTGCATATGTTCAGGCGCAGGAGATGACGAAGATGAGGCCTCTGCTGCAACCGAGCTGAACAATGCTGTTTTCTTTTCGCCGCGTCTTTCAGACTTACGAGCATCAATCTGAAGGACTAAATCTAGTAGTTCCCCGAATGCTGCGGGAACCACAGGAACAGTGGAGAGGATGTCCTTTAGTTCATCTGAGAGGCCTTGATAGAAGACAGCTGTCTTCTTTTCTTCAGGCCAGTCAGTCTCTGCTGCCAACTGATGGAATCGTGCCAAATAAACCAATAAAGAATTGTTTCCTTGTCGATGTTTTAAGAGTTCCAGATCAGTAGCTTGAGTAGTATAACGTGTATCAAATACTTTACTCATCATAGCAAGAAGGGCATCACAATTGTAAAGAACATGACTATTAGATTCCAACAATGGGTTAGCCCATGCGGCTGCAGTGCCTCCCAAATGAGACAAAACAAAAGCCGCTTTGGTTGTAGATGTGGGAAATGAGGCGGGGCGACACAGAAAATGCAATTTGCATTGACTGATGAAGGTTCTGTATTGTTTAGGGTCGCCTAGGAAGCGTTCAGGAGGAGCTAGCGGGAACTGGGTTGTAAGCATGATCGGATTTGATTCCTGCTGTGGAGGTGGAAACCCTGAACCGGATGCTGTAGCTCCAGCACCAGCCATCTGTGACGCTGGTGTGGTAACCAAAGACTGAATGGCGTCCATGCGTTGGCGCAGTGCTTCTTGTGCATTGGTCAAGTCGGTACGTAGATCCGTGACCATTTGCACGATCACTGGCCTCTGTGGACATTTTTTAAGGCTGCTAATTCTGTTACTCACCACTCCGAATAGGCCGAAGATGCAGAGAACACCACCTTGGAGGTGTTGGTAGTATAGAATTCCGAATTCAGCCTTCCATCCCAGCTCCCCTGAGTACAAGACTCAGGCTTCCTCAAAGAGGGGCTCTTTTCCACAATGTACCTCTCTGCTGTTTCAGTTAGAACAGACAGAGGTGTCAATTGAGTAAAAGACCGGGGGGAACACACACCGCCAATACCAATGCTGCAAAAGAATACCAAGATATTAGACAGTGTTGATGTTAACAAGTGATTAGAACAGTTGAAATGATTGAACAACTACCGATATGGATATTGGAGTGGAGTTGCGTTTCCCCGGGATAATCTACAAAGAATAACACGAATGAGTGGAATTGATCTAAATCAGTATCGGTTCCCACTTTAGCTATAGAATTGATAACAACTGACCTGAGTAAAGATAAATGGAGTAAGAGGAGTCCAGGATTCTGAAGACGACGACAGGAGAAAATAACAAACAGGGAAGTTAGTATAGGTAAGTAACCCCGAACGGCACGAGGGACGCACTAGTGCCGGGTTGGTGCAGTTCAGGAAAGCGTTCATATGCACTAAAGAGCAATCTCACAGCAAAGTCACTCAATGTCCCAGAATCCAACAGAAGACAATGTCCATGGTAGACAATAGATATGGACCTGAGTACACGAGTATAGTTGAGTAGTTGTTGAGATGATTCGGATGTAGACAGCAAATTGATGTGCAGAGCGGCAACCAGGGAAGAACCGCAAGACACAGAAGAGAGCCGTATCCAGTAGCGTTCCGAGTCCAACAACCAGACGATCACAACAAGAATAAGGGAGGAGACGAAGCAATCCAAATTTCAGGCAAAAGGTCAGGTCAAAACCAGGAGTTCAGATAAGGATTCGTGTAGGGAGACACGAAGAGGAAACGGATGAAACCGCGTGTAGCTGGTAACGCTAATTAGCAGCAACGAGCCCCTTGGAAGACGGTGGTTTTATAGTCGTAAGAGGGGCGTGGCTTGCTGTACGTCTTCCACGTACAAGGTGTGTCAGGTGACCTGGAGTGCGTCGACGTTTGTACAGACGCCATGGTAGCTTGTACCTGGACCATAGAGGAGCCGGCGGGGACGTCTGAAGTGTAACATCGCCCCACGGAACGTAAGCGGATTTACCTGCCCACTGTGCTCCCTGCTGCTGGTTGGGCATACCTTGACAACCACTGGCTGGTGCTGGCGAGACGTGACGCATGGGCTCCCGCCTCCAAAGTCCCTGGCGCGGGCTGAAGTGGCACAGCACAGTGTGTGTCGCGTTGTGCCTCCCCAACTGTTAGGCTATGCATAATGACCATTGGCCTTGTCGACAAGGTCCCGCCTGGAGGGCCAGGAGCAGGTCCTGCTTTGTTTGTGCCTGGAAGGGGAATGAGCAGAGGCGTAGCCAGGATTGTCTAACAAGTGGGGCCTGAAGCTAATGTAGGTAATGTTGTTGGACCCACCTCAGTGACATGAACATGTGTAAATGCCCAAACAGTGCTGCTGAGTGGGTATTTATAGATTTTGGGTGGGCCTTACCAACTCAGGCCCTACCTGTCTACGCCCCTGTGCATAAGAAGGAAATCTGGTCGCCTGGAGAGTGAATGCCTGTGTTCACCACAATGTCCTCCCTGCAGTGGGTCCTGCAGGAGGTGGTCATTGCATCCCCCTGTTTGACCACAAGGCTATTTGCTGCCACAACACTTGTTGCAGTACCTACTACCTGCCTCTGCCACCCAATGGGGATGGTTGGGTCTATAACAGACTGAGTTGTGGAGCTATTGCATGCACCTTGTTCTTTATCTTGCTGACAGTTTTGAGCTGTCAGTGGGGTTGTTGGATACCAAGCTTTGCATAGCTCTCAACTCACTCACTTTTGGCGGGTGTCACCCGCCTTGCAAAGGGCTGACTCACCCGCCAAGCCTCCTGCACGCCCTTCATTCCAATGGGCGTCTCACCCGCCAAAAACAAAATCGGGTGATTTCACCCACCTTTGCGAGACAAATGGTTGAGAGCTATGGCTTTGCATACATGCACCCCCCCCCTCGATACAGGTGGGAGACTCCCAACTTTTCAATGAAAAATATTGCTATTTTTCATGTTCTCCGGCCTAAAATAATTCCATCACCGATGTATTCCTATGGGGAAAATAATGTCTCCTGAATTCTTACACAAAATCTCCCTCCTAGGTGTGTCGGATTGTTGGCATGTTCATACATGTAAACCCTCCCCAAGGTTGGCATGTATACATGTATGGCTTAGTCTCATTACTCCAATTTTTCTGGTTGAAAGTGTAGTCATGGTTTGGATTGCTTCTTGATCTATGTTATCTTGCCACAGTATAGATGTTTCACAAGGTTGGCACTGAGGAAATATTGCATGGTGGGGCCTGCTGGGCTTTATTCCCCAAATTATTGGGGGTGGAGTCCATGGATGTAAACGATTTGGGAGTGTTCCTCTGTCGAGGCGCGGCCTATACTGGGACGAGGAAGGGTAGGAGTAATGAAGATTATCGTAAGTGCTTTTAGGTGCAATGAAATGAGAGGTAGATTAAAGTCCATTCGATACAAATGAGAGAGAAGTAGCTTTAAAATTGAATGAAATAATAATGAAAACACACACACGGTGTTAAAAATAATTTCCTTTCGTGTGCTTGAAAGTTTGGCTGAACCTGCTCCATGCCTCACATTGGTGAATAGAAAGTAGCATCAAAAACAAATGGCCGCCTCATTTAGCATGTCATGGAGATATGGAAAGAGAGAGAAAGAAAGAAAGAGAGAGCGAGAGAGAGAGAGAGAGAGATCGATCGTAAAACTACTACTCCCATGATGCTTCGAGGACCACTTCCGCTAGACAGTATTCGTTTCTTTTCTAGGAAGTGTCAGCTGACTAATTCAAGGGTTTGCGTTTTTGCACAAGCTGGCTGCTGTTCGTGGGAGTATGCTGCGCCCGAAAGCCCTAACTCAGGTGCTGAGTCAGGCGAACACGGGTGGAGTGCAGAGCACCCTGTAAGTATGAGTTAGAGCGTGGAGTACGTGCGCCAGGTACCGTTTATACGGTGGTTGCATAGCGTAAACTTGTCAGGAGCGTGCATCCTCAAACGATGGCAGGCGGGCAAGAATAGTTGGATCCTGGGACCAGTAACTGCATGCAAACCGAGTACCTTTTGGCTTTAAAAACGGTAGTGGCAAAAGGTAACATGACACCAGTTATAGGCAATGTTCGGGAAGTACCCTGCTACTGTTTTGTTGAGTAAGAGCACAGTCATGTGGTCATGTAGTGGGGGCGTAGCGTCTGTGACTGTGATGAGAGGGAGTAGGAGACTCTACCCTGTACGTGGGATGGAAAAGGGGGCGACCCGTAACACTCTGTGTTTGGGATCGGGAAGGGGAAGAGTACGTGATCTGTTAAGATGAGAAGGAAGCGGAACGATGTTCACAATGGGATTGTACAGCCCGGCTGGAGGATGGGTGTTGGAGGGGGCAGAGCCTTTGAACTCAAGTCGCGCAACCCTTGACCCAGTTGGTGTCACTGGGAGTGTTATGGTGCTCCCGCGTTCTCCTGCCCGTACCGGCTGGGACTGTGAAGGCAAGGGAACGCACAAAACCCACATCCACTCTGCTTGATGCCTGTCGGGCGACTTCCTCGGGGTAGCCTCGTCACGTTTATTGCCATACACGTGATCATAACTTTATTTCCCTTAACAGCACAAATAACCCGTGCATCTTTCCATTTGGACCCATAATACAGTACATGCTCATTCCTCTGTTCCCCCAGTAAAGTGTAGAATTAGTCTTGTTTTGTTTTTTGGCATAAAAAGGCTGCAGATTTATTTCCATAACATCTTAAAAACCACACTGCACACATTAGTGGAAATAGCTCTGAAGACGTGGCGACTGCTCCGTGTCCCAACAACCTGCTTCCCCCTTTACTTCCAAAAGTCCACTGTAGGCCCAACTCTCCCAACCCTTTGCGCCTAAGCCTCGCCTGCTCTTGCAGGTGTTCCTGGGTGGGGAGAGTGTCATTTCTTTTGGGGAAGCTGAGCCCTTATTATTACCACCAGACGCCCCTCCCGCTTAGGCTCCCAAGAGGCGCTGGTCTGAGAAGAGCGAACACCCTTCCGGCTTTCTCCTGGCTCATCCGGAGACTGTCTCTTTTGCTTGGTCGCCCAAACACCGCCAAATTGCCTCACCGTGCTGCGAGGTCGACGACTAGGCTTGCTCAAGCCCTGCCCTGTTTGTAGGGTGGGTGGGTGGAAACTAAATCCTTCTGCAGGAGCTGGATGCTTCCTGCAGTAAGATCCCACCCGTTATAAAGGGACATCCCTGCCCCTTTCCTTTGTTGCCCTTTGTGGGCATTTGGCATTTTTGCTGTGTTTCGGCTGGCTCTTCCCCCTTACCCAGGGGGGAGGGAGGGAGGGAGGAGGAGGAGCCTGCACAGGTTATCGGGGTGCCTCCTCCATTGCCTTCGTCCTTCCGCGGTCACTGGCATATACGCTCATTTACAATACTGCCACTCATGCCAACAGTTTGCCTTAACACACATTGTCACTTAGCTTTCCTCGTGTTTTTGGTGCCGCCCTCGGTTGGTACGAACTGTGCTACTGAGCCCTGGGGTCGTCTGGGGCAGAGTTGGTTGGCTGCGCCCCTCCTGGCCTGGACTGTCGACTTCAGCTGGGTTGCGGGTCTGTGCCATCCACCTTCTTGAGTTGCTTCTGCCACCGCTGTCGCTACATTTGCAGTCTCTTTATTGGTCCGTTGGCCTGGCTCCCCTTTCCACTCGGTGGAATTTTATTGAACCATGACCGCCCCCCCACCCAGTGATCATGGTTCCCCTCTTTTTCTGGTCGCCGTCCAGGGTGTTATAGGGGGGCTGGTCATGGACATTGCACAAGCACTTTGGAGGCCCACTGCCTCTAGGGATTTGATGGGTGGGGGCTGGTCATTGTTTGGGGGACGCCGTCCCTGGGTCACAGGAGTGGGCCACCCCGACGTCTGGATCACCCGACGTGATCACCAGGGCTGTGTTCACGTGGCCAACACTTGGCAGGGATTGCCCTGAATTCTCCGGATCACCAGAGTTCCACACGGGGGCAGAGGGCACCCAGCATAATGCAACCCCGGCTCTGGGGGCACCCAGGCTGGGGTTGCCCATTCAACCATGTTCGCATGGTTCCGACATCCACATGGGGACGGTGTTGCCCAGCAGGGACACAGTCCGAGGCAAGGGCCACGTGGCTAGGCCCTAGGCATACTGTGCAGCACCAGCATGGTGCCCGAACAAAGACACAGCAGTCGGGAATGGAGTTGACTGATGAGCCGTAAGCGGCTCGTTCTCTTTATTGACTTGGTCGCATGGTTACCACCATGTGACCACCCCCAGATCCTGGGGAGGTACCATGTTGCCCAGCAGGGGTGACATGCAACACTCCTCCTTTTTCATAACAACAAAACAAACTGCCAAATCGCAGCACACTATACACAATAACACTACACTTTTAACGCCCACTAGTCTTCACACTCTTTGGGGCCCAGGTTGTCCACTGGGTGACGGTCTGGGTTGGTGAGATATTGGTGACCCGTTAACATTCCACATCCAGGCACACCCTTTATTAAGCTGGGTGAGGTGTTCTTGTACCCACAACACCACCACTCCTAGCTGGCCCCTGCACCCCCAAACACAACAATACAGAATCACACCACATTAGTCCCGGTCCGCGGGCCACCAGTCCGACTTCCAGCGAGGATTCTTCAGGACAGTGCAGGGTTGACGGACGGACACAGACAGCAGAACCCATTTGTGGCTGGATGCCTGCGGCCAGATGAGTTCAGGGCCGGCAAAGCTGCACCTGGGGGTACCAGGGGCCACATCGGCCTAGTCCATAGCTGGTGGGCAAACCTTGTGGCAGGATGGTGGGGATGGCCAGATGATTACACTGTTTGGGTTCCGGGAAGACCGCACCTGGGAGGACCAGGGGCCACATCTGCCTCGTTCGTGCATGGTGTGAGGCTCACCGTTGCAGGGTACTGATGCGGGAAGACAAGCCACTCATTTCACTTCCTCTTCCACCCCAGGGCTGCTGACAGAGAGATATTGGTGACCGGTATTTGAGGCCACCTATCCTCTTCCGCTCCCTCAGGCAGCTGATTCGGTTGCATGGGCGGGCGCACAAGCACTCCTAATGGAGACACCACCAGGCGAAATCAAGAAACTCTGTGAGCAGTGACCAGATGGGCCCGTGGGTCATCCTCTTGCGCCCCTGACCTGGTGGAACACTGGGCTGATGGGCAGCGCTCGTCAAGTGACCCGCTCCCTTGCTGCTGTGGTGGCAGCAGCGAACCATGGCCTTCATTGCCTCTGACCTGGAGCCCCCTGGGCCCCTTGTTGATTTCACCTCTGCAGGCCCGGCCGGTCTTGTTCAGCCACACCCCTTTATCGGGGACTGTTCACCCAGTAATTCTCCTTTTGGGCAGCCAGGCTGTTGAAGCTGCACCTTGCGAGGGCGACATACACGTTGGAGGACCCACGAGTCTCCTGTGTTGTCAATCCTCTGCAGCTCCTCCATTCCACTGCTGTAGCCCAGTGACGTAGGCCACGCCCCTTCTTTGTCCATGGAGGCTATGACGTCGAGGCTGTGCTCCCTGCAGGCCTCCCTTCGGGTAAGATGACAGTCACTTTGATTGTCCACCTGCTTTATTGCGGTCACCTCTACTTTGGGCGGGTCTTGATAGGGTGCACTTGCCCCACCCCTCCCCCACTCTGGGCAGGATGTTAGGATCACTATCCGCCGTGGGCCTGGGTGACGAAGTCCTGCCCCTTTTTCTCTTGTTCGTTTTGCCGCACAGGAGTTAAGGAGCCACGCCTCCTTTTTGGGCTATTGTAGGCTCCCGTGTCCCTTTGTTAATTTCGGGGAGTGCGGACTCCCCCGTTCCAGTCCGTTTTTTTTCCATGCAGGCCCAGTTGGTATTGGGGCCGCCTCCCATGGGGGCTGCTTCAGCTGTTTGGTGGCCCCTGCACTTCCTCAGTGGCGACGCCACTCGTGGATAGGGCCGTCTCAGCTGTTCGGCAGCCCCCCATTTGCAGCTGCCTCCACCGCCCGCTCCTCAGAGCGAGCTCCTCTAACTCCGTGTTGCTGGCACAGGGCCACGCCTCCTGGCCAGCGCGGCCGCTTCAGCACCTGCACTGCGTGGCTCCCATGTGGGCACCAGGCGTCCCGTATCCACAAACATGGGGCCCTGGGCCACCCGTGGATCTCCTCAAAAACAGCAGTACGGGGCCTTGGGCCACCTGCAGAGCCACCTTTTCAACAGCGACCGACGCTGCCATGTACACGCGGGCTCCAGCCCTCGTCTCCATTGTTGGGGGCCCGCCCCCGGGTCACCGGAGCAGGACACCCCGAATTCTGGATTACCCGATGTGATCACCAGGGCTGCGTTCATGCGGCCAACACTTGGCAGGGATCACCCTGCATTCTCTGGCTCGCCGGAGTTCCACACGGGGGCTGGGGGCACCGAGCATAATGCAACCCTGGCTCTGGGGGCACCCAGGCCGGGGTTTCCCATTCAACCATGTTCACATGGTTCCGACATCCACAGCGGGGCGGTGTTGCCCAGCAGGGACGCCGTCGGAGGGAAGGGCCACGTGGCTAGGCCCAGCATGGTGCCCGAACAAAGACACAGGAATCAGGAATCGACTGATGAGCCGGAAATGGCTTATTCTCTTTATTGACTTGGTCACATGGTTACCACCATTTCACCACCCCCAGATCCTGGGGAGGTACCATGTTGCCCAGGAGGGGTGACATGCAACAATCATGGACGCACCAGCCACCTGAGGTGCTATGGGACACCAGCACCTGGGAGGCCCCCGTCCTTCTTCCTTGGGGCGCACAGTTCTTTCCTTTGCGGCGGAACGCCACGGGGCGCTCCTCACCGCCGGGTGGCCCGGGCTGACACCATAACATAGGCGGTGACGCACAGGCCAATCTTATGGCTGGCGGTGGGGCTGGGCGCTCCCTTCCTCGTTCCCCTCACCAATGCAAATGCGGGGGGAGCATGGACCTTGCTTCGCAGGGCCCATTGTCTTCTCTCCACTCTTCTTTTGTTGAGATGTCGAATTCCTCGTCGCCATTGTTATGGTGGGGGCTGGTCATGGACATCGCACCAGCCTCCTGAGGTGCTATGGGACACCAGCACCTGGGAGGCCCCGTGCCTTCGGTGGCAGGGCAAGCGTTGCCTGCACATGCGGACCCTAGCTGCCTTGCTGGCAGGGGGGCCTCATGGCAACCTGGCCTGCAGGCCCTGCGTACACAGGGTGGGCCTGCAGGCTTTAACGAGACCCGTAATCCGGTCATTCCATTTCGAAGTTTGCAGCCGTTCTGTTGCACGTGCCTGCAGGGCTCCCTTTTATTAGCTTGGCCATGACGCAGTCATGGCCCATCTTAAAAGGGCAATGCACATGGGAGAGACACATCCCCATAACGGGGCAACAACACACATGGGAGGGTTATTACACATCGGGGGTGGTCACGAAACAGCTTGCCAGCTTGGTCCTTGATGATGGGTTCCTGAAGACCAATACCTGATCCCCAATGTTGTGGTGTGCCTTCCAGGCTCGCTGTTTGCTGCTCATGTTAGTTTGCTTTTACTCTTTTGGTGTGGGTCCTGCAAGAGCCTACGTGCTCACACAACACAGGGCTCTTCAAAAAGGGTTGGGAGGCTAGGCCCTGACAGGGCCATAAATGCGAACGACACAGAGGTGCTTTTCACACTTTATTCCTTTACCATAAACTCTGTCAACCCTGAACCCACGTGACCTGCCTGAACCCATCCCTAGCCCAACGTCCCTTGTCTATTATAGCCCCAACCAAAGGCCACCCACATAACAATGTGGGAAGGTAGCCAGAGTCACGCTGCAATGTGACAGTTCCTCTGCTTATTCATAGCTTTTGGCTTGTAGTGACAGTGATGCGGTATGGAGGAGCGTAACATAGCTACAAACATGGTTGCTGGGGGAGTGTCAGTTGATGCATGTGGCGTCACTGGGAAGTTACGGAGGAATCTGAAATCTGTATAGGTCGAACTGCCATGGGGCTTATTGAGCCTTTGCAACCCTGAGGACCTTGTTAATTGTCTTCATGAAGCATTCCACTTTGCCGTTCGCCTAGGGCCATCGCGATGTGATGAGGTGGTGTAAGATCTGGAGGTCATTCATGTATTTGTGGAATTCATCCCCTTGGAATGGGGGCATACTGTCGCTTTTTATGTTCATGGGTAACCCGTGTGTCAAACCTCTTTTCCAGTGCTGGCAATAATGCTTCTGCCGCCATTGTTTGGACAACGTCTACCTCTGGGTAGCGCGAGTGTTCATCGATTGCTACTAGGGTATATGTCCCTTCTTGTACTGTGCAGAAATCGAGACTCGCTGATTCCCAGTGTGCCTTGCTCCTTGGGGCGGATTGGATTGGTTCTGATAGTGGGGGTGCGCCTGTGGCCAGGCACGGGAGGCAGGATGATATGACTCCTTCGACCTTTGCATCAATCTGTGGGAACCACTCGTATTTTTGTATTCTTGCCTTGGTCCTTACACTGCCCTGGTGGCCTTTGTGACTTAACGCCACTATTCTGCCCTGCAAGCTAGGCAGTACCAGAATGTGCGTTCCTCTCAGGATGAAGCCTTCAGTTTGTGGCGGACTGTGAACCCCCATGTGTTGGGCAGAATTACATGCAGTACACTACAGAACACTACATACAATTAAAACTACAGGTGTAAGCACAATCTCCTCTGTGGTACAATCATCTACTACACAGTTATGTGGTAGCAGTGGCTGAGCAGCCAGACTTATCTCAAGAGGGATGTGAGCAGTACAAGATATTACACAAAGGACTTGCAATCACAGTAGTTCAGACAAACACTATTCAAGGTTTCTTGGTAAAAGAATATATATTTATTAACAGTCAGTTAGAAAAGATTCCAATAGTAAGAAGCAGCTCAACATCACACTACAGTACACAACCAATACGTTTCTGAACAAGTTAGGCTCCCCTGAAGTGGGAGCAAAATGGCACTTGAGTAACTTTCAAAAGGGGTAGAAAGACAAAGGTTAAAATAATTGAAGCACAATTACCTTCATAGGCAGGGCAAATAGTTTCAGTTCACTAAAACGGGCAATTCAATTCAATAGGCCTGGGCCAAAGTCTATGGTTCAGTGTCTTGGATAGGATAGCACAGTTCTGGTAGTGAACAGTTAAGTCTTTGCCAATGTTCTCAGAAGTAGTTTGCCAGAAAAATAGTTAAGTCGGATTAGGAGCGAACACGACTCCAAAGTTGGGGAAGTTTCACAAACTTTCACCGCGGAAGAAAGGATTTCCTGACTGCATGTGCACAGTACTTTAATGATGAAGAAAAGCTGAGGCAGTTGTTCCTGGCAGTTCCTGCAGATCTCGCTTTTCCTGAGCTTCAGTCGTGGGGACAAGGAGGACGTCGGAGGTTCCTGCACGGTCTAGGGAAGAGGCCACAAGCTTGGCAAAACGTCAGTTTTAGGGTGTGAGCGACTTAAAGTCCACAAACTGGTATCCTTCTCACTGGCTATCCGTTTCTCAACAGCACACTGATGAAAATTTGACCAGTATGGAGACTGTGTCCAGGTGGCTTGCGAGTTGGTTGTTCCACCACCTCGAGGGAAGAAGTCGTCCTTTAAGGGGCTTCTCTGTCGATGGATATTCAGGCAATTCGGACCTGCAGCAGGGCTTCCCCCGGGCAAACCAATGGTCCAGGAGTTGCAGCAGTAGTCTTCCTTCATCTCGTCTTCGGTTCTTTCGTTCCAGTGGTCGACTCTGCTTTCCAAGTCCCAGATACCTGCTTTTAAACAGTTTTCTCCCATTCATTCCAGCCTAGCTGTCACTCACCCAGCAGGGAGGCTGTCCTTGCCGGACAGTCAGCCAGCTCCTCACGCTAGAGTGCATTCAGGTCTCCTAGGAGACTAAGCACAGGGAGTTTCGGACACCTCCCTCACATCATGTCCACCCAGACACTCGGGCACCAGAGGAGGGCTTCAGCACGGAAGCCCGCCGAAGGGCATCGAACAAAGTGACCAAACCTGGTTTGGTGAGCAGAGTTAAACACCAGAAGGACCTTTCCTAAAAGAAACGGCGAAAAAAGATAACCAGAGTCTGTTTTTAAAGATGGGTCTTGGGCACCATATTGAAAAACATTTTTTAACATTTTTAGCTACCGGTGTTCACGGTCGGGAAAAATCATGGTAGTTTGTTCTAAAACCAGTGCCACCAGCCATTTCAAGAGCAAAGGGTAACAATTGACTGTTAGATGAGTGTTTAGGCCCAGGGGATGCTAGGCAATGCCTCCACCACTCTATAGGAAGATAGTGTGTGCTGGCTCTATGAATTTAAAAAGACTAGCAAAGTCAATTTAACTTTACATGCTCTTGGAGACAGTAGTCAGTCCCAGAGAAGGTATTTAAACCTTGGGACGTCTGAAAGACATCCCTGTGCCACTGCACTGAAGGTACTTTGTGACACACAAGAAAAAGATGATGCCTAGGGAGTTGTTTAAAACCCCATATCCAAAGAACACAAAAGTAAAACGCACATCAAAATACATGAAAGAGTTGGGGGGGGGGTAGGCTCACACTCTATCCAGGTAAAAATTAAAATCCTAGAAATCCAGCAAAGTTGCTGGTGGTCTCAAAAGGTAAGGGAGCTTAGCACATTCTTGAGAATTCTCCCTAACACTATGCCAGGAAGTTTCTTGCGTCCATGGTGTCGTTGTTTGGACGAATGAGTGCCATTCACCTGCCAGGGCGGCGTTCTTCGTCAGGGTGCAGCAGGGGTCGCTGTTAGTGGCTTCTGCAAAGTCTGATATGCTCACAGCCTTTGGTTTGGTTGCTTCTATATATGTTCTTTCCTCTCTGCGGACTCTGAGATTTCTGTGGCAGTGCATGGGTGCCTGGACATAGTCTGTAGGTTTGTCTGCTCCTTGTCTGTATGCAAGGTCGAAATCATACTTTTGCAGCAGCAGCCATTTCCAGATCCGTGCCAGGGAGTGTGGCGCTGAGCCCATGCAGCTAGGGATGAGTGGTTTGTGGTCTGTGTAGGTTTTAAATTTCTACCCGTACAGGTATAAGTGGAAGTGCTTGCACCCCCACAGAACATCAATGTGTGAGTAGCGTTGTTCTGTGGGGGCAAGTGTTCTGGATGCGTAGGCCACTGGTCACGTCTCTCCGGATGGGTATTTTGCACTAGTATGTCCTCTATGCCCATGGGGCTTGCGTCCACATAAAGTTCTGTCTGCAGGCGGGTATCACAGTAGGCCATGGTGGTATCAGCTGATAGCGACTCTTTGCTCTCAAAAGGCTTCTTGGCACGCCCTGTTTCACTCCCACTTGGTGTTTGATTTGGTCAGTGCTTGCAGTGGTTCTGAGAGCGTGGTCAGCTGTTAGGCAGCATTGCATGCAGTACCTTCTGGGACCACCACATACAATTAGGACTACAGGTGTAAGCAAAACCAACCTTTGGTATACGTCTGTACTACACAGTTTTGTGGTAGCGAGCTGAGCAGCCAGGCTTATCGCAAGAGGGAATGTGAGCAGTAAATTAAGTTAGAGGTCTTACAATCACAGTGGTTCAAGTAGACAAACTCAAGGTTTCTTGGTAAAACACTTACTAATTTATTACATAGTCATTTAGAAAACATTCACTAGAAGGAGGCAACTTAATATTATACACAAATGTACTTCAACACAAAAGCAATAAGTTTCTGAGTAAATTAGGCTCTCCTGAAATGGGAGCAAAATGGCATTTCACATACTTTAAAGGGGAGTACAAAGGCACAAGTTAATATAATAGATCATAAATACTTTCTTAGGCAGTGCAAATAGCTTTTGTTCACTAGAGGATTCGATTCAGTTCAATAAGCCTAAGCCAAAATCAGTGGGCTAGTGTCTTGGTTAGGAAAAAGCAGTTCTTGTAGTAAATGTAAAGTCTTTGCCAAGTAGTTTGTACGAAAAAGAATCATATGTTGGGTCAAAAGCTGATTAGGTCTGCAAGTTGGGGAAAGTTCACTAACTTTCACAGCGAGAGGTAAGTTCTCTCCATCAGGTTGGCACAGTACCTTAATATGAAGAACAAGATGCAGCTGAAGACGTTGGTTCCTGCAGTTCTTGGTGTTCCTGAGTCTCAGTCGTGGGGACAAGAGGGAGGATGTTGGGGACTCCTGCACTGCACGGGATCATCAGAAAAAGCTGACAAAATGGAGTTCCTTCAGTTCCAGTAGCTGTAATTCAAACGCACAAACTGGTGTCCCTCTCCCTGGTTAATCCTAACCAGCTCTGAGAATGGTATCGAGGTGGCTTACGAGTTGATTGGTCCCACTTACTCAAAGATAGAAGTAGTCTTTGAATGGGCTTCTCTGTCGATATGAACTTGGCAATTCAGATCTGCAGTAGGGCTTCACCGGGCAAACCAACGGTCCAGGAGTTGCAGCAGCCATCCTCTTCCAGCTCGTCTTCGGTTCTTTCGTTCCAGTGGTCGACTCTGCATTCCAAGTCCAGAGACTCGCCTTTTTTAAACAGTTTTCTTCCTTTCATTCCAGCCTAGCTGACACTCACCCAGCAGGGTGGCTGTCCTTGCCAGACAGTCAGCCAGCCAATCACGCCAGAGTGCATTTGGGTCTCCTAGGAGACTAAGCACACAGAGTTTCGGGCACCTCCCTCACTTCCTGCCCACCCCAGACACTAGACGTCAGAGGTGGTCTTCAGTCCTGAAGCCTGGCAAAGGCATACGAACAAAGGGACCAAACCTGGTTTGGCGCACAGAGACAAACTCTAGAAGCACTTTTCCAAAAAGAAACGGCGAAAAAAGACCGGGACCTGTTTAAAAAAAGGGGCTTAAGGCGCCATCTTGAAAGACAAGGCTCCTGCGATTTTTAGCTACCGGTGTTAGCGTTTGGGGGGAAAATCATGGTAGTTCGTTGTAAAACCACTGCCACCAGCCATTTCGATAGGAAAGGGTAGCATTTGACTGCTATATGAGTTTTTAGACATACGGGATAATATATAACCCTTCCAGCACTCTATTGTAAGATAGGGTGTGCTGGGTCTAGGAATTTGGAAAGACTAGTAAAGTCAATTTCACTTTACATTCTCTGGGTAACAGTAGTTTATCCCAGAGAAGGTATTTCAACCGTTGGAAAGTCTAAAAAGACATCCCTGTGTCACTGCACTGAAGGTGCTATGTAGCACACATGAAAAGATTATGCCTATGGAGTCATCTAAAACTCCATAATCAAAGAACACGAGTAAAACGCACATCAAAATACATGAAAGAGTGGGGAAAAAGGCTCACCCTCTTTCCAGGTAAAAAAATCAAGTCCTCAAAATCCAGCAAAGTTGCTGGCGGTCTCTAAGGTGAAGGGAATTGGCACATTTATGAGAATTCTCCCTAAGACCAGGTTGTTGATGGATCTCTCGCAGGAGGTGGCCATCCCCAGGAAACTGCAAACCCATGTGTGCATTGTTGGTGGTGCCGCTCCCTTGTCATCTGCTACCTTGAGGGGGTCCACTGACACGCCCCTGCTGTTGAACACCTAGCTGATAAGATTTGCTCCTCCTTTTAAGGAACTCTCACTTGTCTCTGTGGATGGTCAGACCAGCTTTGTCGAGCTGGTCGAGGACTGCTGCCGACCTGCCCATTTTTTCTGTTTTGTTTCTGGCGTGCACTAAGAAGTCATCACTGACACTTAAAACCCCTTGGGGGTCCCTGTAGGATGGTCTGAATGGTTTGTTGGAATACTTGGGCTGCAGATGGTATTCCACAGTTCAATCTTTTATATCTCCTCAGCCCTAGGTGCGTTGAGAATGTTGTTATATATCTCAAGTCCTTGTGTAGCTTGTGCTGGTGATAGCCTGCGTTTAGATCTATTTTGGAGAAAATGTTGAACTATGTGAGATCTACAATGATTTCATCCAGTGTTGAAGTGATGTGCCTCTCCCGAATGATGGCTGTGTTGGGGAGACCCATGTCAATGTATATTCAGATCTTTCCCCGGTTTCTTTGTTTCACCATCGGTGAGACCCATGGTGTTGGTCCAGTAAATTCATTTATTCCAGCTTTTTCCAATTCGCGTAGTTCTTTGGTGACCAGGTCTCTCATGTGGAAGGGTGTCCTCTGGTGCCCTACCAGTTGCGGTTGTATAGTCAGGGCAATGTGCAGTTTGATTACTTTGTCTTGTAAACACATGATCCCTTGGAGTAGCCTGGCGTGTCTCACTAGGAGGTCGCAGATTTAGTCATTGCTGATGTTGCAAATGAATTTAAGTCCCAGGTCTTCAGCTGAGCAGGCATCTGATTCCTGCATCCACAACGGATATTCAGGCCTGAATTGTCCGTCCCCCTATTCGTGCTGAGTGCGGTGCAAAACTGCCCCACCATCGGTAGTGGCTTCCTGTTGCCATATGCGTACATTTGTGTGTGGGTGTGCTTTAGTGTTGGTTGTCTTCTGGCGCAGTGTATCAAAGGGCATCACGTTCACTGAAGCTCCAGCGTCAATGGTCATTGTCCTCTCTTGTTCACCTACTGAGATGTTGCATCTGGGTCTTCTCTTCTTCCTCCTTGTTTGCTGGTCCCCTCGCTCTAGCATCTAAATTAAATTTACCTTCCCTTTCCTTTTCCAGGGCTTTTGGGCTGTAATTTCTGCCATTGTCCTCTCGTCTTTGTCCTCCCACTTGTTGACCTGCTGGGTGCCCTATGATCGGCACACCTTGGCGTAGTGATCCAGTCGGCCACATGCGATGCACGTGGTACCCTGTGCTGGGCAGTTGCGCTTGCTGTGCAGCTGTCCACCACACCATCTGCAGTCGTTGGGCCCTGGAATTCTGGGGCACCACCTAGGGGTTTGAGTGGTTCCGCTGTCATCCCCTTGCGGTTGCGGCTGGTTGGTGATCACTGCAATCGCGGTTGGTGTCAGCTCTATCTTCATCAGGGTCGTGTTCATGTGGGCAGCCCTCGCATGTGAGAGCTCCCTTTTGCTGGCCATATTCTATTATGTGGTATAAGGAAATCCTGTTCTTGCTTAGCATGATCCTCTGTAGTTTCTCTGAATACATTCAGTTTATGATCTGTCGTCTGATCTTTGTCAGTATTTCCAAACTCACATGGTAGTGCTAGCCACTGCAGTCGGGTGTGGTAGGGTTTGTGTCTTGCATTGTACTGTTGTGCAGAAGTTGAAGACCTCATAATCCTGGTTGAGCTGGTACATGAAATGGTGTCGGAGCGTCCTTCGTTTTGTATTCATCATCCTCATCCAGCGCGTATTGGAGTGAGTTGAAAATGTGTAGTGTGTCGTCCCTTACATTCAGAATCAGGTGGGACCGAATTCTCTTTGGCATGGTTATGTCTTTACAGTCCATGGTCATTTCAAACTTTTGTATCCATAAAGCCCATCTGGGTCTGACCGATGGTGGTTCGGAGTATGGGTTGTAGGGGGCTATGGCCAGACCCATGTGCCCCTGCGTACGTGGTGAGAAATTTGGGCTGAAAGTGGGAGCCAATCTAGCGAGGGTGGATAGCCCCGGCGTGGCAGCCATTATCAAGTGGGGGGGAGGTTTAGCCAGCCTTTCCTGAGAACAGGGCCCACCTGGTTAGTAGGGGTTGCTGCGGTGCATTGTGTTTTTACTCTTCTTTCCACTGTAGGTGGGGTTATCTGGTACAGCAGCGGTGTGGGCCCCTGCCTCTGGTGGGCCTCCAGGGCCACATGCTTCCATGGTGCCTGTAGGGCCCAGTGCAGCATCTGCACTGCTGGTTAGGCCCTGAGCCCTGCTGAGCTGCTTTACATTTGATTAAATATATTTTTTTCCGGGAGCCCCTGCTGCTTGGGCCGTTGCGCTCTCATCATCAGTGTTATGGTGCTCCCGTTCTCCCACTCTCTGGCCCGTTTTGGCGGGGACTGGGAGAGCTTGAGCGGGGAGGCAAGGCAACGCAGGCTGTGTCACAAACCCACATCCACTCTGCTTAGTGCATGTCGGCCGGCTGCCTCCCCATCCGGGGTGATGTTCCGTTTAGTGCCGTACGCAGTCACGTGAAGATAACAGGGAGTGACATTGCACGACTTAACATTAGAGGCAGTGTCATTACAGGCTCTCTTCTGAGTGAGGCCCCCCCTCCTTTCCCCCAGCCCTCTTTGTTTCGAAGTACATTGCCAGTACCCCACACTTTACACAAAAACTAAAGTGATGAATGGAAGGTTATATTTCATTCCGGTTTGAAAAAAAATCTATTTGAATACAGATTAATGTGGTCTGGTCCTAAATAACAATCCTTCAATAACGGCCCGATCTTATACATTTCAAACATTTGTCGCATGGTGATGTCTTTTTATATACGTATAACAACCCTGTAGTCCCACCCCCCCCCCACACCGAATTAAACATAAGGAAAATAGGATGACCGTGACCCCTCTCGGGCTGCAGGGCCCGATAGAGCCATGGAATTCCTCCTCATCTCTGCCAAATCTGCACTGGTAAACTCCAAACCAGGCGAACAGATATATTTTATGCTTAACGGGCAATAGAAAGTTATATGTCTATCCTTTCCCCAAACCTCCCACAAATGCAGGATAGTATTTTTTTCAGAAAGTTCACCTGTTGCAAGCCTCCATGGACGTTCTGCCAAAATGTCACATTGAAAACTCCAAGAGTTGAACACTTACCTTTCTCATGGGAGCGAAAAAGACAACACAACTTTCTTTTGGCTCCTGCAACGTAATCCGTCAAAATAGTCCTTGCAACACTGCAGACTATATCACAGGCGAGAAAAACATGTTATCGACAGTTTTGTTGTACCCTATATCTCTGCTACTACCCTTAATGTGATAGTACAACAACTGTTGCACCAAAACACGTACTAACCCCACTTGTGTTTATGAATTGTATTTGATACATTTTTTATAATTGCATATTGTTTAATATATTTTCAGATACCTTCATTGGTCCTTTTTTAGATTGTGTCTTTAATAAGCTTTGTAAAAAATGTAACATATTTGTTACTATTTTTTGCTTTGGGTAAGTTATTTAATAAATTCCTCTCCCAATTCACTTTTTTAAAAACATTTTTATTTTGCAAGTCCATGATGGGGCACTACTCTTACGAATCTGAGTTTGAGAAATGGGGTAATTGCCTTCAATACCAGCTCTATTCTGCAAAACTGCTTTTTCTCGTAACTATATAGAAACAATTATTCTAAGGCTTGAGGGGGTATGATTTAACCCCTTCACTACTAAACATGCTAACTTAATCAAAGATTTATAGACCCCAGCAGCTAATCCCTCAAACTTCCACCAATGAATATGCATGAGCTAGAACTTCAGCTTCAGACAGCAAATGTACATTTGAATCACAGTCTGAGGTCAGCCCTACAGATTCAAACACTGATCCTTTGGTTCTATATAGCACAGGCTGCAAAGGAAATAACATAAGGGCAAGTCGTGTTACTGCACATGAACCTCCTGAGATTTAGCAGGTATGTATGTATGTATGTATGTGAAGTTATATTTCCACACGAATAAAGCTACTGGAAGTTTGACGCAATTCAAAAGATTAGCAGCTACAACTGTATGGTTACAAATCATGGTGTTATCAACTTTGGTGCATGTGTTTGGAGTACACGAACGCACTTGTTTTTCAAACAGTGTGGTTCATTTCGTTGGTCATATCCAGAACATTTGCCAGCCTCTTCTGGCTGACAAGTCATCAAAAAGTACACCTCACCTTGGGTAATATTGTAAGTTTCTATTTTGTGTTAAATTCTTCCATTTGTGGTTGGTTTCTGGACAAAATGTACAATATTCATACAGAAAACGATTGTCATACGTCGTCCTCCACTAAAGTATCATTAGGAATGAGTCCAAAAATGTCTCAAAGTTGAAGCGGGTAGTGGCACTGCTACCAGACATGTTGTCAGTAAGTTCATTGCATTGTGCACTTCTGTCAAACAAAAATGAGATGTTGAGAACTTTCCGTGCAAGGTATATCTATATGTCCTCCGTTTGGCCATTCATTGGGGAATACATTTGCCATGCAGCTTGTACTTGGTTCATCCTCGATGCTTTGTGAATCTGTTTCTTTGTGCCTGTTGGTGCTGGTATGGCGCCGTCCGCATCAAGCGACCTAGGAACACACACACACACACAGAGGGAACAACAATCATTATTTGTAGCGAGCCCTCACTTGGGTCCCCACCTGATACTTTACCCACTCCCTTACCGGAATGCTACACCTCCTTCCTTGTAACACAAATGCTGCTCGACTTTGCAAATTGCTGAACGCTGTACTCCCTGGCCCTAGTCCCCAATACAGAGTCCTGTCCAGCATGATTATGATTATTATAATGGGTTTCTTGTAGCTGTTAGGCTTGCTTTGGGGATCCACACTCGAGCAATAAAAAGGCATGAGCACATCACAGATTTGTTGCATGGTGATGCTCTGAGGGGGAAATCTGGGTACCCGGTGGCATAATCCACGATCACCAGCAGATATTTGTGCCCTTGACTAGTGAGGTCCAAGGGTTCGACAATATCCATTCCGATCCGGTGAAATGGTTCTGATATCGGAGGCATTGTTTGTAGAGGGGCTTTTGGAATGTTAGATGTGTTTTTCTTCTGGCATTTGTCGCACTGTTGACAGAATCGATTGGTCTGTTCATATACCCCTGGCCAAAGGAAACTGGACAGGACTTTCTGGATAGTCTTTTCAGATCCCATATGGCCCTCTCCTAACTGCGCATGAGCCACTGCTAGAACAGTGGACTGGAATTTGGCAGGTACCTGTAATTGTTTGAGGGGATCTTCATCGGTTTGTGGCACCACCTGGTTATACAACCCTTTGTCCTAGGTAAAATAAGGTCTTTGTCCTTTCCTTTCTTCTTGGGCGGCCAGCCTGGTATTCCGTAAGGTCGGGTCCAACTCTTGTGCTAGCCGGTAACTGTCACCTTGTTTATCTAATTTCCAATCAATGGTGACCGGCATCATGACTTTCTCATGCCACTGCTTCTGCATTTCCCTTTTCTCAGCACAACTTCTGATAGCTCGTCCCGGCCTTGCTTCGTTGAACTCTCCATGAAAGGGGGCACTGTTCAACCAACTCTTAGGCATCACAGCCACATCAGACCCCACCACCAGAGTTTTAGGTAGCATGGATGATCTGATTTTTACTTGTCCCCTCGCCAATTTAACCCCAATATCTTTGGTAGGATAAGTCTTCACTTCCCTATGCACACACCTGATCGGAATTCCCCCACCCCCATGCTTTCGTTCCAGCCACTAGTTGTGCGCTGTCCGTGCTCTGTAAACTTCCAGTCCACCATTTCCCTTGTAGGTATCCTATCTACTTCTGCCTCAGAGGTGTAGGGATATTGCGACCTTGGTGTGAGCCGCTGGTCATCTGGGTAATTCACAGCCATTGGCACGTCAAGCAGCCCTATCTACATAGGCTCTGCGTTACTCTTATTTGGACACATTGTGGTGATATGTCACCTTTCTCCCAACTCCTTACATTGCGGACACCTTGTAGCAACATGTTGGTTCTGCTTGCGAGTCCCCCATTGGCCATAGGTTTTCAGGGCACTGTGCTAAACCCCTTCAGGGCCCATGTTGGATTGGTGCAGCAGGTGTCATTCCTAGGACTCTATTAGGCTGCCCATATGACAACATTTTTCCCTGGCCAGCCTTCTGGCTGTAGAGGCGATATTGACCGCTTCCGCCAAGCTGGGTCGATGGTGTTTCTTCACCCACTGGTGTACTGGAATCTGCATCTGAGGCCACATGAACGCCTCTTCAGCGGCATTTGTCTTTATATCTCTGGCTTCTTGCCCCTCCTCGCTCTCCTTCTACACCGGCCTGCCAACACACAGACATGATTTCACTTTACCCATTACCTTACCCTAATGCCACACCCCCTTCCTTTTTAACACACCTGCTGCTTGACTTTGCAACTTTCCAAACACTGTGCTCCCTGGCATTAGTCTCCATTAGAGAGTCCTGTCCAGCATGATTATGGGACACTGCTCCCTCCTCTGACTCGCAACTAGATTAAAAGGAGCAGAGACTGGCTAGGTTGAGTTTGGAGGTATTGGTGGCAAATGATACCACCACATCGCTATCGCGCACAAAACAGTACTATTAAATGCACAGTACTATTATGTGCACAGTAATAAGGCTAACAAGCTGGTGGCATATAAATGAGTAAACAGAGATTCAGAAACTATATAACTGGCATCAGGGATGGGATCCTATGGTTTTTAGAGGCGGAAAAGCTTGAGACATTCAGAACAACTGTTGTCTTCTGGACACTGAAGAGCGGGATTCGCATCTTGCCTCTGCTTTCCTTCCCAGATGCACCAGGACAAACTGGAGCTCCCCATCGTGACGGAGGAGACTGAAATGGCAATTTGCTCAAATCAAAATCTCAATCAAAAGGCCCTGGATGGGCTTGCACTCAAAGAAACTGGGCCTTAAATGTTTTATATATCAGTGTGCAAAACCCTCCGGCATCCAGACACTAGTTAAAGTGCTAAGTGACATTTTACTAGTGCAACACCACACGTAAGGGTTAGAACATACGGGTGGATCTTGAAAGCATAATCTGGCAGCGGACTCTCGAGTGGGTACCTTCCAAAAGAACAGGTCAATGGGCCGTGTTCTTTCTTGCAGAGGGGCACTGATGGACTATTATTTGATTATTTAAGGGGCATCAGTTTAGTCACCCTAAGTTTCCTAGGGTCATCCAGACATGGACCTCTTGCTCACTGTGCTCAGGGAGGCACCGCTCCACTGATGAGGCCCAACAAGGCTGAAACATGTTCATGGGGTTGCTGTTGGTATTCTTGTTCAGAAGGGAATTGCCATAGCATTTCGGTGCTGGACTGCCCATGTGGGCGGGTCAAAGACTGATATGCAAATGAATATTTCCCATTTGTGAAAGGTACAGTGAGCTTAAGTGTGGCTGCGGACTCTCCAGTGGGTACCTTCCCAAAGAACAGGTCAATGGGCTGTGTTCGTTCTCGCAGAGGGGCGCCTATGAACTATTTTTTGATTTGTTTCATAATCTGGCAGAGGCACGCCTCAAGGTACACGTGGCTACAACAGGTATGCAGTAACTCAATAGGACACAATTAGATTAGTTGCTCGCCTCACTGCGCTATTAAATTATATTCTGCAGTCTGAGGCGATATCGGACATTATGGGTGACTCCTTGCTGTCCTTGATCTTAGAGCCTGGAAAAGATGCCACGTTGTGACTCCTATCGCCTGATTTCCCTACTACAAAACAGAGCTAGATCTATTCTAAGTGTCAGGGATGGCACTCTATTAAGAGTGGCACAGGACACCCAGGAAGGGTTTGGGTGGTTGTGCCAAAGTAAAGTGGACAGATAAGTGTACACACAGCTGAAAGGAAAGAGAACGAAGAGTAGGCAAGAGTAGCAAGGAAAAAGGTTCCGAATGAATTCCCTCTTGGGGTGTATGCAGATATAGGAAAAGAGTATTCCACGAACCTTAGGAAAACTCTAGCCTTCTGCACAGTTTGCTATAACAGAGGCCCACGCTGTTTGCTCATAGCTTGGAACAACAGCTAAGGGTGTCTGTTACGCAGAAACGAGACAAGGGAAGGGGCAGAGGTTGCCTGACGGAAACCAACAGACAAGCTCTGTACAAGGGGTTTACAAACAGTACAAGAGAAGACACTAACAGATAAATCCAGGGAAAAGGAAGTTGAATAGCAAACTAGCAGAAGGAAATGAAGGGAAAGCCGTATAACAAGATTGGAAAGGGAGAAAGAACTGAGGGTTGAATACAAGGAAGAAAGCAAGGGAGCAGCAGTCAGGAAACAGAGGAACTGTAATAACTGAAAGTAAATAATGAAGGTAAACTGATGTGGATAGCAGAGGACGGTAGGGTACAAGGTAGAAAGCTCAGAAAAGCAGGGAAGCAATGGGCAAGTCCAAAAGGAGCAGGGCTGTAAGGAAGGAAGCCCCGAGTGATAGGGCTTAGGGCAGCGGAGTGAAGCAGGCTACACGGCAAGGAGCCCAGAAGGGCCGGGCAGCAAGGAGTGAGCCCAGTGGAGTAGGGCCGCTGACTGTAGAAGGGTGCAGGAGGACTGTAGAAGGCTGCTAGACTGGAAACCCAGCAGACGAAGACTATAGGTTGAACACAGTGGAGCGTGATCTGCTGTAAGGCAGAAGCCTGGGAGGCAATGGCGGAAGGTAGCAGCGGAGCATGATCGGCTGCAAGGCAGGAGCCTGGAAGAGCAGGGCTGAGGCAGGGAGCCCAAAAGGTTAGGGCTGTAGGCAGTAGGGTGTAGCAGACTGCAAGGCAGGACGCCCAGAGGAGCAGGGCTGAGGCAGGGAGCCCAAAAGGCCCAGGGCGGAAGGTAGAAGGCAGCAGAGCGTGATCGGCTGCAAGGCTGGAGCCCGCCAGGGCACTGGAACAAAAGCAGGTGTAAGCAGGAAACAGCATACAAAGTTTGTAGCTCGAAGCAAAAAGGTGCCGGAAGGACTCTCAATGCAAGAGACTGAGCTCCTGCAGGCAGCAGCTTTTATACCGCCCAGCCCAGCACAGAGGCAGGCTAATTGGTTGCACCTGGCTCAGCACACCTGCAGACAATCGGCCACCTCCCTCTCTGTTCCTGAGCTGGTGGAAGAAGAGCAAATCCCTAGTGATTCTGGGGATTGTAGTTCTGATGAAGAAAAATAGGAATAGCCTGGAATAGATGGTTATAGCCAAGTGCATTGTGGTAAATGTAGTTTTTTGGGAAAAATAAAAAAGCACCAAAGTCTCGCAAATGGGAAATAAGGTCCATAAAGTGAATAGCGGTTGATCCAAGAGTTTTCTGTAGATAAATGAATAACAATTTGTCCATATTGATCGCCAATGTATGCGCCTATGGCGCAGGCATGACACTAAGGTGATGGCCTCAGTTGTGGGGGCGGAAGGCTCTTCCTCCTTTTGATCTATCCAGATTAGATGGGGATAAGCGTTGTTGACCGAAGTACACACAATAAAATCAGGCAGCCATAAATGGAAGTCTGACGTAGGAGTAAAATATCAATAACATTCCTGGCACTTGACGCCAATAAGTTCTTCAGTAGGTTGGATTGGGGATTTGTCTTTGACGCTCCATGAGTTTGGTCCCAATTTTATTGCTAGCCTTGGCCTGCTACAATTCCTAAAAACAAGGATCTGCCTAAATGGGTATGAGACCATTCCTGACAAAATAGCTTAGATATTGCACTACATTCTGGGCTAGATGACATTTCTTCGGGTTGTCGGGAGTCTTGCCTTCCTTAATGCCCTACATATCTCCTAGAGATGGAGCAGATGTTTTTCCCAACTACTGTGGATCGTTGTCATCTTTAGTATGCTCCTGTGAATGATGAGTATGGCTTTTAAGATTGTATCCATCAGTCTTTGGAAGGTAGCCTGGGTGCCATGACTGCCAACTGGGAGCCCTGTGAATTAAAATAAACCCTGAAGGCTGCCGAATGTTGTTAATCCTTTTGTCTGTGTTCAGTGGGACCTGCCAGTATCCCTTGATTGAACTGCACCTACTTTTTTAAATTATTTGTTGATTCTAGACAACAGATAAATATCAAAGACTGAAATGGAATTAATTCCCCCGGAAATCTATGCAGAATCGACCGCATTGGTTGCAAGTAAATCTGGGAGGACCATGGGCTCTCTGTGCGGGTTTGATTGCTCCCTATTTTAACATCTTGGCTATTTCTCCATCTATAACCCTCCTGCAAACTGCAGATTCAATGGGTTGTCAGGAGGGGTTCGGATATGGTGTAAGACATGTTTGACTCTGCCCTGATTCTCTTTATTTTTATTGTCAACCGAGAGGGTTGCTATCGTGACTGTGCCTTGTTTACCAGGGTCGCTATTCCAAATATTTAGTAGATTTATATAATAGATTTAGGTCTTTAGCCTTCTGTAAGGTTGAGATACCAGATAATTGAGAAGTCCCTTAGGTTCAAGGATTTTATCTAGAGCATACCACCACAAAATCGTCTTTATTTTTTCGAGGTAGGTAATGGCACCAATACCTAGTTGTCTGCAGAGATCGAACTGGCTACTGCCTGTTGATTGTATGTTTTTCTGGTGTTTGTCGGCCTTTGAGAGGTAACTACTAACAATTTTCCTTGCTGCTTTAATATGTGACTTGAGTTTGGTGACCACTTGGGATCTAAGTACAGAGGCATCCTCCCTTTCCTTGCAGGTTTGCCTTAACATGTCCAACATATTTGGAGGTTCCCGGCCATACAGGAGCTCGAAGGGTGAAGGGGAGTATACTAATGAGGATTGTTCGTTTTTCAGACTGCAAAAAGGCCCACAGTATCTAGTCCGAATTTTTTCCATCACTCTACCAATTTTCATAATGTTTTAGGATCCGATTAAAGCATTCCGCCTAACAATCTGTCTGCGGATGGTACACAGAGGTTTGAAGAGTTTTTTGATAATCTGTATTCCTTTGACCTCCTGCATCAGACAGGACCTGAATGTCATACCCTCACCGGTTAAGATTACCTTTGGGAACCCTACTCTGGACATTGGGTATAGATGCTTAAGTATTTGCTGAGTGGTATTATTCCAAATGGGAAAGTTTTCTGGATAGCAGGTTACATATTTATTTATTCAGACTTTTAAAGCGCACATCAGCCCTGGGGCATCGTGGCCGCTGTTACAGAATAGATGAAGACATAGGCTGGTTACAGAGAAAGGCATAGTGGTTACAAGGCATTTTGCATTACATGAGCATATTTAGGTTACATAAGTTATTACGTAACTAAATTAGCATTACAGACTTAGAATGTTGCAGTACAGCTGTGGGGATTATGTGAATAGAATAGTTTTGAGGGATTTACGAAATGAGTACATAGAGGGTTCTGATCTGAGTGAGTTGGGTAGGACGTTCCATGGCTTGGGTGTTATGTGGGGGAAGCAATGCCGCCAGCTTTGGCTCTTCTTATAGAGGGTGTTTGGAGTTGGTTAGCATGGTGGCTTCTTTTGGGGCGGAGGGAATACTTCTTGGTAATGGTTTCAGATAAGTAGGATGGTGCTGTGAGATTGATGCATTTATGTGTGATTGTGAGTATTTTAAAGTTGATTCTTTCCTTGACCGGGAGCCAGTATGCATTTCTTCTGGCCTGTGATATATGGTCAGATTTGGGGATGTGCAGTGCGGCACGGAGAGTGTTATTTTGCACTATTTGGAGCTTGTTTAGGTTTGTGATTGATGTGCCAGCTAGGAGGGCGTTACAGTAGTCGAGTTTGGCTCCTATCGTAGCTCTGGCGACGATGGAGAGGCAGTTGGGAGAGGTAAGGTAGGGTTTTATGGCATAAATGTGTTCTGTGGTGAGCGTGGATGCAGAGGAGATGGCGCTGACTTGTCTTGTCATTGAGAGTGGAGTCTAAGTAGACGCCTAGGGTCTTCACAGCTTAAGAGACAGGTATGTTTGTATTGTCAATGATGATCTGTGAGTATTCAGGGTTTCGTTTGGTTAGAATTTCTTTGGGGGCTAGGATAATGATCTCGGTTTTATCGCTGTTTAAGCAGAGACCATTAATAGCCATCCATGTTTGTATAGTGGTATAGATCTTGAGGAGGGCTTATGTATCTTGGTCATAGTCTCCGGTGAGAGGGAGGAGGACTTGTGTGTCGTCGGCATAGTTTGTGTAAGCTATGTCGAGTGAGTCCAATAAGTCAGAGGTTTGGTGAAGAGGTTATAGAGGGTAGATGCGGTACATGAGCCTTGTGGGACTCCACAATTAATGGTGGTAGGGGGAGCGTTGGCCTGATCTCAGTATACTTTCATAGCCCTACCTTCCAAGAATGAGGTTATCCATATGGTCGCTTTATGTGAGAAGTGTGCTGCATTGAATAGGTGAGAGGTGAGGATGTTATGGCCCACGAGGTCAAACGCTGCAGAGAGGTCTAACAGGTGTAAGAGGGCAGGTTTGCCTGTGTCCATTATTTCGGTGATTTGATTCTTTAAGTCTTGGAGGGCAGTATCTGTCCCATGGCCCTTGTGGAAGGCTGATTTTCTTCTACCTAAAATGGCATTGGTTTCCAGGTAGTGTTGGATTTGGTTATGGGCGGCTTTTTCTAGGATTTTGAGGAGTAAGGGTACGGTGGTGATGGGGCGATAGTTATTAGGGGAGGTGGGATTGAGGGTGTTTTGTTTTTTAGGAGCAGGCGAACCCATGCTTCTTTTAGGCATTGTGGTACGATTCCGGATGAGGAGGCATTGATAAATGCTGTGATGATGGGGGGTGAGTGACTCTGCGCATTCCTTGATAATGGTAGGTGGGCAGATGTCCCCTTTGCAAGTGGATGGTTTGATGTTCTTGAGAAGGTTAGAGACTTCCAGCTCTGTGACTTCTCTGAAGGCGAAGAGGGGTGTTTGAGGGTGTGGAATGTGAATGGGAGGTGTGGGAGGACTGTTTTGGGAATGGAGTGCTTTACGCTGGGATGCTATTTTGTCTTGAAGTGTTTTTGCTTTGTTGAGGAGGGCAGTCTGGATGCCTGTGCACCAAGCTTCGTCCTTGATGAATTCATCAGGGCTGGGAGCGGTTGTGGTCAGTTTTTTGAATATGGCGAATATTTCTCTTGATTTGGAGTTGGCTTTAGAGATTCTCTGATTGTAGGATTCGGATTTGGCTAGAAATATTGCTTTTTTTGTAGGTCATGGAGATCGCTTTGAATTCAGTGAGGGATGATAGGTTAGGTGCTGATTGCCATTTGGTTAGCGCTTTACGTTTCTTTGTGCGGAGGGCTGATAGTTCTTCAGTGAACCATGTGTTAGGGCATGGATTTTTTTCTCTTATTTTTCTCTTCTAGAGGGGCAATTGATTCAATGGTCTGGGTGAGAGCATGGGTGTAAGGTGTTGGCAAGAGAGGTGGGGTCATGGTTGAATGGAGGTTTGAGTTCAGGGGTATTGAGAAGAGGCGTGAGGTTGGTTGCAGTGAGTTTTTTGGAGCTTCTCACTTTAGCGGGCAGTGCATGAGTTAAGATTTTGTGTAGGAGTGGTGGGAATGGAGAATTGGATGTAGGAGTGGTCAGTCCATGGGAGGGCTGAGATGTTGGTGATGGCTGATGAGCAATTGTGATCGGCAATCCAGTCAATGGACTGTCCTTTGCAGTGTGTCGGTGTTGCAATCTTGTGTTCAAACTCATGTGTGAGAGATCTTTGGCTAGGGAGGCGGCTGCCTTGTCCTTGGGGTCAGATAAGCCAAGGTTAAGGTCACAGAGTAGGATGGTTTTAGTGGAGCTTTTGAGCTTGTTTCCTATGATTTGGAGGAGTTGCTTTTGGCAGTCCGGGGATGATCCTGGTGGTCTGTAAGTGATTATAATGTTTATGGTACAGATGGGGCAGAGAGCTAATTTGACGGTGAGAAGATAATCATTGTTTTCCCACTGTTAATTACACATTCTAATGGAGAGGATATTTTTGAAGATGAGGGCTACGCCTCTGCCTTTAGAAGTTTTGCGTTCCTGTCTCCGGACGGTGTATCCTTGAGGGAGGGCAAGGTGGACAGATGGGCTGGAGGCTTCATGAAGCCAAGTTTTAGGTATGGCTAGTAGGTCTAGTTTGTGAGAAGTAATGAGGTCATTGATCTCAATAGCATGGGCAGGGAGGGAGCGTGCATTAATGAGTGCGCATTTTAAATCGAAGTTAGCTAGAGGCGGAATATGGGTGTTAGTGGTGATGGGTGCGTGTATGTGACGGGGGGGTTGGTGAGTAGTGGTTGTGGAGTGTTGGGGGCGGTATGTGTATGATGTTGGAGTGTGTGTGCAGGAATTGAGTCTGTGGTTTCTGAGGAATGTGGAGGGTGTGGTGCTGTGGTGAGAAAAAGGCCTGGTGCGTGATCTGAGTCTATAGTGCTTAAGGTGGAGAGGGGGATGTCCGGTCAACTAGGAGGTGTGGCGGCTGACTGAGGTTTGGAGGGCCGTGGAGGAGGCAATGTGGCATAGGTCTGGTGATGTGAGGTCTGAGTGTGCAGGAGGCATGCTGTCAATTGCCCCAAGGGTGAGAGCAATGAGAATGATAGAAGAGGGGGAGGGGTGAGGTGTAGGCCCTGTTGAATGGGTTCCTGGAGAATGCATTTGTGATGTGCAGTGCTGTGTGTAGCCCTGAACAGATCTAGTTACGCAAGTTCATTATCATTGTGTTTAGAGCATTCATTTGACATTGCTAATAGAGATTATATGGCTAGTAGTGGCATATAAGGAACAAAGGTCATTGGGAGGAAAATAATATCAGTCGGGATAATGTCCGCTATGAGGCTAATAGTTGCATTCCAAAACAATGGCCACTGTGGGGCTGGCAGATAGGCACTTTGGGCAGCAGTAGGCTACCTGATGAGTAGTTAACCAGAGAGGGCACAGTGGGATGTAACAGGCTAGTTCAGGATTATGTACCGTAGACTGTGTTAGGCTATTTCAAAATTCAAGAAACATTCAGAATAGCAGGTAGTATCAGAAATAGGCATGGCAGGTTACATTAGGCTATTTCAGAAATCAAAAAACATTCAAAATAGCAAGCATTTTCCAAAATAGACATAGTGGGCTGGTAAAGTCTAGAACAGGAACACATTAAATGGGACACCGTGGGCTAATGTTGTGAGGGCAAGACTATATAGTGGAGGATCTGCAGGATCTGTATATAATATATGTGTATAGAAATATGGGTAGAGCAGATGACCAGCGCATATAGACAGCGAGTGGACAGAATAGTGAGTGTTGGTGGAGGGATCACAGCAATCGAGTCCTTTACTTAAAGTGTCAATGCTTATGCGAGGGCGTAGATGCATTCGCTGTATGGTGAGCTGGTTTTATGGAGCGGTAGGTTGATCCGCGGCTCTTGTTTGTCAACAGGAGGCCGATATCAATATTCCAGTGGTCCTCGAGGGGAAAGCCTTTAGCTCCACTGCGCCACAGTATGCAAACAGGAGCAAAACGGGCCCTTTTCTCAGCGGCCCTTCTCGATAGCGCCAGTTTCCGCCTACCGGCGGATATGGATGTTAATAAAGTTGATTGTTGCCTAGCAACACAAGTGCGTGGCCATTTTAGGCAGCGTTGTGCATATTGCCGATCGTGGGACCGGGCAAGGCACTGTGGGTAGGGGGCCGGGCACCGTGGGGCGCACAAAGAAAGGCCCAAAAGCAGGCTCAAGAGGCAATCCTCGCAAGCTGATACCGGAAGATGGCCGTAGCATGGGGCTCAGGATTCCTATGCGTTCCATCGTCTATTGGCATCAGGTGGGGGTTGGGGTCGGGGTAGAGGCGGCTCCTGCCCGCTCCGGAGATCCTGCTGAAATGTACAAGAGTGTACTTGTTACCCAGCTTAGATGGTTCCATGGGCCCCCATTATATCCATCGTAATTCTTGAAATTGGCACCTCAATAATGGGTAATGGCTGCAAGGGAGCTCTAGGGACAAGCGTGCTTTAAGTTCCCAATTGGCCACATAGGCCTTGACACTGGGGTAAACGCCCGGCCAATAGAATTTGAGCACTTGATCTTGGGTTTTGGTCACACACTGATGGCCGGCCGTTGGGTGGAAATGTGCCACTACCTTGATCATTTGTTGGTGGCTCCTAGGTATGATAGTTGGCTTCTCGGAGTGCCATCTCGCTCCGGTACATCCTCGATATATGGGGCCCTTTCCCGTAAAGAAGGGTCCACTCTGCTCAGTGCCCTGATGTTCAGTAGAAATGACCCTTTCCAAAGCCTCTGTTAGATTTTGGTCATTTCTCTGAGCAAATGCTAGGTCTGGTAAGGTAATGGTCTCGGGAGGGGGGGGTACACTGGTCAGAGGGCCAAAGGTCAAGTTTTTATCAGCTTCCTCGAGCCTAGGGCACCCCTATGTGTCAGACTTTCTGCTTTGTGTAAGCATGTGTCCATTGATTTTTCGAAGATGCCTTGTGCAGTGGATTCCCCTTTCTTTAGAACTATGTGTTCCAGCATTGTGATTACTACTTGATTCTGCCCTCATCCGTGTGTGTTAACACCAGCAGCTCTGTAAAGGGAACACTTCAAGGATAGGCCTGACTTGGCGGCCAGCTTGAGATGTTTTTTGGGGAGGTGTGATACTGAGCACTGTATGAATTTGCATTCTTTTTCGACTAAATATTTCTACATCTTTCAAGCAAAAGTAAAAACTGATGGAGTATGGGTAGGCCTTTTTCTGCTGTTTTAGCTGTTGGGATAAAATGACTCCGTAACATGGATCACAACCCTATAATGGGTTGTTCACATCTCACTTCTAACACCACTTCTGGTAAGTCGTACTCAGACGGACAAGAGGTCATGTTGCTGGTTGTTGTTTTTATTAAACTATTAAACTATTCACATAACCCTTCGACACTTGCACGCACCCTAGCTACCTTCCCTTTCAACTTTAAGCTGTATTGTAATGCAACCTGTCTGTAATGCAATTTCTATGTAAACAAAATATGCCCCTTAAATGCAAATTACCATGTAACCACTAAGCCTTCTTTTGTAACCAGCAATGTTATTTCTGCAACAGCGCCACAATGCCCTAAGGCTGCTGTGCGCTTTAAAAATACGAATAAATAAATAAAGCAAAAAGGCCTACCCTGACCCCCCCCCCCCCCCACCTTCTCCTCCTAGCAGGTTCTCGTCCCCATCTATAAATCAAACCGTGCTCATCAGGATGTCTTACAACAGAACTCAGTAGTCTGTCCAAACCTAATCTAAGTGCTGTCCCGAGCACTAATACAAAGGTTTAACATAAACTCAACCAGAAAAGGTCTCTCGAGGTTTCCCTCAGTACTTAAAGGGGTGGCTGGCTTCTTACCCCCACCAAAGCGCCCCTCTGGCTTCTCCCATGCCTGGTTATCACCAGTCCCCTTTGGGGTATTGCTCCTCTCACCCCTGCTTGGGATATTCTTTCCTTCTCCCCACCCCTTAAGCCCCCTCTTGGGTAGCATCTTCTCCCTTCCCTGCTTGGAACCTTGGGGGTGGGGTGGGGGGGGGTTTCCTCTTATTCCCAGCCTACCCATAGTTAGTCTTTTACCCCGTCTAAGAGTCTGCTTTTGGTCTCTCAGCCTGCTTTTTCTATGGCAGGGTCACCTCGCCCTCATCCCTGTGACAAGCGCATACCTTGTTTGCTGTTGCAGCGTTCTTCGGAGGAAGGGGAGGTGGGAGTTGTATCCGTGACATGTGCGTGACTGCAAACTGGGCTCTCGCTTGTTTGGTGGGGTGGCTTCTCTCAGCCACTCCTCTCACCGGTTCATCGGCACCAGGTGCCACAGTTGCTCTTTTCCAACCTGGTGTGGTCAGGGCTTCTCTCCTACGGCCAGATGGTTCCTGCTCCAGACAGTCAGCAAGAGCAGTGTTCTGGGGTCTGCTATTCTCTCCTGTGTCACCTGCTGTCTGCATCGAGGAGCTTAGAGTCCCTGCCTTCCAGGAGGACGTCTCCTCTTGCGACTGACCCTGCAAGACAGCATTCGCCTGCGGCTGGCTCTGTGGGACTTCTTCACCTGCGATGGACACCACCAAACTTCCTCCCTCTCCCTACTTTGTATGGTTCAGACTGGGGCGAGATTGGGCAGCCTATTGGCTTTGTGTTTCACAACATTGGAAACATCCAAGGGTCAGAAACCAAACCATCAACTTAAAAAGGATTGATTTCCTTAATCTCAATTTAGCCAACAAATGGGAGTCTGTATTTGAGGGGGGTTGACTAAAAACCCTTTTGGCGATTCCTTGTCCTTTTAAGGGGGACTCTCCCCCAGGTGGGATTGCATTTGCCCTGTCCCCTAGGGTGTCTTGGGCGTAGCAGGCTCACCCCTCTAAAATCAAAGGTGGGGGCTTCTGCATGGGGAGAAGGGACAAATTCCCTGGATTCGTCGGAGGATTCCGGCAGCTCCTGTGCGGTACCTTGAACTGCACCGATGGTTCCCAAACAGGGTTGAGGAGCTTAGGAAATGCAAGGGCAGCCCGGGCGTCACTTCCTTGGTGCTGTGGGTGCGGCAAACACCTACAGGGGTTGTTATGCCTGTAGTGGCAGGGTCCTGTTTCTGGTGCAGCCAGAGGGAGGCTATGGTCCAGCAGCAGTCACCTCTACTGTTCCCTGGTAATTGCTAAAGGCAGAGCTCGCCTCTTCCTTGGATGACGGGTGGCTTTACCTCCTTGGCAAAGTACTTTGATGCAGCCACTGCTTCCAACAAAGGTCCAGAGAATTTATTTTGTCCTTGTAGAAATCCAAAGAGGAATCCGTATTACGAGTGGGTTAGAGGGGGTGCGCCCCCTCTAAAATTCCACAGGCCATTGGTCTAAAGCAGGCCTGCTGTAATCGGTCCAATTTCTGCTGTAACAAGTTCCCTGTGCCTCATATCACACCTGGAGTGCCTGGCTTGAATAGAATGGAGGGGGCAGAGGGGGCAGGAGATTTAACAGAAAGCAAGATGGTAGAACCCTTCACCAGGCCTACCATCCCTCTTCGGGTACTCTACCTCTGCCCCCTTCCCATGCCTGTTGGCTTCAAAGGCATTCCAGTGATCTGCATCCTGGTGTGAGGCTTTCGTTGTCAGTGACCCCTTGTTAGGGGGATGTTTATGTGCTTTCTTGGGCAGGGGGTTTGGGGAGGTGTATCCTTATTGGCGGATCAAGAGGCAGCATCTTGGCTATTGTTTCACATTGCAGCTGTGGAGACCTTCGGCCTAGACCTCAATATAATACACATTAGCCGTGTTGCATCTGACATGCTCAGAGAGCTTACCCTGGTTTGAGATCAGATTGATATGGCTTATAATTATGCTCTTACAGCCACCATATTTAGCACAATCTACCCAGAGAGCCTCTCTGGGTGCAGCATAGTTCTAGAAGACACTTTTTGAATAATGTGGATACACTGTTAATGCATTAAATTGTGTAGTCAAATTAGTATAGAGAAACTAAGAGATGGCAACATATTCATTACATTGTTGATATTTAATGCTCATAAAAAGCGAGGAACAGATGCAAATAACGTCAAAGCAGCGAGTGCACTTAGGACAATTGTTCATCAGGGATCTAGCCACATAATCTCTCACTGAGAATCTGTCATGTGCCAATAGAGATGGTGATGTGTTCTGTGCCACTAGTGGATAACTAGTGTAGTCCAACTCCAACAAATGGTGGCGTTTGTAGCTCTGTACCGTGAAAATGCTGAAGCCACCAGCGCGTCTGATGGCAGGAGATGCCATAGAGTTGGAGAGTTGGTCTACACTAGTTTCATTAAAAAATGTAGCCTCTGCGAACCATAATACCCATTATTTTCCAGGCAGAATTTCTCTTCAGGGTTGTAGACCTGACTTATTTGCATGTGTCGATCTACAAATCTCATGCCCCCCCCCCCCACACATTCCCCCAGGCCATTTTCTATTCAGAGTCCTTTTAGTTTGGCATAAAATCTACTCACAGGAGCTTCAGCAAGTTTCTGGCTCTCTAGTAGTCCTGCTACATGGAGTAGTCCGTTTTAGTCCCCCATACTTGGACGATTGGCTAGTCTATGTGGACACTTTCCAGCATGTTGTCTGGGTCACTTTGATGGTATCGTTCCCCCTCTTGGAGTGCGGATGGCTGTCAAACCGGGAGACGTTTTCTTTGGTTCTCTGCCGATTTATGGATTTCATTGGCCTTGAGAATCCTGTGCAGTCGTTGTGCCTTTCCACTCCTCTGCAGGGTGCAGGTTCAAGATGGCTCCAGGTCCAGGGAGAGATGGGTACCTGCACCTTCAGTCTTTTGGGTAAGCGCCCAACTTGTTCAATGGTGAGACCTATGCTAAGGTATTCCTCTTCTGCGGAATACGAGACACATATCCCAGTATCCAAGGTCTTTGCCTGGGCCCCTCTGCTTGTGGCTTCATGCTCTCAACCTCCTATGGGGATAGGCTGTATCCTCTCTTCCCCAGTGGTCATCACGACCGATGCTAGTGAGGTGGGTTGACATATTGGACTCGAATTCTATCCAGCAGACCTGGTCTTGACTTGAGACGGCCAGGTATAACTGGTGGGACCTGACTGCCTTTTTGAGTAGTCCATCATTCCTCACCTGTCCTTCACAACTCTGGGGTCCTGATCAGAACAGACATGTTATCAGGGCAAGAATTTGGGGACTTGCTCCTTGGTAGAGACCACAAGTCATCTTTGAATATGTAGGTCACCTTCTGCCCATCTTGCACATTACGGGAGTAGAGGACTACAGGGGTAGACGGTTGGCGGAGTCTTCACTTCATCGTTGAAATAACTTTTTGCGCAACCTGGATGTCTTCAGGGAGCTATGCAGCCATTCGGGGAACCCAGCAGTAGGCCGTTGGCCTCAATGACCTCTGCTCTCTTCCCCACCTATTGCTCTAGGGCCAGAGTTTCTCAGACCTGGAAGGGCAATGTCCTACCCTTTGCATGCCCCCTCACTCTCTCCCATTATATGCTCTCCTCCTTCCCTGCTTTTGCTTAGGTTAAGAAGGATCCAGAGGGCGAGAACTATCTAGTTTGTGTGTTTTTTTCAATATTTATTTTTAATAATTTCAAATATCTCAACAATACATTACCAAAAGTCCAACAGAGTACATTTCTCCCCACTCACATTACATAGGTGAAAATATTAAAATCAGTTTAATGTATGAAGAATTACTATATTTCAGATAGCTTAAATTACTCCTCCTATGCATATAAATACCCAATCATAATCCCCTCGCACATAGAACCCCACCACTGAACAAATACCAAGACACTAAGACACTCCAGACTGAACACACACAAAAAAAGGATGGGGGATCCCAGATCAACACTCATGCTCACTACCCATTCATTAAAACCTATAGATTTAAACAATCCTCAGATACTCATCCACCATACAATTCATTAAATGGTGACCCAAGAGTTAGATATTTATCTTCCTTGCCCTGTCTTTGTCAGAATTTGAGAGGGAGATGTTTCAATCAATTTTCCATTTATCTAATTCATCACTTTAGGCTTTTTCCTTGTCTTCTATACCATCAACACCTGTTTTAACGCAATTGTAAGCACTTTATCAATCCACTGCCCATATCTTCGAGCAACCTTACATCGTCCCTTTCCTGACAAAAGCAACCCCTGCAAAGGCATGCTAGGAATACTTATGGACAATATTGCATCTAGCCTTAGCCTATCTAAAATTCCCACCTAGAAGTCCAACACACGAGAACAATACCACAACATATGAATTGGTGTCCGTTTCTCCTTCCCACATCCCCAACACATCATTGTCAGCTTGTCCCAATTTACACATACGTAATGGTGTCCAATACAAACGCCCCAATATTTTCTGGTGAATTAGTTGCAACTTGAGATCCAACTTACTTCTATATCCTACACCCCAAATAATTTGCCATTCCTTCTCCGTAATCTCACATCTCAATTCCTCTTTCCACTTCTCCAGTACTCTCTTCCCAGAATCAACTATCACAGAATTCACCGGCATTAAGTTAATATATGTGCTCACCATCCGTAGTGGCGACATGAGAATCTTACTAACTGATGGCACCTCCTGTAATGGCCTCATCAGCATTGCCAACCTCTCACTCGATAGTGCTTTCAACGTCACAAATCTATTCATTTCCCTCTTGGCTAAATTAAACATCCTTTGCAACTCCTCAAATGTTAACATAGGGCCATCCTGTATCACATCCCCAATACACAAAATCCCTTTCGAGACCCAACTCCTCCAATATATGAGCTTATTGGCAATCTGTAAGCTTGGATTAAGCCAAATAGAGGCTCCGTAATTGAGATACATATTCCCATGAAAAACACTCAACCACCAAATCAAAGCCTCCCTAGTTACAGTAATAGTTGGTAGCTTACTATCCATCCCAGGTAGTCTCCCCATTGAAACAGTACTCCGCTTAAATCCATACATTTTGTTAATTTCAATCAACATCCAAAAGGGCTCAGACTCATTCCTCACTGTCAAATAGAGCGCTGCTTTCTTCAGAAGAACCCTTTATATTATTGTTCCAAATCTCAGTACCCAAAACTGCCACATTTGGTACTATGCATCAAAATAAACTTCGGAAACTTCGGCCACTTTTTCTCCCCCACATAAATTTTTGAAATACTCGGTCAATAGTAGCTATCATTTTTTTCGATGGCAAGGACTGTATGACATAAAGCACATTCGGTAAAACAGTCCCCTTGATTGCATTGACTTTAGCCCAAATCCCCATCGGCAAGCGTTCCCACTTCCTAATATCTTTTCCTACGGTAGCTACTATTTTCCCCACATTGAATTCCACCATTTTTTTAACATCCCTAGTCAGGTAAACGCCCAAATACTTCACATGGGATTTATTCCATCTACAATTCCAATCCGAAAAATTATCCCTTACCAAGTCCTAGTAATCGGAAATACCTCAGTTTTATCCCAATTAATCTTATGCCCCGATAAATTACTCACCTTATCAAAAATACTCTTCAGAACTACTCTACCCCGTTCGGGATTCGCGAGAACCACCACCATATCATCTGCGTATGAAAGAACTTGCATTTCTTTATGACCAAACTTCAGACCCCTAATGCCCAGTTCCCCACGTATGTAGGCCAACTGCTCCTCCAAAGTGAGATTGAATAAGTAAGGCGACAAGGGACAGCCATGTCTTGTCCCCCGAGTTAGTTCAAAGCCTCAGACAACACATTATTCACCCAGATCCTTGCTTTAGCACCTTCCTGAAGACATCTGATTATCCCCAGAAAACTATTCCAAAACTCCATCCTTTCCATCGTAAACTTCAAATACCTCCAACTTACCCTATCAAACGCCTTCTCCGCATCCATAAAAACCAGTGCCGTATTCGATAACTCATTCTTCTGTAAACTCATTATGTCAACTAAAGTTCTTACATTATTATACCCAAACCTGTTTTTCATAAACCCCACCTGCGACTCATGAAACAATTTCCCTATACATGTTTCCATCCTATTCGCCATAACCTTCGCAAATATCTTCACATTCAGCAATGTAATGGGTCTCTAATTACTACAATTTTTACGTACGATCACTTCCCTCTTTTGGTATCAAAGTAATCATCCCCTCGCACATTGACTGACATAAATCACCATCCGCACAAACATATTGAATAATTTACACAGAATAGGTGCTAAATAAAGTTTTAAATCTCCTGTAAAACTCCACAGGTATACCATCCATTCCTGGAGATTTACCCATCACAAGCTGCTCAGTAACCCGCAAAACCTCATCTGTCAATTTCTATTTCCAATTTCCCACTTTCCTCCGTTGTCAATTGAGGAATATCTATATCCGCAGAGAAATCCTCCAATTCCACCTGAGAAGGAAATACTTCTTCCGACTACTATTTCTCATAAAACCTCTTTAAACTTTCAAAAATATCAACATTTTTCACCACCACATCCCCCTGGTCCTTCATAATACTATGAACAAACGATTTCTCTGCCATTCCATGCAATCTACTAGCATGCAGCTTCCCACTCCTATTCCCACATTCCCAAAATGTTTGCTTCGCAAAGAAAAGGCCTTTCTCTGCCAATAAGTCAGTCTTACTCGCCAATGACTTTTGGGTTTGTGACATCTCCAACCTATCTTTCACTCTACCTGACTGTGCATATTTCTGTTGCAAGTACGGCAGCCTAGTCTCCATTGATCTCAATTCACTCAAATGCTTATTTTTCAAGTATAAATTCCCCCTTACCACAGCTTTAAGACCATCCCACACCACCCTAAATTCTGCTGAAAACTCATTCTCCCTGAACTACTTCTCCATTATTGTTTGAAGGCTCTCCTGAACCACCTCTTCATCCAGAACCCCTACTTTAAGACACCATCTCATAAATGTGGGAACCTTCTTATCCATAATCACGTGTAAGTCCATAGGAGCATGGTCCGAGATCTTTCCCTATTCACACCAATCGTCTTATCCATCAATCTATCTGTAACTAAAATGTAATCTATTCTAGAAAATGTATCATGTACAGGTGAATAAAACGTATATTCCTTTGAAGATGGATGAACTCCCTCCATCCATCCCCCAAATTGAACTTATGTAAGAAAAACTCAAACACCTCGCATACACCAAAATTTGTGTACCTACACTGACTGGTCCGATCAATTTTATAATCTCCAACACTATTAAAATCACCCCCGAAAATAATCGTCTCCTCATGCATTTCACCAAGCAATTGTGATATGTAATCAAAGAACATCTTACCCGGCGAACACAGACCGTAAATACACCCCAACGTGACTTTCTTTCCACTGTATTGGATGTCTACAAAAATCATCCAACCCTCTCCATCCATTACCACCTTATCAATGATGAATCTTAAACCCTTCCTAAATAGTATGTTGACTCCTCTCGACTTAGTCAAATAACAATTAGAAAGCTCTTTACGATATCAGGAATTAAGTAAGAAGCAACTGTCCTCATTCACCAAATGTGTTTCCTGTTAAAAACACTATCTGCTTTCGCCCTCCACAATCCTGCCATTACTTTCCTACGCTTACGTGGGCAATTCAGACCTTTAACATTCCAGGTCAATGCTGTTAGTGTACCCATCACATCATAGTAATCTACTTAAGTGTTTAATTCCCAATCATAACCCGAATGAGTGTTCCATCGTACCTTGTCGCTCATTAAACAAGGAAGCATTAAAGCCAGACAGTATTATAAATTGCAGAGCACTCCAACCAACCACCCTAGCATCAAACAATACACAAGACAGGACATCAGACTAATAAAAGCACAAACACAAATCCACAAATATTCCAAACCGCTGTACAATCTGAACCCATACTTCAAATTCCTTATGAATATACATCCCCCCCATACATAGTGCATTCCAACCCATCCCCTCCACAATCCAAGGCCATAATATCTGCATTTCAAATAAGTTTCTTCTCCCCATTTGCAATTTAAAGACTTGTACTTAAATTATATTATACCCCTATGTAACATCATATTACACCTCCAGAAAGGGGAAGAAGAAAGAGCAGATGGTGAAAAGAGGGAGGATACAGTGTTGGGGCTTTTGACTCTGAGGAGAGATATGATGAATTGACTGCCACGGTCTCCTCTGTGGAGACTCATTTAAGCACAGCGGATGAAGAGACAAGAAGGATGACTGAGCAGATAAGGGAATTGTAAATGCAAGCAGAGAAACTGAACTTGAAATGTTCTGACCAGGAAAACATCTCAAGGAGGAATAATGTGTGCATAACAGGTTTTCCTGTAATATTGAACAAGGATGTCCCACAGATTTTCTGGAGAACACCTTAATCAAAATGCTTAAACTGGACCCGAAAACCCCCCTGGAGATTGAGAGGGCTCACAGTTGGAGAATTAGTACTGAGAAGAGCTTGTGAATTGAAAGACTTAAACTGGGGCGGTAACAAAATAATGATCTTTGGGGACCTAAGTAAAGATGTCGTGGAGAAGAGCCTTTAATATAGCAAAGGAGAAGGCTAGGAGCAAACACTTGAAATATTATATGATTTATCCGGCAACACTGAGGGTGGTTTCAAATGGTCAAACTCATTCATTCACTTACTTTCGTAATGCAAAAGCCTTTCTTTCTGATTTGGACGTGGAACCCATGAAGGATTCAAGCATACAGAGGAATGGTTTAGCTGGGAAAAAGAAAAGAAGAGCCCTACGGTGTACTGTTTACTGCTGATGACATTTGTTTGATTAATATTATTACGTTTATTTTAATTTTACTTTAATTGAGTTTCTGTTAGTGCCGTTGGAACTTGTCTGTTTAAAAGCTGAAACTGAGGGCACGCGATCTATTTGGATCAGAGGCATTGGAGTGGAAATGCTAGAGGAAAGAACCTGGTTAACGTGAGTAATGTGATGATAATGAAGGGAGGAAGTCGAGGAAACAGAACAGAGCCTTACCGCCGTACCCCAGTTGCAGCCTGAGCAAACAAGGGTCAGTCTACGATCAGCACCAGATTCCGGGAAGCATGCGATTCATGTCACTTGTGTGCAAGAAACAAAGAACTAGAATGAGAGAAATTAACTTCAGAAGGCAAAGTCTCAACAGATATTTTGAAAGGACACCCAGCACCCGCCTCCGTTCCATACCGCGTATCGCCACAGAGCCTCTACACCAAGGTTGTCCAACATACGGCCCGCGGGCCACAATGCGGCCCTCCAAGCCATTTCATGTGGCCCGCAAGGCTGTACAGACAACTTTGAACAAATAAAGAAATACACTGGGCCGTTGTGGAGGACTGTTACTGCCTCTGCCCAGTTTATTTATTTATCTGTTCAATGTTTGTCGGGTCCGAAATTAATCGGGTCCACGGACCCGGCAAACATTGAACAAATAAATAAATAAACCAGGCCGTGGCGGAGGACTGTTACTGCCTCTGCCACGGCCCAGTTTATTTATTTATTTGTTCAATGTTTGTCGGGTCCGTGGACCCGATTAATTTATTTATTTCTCCATAAATAAATTAATCGGGTCCACGGACCCGACAAACATTGAACAAATAAATAAACCAGGCCGTGGTCTGTAACTGCCTCGGGTGCGGCCCAGTTTCAGGGGCGCAGAGTATGCGGGTGCTCCGGCCCCCCAGGCCGCAGAGAAGAGACGCAGTATGGATGGTCCTTTGTTCCATCCATACTGTGTCTCTCTTTGGCGGCCCGGGTAAAAGCCGGGTAAAAAACAATATTTAAAAATTGTGGGACGGATGCAAAGCAAGATGCTCTTGTTTTGCATCTGTCCCTCAATTTCTAAAAAAAAATCGTTTTGGTTCGGGTATACTTCTACATCTGTGTGCACGGATGTAGAAGTACACCCAACCCAAAACGATTTTTGGAAATGGAGTCACAGATGCAAAGCAAGTCTGTCCATCAATTTCTAAAAATCGTTTTGGGTTGGATGTATTTGTACATCTGTCCACCCCACTTGGCAAGAGGGGTGCACGGATGTAGAGGTACACCCAACCCAAAACGGTTTTTAGAAATGGAGGCACAAATGCAAAGCAAGTCTGTCCCTCAATTTCTAAAAATCGTTTTGGGTTGGATGTATTTGTACATCTGTGCACCCCGCTTGGCAAGAGAGGTGCACAGATGTAGAAGTAACCCAACCCAAAACGATTTTTAGAAATGGAGGCACAGATGCAAAGCAAGTCTGTCCCTCAATTTCTAAAAATCGTCTTGGGTTGGATGTATTTGTACATCTGTGCATCCCGCTTGGCAAGAGGGGTGCACAGATGTAGAAGTAACCCAACCCAAAACGATTTTTAGAAATGGAGGCACAGATGCAAAGCAAGACTGTCCCTCAATTTCTAAAAATCGTTTTGGGTTGGGTGTATTTGTACATCTGTGGACACCTCTGTGCACCCCTCTTGATAAGAGGGGTGCACAGATGTAGAGGTATAATGTACCCAGCGGGATTGAACCTTTGTTGCTCCTGAGCTATCCCCCCGAGACTCCGAAGATCTGAAGTACATTTAATGATACAGAACCAGAACTATTGAGCAAGTCTAACATCATCTTCATCATCAGAATAAATCAACACTGTTGTGGTTATACAAGAGCTAATATATTTAAAGGGATGGAATTACTCCGAATGTAGCAGCACTATTCAATAACCCAAAGTGCTTAAGCATAGTTAATGTGAAAATATGACACTTCTCACCATTGGGACAGTACTGCCTTGGACAGAGTTTCACAGTGAAGAAGTGAGCAAGTGATCCGGGGGATGGCATTTCGTTCTCCTATCCTAGTTGTGTTGCTCTGCCTTTTGAGGCTACTACAACCTGGAGTAGGGGCAGTATTGGCCTACTGGAATGCAACTGGAAGGCTTAAACCTCCTTCTTACTTGCCTTTAGTATATGCAATACATGCTAACCAATGTTTCCACTGTTCTGCACCCCCCGTCCCCCTAGCACCAAGTTGGCGACTACGTGCAAATGCGGTCATACTGCTGGTTATGTCACTTCCTATATTTGGGCACCACCCGGGAAAATCATAAGTCGGCTTCCCTGCCTGATTTATTTATTCAATGTTTGTCGGGTCCGTGGACACGATTAATTAATTGATGTCTGCAATGTTGGGTCCGACCAATAAACTGGGCCGTGGCGGAGGACTTTTACTGCCTCAGGTGCCCCCTGGAATTGGATTATGCTTCTTTCATTACCACAGAAGTAATGAATGTGTATTACAGAGATAAGCTGGCATATGTATTGGGCACAGTGCACATGCTCACGCAGCATCAATCATGCTTTGTAGAGGACAATGCTGGCCTAAATTGGTAACAGCCAGCACAGACATTTTGCTACAGAGGCATATTTTGGGCATAACCAGCATGTCAATGTGTTACATCAGTGACAGTGCTGTCTTACACTGTGGACACATTGATCATTAAAATGTTGTGTTCTACAATGTTCTTGTCTGCTGTTAGTGACATGGACTGTACATGTTCCCCTTTAGAACTGATTGTAAACGTATGGCTTTTTGGTCCCTTTTCTTGCTGTAAAATGCACAATTTCAGCCCTATATTTGGAAAAAAAAATCTTGGGGGGGAGACCCTCCCTATATTGTTATAGCTCCCTCGCTACGCTCGGTGCCCCCACTATTTCCGAGAAATATCAACACATACACACTGGAAGAAATCACAAGAAACTAACCTTTCATCACTGCCCCCGACACCAAAAGCTATCTTTGGGACTGCACGGCTATGCCTTTGATGCTATTGTGTGAAAGGTCACACACCATCGCTTTTGAATATACTGCTTTGGGTCAGGGTGTTCACTTTTGGCTCGCCGGCCCTCCAGGTGACAAAAAGTGAATGCTTCGGCCCCACATTCAAAAAGGTTGGACAAGCCTGCTCTACCCCCGTTGTCCGATGGACCAGATTCAATGGAAGGTGCTTCCCTTTACGTGCGTGGTGCTTTCAAATCAGCCAGAAATGCTCTTTCATGCTCTGCTTTTCCTTCAGTGCCGAAAGTATAGAGTGATTATAGACATGGACAGGAGGGTTCTCGCAACCTTAAAGCAATTGTTACTGGCGAACAGAAGCTAATAACAAAAGAAATTGTGTTTTTTGTAGTGAACACCCTCTCTATATAATGCTGAAGTGTGATTGTCCATCTTCTTTGCCATATCTACGCTCTGGTTCTGCCTTCTACTGCCTATGTCTCAGTGGTTGCCTGGATTAAGACACCGGATACTGTTGATCTGCCGGCTCCATTCACCCCATGTGCGCCTGCATGTTACTGCAACTGTAATTCTTCAGCAGGACATTTATTTGTTATTGGAACACGCTTTAAATGATAATGCTCTGCAGTTGTTTTATTAGCAGTCATGTTATGTAGACATTTCATATGCTCTTTCTCGCTAAGTGGCGAGGCTGACCTGTCTTTGCTTTTGGGGGCTACTGTCGTGCGGATAGACTATTCGATGGGGGTTGTGACTCTTGCAATAAAGTGCATTGTTTCTCCTATGCTGCATAAAGTTGCAGTGACGACTATGCGCAGTGAGTTACTAACTAGACATTGGACTGTATTGTGTGAATGGTGAGTGATGGATGGAGGGGATGACATTGTAGGGGTCAATTGTTGAAATTGTTGAAGCTCAATTAAGGTGATAGAGGTGGGGGGTATTATGGGAGGGATTAATGGTATAGTCATGTATTATAAGGCTTAGGTGTGTGAATAGTGTTTGGCCTGGGTTAGAGATTATGATGGCTAATACTCTGTAAATTTAGGAGGTTATATTTGGTGCGTAATTGCAAAATTACTGGTGTTTAATGATCATGCCAGAGTTTGGCTGTTGTGTGTAAACACTTCACATTGTGTCGTGAAGCTAGGGCATAGTCTGATATTTTATTTGCGGCTGAGTAAGCAACTGGTTTATCATTCTGTGTAGTGATACTGAATGTAAGCTTTTTTTGGGCGGAACAGACGTGATGAATGCCTGCATGTTTTGGAATGGAAGTATATTCGGTTTGCTTAGCAGTTGCATTTGTGATGTGAATTATAACAAATGTTGGACTTGAAGGAGGTTTGTGGGTTTGTGATTTGAAGTGGTGTGTCAGTGGCTACTAATTGGGGAAGTATGGATATTGTCATAGGGGTGTACTGGTTTTGTTTTGGACATGAAGAGTGTGTGACTATTAGTTGATGTGATGGGGACTGCATATTATTAACATGTTAGATAGAATACTAGGGATTCATGTTGCAAGTAGGTGGATGTAGTTGTCTCGGGGTGTGTGGTTGATTGGGATGTAATATTGGGGAAACCAGTTATGTAGATATTTCATAGACGTATGTAGTATGATGTCCAGAAATTTTTGATTTGGGAAGTATGTGTTGAGGAGTGATTATACAGTTAAGTGTAAAAATTGTATGTATTGCAATAGAGAACAGTTTTGGGAGGAGGGAAATAAGGGTTATTATGTTTGAGGGAGATGTAGTTATTATAACTACATAGAGCCAAATGTTAAGATAATTGAATATGCCTCTATCTAGTTATTCTGATCCCTCTCTTCCAAAAGAGAATGTCCTGCTTTCCTCTCCTCAAGATGTTGATTAAGCCCCATCTTCCACTCCTGAATGTCCCACTGCAGGACTCTCATCAGTTTGTTGCCCAGGCTCCAGCTGACTGCATGAAAGCTGAAAAGAGGGGGATGTCCTGCTGAAGCATACGAGTCCAGTCACCCGCTTCCCTCTAGGACTGTAGAAGACCTTCTACTATTAAGTCCTATTCAAGCCCTCTTTCATCAGATAGTATGGGAATAAGAGCCTTGATCCTATGGTCTGATGTCCCCCTCAATCTTTTGTTTCTTGCAGGAGGGTTTTAGTTTGGCTCTTTCTGTCACTACCCTCTGAGCACAGATGGCTGACATCTGAGCGTTTAGGGCACAATGCCACTCGACTCCTTAAGAGTTTTGACATTTCTGTTCTAGGTTTAGATCTCCTTTCCGGAATCTCCTCCCATCCCAATCCCCCACATCCACTGACCAGAACTTCTCAAGAGTCGCCCCTCAAGACTGTGAGCCAGCAGAGGCTATGTCTTTTGCCCAGAGGAATTTGGGCCACTATTGTGAATAGATAGTTTTCTCTGACTCCTACCAGTGGACTTGGTCCTTCATTGTTCTCCCGATTTTAAGTCGAAGGTGCTCTGGTTGAGGTGAAACCCGGGACATTGTTCGCCCTCATTTATAACCGACTCGGCGATCTTCCTTCTCCATATACTTCCTGATTGGGTAGGGTTTGTTAAAAATCCATCTTGCTAGAATAGCCCATGTCTGCTTTTCAATTCCCTTTTTCTGAAATGCGACATGCTAGCAAGGTGTAAAAAGCTCTCCACTTCCACTCAATGGATTAGGCGGGACATATTCACTACAGGTATGAGGGCCTCTTGAGCATCTTGAAGCTGGGTCCTCCTTGATTTCTCCTGGGCAACCACTTGGGCTGCTCCAGACACGTTCTTTAGACATTACATGTGGGAGGCTCGATCGAGCGGCTGCACTTGTTGGTAAGGTAGTCTTGGACAGAAATACTTTAAGCTGCCTAGTTTGCAGCACACATGACTTCGTTTTATTTGCTTTGTTTTCTCAGCTTGGATTAGGCATTACTGGGACAAGGAAGATGGAGGCAGGGGTAATTGTTTTATTTTCTTACCTGTCATTTTCATGAGTCTGTTCTCTTCATGCCCACCTGCCTGAGCGTGGTCGAGGGAAGATCGCCAGATGGTGAATACGCTTGGAGAAACGGAGGAGTGCAGAGGAGCATGAGAGCCCTCTTACCCACTTTTCCTTTGGGGAGGTGTGGTTATGAGGTGAAAATTCGATTCTTTATTTGGGTCTTGGAACAGAGTGCCGGTCTGGGGAGGGAATGGCCCTCATTGAATTGCTGTGACAACGAAGATGGATTAGGTGTAAATAATTTAAAACGTTTAACAAGCACTAAAATGGCAACAGCTGGAAAATAGTGTTACTACCTGGCAAAAGACTATCTTATGCCTCACACTAGAGCTAAAACTGTTTGCTTTACCAGTGGCAGTGCTTACTTTTAACAGGAATTCAGTGCAAGTGACGGATCAAAGACACACACATTGCGTATACATCAAGTGGTTTAGTCCTTTTCATTTCATCAGGAGCTGATTTACAGCTCCCATTAGCTATTGGCTTTCAGAAGACTGCTTAGAAATAACATTCCCATTCCAAGCTCAAAGAGATCCCAGGGCAGGAAGGGCCAGGTAGTCTCTGGGATTTGCCATGTGTTATCAATTGGTGGTTAAAAGCCTATCACCTCTATGCTGTGGCCCTCTTCACGTCCCTCCGCAGCCCCACATTTGACAGTTTGGAGAAGCCAAAGGCGCAAATCTAGCGACCTTCACAGGTGTATAGTGCAGACCATTAAGCAGTTTAAATTGGATTAAGCGGTGCCTCGCATTCGAGACATCTTTAGTAAGCCTGCACCAGCATGCCCATCTAACGTCATCAAGCGGGCCGTCGAGATGCCTCTCCCAATACAGCCTGGCAGTGCCAGGTGGTCCCCGCCCATCCTGACAACCTTTATATAATGCGTAGATCAGACCACGGATATAGCCAGTAGTGACTACAAATTCCAAAGGCTGGCATTCAATAGGCTCTGTTGGAAATGATGTCCACTTAGATCTAATTGCAGCCCTGATTCTGTAGTATTGTAGTGTACGGGTGGGGCCTCCCCCAAACTTTGCCGTATAATCCGGTAGGGTAAAGAAAGTGCCCTCTGGGAAGAGATCCCTTAGTCATCCCACCCCCAGGATCCCAACCCTCCTTAATGGTTTTGTCATAGATGGGCGGAAGACCAGGGCATCGCCATGGGGGGAATAGAGCCTGCATATGGCTCATAAAAGTGCAATCTTTTAAATATCCTAGCCCAGGCGTTGACAGTGGTGCGAACCGGGTCAAAAGTGCAAGTATCTAGATATTTGTTGGCAACAACAATGGTACGTAGATAAGTGGGGTCAGCGCTAAATCTCTCCAATCCCGTGTGGACAGGGCGGGTGTGCAGAGCATACCAGTGGCTCGCGAAGTGCGCCTGGGCCACTTCATAATATAGTTCAAAGTCGGGCGCCTGAAAACCGCCCTGCTCATAGGGTGTAGTCATAGCCTCCCACTTCATGCGTGTGTACTCAACCCCCAACAAAAGCCTATTGCCAATGTTTTAAGCTTCTCAAAAAATTTCCTGCCAGGCCACAAAGGTATGTTAACAAAATAATAGAGTAACTTTGGGACCACAACCATCCTCTGGAGAGATAGCCTGCCATATAGCGATAGAGGCAGTCTAGACCACAAATTCAGCCTGTCAGCAAGTGCAGAAATATATTTCCAATGTATTTCAGCAAGCAATGGTTGGTGCTGATGTGAGACTATAATACCCAAATATTTCAATCTATCCTGGGCCCACCTAAAGCCCAGCAGATCCACCGGCGGAGTCGTAGACTTGTTTAATGGGAATAGCTCTGACTTGTCTTCATTGATGAGATACCCTGAGAATCTAGTAAACTTTCGCACTTCGAGTATCGGGGCTAGGTTGACAGACGGATCGCTGATAAACAATAGGGAATCATCCCCATTTAAGGAGATTATATGAGAAGGGCCAGTCATGCAAAGACCTCTATGTATATGTCTGGAGCGCATGATGCAAGCTAGAGGCTCAATGTAGAGAGCAAAAAGGAGCGAGGATAGGGGGCATCCTTGCCTCGTGCCCCTGATAAGTCTGAATAACGGGGATATTGTAGACCCGGTCCTGACCCTCGCCATCGGAGAGGAGTAAATCAGATTGACGCACCCAATAAAAGATTCACCAAAGCCCATGCGCCTGAGGGCCGAGAACAGAAATTGCCAAGACAAGAATCGAACGCCTTTTCGGCATCTAACGACGCGGCCATGGCCTGCGCGTCTGGTGTGATCTGTGAAAGCACTCCAAAGAGCCTACGCAAGTTATATGCGGTAGTGCGCCCTGGGATGAATCCCGACTGGTCCGGGTGGACCAGCTCAGTCATATGTGGGAGCAGTCGCAACGCTAACATTTTTGCCAGGACCTTTGTGTCTGAGTTAATCAAAGATAACGAACGATAAGAGCCCATGTTTTCAGGGGGCCTATTAGGTTTCCACAGCACTGTTATTAGCGCTTCTGACATCGACGAGGGAAGAGTTTGGCGCTGAAAAGATTCCTCCCAGGTACTGAGCAGTTGAGGGGCCAGAAGCGAGCTCAGTTCCTTTATATGATTCAATCCCAAGGCCATCCGGGCCAGGGGCCTTTCCTGAGGGAAGGGACTTGATGGCCTCTACAATCTCGTCAGTAGTAAGCGGAAGCTCTAACGCCAGACGGGCCTCCTCAGTAAGTTTGGGGAGCGGTATAGAGTCGAGGTAATGTTCCAATTCAGCCGAAGAACACTGGTCTGCGTTGGAGCAAAGCGACTTGTAGAACCCGAAGAATTCTGTGTTCACAGCCTCCGGCGAGCTAAGGATGTCACCCGACACTCCTGAATTGTGGCACAAGCTTATGTCCCCCTGTACCGCACGGGCTAGATGCCACCCTAGTCTGTCTGCCTCCCCCTATCTCCTAGCCTCAGTAGGGCGGTATAACATACGGACCTCTAGGTCTGCAAGGTCGTTGAACCTCAAGAGGTTACCCTTAATCCTGCCAAGTAATGCCCCGTCACCCGTGTGAGCGTATCCATCCTCCAAGTTCTTGAAATCCACCTCAACCTCGGCAAGCTTCTCCCTAGTTTCACACAGCATCCCAGAGGCCTTAGAAATTATCTCACCCCGACCCAAACCTTATAATACTCCCAAACCGTACCCACCTGGGGGACCGATGATGCATTCCTCAGGAAGAATTCCTCAGATTCAGTGCGTAAGCCTTAGGAAAATGCAGCATCCAATAGGCATCCCGGTGGCATGCGCCATAGGGGCCTCGGCTGCATCACATTAAACCAGGAGAATGTCAAAGCAACGGGAGAGTGGTCCGAAAGAGTGCGTGGTTAAATTGTGGAGTCAACCACCTGCACCATGAGTGAGACAGGGATTAGCCACAGGTCAATTCTAGAATGAGCATCATGTGCGGTGGAATAAAACGTATATTTTTACGCTTGGATGGGTTGCGACTGCGCCAGGGATCAGTCATCCGCAAATGGTTCATTATGTTTGCTACCATACGGCCTGCTGCAGTAAGCTCCCTCTGCGTGCCTCGTGAGCGATCTAGAGTGCAATCCAGTATAAGATTGGAATCCCCCCTGCCCAAATAATATTCGGGGATGGGTCCCAAATCAGGAGGTCCAGGATATTAGAGTAAATGTGAGGATCGTCTACATTGGGACCATAAGAGTTCAAGAGCACAACACTAATCCCAAGCAATAAGCCCCAAACCACCACATATCTCCCGAAAGGATCTATTTCACGCCTGTGTTCCTGGAATGGAATGATGTATCATAGTGAGCACACCCCGCGCCTGAGATGAATAGATGGTATAATAACGCTGGGAGCCCCATGTTTTAGCAAAGCCTTCATTAACTGGCCGAAGAGCATGCGTCTCCTGGAGCATAACTATTCTGGGGGAACAGCGGTTCATATAAGCAGACACCTTCCGGGCCTTAATGGGGTGATTGAGGCCCGCACGTTCCAAGAGAAGGTTAAATTAGCGTGCACTGTACTCATACACAAGGCAAAATATGTATCACAGAAGACAGCTCATGTGCAAAGATGAAGCACAACCAACACATTTGGAGAGATCTTCACTCGTTTTCAAGATATAGTTAAATAAACCTAATGGGGGACCATAGTGGCCCGCAGAAGCCATATTAACATTTGCTTCCAACATAACAGAATAAACAACATTCCCCACCTCCACATCACCCAAACATTGACGATGAACACCCCAGCACAAAAGAACCAAACAAACTCCATGAGATCGCCTAAGAACCAGACTACATGGCCAGACATGAGTCTAGTCATCCCGCCAAAGTAGGTTACACCATTTTTGAAAGTGCGGACAGGAACTCAATCTTTATCCATAGTGTCCGGGGAATCGACCAGGGCCGGGGAACCACCTCGTCCGCCACGGTTCCCACGTGGCAGAGGGATGGAGATATTGGCCTCAATATATGCTATCGCTTCACTTGGCTCCTTGAAAAAATGGGCTCTGCCACCATGCTGCACCCGGAGCTTGGCCGTGTACAGCAGATCGTACTGCACCTGGCGCATTCTCAACATCTTCTTAACAAGGTCAAATGATTTCCGCCCGGAGAGCAAAGCCGCTGTGAAATCTGGATAAATGTAAATATCGGAGGATTCATAGCGTAGCGCGCCATGCTCACGGGCCATGCGCAGGATCAAGTCCCTGTCTCGATAGTTTAATAACCTGGCAACAGTGGTGTTGGGAGGAGCCGGGCGGCTTAGGAAATGGGGCCAGAACTCGATGCGCCCTTTCAACAGGAAATGCTGCGAGAATCCAGATGGATCAAACAGGGTCTTGAGCAGGTTTTCGATTTACTTCTCCAACAGGCCTTTACAGGCAGCCTCGGGAATCCTGACGATTCTAATGTTGTTGCGTCGCGACCGCGATTCAAGATCGTCTCATTTTATTTCAGATACTGCTGAACTCCTGTTGGAGATGGGCAATGGCGCGACCATGCTTTGCTACTTGATCCTCTGCAGCACCAACTCTGGATTCGACCTCAGTGATGCAAGCTCCCTCCTTTTCTAGTTTTGACTTCAAGGAGCCAATAGTAGAGACAAGATCATCCAGTTTAACATTTACGGCCAGAAAGCAGTTTTGTACAGTCGTCAGCAGGTTGTCCTCTCGACGCTGCAGGGGAGGGGGATTGATCGCCTGCCGGAGGGTCTGCCTCAGGGACGGGGTATTTGGCAGGAGTATTTGTATTGGTGTCCATTGGGCCCCTCTTCTTTGCAGCGGCCCCCTTGGTCATGATGCATAAGTTTTGTCACCAGGCTGGGAATGAAAAGACGTGGGGGCAAACAGTCCACCAGAGCACCAGTGCCTCAGAGACAATAGCAGGAGAGCCAACAAGCCAGCCCAGGTAGAGAGCAGTACCGGTGTGTACCACAGCCTAAAGAGCGCCGGGCCGGCAGTGAGAGACCGATAGACCAGGCACTGGAGTCTATCAGTCACCAGAATATACAGCACGGGTATCCAGTAGGGCCGTCCCCAACAGGCAATGCTACTGGGTGACCCACAGAGAATGTCCACGTAGTGCACGGGCATTCAAGGGGCAGATGTCAGTCCTGTCACTGCAAGCCCCAGAGAACAGGCCGGGCGTCCCAGCTGCACACCCGGGCTCCCAGTCCGCTCACACCAATCCGATGTTTCCAATGTGCATGTAGCTTCGTACCACCGGGCTTCCCTATTGCACCTGCTGCGGTCGCCCCATTCGGGCAATGCCCAGTCACATATGCAGCTCCACACACCAGTCTCCGCCAACCGCCTTAACGTGCAGCGAGACCACAAAGCCTCCCCAAAGGGAGGGGGCCGCGGGGCAGCAGATGGCCCGGTGTAACACACAGCTCCAACCCAGGGAACTGCTCGCCCCGGCAACGAAGCGCAGGCTTTTTTAAAAAATGTTTTAAATGATTTTTATTAACAACACACACATTGAGGACATTCGCATTTAAGCTTCAAATCATTGTATTCCTATGTTGAGTGTCGCAGTCCTTGCTTCAATGCCCCCTTCTTGCGTATCTCTGGGCATGTCTGCCTCATTAATCTCTCTTATATCATCTACACTATTGTCGGCCTGGGAGGGTCCCACTATCGTGGCCACCAGTGTCTCCATGCTATCGGGGGTCCCGCTTCCTCCTCCCCTCCCCTACTGATTGCTTCATACCAAAATGCCGTATCTGCATCTGCCCACTTCAAGAGGTCAGCCGACCACATCTCTATTCTGGGTCGTTGGGCTGCCTTCCATCCCATTGCGATTCTCTGTTTGGCCAAGATGTAGGCCAGGTCTTTCATCTTACTGATGTGCTTTAGGTTGCGTGGTCTGGCAAAACCCCCCAGAATGCATGCCCAAACTGACTCCACCTCAAGTATGATCCCTTTTTCGGCTAGGCGTAGCTTAACCTCTGTCCAGAATCTGCCCACCTCCGGGCATGCCCAAAACATGTGTATCATCCCAGCTTCCACCTCCCCGCACCTTGGGCATTTCTGTGTCACTGGGCTTCCAAACCTGGCGATTTTACTAGGGGTCATATATGCCCTATGAGTGACATATAACTGGATCTGCTGTAGCCTCGCGTAACGAAGCGCAGGCTTACCGCAGCGCTCTCCCGCCACTGGCACACGAGGTCTCCTGAAGGTAATCCCAGCATGTATAGGACACCTTGCAGCTCCCGGCTACACCAAGCCAGCACTGCGGTCAGCGGCCCCTCCAGCTCACAGCCCCTCCGCCGGGTGCCCAGTTGAAATATAACTCCAGGGACCGCGCCAGAATCCAGCGCGACCGGAGCTCAGCACCGAACCAAGTCTGTGCCAAATGGAGTCGGCGCCGCCCGCCTTCCCCAACAGACCACCGCCGCTACAAGGGCACAGGTGCCAATTCTGCTCGAAATGTGGCACACAGCGTCAGCAGCTACTCCCCCGTCCACCAAGAGTAGAATGACGCTGCAACATAGGGTGTAAACGGATTTATCCCAAAAGACGGATTCTGCTCGGCAGGAGCTTTCAGCCTAAGCGGCCATCTTGCTCGTCAGCTCAACAGCACCCTACCCTTTTTTTTTTTTAAATATCTTGGAAAGGTTATAACTTTACTAGTCCAACTAATATTTGTTTTGCATGGCAGGCCCCATACCATTGTAGCATATTGTCAGAAGACCGACATGTGGAGTTTGGATTTCAGTTTGATACCGCCAAGAACCAAAAAGGGATGTTAATTTAGTAGAGCTTTCTACATACACCGTAATCAGTTGCCACTGGAACAAACTGACAGAAATCACAATTGCCCCGTTCGGCACACTTCTTTTTAAATGTGCTGCTGTGTTTGTCAGAAGCGTGAAAGGAGAAAAGCCCCTCTTTACGTTTTGCTTCCCGGCCCTTGTGATGGCCAGGAGGTTTCACTGTGGAGTGTTTTGGGCTGCTTATGGTTGACTGCACGCTCATTGGAGGAGGAAGGGATCTGGAAGCAGGTCTGCTTTGGTGCTGAGCCATGACATACCTGGCTCTGTGGTCCAGATTTTGAAATCTGAACCTTTCGTTAGTGACCTGCGCTTCCAGATAGGAAATAATTAACATAGACTTGCCTCATCCGAGTCCCACATTGCTTTGGGTTTCTAGAGGCCCACGCTACACTGTTTAATGATTTGTTTTATACTATTTTGGTATATGTAGAGTGCTAGCTCACTGTACACACCATAGGTGCTTTCACTCTGATATGGTAGTTGGGCCTAACAGGGCAAACCCTATGTTAGGCCCACACATTGTTGCAAGCAAGCAAGTTCTAGAAGTATTATTATAATTGTGCAGGGTCATAATGCTTCTAATGCTCTTGTCGACTTGGTAAGAGAAGGGATCTTGTATAGAATGAAACTCTGGCGTATGCAACTTTTTGGTTCTCCACACATTTTTGACTACAACTCCCATCTCCTTAGCCAGCCTTCATGGAGTCTTGGTTAATAACATCGGGAGAGTCACAGATTGCAGATGCTTGCTCTAAATGGTTCTCATCTTTGATTGCTCTACACTGCAACAAAATGTGAAATCAGAACAGCATATGAAAAGGTGGGGGTTTCTTTCATTTTTTATTTTTCTACAACTTTTGCATCAATGTTGGGGAAGACCTTTCCACTTCTCTTGAATCAAGAATTGGGCTTTTTGTGCCTCGCATCATTGTCTCGACCGGAGTTATTGTGGGGATATGTGTACTTTTTATAGTGTTTCATTTCTTGTCGTTTAGGTTGCTGAACAATGAGGGCTCCCTGCTTGCTTATTCCGGCTATGGAGATACCGATGCCCGGGTGACTGCAGCCATTGCCAGCAACATATGGTCAGCCTATGATAAGAACGGGCACCAGGCCTTCAACGAGGACAATCTCAAATTTATCCTTATGGATTGCATGGTAAGAAATTGTTGAGGCATGTTAATGGGAGAGATTTTGCAGTATGGTTCTGCATTGGCAAATATAACATACAACCTTGTATGTGCATCAGTGGCTGTCTTGCGACTGTCTTATACCCTTATCGGCCATGATACTTTGTTTATTCTTTTGTGCTCTTTCCAAAATCCAGATAACAGTTTTTGCACTTCTAGTTGTAGCGACTTTCACTACTGTGGTGATTGTTTTTTTCAGATTTTATAATTGTGTATCAGCAAAGTTGAAAAATAATCAGTTTGATACTTAGTTTAATATTTAAAGTTTGTGAACATGCATATTTCAGTCTTCTAGTCTGCCTTAAATCTTATTTTCCCGCAAGGGGCTTTTTTGTCTTGTCTACTTCTATTTACTTTATCCAAGGCCACAGTGCATTTCACTGTCTCCACCCATTCCTTGTGTAATGAGTCCTCCATGGAGATCCCGGTTCTCCAAACGTGTGATGACTGCAGAAAAGCTAACATAAACCAAACCGTTACTGAATCGCAAAAAAGTGATGTTGGAAGTTTCTGCCATTATTGGACTACGCTATCTAATTTCTTCTCTGAATTTTTCAGTTTAACCTGAGCTACCAACTGAGACTTTTGCTGCCCTTTAGTTATTTTATAGCCGGTCATGGATTTATTTTTTATTTTTAGGGTAGTCAGTTTGATACAGTGTACAGCGCCTATGGTTTTGTTGTCTTCGTCTCAGCCATCCGTCTAGGATATCATCAGGGTTTTTCCCCTTTAAAAGTGTCATCCTGTGGTGAATCAACAAAACACTGGACTCTCAAAATAAAGTTTCAAATGGATTGATTTACAAACCAGTATTGGTTGGGATAAGTATCTGTAAGGGCTACAGTTTACTTTACAACAGAACAGGGAGCCCCCTTCTTGGAACTGACTAAACCAACAGGGTAAGGATGGGATAAACAACGTGCCTGGGTTATACTTATCGTAGCATTTTGTTATTCCCCAGCTGCTTTGTATAACTGTCTTAGGGATATAAGGCCTAGTTTCTTGGCTTTGCTCTGTAAACCAGATGGTTTGTGTGTTGTGTTTTGTTCACTGTAACACAAGAATTTCTCCTCCTGAGGTTGGCTTTAATCAACAGTGTCTGGTTGGTATGAACAATAGTGTTGGTGTTATTACTATTACACTTGAAGAAGCAGGGGAGATTATTATACCTGTAACCGTCTTGGGGACGTAGTGTCCAGCTGCTTCTGAGCTTCACTACTGGAATCATGAATGTAGCGGCCTGCGGCTGCTTTGGTCCAGGTGTGCTTCACCAGGGTATAGTGTTCTTCTCATCAGTTATAACGGGAGAAAGTGCATGTTACACTTGGGCCTGGGACTATAGTGCTTTGGGTCATCCTAAAAGATTTGGTGCCGTTGTCACTGAAGGGGGTATCTTGCTGTACCTGCTCTCTACAGAGAGTTAATGTTCTTGGCCCTGGGAAGCCCCACAGTCTGTTACTTTCCTTGGGACGATCGGCTGCTGCAGCCGTCCCTTGAGTTGGCTCCACAGATCCTTAGGCTTTTTATGCAGCCACCTCAGCACACTGCCTCTGTGCCCACTGGCACACCCAATCTCCACCAGCTCCTCGCAGTAGTTCATGCGTGTCTCTCTCCAGCTTCTCTGGGTGTTCTCTTCTCCCAGGGGTGTCTGCGTCGTTCCCTCTGCCCCTGACCAACCCCCCCATGTCTGCTTCGTTCAGTATCCCCATTCACCCCCTCCTTGTTCCCTCTTTCACATGCACCCCCTTTTTTTCACCCTGACTCCTGACCCCAGCTTCTCACATTTACTAGTCTTTCATAGACCTCTTTTCATGCCTTTTAATTATGAACTCTGTTTTCGTGGGGCCATCAGATTGGTTGAACTCCTGGTCTGTTTTATTTAGACTCCATGCTGCGGATCAGCAGTCTGGTAAAGTGAGAAGTGGCCCATCTGCAATGTTAGTCCGGTGCAACTCTACTGTGATTTCTGAATCTGGCTTCGCTCTGCTTTCGTGGGTTAGGCTGTTCTTTAATAATGGCTCTTATTTGCTGGATTCACCATGTCTGCTTGATAGGTCTGCCTGTTTGCGCCATTCAGATCAGTATTGCAGGAAGCACAATAGTCTGTTCTTCTCTGGGTCAGGGGGATTGTCCCTTCAATGTCTCACGTCTTGGGGGTCTGACTAATTCTGTAATTCACAGTAGTTGTTAGGTGTAACCATAGATGAAACCCTAAGAGGTGTTGGGGGAGGCAAGGAGTGTATTGGGTTAGTGACACCAGTATTGCAAAAGGCATTTGTTTGGATGACTGTGCCCTCCCCCAATCTGCGTATAAGCGATACACAGTGGGCATCAACCAAACAAGATGAGCCCTTGTCCTCCTCTGAGTCAGATGTCTCATCACTCAGGATAAGGCTTATGTAGCACCATCGTAGTAGTGCCTATAGGTAGCTCACGGCTCTGGCTGGCTTGCTTTGTTAGGTTGGTTTTCCTGGGCTGATGTAACCCCTCAATCCTTGTGATGGAGTCACAGGACCGACTTCAAGACAGTCCACAAGGTCCAAGGTTGCCACATGTATCTTAAGATTGGGGGCCTTGTTATATGGAGGTACTTGTATTATGTAGTGTTATTGGATAACCTGAAATATTAATACATTATGACACTAGATGGACCAAGTTGTTGATTGTTTTTAGATTTATTGACTCCTAGGTTGGTAGCATTGCACCCTGAAGAATTTCCAAGCCCCTAGAAGATTACCTGAACAGATGATACCTAGAGACACACTCTATACCCATAAACATGCATTTACATAAACATGCATTTACATATCTATTTTGATAGGAAGCCAAGCTTCTCCTTTTATTCTGTGTGGGGCTAGCCAACTCATCAATGAGGCAGATGTGTTGTAACTTTCGAAGTATCTGAGTTACTGACCCTACTTTCTTTTGATCAAAGTCTGGCGATTATTCAACTTCAGGTCCCAGTATACCTGCAGTCGCCCAATCACATAAGTTTACATAGTCCCGTCTCACAGGGACAACCTAGCTTATGTCCACGCAAATTCCTTTTTGTTATCAGGAGCAGTTTAATGATTTAGCCAGAAGATCATTTTAATAATATGCTTGTATTTCACCTCAATATGCTATTTCTTTTTTTTTTTAAACTTTGGTTTTATTAACATTTTCTTAAACAAACTTTAGGGCACCAAGCATATTCACATGAAATCTAGTGACAGGCTCATAGGCCTCCGCCCCCCCCACCCCCACCACCCCAATACAATCCCACCCCCCAACAAAAAATCCCCCTTCTCGGGGCTTTGTGATGCAAGCTCTATTAGTCTGGAGCTTGGGAGCGAGCAAGAGCATTGACTTCTAGTATGGCTGTACTCCGTCTGCCGATTCCCGGGCCATGGGCGCCCGAACCATTCCCAATTCCACGCTACGGATCAGTGGACATCCCATCCCCAGGTCTGTTGCACCCCGTACCAGTTCGCTTGGAAGGCGGCCGAGACATTGTTTACCATTGCTGTCAGTTTGTCCATCAAGAACATATTTTTAACCTTCTGTAACCATTCCACCTTGGAGGGAGTTTCTGGGCTCTTCCACTTTTGGGCGAGGGCAACCCTTCCCGCTCGTAGCATTGTTTCCCACATTCTAGGGTACCTAAATGTGTCCATGTCCTCTGGGGGAGGCCCAGCAGCATAGTCAGAGGGTTGTGGGGGAGCAATTCCTCAGAGATTTCAGCGATCCAGCCCCTTACCTCCTCCCAATATGCCTGTACCTTCGGGCAGTGCCACCACATGTGTGCCCTCGAACCAACCTGGTCGCAACCCCTTGGGCATGCTGGGGATACACCTGGGAACATTTTTGACAACTTTGCAGGGTCTCTGTGCCATCCCTGGAGGATTTTAAAGTTGTGTTCCATATCCGCAGTAAATAAGTTCCCGTGGAAGGCTATTTTAAATATCCTGGACCAGGCGTCCTCCGAGATCTCTTCCCCTGCCAACTCGTTCCAAAAAGAGCGGAACCGTCTCCTCTCCCCCAGATTAACAGTGTTCAAAATTTTATACATCCCTGAAACCGCTCCCTTCCTGGAGGACGCTGTATCAAGAAACTTTTCAAAGGGGGACAGTTGTCTCTTCAAATCATGGCCCCAGGCCTGGTCACATAGGATGCCCTTCAAGCGGAGATATTCAAAAATGGATAGTGATCCCTGACCAAGAGCATCCCTCAATTCCTCGTATGGTAGGAATTCTCCTTCCTTAAACATCTGCCCTGCCCATTCCATCCCCGAGTCGGACCAGGACTGTGCACAGCGGAACCCCCTACTGCCCAGCTTGAGGGGTTGGCCCCATAGAGAGGACATCGGGGACGGCCATGACGTTAAATGTGCTGTCTGGGGGCCCTCCCGCCAGATCGCCCAGAGAACGCCTAATGTTGGGTGGGACTTCAATCTATTCGGAATAAACTTTCGTGGGGCCCATAGAAGGTCCCGAACCTTTAGTGGATGGGTATCCATGTCCTCCAGATAGGACCAGTATCTGCCCAGCCCCTCTTTCATATGCTCCAGGAGGACACGCAACTGGGCGGCACGATAGTAAAGCTGGAAATCTGGCAGCCCGAACCCTCCCTCCTCCCTAGGTAAAGTCAGGACAGTTTTTGCTGTTCTAGGTGTCCTACCCTGCCATATAAACTCACGGACTGCGTTTTGGAGGACCCTGAAGGTTTGGTCGGGGACGACCGCAGGAAGAGAGGTAAAGAGATACAATAACCGTGGAAGAATGTTCATCTTGACTGCCGTCATGCGGCCATACCAGAACAGAATCATGGAGCCCCATCTCCTCAGGTCCGCCGTAATCCCCACCATCACAGGGTCGTAATTCATAGGGGCAAGGTTGGAGAGGTCCCTGGGGAGGAGGACACCTAGGTATCGGATAGAGATTTTCCCCACTGTTATCCCCTCCAACCTGTCCAGGGAGTCCAAGCCCGGGTCTAGTGTTCTCATGGGGAGTAGGACCGATTTGGATGCGTTAATTTTGAGCACCGAGAAGCGCCCAAATGTGGCTATCAGAGACAAGAGGGGGGGGGAGCGAGAGCCGCGGGTCCACCAGGTAAGCCAGGATATCATCCGCAAACAAGGATAGCTTAAATTCCACCTCGCCTCTCTTAATCCCCTTGATATCTCTAAGAGCTCTGACTGCGATGGCCAGGGGTTCCATTGCAAGAACGTAGATTAGGGGGGGGAAAGCGGACATCCCTGCCTGGTTCCCCGCGTGAGGGAGAACGGGTCCGATAGCCTGCCGTTCACCTGAACCCTAGCCTTCGGGGCCCTGTATAGTGCAGCCACCCAGTCCCGGATCTGTGGCCCAAAGCCCATTCTCTGGAGGGTGAGTGCCATGAATCTCCATTCGACCCTGTCGAACGCCTTTTCCGAGTCCAAGGATAGGACGCTCGCGTCAAGATCAGACCTCTGGGCATGGTGGAACAAATCTATAGTTTTTCTGATGTTGTCTGAGCCCTGACGACCTCCTATCAAACCCACTTGGTCTCCGTGGACTAGTTTTGGCAGGACCCCCTCTATCCGCCTCCCAATCACCTTAGCCAGGATCTTCACATCAGTATTCAACAAAGATATCGGGCGGTAGGAGGCACACTCCGAGGGGTCCCTACCATCCTTGGGGAGCACCACTATGATCGCCTCCATCATGGAGTCCGGGAGAGACCCCCCCCCTCCAACACTGCGTTGAACACCTTTACCAGGTACGGAGCCAGGGTAGAACGAAACCTTTTATAGAAGACCAGCCATCCTCACCCGGGGAAGTACCCCCCTTCATGCCGCTAATCACTCGCTCCACCTCATCCTCGGTCACCGGACCCTCCAACCCCTCCGCCATCTCCCTGGAAAGGGCTGGGATCTGTATAGAATCCAGAAACCCCTCGATTTCCTCCTCATCCCCGTTATATTCAGACGAGTATAGTTTTTCGTAATATCTGCGGAATGCCTCTCCTATGTGGGATGGATCGTGACCTAATTTCCCCTCCTCGTTTTTAACTGCTCTCACCATTTTGCTTCTCTGGACCTCTCGCAGCTTCCAGGCTAAGATCCTGTCCGCCCTGTCCCCCTTCTCCTAGTACCTCTGTCTGACCAGCTGGAGACTTCTCTCGGTTTTTTGGAGGAGGAGTTCCTTTAACTGGAGCCTGTAATCGTCCAGGGCGGCTATCCTGTCTCGGTCTAAGGGCTCCGCAGGGGTACCCCCTTGTTGGAATTGGGCAATTTTCTCCCTCAGGGACCTTTCCTGGATGGCCCTTACCCTTTTTTTTCCCGGGCTCCTATTTTGATCAGGACTCCACGCAAGGTGGCCTTGAAGGCATCCAAAGGGTGTGTAGACCCACCTCCCCATTTTCATTAAACTCAAAAAATTCAGTGATGGCCTCAAGTTCCTCCTGCGCTAGTACCTCGTCTTTTAGTAGAAAGTCATTACACTTCCATCTCCCCCCGCGGTCACTCAGCCCTTCCCTCGCTATAGTAACTCTGACTAGGTCGTGGTCAGACCAGGGGACCGGCTCAACCCTGTAGCCAGATATAAATGGGAACAAGGACTCGTCCACCAAGATGTAGTCTATTCTGGAAAACGATGTGTGGATTGCTGAGTAGTACGTAAAGGAGGGGGTCTCGGATCTAGGGGTTGGGACCGTATCCACCAGGCCTAGTTCTGAATTAACCCTCTGGAAGGTACGGGCCATGACTTCATCCGCTGCCCTGGGGATCTGGGGGCCTGTTCGTTTCCTGTCCCGGATTGGGTCCAGGACCATATTAAAGTCCCCACCCACCACCACAGTACCGTGAACAAAAAGTTTTAGTTTATCCTTCATCTCCTCCCAGAACTGTGCTTGGCCTTCGTTTGGACCGTAGATGGCCGCCAGGGTGAGTGGGGCCCCCTGCAGGGCTCCCCGGACTAGCAGATAGCGGCCCCCCGGGTCTCTCAATATGGTTTCTTTTTCGAAGTTGACGCCTCTAGCTAATAGTATAGCCACCCCTCGTTTCTTTCCCTTGTGGGAAGCGCTGAAGACCTCCCCAATCCCACCACCCCGCAATTTGGGTTCCTTCCCCAGAGGCCAGTGGGTCTCTTGCAAGAAGAGGATGTCGAGCTTGGCTCTTCGGAACTCCCTACTAACCAGGGATCTTTTCGTGGGGGAATTTAAGCCCCGAACATTGAGGGAACCCACACCCAGGGCAGGCAGACTCTCAGCCATGATCTAAGTAATCTTCCCTCACGGTCAACGACTTTGTAATGCTCATTGTGCTTTGAACTCCCCTCTTCCCCCCACCCTTCCCCCCCCCCCCCCCCCCCAGGCGGGCATGTAACAAAACCCCAACTGCCCCCCTACCCCAAATTCAAACTGAACCCCCTAAACTTTCGTGTACCACTCCTCCCCCCTCCCCGGCGTCCAGCCAAATAGTTCCGCCAACACTGGCTTTTGGCCGACCCACCAGCCTGCCCCCTGTGGCCAGGCTAATAGCCCTTGAAGCTGATCCTCTAGAGCCCCCCAAACCCTCCCATGGCTGCATTCCTTTTGCGAGACCCATTTACTTGCTGTTCGTGGGGATGCAGTTAACGTTTAAACCTCCGACTCCTCCAAATGCCATTTAGATCATGACGGTTCGAGTCCGTTCTCAGTCCTCGGAATCGTTCCGACCGCCTTCCTTTGCTGGAGACTGGGTGTTCATTTTCCTAAATTTCCGCGTACCGGTTCTCTTTCTCCTGTCCCTCGACGGGCCGGGGTCACCGGGTCTGTCCCCCCCTGGGCCCGAAGGGCCCCTCCGGGGGTTCGTGTCCACCACGTATTCCTGGATCGCACCGCGGATGTCTTCTTCTGTGATCAGGGTCGATCTTTGGCCCATGTATTCGAATGTCAGGGTGAAGGGATAGCCCCATCTATAGCGTATCCCTTTTTCCTTTAGCAGCTGCGTGAGGGGGCGGCACATTCTCTGCTTAGCCAATGTGTATGCGGAGAGGTCCTGGTATATGGAGATCTGGGCATTATTATAGGCGATTTCTCGGGCCTTCCTGGCCTCCTCCAGCACTTTAGTCTTTTCCCAGTAGTAGTGGAACCGGGCCAGGATCGAACGGGGGCCCCCCCGCTCTGCCCCCGCCCTGTGCACTCTGTCGAATGTAGGCTCTGTAGTCATCTCCTCCACAAACAGGAGAGTAATGATGTCCCGCACCGTTCTGGTGACGTCCCTCTCCGTTTCCCCCTCCATTTCGGGCACCCCGAAAAATCCTGAGGTTGTTCCTCCTCTCCCTATTTTCGAAGTCGTCCATCTGGCGGGCTCTCTCCTCGTCCCTCTTTTCCAGGGCCTCTAGCCTCATGTTGAGTTGAATCTCTTGGGGTGCCGAGGTCGTTTGCTGGATCTCGACTTGAAGCAATCTGTCTTCAATATTATCCACCCTTTGGTCCATTTTTTCAAACTTCTGTGCAATATCAGAACGCATGTCCCTGATTTCTTGTAAAATTGAGGCGAAGCCCCTTTCCATGGCTGAGGAGTATGGGGCTGCGTCTTCCGACTGGGCATGGTTCTTTTCAGACTTGTACCTTTGTCGCCTTTTTTGCCCTCCTGGAAGCGATATTCCTGCAGGGACTCCCGCCAGCTCATCAGGTGCCTTCCCTTGGTCCACTGTCTGGGCCTCAATGTCCCTGGCGGGGGGTGAGACCGTTCTCCTGGGGACGCCAGCGGGGGGGGCCCCCCCCCCGAGACCAAGGGACCGTCCACTGGGGCAGACCCGTCCCGGGCCGGCTCCAGCCGGAGCTGTAGAACGTTGCGGGGGGGGGCGGGCACACGCCCCACCGCCACCCGGCGGTGGCCTCACACCCCGTCTGAACTCCCCGTGGGGGATCGGGGCCTTTACTGGGTACCCCTTGGAGGGACGCCGGGAACCCGGAAGCCTGTAGGGCTAGTTTCGTGGGCTTCTTTGAGTCTGCAGGGGGGGGGCGATCTAGATCCCCCGGGCGGGCACACGCCCCACCTTCGACAGGCGAGGGCCTCACACCCAGGTAACCCCCCTGTCTGGTGGTGCTAATGTGTTCGGGGTCTGGGGGGGGCGGCTCGTACCTCCGGTGTGTTCCTGGGGTCCGCACCCGCCGGCCACAGGCGAGGGGAGGGCCTATCACCTCGGCCCGCACGCCTGTGGGGAGCGGTCCCTGGACCTCATCTGGTTCTGCTGTCTTTGCCTTTCGTTGGGCTGTGGCAGCCCGCGTTTGAAGATCCAGGGGGGAGGGGTGGCCTCACACCCCGACTCGCTCCGTCAGCCTCGCTCAGTCCTCATGGGCCCGGGGGGAGGCACAGGTCCCCAGAGCCCGCCTCGGGCCTCCGGACGGGTCCCGCCGTCCTGTGTTCGGGGGAAATCCCTGGGCGTATGCCGCCAGGCTGGGGTGAAGTACGTGGTGAGGAGGGAGCGTGTCTCCTGGACCACGGTGATGTCTTCGGGCCGCCTCAGACCCGGTCCCCGTACCAGGTCGGGGGAAAAAAGCTAGTCTAGGGGAGGGCGGCGGGCCGGGCTATGGGCCCGCCAGGATGCGGGAGGGGCCCGCCTCTCCTCCGGCTCCGTGGCCTTCCGGGCCGCGCTCTTCTCCCAGTGCGGGGAATCCCGGGTCCCGATCTTCCGATTCCCGGGGACCTCGGATGCCGCTCTTTCGCCCGGGGGGTGCTCAGGGGGGGCGCCTGGCGAAATCGTTGGGGCGGGTCCCCCGGGGGCGCTTGGGGGGGGGGGGGGTACTCAATCCCTTACAGAAGCCCGGTCACGGCGGGAGCTACGCACTCAGGCAGCCATTGCCTGTGCGCCCCCTGGTGGCCTCTCCCTCAATATGCTATTTCAATGCAATTCTCCACTACCAGATCGACACATTTTGCTTGTGTGTATTTTGCACCCCAGTCATCTTATGTGGGACTTCTGGAGATAAGATGTTCAGCTCTTCTGACCTTTCACCCTTCGGGCTAAAATAGCTCTGCCAAACGTCTCGTACCCATCAATGGCAAATGCTGGGAAGAGTAATTTGTGTGTGTGAGCTACATTGAGAGTACTCAGTCTGGAAGACCTTTAACTAGGAAGAAAGACTATTTGATCTTGGTTTAGCTGTCTTAACTCATTAAGTCCTGATGATGCATGCATGCATGCATGCATGCATGTATGTTAGTGAAAATGCTACTCTTTATCATTAAAAAGATGGACCTAAGATGGGGTCAAAACAAAGGGAAGGTAACATCAAGAATTTGTGCAGCTGCTCCAGGAACATTTCTGGACGGATGCGTGGAGGTCTCGGTTCCCGCGTGGGGGTGGGATACACCTGTTTGTCGCTCCCTCAAACTTCCACTAGGAAAGACCTTGTATCAGTGCCACAGGAACAGGAGAGTATTGTATCCTTACGTAAGGTGGAGACTGTCACCTGGCCAGATCATAATGGCGGGTAGAGAAGGGGAGCAAGGGCCACTGCAATGGTGTTGACACTGGGGAGATCCCTCCAAAAACATTTGTGGGAAGCAGCTAAAGCTACGGTAAGAGGCCTCCACATTGCAGAAGGGGCAAGGAGAAAGAGAGAGAGATCTGGTGCAGGGAAGACTGTGGAAGGACTTAAGGAGTATGAGGATGCAGTTAACGAAGCCTGGGAAGGAGTATGAGGATGCAGTTAACGAAGCCTGGAGGGGCTCGGGAAGATGCTATTGCACGAGATGAGAAAAGTGGCAGGAACTGCACTCTCTCCTGATGGGTACTAAAATAGTTGAGATATACCAAGCAGAGGTATTATGAAAGGGAGGGGGGGCCGTGAGGGGACCCTGCTAGCGAATAGGATACGAGAGAATGGAGTGGAGAGTTGACTGGATTGAGGATGCGCAGGGGAATTTGATTATTGCCCAGAAAAATATCCCAGATCGTTTTGAAGAATATTATAAATGCCTCTACACACAGCCCCCTACGAAAGAGGATGCTAAGATTCAGTAATACCTAGGCAGGCTTCCCATCCCAAAGCGGACCAGGGTGGAAAGAGCCATGTTGGAAGCAGAAATTATATCGGAGGAGGTGATCGGGCCATGGGCCTTTTAAAACCGGATAAGGCGCCAGGGGAGGATTGTTATACCTCCTGATTTCTACAAGTAGTTTCAGGAAACCCTGGTGGGGCCCATTGCACAAGTTTTTAATTCTGTAAATGGTGCCAACTATATACCACCCACATTCTTGGAAGCACTGGTTGCAGTTCTATCCCTAAACTGGGCAAGGACCATGTGCAATGTTCAGCACACAGGCCCATTTCACTACTAAATGTAGGTGCCAAGTTATTCTCTAGGATTCTGGCGTCTAGGCTGGAAATGCACCCCCTAGACTGATTCATCGAGACTAGACAGGGTTAATTCAAAACAGGCAGGGCTCAGACAATCTACAGAAAACCCTCCACATAATAAATATGCCAGCAGTAGGGCAAAGGTGGGCCCTGATACTATCTCTCGATGCCGAGAAGGCTTTTGATCAGGACAATTGGTCCTTTATTAGGGGGTTCTCAAGACATTAGTATGGCCATGAAGTGGATGGGATGGATCTCTGTCCTGTACTGGTCACCTAGGGCTAAAGTGGTGGTGAATGGGGAGGTAACAAGGGTGTTCTCATTGAGTGGGGGTATCAGGCAGGGTTGCCCTCTCGCCGCTGTTGTACGCACTGGGTATGTAACCATGGGCAATTGGACTGTGGGAAAGCAAGGTTATCAAATGGGTGGAGATGGGAGTAGAATACAAGGTGAGCCTTTTTGACAATGACTCTTTGCTTTATATTACCAATCCAAGCACTCAGTCTCCCGCCTCTTGCAGGGGCTGGCCACATACGATGGCATGTCGGGGTCTAAGATTAACTTGAAAATATCAGTGGCATATCTGGTGGGTACGTGGGACCCGGCAGACCAGAGTTACATAGAGGGTGTGGGTTTTAGTATGCTTCTGGAGTTTGGGGGTTGACCCCATGGAAGACTTCAATGATCTGTTTAGTAAAAACTACCCTGCCCTTTGGGACAGGATATATCTAGATCTGCAGCGCTGGGGGCGGTTAAACCTTTCTTGGATGACCTGTTTAAATTCTTAACTTTAGCCTGCATTGCATCTAGCTAGAAATGTGACTGTTAGCTTGCACCACACTTGGATGAAACTGAATGACAAATGCAGCACTTTGAATGTAATCGTGATCACTAGCCTGACTCGCATCTAGACGGAATATTGAAGATTAACAAGTGCCACACTCAGATGGATTAGTGAATGATAGCAAGCAACACCCCTAGACATAATTGCAAGGAAAGCAATGCCAACTAACCAATCCACTAACAATTTCATCCATCTGCATGCACCTCTCAAACTCTAACCAAACACAACCGCAAGCCTAAAACGCAGCAATCAGCACAAACTTCACTACAATGCAACAACAAACAAACTGCACATAGACTTGCACAACAGCACACGACGACTACTGACCGTAAAACACCCCAAGCCCAGCCAACGGACCCACCGGGCTGAGTTTGCCAACAGCACATCACTGCTCTTGCACTTTTCCAGCTTATTCCCACTAACTGACCTCCTCCAACCCCCTCTTTTAGTGCCGCCAGAGCGCCAGGGGACCACTCCGTTTGTGATAGTGCATGGTACAAATATCCTTTAACATTAACATTGTATTAAAATGACGGTTCTCCTCAAATTACGTTTTGTTTTCCAAATGGTCCAGCCGGTGGTCCCGGCCGCGCCTTTACGAAAAGCAAGAGGGCGCTCCTACACTTTTTCTATGGGCAAGGGCAAAAAACTAGATTAGCCTACAAGACACTAGTATTATTGAAAGACAAGGGTGGGGTGGGGGCTTCTGGTCCTCGTGGCATACTATCATGCCGCGCAATTGCATATCATGGTTGACCATGTGTTTTCCAAGTAAGCAAAACAATGGGTTCTCAAGGACCACACGGTTCTAGCTCTCGTCACATTGGGAGAATTAATGTGTGCCCCTCATAACGTAATTCCCAGAAAGGTGTTGACGCATGCCATACTAAAGGCATTTTGTTCATTATGGCGGGAAAACAGCACCATGTCGACGTGGCCTTCGCCTCTCGGTTGCATATGGGCGCCAACACTGAGAAGCCTGATCGTGGAGCCATCACAGTTCAAATCTTGGTACGAAGCAGGCCTCTCTAGAGCAGGGCAGATGTGGAAGGGAGGTGGGTTTGTGTCCATAGACTGCAAGAGTGCCTGCATATCGGTAAACTTTCGGTTTTCCGTTATTTGCAGCTTAAATGGCTACTTACAAAGCAATGTTGGGGGCAGTGGAGGATCATCTACAAAGATATATTGCCTCCTTTGAGACAATATGGTTGCAGCATACAAACATGATGGGTCGGATAGTAAAGCTGTATGGGGAATTACTGCAAAGTGATCCCATTGATGTCCTGCAGGCAAGTGTAAAATGGGCTAAATATCTGAACAGGAATTTAATGGATAGAATGTGGTCCAAGATATGCAGGAGGGTGATGGTCTACGGCATCCCTGCAATATAGAATGCAGGCCGTAAAACGTAGATATCGTTGGCACTAACCCCCTGCTGTGCTTGCCAAAATGTACCCATGTGTGGACTCCCGCTGCTTCAAAAGTCTGCAACTACAGAGCGTTGTTTACCATATGTGGTGGGGCTGCTCTCATATACTGTTGGTGGCAGCTAGAAGCTGCATTGCGCAACACTGGAAAAGGGACAAAATTACCACTGAAAAGGAGTGGGTACAGACAGTGAGAGCCATTTACGATATGGAATACCTAATACACTTGATAGATGAATCAAGAACAAACTTAGAGGGTGCTTGGCTTCCCTGCTTCACCAAATACGGACGGTTACCTGCTTTGGGAAAGCAATTGTATCATAGTTATGTACTGACAGTGATGGAGATACAAAATGTTTCAACTATAGAGTGGGATGGGGTAGGGAAGTGGGGGTATGAAGTTTCTAAGTGGGAATGTGTTATTTGTGTAAAATGTTTAAACTTGCATATGGAAAATAAGAAAATTATAATAAAACTTGATTTTGAAAGAACAAAAAAAATGGACCTACAATTGGAATAATATGCCAGGGATTAGGGTCTGTTTCCACTCCTAGATATTTCATCATCAATTGTCATGCTTTGAATATTCCCAGTTTCCCTGCTGGGGATTTTCTGTATAGCTAACAGTAGTTTAAAGCTTAGCCAATCTGCTCGAGTAGGCTGTGTGCTCCGCAGTACCCTCCTACAGCTCCTATGCATTAGATCTCCCCCACCCCCACAGAGGCCAACTTCTGATTATTCACTGCACATCTTGTGAGGTGAAAGGGTTTGTCAGCTGTTCTTTCATTCAACTTTTGCAGAGTGAAAAGTTTATTCTGAGGAATAAGAAATTATGAAAACTGACATTTCGTTTCCAGTGTCTAAATGCTTTGGGAAGTGTGCTGCACTTAGTTTGAGACCTACTTAATTCTAGCCATGACTAAGGCAGGTAAGCTTATTTTTAAAAAAAATGGTAAGACCTCTAGCCTTTAATTTAGATTTGCCGAATGCTGTTGCTTTGTTTTTTATCACGTTTCTAAGAATTATTAACGTGTTTAGTGCCAGGCTTTAAATCGTAAGCACTGTCACCAAATTGGCTTTTGCGCTTAATATTTTTGCTCTGAATAGTCATTGTTATCGACCAGTGCCGCCGCCTTTGGGAAGGGGTAGATCAAAGGTCAAATCATCTTGGAAATGGAGATCCAGATCGGATTTTGGTCTTTTCAGAGACTGAATCTGTGTCCTCTCCAGCTACCAAAAGAGCATATTTGACACTCATGACCATGAGCTTACTGACCACAAAGGATCCTTTAAGGACTGGCTATTCCTCACACAATATGGCCAGTGAGAGCCTGGTCCATTTTAACAAGTTCCAGGCTGCAAGCACCTTGCCGACCTCCACATCCACACACAGGTCATCATCCAAGGAAGCCCCCACCATGTTAATGGGTCGGACAAGCATCTATATGTTGCTATCAACAAATTCCCCAGAAGTGATCAATGGCACTCCGTCTTTGAGACAAGTGTCCAGGTACTCCACTATTTATTGCCCCACCGATCGGGGGGAAAAAGGAAATGTAAATGTACAGGAGAATGGGAGCAGGCTCGGAGTAGAAACCTCAAGCCCTTGACTGAGGCCATGGTCTCCAATTACAGATGCTGACCTCTACCTGAGAAGATTAAACATCGGAGAGTTTCTCATTTTGAGGGCTGTTCAACCATGCGGCCATTGGTGGTGGTACCATGATCCCCAGGAAAGGACCCAGACTTTGAAGTTACTGCAACCAGTAACCAAACCTGAAAAAAGCTGAGAGGAGCTCGTCTTGTCAGCATGTTGCTTGCACCTTTGAGTACTTTCCTCTCTGCATCAGTTGGTTAAGGAACTAGACTGAAGGCTGCGAAAAGGACAATAGCAAACAACCTGAACTTGCTGCAATTACCCACTCTTGGGGTCAGGCTTTGGCATGAACACACAGTATAAAAAATAACAGACGGAGGAGCAATTGGATGTTTAATTGGCTTGTACCTCTGAGGAAGACGAATTGAAGGATTTTGTTGCTCCCTGGTTGTCCCTATAATGGCCATCTTCTAGGGCAGTGGTACAAATTTCAAGTTGCAAGCTACTAGTCAGCCATAAGGTTGTTCACCACATTGATTCTATACATACACCCAGCACACCATTTCTTACTTGCCAAGAGTCCGTTATCACTAGCCAAGGGCTAGTGGTGAGTGCATATTTTCCACTAGGTAGCATCTGCACTGTATGATCTCAACCTGAATGTGGCAAAGGGCAAACGCATTAGTTTGTCTCATCCCACCATTTAGAAATAAACTCAAACTACCATCCTTTGTTTCTTACTTTGCTTCTTCCACCCCACCGCTCTCCCTCTTGGGCAAACTTCTTTTAACCATGCCCATTGTAAAAAAAAAAAAAAAGTGTGGACTCTCACCCCCTTTGCACTCTGTTTTTCATGAGTATGGCCAATTCTCTGTTCCAAATCTGGCCCTGTGTTTTTGTGGGTGCACCAGGAGATGGGATTGCATGTAGCGTTTTGCATGGCACAGTCATACCACTCTGTTTAAATACCGGGGGGGAATTCCAAACCAGTGGCATTTCATGTGGCCATTGTAAAAAAAAAAAATGCCATTGTGAAAAAAATGAGAGCAATTTGAGGACGTTATGCCATTTGAGTCTGCAACCATAAGGTAAACATTAGTAACCGGCACCACTCTAACTGGCACCGGGACCAGTAATTGGATGAAAACCCACTTACAATGCGCACATAACTGTAATATGTTGGCTATAATTTAAACACCTCCATGGCCTAGATTTTAACCTCCTCTTACTTGGGGAGCCTTACCCCATATAAGCAGGTCCTGGCCTAATCTGGCTGAATATTCCTGGTTGTGTCACACATGGTACCCCTGCCCCACTCTCCTGGTAATCGCAGTGACTGGCGCTTCTACCCATGGTGCAGCAGGGGGAGCGGGCTGCAGGCGGGCACACGAAGAATGGCAGTGTCTAGTGAGCACGCAGCTGGTCGAATCGGCGTGCTTCGCCTGATTTGGGCACCGCCATCCTGGCACCCATGCGCACACCACTGGTGGGCCCACCCCTTTGGTAACTAATGCCATTGTACAAGAGCCTAGTTTTGGTGCAGCATTCAGATACAATCTGGCTCCAGGCTCCATGACCCCACGTCGAAACCCCTGCTGCTGCCAAAAAAAAAAGAAAATGACCCTGCAGCGCTGGTTACTGATCACGGAAGTGAAAGGGAACTGGTGCTGCAGGGGCATAGCGCGAAGGAAGGAGAAAGGTAAGTAGGGTGGTGGGGGTATGTTGGGGGGGTGGGAGTGTTGTGGGTGTGTATGTTTGGGTGTGTGTATGTATGGTTTTTGTATTGGATGTTCGCATGGGAAATGTACGAACATTTGTAGTGCGTACATTTCCCATGCAAACCTTTACGTCGTGGACTTTTCCGTGACGGAAATATCATGTAGATCCCCTGGTTCTGGCCCACTGTTGACTGTCTTGTCCGTTCTACCCTTCTGCTTCTTTTGATGCCTGGGATCCTGCATGCCTATCCTTCCCTCCGGTTCTTCCAGACCATTACCTTGTCGCCATCAGCCCTAGCACAGTTATGTTGGTTCTTTCCTTCCCTGTTTCCTGCACAGCTTGGTTACATCTTGGTCCCTAATTTTTTGACTTGGATTTAGATTTCCCTTGCCGGTCGGCACGCTTGTCTCATGACTGTTGCCCTTATCCCGCCCAGCCTGCTCTGGACGTACTTCCATCCATTAAATCCCAGTTGCAGTGCTTGCACTGTCCCAGCACTTCATGAACTACTTGGAGGCCATCCCCTGGTGCAGGGAGGTGGCCTCTGCCAATTCCCGTTATCCACACACTGGCAACTGTGTGGGCTTAGGCCTCTGCCCTACAACTCACACCCTGCAACAACCGCAGCAAGACAATGGTGACCCAAGAAATGGGTATACTGCGCCGAAGAGGCTCAGCTTGACACTGATCTAACAAGTATCAAGGTCAGCATCTGGCCATTCTTTTAACCATTGAGTTGCAACCAAAATTTGAAATGGATGTCAGCTGCAACACAATGAGATGGCAAATTTGTGACCTTTTGCTGCTGTACATTCTCACTCAAAAAATAATTTTTCGCCTGAGAATATTTTGACTTTATCCTTGCTTTGACACAATGCAGATCATACGTAATCTATTTCATTGTCTTTTGGCCATGGCAACGCTGTATGTGTTCTTGCTCCGTACTACATTGTATCTTAAAACAAAGTTCAGCCTTAAAAAGCAGGTCAAGTGTAGACCCCACCCCCGAGCCCATCCTTTTGTATTTTGGCAGATTATGGTGCCTCTGCATTCATCAGGAGACAGGGTTATTTCTTGAGATATTTGTTTTTGCCAGTTAATACAAAATGAATGTGCACATGGTTTGGGTGTAAAATGTCAGTGCCTCCACTTATTGTAAGTGCAATGTATTTATATTTTGATATCATGGAGCAGATCATACTCCCCGTTTCACTTATGAGCTGACAAAGCATCAAACCATGAATTTGGTATGGTTTAGGAAAGGGTAATGAATCAAAGGTTAAAAAAAAAAAACAGTAAGACTTCTAATGGCTGCAGCTATATACAATGTGGGTTCCATGGGCATGCATATAACAATGACTTTGTAATAAATAATGACGTCATCAGAAACCTTGACGTCATTTTTGCTCCATATGGATGGACAATAAAGGGAGCCGTAATCATTTTCTTCAGAATGTTCAGACTTCTGCCCATTAACCTACCCCAGATGGATCCGTAGGCATCTGGAAAGCTAGCACAATGGGACTTAAATTTCCTCCTCCATAGAACTACTCAACACCTGTGAAGAGAAGTCCCTACTTCCAAAAACACCAATAATGTTGAATGCTGGTAAGGGGAACCGGTTTCCACACATAGGATACTGTAGTGTAACCTATTTCTCGGACTGATTTTCATCACAGAAATTAAACCTGACTGACAGCATTACAGCTGAGTAGCAAGTATACAACTATCTTAGGACTCGCCTCTGATAACTAAAGGCGAAACATATAACCTTCTCTCCCCATCTTGGCGACAACTGTGGGGCATGCAAAACATGAGGGATTCGCACTAGTCACTGAAATTCTCTCTAATTAGTTCATGCTTGTACCCTAACATTTTAAATGATCCATTGGGGGCACAAGAGGACATTTGCACCACTGTGCTTCAGGCCGAAGATGCTTCACAACCAATTAATATCAACAGTTGTCTATGCATGGAAGAGGCACCCATTAAGGGCATTGATACCTTTATTCTAAACATGTGAAGTAGGCCCTCTATGGTGATTTCGCTCCTTTGTTCTAGGAGCCATATAATGATAGGACTCAAATTATATTTTGAGGCCCTGCCCACCCAGTGAATGGAGTGGGGAGCTAAGTAGTTCAAAGCAGACCCTCTTCCGCACCCCCCCTTTACTCCTTAGATAAATTCACATTAAGTGAAATGGGTCTGTTTTCTTACCTCTCTGGTCCACATCTCGCCTATCCTCACAGAACCGCTGTCTCATTTCCAGCAGTCCCAGCTCTTTCCTGTCAAGTCCTTGAACTCACTGGTCCAGTCGTCTGACAGTCACATAGCCCGTAAAATAGTTCCTTCCTTCTAGCCTCAGTGGACACCCTGCTGCCACGTACTGCCAGGCACCCCTCACCGCGGTTCAGGCCAGACCAGTCAACAAACTGCTAGCATAACATCGTAAACAGGAACTACTGTACTGAAAGTGTAACCCCTTCTGTCCCAGCTAACATTTTACCCTATCCACTGCAGTTTAAATAGGGAGGAAGAGACTGTTCTAGTCTAAAATAAATGACCGTAATACTACAAAAGCATTACTTGGTGTATGGAAACCAGACTTTCGAAATGGATTGTGTCTTGCATTGTCCACAAGGCCTTCTGGGGCCTCAATACCTTAAACTGTCTCTTCCTAAATATCTTCCTCCTCGAGCTCTTTATTCATCCACCTCCAACTTCCTCATGGTCAGCCTCTTCTCCAAGCAACGAGTTGGTGGTAGATCTCTCTTCGGCGGGGGCCTCCCTCTGGAACAGTCTCCCTGAACTTTAGGAGAACCATCTCCGGTTCCGGAAGCACCTTAAAACTTTCCTCTTTGCTTCTGCTTTCTCTCCCCTCTCCCCTGCTGAATTCCTGGTTGAAACTGAGATTGCACTGGTTATCTGGCCACCCTTCTGATCCCGGGCCCAGGCCCTGCCAGTTGCACACCTGCACTGCCCATCCCATGTACTGCACTGTCCCCTCCCCCCTCGCTCTTTTCCCTATGCACTTGCCCTATCTGAATGACACTGGGCCTAGTAAGATCGTTGTCTGTCTTCCCTCTGTTCCCGCTCCCTTGCATTTTTTCGGCAGAGGGCGCTCTGCGTCGATGGCGTTGGGTCGATGTCCCTCAAAGGCTTCCATCGACGGTGACGTCATCGGATGTTATAAGTAGCACGCACGGCACCCGTAGCCTCAGTTCTGTTTTGTCCGCAAACTAGTTTGCTTCATAAAACTCTGCGAGCCTCGTAGTTACTGTTAAGTTACCGTACTATGTCGTCTTCTACCCCGACAACCCCGCGGTCTGTTTCAAGAAATGTTGCGACTGCAGGTTCAAGATGTCGATCACGGACCCACATTGAATTTGTCTTTGGTGCCTTGGCAAGGGTCACCTTACGGATGACTGTTCGAAGTGCCAGTCGCTGACTGCCAAGGCCTTGCGGGAAAGAAAGGGGAAATTGAAGGTAGACAGGGTGTCCAAGCCCCGTAAATCTGAGTTGGCTGGCCTTTGGACCGAGTCGAGAGGGGACTCTCCTAGTCGGAAGAAGTCAAAGCGCTCCAGGTCTCGCAGTGGTTCCCGCCACTCATCTTTTTCGTTAGGCGGTCCAGGAAGCAGCGTCATTGTTGCCTTCCTCTTCGGATGATGCCTCCCCGAGAAAAGATGACCTGCCCCACCAGATCCTCGACCCCGGAGGAGTGCGATGCTCTCTGGGTGCAGATGTTTCTGCTATTTCAGTCCCAAGGCACATTTCCGTCCACGCCTTCTGACGAAGCAGGCAGGGAACTGTCTCAGCCGGATAATCTCGCACCTTTGGGCCCGGGTAGCTGGCGTGATAAATATCGGGAACCTTCGAGGCCCTGGTCAGACAAGGCTTTGGGTTTTCACCAGAAACGTGCCAGGTCCAGGTCGTGGTCTTCGTCTTTGGCAAGGGTCGAGACCTGTGAAATCATCGAAGCCCTTGAAGATATTGGCACCATGCCCGTTGCGTGCGCCTGTCGGGTCTTTGCCCCTGGTCAGGCTCTCGAAGCCGTTGGCGCCATTGTCGGCGCTGACTGTGCTGTCAATGCCATTGATGCAATTTGGGCTGAATTTACCGGTGGAGGTCCCTGGGACTGTGGACCAGCCGAGCAAGGCTACTGCCAATTCTGTAAAGCCTGTAGCTGAGAAGAGGTGTACTCCTCTACCAAGGAAGGACTTCAAGTCCCTCAGGGGTCGCTGGTCTAACACTTATTTATTTTTTTCCCACTCTTCCCAATTACCTCCTGCTGTTGGGATCTCCCTTTCTCCTTTCTCACACTGGTTGAACCTCTCCAACCCATGGTATAACAATGAGGCTGTGGGGTATTTTGAGTGTGAAGGGTTCTTCCCCATGTGCTCTTGAATCTTCTCCTGGGATTGGCTATAAGACTGTTACTTTCCGTCATTTGTTCTCATTAGAGAGAGGGGGTCAATAAATTGGTTCATGGTGTGATATTTTCTATTAAGACTTAATTGGGACCATAACATTTTATAAGCATGTCGGAATCACTAAATTTGAGTCTGGCAGTCTTCCTCTCGGTAGGTTTGTTTTTCAGATCAATGGACCATTTTGTTCCTGAATGTGCTGTTCTGGTGTCCACATGCTGGTCAGAACTCTTCCTAATCAGGGCTGAGCTCTGAGCCCTACCAGTGGAAAACCACTCAAAACCTTTATCTAAATTCACCGCCCCCCCCCATGTAACTTTCAGACCAGAAAGGAAAATGGGTCTACAAAGATTGACAGAAGGTTTAAATTCAATCATGAAAAACCGATCTACACGAACTACCCAGAAGGACTATTTGATTGAAATCTGGTTGTCCCTTGGACGAGAACAAATTTGAATGCCAAACCAGGAAATCGAATACACCATCAAACGGAAGAAATGCATCTTCAGTTAAACTCCTCACCCAAGCAACAAACATGGCAACTATTAAAGATTTATGCTGAAATTGCCAACCTAAGCCACACCACAATGTATATTTAAACCACTGTGACGGGGCTAGGGAAGTGACCCCTTTTAGAGGGAATGGGGAAATCCTCAACGTTGGCGTATGGTGTGGAGGGATCGGGTGGTGGGGAGGCAGGGAGAAACTAGAGTTTTCACCAGATTCAGTCCTGCACCGGAGTCTGGATGTGGGAGTTGGAAAGGCCCAGTCATTGGCCCTTCTACTTAGGCGTGTTTGCATGCAATGATAACTGCCTGTTCTTGCACAATGTATGTAATGCACAATGCTGGACAGTCTTTCTTCAGCGTTAAGCATGGCTAGTGGTTGAAGAACCAGTAAGCAGCTGGATTGGAAGACACGGCGAGTAACTGCCATACCACAGAGAAATCTTCAAACCAGATCGGTGCACCAAACCATCTATGCGATACGGAACACCGAGTTAACTTCACCTTCATTGAGAATGCAAGTATGGTCTGCACAGCAAACTGCTAATCCCAGCCTTCTATGTAATACCCACAGACATTTCCCATGTCTGTAGCAGCACTGCGTTACGGTCCCCATGTCCCCATGTCACACTGTCATACCAAACCCTCCTGGAAGCTCTAACACAAACTTGGACATTGACTCTGATTGTAGTGGGGCATTTCGAAAGGCGGGCATACCCATGTATGAGAAAGTGGTAGGGCTTTAACTCCTACTTTCTGTGTTTGCTTACCTGTAACACCTCCAATGGGGAAAGGAAAGCCAGTGTTTGGCCTGAGCATTCTGGTGACGGAAAGAGCACCAATGGAGGGTGAAGGGGTGAGGATTAAAAGGGCACAAGAAACCGCAAAGTGGGTGTTCTTCGGGTGAGATCAAGGGAGTACTAACAGATCAAGCAGAGGAACATGGAGGGAGATTTCTGAAGGGATGTGCAAGGTGAGGTATCAGTTGATGGGAGAAATTTGGTTTTTGGTTGCGAGTGTAAGGAATGGGAGTGAGACCAGTACAGTAGAGGGTGAAGGATAAGGGAAAGAAAGGCCTGCGCTAGGTGAGAGAGGGAGGGTGTCAGCCCTCAGTTCAAGGGATTTTATTAGAGAAATCGAAAACAGGTTCTCTGCTTCTGGCAGTTTGTGTGTTCTTGAGGCCATCTGTGACCAGACTCAAGAATTTGACATACGACCTGTCAAATGGCTGCATCTTGTAAGTGACAAACATTAAAGACTGAATCCACCAAACCAATTCCGGGGGGCAATCATTCCAACCAGCTACCCTGAAAGACTCCTTGGATTCCAACATGATCAAACCACCAAAAACACCATCTTAACTTTGTTTAGGGAACCTGCTAAGGATCTGATTTAAGCCATTGTGCAACTCATCCTGATCTTCACTAATCCTTTTAGTTTGCCTGATCAACGCTATAAAAAAATGCTTTTCCTTAAATAAAACAGCGCTGATACCTCTGTGTTGGCCAATCATAGGCATACATCCACAATTCCGCTAGAAGCTGAAACAATTGAAAGGGTTGCTAATAAGCTACAGGGTGCATTGAACAATATGCTCTGTTCCAAGATGAGCAATATGGTTTCAAACTAGTAAGATGCAGAGTTAATACACCTAGACACAAAAGCGGCATTACTACAGAAACTAGATGCTAACGGCTAATACAACACCATTAACAATGGTATTCTCCTTGGGAGACTGGAATCCCACATTGGAATCCAAGGCAATGCCCCTAAATGGATTGACTCCTACTAGGGGCATTTTAAATATGAAACCTTCAGGATGATCTGTATGAAGTACCCCAGGGTTTGTCTCTCTAACCTTAGCTTTTCAGAGTGTATACTCTACCCTTTTGAACAGAAAGCTTCTACCACTTCGGAATAGAATTCAAAATCCTATACAGACGACACTCCATTAAGAATACAACTAGATGGAAATCCGCCATATAATGTATGATTTGCCAACTGCCTATTTGTGATCAAAGCATTGTTGGCTGTTTACCAACTTTGCCTCAATGCGTGATGAACCAAAATTCTGATATGTGACATTCTATGCTCTCAGGTGGTGGCCTAAAGTCCTCAATCCAGCACCCACTCCCCGACACTAGTTAGGAACTGGTGTGTGATATTTGACCAGTCACTGTCCTTCTCAAACTTCATAACGGTGACAGTGAGAGTTATAATTCTATACTGAATCTCTTAGTTTTCCCAATCCTGCACTTGTCCCAACCCTAAATGACAAATGCTCTGGTTCTCTCTGATCTCTATTAGTTATAGTTATATTATTATTATAGTAGTCTCTTGTTAAGAAACCCAACGAAAGAGACTGACTTCAGTCCATGCAAAACTGGGCTTGCTGCTGTTTGGTTGGAAAAACCACAATCATGTCTTGAGCGCATTGAGATTCTTCCACTGGCTACGTATCCGATACCAAATGGAGTTAATGCCTCTCTGCATTTAGAATATTGGCCCCAAATACCTTTGTAGACCAGTTCACCAAATACTCTCAGAAGAGAACCCTGAGGGTCATCCAAAGCTAATGTCTGGTCCTCTCACACATTCAAACGAGCTAGAGTCTGAAAAAGAAGGCTAACGGTTATTGCAGCAGTTATTTGAAATTTCCTTCCTGCAAGGACTCTATGTGAACTTGATGACCTCACAAGGTAAGAGCTCCAACACTTTCCTATTTAAGATCGCTCTTCCCTAAACTGTAAAGTTAAATGCACCCAAAAGGGCCATGGGTCTGCTGAAGGTTTTTCATATTTTATTTGGCATGCAGACATAACGCATCCGTACAGCATGTGCAGCCCTGCACAGTATTTGTCGAGTCTGGAACGTTTTTCAATATAGCTGTTTTTGTATGTGAGAACATTTTGTTTTCCTTCCTCCCTTGTTTTCATATTCTCTGCACTATACAAAATACTAAGTAAATGAAATGGGCATGGCTGCTATGACATTGAATTGCAATTTTGAAAAGGGCATGTTTCACAGAAAATGTACACACTACATAATTTGATCCTTTTTCAAGATGAAATTAGAAAAGAGGAGCCGTCTTTTTGTACAGCATAAAGCCTATTGCATATAATACTGAGGCGTTTTGCAGTAGGAAAAAATGCCTGCCGCGGACAGAAAACGTAGTCACTTTTCTCTTTCCGTGGCGGCCATAGTAAACTAGGAAAATGGCCGCCATGTAAGAGGAGAAGGGAGTATGTGTAGTCCCTTCTCACTTTCCATGGCCGTCTGAAAGAAAAAAGATGACGACACCCGGTGTGCGATGCACGCAAGTGCGTCCACTGGATTACACTGGTATGGCTTGGAAACGAGCCAGTCCACATGAACTGTATCCTGTGGATTTGTTGCGCCGAGTACTAATAATGTTCCTAATACATGCTCCTGCTGAGGTAACGTGATCAAGTACATATTATTTTTATTATACATTTATAATTTCACCAATTTGCCAATTTCTCTAAAAGCATCCTTAAACTGTCAAAATTACATCTTCAGTGGCCTGATCGCTACTAGCTTTGATTAAAGTATAAATCCTTCTGCTTTGAAACTGTGCAGCCTATGTGTGTTTGGGTAGTGCAGTTGAGTAAACTACATTTTGTTCTTTGCATTATGTATTGTAAGAGTCGCTGTAACATTTCTGAAATGCTCTGGTCATATGAAACCTCTAGCAATCCTTCAGCATTCTATAAACGAGTAATTCTGGAAATAAATGCTTTTATATATTGCCTTAGGTTGGACCCCCTTGGTTAACCAAGTAAGTTTGTCTTTTCCACAATGTATTTTCAATCCCATTGGTCATCCTGGCTAGCTTAGTTTCTAGTGTATGAATGTTATCAAGGCCCTTTTTCTTTTTTCAGTATTCTTTAATGCCTTGTAATTTATCGAAAGTCTTTGTCTTGACTATTTGATATTATCCAGCTGTCCAATTAACACTGAGCTTACAGTCCCTATAAGTGATTGAGGGTATTGTTACAAATTCATTGTTGTCTTGGAGAGGGAGGGTGTGGGGGTGGCATGGCGCACACAATGGCGGACGCCAACTAGTCAAGCTCTGTGGCCCCACCGTTGATCCAGTGATGTGAGGTCATAAATCTGCACTAAGATCGCCTGCTAACAAAGCCCCTGGCAGGTGAGGCACAGGAGAGCTAATCTGCTCTGGCTCTAGACCACAGGCCAGGGAGGAGAGCCGCCAGTGTAACCTGCGGCGTGAGACCAGCTGTGAGTGCCCCGGCAACACACTGTGTCCATGGTAAATTGCCCAACCTGCACCATGCACCCACTGAGTTTGAGAGCAGGGGTGTTGCAGTGAACGGTGGGAGGAGGGGCGCAGCCCCATCCTGGTCTGTTGCAACAAAACCATTGTGAGATGTGCTCTGCCTTGGAAGCCGGCAAATCTCCGGTCAGGGGGGAGCAGAAGACCCAGGTTGCAAGTCCTCCTGCCTGTAATCCCCTGTTCACACTAAACAGATCCCACAGTGCAGCACCAGCACAGACTGACATTGGGCTCTTAACCCAACAGCTGGCAGGGGCAGAGCTACGAATACTGAAGAATCGGCATCACACCAGCTGCAGCGTGGCGCTACAGACTTCCCTGGTGTTATGTGGAGGGTTGGGCCCTCAAGCAGAGGTGAGCTTCCCAACATGGGAGAGTATCTCAAAAATAGCCTATATGAGAGCTAAGGGCACCCTCCGCAAGGCGCTAGAAGCTGAAGTTGAGACATGCAAAAAGCCATAAAGGATGAAGTATTCCCTAAATCGCCCGAGCAAAACTAGAAACCCGTCTCACTGAACACACTGCCCAATCCCTGATGGCTACTAAACAAACCTACTACACTCGGAGCAATAAAGCTAATAGATTACTAGCCGACAAGTAATTACATACTGAGCAGCTGAACTTTTTCCCTGCGTTCGGTTCAGAGCTGGTGAGTCACTTTGTCGAGGGGCCTAAAATTAATATAGTCCATGGCATCTTCACCCAAATGATGGCGGGTGAAAGCATATCTTCCACAAATCAGATGGCTTACTTATTTAGGACGGATCACCCTCACTCTCGCCTATTCTTTGCGACTCAAAGCCCCAATAACCAAAGAGGAAGTTTGGAAGCATTATCAAGCAACTAACTTTCCATAAGCCCCTGGGCTGGACGGATTAATACCGCTCTTTTTCAAAAGCTTTATGCACCAACTGCACCTAACACTATTTAATTCCTTCCAAGACACCAAAACAATGTCCCCTTCCATGGGAGATTCTTGAACTTGGCAATGCAGGAGTTGACTACTCCTTATATAGACCTGTTCCCCCCCTGAATAAAGAGCCCAACGTGTTCGGGAAGTTACTTGCCATGCAAAAACCCTGCTGGGCTTCATCTCTCAACAGTCCCCACAGGTAAATATTAGAAGAGCAATTAATGTAATGGCAACACTGCTGGTTGCCCTCAGATCTGGTTCTGTTAAGCATGGATGCAAACAGAGCCTTCGATAAAGTGGGTTGGCACTTCTATGTGAGACGATGGAGGTCATGAAATTTGGGCCTAGATTTAGGACGCGGGTCAAAGCTACCTTGGAAAACCCGACAACCAGGTTGAAAATAAATGGTTGTCTTCCTCCCCACCCCCAAAACTCAAGGGAGGAGTCGGGCAGGGGTGCCCCCTCTCCCCAATCTTCTTTGCCATCTTCTTGCAACCCTTCACCTCAAAAATCAGAACCAACAAGGTAATTGACGGCCCTGTGATGTGAAGTATCTCACACAAAGCGTTATACGCGGATGGGGTCCTCCTCTCCTGACTCATGCGGAAACATCCCTCCCTGAGGTCAAGAACAAGTGGTATCCAGGCATTGTTACGAAAACATAGTTTCGAATGACAAAAGTTTTGAAAAAAATGCACCGAAAAAAAGATTTTTTTTTTTGTAGGTAAAGGTGTTTTTTTTTTTTCCTTTTTTTTACTAATGGGTGTTAAGGGGTAAAAAAAACAGGGGTTGTGGGGGACCCCCATTCATTAATTTCTTTTGTTTAAAAATGCATTTTTTCAACACATTTTCATTTGATATTTTGCCATTCTAAACTATGGCATTCAAAACTATCACTAGCAACCAAACAAGCTTTCTAGCTTTGAGTGTATCCCCGACTTCTTCATCTACTATCTTAAATCGAAAGTCTTAAATATCTCGAAGAGTGAGCCCGCTATTACAGCTTTGTAGGGGATGACACTAATACTAATTTCTCAGATAGTGTAGGGTATCAAACTATATCCAGAAATAGAAACCCCTGTCCCCAACATAATCTAACCCTCTACTTAAGGAACTAAGCACAGACTTGGACAGGTGGAATGCCCAAGACTGTTCCATGGTGGTCAGAATCCAAGCCCTGAAAATCAACTTCGTCCCAACGCTGCACTACATATTGGGAGACTGCTTCCACCTAGGGCAACCCCTAACTTTTGAGGAGGACAAACACAAATGTTCTATCCCAGAATCTGAAAGATACTGTTGCATTCAGCTTTGTCACTGGATAACCCACCCTACAAACAAGGAGGCTGCGCCACGACGGCCACCGCCTCTCAAACGCCACATACATACATACAGAAAGCAAAGATCACAAAGCTATATCTCCTCCCAGACATCAACCTGGAGGAAATCGTGCCATACATGAAAAGATGGTAGGAGGAGCTGGGACCGAAGATCCCTGTAGCGACCTGGTCAACAATAGGGAGTAAAGCAGCAAAATCATCAATGTATCACTATAAAGAAATGTCTTCAATGGTACTATGACCATGGTTGTCATGTCCCAGAGCTCAGAGTTTGTGTCAGGAAATCTTGGCCAGACTTGAACACATGACAGGAGTGTCATTTCCACAAGATCTAGTAGTTATGGTCCTGGGCAGCGCAAAGGACATGAACGAGGATACCATGAGGGTCCAATCCCCCAAATTCTTCACTCACCCCCTTAATGCAGCCAGACTCTCCATAGCTCTGAACTGGAAAGACACACAAGTCCCCATATGGTAATCTGGTGGGGTAAGTGATGGAACATTTGTGCAATGGAGAGACTGACATTCATCCTGTGTGAGTCACTTCCAAAATTTCAACGTGACTCATCCCCATTGATAGAATTTCTTTCTTCCAATTTCCACACTCGGACCTACTTTGCTAAAATGTACATCCCTTCTTTAATTTAACTTGTTGCTCATATGGGGCTAGTTTCTGTTATGCGTTGCCAATCATTGGCTTATGTGCTAAATAAGTTCCTTCTTAGCATGACTTCCTTGCCCAATGTTACTCCCGCCGTCTCCTCGTTAAAGCTTGAACTAAAGATGTGGGAAAAAAAAAATGTTGTCCAAGAACAAATCCGCCCACCCTTTTTCTCCTCTTAACTTTTTTCCAGTGCGTTTCTTTGGTGGTGTTACAGGCAGTTTTTTCCCCATGACTTTATAGCTAGTGAAACCGAGAGCTTTCGATGTTGTCCTTATTCCCTCCCTTTTTGCATCATGCATTATCTGCGACAGCCTCTTCCATCTGTATTAATCTACGTCCTTTGAGCCTACATTGTCTGGATACTCGAACCTTTTGTCATTTTCTTCCATCCTGTTGCCTGTCGCTGATGGACCTGCTCCATCGCCTCCATTTTTTTCGACAAGTAGAGGGAAGATCACCACTAGCGCAGGAAGGGTACTGGGTCTCCTTTATTAGAATCATTCCTCCCGTCTTTCTCGACAATTCATGTTTAAGCGCCATTTTTTGGTAACTTATTCTCGTCCCACCTGTTTTTCCTGATCGCTCAGTTCTGTATGCTATACAATTTGGAGAAGAGATGCCTACACATTCCTCCAGTATTACTTCAGTTTCCTTGGCTTTGGCAATGTGGATATCTTTGAAGTATGGCTATTACTGCAGCATATTATTTCTATGCTCCTTCGTTCTCCCCCCAAAAGGGGTCATCTGCACTAGTACGTCCCCCCACGACTACCCGATTGTCTCTGGAAACTGCATTCGCTAAGCAGGGAGCAGCAGTTCCTAACAACGGAAATTAAATGTTCCTGTTCCGAGAGCCCTTGAGAGCTGGTATGATTTGCCTCCACTTTTCCCCACTGCGGTTTTCGCTTAATGAAGAATTATTCATACCGCTGTTGTGGCTAACTTGAGCTACTTGGTGATGGAGTACCATTTGAAAAAAAAAAGAAATGGAAGACCCCTTTATTTCCTAACCGGTTTTAACTTGGTTTTCCAATTCGCTGTACATGCTTTCTTTATTGCTGTTAGCTTTTCGTGCTTTTCCTGCTCACTTGCCGAGTGGCGTCTGCGCCTTTGTTGCCACTGCTCTGGTAGGAAGATCATTGAGGTAGTGTACAAATCAATGTCTGAGAGAGCGAGAATGAAAATGAATGAAATAAATATGTTCATGCTGTTTTAGTTAAATGAAGGGGACAGTAAAGTGAGAAACACATTTCGTATTCATAAAACGGTCAAAATTGAGCCGGATGTGTGCAATTAGCATTGTCCACAGGGACGGCAAGGATGAATGGAAAAGACCAGCCTCCACTCTTGAATCATGATACATTTGCTGTCCATGTGTTTCAATACCACCAACATTGACACTTCAAGCTTTTCTCAAATATATTTAAAAACCTGATGCTTTCCTCCAATCCTTCTGTGCTTTTGGTTGAAGGGAATGGCCTACCGTGTTGTAGTTAATAAAGTTGCCGGTGACCCAGAATTTCATTGTGAAGGTAAGAAGACTGCTGTAGTCCTGCAAGTCGGCTTTTGTTTTGAACCTCGGTTGGGAAGCTCTTTATAAAAAAGTACCTCCATATTCGTCCGTTCATGTTAATTACCAGTTGAGTTTACTTTCCCTTTTGGTGCTAATGGACCTGTAAGTGAAGCGCGTAGCGCGCTGAGTATTGGATAGTGGGAGTAGAGCAAATTCTGCTTTTGCTGAAGTGGTGGTGTGAGACAGATCTGCTAAGGTCCTATATTTTGTAGGGTGATGCTTCTAGGTGGTGGTCGTGCGGGATACTTCTAGGCGTCTGAAGACCTTATGCTGGCCTGTGTGGGCGTAAACCTGTAGGCTTTGGCTTGTTGCTCAGTGTAGATCAAGGAGAAGCTGAAGAGTGGATGTGGGGTACACATGAGAACTTGATGTGGATCTTGGTGTAGAGAAATGTGCGTTTCTGTTGGACGTCCTGGTGAGTTAGTATGATAGTCACAGGATGCAGTCCCAGACATTACAAAACCTAGTTAAATAATGAATGACCACTGGCTCATTTTTCACTCTTTGAGGCTTCACGAAAGATTGTGGAAAAATATTAGTGCTATGTAAGGCTTTTGTTTTTATCATGTAGAAACAAGTGCCGAATTTTAAACTGCTCCCTTTCTTTATTGGCAAGTGCAATAGTTCCTTAATTGTTCATCTGCAGATGATGCACAAACACTTCAAAAACATTAAACGTTTTGGGAATCCCCCCCCCCCCCCATGTTCATTTTGTGTAAGGGTAGTCTCCTCTGAAGCGACTGTTCTTTGTAAAGTCAATGCCCGAATGAAACTGAGCGTGTAGGTATCCTTTTAATAGGCTGTAAAATTAAAATCCTCCTCAAAAGGATATAGTTTGTGCGACAAGATTATCAGCTGTGCTACAAGGTCACCAATTTGTCACCCCTGGGGATGGGGCGCTGGGACGTTCACTCCCTGCAGGATGTGATTGAAGAGGCTGCATACGGGTGGTGCCCCAGAGTTTCCCAATCTTCCTTCAGAAACCCCTTGAGTACAGATAGCATTCAGGACAGAAGAAATGTGTGCCCTGATAACTGAAGAGGATCTAGTGCCAGCATCGGGTGATATCAGGCTGCCAAGCGATGATACCACCAGGGAACAAGTCTGTAAATGGAGTTCCCACATATATAGGATGTCAAGAAATGTTTAGACTGCCAACTTAATCCTGTTTGTGTCTCCATGCAGGTTCCTGCCCATTTGACTCTTGTATCTGTGTGATGCTGCCGCCATGCAACATGGGGAAGCTCCATGCTCCGCCTCACTTGTCTCACTCCCCTGCACTTTACGTATGATGTATTCCGCTGCATGTTCCTTAATTACTATAGGTACATTATGCGCTTCCTCTCTGTAACCTGAACCACTGAAACTAAGCACAAGTGCCTAGATACCTCCGGGTTTTGCACGCTATACAAATATACAATACAATGTGCAGTTTAGGACTGCCGACTTCACGAATCTGCATTGAATGCAAACTGGAGCGGGTTGCCTGATCCAAATATGGATGCTAGGCACTTTCTGGTATAGTGGCACGGTCCAATTCAAATTGACACATCTGCCTCACCTGCTCCCAAATTAACATGCGTATCAAACACGTGGGTAACCTAGAACCAACAAGCATGGGGCAATTACGTATTGCAAAGCTAATGGAAAAATTTACACTGAAATCAGGGCATGCATTGGCACAATTAGTCTTGGAGTGAACTTGTAAAGAAAAGGCATGAAGAAGTTGGCATTCTAGCGAGGTGCGTAGCAGATTGGAGAGACAGGAGGAGGGGTAGGAGTTTTAAAGGCGGTCTGCATTGCATTGCAAAAGTAGTTTGATGCGGATAGAGCAGAGCGGCTAGAGGTGGAGGCAGCCGAATAATTGGGCTGGCTGGGCTCATTTAACCTCCACACCTGATGTAGCACAGTGGCTAGCGGGGCAGGCCGTGCTGTTTTTCTGTTGGTCTGCCCCGCTGATGGCTCCCTGTTGGTACGTTACCAGCAGTGCTCATGCCTGCCTATCTAATATTGCTAACTTTACTGTTTTGGGTTCAGGACTTGGACCCAGACTTGACCCTGAATCTCTATTGACTGGATTGATTTTGGGCTCGTCTGTTGCTTGGACTGATTCAGGCCCCGTCTCTAGCTGGAATATAGCAGCTTCAACATACTGCTACATTGGACATATTGTGGCTGGGTAATGGGCTGACTCTGGGCTAGCTCCCTGTGGTTGGGCCTATAGGTTTGCACTAGCTTTTGTGCTAAAAACGTTGCCTACATTTTGACAATATTCATTTTATGCATCCTGTGATCGTTATGCACTTTTTGCCCCCTTTCAAGTGACTTCTGGCTATGCCTTTTTGAGTCTGTTTTTAGAGTGCTTTACAGTGTTTGTTTAGGATGTAAAACTCTGGGAACTGTAAACATCTCTGCTGAATGTTTTGTGGACTAAAGACTAAATGGGTCTGGTTGGGCGAAAAGGCTTGCACTTTATGCTGTGTTTTTCTTATTCTCATGCACTTTATGGATCTTATGCCCTCTATCCAGCGACTGTGGGCAGTGCCCTTGAGTCGGCCTTAGTATGCTAGAGTGTTTATCCAGGATATACTGGGGCTGGTTACTGCAATTGTAAATAACATCTGCTCAGAGCTGCCCCTTCAAATGGTGGCAATTTATGAAGTAATTTTGAATATCCTGTGGATTAGTCTACAAAGATTTAAAAGCACAGTGACTTGGAAAATAGGAGAATTGTTGACCTGTGCACTCTGAACACAGTTTGATTAAGCTGTGCAAACTGCACGGCTCACTGCTTACTGTTTGGGTTTTTGTAAGATTTTTTTAATTTTTTTTTTTTTTAAGATTGATGGGTGCTGGTAATATATTTTACCATTTTCTTAAGATCACCATCTCAAACTCAGGTAGAATCAGTATTTTCATTTTTTTAAAAAATATTTTGATGTATGTTCATTTGAGGAGGCCGCTTTGAGCAGGTTTTTGTAAACAATTTTTATTGATTTTATTACAACAAACCACACACAATATACTTTGAGCAGCTTTCGGCTTTTATTTTGCTTAAGTGTGGACGTAGTACCTTTTTGCTGGCTATTGTACTATTGTATAACTGCATGGTTTTCTTTCTATTTATGATTGATTTTGCATATTTTATCTAATGTTTCAAATATTTGTATTCTATATTTATTTCATTTCGTATGCCACATATAAGAGGAAAGCTAATACGCAGCAACAATCACCTGCTGGTAAGAATCTTAGCAATACTATTTGTGATGTAGCAAACATGTTCTCTTGATTCACATTTAAGCTGCATCGGGTATCTGCTAAATTAGAAGAAAACATTTTTAGTATAGAGTAAACTTTGGAAAATGATTTCCAATTAGTGGGTCTTAGTTTGGGTAATGTATTGCGATCAAAAAAGAATCAGTTGAACTAAGTCTGTGGTGGACTTAACATTTGTAGGGGATTTCTCTTTAATTGATCAGGGGCCAGCCCAACCTGATATTCGGAGGCAGACTTTAGTAGAATCTAAAGTCTGTAGCTCTGAGGAGCCTATTTTGGTTAAGGGTGTGTTGGTAATTATTCAGAAGCGGTATATCTGGAATGGAGGGTGATTAAGTGGCTAATGTTGAGTTTAGGAAGCTATGTTTGGGAATGCATTTCAAGATAGACTCCATGGTGGAGAATGTTCGATTAACTTTGCATTTATTTAAAAAAAATAAAGGTTAAGCAAGGTCTGACAGGCACTCCATCTTTTATTGATGACCTTATCAGAAATCTGTTATCTCCAGAATTAGCCAACCTTCATTGAAGGACTAAACGAGGGGTGCGGGAAAGTATGTTGGTCCATCTGCAAATCTACCATTGTACCTTCTTTGCAGAACTCTATTATTGGGAATACAATTCTAGCAAATCACAGGCCATCCATTGTAATGCGTTCTGTGGTTGCAGCTGTTTCAAACTTCGTTCCGCCTTTGAACTCTACCCCAAGTTGGAATACAATTTGGGGTACAAATTCAACAGCTTTTACTCTGAACAAGGTGACACATTGGATCGATGCTAGTTTGAGGGGGCATGATATTAATGCCCCGAAAATAATTATGGCCAATCGTACTAACTGGATCTGCTCAACTAAGCAGACGAGTGTAGAGGACTGCACTGCAATAACCTTTGCCAACCCTAAATTGTTGTCTTATTTATTAATTGCCCCTTGGCTTGATTGGCTCTAGTGTCCATCGTAGCCCAATCTATTCTGAGAACCCTGGTAAATTATCAATAAACAAGGGATTAATAAACCATCCTATCGTTCTGACTAAGATCCAACAAGTGGGGGTAGACATGGAACAGACTGTAAGGGATGCAAGTGCGATTCAACTGCCTTCACAGAGGGGATTATTTAGTACTTTTAGAAAACCAATTGGAAGCTTTTGTATTGAAGAAATTGATTGACCATTAAAAAGGCAAACTTCTAAATCCACTATAATTCACTCAAGTGGCAGTGGGTTTTCCATCCACGGAGAAGAATGCTAATGTACAGTTTGTTGGTTCTCCCATTATTATAACCAAGTCTTGGGACGACACCAGTCGGCATCCATGAGATTAAATTCCTTTAATGTCTTGGAATATTGCTGTGCTTTGTGGGAATTGGAGAACCCAGAAATAATACACGTTTTAGAAAATAAATCTATTCTCGTACAGGAAACCTAGGCAGATTACGACTGTTACTTGGATTTTTTTTTTTATATCAAGTCATGGCTTCTAAAAAACGAAGATGGAGACATGCAGATGGTTTGGTTAATTTGATCAAATCTTCACTGGGCTCCGATGTTGGAGTAATTGATACCAACTCTCCACACCTGTTGCTCTTGCTTTTAAAGGCTGGACCAACTTTTATAATGGCCCCCAGAGTGGAAGCTATGGTTCAGCATTACTAGATTTTAAATGTAATATTTATGGTTCCATCTCAGCTAATGATAAAATTGTGTCTTGGTTTATAATTGGAGGGGATTTTAACAGTCAAATGTGTTGCTATGCACAATATTGACCTGGCCACTTTATTTGTGTAGAAGAATAATATGATGGGAACTGTTATGAATTAGTTCCCCAAGAGGGAATTAATAATAACTTACCTCTAATATGATTTATTGAGACTTGAGGTAGATTCTGAGAAACTGCTTGCAAAATTTGAGGAGTTTGACTTCTGCCTCTTTCAGTTTCTTTAAAATGGGTGTCGATAGAAATACTAATTGTAACCATGGTTGTAGTCCTTCTACAGATGAGTGCACATGTCTCTTAAAAGCCATGCACTTTGAACTCCAGATCACAAAAGCTTGGGTGAAGTATGAGAAAGCAATTTCTAAGCGTAAAGCAGAATTGGAAGTCTTGGCCTGGGGACAAAGTAAATGGAGCTGCACTGTTATCTGCAGGAGTCAATCTGCCTGGAAGATTTGCCAGGGTACTACACTGGTTAAATTTTGATACAAAAGCATGTGTTCATTAAGTTAGTGGAGGACATTGCACTCCTTGGTTTCATGTTAAAACAGAAGTTGGACAAGGTTGTGTCCTTGCCCCTTTTTTTTTCTCCCTATACATTAACAGATGGTATATTTTGTGTTGTGGATCTCCCTTTGGTGATTCGAGCATATCTGTTTCAGCATATGCCGACGATTGCGACAACTCCATTTCTCTTCAGTCCCTAATTAATACGTATTCAAAATGAATTTTATCTGGATGATGATGCCACCAAAGGTCCGCAAGCCAACTTGGGCACGAGCTAGGCCAAGCCCGGCCGAAAGGGGGAGGCTAATTTCAAGACCCTGATGAGAACTTGATTCCAAGGATGGCAGTTTACAGGCCTGGCAGGGGGCAATGTGCGGAGGGGTTTGACCTCCCATGACAAAAACGAAAAGCCAAGACCCAAAAGGGTGGGGAGGTACTTTCAACTCACTGGAAATGTGAGTGACTTGGTGAATACTATCCTGACAGGTGCTCAGGAGAGTTGATACTAGGTCCTTTTTCAGAATGGGCCCTTCACTCCGTTTCCTATATCACATTCCTGTTTTTCTTATAACTTTTAATTCCCTACTTGAATAGGTTTTCCTCCAACAGAAATCCTGACCCCCTAAAATAAAGTTGTTAATCTCTTGATCATTTGTATTAACTCGTGATTGCTATCTTAGATCTGAAACGGGTCTCTCATTTCTTATCCTCTTTCCTTCATACTTGTTGGTTTTCCGTTCAAAGAGGACCAGAGCTTTCTGCACTGTAAAATGCCTCTATGTAAACAAAGCCATTGTGCATGCATGGTCACTGCACCCTCCCCATCGTAATACACCCTTCACCCACGAGTCCTTGTCTATCTGGCCTAGCCTAAAGGAGAACTTGTATTGGTTTTGTAGGGTGAGCCGTATGCGGGAAAGAGGTACTTTGCATACAGTAGTCTCTACAGTGAGTAACGTATTCTTACGGTTATGTGCCCTCTCCATTTACTCAGTAATTATGGTAGATTTCAAAGAGCCCTAATCTCCATGATAGAGGGACTTGTCCTGCCTTCTAAGGAAGCAGGTTTCGAGGGACCTTGTCCGAATCGAGCATTAGCCGTTCACCTGGTGTCAAAGACTTTTAAAACCATGTCTACATTTCCGTCCCTGTAGCAGACTATCATTTCCCATATTGATTCGTAAATCTGGTGATCACTTCACATCCAGAGAGTAGAATGTTTTCAGTCTTAGAACGCACTGGAAAAAATGGTTTGAAAACCCATTTCCTTATTTTATATGTTCAGCCACATTCATCGAGTCGAAAGAAATAGTGCATAACACCACATTGTCTTTGTGAAATACTGATTACAGTTCGGAAGATGTCAGTCTGTATGTTCCATCTGGTGGAGGGCAGCACTAGTAACCAAGCTATTCTTCATGTTGCCAGCTGAATGACGGCTGAGGGCATAGACCTGAATGGTTTGTGAGCGTAAGAAAGGGGGCTGTTAAGTTCCAAACTTGCAATGCTTGATCAGCCCTCTGAGTCTAGTACCCAAACTTTTACATAGAGAATGATCATCTGTAGCTGATTAAGCTCCTATTACAATTGTGTCTTCTTAAATTCCTGTGCTTGTGGTCAGAAAGCCAACTGCTAATGGTCTAATTTCTGGTGGAGTGCATTCTGGTAAACTGAATATTACAATGACTGCCTGCGACCAACCTGGGCAGATACATGTCCGATGATCCTCGCTACAGGGGTCTACTAGGACCGACTAACTGGGTTTTCCCTCAGGTGTTAAATTTATGGATTAATTCAGAGTCAGTCTGTACCAGGAAAATGCAGGTGAATAGCATCTCCAATGACTGGAGTTTCCCCTGAGGATCACTTCTTTGGTACTACCAGGGTACATCCTTTTGGCTGCCTGGGCAACAATTGACTGCTTATAGTAAGGAAAGGACATTCCCAAAGTTTTAGCCCCTGTTATTAACTGAGCATGTTACTATTATTCACAAAATGGCAGCCAATGTTAAAGCAGTAGAGTTGCTGTTCAATCCTTTCTTGGTAGGGGCTTTCATTAGGAACAGTCTCAGAAGGCATTACGCCTATATGGGTTTTTGCAGAGGGTCCTCGCTCCGATCCATGGATGCATTCTGAGGCCCTACAGAGGCATGATTAACTGAGCTCAGTGGGATCATTCACAAAATGGTGCCTATGCTAAAAGCAGTGAAGCAGCTGTTTGCTACCATTGTAGAGACGCACACTGATGACCTGTTTGATTCTCCATGGGTGCAATCGAAGAACGTGTGGTCTACGCATGTCCCAAGTAATTTCTGTTCAAGCAAGCACTCTGATTTTGATTTTATTTTTACAGGTCATGCGTTTGCACTTCTTTGTAGAATTTGTTATTATGAGACTTAATTGCTACCTGTGATGTGGGCTAGATTGGAGGAAATCTTGCCCTGATCCTCCACGCAGCTCATGCATAGCTGTGAAGCTACGTCACACCCTGCTTTCTTCTCATAAAAGGCATCCTGCTTCCTGAACTTGGAGGCTGGACTTTCTTCTTGAAAGGGAACGGAGCCCTCCTAGCTCAGTGGACAGAGCATATGTCTGCCAGTCTAAAGTCTAGGGCCAAAGCCTCGAGGCAGGCTGAGTCTTCAATCTGATCCTTACAAAGGTTTAACCACTATGCAAGGAGGTTACTTTTTATGTTGGGGCATGTAAATTGTCATAAAGGATGTCTCTGTTGTAGCCGTAGGTTCCCAGACTGTTGCTGCCCCTTTTTCTCTACTTCAAGATTGCAGAGTCAATAGGTTGCGGTGCTAATTAACTTCTTTGGGGCCAAAGGGAGCCCGGTCTTCCTACCACAATGGTGAAGGCGCGGGGGGGGGGGTTGTTTAGGTCTTCCTGCCCCAATGCCGGCACAGATGGATTCTTGGCAGTAGGCTAACGAGAAAAAAACCTGGTCATCCTGCATTCTATGCAGAACATTGAGGAAAGAACCTGTAAGCAGACTATCTCTTTATATTGTTATTAAAAGCTGTAAATGGATGTCTGATCCTTCGGAGATGGCCACCTAGAAATGCTGTTGTATTCCATCCTCCATTGTGGCAGCTGCTATGCTAAAGATCAAGTTGCTATACGTTTCCATCTCATCAGCCCTGAATGATTGTGAAGGGGCGCTACATGTACTGAAGTATTAGGACTACCATGACTTTGCGATCCACATTTGCCAGGCAAATAGGCTCTTTTTGGCTATGGTCTAAATGAAGAAATGTAAGCAGCCTCAAACATGATGGCAGCCTCTATCCAACCTATTTACTGCACAGCATTGGAGCTGCCATAAGGTGCTTTGCTTGTATACTCGCTTTTATCAACTCACTTTTATACAGGCCAAAATCATTGACTTTTACATGCACGGGATAGAGCTATGTCACCTGAGTTTGATGAACATCTCCTGATTGACAACGCGTGGATGACTTCTGTTTTGATGGGTGCTTCGTCTAACCGGCCGTTCCTTGCCTCCCACTCCCTAACTCCTACTTCAATCAGGGATATGATATAAGTCATTTATTACGTGCCAGTACACGTGTTTCTAGGTGCGGCAAGACAGAGGGATGCCAAAACAAACGATCTTACTAGCCTTGTGTCATTCAGATCACGACAATGAAAAGTGCATCATGGGGGGGGGGTTAAGGCAAAGTGCAATCAGGGCTGCATTGCTCTGAGTAAGTGCAACCAGGGTAGTGCGACTCTTGATAAGTGCAAGGTGTTAGTGGCCTATAGGGTTAGAGTTACAGCTCTTAAATGCACGGTAGACCCAGAACCAGTGCAGGTGCGAATGGTCGTGGAGGACCCTGGTACCCAGTGAGACTCTGAGGATAGCCAGGCAGCAGAGCAGATGGGTAAGTCAGCTAGGGAGAGGGAGAAAGCAGAGGCAAAAAAAGGTATTGAGCTGCTTCCAGAAACTTCAGGGGCAGGGAGGCCATTCCAGAGGAAGGCACCTGCAGAGGAGAGAGATATCCACCCCCCACTTTCTGCCTGGAGAAGCGTCTGCCCATTAGAGTTAAAGGTGGCTGAGCGAAGGGCTCGAGAAGCAAGGTGTTTTGGAAGAGAGTTGGATGTAGTGTGGGACCAGCCCCAAAAAGCCTTGTGGACGATGCAGAGGGCTTTGAACATGATCCTTGCAGCCACCGGGAGCCAGTGGAGAGATTTCAGGCCTTGAAATATACAGTCCCTGGGCTTGATGCCAAGGACAAGTCTCGCAGTCCTTTTCTGGATTGGTTGCAGAGGGTGGAGAGTAGAGGAAGGCAGATTGAGAAAGATGCTGTTACCGTAGTCCAACCTATAGAGCACCAGGGCTCTGGAGACAGTGACCTTCTGGGGGAAAGTGGGAAAATGAAGAACACCACTGAGGTGCAGCTGGTAGTCGGCCTTCTTGGCAAGGTCTGTGATGTGAGCAGAGAGTGGATTCCATACTCCAATAGTGGGGATAGGTTTCTCCTCTTCATAGGAGCGTATTCTCCATGCTATGTACTATAAATGGGATTGCCATTAGACTTTAAAGTGTGCACAGGGGGAGCATTTCAAAACGGTTTTCGAAGAGGTGCATTATGAAAATATCTAAAGTGGTGTTAGTATAATAATTATATGAACAATAAAGCATCCTTTGCAATTATCAGTGTTTTTGAAACTTTTACATTTTGTTTGAAGGGGTCCACTTTGCCCAATCTAATTGCTTTAATAAATACATTTAAATAAAATACAATTGCATTTGTTATTCCAATGAAAATAGGAAGATATCTGGCCTCATTACTACCACCAGCACCGTTGTTTCTGGACCGGCATAATTACAGGTCTGTCTGCCGGAAGCCGTTGTGCCCGACAGGTCTGACGCTGCCGGGCACAGTGGCAACAGTAGGCAGACCGGTCATGGTGCTTCTGTGTCCCCACTCCCATAGATTTCTACGGCACTCTATGGGAATGGGTACTTTCATTTTACCGGTGCCTGACTTTCTGGGCCGCCGGGGTTGTTATGTCCCAGTTGCAGGGGGAAGTCGGGCACCAGTAAATATTTGAGTCCGGCTGCAACCCGCCAGTAGCACCGGCAGGGTTACTGCCAGACCCGTAATGAGGACCATTGTCTGAACAGGACTGGGGTTACTACACAGTGGCTGCTCATAAAACATGTTGAGGGTACACTGTGTTTTCGCAGCAGCATGTGCTTGAAACTGCACTGTTGTAAACAATTGTTTTCCTTGATTTGTCCTCCACTTGTTTGCTGCACGCCTTTAAATCCCGGTGCTTGAAATAAGGTTTTATGTTCTCACTCATCCAAGCTCAGAAAACATTTTCCTCTGAGAATATGATGGGTTCCCTCAACGTGTTCCCCATGTCTAGTGAATGATAATGGCAGTTATGAACAACCAAGTCATTAGTGGTCTGGCATATTGGTGACAAATCTGCACCAAAAATCCACTGTCCTGCTATTTTTGTATTCGTATTCTGTTTTGTTACAGTGCAGTCTGATTAAAAGCTGCACAGAAGTGTGTGTAACTGCAAGACTGTTTTCACTGAAAGAACATGCATGTTTTAGCCTTTTTTTAAAGCTTAAATGATTGTTTTTCACAGGAAGGGCGTGTGGCAATCACCAGGGTGGCCAACCTATTGCTTTGCATGTATGCCAAGGAGACTGTTGGCTTCGGGATGCTGAAAGCCAAGGTAAGCATCGCAGGTAATCTTGCAGAAAGTCTACTGTGTTAGCCGGGGTTCTTGTGCAAAAGCATATGTTTAATTCCTCCAAAGGATATGCTCGAATGTAACTCAAAATTGAGGAAATCTGTTGGGGGTGTAATTTTCCCTGCAATTTTTTTCTAGTGCCAGTAAATACATAGGAAATCGGAATCAGAATTTCAGAACAATCATTGTACACAAATGATTGTGTATGAGCATGATAAAAATAAAATATATCATATCTTAATAGAACATTGCAGCCCAATGATTGAAATCTTCTGGCACTGGTTAATGTTGATCAATTGGATTTCTTCACGTTTTATTTATTTGTTGCACGACCATGTTCCTTGGATAACGAAAGTTTTGTTATTAGCACACTTCATTGACCTGGAGGGAAAGTGGGTGCTAACAGTTCATTTAAGATAAAGTGGTCTATACCTTGATACATTTGCAAAGGTGGGGCGGCACACTGATTCCAAGATAGTGGGTCTGTTACTCCTCCCACCCGACAGTACACTATTTGAGGAGCAAGACTTGGATACAAGAGTGCTTTGTTGATTGATAAAGACTTTTATTAATGACAAAAAAGAGGGGTTGGAGGAAATCCTAACTAACCCTAATTCTACGAGGGGTTAACGGTCCTTTTTTTTTTTCTTAGCAAGTTTGTTTTTCAGAATTTGTAACAAGGAATAATGGTCTGGATGCCTTTTCCAAGGCATTTGGGATCCCAGCTCCTTCGTGAGCTGACCTGACTCCTTGGTATTGTTATGAGGAATAGTAGCCTGGATTTCTTCTCAGACAGTATTTTAGTTCCCTGGTCGTTTTAGGGCAGAGCTGTTTTCCAGATACTGGGGTGGGGAAGAATAGCCTGTTTTTTTCTCCAAAGCTGATGCTGAGGGCACCCGACCTTTTCTAAGTGGGCCCGGCTCCCATTTACTATGTCTTGGAAGAATGGTCTTGTTCTCTTGTTGGTAGTATCGTGGGTCCCTGACCCTGGTTCCCAGATACTGCAGCTCTGGATAATAGTTTGATAGTCTTCCCTGGCTTGTGCTCTGGGATTCCTCTCGATTGCTGTAGGCTCCAGATCTTCTTAGTACTCTCCTTCTGTTCACTCTCCTGCCAAGTAGTATAGTCGTTGTTTTCATTCACGCCGTTCTCCCTCTGATTTCACTTTCACCCATATCCTTGTTTGCTCTCCTGCCAAGTCTGTCTCATCTGTAGGTAAACGTTGGTGTCATTTGTATTGCCTTTTGATATGATATGATAGGTTATAACGCGCTTTATACCCAGAGGTTTCTAAGCGCGGACCCAGGAATTGATCCTGTGGTGCTCCGTGTCGTCTTGCTTCCAAGGGGAGCACGTTGCCCCTGAGCTATCCCCCCAAGACAGGGGTGTATATCACCAGTTTGGGTCCAAGACCCCCTTCATTTGTTTGGTCTCAGTTCTTTTCATCCGACTTTCCTTCACCCCACAGTCTATGGGTATCGCTGGTATAAGCAAAGTTCACAGTTCTCCTTTTTATGGTTGGGCACACCTTACCCAGTATGGGTCCCAAACCCCCGTCACTTGCTCTTTTTTATAGGTTTCTTTATCCGGCTTCTCTGCCCCTCGCAGCCTTGGTTTACTGCCCTGCTGAGGTCTGCGAGTATCACTTGCACATATCAAGTTTGTCTCTTAACTCTGTAACGTATCTTTCCAGAAAGTGTCCCAGACTCACTTCACTTGATCTCTCTCTCTCTCTCTACCAATGGGTATTTTTTCTGTATTTTATATTGTGCTTCACTTGCTCTCTCGGTCTCCCCAACCCTGTGACTAGCCACCCTTGTATCTGTGGGATCTTGGCCTTCACCCTCTAGTTGTTCGCACGTCTCCCAGGAGCTCCGATAGATTCTGTGACTGCTCGGGTCCTTCCCCAGTCCTCTGTGCGTTTCCTCTGCAGTTCAGCGGCTTTTCTGGCTCACCAGAGCTTTCCCTGTTTCTCTGCAGTGTAATCAATACACTTTCCATGCTCTGGCATATGCAACATCGGCCCAGACCAGCTATTCATATGGGGCAAGCAACAGCTCATGGTATGCTAATCAAGAACTGCCAACCTCTCAATCATCCTTCCAGGTTCAATTTGGGCGAGGACATGGGAGTAGAAGCTTCTAGAGGTTTGGCTACCTCCCCCACCAAGCAATGTCCTTTTGCTCCACGTCAGCTTCCACTCCTGTAGGGGTTGCATTTCTCAATTCACCCACATATGGGAGGGGATAACCAATATGTGGGTGCTAACAACTGTCAAGGACGGGTATTGCGTGGAGTTTCTGGAAATACTGCACGGTCATCCTCCAAGACACAAGAACGTGTCTTTAGATCGGCAGATGCTCCAAGCAGAGGTAGAAGCTCTACTGTAAAAGGGGATACAGAGGGGTTTTTCCCATCAGGATTGCTTCAAATGACTTAATCAAACTAATTTGCATCAAATGATGCTGCATGGAGATAGAGCACAAAGTGTGCAGGCACTTGGTTTTGAAACTCAGTTTAGTTAAAAAACAATGAATGATTTAGATAATGGTGAGAAGAAATTAAATGTATAGTTTATTTCATAAATATCAAAAATAGACATTCAAACAATAAGAGACCAAAAGGATAGTGCAAATGACAATTTATAGTAATGATTTCATGGATTTTCAAACAACCACATAAATGAATACAGATTGTGCAGGGTCAGAACAAATCAGATAAGGGGCAATAGTCTACTCTTATACTAAAAAAAATCTGCAGAGATGGAAGTCCTATGCCCATGAGGAAAGTTCATGAATGAACCTAGCAAGTCTGAATTGTAATACAAATGATATAGGGTCTACTCCAAGAACACAAAAATCAGTGGTGTTCAGAGCCAGAGACATAGAGATCACAATGACCTTTTGGCAGTGGAGAGATGCAGACCTGCCTTCTTCATGACCAAGAACAATAATTTAGGACCCACTTGGGTGAAAACCCATTCGTAGGTAATGTGGAAAGATGGAGAGGACCAGCCATGACGTACAGCATGCTGGATCAGTCAGGGAGGCCACTGCGTCAGTTAGTGTCTGACCATGCTCCCATCCTGTGAATGCTCAAATGAGCTGCCAGTGCTGCTCACTGGAGAGTGCTGAGCAGCTGTGGAGAGATGCAGCGTCGGGCGGCAAAGGGGAATTGAAAGAAATATGTGCACCTCTGTTCGGCAGACGAATGCTTTAAATATGTAGGCGCCGTCTTGGTGTCCATAGGGTCGCCAGCAGTATTTTGGTGCCGAAGCATGTCATAGAGGGTAGCGGAACTTAACTGCGAAAAGGGTCCATAGAGCTTGTCCCTCCATCAGAGGGTAAACAAGGGTATTTATTCTGTGGACTTCTTGTTCCAAAAAAGACGAGACCAAACGTCCAGTGCTGGATCTAAGAACAGCAAACCCATATGCCAAACCTCAATAGTCATAATGACAACGTTACAAGAATTAATTTGTTCACTGAAGAGGGGAGACTATGTGGCAAGACTGGATATGAAAGATGCATGCTTTCGTTTTTCAATGTTGCCAGCTCATAGAAAGTACTTAAGGTCCAAAGTGGGATCCAGGCACTATCAATTCAAGGTAGTACCCTTCGGTATTGCGTCACCCCCTCAGGTCTTCATAAAGGTACTAGCTGTAGTGGCAGCACACCTGCGCTGACAATTACAGTATACCCATACCTGGATGATTGGCTCATAATGGGGGATACACCACAAATATGTCAGCAGCACACACAAACGATAAACCTTCTGTTTCAACTAGGGTTTTCGACCGACAAGAACAAATGAAGCCTAGTCCTCATCCAAGTCAAACAATTCCTAGGGGCAATAATCCGATCAGAAGACTCATTCGTTTTCCCCCTCCAACTTGAGGGTCCAGAACATGCTGCATCAAATCCCTTGTCATACAGCCACTCGCCAGTTAACAGTCAGGAATATGATGCGTCTTCCCGGTATGATGCATTCTTCATTGTGCCACATGCAAGGCCACACATTTGTCGAATACAAGAATGGCTAGTGAAGCAATGACCTCAAGCACGAGCAGATTGGGATGATCTAGTGGTAGTATTGGGTAGTTTTACTAAAGTCCACCTAGGACTAGAGAAGACTCCCTCTTGGGTGTACATGGTTCCATTCCTTACATTTGACCTGGACTACCCAAAAGGGCTGTAGTAAAGCACCCAGAACTGAGAGCATACACGGTTTGTCAAGGAAACACTGACATACTAGCAGTTATATAAAAATAACATTCATTTTACATACATTAAGTTTATGGAAGTAAAGCAATGGAAGTACTGTTCACAGTAGAATACAATGATGTATCCTTTAAATAAGAATGGAATAAAACAATGCACCTATAAATCAAAGTAGGATAAAAGCAATATAAAAACGTTTGTAATAGGTTGGCAAACTGTTAGATTACTCTGGTAACTTTTAATTAACCCCTGCTAACCAGGCTTCAGAAGTCCAACCCTATGCTAGGTTAGTCTGAGTCAAGGGGGGGGGGGGGAGCACTGTCGGTCCAGTGATGAAGGACTGAGGAGGCAGGGAGCAGGTCAATAGAAGATCGAGCAAAGTCTATGAAGGATTCTTGTTTGCAGGAAACTACAGTAGTTTGTATCAATATAGGGCCTAACTGGTTGTTCACCCCAAGGGGTGCAAGTAACCGCTTAACTGCAGCCCTCCAGGAGCACAAACACAGAGCAATACCAAGATCAGTAACTAGGCTTGCGACAGTAACTTTTTCAATGAAGACATTTCTCCAGCAGGACGGTCCACCAGGTGAAGCGACAGTTGCCTTGGTTTGGATTACTTGGCCTGGGAGGCTGAAGAAGGTTCTTTGGCGGGCACAGGCGGATTTCCTCGAGCAGTGGGATGCCCAGCAATGGATCGTTGTGTCACTGGTACGTTGGAGCCCTTCACAGGTTTTGGATGAAAAACGGTTGCTGTGCAGTAGAGTTCGCGCCCTTTCTAGGTCCTAGTCTCGGTTGATGTGACTTTTAGGAACAGGATCCGGTCACTGGAGGTCCAGAAGAATGTCTACCAAGCTACCGATTAAACAGACCTTCGGCAGATGTTGTACTGCAAAATGGCACAGGACTATGTTAATTGCAAGCCGTTGAGGTTGCAACTCGTCCGGGGATGGCACAAATTAATTTCGTCTTGGGACTCGTTGATGTGACCATTCCATGGGAGGAAGTTGTCCTTCTCTGGTCTTCCCTGCCATTCAGAAGTCGATGTTTGGGCACAGCGGTTACTCAGATGGCTCTGGCAGTTGCTGGAAGTGTCTGCAGACCTTATTCTTCGGATCCTCCGTCCAATGGTCAACTTTGGGAGTTTAGCCCCAAAACCCTCGCCTTTATGTCTAAGAACTGGCTAAGCCCACCAGTCACACCACAAGCCTCTCATGCAAATCTAGGAGGTGGGCTGTCCGGACGGGTAGGGGAGAAATCCAGTCTCCCAGTTGGAACAGGTTCCAGGTAGGCACTGTTTTGGGAGTTTTCCTGAAGTCCTACTTGGAGGTAAGACTTTAATAAGGTATCCCAGTTGTTTGTAGATGACCCCATGACCCCCCACACCCCCAACGTTTAGTATCAGTCAGTACTACTCAGAGACCTTGGCAGAGCAGCCAGGCGTATCTTAAGAGGAAGATGTGAGCTGTAGGTAAGTACACTGAACCTAGTTAGTAATGCACATCAATGAAACGCTTACACATACATTTATATAAAAATATTGATTTATTATAGTTACATAACTCACTGTTCAATACTTGGCACAATAAACCAACACACACAGGTATAGTTTTCAATACTTTCAGTTTGTTGGTTGCTGAATGTGTATGATTGTTACAGGCGTTTGACAGGTCTACCGTACTATCGGTAATAACACGTACCCACAAAGTAATACAGTAATTGCATTTAGTCAGCATAAACATACATAAGATATGGATTTTTGGGAAGGAAAATAGTTGGTTAGTGTTATCATAGCGGAGCTTCAGGTTTTAGAGGCGGTTTCCCTGCACAGCAAGTCTTTTAAATTCCAAAACTCAGCACTAGACAAAAGATATTTCGGAGAGGCTTCAAGTCTTGAAAAGCAACAGAAGTCAAAAGTTCTTGTGGATACTTTCTAGTCTCTAGGAAAGAAGATACAAGAAGGCTTCACCAACGTTGGACACCCTGTTAAAGGACACCCTAAAAGGACACAAGCAGCGGCTTCAGTCATAGGTATGAGGGGGGTTGCCCTGGACACACCTACGTACGATCTGGATTCCTGGTATTGGGTAAGCGATACATTTTTCCCCACAGCAGCTTCGGTTTGAAAAAAATGTTTGCGGTGGATGCTCCGATGCTGCAGCTCTGCACCAGACCTCTGGATTCCTCAGTCTGATGACGAAAGGCAGGACAATGGACGGGATCTCTTGGCAGCAGTCTCGAGGGAGGACCTCTGGAACCGCTTTCACCAACTCTGGGCACTCTGCGGTTTTGGTGCCTTTTTTTGCAGCACCAACAAAGGATGCGTTTCGTCTGGTCAATCTTCTTCGGTTCCTGCAATCCCACACTGAGGAGGGTGGGTCTGGACGAGTTGTATTGGGTCAATGGAGCTGTCCTTGAGGGCTCAGCAGAGACTTGGACGGATTCAGCCTTTCCACAACGATGCACTCAAAATGGGCAGCAGGTCTCCTGCTATTGGAGTTCTGCAGCTCTGGAAACTCGCAGGACTGCGGGAGATGACTCAAATCAAAGTTTGTCTTGGGACTGGTTGTTTCCATCAGTCGTAGACCTCTTACGAGTTCCTCTGACGCACAGAAAACAGTGTTAGGAGAGGTTGTCGCTTCAGTGTTGCAAAAGGTCTGCAGGTATCTCTGGTTGTCGCCTTCTTCTTCGGTTACTTCAGCTTCCAGTGGTCGACTTGCTTTTCACTCCAGGAACCTCACCTTTTTATACAGTTCCAGGACTCACGCCTCTGCAATCTTACTCAGCAGTTTACATAAAGGGGAATTTATGGCTGTCCAATAAGTACAGCCAGCCCTCCAGTGGGAGATGGTCCCATTCAGGCACTCTGGCAGACAAAAGGACAGGGGGGTGGGGGTTTAGAAAACTCCTCCCCCACTTCCTACCTGTCCCCACACTCTGGAACCTAGGCTGGGACACCCAAGGGTTCCCGCCAAATGCAAAACATACACACACTCCTCCCAGAATAGTAGGAGGACTGACTAAGAACAACCACACTAGTAATGGCGAAAAAAGAATGGAAGCCCCTAGTTAGTACTTGGGTGCCCCTATTGTGCACTACCGAGGCTGTGGACATAGCCTGCGGTAGAAGAGTCACACAATAGTTGGTAGAACACGTCCACTGCCATCAGCCATAACTAGGAGATTGTCTATGTGACTGAAATGTCACAAGAGCAGAGAGAAAGTGGATACTAGGTATTCCTTTGACTCTCCACATAAGGTGGTGTGTGCTAATCTCTCAGACTCTAACGTTTTATGTCCTTAAGAACTGTAGTTACTTGAGGATATAGAAAAATAATCCCTAGCAACACTGCCCATAAGGAGCTGTGTGCTGCAATAGTAAAATACATATGCCTTTAAATGTTATGGAGGAAAATAGGCTGCACTGTATGGGTATAATACAAAAATTAGTTCCAAAAGACCGATCCCAACAGAATTAATGAGTGGAAAAAGGCTCCACTCATTCAGTATTCAGAAAAAGGTCCAGAAGTCTAGCAACCAGTACTTGGGGGGGGGGGGGGGGGGGGGGGGTCTCACTATAGGAGATGGGATGAAGCAGAACAATTATAATCTCCCTAACGGGCACACTGAAGGACAAAGACCAGGGGAGTTTTGGTCACCTCCCTCACTTTCTTTCCTTTGCTTTCCTTTTAGTCACTCAGAGATCCTTGGTGGGCTTTCCAGGGAAAATGCGCTGAAGGCAAGACTTGAGACCACCCCTACCTAGCTAGGTAGAAGTCTCAACAAGGAACAAGTCATCAAGGGTTGGCGAGAAAGCACAGCCACCTTTTTTTGGATAATGTGTCCGATGTCGCACCTGCAAAGGCAGCCTGCAACAGAAGTTCACAAAAGTTGGTATAAAATATCCACTGCCACCAGTCACTCAGATGAACTTGCCATTGTAACAATATAGTTACTGGATGTACAGACTAGAGGCACAGAGCACCCCAGCCAAGGTTCTCTATTCGGTAGCTGTGGACAAGCAACCAAGGCTTAAGCCCTCAGGAGGATATGCAGGCTGGTTCTTAAGTACAGTGTAGTCCCCAAGCACCCACAAAGGAATGTCCACACACTGTTAGTGAAAGCACAATTCTTTATATAAATAGGCTAAAGTTATGTTCACAATAACGCACTTTGTGCTCAAGTTAATTTCAATTGTTAATATATACAGTTTCTATGTGGTACCACCATTACTTCTTAGATCCCTTAAAATGCATCAACTGTACTCAGTTATAATGTCATACAAATCATTTAATAAAGGGAACCAACAATAGACATAGGAGGAAAGCAAGTTGGTTAAACAATTGGCAGAATACTGGCCCCGTTACCTAGACACAGTTCTGTGTGAGGATCCCCCCCCACCTGGGCAACCTGTAAATAAAGATATAGAACAAGCCCAGTGCATATGTTTATCAGTGTCTTACCTCCTTCTATAAATGTTCTACCACCCCAATGTACCTGGTTTAGCAGATTTCTTCGATGGGTCATCAACAGATCCTTTTTGAGTGACCCCCTTTAAGGTAGGAGTCGCGGATCGTCGATAGTCCTCGAAGAAGGTGAACCTTGGTATCGAGCATCATCAGTGAAAAGGTTTGATGGCGTCGAGGCAGCAGCTTCTGTCCTGGCGGTGCTAGTCGATGATCGGTTGTGGACGTCCTGCGAAGACGAGGCGTGCAGTGCACCTCAACGACGATAGTTAATTGCTGCAAAGAGTCACTGAAGAACTTTGGCCCTGCAAGGGCATCGGTTGTCGGCGTCTTTGAGGACTTCGGGTGGCAGGAAACCCACTGGCGGATTCTCCTCGGCGCATCAGCGGCCTCAACTTTCTCCGGTGAGACAAAGTGGTCGGTGGTGCTGGCGAGAGTCCTTGGATTCAAATGTCTTAAACAATGGAGCGTTGCAGCTCTGGTCATCGGTGGCACGGCATCAAACTGTCCCTGCTTCTGGGCAACACTGCTTCGATGGGCCTCCAGCGGTTTCGGCGGGCCTCCTAACCCTGGTCGTCGACGACGGACGGAATGTCCGGGTGCTTTACCACTCAGCAGTCCCTGTCTTCGGTCAACCGTCTTTTCGAAGGCTGGCTTCGGCAAAGGTTTAGCAGTTTGCACAATGTTCTCTCGTAGCTCGGGGAGAGGGCTCGTAGCCAGGACCTCTCTCTGATCAGTCCTCGACAAACTCTACAGCTTTCGGATCGGGTCAAAGCAAATGCAGCAGCAAGTTGTCTTCTTCCAGCAGGGCTTCAAGGATGAGCATCAAGTATCAACTTCAGCTTCTGAACAATTTCCATCCGTGAGAGGTCCCCAGATATACTGTTTGGTCTCTCCGCTCTGCTGGGTCACACTCAGGCAACCAATCATCAGAAGGGCATTTATGCAGGCAAGTAGCCAATCGAGCTCACAGTGCATTCAGGCCAATCTCCTCCCTCCAGACCCTCAAACCAAGTAATGTGTATTGGGAGAAGTACCCAGCCATTCAGCACTCCACACTTCATTCATAGCAGTTTCGGGCAGGGCTGTCTCCGTCTTTGTGTTGCATACCAGAAACCAGAGACCCATAACATGAAGTGCATTTTGGTCACATTCTCCGTTCACCCAGGTCCCACCCCAAGGGTGTACCCACGGCATAGTCACTGGGAAAGCTGCAGCCAGTCTGGGCTCGGCTTCCATATATGGTATTGTGGGGAACTTTCATCCAACAGCCAGTCGGGGGGAAGGGACAGTCGGGGCTTCCCAGGACTTTGGGAAAAACAAGGTAACAGGCAATAGAAAGCAAGAGGCCACAGGGGCCATCTTGTCTCCTATCGGGAATCAACTGATTCCAATGGCAGGGCCTGGGTATCCCAAAATGGAGGCTACTCAGAGCACCTGTTAAATTCGGCATGGAACTGCCACCAGCCTATTCACTGCTCTGTGGGAACTAATAATTCCAGCGCCTCCACTCACTGAAGGTCCAGGTATGGCAGCGTCAAGAGGAGACTTTACTAAGAGCTTCCAGGACTTTCAGGGCACATTTGCAGCCTCTTTCCACTTTCAATTTATGGTGTTTACCTCGGAAATAAGCGTTCACTGGCTGACTTGGGCAAATAAATGTCTGCGCTAGGAGACAGAGTAGATGCAAACAAAAGAGCAATCCAAGGCCTGGTCGAGGATGGCAAACAATCGGAAATTGCAATTGAAGAACTGGCCAGAGCTACACAGTCTTGAGATTCAATGTGAAGCATTGGAGAATCAATCCAGACGTTCGAATATCGGCCTCAAGAATCTCTTGGAATCAGTCACGATGCAGAACTCAAGGGGGCGGTTACTCCGATCTTTGCAGACCTTATAGAAGGTGAGGTAGCTACTACCGTCCTACGTGATAGGATTCATAGCACAGGCCCGACGAGGCTGAAATCGGGTGCTTGCCCCAGGGACGTCCTTGCACCTTATATCCACAGAAAGAGCAGATCTTAAGGGTAGCGCGACAGGTTCCATGTGTTAAAATCATGGCAAAAAGCCAGCGGTTTTGCAGCCGTAACCCATGTAATGGATGCGGGGGGAAACCCCAGTAACCCCCGGATCCATTATACCATTTAAGAGGAGTGGAGGGGACACCGCTGCAACCCCTGTCTCCCCTTAAATGGCATAATGGGGTACAAATTTACTGGGTCAAACCACAGCATTTTTTCCAAGATTCTTTGTGCAGACAACTTTTTTGCCGCGATTTTATTACTGCATACCGCACGGCAGTCGGCACCAATGATGTATAGTAGAGTGGAGATTCAGCTTTACCAGGATCGATCCTTAACCATACCAAAAACAAAGAGATCTGCAACCAGTGGTAAGGACTCTTCAGGCACGGGAAATCTGGTACAAGTGGATGTTTCCATTTGTTCTCCTTTTTATGCTGGAAGGCAGCACTGTATAACATCTTGGGAACCTGGCACGGCGCTGCTTCAAATGGAGGATAAGGATGGAATGGGCTTAATGGCATCAACTACGGTTGAAAAGGAAGGAGGTTCAAAACATCCTACGACCAGGGAATGGTCTACAATCAAAAGTCGATGGAGGAAGCGCAAGGACGCACAGAGAGATGACTGGAGAACCAGACTGAGAGGGCCAATTCTGAAATCTGCAAAATAAGGGAGCACTGAAGGGACTCTATGGGACATAAAGGCTGAATTAGCCAGCAAAGCTTTGCATAAGACTGGACACGGAGATCAACGATTTGGACTTCTTCTGTTCAGGTAACAGATGGGGGTGGTACTCCACCCCACACTCATCCCTGGGGAAGTGGGTGATTCACGGCCGGGGATTGGTCTCCCGGGTAACACTAGGTTCTGTGTCTCTCGCCAGGGAACTTTTTGTGAAGGGCATGGGGCAAGATGGGGACTGGGGGGGATAAAAGGGGTGTGAGGGACAGGGGAGTTTGGGGTTGGGGGAAGCAACCCGGTGTGCACAAGTATTATGTGAATGTAATGCTAGGCTACAGTGCTTTCAAAGCTGCCTCACGGTGGAAAGATAGTTGTATGTAATTCAGGTGTTTAACACTGAATGCTAGGGGGCTGAATTCTCCACAGAAACGGAGGAAAGTAGAGGGACTGTTGGGGCGACACCAACCGGATTTGGTGGCGCTTCAAGAGACCCACATATGCAGAACGGACCGAGGCAAACTCTGTTTGCGCAATACCCTTTGATATTGCTGGCAAACGCTTAAGGGAAGGTGACGGAGGTTCTTATTGCCATTAGGAAAGGTATCGCAATTAAAGTATTTCGTTCTAAAACTCATAGGGAGGGCAGATACATATTCTCCATTATGCAACTGGGGGACAGTAAGCTGACAGTGGCCTCTGTATATGCCCCTAATGAAGCCAGCAAGGCTTACTGAAGGATACACTTGGGCTGCTGGCTGAGTTTGCGGAAGGGGATATACTGATGCTTGGATACCTTAACAGAGTATGGGATCCTGTGCGATATTGCACATTTAAGCGTGCTATGCTCCGCCTCCACCCTATAGGGCTTTACATCATAAATTTGCCCATCTTTACCTAGCAGATGTTTGGGCTGCCTGTGGGGGGACCGATAGGGGGTTTTCATATTACTCACATGTTCACCGATCATTTTCACGAAATAATGGAGAATTCTTTGAAATGAATGGTAAAGGGGACACAAACACTGGTGGTTTGGGATGCCTTTAAGGCTACAATGAGAGGGTCCATCATAGCGGAAGAGGCTATAAGACGAAAGCAGAAGATGGCCTTGGAAATTGAGCCAGAAGGGGTGAGGGAGGGGCGAAGTCCGACAGGTCCTCTCACAAATGGAAACGAACACAGGCCCGAAGATTAAAAAGGTGGATAGGGCCGCTGTCTCTTCCACACACAAAAGCAGAAAAATCCCTGCTATACCGGGAACAAAAATACTATCTGAAAGCTAATAAAACGGATAGTCTATCTAATCAACTTCGCCAGCGAGCCGCCTCCCCAATGGCGCTATAATTACAGAGACTGATCATGTCAACACACCATTTTTCCTATTCTACTCGGATCTCTATTTTTCCGATCCTCAAGGTGACTACTTGGACCCAGTCTCTCTTCCAAGGATTACACCTCCGGAAAGGCAGGCATTGGAAACAGAAATTACACAAGCAAGAGGTTTGCCGGGAGATCCGTGAACTACCACTTAATAAATCGCCAGGGCCCGATGGTTTTCCAGCATCCTTCCATTAAATGTGTAGTGAGATTCTAACCCCAAAATTGACAAATCTCTATAATTCCTTCAAGCAATTGTGTGGTATTACTCCCTCCATGGAAGAGCAAAGTTTAAACTGCTCCCCAAAATGGGTAAAGACCCAAGTAATTGCAGCTTTTAATGCCGGATGGCCTTAATAAATGTTGATGCCAAAATCTACACTAACGTTTTGGCCAACAAAATGGAAGACCGGTTACCCCTCCTAATACAGACCAAACAGGATTTCTAAACCAGCGACACACACATGATGATATCCGGAGGGTGTGCCATATTCTGGCGAAAACCGAAAAGAATAAGATCCCGGCGGTCCTTGTCTCATTTGATGCAGAAAAAGCCTTTGATCGGGTCGAATGGTCTTTCCTGTTTTGCATATTGGGAAATCTGTGGTTAGGCCCAAAATGTATAGCTAAATTTGAAGCAAATTATAAATCCCCCACGGTGAGAATGGGCAACTTTCTCCCCCATCTCACTGCAATGTGGGATAAAACAGGGCTGTCCTTTATCGCCCTTGCTATACGCAATCCACTCAGAGCCACTACTAGCGAAAATTGGACAGACGCAGGATATTAGGGGAGTAGAGTTTGGCGGCACTGCACATAAAATCATGGAGGCGAAATCCTTGAAGCAAGGTACCCAATTAGGGTGGGTGAAGGAAGGGTTAAAGTTACTGGGAGTGACTATAACTCCCACCATAATTGGGTTATACAAAGCTACCTACCTCCCTTTGTTAAAGGGTATTGAATCACAATTGCTGAAGTGGGGCCCCCTTACCGTCTCCTGGCTAGGCAGGATCAACTCAGTGAAAATTATTACTCTTTCTAGGGCTCTGTTTCTTCCAGACTCTACAAATACCGGTTCCAGTGACTTTTTTCCAGAATTTGCAAAGGGCAAACCCCAAGTGTATCCCAGCGCACATGAATGATTCCAACTGAACTGGGCGGACTAGGCCTCCCGGATTTCACAAAATACTATCAAGCTGCACAAATACGGGTCCTAAAAGATTGGTTTGGGGGGGACAAAGTGAAACGATGGCTTCAAATGGAGCTGGCGATGGGTGGGGGGGCAATGTCTTTGGTTGTTGACTCAGGATCGCCCTCCCAACATACACTTCAGCGTGATCACAGGGACAGTAGAGTACATTTGGGATGTAATAGTAAAAAAAATCACCTAACCTATTCCTCTCCACTTACGCCCTGTAATAATGCGCAATTTATTCATGGTCTTGATCCCAACACATTTAAAGAGTGGCAGTGTGAGGGCTGTGAGAGACTGAGAGACATGTTCCATGGAAAGGATGTAAAATCATTCATACAATGCAAACAAGAGCTTGCTTTGCGAGAAACTTCCCGATTTCAGTACTTTCAAGAGATCTAACTCTGAGAGATGTGCAACATCTAATCCAGGTAATAAAGCATTGATCTCGAATATATACCTACTGCTGGTAGACTCCAACACCAGGGAGTCAATAAAGTACATACAACAATGGCACAACACTCCTTGGGAGGAACTATCGGTGGAAGAATGGGAGTTTTTATGGTATAGGAATCCGACACTCACCAGATCAATCCAACAGAGAATTTTGGTACAAGTTGCTTGTGCAATGGCACTAAAATGCTTGCTCGATTGGGGAGAATGCTACCATCTGTTTCTGATAAATGTTGGAGGGAATGTGGGATGGTAGGGGTTTGGGAACATGTCTGGTGGACTTGTCCAGTTTTACAGCACTACTGGGACCAAGTTAACAAATGTTTTATTGAAACGTTTTCATTGGGGGGGGGGGGGGTGGTTTGGCGCAGAGGAAGATGGCCGCCTAGAACCGTTGCTCCGTCTCACTGTGCCTTTAACAAGACATATCCTTATTTAGACCTGCTTTTTCATAAAATCCCTGCCCCAGAGTTGCCTTTTCATTTGGTTTGACTGTACTTGAAATTCTGACTTTCGCTGGTATCTGTTGATTGCTGTGCTGTGCTGAAAGACACAAGTGCCAACTGCTTACTGGTGCGGCCGTGCCACTTGAGGAGAAAATCGGACTCCGCCTACTAGAGTGAGCCGGCTCAGGCCCGGTCTGACTTCTCCTTTATTACGGCGCCACCTGTGACGAACTCTGCAATCCTCACAACGGCTCCAATTTTAGGAGTACCAATTAAGTTTGATACACTTCCACTTGAAAACTTACGTTTTTCGTTTCTATGTGTGGCAGAAAAGAATATTACATTAGCGTTGCATTAAAGTGTACCCGGTAAACAATATGTATTAAGAATATAGAAGTGTAGGAACACTTAAGGACTGGCTGTACTACTTATTCTATGCTGCTGGCTAAGATTATTTTTAAATAAGAATAACTAAAAGGGGAAAAAACAAATACCAACGGGATTAAAACGCAACAGGGCAGAAGTCGGACCCAATAAAATGCAAATGTTTTTTATGGGCTCAGCAATACAAACTTAATCATAAGGGCTCAGACTCAATAATCTGTCTGATCCCTATATATGTATTGTTGCTGTACCTGCATAACCCAATCCTTGTACTGCTTTCTCAGGCTAATTTGATGTGACTGTGCGGCCCTTGTTTCCACTTCCTGCGTTACCTGGCACACTGCTCTTCTCTGGACCTACTGCGTTGCTCTGCTACCACAGCACCATTCAATTAGTGGGTTTTTACCCCCAGTACCTTCTATTTTACACCGCTTGCTACAATGGCTACCAGCAAAAATAATCAAAAAAACTACGCTAGTTAACAAAGTCACTACCGTTTCCTCAACTAATTTGAAGAGGCCCAAAAGTGATTCACCACCTCTGCTCTGTCCAACAGATCCCACTATTGAAACCATCTTGCAAGAAATAAGAGCACTAAAGCCCTTCATTGAGACAACCAATCAAAAGCTTCCAACAACTGGATGACAGATGGAGGGCTTTGAAGACCAAATGGAGGAGGTTGAGAGAAGGATAGGTCTCACAGAAGATGTCTTAGGGTAGCGCACCTTGAAAAAGCAGTCAAAGACCTTCAGAGACATAATGAGGACCTGGAAAATCAAATCAGATGCAATAATCTATGCATTTCAGGCCTGCCTGAAGGTTGTGAGGGCTCGGATCCCTTTGCTTTTTTGCAGAAATTACTACCTGCTATACTTTATCTTCCTTTGGAAATATCTTGGCATTCGCTTTGCCCCTCAACATTACTATTAAGCTTAACATGCACATTTTGCTGGACAGACTTTGCGAGTTAACCTCAGCGTGGTCTCCCCTCTAACTCTCATGGTGGGGTCAACTTAACACCATTAAAAAATGATGCTATACACTATTGTCCTATATTACCTGCAACTCCTTCCGGTCCGATTGTCTCCCTAATTCTTCATATCCATCTGTTCTATTCTTCTCAATTTCTTATGGGGCCCTGGAAAATGTAAAAGGATTGCTGTTGCCAAATTAAAAGCCCCATATCAGATGGGCGGGTCAAATTCCCTGATTTTTAAATCCGATCACTCTGCTTTTCTTAAGCAGTATCGCTGCTGGTTTGCTCCCCTGCATTCCTCTAACATTCCCTCCTAGTGTGTTTTAGAAAAACACCTAGCTCAACCCTATGATGCAGCCAATCTCATTTATGTATTTGGTCATTTTTCAGCTGCCCAGTCTGATCCCATTAATACCACTTTCTGCTCTTAGACTGTTCTTCCTGCACACCAAATCCCCTTCCAAGAATGTATCTCATCTGCTCTGGCACAACAAAAACCTCACTATTAACAAAAGGATACTGCAAATCCTGGTTAAGAAGTGGCATCAGATTCATTCAACAAATTGTAAATGGCCCCTCCATTCTCTCCTTCCAACAACTTACAAATCTCTTTACCATCCCTATTTCAGACTTTAACTTTTACAACAAGCTGGTAAATGCGTCCCTCGACGCACTCCATCTCTTCTCGAACACCATCTTTTCACCTGATTCCTCCACACTTTTTCTTTAATTGACCATGGTTTCCCACACACAAGTCTCAAAATTTTACAAAGTTCTATCCTCTAGGAATGTTGTTTGGCCTGTACGTTTGACATGGGAGGATGACTGTGGTGTACTCTAGGATCAGGGGCATATCCGCGTTGGCCAACATAACTCAACATCTGTTCTTCTTCATCCACAGAGCATTTATCACTCCTGTTAAATTATCCTAATCCAAGAAAGACACAGATAAGTGTTGGTCTTGCGGTTGTCCTCCTGCTACCTATACACATGTTTTTTGACTGCTCGTATGTATATAAGTTATGGCAGGAGGTGTGGAAGGTGTGGAAACTTCTTAAACTCATTTTCATAATGGATTTCCCACTATCCTTTTTAAGTATTGTTCTGGGGAGCCTGGCGGTCACAAACATAAATTCTCACGCCTCGGCCACGCTATATGATTTGTGTATGGCCCTGGCTTTGAAGCTCATCACCATCAATTGGAAAGACTCCAAAACATTTCCGTTAGGGGCTGGTGGAATAACATTTGTCACGTGCATAGAATGGAGTTATGTATGGCCACCTATTTGAACACTATCCCTAAATATAATGTCAAATGGGCTTTTTTTATCCGCTATCAGGACTGTTTTAATGTACCTTTGCATGGTACGTGAGCTGCTGTTCATGATCCCTCTCTCTGGTTGGGCATCCCCTTACTGCTCATGTTTGTTCTGCGCTTTTTGCTATCGCATTACGCCATAAAAGCTTTATCATATAGCTATTGATACCTCCGTCCCCCGCTGCCCCCTTCCTCCTCCCCCCATCTGTTTCATGTTAGTTCTCTGTCTCCTTGTCCGTCTCCCTTTTAAGTCTCAGGTTGTAGATCTTTAATTAGTTTTCAGATTTCAATGTTATGGAACCTCTTATTAATAGACCATTCCCTTGGTCCTATTCATTTTGCCATTGATTCTATGAACATATCGAAGTTTTTCTTGTCACCAAATGGTGAATAATATTTTCTGTTATGACTTTCTGCAAAGGTTTTATTATGTACTGTTTTTACCTGTATAATCTCAATAAAGATTATTAAGCACAAAAAAAAATGTTTTTAATTGAGGGTTAGGAAATAGACATTTTGGAAATGTTTCAAATATTAAGTGTCAAACAGTACTACTTGGGCAGCTAAAGAGGGGACGGGGCAAAATAAATGGCTAAATGGGACTGAGCAAAACTGGACTGGGGGGATGCTGAAGGTGTCTGGGGAAACAAATGGGGTTAAACACGACTGCGGGGCAACTAAAGGGGCTTGGGCAACAAGGGGGTGTTAAAGAATAGTAGGGGGGTAAGCAAAGGAGCTAGTGTGTAACAAAGGGGCTCACTTACCTTTTTTTTTTTTTTTTGTTTAAATTAGCCACAGTTTTACAGCACTACAAGGAAGTGTTTCAGTCATGCCCCACCCAATCAATAACTGGCTGAGTCTGGACAACCAAGAAAAACTTCTCCTGGCGGGCCAGCAGTACTTCAGGAGTGAGTCTGCCTGACTTACGTTCCCGGCTGCCAGACCTCCTGGCCTACTCCAGTCAATCAGTGGCTGGGGATGGACTTGAAGTCAGGAGGCTGCGACCGGAAGTCGGGCAGACCCACTCATTAAGTGCTGTCCGCACAGTAGGAGCGTGACTTTGAAAAAAGAAAAAGAAAAGAAAAAATATTTAGCAGAGGAATGGGTGGGCACAGTGGGGCTTGTGGCAGGACCCTGCATCGGGAAGCCACTGACCCGAGAGGGCCAGGCCAGAGCTCTGGTGGGATCACCCAGCTCTATACCACTTTACGACTTGGAGAGCTGAAGGACTCACTAACCATATCTCAGTCAGAAAGATTCATCTAAAAACCCTAACCACAGAGTTTAATAAATCTCACTAATATTTCTATACAGTAAGTGATTCTTAGCTGTGTGGCTACTGGTTTCAGGGTACCGTACATCTGAGAGGCTTACAGAGAAGGTGTTAGTTTTGCCTACCTTGAAAGTGTTACTGTACAAGCTGAGCTAGTGTTGGCCATTTCGCAATTCCAAGGTCTGTTCTGCACAGGGTAGCAGGAATCCTCTGAATCTACCTCTTCCATTGCCCAGCCCCACCATGGAGGAGTCCCTCCAACTGCGGCTAAAGAAGTTTGATTACAAGGAAGCCCAACTGACCTAGCAGGAGAAGAAGCACTAAGAAATTGAGTGGGAGAAATTGGTACTGGATCACTGGAAGCTCAAGGATGTCGGAGAAGAGAAAGGGACAGGGAAAAAAGGAAAGAGCGGGAAATAAAACTGAAGATCAAGTAAATGGAGCACGAAGCAGCAAAGGCCATGAGCATCCTTCCCAAAAAGACAGATGACAAAGTGTCAAACCAGTCTTTCAGAATTCCTTGGGGATTGGTGAGTTGAAAGCAAGGAAAGGAATGGTCTTTTATGGTGGGGAAGTCTTTTGATAGAGCTTGTAGAAAGGTTGACTTCACTGACCCTGGACAGGCCCTATGCTACATGGATAAACAGCTTCAAAGTGCTTTAGAACAGTCATTGGAACTGGATGAAACTGAGCAGGAGAAATATGAAAGTATGAAATACAGACTAATTGAAAATGTGGTGAACTCCTGTTCAATACCATGAGCCATTAAGAGAATACAGGAATACATAACTTGTGACTTCCACTTGGGTGATTGCTTCTATTGAGGATAATGATGGTTGGCTAAGGGATTACAAGCTGTACACATTTTAATAGTTTAAGACCTTTTGTTAATACATAAACACATGTTGAATGCTTGTTCCCCAGAGCTATGACAGCACCTTGCTGACTGACATTGATCCAGAGAAGCTGGCCACTGCTGCTGACCTCTGAGAGACCACGTTTCCAAAAGGTGGTTCTCCATATGTTTGAGGGGCAGAAGCCTACCTCCTGTTAAAAATAAAAGTGTGTACATATATATATTCTCCTCCAAATAGGGTAAGTCCCGAGGGGTGGTAATAAGGTTTGTGTTTGTCATAAAGCCCTTACCTAGATTTCCACTCACCTTTTGAAGAGTTTGTGGGTCTTCAGACCACAGGAAAGGGGATGGTAGGTGTAAAGGGACACCATCACCAAAGGATATTGGCCCGCTACCCTAATAATCCAGCTTGAGTTCAAAGGGTCCTGCTCAGAAATTACCCAGTTTCCCTGGTGCTTGAGTAATCTTTGCTTGCACGGCAGCATAAGTATCAAGAAATATTAGGAAGTCCATTGAAAGTGTCAATGTGCAGAAGATGACTGATTGGGTAGACCCTGGGCTAGCATAGCAGCACAATAGGGTACAAGACCCCGATCTGGCCCGAGGACAAACTACGCGTAGAGCCTCAAATCACCAGACTTCCTGTTCAGCCTCTTAGAAAATTCCCAGTTGCACAAGTAACTGTAGAGGTGGGTGGTTTATCTGCTTCTATTCCAGTGAGTGTCCAGGAAATTGACTGGAACGGATTTTCCACACTGCTTTAAAACAATTAACTTGTTTTTTCTGCATTGTCTGGTTACTAGGTTTACTCAGCGACTTTTCTTGAGCCATTAAAACCTGCGCACTTCACTAAATTTCAAGTGGGTGGATATATGTAGATATTGCATGCAAATGCTTTTTTTGCTCAGAGAATTGTGTTTTGATTCAAACGCATGATTATTTATCAGCGGTTTGTCTCTGCCCTTTTTCACAGATCGGCAGGTAGCATGTCTTGAGGAAAACAATCCCATAATATTATTGGTAGATTGATTAAAATAGGTAGGAGGGAACATGGTTACACCCTCCCATAGAGCTCAGAACACACTTTGAACACCCCTACATTACACTAGATTGTATCGCCTAGTAGACTTTTGTATAATGAAAAAAATGCTTTCACTGCTACCCGTTCAAAATTGCTTGTCTGCTTGATTTATCAACCCTATGTTTTAGACTGTGTATCAATTTGGTGTCCTTATCGTCATTGATCAGTAGGTGATGGTTATTTTTGCAGGTTACATGTCTTTACATCGAATATTTTCCATCGAAACCTATCCAATGAAATATTATTCATTGGAAAACCATTGAAATAGTTAAAAGTGCATATTCATCAAAACCTAACCATCGACAATGTCCGACGGTTTGATGAAAACACATAACATAAGAGTAAAGCACCCTATAGAAGCACATCATGCAAAGTGACAGTTAATAGTAAGTGCTTTCAGGTTTACCGATTTACTGGTGAGAGGATCGAAAGGTTAACAGAACGTGCTTCAGTAAATATCATTAGCCAACAAAGATGGTAAGTGATGTAATTCTCCCTAAAAATGTACCCCTATTGAAATGTGAAACCACCATATTTATTGTGAAACATATTGTATAATCTAACTTTCATTTTCTAGTCGGTGAAAATTACAGAATGTATAGTTTGTAGTCTCCAAAATGGGAAAAAGACAACTAGCTTTCATGGGATATACATATAACCAGGAAAAGCAAGTTAATGAAAGAATATATTGGAAGTGTTCCGAATATTTCAAAAACAAATGTAAGGGAAGAGCAGAGCAATCCCTCACGATGAGAAAGTTATTCATCAAATAGAACACAACATCCTACCTGATAGCACCAACATTATGATTAAAAAAACAATCGGCCAAATCAAAAATGGAGCAAATGTGAATATGAAAGAGGCGAGGGGGATCAGTTAACATGTGTGCAGAAAACTACCATTTCATGTAGCTGCTCAAAGGCCACAAATGAAAACACTATATCAAGTAAGCAAACAGACAAGTGAAAATTAAATTTCCAAAAGTGCCCGAAACATACGCAGAAATTGAATTACCACCAGAATTACAAATCACAGAAAAGAATTACAACTTTTTACTGTTAAATAAAAATATACACGATCAGAAATGTATAATATTTGGCACGTCCCGTAACATGGAATACCTCAATTCTCAAATCTGGCATGTGGATGCAACATTACAAGGTATGCACCAAACCATTCAGCCAATTTTATAGCATTCACAGAATGATCAATGACTCTTATCCCTCTAATATATGTACTGATGCCTATTAAAACTGAGCATATGTACAAAATCATTTTTAAATTAATTCAAGACAATATTTCCCCCAAATCATGGTTCTAGATTATGAATTCCAACAAATCGCGGCATTTACTGAAGTTTTCCAATCATGCAAAGTGCAAGGCTGTTTTTTTCATTTCACACAGTCAATTTGGAGAAAATTACAGAACATTGGTATGCAATCACGATATATTGAATATTTACAGTTCCAACATAACATTAATTACTATTCTCATTAGCATTTGTACCTATTATTTATCAAAGACAATGAACAATACCTAGAATCACTGTTAGATTACTTTGATGGGACTTGGATCGGACAATTAACCAGAAGTGGGTCGAGAAGTCGAGCACGATAGGATAAGAAACTATGGAATTGTTACGGATCAGTATTAGAGGGACATGCCAAAACAAATAACAAGATAGAAGGGTGGCACAATGGCCTAAATCGGTTCTTCAAAATGCATAATCCAACATTATGGAGCTTTTTAAGTGACTTATAAATGGAACAATCAAATCAAGAAATGCAGATAGCACAAGTAATATCGAAGGAGAAAACACAAAATCAGAGAAAAAATACAGGTACAGAGAAGAAAGACTGAAAAAATGCATACTTGATTTTGAGAAAGTGGACAAATTAACGTACTTAAACAGTGTGGCATTCCATATAAAATGTTAACCAAAACAAAAAGAAGTGCTTACAAGATACTATTGATTCCACAGACAGATCGACAAGGCAAAACACAGATCCAACTACTTTCCACAGAAAATCCAAATGATCCACGTTCCAAAAAAACCCAAAATTCCATGTGCCAAAATCCACCAGTAACTCCCGGTAAATTCACAAGAATCCATGTGCCAATAGCTGCCAAAAAAAGAACCGGGAAACCTTCCTATACGGAAAACCGAACTTAAAATAATGTTTACGTATTACGTTTGCATTGATTGCTATGGAAAACTGTTCAAAATAGCGACACCAAGTGGTGAAATATCTGTTTCTCAATATTACTATTGCAATTTAATTATAACAACTATTAAGTTATATAGTTATATGAACAAAGTTTACAGTATAAAGTTATATGTTTAAACAGTTTATTAATACAAATATAGTACACATACAGTTTAAACAAACAGTATAATATAGTACACATGCAGCATAAAGTTATATATGTATACAGTTGACTTATTTGATTCATGAAAATTTTATGGAAAATAAATACTATGTAAAATGTTTTTGATGGAAAATTATTTTGTTGTGCATAATTCGATGGAAATAATTTCTTTATACATTTCGATGAAGACTGCATACCATTTTTGCACATTAAAATTTCCCGATTCTTCTCAGTTTTGGGGATGCACTTTTTGCACACTGTACTTTAAATATTCGCTGTTTTTTGTAAAGTGTGTATTATGTTTACAGCTTTTATCGTCTGTGCTAAAGTCGGCAGAATGCAGCGACAAAAAACAGAAATGATTTCAATAAACTTGTTGGAATTTCACCTTCATTCCACCACCGCATTGTGATCACAGGAAATAAACAGGCCTGAAAGAACGTCATGGTGGGGCCAGGTCCTCTCGCCTCCATTGCTTCAGCTGTGACACTAGGTAGAAGACACATTGGGGACAAGTTGATAAAGCAGTTTCTACATCTAAGAAGAATCCGCCATCTAAGGTGTCAAAGAAGGACAATGGGAAATCAAAAGCCAACGGTAGAAAGAAGGGATTTAACATTCTGTAGATGAGCCAGCACTGACAGATCCTGTAGAAGATCCTAGGAACCCTTTAGTGGCAGAACCACTTTACCTTTTGAAATCGCCCTGACCTACACCTTGTCCTGGCAGAAGAAGGTCCTTCCAGGTGGAAATTCTGCCTTGTTTAACACGAACAAGGTAGCAAGAGTGTCCCACTCTAGAATCACTGAAAAAAAGGCTGCTTTCCATCTAGTGCAAAGGGGGCTTGGAATAACAATCTTCTGGGAGCATGGGCTCCTTTTATAATGAGCTTTTCGAGCCTGAGCCTGGTGCCCAAAAGGGGTTGATGGTGCCCAAGGCTTATAGGCATTTCCTGCATCAGTTAGCCCGCAATGTGCTTGTGACTGGGCACCATGTATTTGAGTCCACAGCAATGTTGACTCTTCACTTCTATTGGCCCAAAATGGGTATTGAAATAGAGGGCTACTGTAAATCTGGTCAACCCTGCCCAACTGGCAAAGTGGGTGGAACGTGCGAGGGGGGGGGCATGCCCACTTCGGTGGTTGGGGTACCCTTTGAGGTGCGGGCCTCAACGTTGTAGGGAGCCTGTCCTCCCTCAGTGCCCGTGTTTCCTGGGGAGCAGGAGCCCCCACACTGCAGGAGCAGTGCCTGCCGCTTTAGAGAAACCTCTGAGTGCCATCCAGCCTAAGGTAGGCCTTGGGACATATCAAACTGCATCTCGTGAAACTTACAGCCTCCACCACATGTGTGACAGGTTTTCTGCAAAACCGGTTTATAATTTGCCATATTTGTACCTGATGCCTGTAACAACCCTCCTAGACAAAACCCTTTTGGTTCGTGCCCCTTCTAATTATAATCTCGTGCTGACTCCATTGGCAGCCACGAGGACCAGGACCTTCTAAAATGGCCGCTTGCTACGAGCAGCTCGACGTGATTGGCTGATTTCATCTATTAACCAGCCAACCCCTTGCCGGCAGGCGAACGCCGGCCCACCTGCAAAGGCACACCTCCAAGGCTTGCACTGTGCCGTGAGCCTGTCTGGAGCCAACTGAGCCACGGCCAGTAATGCTACCCGTGTCCCCTCTCAAGCCATCCTTCACGACCTGGCACCTCATCCTGGTAAGCACACACCTAACAGCTTACTTCTGCAAACTGCGTCCATAAGCACTAACGCTCTCACAGTACTACGACTTGAGCGCCAGCTGCATCACGCTCCTCCTCTGCCCTTGCACGCTATCTGCAGTGCTCCTACTAAGTCTGTATTCAAATGCTTTGTCTCCAACATTATGTAACGCGCATCCGAATGCCTACTCTAACCAGACAGACTTGCATTGCAGCGTTCGAACAATGACACTTACCGTATGATTTCCTGTCTAGTGCATATCTCACACCCTGTACCCCCAATTATATATGTCATGCCGAACTTAAGTGGTAGAGCATTCTGCTACACCAGCAACAGCCCATTATCATCAGCCAGGTCAGTGCCTCGCTCCACTTTCTCCTCATATTCTGGCATGCCCCGTCTAGGTTGCTGTTAGCTCTCCACTTAACTATAACAACGGCCCTGTCTACCTCACTCCCTCAGCATAGTGCCTAAACTACTGTGTTGTGCCTTATGGTCGCTTTCAGATCATTTTTAAACTATGTTGTGCCTTATGGTCGCTTTCAGACCATGATGTCGTGCCTGACATATGCCTAGCTTGAACTTTCCCAACCTTTGTGGATATGATGATGACATTATATATACTTGTGCCTGATATGTGCAGAGCCAACCTACTATACTCTGCCTATGTACCTAGCTTAGAGACTATACCTTGCCTGATCTGTGCCTAGCCTAGACATCGCAGACCTTTTGTAGGTATGGCGATCCCATTATATATACACCTGTGCCTCGCTCACCAGCACCCCTGCTTGCCTGATACTTAGCCACAACCTGATACTAGCCTAACCCTCTGACCTTGTTGCTGTTAGGCACTACCCTATGTCACCGATGTCCCTTATTCGCCAATCCTTTGCACAGTGCCTTGGCCCTAGCATCCTTATTATGCTACTTTGCCTCACCACGATCATGTTCCCCTTTTGTGTCATGCAAAGCAATATACCTTGCACTGGTAACGGCTATATAGCCTATAATAATTATCTAGCAATACCTGCCTGCCCAAGACATCACCCTATCATCTGCCCCAAACCATTCCTGCCTACCACACCAGCCTTCCTCCCGCATTCCGCATATCATACCTATGGCCACGCACATCTCTGATGTCCTAGCCAATAAGAACTTAGATAGCTCCAAGCGGAACCCTACCGTCATGAGAGCATCTTGCCCTACCCCCGACCACAGCCCCTCCATAACTACTGACCTTACTGTCTCTCACACTACTACCCTTATCCCAACCGATCAAAACAATAGACTTGGTGCCAGAACCCACCACAGAACTAGCAAACGCCCAGATAAACTACCCGACCAGACCAACGGTCGCACTGTAACAGCCATCAATTCCACCCCTCGTACTCTAAAAGGAGCTCTTCTTCATGTTAGATCATTAGTCGCCCACTCCATAGAAGTCGCCGACATCATTCTGACTAATCACCTGGACTTCCTCGCTGTGACCGAAACTTGGTTGCATGATGCTGCGGGACCATCTCTTACCCTAGCTATCCCTGATAACTACACCATCCTCAGAGCAGACAGACCGAACGAACGCTCGAGGAGGTGGTGTAGCTATCATCTTGAAGTCCTCGCTTGATATTAGACTAGCCTCCTCTCCTCCACTCAAATCATGTGAGCATCTCAGTTAAATTACAAACTTCCCCTAAGAGCACTATCACAATGCATCTAATTTACAGACCGCCAGGCCCACCTGGCTCTTTTGAGGAAGATATCACCTCACTAGTAGCCGAAAGTTCCAAACCTTCAGCACAAATGATTATACTTGGAGACTTCAATCTTGCGTTTAATGACCCTCTTGACACCCCAGCCATTGCCCTGGCCACAGCATTGGAGGAGCATGGCCTCCTACAACTCTGCTCCAAACCCACCCATTCAAAGGGCAGAATCCTTGATTGGGTAACCGCCCTTAATTGCAACATGACCCTGAAGGACCCTGTTCAGCTCATCTGGACGGATCACCACCTCCTCCATTTCGACGTTAATATTAGCAACCTAGTGCATAAAAGGCCTGTTATTGCACCGGCTTGCCCAACTAGGAAAAAGAGCAACATCACAGCGGCAGCCTTAATACCCCTGGTGACCCCTATGCTGAACGCACTACCATCCACAACTGACTTTAACCTGCTGGTCAACGTCTATGATGATTCCATGGCTAAAGCTATCGACATCATTGCCCCACTAAAAATGCGCTAAGGGAAACCAAAAGCGCACTTGAATACATGGTACACCCCAGAGCTCAAACTTCTCCGACAACAAAAAAGTAAACTTGAATCGCTATGGAAATCGGTGCCTTCAGTAGTTAACAGAAATAATCTCACCAATATCTCCACTCTCTACAAAAATTAGATTATACGCGCTAAGAAAGAATCTCTTAATTCCAGGATCTCTCAGGCAGGCTCTAGCACAATGGAGCTCTTTAACATCCTAAAGGAGCTAGAAAACCCCACTCCTCCCACAGACACATGCGCTAAGGATAAACCATGGTGCACAGAGATCCAGAATGCCCTTGCTAACAAAATCTCAGGGCTCTAAACTAAAATTGAAAACAAACAACAACTCCTCACTCATGGTCCTACCTCCAGTTCCACCCTCCCTTCACCCACTGCCACTAGCTCAGGCTTCACTTTCAAAAAAGTAACCATACCTAAAGTACAAACAATTATAGCATCTTTGAAACCCTCGAACTGTAAGGGGGACAGTTGCCCCGCACAGATCATAAAAGATGCAGCCAGGGATCTTTCCCCCTTCATTACCAAATTAATAAACCTGTCATTCTCCAATAATACAGTCCCAAGTAATCTGAAACATTCCTGGGTCCTACCACTGCTAAAAAAACAAACTCTTGACCCAAATATACCCACGAACTATAGACCCATTAGCACTGTCCCATTCTTACTAAAGATTCTTGACAAAGTGACCTATTTACAAATTCAGGATTACCTTGAGACTAACCAACTACTAGGATCTCGCCAATCTGGCTTTCGTCCTCAACATGGGACAGAAACGGCCCTTGTTGATCTCAAATGCCAGATAGACTAACTCAAAGACAAAGGTAGGGCTGCCATCCTTCTCCTCGACCTATCCGCTGCCTTTGACTTGGTTGACCACAACATTTTGTGCAACCACTTGTCATCGGCAGCACACTTCTCCCACTCTGCGGTCACTTGGATCCAATCCTTCCTGGACAATAGGACCATGCGGGTCTTGTCAACCCTAGCAGCGGCCGACCGTATACCCATTACTTGCGGTGTCCCACAAGGATCTTGTGTCTCACCCACTTTGTATAATATATTTACAAAGCCCCTATTTGACAAGCTGGACCATCTGGGTGTCACCTACACCAATTACGCAGATGACACCCAGATACTCCTCACCTTATCCGGCAATTACAACTCGGATGCCAACCGGATCAGTGAAGTCTTCTCCATCATTCAGGCATGGACGGCCACACACGGCCTCTGCCTGAATGATGACAAGACTGAACTGCTCATTGTCGGCTCATCTAATACCATCCGGTAACTCGGCCCCAACTACACCAGCTTCACCATTGACGGGAACACTATTCCCATTGCCAAAAGTGTAAAAACCCTTGGATTCTACCCATTCACGAATACCAACCTCGCCAAACAAATTAATATGACGGCCTCAGCCACTGCCTACACTGGCAAATTAATTAGGGCCTGCAGACCTCTGATCTCCCCCAACAACTGCCTCACTTTAGCCAGAGCACTTACACAATCCAAACTGGATTACTGTAACAGCCTTTATGTAGGTGCCAACAAAACGGTAATCAATAAATTGCAAGTTTTACAAAACAATGCACTCCGTGCCGCCCTAAATATTCCCAGAAGAGAACATATCTCGGCCACAAGAATTTCATGCAAATGGCTCTCCATCCAACAAACAATTGACCTAAAAACCATCTGCCTCACCTACAAAGCTCTCAACCACCTAGACCCGCCTTATCTAACCAATAAATTCACATTTAGACAGAATACTAGAACCACTAGATCCTCTAATACATAACAACTGACAGTGCCCAAATATTCCCTTAAAAGAGCCGGTGGATCCAGCTTCCCAGTTCTAGTCTCTCAACTGTGGAACACCATTGCACTGGTTATCAAATGCACCCCCACCTTCCAACCATTCAGAAAAAAGGTATCACTTGGTTACTCAATAAATGACCAACTATGTATGTGTGCCTAATGTATGAATGTATCCTTTACTATGTCTGCTTGCTACTATATCTGTAATGACTGCTTTCTTGCCAACTTTACATATGCTGTACAACTGTACTAATGTTCCTTACCTTTGCCTGTAACCAGATGTTTAAACGCCCATATACCCCTGGGTCAGGAGCGCTATGCAAAACAAAATAAACAAACAAAATTGTTGGTCCCCCTATATCCTACCTCTTTCTCAGGAAGCAGATTCATTCATTCTGTGCATACCATGCCATTGGGCATCCTGAGGCAGTTCCATTGAAAACTGCCAGAGCAGTGGCAAGTGCTCTCTGGATATTTTACCATGGTAAAATATCCAAAGAGGTTGTCTCTGGCACAGGATCCAACTTCATGTCAAACTACATGAAAGCTATGAAGCAGGAATGCGGTGCGTCCTACAAACATTCCACTGCATAGCATCTTCAGAACAATGGTTTAGTTGAGATTCAACACAACCTTGAAGAACATGATGGGTGCTGTAGAAGAGCCCCTAAATAGGAAGCGAGTTCTCCTCTTACCATGCATTCTCTTGATGTCACACATCAAGCAAAGATACAAAACCTTCTTAATTCTTGTAAGGTCACAGGAAAAGAGGAGTTCTCGGACAGTCTCAAGAAATTCCTCTCCCTCAGCTGCCCCCTTGCTCTCGCTGGATATAAAGTCTTGGATTCTCCACACCGTTTACATTTTCTCTCAGCTAGCTCTTGTTGTGGCCAGCAATAATAAAGGTTTGTCTTGCTCTGCCTCTCACACTTTGTTCTCTTTGTGCTGCATTGGGGAGTGTGCGAAACCTGAGGGTATTTCCCTCCCCCACCCCCCTGAGTAGAGACCAGGAAACCCTTATTCAGGAGGCCTGGACACGGCCATCGCTGTTGGATCCAGTTCCTGGGGATGGACTAGTGGGGGAGGATCACAAGGGTAGGGGAACCTGAGGTTATGCTTGGGGGCTTGGGGGGGTGAGGGCGTGGGGGGGTTTTGGTGGGGACTTGGAGGGCGGGGGGGTATTCCCCAGGCGATGCTCGGTATCATCACAGGGAGGCTAGTGAGGGGAACGAAGTCCCTGGAGCTTTTATAAGATACCCCCCGGTCATTATCCCCTTTACCCAGTGAATCTTCCTTACCCAAAGATAAAGCCAACAACTCCTTTACATCTGGTAAAACCATTAAAGGCCACAACTCCCAGAATCTCTGCTATCTTGTCTTCTACTTGGATATTCCCTATCATTCTACTTCACTTTCCTCTAATAATTCATTTCTGAACACTCAATCTCCCTTGACCAAACATTACCTTTCTCACAATCCTCTCTTCAGTCCAAGATTCAGACTATCCCTGGTTGCTTCATAATTCCTACCAATCCCATCCCTCTAATTATCCCTTGCCGAACTCTGTCAAATATAACCAACAACTACCATTCCCGCAGACCCTCTTGTTAATTTTATGATTAAAAATCCTGGTCATTCCCGTTTGCCTCACATGAACACTTCCTTACTACATGACAGTAAACAGACTAATGTTAAAGCTGTGCACCTGACATGTCACAATACAAGGGTCGGGCAAAGTCAGGCAATTGACCGTAATCCCACACACATGACGGTCCTTTCCCCACAGGGATAAAAGGTGGCGCAAGAGAGCACACTCCGAGCATGGCAACAGCATGACAGCACAGCTAACCAAGCACAGCATTTCATGAGAAGGAGAAAGGTGGCGGGAATAGAGAGGGTGGCGAGGAGAGAAGTGACCTTGCCCTTTTCGGCCCAGTCCCGCTGAACCTTTGTGGAAAAGGACATAAGACCGCAAACAATAGCACAAATGTCTTTCAGCAGATGTCAACGGTGCACAGGGCAAATCTGCGCCAATGAGCAGGAGCGAGGGCAGCTCCCGCGACTGTGGTACCGGCCTTAACTCCAGTAAAGAGGAAAACCAAGCGTTTCATCAGTCAGAGAGTCGAGGGGAGAATCGATCAGAACCGGGCTGTGTTGAATGAAAGTGGCAATTTGAAGGAAGTCCAAAGAACTGTAAACTGAAAAAGGGAAAACCAGTTTCAGAGGGAACCGGCACCATGTGGGTGCTAAGTCAAGAGACTCTGGTCAGTCCCATGTTGAGTAAAACTACGGCAACCAGAAGGCCATAGGAGAGCCGCCATAAGAGGTCAAAGTGGTCATACAGGAGGTCCAGCAAAATCCCAGTGTGTGCTGTGCTCTGGGAAACCCACCTTGCCTCGTTAAGCAAATACTGACAAGGATATTTCTGCTAATTCCTTGGCTTTGGCAATGTGGGTTTATACGAGCTTTGTTTGTGTACTTCTTCAAATATGGGCAATAACCTTTGGCATTTTCATTAGTCCCCTACTGCCTTTGGCAATATCTGTTTTTAAATTGCCTTGTTTATACTTTCTTGTGGCTTGGGCATTAGATTCTAATGGTATTGCCACATCTTGTTGCTGGTTTCTCAACAAACTTGCATGTTTAAAAGAAAGTCATTTTGGTTTTTGCAAAATGTTTTCTCTGGTTTTTGATAGTTCGGTATTCGAAATTGCTTTTGGTATTAATTTAAGTTTTGTAATCTGAAACCACCTGCATCTAGCAAGCGGATGCTCTGGTGCCAGTTAGCTGGTGAACTCACTGGGTAAGGCGTGCGCATCCGATTCCCTCGCTGTTCACAGATACTTTGCTTCATCGGCTCCTTGCAACCCAGCAATCTGCTGATTTTGGTCTGCCACTGCCTACACCACTTGTACAAAGAGCTTCCTTTGCTCTGGAGGCTCTCTGGTGCTCGTCTGACACCTGAGATAGCGTTGTGGGGAAGAAAACTGTCCACACTTTCGCTTCTATCCAAATTCTTGAATGTATTCACGTATCCACTTGGTATACAGTACTCTGTTGCTAGGCTAACACTAGATCAAAACCAGCACATAAATACACATGTGCACATGTGTCCTGTGCGTGTTGTCGTTGGCGACTCTGCTCAGAATGCTTACTGTATTTCCTACAAGTCAAGGGGCGTCTTGTACTATAGAAAGCGTGGATGTTAAAATGGAGCCTGTAATGTAGAGTGGCAGCAGGATGTTGGCACAAAACCATGTAGGGCTGCATTGCAATACTTTAGTCTACTGTATGTCTAGAATGGATAACAATGAACTGTGATACTTGGTATAAGATTTCAACTTTAGCTTTGTGTGGCTGGATGTTAGCAAGAGGTTTCTCTGCGCTAATTCCAGTTATTTTACCTACCATAAAGCAAGGTCTCCTTTTTTATTGGTCGTTAACAATAACTTGCTTAGTAATTGGCAGTTTGTTTTTCCATTTCTTGCCAACCTTATCCTTGTGGATCAATATGACTTTTTTTGAGCACTCATGCTTTAATATCCAGCGATCTGGCTCATTTGATTTATTTGGTGTAATCTAGCCTGGAATGCTTTTTAGACACCCTGAATACAATTGAAGCATCAACAATCAATGCAAAACAAGTTATCAGTCCATTGTTGCATCAATAATGTAAACGGCGAGTATGTTTAAAACCATAATCTAAAGCTTTGTTAATGTGCTCCATGGTGCAAAAAAGTTTTGCCCAAGCTACATCTTTTATTTTGAGTAGTTTGTAGTAATGTGGCATCTAAGATTCCTTGGTGAGAGTACAATGTGGAAGGTATCTTGGTGTTAATCTCCAAGAACCGAAATTAAACTGCTATTGTGGTAAATTTCAATGATGTTCTCAGACACATTCACTAAAGCTTGATTTGTGGTGCTGTCTAGAGGATCATAAATGTTGACAGTTAAAATAGAATATCTGTTACCATTTTGTGATTGCCATTTGGCTGTCCTGGCAAATATCGAATCAATGAGTAGCTCTCCATTCGGGTGTCCCAGGTGACCTTTCACTGTGCTTTCTGTACTGCAGATCTGCCCTCTAATTTAATGTTGTGTGTAAGCCATGTTTCTTGCAATGCAAGCACACCAATTGTGTTTAAATTGTGCATAAGGCCATTTGTTTCGAACAAGTCGGTAAAACCCCATGTATTCCATGATAGAACGCTTAAACTCTGGTGAGGATCGATTGATGGGGTTGGTAGGTAAGAAAGTGGCAAGCTACTACTCGTTCTCCTCAAGCTTATTAGCGGCATGCTCTGTATCTACAAAATGTACCATTCTAAGGCCCTTGCTGTTACCTTTTTGATTCTTAGTTATTCAAAGGTTGAGAGACAGAAAGGGTTTGAAATTGACATTCGATGAGCAGGAGCTAAAACCAGCTCTGTGCTTTCGTGCGTTACCATGTAGGAAGGAGCTACCGCAGGGTTGTCCTGGAGCTACCAAAGATGCTCCTTTAACATTTTGTCATTTTGTATGAACCATTGTGTTTAAATGTATATTAGATGTGTTCTAATTCTTCTTTATTAACATTCTCAAAAAATCCAAATTAATTTCACATTTACATGTTTGGAAGGCACTGTTACCTTCTTTCTGAAGTCCAGAAGACAACTTCAGAACGTGTGACGGTATAAAATACTATTCTGGAGCAATCTGCTATCAAAAGACCACTAACTAACGTAGCCGGCCTGGTCCCTGATGCCATCTTTTGATGCCCACATAAGAGGGCAAATATAATACAAGAGACAGCAACTCTCAAAATAATTAAAAACAAAAGGAAAACTCAGAGGTAACTCAAACAGTAATAAGTTTGTTTGGATGAATATTAAAACCTCATTACTAAAGCCAATTACTGATAAGGGGGGCAGTTTTGAATTTGGTGTCATTAAAAAAGCTTCACTAAAACCAAAAAAATGATTGAGTAGGAAAGAAACAGTTTGCCTGAGTGTAATTCCCGTTTCTTTAGAGATGTCAGAAGGAGATCAAGTGCCTGAGATTGTACTCGCAAGATGGTGTCAATCTAATCGGAAGAATCAATAAAAGTGCTGTTATCCCCTAAAGAATGATTCACTTCTTCACCCACTATTCTAGAGCTCAGTACAGTTAATTTAGGGGAATTGCTAAGGATCATTCCTTTTGAATTGTATTTTCCAATAGATGAATATCAGTCATTTAATGATAGTGTCTTAATCTTATTTTATGTAGTTCCAGTGTGTCCGTTAGTTCCTTAGCCACATCACTGTTACTTTCTAACTTGTTGTGATTCATATTGTTTGTTGAAGGAGAGCTATGTTGACCAGGGGAGAGAGAGATATCGCTTAAAGTAAAGTAGGGACCCGCAAAGGGACCTTGGTGCTAAGTACGGTACCGCAATTTGTGGTACCGTACTTGGCGCCTTACCCATTCCCATTGAGCCCTATGGGGCAAAAATGGGAATGGGGAAGGGCCATGGAGGAAGGGGGAATTACCACCCCGCCAACCTTGTAATGGGGTGGTAATTCCCCCTTTCTCCATGGCGGAGTCGGTAAGTTACCGGCATGGACCATGGTGCTATTAGCACCATGGTTGTCCGCCTGGGTCGTAATGAGGCCCTTGGTGTCTATGCAAGGCATAAAATAAGCGGTATCGCATTGCAATTTGCGATATACCGCTTCTTTGCCTTTTAATTTTGTAATCCTGTTGCAGAAACTGCAAAATGATTTATTCCACCTAGCACAGAGTTGAAAGTCACAGATCACTGTGCCTTTTTATTTAATCTCTGCGCTCGGTGCACTGACAGTGTGCAGGCAGCAGCTCCCGGGCTGGGCTAAATACTTTGTATCAATGTATGAGCCCAGCCCGGGGGCTGCGTCAAAGTCACGTGGAGGAGACTGCAGCAGGAGCACCCCAGCTCCACTCACAGACCCGGCTTCAATCCGAGGTAAGGAGTCCTGCTGGGGTGCTTAGAGGGTGGGGGATGAGGGTTCAGGCCTTCTGCCACCCCCTTGTCTGTGGGGCTGGGTGTTAGCAAGTGGCCACGGCTAGGAAGAAATATTTCTCCTGCCCGTTCGGGTGGGAGAAATATTAATTACAGCCACCTGCTAGTACCCAGCCCCACAGTAATATGGCATGCTGGCAGATCGCCTTTCTAATATTCTTTCCTTCTCGTGATTCGCGAGAAGGAATATTTAAAATGCCCTCTGCAAGCAGGCTATGTTATTACTGCAGGCCTGGGTGCTTAAAGTGGCTGGAAATATTTCTCACGCCCCAACGGATGGGAGAAATATTATTTACCACCACTTTCTAAGCACCCAGGCCCGCACTAATAACATAGCCTGCTACATAAGGCACTTTACATTTTCTTTCAGTCTCGTGATTAAAGGTGCCATGAGAGCTTTAATCACGAGACTGAAAGAATATTTAAAATGCCCTCTGCAAGCAGACTATGTTAGTGGCCTATGGTGACCAGACGTCCCAGTTTTGCGGGACTGTCCCGGTATTTGGTGCTCTGTCCCCCTTTCTCAAGATTATGTTCCCATTGGAAACTGCAGTGGTCCCGTTTTTTTGTAGTAGGTCTTCATAGCTTGGAGGTAGGAATGCACAATCTCGCACAGAAGAAATGCTTTATTTTACAAATTAAGATAGTGCCAGTGTGTAATAAATTAATTATAGTATGTTTCTTTGTACCACAACACTTAAACCCTTTTCTCCTCCAAACGTTACTGAAGTGTAGTGCCTTCACAGGCACTTTCAAGAGATAGTCCTACTTTTATGTTAATTGCCCTGTCCCAGTTTTTAACTTTTTAAATTTGGTCACCCTATGGTGGCCTGATGGGCATTACAAAGACATTCCATAACGGACCAGGGTGCACTGGAACCCTGGCTTTCAGTTTTGTGATTGAAGTGCTTGTAGCACTTTAATCACAAGACTGAAGAAATATTTGAAGGCCCTCTGCAGCACCATTCTGTTGTTAGTGCGGGTCCTGGGTGCTTAGAAAGTGTGTGGAAACAATTGCCATAACTGCCACTTTTTGATAGTGAACAGACAACATTCCAGTAACACAGCAGTTTTATTTTTTACAGACACACATTTTGTGCTGCACCCACTTTCTCAAGGATTCATGTTGCGTAAAGCAATTGTTTAATGTTGTACGAAGGTCTGTTTGCATTTTGAAAGGTTCTTATCAGCAGAAAAACTCCATATCAAACTTTGCAAGCACATATATAGTTTGTACTCACAACTTATGTCAACGTCCAAGCTATTTTGCAGTGTACAAGTACATGTCATTTCTCTTGAGCTATTGCCTACAACATGGAACTATTAGTTTTGATTAGCATGCCCTGGACTTTTGGTTTATTAATCCATTGGAAATTTGTCTAACACTCCTCTCTTTTTTTGACAGGCTCAAGCACTGGTCCAGTATCTGGAGGAACCGTTGAATCAGGTGGCGGCATCCTAGGAAGGGTTTGGCAACTTCAGCGGAGGCAATCCATCCTTTGGCAATATCGGAGATGCAGAAAAATAAAGAGCTCTTTTAAAGGTGGCAGACGCCTTAATTGCAGACAACCCATGAGCTGCAATTTGTAACATCCCATGCCATCTTGGACTCCATGGACTGTCAAATAATTTGCCAGAAAAAAGTTCCATGTTTGTATTGATGAAAGTGAAAAGGATTGTATGTTTGGCTTTATGGATGCTTGCTAACCTCTACTCTACAAACGTTTTGGTTGAAAATGGGTATATATTTTTATCAAGCCAACGTTTTCTCAGTAAATCTGCTTCATCAAAATCATTTTCACTATTGTAGGGTATGTACTTCCTCGTGGACGGGCAATCTGTTACTCCAAATATTGGTATGCCCAAACCAGAACCTGTAACAGCCAGCTCTTTCTGTGCTAAAGGGCCTGGTAGACGTTTTGTTAATAATTTATGATTTCTGGAATATTTGCAACGATGACAAGCAACATTGGCGAGTAGTCTGGGTAGAGGTGTGGAATTGTTCAAATGAACAGTTTCCTTGTACTCCAGTATGTAAATGTTTATGTGAATAAAATGTGAAGAATCCTGTTTTTGATTTATTTGGGGCTGGGAGGGGGTTGGAGGGGCAGAAGAAGGGTGCAGGGGTGATTTTACAATATACTTGTACTGATTTACGTGTTTACACTTCCAGAGAGGATAGTATCTTTTTCAAGCCACAGTGAACCTTTGAGTACTTCTCTGTATAGAATGCCACAGCGCCCTGCCATGTTTTCTGAATGTGTGCTTCCATCTATTCTCTCTCCTTCAGTAAGAATGAAGGAAGTCCAAAGGCATGGCCAATAGGTCCCAAAGGAGACTTGCTCTTCTATATTCCCAGTCTCCCACGCGGGATGTGTACAACAGGTTCCAAATGTAAATGCTGGTCAGCTTGCTAAAAATATTAAGGCAACTTAAGAATGCTATTTTAACATTACCTGATGTGTAACTAGTGCAAGAATAAATTGCATTTTAGAGAATCGAAAACCTGCCTCAGATGGGGGTGGGGGAGGGGGGGAATCCTTTCCCTATGTTTTTTTTTTTCTATTTTCCTCAGATCTACACGCAACCATGTCTCTAACTACAGCTCACCTCCTCCATCTGGCCTTATACCCCTCAGTGTTTGAAGTCTTTGATACAGTCGATTATCCCTTCCACTTTCACACTCAAATCTTTCCTTTCAGGGCCCTGTACTTGCTTGTGTGGCTTACGGCCCAGTTATTCACCCTTTCCAGAAGAACACTGACGGCTCCACAATCCACTAGCATGTAGAGTCTCATCAAGGGTGTCTTCTTGGGCCCTGCCCGCTTTTTCCCCCTCTCCACAACCTCGCTCAACAACCCATCCTCCTTTTTGGCTTCTCATGTCATCGATTTGCCTTTAATACACAAACCTTCTCCTTCCTCACCTTTAACTCTGAGCTGTCCTTTTGCCTCTGTTCTCCAGCAGGTGGTCTTGCATGGATTGACATGCGCATCAATATTCCCTGTCAGGCTGGGAATCCTCTGTAAAAAATTAAAGAAGTTTAGCTTTAAGCTAAAACGAGTTGTCTTCGCTATAGCCCATTAGTGTCCTGTGGATCATACTGCCCTTAGCCAATGACACTCATCCTCCTAAGCTCCACCCCTGGTGGCCATCTTCAGGTTTTACCACACGCTTCTAGTGTGGAGTTCTTGTGCTTCACTCCTCAAAAACCAATAGTTGTTTGCTGTTTTTTGAAGAAATTATCCATGTCCTACCATCACACAGAGACTACCGGCAGCAGGGACCCGTTATCCGCCAAAGATCTTCAATCCATCATCCGATCTTCAGCCCATGGGCCTACACCTCGACCATGGCAGATGCAACGAAGAAAAGCCTCTTCAAGTCGTGTGAAAACTGCGGCCTGAAGATGATCTTCATTGAGGATTGCCACTTCAAGTGCATTTACTGTCTTCATCCCGACCACAACGCAGGCGGCTGTTCAATTTGTCAATACTTTTCATCAGAGACTGGTGGCATGGATCTAGGAAGGGAAGGCCTCTGACCAGGCCTCCTGGTGTAGTCATGCCTCTTCCTGGGCCGGCGGGTCCACTGAATGTACGCCCTCTGATAAGTCGAGGCTTCCCTGGCGAAGTTTCAAAAGAAGGTGAAATCCCACACTCCATCGCCTTCCTTGTCCACCATCTCTGCGGCTGCGGTACCTACTCTGGAGAAGGGTTGATCGCTGTTGCCAGCTCTCAACGGTTAGCCTACCGGCTGTGGGGGTTACCTCCGTCACTAGGAAATCTCTGGCCTTGTCGGCCATGCACAGGACGTCGAACAGCAAGTCTTCTAAGGGCCTGTCACCAGTCTCACTATTGACGCCAACTTAATCCATCAAGACTGTTGCCCCATCGGCAACCACCCCGTTGACGACTGTCTGCTAACTCAAGTATTACATTGACTGCTGCTACACAGACGGGTTCGTCAATGACCGTCACCTTTACCTCTGCCTCTGAAGGTTCAGACGACGTTCCTGTCGACGACTGTGCCTGTTCCTGCTCTGCAGGCCCCATTTGTCGCCTCATTCCAGAGGGGATCTGATTTGGAGAGGGAGATGCTGCCAGCTCTGGATTTGCTACAGTCTCACCAAGGCTGTGCCACTCTTTATTCTGGCTCCTCTGGGATCCCCCAGAAGGTCACCAGCCATCTACACCATTCCTGAGGAAATACTGCCAGAGGATATTTACTAGGATCAGGAAGGGGGCCAAGGGTAACTTCACCCCATTCTGCCTGTACCTCATCAGTGGTCACCGACCCGCAGGACTCCAATTATGTCTGCCCTCCCCTGCCCCCCTAGGGGCTCATGCCCGGTCCCTGAACCTGCTGCTGTGCTGAGGAACGTTTCCTTGGACTTACTTTCCACCCTAAACACTTTGGTGGCTGCAATTCAGCAGCGACTCCCCACTCCTCCTGCCCCTGCTCCGGTGCAGAGTCCAAGGCCTCCTCGGCAACAACTGACACCGTCTCATAAGGCCCCCTGCCTGTTACCCCTTGGGCATTGCCATGGGGTCTGCCCCCTGTGATTTAGGAGCCAGCTCAAACCGATACTGACACCGATACCGACACTCGCATGGATTAGTTTGATGACTGCAATCCTGCGCATGGGGAACCTGTGCATGTCCATGCAACTGCCAGGGCCTCTCTCCCGGACGAAATTGGCTCTTTCCCTTCTATCATCTTGAAGGCTACCAAACTCTTCAGCCTGGTACCAGAAGAGAAGAAAATGAAGGGTGCCGTGAGTCTACCGGGAGAGCACAGGGCAAAAGCTATATCTCACAGTATGCACTGTAGATTAGGGGAGATTCCTGAGGAAATGCTAGCATATAACAGAAACAGGGTACATAGCAAGCTGATCTGAGTTGACAGATATTTACAGGAACAGCAAGGGCATGATTTGTGGCTGTAAGTAAAGAGACCGAGAGAAAGCAAGGACAAGCAAATCTACTGAGCAACACGGGTTGATCAGAATACAAGGTTTACTGGAATATGATAAGGGGTGTCCATGGTTTAGGGAAAGCCCCTGGGATCGGTACTGACAGATTACTCTTAACTGTCATACAGCAGTGTCCGTGTCATGAGTTAGGTGTGCCGAAAAGACTGTTCTCGGTGCAAGGGTAAAACTGCAGACCATATACTGAGGTAGGTAAGACTCTTAGGACCACAGCAAGCTCTTGGTCTATCTGGCATAAATGGAGAAGGAGACCGCCTCAAAGCATTTCAGGTCTTCCAAGATGGCCGTGGGTTGAGTCTCTTTGAACCTTCAGGCACTGCTCTAGCGCTTTTCCAAGATGGCACCCGGAACTCTGGGGAATCACTTTGAGGTCCTATTCATGAGGAACAACAACAGTAAGGTAACTGCATCTCTTCTTTCCTCTCAAGCCCCAACGCTGTGCTTGTTTACCCTGCTCCCACCTTCTTGCTATTGCTCTGCTTTGTTTTGGCTCCTCCTCTCCTTGCCATTAGGCACTCTCCCTCCGAGCTGCTCGGCATTGCTCTCGGTTCTCTGGAGCCTTTTTTCCCCTGGTTTCCCATTCTCGGGTTGCCTCTCTTCTTACTCTTCGTTCCCACCTACCTTGTCTGTTTTCCAACTTGGGCTTGATTTAATCTTCACCGCCCGCGGCTGACGAATCTTCATTGTTTTCCAATTGTGCTTCCTGCATTTCACCATACCTCCCTTTGGAAATCGACCTCTGAGGAATTACAACTGGCAAGGACTCTGTTGTTTTTCCCCTTCACTGGGGTTTTTCCCTTTTTGGGGGCTTGGCCCTTACAGTTCCCGTTGTAGCCTTTGTTGCTGCAGGGCTCATAGGAAACAGTGAAGGACGGTACTGCTGCTGCCAATCATCCTACCCAAGGACTTCCCTACATTGGACAACCGATCAGTTTCGCTACTGTATCAATTGGTCCTGATGGACTCCAACAGACTAGGGGAAGGAAACACAAGTCTTTCCCTTATCTGATCTGAACGGAGATCAACCCGGGGGTCACACTGTAAACGGAGGGACGAGGTGGCTTCAGCAAGTGTCATGGCTCTTAAGCGAGTGGGGTCTCTCAAATCAATCTCTTTCTATGGCTGCCAACTCAGTGTCAGACGTTTGCCAGCGGGAATCCTCAGCCAAGGATCCTGGGGATGCCTTCCCACTCTCCTGGGAGTACCTCTTCCTGTAAGTTTTCCCACCGATTCCACTGTTGCTACATGTGATCAACACACTCTGATGTTGCCATTGCAAGTTGATCCTCATTGCACCAGCGTAGCCAAGGCAGATCTGGTATCCAGACCTTCTCCATCTGTCAGTGGTCCTGACCATCAAGCTGCCTCCACTTCCTGACCTCTCCAGAGAAGAATTATCAATCATACACCAGGACCCAGCATCGCTGAGCCTCACAGATTGGCTCCTGCCACCTTAGAATTTGGACACTATTCAAAGCTTTTGGAATGCAAGAAGATCCTGGCCAAAGCCAGGGCTCCCTCTACGTTGACTTGCTAAAAGCCCAAATGGAAGCGCTTTCCAGAGTGGTGCTGGCTGCAAAAGATTTTGCTGCTGTGCCTGTGCGTAACTGTACCGCAGTTCCTTGATGTGGCAGGATTTTATCATTGTGCTACACGAAGCTATAACCATTATACTTGTATATCAGGCCTCAGAATCCTCCATCTTGCCTTGATCTGAGGGCTCCTGCTCTCAGCTCCTCTGACATGCCCCCACCCTGCCTTGGGCAGACTAAGCCAAGGCACAGTAATGAGCCACAAGGACCATGTTGGCAATATTCTCCTTATTTCAGCAAATGGTACAGTATTGCCATATATAGTATGATTTAGTTGTTTAAGCCAAAGCTGCTTACCAACATTGTTACGCAATGTACTCTGCATGTAACCGCAAGGCTTCTTCAGAAACGAGCTACTTTCAGTATTACAAGATATCTGCCATGTTCGAGAAAGTCACACCTGCCATTGTGAAAATGCTATAACCTATTAGTGATTTGCTTATGATATGCTATATAACCTACGTTCTGAGGCCAGCCCCCTCACGGCTCTGTGTGACAGCTGCCTGCCACTTGTCATTCTATAATTTCCTAATTATTAGCTGATATCTCTGTATGCTCTTTATTTTCTATCTAATGCAAGAAGCTTGGTTTATCCATTAGTTTGGTGTCTAGTCTACTTATTACTGCACGCTGCGGCGACCGTTGGGAGGGTCCCGCTTTGGCTACCATAGAATGGAGCCACTGACCCCTCTCGCCCGACTGTGCTGCGAGTGAGTTCTCTGTGGGTTGCTGAGGGGAAACCATGACCACAAGGCCCACACTGAATCGGCCTTTATCATACTTAGGTCTCCTAATGGATGAAGCGCGCCTGTTGACTCTGAAGATGCTGATTTGTTGTGGTTGAGTTGCCAGCCCACAGATGATCTCCAGTGCTGCACTGCTGTGAACCGCCTCCCCGCCAGCTGATGTGTAAAAACATCTACTTCTATTTTCTGTCTCTGTTCTTACAAGCATATAACTGTCATTTGCGTTTTTTTTTTCCAACCACTATGTGATGTTAGGTTGATTTGACATTTAACTGATACTATCTCTCTCCCCAAGGGGAATCAATTGGCTTCCCTGTGTTCATTTACATGCGTGACATCTGCAGTGTCCAGCTGCCCTCCTAATGTCTTGTGCTCTGTCCGATGTCTTGCGCTCTATCGTCATTGTGTGCGTCATGCTTGTTATATGTAGAGCTTGTTTGCTGCAGTGCCAAGGTATATGCTCGGTAGAGTGCACATGATTGAATTGGTGCCTCAGGCTTTCCTGGGCATACTTATTATTATTGCCACCATTGAGAGATCACTAGGGTTACAGGGTTACAAGTATGAGTACAGTGGTCTTGGCAGACAAGTATTTACTCATTCTATGATTTCATTTCCTGTTAAAGTCTGCTTCGAGGATGCCCAGTCAGTGCCTTGAAGATACTTCCTCTTTCTCACTGCAGCACTCTGCAGACGCGAAAGCCCTGGAAGGGCTGCCTGCCAAGGCCCACAACTTCCTCTTTTTCACTTATTGTGCATCTGCACATTTTAGAGGGGCTTTCATGCAAACCACTTGGCTACTGGGAATGGCAGAAGTTTATATTTGTCACTGTCCTGTGGGTCATACTGCCCCCATCCAATGACAGTTCTCTCCCTAATCCCTGCCTCTGGTAGCCATCTTCAGATTTTTACTGCACGGTTCAGTTTTGGGAATCCTTGAGTTGCTCTCAGAGCTATTTTGTGTTTTTTTTTTTCCCCCCAAAATGTTGTGGAAAAGTTCTATTTGTGTTCCATCAGAGCCTGTGTGCTGCTGTCTTCATCGGCCAACAACTGGGATCCGTTATCGGTGAAGTTGTGCGCCCCACAATGGCAGTTGTTCAGGCCCTGCATCCAATGGGGGCTAAGGAACTTTTTTGTGGAGGCCAAACATCAGAAGTGTCTGTACTGCCTGCACCTGGACCACAACGAGGATGGGTCCGAGATATGGCTGGGCTTCTCGAAGAAAGACTGGTATAGCAGGCTGATGGCATGGCTCAAGTCGAGCAAGGCCTCTGACCCGTGCTTCGTGCCGGGTCATGCCTCACCCAAGACTAGTCGGTCCAAGGAGCCGTCTCCCTCCAAAAGGAGAACAAAGTCTTTTGGAGACACCCCATCCATGGGGGTCCAAGATAAGGCCAAGAAACCGCAGGGCTGATTCCGCTGGGTTCGCTGCTGATGCGGGTCCCAGGTCGGATGGACAGCGATCACTGTCCGGCTCATTAGCCAGCCTGCCATCAAGTTCCTCCTCAAAGAAGTCCTCCACCCGGCCAAGTTATGGGACAAATCGGAGAAACCGAGGCCGGAGGAAGAGAAGCCCTCACAGCAGGCTCATCAGGCGCTGACGAAAGTCTATGTTGACCACTTAGACATTCTCTAGAGCTATGGCGGGTGGTACTGACTCGACGAGGGTGGTCCCTACTCTGCAGAGGGTATCCCCGCCTCCCAGGCATGACACAGCTGGCGAGGCAGTGGCAAAGGCTGCGGGCATGCCCTGGAGGGGGAAAAGCACTGGCCCAGGACCTGGCCCTCAGGAGGGGAAAAGGCATGTGGGGGGGTCCCAAAACAGCCCCCCAAGGCTTACGTATGGCCATCTCATCCACGGACGACGACCAAGCATCCGTCCATACATTTCACGAGGAAGATGGCGGCGCAAGGCCTAGTGCTTCACCATTCCCTCCACATCCGATGGACATATCCTTGGACATCCTGTCGACTCTCCACATCTTCGTGACAAATCCAGTAGAGGCTGCCTCCAGCACCGGTTGTACCAAGAGAAAGCGTTATCCGCTGCTGCATCAGCCTCCTCCACTGCATCGGGACCAGACTCCACCAGCGGACCAGGATACACACACAGACACTGGTACGGAGACGGCCACAGAAACCGACGAAGATGTGGACTTCGTCCTGGCAGATGATGAATCACTGCACCTGGATGCCCCACATAGAGCCTCTCCACCAGACGAGGTGGTCTTCCACTCTATCTCCTGGTCCTCTGAGCTGTTTCAGCTGGTGCCCAAGGAAACAAAGGAGGGCTTCCTATATCAATGACAGGAGTCCAAGAGGAAGATTATCATGGCGGTACCCTTCCTCGATGAAATTTGGGAGGAAGGCCTAGCCCTCGTGAAAAACCCTTCCACGGCTCCAACCAAACAAACTGGGTTGGAGAAGAAGTACAGGGTGTTGGACTTCACACCCAAGTGCTTGAGGTCACAACCGTTGCTGGACTCAGTAGTGTCGGCCGCCGCAAGGAAACGTTAAGCCAACCTCGCCTCCGCATCATCAGTTCCCTCGGACAACGAAGGGAAGAAGATGGAAGCCATGGGGAAGAGAGTCAGCTACATAGCGGCATCCACAATCAAGGCGGCTAATGCTCTGGCCATCTTGTCCCGATACAACTGGGAGCTTTGGTACAAGCTGGGCCCTATCCTGGAATTCCTCCCAGACAGCAAGAAAACAGAGGCTCTCACCCTCTTTCAGGAAGGGTAGCTGGCGTTGGACCATGCCATTACGGTGGCAGTGGACATCGCTGATGCAGGTTCCGACAGATGGGAAACTGTGTGCCTTCATCGGCAGGGATGGTTGAAAGCCACAAACCTTCGCCTGGACGTTTATGCGAAGGTGCTCGACATACATTTCGACTGCAAAAATCTGTTCGGGGAGGCAGACAACGAATCTCTTCAAGCCATAAAGATAGACATGGAGACAGCAGTTCCCTTGGCACTCTGCAACAGCATTGCTCGTTGTCGTTTCGCTCCTCCAGTGGCAAATCGAGCAGATCATCCAAGGGATATTTCACATCAGCCAACCTCCCCAATACCCCAAGCCGGAAGCTTACATGGGTTGCTCCCAGGCCTACGGTAGTAGAGATCAGTGTTGCCATCGGCCACAGGGCAGGGCCCCGGCGCCCAAGCAAACCTGAACCGGCCAAGACATCGGGCTCCCACTCATGCACCTCAGTGGGAGGCTGGCTGACTAGGCTCATCAGCGAGTGGAAAAAGAACACCACTGACAGATGGGTGCTGGATGCTCTCACCCAGGGACACACCTTGGAGTTCCATTGCAGGTGTCCCCGTATTCCACTGGTTCCCCGTTGGGAGCAGCCCATCCCTCAGCTCCTGGAAGAAGTGCGAGCCATGTTACGGAAAGGTGTGATAGACCTCATTCCCCAACGGCTTTGTGCCTCCGGAGTCTATTCCAGATACTTTCTGGTCAGAAAGAAGATGGGGTGTGGAGGGAGGGGGAGGTGGGGTTGGAGACCCATCCTGGACCTGTGCCATCTAAATGGGTACCTGAAATCCGGTCACGTTGCAGGACGTGCTCGGCCGACTTTAGGAAGGGGACTTCTTGACGTCGTTTGACCTAGAGGATGCGTACTTCCATGTCCCCATCCACAGGAAACATCGGAGGTTCCTACAGTTCGTGGCACAAGGACAACATTACCAGTTCAAGGGCCCTCCTTTTGGCTTAGTCTGTTCCCAGGGTGTTCACGAAATGCAAGGCCCCCGATCACGGCCCAGGGAGTACACGTATAATAATACCTGGATGATTGGCTGATACGAGCTCGCTCCCGGGAACTGGCAGACAAGCACACAGACACCGAATGGCTACTGACGGAGCTGGGGTTGTCAAACTATCTGAATGTCCTGCTTAATGCCATCGCAGAACCCACAGTTCCTCTGTGCCAGACTCAACACATTGGTTTGCCTGGCATCCCCATCGGAGGAGAGACTAGCAGCCATTTAAGGGAATATACAACAGCGATCGTCAGTGAAGATGGCCATAGTTCAGGCCACCAAATCTTTGCTGGGCATGATGCCATCCTGCAACTATCTTGTCCGTCTCTGCAGGTTGCAGATGCGACCCCTACAGGAATTCTTGGATGCATGTTGAATAAAGGTGTCTGGGAATTTTGCAGACAAGATATCCCCACCCCCAATGATGAGTTCCGGCCGGCGACAGGGTGGTGGTGGTGGTGGGGGGGGGTGTACACTCCCACATTGCCCAGGGGAAGGGGATTTCAAATCCCACCATACCAGGAGACAGTGACCAGAGACACCTCTCTGGAAGGTTGAGGAGCTCACACCGGAAGTCTGCACGCCAGAGGTCTGTGGCTTCTGGAGGAGAAGGATCTGCACAGTTACAGGCAGTGTTCTGGGCCCTCAAGTATTTCCTACAGTCTCTGAGAGGCAAAGTGGTGAGTAACTTCACAGACAACACCACCGTCCTGTTCTACATCAGGAAACAGTGTGGGGGCACCCAATCCCCAGTGCTCGCCAAGGAAGCTCAGGATTTGTGGCATTGGACCATCAGACAGGGAATGTTCTTCATCCCGTTCCTCCTGGCAGGCGCCCAGAACACCATTGCCAACTCACTATGCAGGGAGCTGCGCTCCTGCCACGAGTGCGAACTTCGTCAGGATCAGGTGGACCGTCTGTTCGTCAAATGGTGCAGACTTCCGATTGATCGCTTTGCCACAGTGCCAAACTCAAAATGCCAGAAGTTTGGCAGCAGATTCCACCAACCGCGTTCTCCTTCCCGTGGGAAGCTCTATTTCTGTACGCCTTCCCTCCTTCCCGTGGGAAGCTCTATTTCTGTACGCCTTCCCTCCTTCCCGTGGGAAGCTCTATTTCTGTACGCCTTCCCTCTGTTTCATCTCCTGCCACGTGTGATAACACACTCAGTGTCAGTTCAAGATGATATTCATGGTCCCGCCGAGGCAGATTTGGTATCTGGACCTACTCAGCCTGTCAGTGTTGTTTCCAGTCAAGTTGCTGATACTTCTGGATCTGCTCACTAGGGAGAGAGGCACAATCCTTCATCACAACCTAGGATCGCTGAACCTGGAGGCATGGCTCCTGCAGCCTCAGGGTTGGAGGCTTTGAGCACCCTGCAGGGAGTGCCTCGCCAAAGCCAGAGTGTCATTGAGTCTAAAATGCTAAAGCCATAAGTGGAAGCGTTTTGCTAGGTGGTGCCGGTCGCAGAAGATTACCCCTCTGAAGATCATGGCCCCACAGATACTCCCATACTTGCTTTCCTTGGCAAAAGATGGTCTGGCTCGCACATCGGTCAAGGTACACCTGGCGGCCATCACACCCTGCACCAGATCCCCGTGAAGATTCTTGCTGTGGCCCCACAGACTGGTCAAGGAGTTTCTCAAGGTGCTTTTTCGACCTTTCCCACCGGTGAAGGCGACTGCCCCGGCATGGGAACTCAACATAGTCCTGACAAATATGTAAAAATCTATATTACTCTGTCTAAATATATTCAATGACATAGTTCCTTTTGGCGCTTTTGCAATTAGACACACCTAGTACGTGTGAAGGTGGGAAGCTGTTGTGGACACCCCCACTGTATACATTTGTACTACCTGTCCTCTTGCACACAGTCCCCTAAAAAAGAGGACTCTACAGCTCTATTCTTGTATACCGCATCACCTCAGCCAGACAAGTGGGGGAGATGCAGGCCTTATCCTGCAAGCAGCCGTATCTGACTTTCCATGAATTGTGGGTGGTACTGCGTATGCACCCCACTTTCATACTAAAGGTTCTGTCGAAATTCCACCTCACGAGCCTATGTGTAACTCTCACCTGGTATCCACGGGGACGTCACTCAGCCTGTCCTGACCTCTTACAACCTCAAACCCTTCCCTGGAGTCTACTCGACTGGAGACTGGGCCTGAAACACAGGATTGGTAGAGTTTAACTCCCTATTGTCTCTGTGTGCTTAAACCCCTTCTTCCCCGGAGTCCAACCCTTCCCTTTGATCCACAGCTCACCTTGTCTTCTTGGAAAGTGTGCTCTCCATCCTGCTTTCAGCCCAGGGGCGCGTTGATTGATGCAGGCTGTTTGCTGCCTAGTTACTTCACTGGCAAGAGTCCGACAGGTAAGTATGAGTTCCTCTCCTTCCTTAGATGATTGCCGGCGTCCGGGGATGGCGAAGTGCTGCTGAGATGAGTAGCGCTGAAAGTGAGTGAGAGCGCGATGCAACCCTTTCGTATTTGTATTGAACTGAGTTCTTTTTCTGTGCCTTTTAGGTGCCGCAACGTTTTCAGCGTGGATGCCGGTTATGAAGAAGAAATGCAGTGAGTATGTGTGGTATGCAGTGCCTCTAGATGTTTCCACGCTAACCTGGAGTGTCTTTTCCCTCTTGCAGATGGATGAGAAGTTCTGGGGACAGAGTTCCCCCAGAGCGGCTGGGATTCAGGTAAGCGTTTGAAGCTAGTACAGTCTTTAAAAATAAGCGAAGACTTGCTGAATGCTTACTAATGCCTTTTTTCTGTTCTTTTCCCTTTTCCTTAGGAAGCGGCGTGCTGGGATGGGAATGACACCGCCGAAGATGCCCGCAGAACAGAAGGAGCGTTGACTGATGGGCAGAAGCGCTGCAAGGTAAGGCTGTTCCTAGCGGTGTTCTTGTTCTTGCAGGAGCTAAGCGCAGAAGAAAGATGCAGGCCCATCAGAACACGATGGGTGCAGAAAACACAAGCATGTTTCTAAGCCTGGGCGTGGCTTAAATAGTCTCTGGGTATCCCAGGTGTCTCTGGGCTGAACCACACCCAAAAGACTAGACTGCACATGCAGTTCTGGGAACCGAAATATGTGGGGGCATCCATCTTGTCCCCATCAATGCACTAGAAGTCTAATCCCCAATGTTATCCTATGGGAGTGAGTGAGTCTGGTGCCACAAGCGCCAAGTCTGACTCCAAGTGGGTCTTTGGAGGGATGGAGAGGCCCTTGAGGGCCATGTAGGTGATTGTGGCCTGGCTCCAGCCTGACATCTTGGAGGGCTGGGGACATGAGGGGCAGAAATCATGACACTATGGTGGTGCCTGTTTTATCCCCATACCCTTCACTGGCAGAGAGGACCTTGCTTGTGCTTTGGAGTGTGATGTGGCACGCACAAAGAGTTTTTGGAAGACTTTTCAATTGTTTGTGAACTTTGGTCCTGTGAACCATGAGAAGGCCTTGTCCAAGGCTTCCATCTCGAGATGGCTCTCCTGCTGCATCATGCACTGTCATCAGCTGGCTAACCAGCCTTTGGCGGGCCATCCGAGAGCCTGCTCACCCAGAGCAATCTCTACGACGACGGCGTTCCTATCTGGTGTGCACCTGCTCGACATCTGCAGTGTAATGTGGTACTGCTGTGTGTGCATTTGTTATTCATGAGTATGTGAATCCATGGCAGGTCCCATGCTGGAGAAGGTTTAAGTTACTTAGCTGGAACTATTGTTTTCCAGCATGGGTCTGGAATGGATTCACATGTGAACCCTCCCTCTGGCCCCTCTGCAGCCCTTCTTGGTCATGCTGGCACTTGACGTGCTTACCAAATCTGAAGATGGCTGCCAGAGGCGGGGCTTAGGGAGAGAACAGTCATTGCATGGAGGCGGTATGACCCAGAGGACAGTGATTAGTTTAGAGGAGAAATCCAGTTTTAAAGTGCAACTTTTTTTATTTCTTTTTTTTTTTTTTGGCCGACGATTCCCAACCTGACAGGGAATATTCATGAGCATGTGAATCCATGCCAGACCCATGCTGAAGAACAATAGTTACAGGTCAGTAACTTAAACCATCGATTTCTGGTATTGACAAAAAGGCAGGGGACATGTGTCTCAGTTCAGTGCGTTTAATATTGATTGCACCTGTGTGCACCGCCAAATGAACCACAATTTATGACCTTGGTTGGTTTCAGGATTTGCATAGATTCTGATGCCCATGTCCTTCACTGGTAATTAAGAGTTATTTTTCAGTGTGCCATCGCTGTACAATTATTGTGCATTCTGTGGGCTGCTGTTTTTATGGGCGCAGTCGGTTGTGTGATCTTAAAATGTTCACCATCACTGACTTAATTTTGCCTTTGTCCATTCCGTGGCTTCCTGTTTCCAATCACTCAAAAGGGCCACTGTGGTACGCTATTACCACACATGTCCTTGACCTACTCCAGACATCTTTAAATTTCTGCCTGCAGGCTTACCTTGTTTTGGGGATTTCCGTATTTTCTGTTACTTGCCATTTTGGTTGGTGGATTGACTTGTTTTATATTTTCATTTATTGTGGATGTTGTCAAGATTTTGTGGGTGCCTTTACCAGCACCCTTTCCAATCTACAAACTAACTAGTGCACATACATACCTACATGACAAAAAATAAATGATAATTGTAACAACGTTTTAGTGTTTGCCCCTTCCCCCCCTCATTACTTTACTACAACACTCAGGCTAATGACGCTTTGCCATTCAGGAATTAAATACCAAATGTCTGTGCTGGGCTAAACCTGAAGCACTTCCTCTGGTACATCTTGTGTTTTACTTTCTTTATATTCAGCCAACCACAATCAAACCTTGCTTGCTCCTGCGTGACCCCCTGTGCCGCTTCCTTTGTGTAGTAAATGCCAATTAAGTTGTTTGCACCACCCCTCTTGGCCGACACTACCTGCAGGTCCACCTCCCTTTTTGTGTCTACCCACTCTTTTCATTCCTAGGCTTAGCCATGGGCTCTGAGACAATACACCACCTACACCTGCAGTAGAGACCAATGCCGTCTTCATGTATTCATCGTATGGGTTTTTCATTGTAAATATTTTAAAGATTGGAATTTCTTTTTCTTGATTTCAAAAGGAGTTTCAGTGGCAATTTGAGGGCTCATTTGACACTGATCATCATGTTGTCTTGCGCGGGGAACAAATACTCTAAGGTGTCTGATGGTCATTGGTCTGCCTATTTCACCTGGTATAAGGAATCAACCAACAGATAACACAGCAGTCAGTTTAGATCACTTGAGAATACTCAGGCTAAGCTAGAGAAAGAATTAGAACAAGACAAGCAGTCCTTTAGGGCCGGCCAGCCGGCCAAACAGTAAGCACGCTCTGAGGCCTCTACCCAAGTGTTTCAACAGACACCATCAAGGGCACCCCTTCAGAAGCACCTATAGCGCCACCTGTAGACCTGTTAGATGAACTACCACCATACCTGCCTCCCATGATTACATCACACCGCCTCCACTAGACCCACGCCACTCCAGCTGATCCACGCCCAGCTACACCCAAGCCCAGCCACCGCCTCCCCACCACCCCATGTGTATAGGCGCCATACCCATGTCCAATAAATAAAAATAAATGCAGCATGCTTAAACAAGACTGCCTCGAACTACCGGGGACGCCTGGGTAGTATTTGCCAACCCTATACTAAACATCCTCCTCTTTTTGGCCTAAGGCCACCAGCCACAACCGGCTTTTGAACACCCATTTCTGCCAGACCAACAGCCACTGTCGGGGCAACCTTTCTGTAGGTATTGTAAACAGACTGGGCATCTCATTCAGCAATGTCCTACCAAACCTGCCAGGCCACCGCGATATGGTCCCACTACTGCTCTAAATGATTTTATTCCCATTGGCAATTTTAATCTCTATCCTCCATCCCCCACCACCACCCCTCCACCTCCTCCTAACAGGGGCTACCAAGGGATGCATATCTCCTATGGCCCACAATGACATTGCCAGAGGGACCCTGCCATGCTGCTTTGCTCCTGCTGGACCAGTCAGGTCCTTATCTCAAACGGTGACATTGAAGGAAAAGGTACGATTTTTTTTAATTGATACTGGTGCTTGTCGCGCCACACTATGAGCTGCTGAATTTCCACATGTTAATGTTCCAAAAGAAATTGTTAATGGCACCACCATTCCATACTGGTGTCAAATGGATTATCTGTTTCTATTGGTACCATCACTGAACATCCTGCCTTTCTATTGAACCCCTGCTCACCTGCTAATTTGTTCGGTAATGATCTGCTATGCAAAATGCATTGTACCATTTATTGTTCTCCTGATAGTATTTATCTAGAGGTTCCACAATCTAGATGAGCTGAATGTATATTTCAAATGGATTGTCCTTTCATGTATTCCTGATCTTTGATATTCGATATCCAGCTTCAGCTGCTTCGTAAAGTATTTTTCGTCAGAGGGCGCTGTGCATCGATGCAGTCGACTCGATGTCCTTCGTGGGTGATGTTATTTAAGGTGTATATATAGCACGCGTAGCGCCAGTTGGCTTCAGATCTGTTTTTCCGAGTAAGCTTATGCTTCGAGAACTATGGTGCGTTTTTATTGTTCATTCCCAAAAATGTCTTTATCTTCGACACCTTACCCCTAATACTGGGTTCTAGAAGTGTCCAGACTGTGGCTCCAAGATGTCGATAACCGACCCACATCAAGTATGCTTGTGGTGTCTCTGGGTGGATCGAAAGGGGAAATTGGCGGTAGGTAGAAACTGTGGCCCCCACTACTCCTCATCGCCGGCGCGGAAGTCGAAGAGGCACCACAAGTCGCCCACTTCGACTTCTTCGTCAGACTCCTCTCTTGAGAGAGCTATTTTTTATTTTTTTTTATTTTATATAGTTTTACAAACTTAAAAAAAAAAGGTTGAAAAATCAACACAAGTAACAAGAAGGAAACAAGAAGAGCATAAAAAAAGAGCGCAAAAAGCATTTAGTTCATCTACAAAAAGTCATTGTACGTTGGTCTCAATTTAAGAATCCATGGTCGTTTAAACCTGACAATCAATCCTGGGCTTAATCAGCTCTTCTTGAATCATGATTGTCGAACAATCTCTTTTCTAGTGCTTCCAAAAAGAAGACCAAAGCGTATACTAAATGCACGTCGACTCCCTCAGACATCCTTTTCCACCAGCAATCACCAAATATGGAGGGTCTTTTGGTCAGCACGTTGCCCATGAGAGTTGTCCTTAGCTCGGCTAGTTTAGAGCAATAGAGGATCAAGTGTTTTAATGTCTCATTTTTGCTTCCACAGAATCTACATGAGTATATTCGCTTTGGGGGAGATAGCCAGAAGTTCTGCACTTCCTTTGTTAAAAATTAGTTAATTCGGAATTTCATGAAGATCTTTCTCTTACTGGTGCATGGGAATAGTTCTAGGTATTTTGAGACCGTACCGTGGGCCCTAGCTTCCAGAGCAGCAAGGTTCATACAGCGATGGGCATTTCAAGTATCGCCTGTTTCGCACCAATCTGCTTCCCACAATTTCTTTTTCACTTTGTTTGGATTCTGTAACAACGTTTCCTTGTCCAGATTCAGCTGTTCTAGTACAGTCATACACCTACCCTCCCACACTTCCTGTATCGAGTTTGCTACTACGCTTTCTCCGGTATGTCTCAGGATATCAAATTGCTGGAGATGTTCAGTACCGATGATCTTCCTATATAAGGCCAAGGTGTTCCAAGTTACCATAGCATTAATAGACATCAGGCCCAATTCCTATTTGAAACAGGCATTCGGAGTCCCTTTTGGGACCTGCAATATTCGATTCCAATATAAGTTTTCGCACCATGACCATGTCGCATGCGAACATCCTAGCATGGTCTCAGCTCCCAAGATTAAGGATGGCACAACCTTGGCTTTGTAGTATTCAAGTGCTGGTTTTATGGAAAACTTTCCACATTTTTTGTTTATCATTGCGCCTTGAACGGCCAGGAGTTTGCATTTTATTTTGATCTTTTGGATCATTGGTTCTTCATTTATATGGGCACTAAGTTAGACACCTAAATACAGGATCTGGTAGACACAATTGATTGGCTTGCCACCAGTGACCCATTTCAGCGTCTTCTTTGTGGTTTGTTTGGCTCCGATTAAGTTTTGAAACACAAGGATTTCTGTTTTAGTTGCATTTATCACCAAACTGTTTCTGGCAGTGTATAATTCCAGTGCCCTCAGTTTTCGTTGTAAGCCGACTGGGGTTACGTCGATCAAAACTATATCATCCGCATATAAGATGTGCCCAACATGGGTTCCATTTAGCTTTGGCGAAAAAGCTCTTACTTCGCCTAGGTCCGTCTGGACAACAGAAATATAAAAGCTAAATAAAGTGGCTCCCAAAGGACACCCCTGTTTTACTCCCCTTGAAGTCTTGATAGCCGTAGACCGTGATCCTTTGTGATCTAATCTAATTTTAACAGAGGTCTCTGAGTACAATTCTTGGATGGCTTTTATGAGGCTAGGTGGGCACCTGTGTACAGCTAGTTTAGACCAGAGTAATTCTCGGTCGACTCTGTCGAACACATGTGCCAAGTCGACAAAGGCCAAATATATCTTTGTTTTGGTCTTTATGGCCTCCATTTTTAAGATGTTAAGTATAAACAGATTGAGCGAACAGCCAACTCCCTTTATGAATCCAGTTTGACGGATATCCAATGCGTCTATGTCTCTGATCCAAGTTGTTAGATGGTTCAAGACTTGAGTTGCAAATATTTTTCCGATTATGTCAAGCAACGCAATCGGTCTAAAGTTTGTTGGATCAGATTGCAGAACTTTTTTAAAAATGGGAACAATCACGGCACTTTTTCCATGTTTTCGTAGTTCTTCATTCTCATATGATATTTAGGAATAAATTGTGACAGAAGTCCGCCCATTCCTCCGGGTTTTGCTTCAGCATCCAGTTGGTAAGACTGTCCGGACCGGGAGTGCTAGACAAACTAAGTTTTCTTATGTTATCTAAGATGTCAGTTTTAGTTATCTGGAAGTCCCATGGGCTGTGATATTCTGGACCTTGGTGCTGAACGTTCCCTTGTTTCTTGAAAAGGTCCGTGTAATGGGCAATCCATTGGGTCTCAGTTACCAAGGATGTTTGCAATGATCCTGGAGTGCACTCTGTGTTATTTATCAGGGACCAGAAGGATTTGGCCTTCTTTTTTGACAATTTGTAGCACCGTTTGGCATATTTTTGTAGGATTTGGTTCCTGTGCCCTCGCAGCCATGCTCTATATGTTACTTTTTACTTTGTTTTGACTCTCCTGGATGTTGCTTTTCAAAGCCTCTCTTAGCAATCTTCTCAGATCTCTTTTTCTGGCGACAATTTCTGGATCATAAACATGCAGGTGTCGAAAGCCTTTTTTTTTTTTTTGCAAGCCAAGATTGTATTCAGAGTATTTCACTAATAGTCTTGGATATTCAATTTGATCCCAAAATTGAGATTCATCACTAGACAGGCATGTAGATGAAATAGCTGTAATATCTTCTCTGTTCAAACAAACTCTATTTCTTCCAGGCAAGCAACTTATCTTTGTGGACCATTGTTCTTTTTCTATACAATCTAGACCAGTGATTTTTTTATCGTTACAAGGTTGTGGTCGCTTTGTTCCATTGGAATAACGACGATGGAGTTTGATGCATAAACATAATCCAGTATGGAAGCTTTGGGACCTTGGGACCAGGTGGCTTGAGGAGGAATATCACATTGGATTGTACCTTTTTAGGAGGGTTCATTCCCTCTCCTCCATTTTGTCAGCCCAGGCACTTATGATTTGATAAGGATCTTTCTTTCTTCTTTTGGTTGTTTTTGTAGCTACATGTCTAACTTTGAGCTGTAGACATTCCATGTTCAGATCTCCACATAGGATTATGTTAGGAGCTGGGCTGTTCTCAACTATGTGGTCAATAGTTTCACAGATTAGTTCAAGGAACTCAGATTCGTCAGTAGCCGTATGGTGCCAATAGACATTTATGATGTGAAGGGTGTTCTTTTCGTATTCCACATGCTCTTTTATTTCTATTACAGCAGACTATGGAGAATGATTTACAGATTTTAGTATTGTCAGGTTTTTAGATTGTTTAACCATTATTAATAGCCCTGACATTGGCCTGCCCAGTTCTTGTTTGATTGCTGTGTTTAGGGCTATTTCGAAACCTGCAGCACAGGGAATGTCTCGAAGCCAGGTTTCCTGCAAACAAATTACATCCGAATTCTCCAGTACTCCGGGGGGTCTCCTGAAGAGGTGATTGAAACCTCTCGTATTCCAAGAGCCAATCTGTATCGATGTAACATTCTTTTCTTTCTGGCGTTACAGGTCATCGGAGCTATTTAATGCCCCGGCGAGCCAACTCTAAGTTTCTTGGACGGTAGAGCCCATTTTCTGCTCTCTCATGTAGCAAAATCCTTTAAAGCTTTTAAATTGTTCTTTAGGATAATTTTGACAGATTTCATGGGACTTTCACAAGGGATCGAAGCCATCGGAAAAGCTGGAGCTAAAAGCACTTTATCTGCAGATGTGTTAAGTACCAGGGATGTCAAGGTTGTACACTCTCGCAGCTTGTCGAGTTTCACATTTGTTTTTTGGCTGTCGATTCCACTTGACCTTTCCCTCCTTAATAATCTTACTTTAGGCGATGTGTTCTCCACACAAACTTCCCTTAAGTCAAAGCCTAGGGAGTTTAGCTCAGAGTCGCAGGTCAAAATCAGGTTGTAGATAATTCTCAATGGAATATGCAGAAACGCTCTGTCGGTAACAGACTCGTCAAAAAATTTGACAATTTTGATATCGTCCGATGATAATGCTCGTAGCTTGGGTATATGTCCTAGCAGTTGGAGAACGTTTCATCAGTTTAAAATGAGTGAGTCCTCAGATCTAAAGATTCTCTCAATCAAGAGACGATTTTTTACTGGTTTGTTAGGTCTCTTGTTCATGTTTACACGATCACCACTAGCTTGGGGTCTTTTGTCAGCTCTCCACTCTTGGCAGGGAAATCCTTGGGGAACAAGGGTCTTTTTCTGAGATTCAGGCGCCCCACCTTTAAAGTTCTTATCTGATTCGGAAAGGGACTTGCAGTTGGATGCGTTTTCTAATCCTTTTGAGGGAGAGAACAGCCCACTGTGGGGTTTATATTCTTCAGAGGGCAATCTTTTTTCTGCAATTGTCATAAAAAATGTTCTTTCTCCTTGATTCAGTTGAGAGTCAGAAGACTTCGAGAGGAGAGGGTCTATGAATGTACATGTATCTTTTTGGCGCCAATCCGAAGGTATGCTGATCTCGGGGATGGTGCACGTTCGGCACTTCAGCTTCAGGGTCGCGAGCAATCTCGGTATCCTCATCATAATCTGTTTCGATGTCAGGCGAACCCATTTCTGAATCCACCTCATGTGTGGATAGATTCGCTAATAATTTGATGATTCGATTGTCATAACTTTTTTGGTTGTTTAATGTTTCAGGAGAATCAACATCTATAGGAAAAGTGTTCTTAACAAGCTTAGATTTAGCAGCAAGAGTTTCAGTGACTATCAATTTGGTCATTTTTTCACTCAATTTAGAATTGTCACATTTAGTGCCTTTAAATTTCGTAGGAATTTATTTGAGTTTTTCACCAAAGCATTTTTGCTACTTTTATATTTTTGTTTTTTTTAGTTTGCCTTGGGACCTTGATGCTTTCAGCTGTTTTTGGCACATCTCCTGGTTTGTGTTTCTCAAAGATAGCAAAATTTGAGCTCGTCAACGCATTACTTTTTTCAGAAACATTTGAAACATCGGGATATGGAGTTATTAAACCCTCAGCATTGGCAGAGGTTGAGGCAATGGCGAGCAGGTCCCCAATAGCGACCGCAGCTACCACGTCTGTAGGAGAACAGGATTTTTCCTTTCTCGACGGAGGGGTCAGAGTTTGATGGGCTCGATGGAGAACGTCAAAGTGGCCCTCTGCCTGGAGGCAAGGCAAGTCTCTCTGATTAAGTCTCGTTTTCACGGAGCCAATCTGCGCTTTCACTCTGAAACATAGGACCTCCTGAGGATTCAATCAGACTATTTAGAGATTTTAATCTGGTTACTGTCTGTGGTTCATGATTACACTCTGTTGGTAGGGCCTTTTGTTGTTGTTGTTTGTGAAATATGACAAGGGCTTCTCTGGCAACTTCTCCAAGGAGACGTTTATCCTCCGAGTTATTTCTCAGGTGGTCTCGCAGTAGTTTGTTCAACATCTCATTTTTTACAAAGCAATTTGATTCTTGTTGTTTCAACTCTTGAACTGCTCCTTCCATATTGATTATCTTTGAGTTAATTAGTGTTAATAGATTATTTTGATCTTTACAAGATTCGTTCAAGTGCTCTGCGTTTTATTAGAGGCGCTACGGTTATGGTTAAAGCAGAGATTATGTTGGGCCGTAGGTGGTTTATAACTTGTTCAACAAGGTTTGCACAAACCTCCCTGTCGCTTTGTAATTGGATTCTTGAGGGAGGCCTTGGCACAGATCGTCAGATTTTTGGGAACTCTCGTTCCATGAATGAGGAGTCTGTCTAACCATCTTCAGTAGAATCTTCGGACGTAGATGGATGCAAGGTACGTCATATATTAACTTTGTCTTTAGGTTTTAAATCTCGATGCAACTCTTTTTCCTTGTTACAGATTTTTTTTTTGTGAGCATGTTAGTGATGGTGTCACAATAGAGTCCAATTTTCTTCGTTTTGTTGGAATGTTAGATTGGCTTGGACTCACAGGGAGATTCGGTTCTAGAGATGAGCGAGTCGAAGACCTTCGGGAGTCCGGGTCTGAATCATTGCGCTTCTCTTGTGCACATGCTATCTGTTTGTTTTTGCAGCGTTTATTTCTTTTTAAGTTTTTCAGTAGCTTGTCCGCCACCATTAGTGAGTTCCTTACATTGTCGGGTTTTGAATCAGGCTCTGAGGCCGTTTACAGGTTGTGGATTTAATCTCGTGGGAATGGAGGCATTCTTAGTAACAGGATTATATTGCAGGCAGTTTACAACAAAACGCCATGCAATAACTTTTAATGACAGTATAAATCTCTCCCCTTTTGAGTTCGCCATAGGGCTATTTTGGGGCTCATTTGCTGCCGTATCAAATGGCAAGTCCGTTAAAAGCAAGTTCTCGCGGCCGCTAAGGGCCATGTGATCTTTATGTGACTCGCAGAGCCAGTCATCCCATTTTTTTCTGTCTTCTTGATTCTGCGGACTTACTAAGGGACACAGCTAAATTGTGGTCAGTTATGTATTCTTCCAGTCGACCATCAAGGTCGAAACTACAAACTGCTTCTTTTGGCTGAGGCGGACTTACATGGGCATAGGAGGCAGTATGTGGAGCATTTAGAAATGTTTTAGCATACTGTTCGCAAGCACAAGTCCTCGTGCACAAATTGTAATTTTTGCTCCTTCAGGTTGTAAAAATAATATCTCAGCAAGAGGTGGCACGGGTGCTTCACTTACATTCTTGGGCGATTGAGAGCCGAGACTCGACGGGGCTATTTCGTCCGGCGCGCTCTGCAGGTCATCTAGCCCACTAGGCTGGAGCGTGTCGGGGCGCCGCGTTCTCCACTCGCCACTGCCATTGTAATCACCGACACCATCATAGTAGGAGTCAAATGGAGATCGTTTAGTCCACGCCAGACCCAGACACACCGTAAGCACTGGAACACTGGGAACACTCAGCTTCACTCTGCCAGGCGGCAGGTTCAAATGGGCAAGGTAAACACTGTAGACAGTCTCCGGTCTGTCACCAGGAAGGCAGGTAGCTGATAGCAGGTAAGCGAGTGAAAATGCACCAGGAACACTCGGCTTCACTCCGAGCTATATCCTGTCCCCCAACGGCCTCCACTTCTGCTGAATGGGAAGCAGTTAGGTTAGAAATGCTAAAAATATTTTAGAAACAAAAACCCTTGACTAGCCATGCTCCTATCGCACCTTCTAAAAATAAAAGCTGGTATGGAAAGAGCTCGAACCAAATCCTGCGTGGCTGGGACAAAGGCCATATCCTCATCGAGAGCCGGCGAGGCCTTGCCATGATGAGATATCATAGAAGGATACTTTGAGCCGTAAGTCGAATAAGTCAAGATCGTGGTGATCACCACCATCGACGCTGGCTGTGCCATGACACCAATGGCACCTTCAACGCCATCGAAGTCTTTTTAGCCGAAAATGACTTCAGTAAAAATATTGATGACGCCTCGAGGGTAGAGTTCAACATTTTTTAAGCCTTCGATGCCCATCCCAGATAATCCTTTCTTGATAAAGGAGTACAAGTCTTATTTCAAATTACTAACCTCGAATTATGAAGAAAATGAGCCATTGGATAATGATGCACCATTTGGGCTACAATATGGTACACCAAATGTGCCTGATAGGTTTTTTTTTAAATTTAGGAGCCAATGCTAAAAGATCTTTATGACAAGTTGCAAACAGCCAGTTGAGTGGACACTTCACCCGAGCTAGAATTTGATAAACATGAAACTGGTCAAGATGCATCATATAGACATTAATATCTAAGGTTGTAGATTGCTTGGGATGGAGTAGACCTACCCTACCCTTCGAGCAGGACCATCTAACAGACATCCTTGATAAGGGTCTGCAAATGTATCTCGTCCATTCCACATCGCTCTTCAAAACAGGGCGACTGCCAATTGGAAGAGGCCGGAGTCCATTCTGGCAGTAAACAAAAACTTGACAAGAAAATACAGTCCATCTTATAGTTATCCCAACTACTTGTCAAAACACCCCACCGCAGAAGGTCTGGTGGTGCAGCCAGCTACGGCAACCTCAAAACGGGCAGCTTACCCAACCATCCCTCCAGATATGGATAACGAGAGAGTAGATGCATGGGCAAGGAAACTATTTTCAGCAGGGTGCATGGCTCTTAAGGCAGCCAACGCCACATGTGCCTTAGCAAACTTTTCATTCACTCTATGGGACTGTATTGCCATGGCAGCTGGGTATATTCCCAAAGGGGAAGAAAGAGACTGGTTCTTGGCTTTTTTAGAGATGGCCAAGAAGCCATGTGCGAGTCTCTTCAGTCAGGTCTGGATTCTGCTGACAGCATCAGCAGAGCCATGGCAACAAGCACTATAATACGCAGATTTGAGTGGTTGAGGAAGTTTGAATTTGTACGGGATGTGCAACCCAGACTCCTTAACATGCCTTTTTTTGGGTTTCACCTTTTTGGCAGCAAGGCTGACAAAAACCTTGAGAAGTTGCAGACAGAGGGGTAGATCTTTTTGCTACTATGCCTCAGTTGGAAGAGCGAGAGGAATTGCTGGTCAAAGTGGCCAAAGAAGATTCCCTCGTGGTGGACGAGGGAGAGTGCAATGTGTGCTAAAGCAGGGGCATCCTTACCAACAGCCACTGCTCCAGCCGCCTGAAAACCTCTCTGAGGTCTTCAGTCACGAAACCCCAGTGGGAGGCAGACTGTCTCAGCATCTGAAAGAATGGCGAGACTTATTCAGATGCTTGGGCATTGGAAACCATAGCCTAAGCTTACTGCATTCCCTTCATTCAGAGACCTCTGAACCTTCCACAGGGGAGACATTCTTTGAGGGTTCCAGATCCAGTCCTTGTGCAGGAAATTCCGACCCTGCTAGAGAAAGGCACAATAGCACCAGTGCCTGTGGCGGAGAGGAACAAAGGATGGTACTCTCCATATTTCCTTATACCCAAGAAGGATGGGGGACTTGGACTTAGATACTTGAGCAAGTTCCTCAGGAAGGACAAGTTCAAGATGGTCACACTTTCTCAGATCTTTCAGGCCCTTCAGCTCCAAGATTAGATGGTGTCATTGGACCTTCAGGATGCTTATTTTCATGTGCCAATCTATCTCAAGCACAGAAGGTACCTGAGATTGGTGGTTCTCATTGTCAGTTTTAAGTTCGGCCTTTCGGGCTGATCTACGCCCGAGGGTTTTCACCAAACTGATGGTGGTGGTGGCAGCGAGTCTCAGGTGAGGGGAGGGGGGATGTGTCACGTCTACCCCTACCTGGATGATTGGCTGATCAGGGCGTGTTCTGCTGAACAAGGAATGGATCATCTCAACATCACCTTCCACTCTCTTCACAGACTGGGATTTTCCTGCAATGACGAAGTCCCGTATGACACTATCTCAAAAGCTCCAATTCATCGGGCCGTGCTGGATACATCCTTTGGAAAGAGCTTGCCACCTGAGGTGAGGGCTCAAGACATTCTGCAGATGGTCTCCAGGTTTCAGAGTGCCCAGCGTCTTCCGGCCTTCGAATTTTTGAGGTTGATCGGCCTCATAGCATCCTGCATTTTTCTGGTGCCAGAGGTTTGTCTGAGGATGAAATCCCTTCAATGGGCTCTCAGAACACAATGGTCTCAATTCTTGGGCAACATGTCAGACCTACTTTAGGTTCCAAGCAGGTTCGCACAGGATCTCCTGTGGTGGGCCTGCGAGGACAACATTCTGAAGGGAGAACCTTTTTGGCAACCACGGCCGCAGAGAATAGTAGTAACGGACGCCTCACTCGCAGGGTAGGGAGACCACGCCAATGAGCTGGCTGTCGGCAGTCGTTGGTCTCCATCGTAGTCCAAACTACACATTAATCTTTTGGAGCTGTGTACGGGGAAAGAAGTCCTGATGACGACTGACAACACAGTGGCCATGTACTACCTTAAGAGAGGCGGTGTAGGGTCACTACCATTGTGCAGAGAGGCAATGTCACTCTGGTGCTAGGCAATTCACAGCAGCGGACACTCTGAGCATGCAGAGCACAGTCTCCCAGGAGGGGGAACTAGGTCAGAAAGTCCTTCAAGAGTTCTTCACCCTTTGGGAAACCCCTCAAGTGGATCTGTTCGCGACCAGTGTCACCCGAAAGCACGAACTGCTGCAGGGAATTTCCCCCAAGAGGAGCTCTAGGGGATGCTTTCGTAGTGGACTGGGAGTTTCCACTCCTGTATGAGTTTCCTCCAGTCCCCATCATTCCTCACGTGATCAGGAGGTTGAGTAAGTTCGGTAAACTCATGATCCTAACTGCCCCGGATTGGGCCAGGAGGAAGTGGTACCTGGACCTTCTGGATATGTCCATCTGCCCTCCAATACGTCTTCCACAAAGAGAGGACCGTCTCTCGCAAGAGGAGGATCGGGTTCTCCAGCCAGAGGTAAAGACTCTCAGCCTTCATGCATAGTTTCTGAGAGGCAGAGATACAAGGATTGGGACCTCCCGGATGACATAAAGGAGATTTTGCTTTCGGCCGGAAGGCCATCAATGAAGTCCTTGTACCGTTGCTGTTGGAACAAATTCTGCAGCTGGTGCAAGGATGAGAATATAGGCCATTTACTATGCAAAACACCAGAGGTGTTTTCTTTTCCACTATACCTAGCCAAACTGTGATTCCAGGTTAGAACAATTAAAGGCTATTTGGTGGTGCTATCCATCTTTAAGCACTTGTCTGAGGAATCTTCATATTTTAAGATCCCACTGGTAACCATTTCTGAAGACACTCACCAATGTGTCCCCCGCGAATCCCCCTTCCCCCATCTCCTTTCCAGGTTCCAGTTTGGGACCTTAATCTGGTGTTGCAATTTCTTGTGTGCACCATTTGAACCTCTACATTCATGTCAATTAAGGTTGCTAACGTTTAAAACCATTTTGTTGACTTCAGCCCGTAGAGTGAGTAAATTGCAGGCACGATCATCTAAACCACCCTTGACAATTTTCCACAAGGATAATGTCATCCTGAGGGTTAAGCCTTCATTTATACCCAAGATCATTTCCGATTTTCATGTAAGACAGAAAATTGTATTGCCCACTTTCTATCCTCCACCTCATCCTGGCAAGGAGGAAGAGGGGTTACACAGATTAGATCCACGTAGAGCGCTAAGCTTCTACATCGCTAGATTATCCAAGCTTCGTATAGATGATCAGCTTTTTATAGACTATGCAGGTCACAAACTGGGTGAGGCTGTGACAAAGCAGACCTTATCCAGATAGATCATTCTAGCTATTTCGAAATGCTACAGACTTGCAGGCAAAGAAATTCCAGAAGGCTTGAGGGCCCATTCCACCAGGGGCTTGGCTACCTCTTTGGCTCTGCAAAGAGGTGTTCCTATGAAAAACATTTGTGAGACAGCTACATGGTCTACTATACACACATTCATGAAGCATTACCTCCTTGATTATTCCCTCAGTCAGGATGGAAGCTTTGGAAAAGCTGTCCTCCACTCGGTTCATGGAAACCACTGAGAAAATTCTTACTCCCTCAACCAAAACAAACACTGCTTTGGGAGTCTATCAAAGATGAGGAATACTGGGGAGGACACAATCCATTCGAAGATCAAGTTAATGACACCTGGTAACGCTCGTGCTACTGGATGTTCCTCCCACCTATTTGTTCCCACCCTCCCAGCTTACCCCCACAGTAGAATTTCCAATGTTATTACAGCTTTTGCTCGTTCAAAGCTTAGTACGGTCAAACACATGGTTATGTGGGTAGTTCTATTAAAAGAAAAAAACAGAACTGAAGCCAACGGGCCCTGCACGTGCGATATATACCTTTGATGACATCACCCTCGAGACGGAGGCCCTCGAGGTACATTGAGTCGACTGCATCGCCCTCTGCCAAAAAATAAATTCTGAAGCTGGTTATCTAATGCTAAAGATGAGGAATACATGGGAGGAACATCCAGTCGAAAGAGTGTTTCCAGGAGTAAGTAACTTGTTTTTTCTCCTCCTAATAGCCCTCGCACCCAGAGTCTCCTTTGCTGCCTCCATCACTCCTCACACCCGCACAAGCTACATGGGTAGAACTCCTTGTGGCCTCATTATCCGTTGCTCTCTGGGCTACACATGCCAATGATGTAGTCCACATTCTCTCTGATAAACCTGTTTGCATCACCCTTAATCCCGAGGTGCCTCTGCCACAAGTCCCTCAGGGTAGGATATCCCCACAAGCAGAGGAAGGTATTAAGCCTGTCATCTCTTCCCTCATCGACCAGGGTATCCTCTACTACACCACCAATACTCCTGATATCCATGAAGGGGACTGGCAAATTCTGTTTTGCGCATGATTTGCACGCCCTTAATAAGGCTGTCATACCATCACGTCCAATTGTCCCAGACCCCCCCTCACAATTCTCTCCTGTATCCTGCCCAATTTGTCACTTGTATTGATCTTGCCTCTGCCTTCTTCTCTGTCCCCATCCACCCCAACTCTCAGTACCGCTTTGCCCTCACGTACAAGGGACGTCAGCTCACCTACATGTCCCTTCCCATGGGCTTTGTTGCCCCCCCCTGCATCCCACTCTTCTCTCAGATTCTGCTGGAAGACCTCCAAGATATCACATTGCTGGGTGGCTCCACTTTAATCCAATAAGTTGATGACCGCCTCCTAGCATCACATTCCTTTATGGACTCCCTCTCAGACTCCAAAGTACTCCTCACTGCCCTAGCAGTTAAAGGTCACAAAGTTAGCAAAACTGCAGCTCTGCCTCCCCACAGTTCGTTACCTGGGACATGATTTTCCCTTGGTGCTAGGCGTCTAGCGCCCTCATGTTTCCTGCATCTTGCAATGTCCCAGGCCCACCACCAAAAGACAGCACTGCTCCTTTTTAGAAATTAGCCATTTTTGTCGCCCCCGGATCCTGGATTATGCCTCTACTGTAGCTCCTATGCAAAAGATGATGCTCCTGGACTCCCAGCCTGACAAACTATCATGGTCTCCGGAAGCTTTTACAGCCTTCTCCAAGATCAAGTCTGCCCTTTCCATTGCCCCCGCTCTCCCTCCCTGATTACTCTAAATTGTTCACCCTGTTCTGTGATGAGAAAGAGGTGTATGCCTTAGGCGTACTCTCACAGAAGCACAGGGACCTACAACGCTGTGTAGCCTATTTTAGCTTAGTTCGACCCTGTAGCCTCTGCCTTTCGCAGATGTCCTGGGTGGTGGCTGCCACTGCCCTTCTCCTCAGGCTTTGCTGTTTGCACCTCCTTTTGAAGTGTTAGAAGCCTTTCAGCTGCCATCAGTATGATCAGCACAAGATGCTGAACTCCTTGCCCTCACAGGGCTTGCACGATCGCCACACAATGCACAGCCGCTAGATACGCCGGTTCATGTTATGACTTTGGTATCTCACATGACTATGGCACCCTCTGGAAACAGAGGTTACCTGACTGGGCAAGGTACCCCCATTTCTAATGCACCCTATTTTAAAGCCCTGCTTAATGCCATTTTGCTACCCACCAAGTTGGCCATTGTGAAATTTAATGCCCACCCTCGGTTCTCTGACCGCATTTTGCAGAGAAATGCATTGCCTGACTGCCATACAAAAAATGCGGCCCTACATGGCCCTCGGGCTCCTGGTTATGTGCCGCTGATCCTCCTATCATTCATTGGCAGACCTCCAAGATGCGGCCCCCAGGCTGAGAAAGGGTGCAGGGAAAGTAAAGGATTTGTTTCTTGCTCTGATCGGCTATGGTGTGATAACACGGGCCAGTTAGTGGCCCCACTGTCCTTATTACCTTATTTAGCACGTGTTGCTCACTCTGTGCCTTGTTCAAGCAAGGGACAGATTACCTCAGAGGTCCAGAGATATCAGTTTTCTCCTAGGTTCTCCTCCATTGTTCAGAAATACTGTGCTCACTGTCTAACATGTCTCTCGTTCAACCCTGGGAAACCTGTGAAAACAACTCCAGGGGCACATGAAGTCCCCTATGGCCACTTTGTGAATCTCCAAATCGATTTCATTAGCATGACCGAATGTGCCTCCTTCGAGTAGGTCCTTGTGGTCATTGATACGTTTTCTGGATGGACTGAGGCCTACCCCTGTAAATATGCTGATTCCATTACAGTGGCAAGGAAACAGCTCAAAGAGTTCATCCCACGTTTTAGCCTCCCAGTTTCTATAAACTCTGATAGGGGAACTCACTCCACAGGACAAATTATACAGAACGTTTGCAATGCCCTAGACATCCTACAGAATTTTCACAGCTCATATCACCTGCAATTGGTAGGGGCAGCGGAATGCTGAAATTTCGCCCGAAAAACCGCTTTGCCAAAGTGTGCCATGAAACAGGCCTAAGTTGGCCTGATGCCCTCTCTCTTGTAATCATGTACATAAGGAATGCTGTTAATAGAGTACACAGCCTCCCCCAGAAGAGATTCTCATGGATAGGCCCATGCGCATGTCAGTTACTCTGCCACCTTCTCCTGATCTGTGATTTACAACGGAATGATGATCTTGTTGCTTCCTATTTCAAAAGACTAATGCTCGTTGTCAGGTCTCACCCAGCAAATCCAAGAAGTTCTGCCACGACCGACTGTGCCATAGTCTCCTGCCTTGGGACTGGGTGATTTTAAAAGTGCATCAGCGAAAATCATCCCTCGACCCTCGCTGGAAGGGACCTTTCCAGGTCCTGCTGACAACCCACACTGTGGTCCGCTGTAAAGGCCATGACTCCAGGGTCCACGCCATCTGGTGTGTAAAACAGTGCCTCCGATCGACTGCGCAGAACAGCGAAGGGTCCTGGACAAAGACACCCTGCTGTCCGCCAGCATCAAAGACATAGCCAAGCTGCAAGCTTTAGGGGTACAGGATAAAGACACCCCTCTTCTGCTGCCCATCAGGGCCCCAGCAGCTGCAACCCCAGTGACTCCACATCCAGCACTCCTCAATGTCAAAGTTGTGCCACCTATCCCAAGGTATAACTTGCAGAGTGCTGCTACCATCTCACCTGACAGCAGATGAATCACACACACCAGAAGCACATTGCTGCTACACCTGTCTCCTACCGGTGGCCCAACACTCTCAATTCAGTCATTGAGCAGCCACAATAACGCTGCGCAACTGGAGTGTATATGCAGAAGTCCTCCATTGCATGGGATTTGGGGGCCAGCTGAATTTGCCCAGTGCCTCCGCTGTAAGATTCCTTCTTCATATGCCATTCACACCAGACCTACATGAAGCATCTTCATGTAGGTCTCCTTGCTGGTATGTTTGCCTGCTCTTCAATGTCTGCCTTATTCATGTAGCAGGTACTGTTTGGCACACCTATTTGTGTTTCCAAGTAGCAGCCTGCCATCCAAGCATAGATGAACACTGGCCCCACTTCTTCCTGCTCTTCACTTGTATCATTGTCATCCCTGCTGGAATCATGTACTGTATAATCGTTCTCGCTCCAATATATCAGGTCCTGGGACATTAAGACAGTTGGAACTTTTGGGCGCATGGCCCCAATCTACGAAGGTTAGACTGCTCTAGCTAGGAATAACGCTGGTATTCCACTATAACTGTATTCATCACTCATTTCTCTGATATGATTACAAACAACTGATCATCAATATGTCTTCCAAAATGATTACTGCCCACTATTCTTGCTTGCAGGCTACTCAGGCCAATATTCCATGGAGAAGATTCTGCCCTAATTGGTGGGCCTAATTTCTTATTTCCATAAGTGTACTTGATCTCATTGCCTCTGGTGCAGCTTCATTTATCTTGCAATCTTGGACCCTGCTCTTTCTCCCCTTCTCACTACTTTACATGCTTGTCCCTCTATGTACACTGCTATCATATATGCTGACCAGGCAGGAGAATTCTTGAACTAATTACACTTGTATATGCTTTCTACCACAATGCAAATGCTCCTAATCCTGTTGTGGGCACTGCCACAGCTCTCATCTGCAATCCTCCACTTAGACACCAACACCTTTCTCAACTTCTCTTGGGCCTGCACTGACGTAATCAATGCCGCTGATTGCTATGTATGCTCACACACCCCTGTGTATGTCAGTGGGGGAACTCCTTTCATCCCAGTCCCGTTCAATCTTGTGGAATGGTGTTCTCTTAATCAATGACACTTCTTGTCCCAATTTGACCCATCCCTTGCCCTGTGGATTCTTCTACCCCAGCTACACCAAAACACTTTATCTCCCAAAATACAGACTGCATTTGTGCCACACGCTTATCTTTCACTGCAATAGGCACCTTGCCTACAATGGGTATAACACTGGCTACATATGTCTTCAACCATAGCGATCTTACCAGCACCTATAACCATTCAGCTATCAATAAATTGAGAGCACTCAATAGTAATGCCACAGCCTGGACCGCTCACTACACCCACAGAGGTTTGTAATTCCTTTGTGGTGCTACAGCCTACCAATGGATACCAGCAAACTGGACTGGTCAGTGTACCATTGGGTTCATTCGTCCAGCCATCCGTCACATGTCCTTTTTCCCCAGAACACATTTTACACCATGGCATCCCAAATGTACCCCCCTGGACTTGGTTCAAAGGCATCCTAGGGTTCCTGTTCCCAAACGTTGGCACTGCAATTAACAGAGCAGATCCCTATCGCTTCCCCTCAAACAGGTGGCAAACAACACTGCCAAAGGCATTCCGATTTTTAAAAGTGAACAAGTTGCATTTAGAACTATGATTCTCAGAACAGAATGGCCCTTGATTATCTACTAGCTGCCCAAGGGGGCGGGGGGGGGGGGTCATGTAAAATTATAGGACAAGAATGCTGCACCTGGGTACCTGATAACTCCTCCCTGGTTGAGGATGTCATAAAGCACCCCAAGGGGTAGGTACCACCTTACATGAAATTAGCTAAGGTTATGCCGGTTCACTGTCAATTTGGACTTAAAACACTTTTGATTTCTTGAGCTCTTCCATTCTACATGGGATTTTGATAGTTATTGTTATAATTGTTGCCTTTGCAATGATAGTATTTCTTCTCTGCTGCCTTCTGTCATGCTCTGCAAAACGGGTGTCTCATTTGCCAGCTGTGACCAAGCTGCTGCCACTTGAAGTAGGAGCTCCTCCCACCACCGAGGACACCTCCAATGAACAGGAAATTATCGATTTTATTAGGACAACTGTCTGGGGATGAGGTGTATGAATGTTTAAATTGGGACCTTATAGGGCCACAATTGTTGTCCCTCCACTCGCAATATACCTTTTGTTAATTCACTGTCCCCAAAAAGAAAGAGGAGTTCATAGGGGTATCATTGAATGACGCTTTGCGCCAATCCTGCACCCTGTGGACTACACCAGTCTCGGGGATGACCAAAACGGGGGGTTGATGTAGTAGGATTATTATGCTACACCAGGCTATTACCATTACACACGTACCTGTTACGCTCACCTGCCTCCCACAGGGGCGTCGATCGGACCAGGACAGCTGTGATCTCCTTCAACGTGAAGCGTAGTGCAGAGATGACAGATTGGACTGGCCCGCCTAATCTCGTCTGCTTGACCCGTAGAAGTATTCTCCTGCAAGTGGAGAAAGGGATTTCGCCACCCGTGGATTCTAGTAATGGCACCCCACTGTTCTCCCCACTAATCACCTCCGATATTCCCTTTCAGTAATCTCACCTTATGTTTTTGAATGATGACCTCTCCATCCTGCGTGGAATGCAGGGGCGCGTAGATACCAGTTACTTCACTGGTTCGAAGGTGTTGGAAGAGTTCCGGATGAATATTGACTCCGAGGTTCCTGGCGAGAACCCGTAAGTATAAAGTCCAAAGAGTTCAATATGTCCTATGTTCACTCTTGTCCCATTCCCTTCTTGTGTTGCAGCTGGGTCCAAGAGAAGACTGTCTTGTGGCAGCTGATGGCGTTCACGTAAGAGTCTGTATTACCCAACACTGTCCGGTAAAAGATGCGTGTATTTAACTTGTTGTTTTCTCTCTCCTTACAGGTGCGGCGTAAGAAGTTGCGGGATGTTAAAGAATAATGCCTCCGGTGGTAAATGAGGTAAGTCTATGGTGGTAAAAAGAGATTGTATTTGTTGGCCCTCTCGGCTCACCTTATATTTCTTTTGTCCCCTAGATGCGGGAGTTCGGCGAGGAAAATGATCGAAAAATGCTGTGAGGACTGGTGAGTATGGCGCAGCGCTGCAGCTGGCGATGCGACGCGTGCAGAAATAATGTCCTTTCCAAGTTCGAAGACGTGATGGATCCGGAATCGGGTAAGGAATTAAAATAATGTCCGTGTTCTAACCTTTCCTTCTTCTAGGAGCTCTGGATTCGAGGCGGGCGTGGCAGAAGACTGGATGCTGACTGCAGGCACGGTGAGCGTTACTCTGCTGGATGCAGAATAACGCAAAGCATGTGCTGCTGTTCGGGCGTAGTTTAAATAACCTTCAAAGTAGTCCCAGGTAAGAAGTTCCCCCAGAACCACACCCGAGTAAAAAATAGTCCCTGAAGTAAAGTAGTCCCATTCAGGCCTCACGTTGGCTTGACTTCATTGCAGCATGGTCTGCATGAGGTAAGTAATGTACATGAGCCTGGCGCCTATGGCGACAGGACTGATTTCCTCTATGAGCCTGGTGCCAATGGTGCCAGGACTGTACCCAGACAGCCCCTAGCCGGGGCTGCTGGGCTTTTAGTAAGCACCTGGATGCCTGCTCCCGGGGCTGATGGGCTTGGTCCGGATGCCCGGGGGTAGGCATCATGACAGCACCTTAGGCCTCATAATCTTCCATCTTGCCTTGATCTGAGGCCTACCGCATTCTTTTCCTCTGACATGCCCACATCCGCCATGGGCAGACTAAGCCAAGGCCCAGTAACAAGCCACAAGAGACACATTGGCTATATCCTCCTTGTTTCAGCAAATGTTACAGTATTACCATATATAGTATGATACAGTTGTTTATGCCAATGGCTGCTTACCAATATTGCTACAAATGTAATCAGTGCATGTAACCGCATATCTGCCACATCATAGAAAGTAACACCCAACATGGGTCGGCCATGCTTGAAATGCAACCTGTTTATTTGAGGTGACACTGTTCCAGGGCTAAATGTACTGCTTCTGTGACCCTGCCACCTCCCGTGGTTGTGTATATTGTTGGGAAGGACATGGTCCTACCCCCAGCTTTCTAGGCAGCGCCATAAAGAATAAACATCATCACAACCCTGTTGGAAGGGGTCCTCTCATATACTGTACGGGTAAGAACTCTATAACATAATCAAAATTGGCTATTTACACTACCCATGCCCCATCATCAGGACTCCATTTTGTATTGGGCCCGAAATCTACTGCTCTGCAAGGCTGTGGCATTCACACCCCCAGCCTCTCTCGCAGAGGGAGCAAGCCACTCACACATTACACCCGCTCTGTGTGAACCTTGTTCTCACGCAAGTCCATCCGTTCACTGTCCTTTCAATGTTGCAAATCTCTAGTATCGTTCTCGCACAGAATGCGCTTGGCAGAGAGTGTGAGACTGGAAGAAGGTGCAGCACAAACGCCCATCCATCTCTACTAACCTGCCCGTTCCCCCTCACAATCCACCCTGCCAGGCCAGAGCTCACCCGTCCCGACCCCACCGTTCCTTTCATAATAAGAATCTAAACCCCGTCCCTTTGACCATTCCAGAACACCCACCATAGGCCTAATCCAGGGTAGCAATATAATCTTTCAAACAACAACACATGTCTGTCCGTATCATGGAGCACCAGAAGGATAGGTAGTAAATCGAGACCCCCAAGAGAGACGGAGCGTAGGAGGTGCAGTGCAGTACCAATGAAGCCCTGAATGTGGAAGTTGGCTTGCCAATATATTATCCCCTCTCTACAAAGAACTATCCTTGCATGTGATGTCCAGCTATCCGCCATTACTCAGTTCGTGTTATTTAGCGTCAGTAGTCAGGAATGTTTCTTTCTCTCTCGAATTGACCTTCACCACGGAGATGAGCTGTGCTGACCCACGTGCCACAAAATTGACTGGGAAGCAGCGGCCAATTAGTGCCTGGCATCCCCTATAGAGCAGGCTGTGCCATATGGCCACTCCAATCAGCACTTTGATTTCTGACTATATGTAGTGATGTCATCCATGATGAAATTGTCTTTTATAATGTGCTGCCGTGTAATTCTCAGGCAGCAGAGTTCTTTGCTGGAATTTTCTTATATTACATAAACTTTGTTATCCTTGCAAAATTTTCTTTTGGTCTCATTGCCTGTTGGCGTGCATGCCTACTTCTTATTTATTGCCATTATTTTGGACGTGCAAATAAGGGATGTGCCTTCAACATGTACTGCTGTATAATTGTATTCATGAGCATGTGAATCCATGCGAGACCTCATGTTGGAGAAGTAACAAGTTACTTACCTGTAACTCTTGTTCTCTAGCATGGGTCCTATATGGATTCAGATGCCTTCCTTCCTTCCTTCCTTCCTTCCTTCCTTCCTTCCTTCCTTCCTTCCTTCCTTCCTTCCTTCCTTCCTTCCTTCCTTCCTTCCTTCCTTCCTTCCTTCCTTCCTTCCTTCCTTCCTTCCTTCCTTCCTTCCTTCCTTCCTTCCTTCCTCCACTTTACGTGTGCTACCAAATCTGAAGATGACCACCATGGGTGGAACTTAAGAGGACAAATGTCATTGGGTAGGGGCAGTATGGCCCCAAAGGACACTGATAGGCTATAAAGGAGACAACCAATTGTGGCTTGAATCTAAACTGCTTTAATTTTTATTGATGATTCCCAGCATGACCAGGAATATTCATGAGAATGTGAATCCATGCAAGACCCATGCTGCAAGTTACAGGTAAGTAACTTATTCCTTCTATCCATCATGGATGATGCTGAGGTGTCTGACATGCAGCTCTCCTAAAATTGAAGAAATCTTTCTCCCAGCCTGCAATTAAAACCTCTTCTCCTTTTCTCCTGTTTCATTTGCCCTAATCTCCTTATCCCGTCCCCTAAAGTTCACAGACTAGTTGTTGTCTTAGACAATGACCTAAATCTTCAGCACCTCATAACTTCTGCTGCTATGCTTAACCTGCTGACAATTCACAAAATATTTCCCTGCCACAACCTTTTAACCTACTTAAATGCTCCACATCACCCTGGCCCAAAGCAGCTGGATTACAGTGCTGGCCTCCTCACTTGCCTCTTCCCAACTTCTCCTCTCAGCAAGGTATTGTCCATTCCTCCTACCTGCACACTCTATAACCCACCCGTTCTCTCCCCCACTTCTGCACATCATCTACATGCAAAGTGGACATTCTTGCAAAATAACTCCCTTTTCAAATTTCTTCTAGTGTTTAGATCCATCAAAGGTCTAGCCTCCTACCACTCGACAACCCCTCCTCCGACCCACTGGTTGGCTGAATGCATTTCCAGCTATTCACCTGCTCAAAGACTGCACTCTAAAGCTCTCCTTTTCCTAGCCAACCATGGTGCCCTGCCTCATGCTTTTGCTCTTCTCCCTTCTGGCTCCTCATCACTGGAACGCCTAATACCAGAAATTACTGCCAGGCAGTTTTGTAATGGCATTAGTCTCTCTTGAGAGCCACCTTTTTCCCCCAGAAGGAAGTCGGTCTTGTTTTGAAAGCCCCCTCGTCCCCCTCTCCCAAAGGCACCCAAATCCCTTCAGCACTGAATTGTGTATCTGTAATTAGATGTTTTTTAATGTCGGTCTTGTTCTATGCCTGTGTACTGTTTCATGCACCTCACCCACCAACATCCAGTTTAATGTATCAATTACCCTAGCAAAAGGATTGCTTCAGCCATCATTCTGCCCTTTGTACAGTGCTTCTTGGTTTAACGAATTTCATTTTCAATAAATATAGAATTCAAATCCGTTTACGGAATGCATTAACATGGGGCCAGACACACAGCTTGTAAAACAAGCTCCTCCCAACGAAACACAAAGGCTGTCACTGTAGGAATGGCAGGTTGAGCTGTGCTAATTCAGTCAAACTTGTTTTTTGTTCCGACATTGTAAACTGAGGTTAATCCTCCATATGACATTTTTATTTTTCCCCATAATTGGGTCACATTGGACTCTATTGGGAATTGGATGAATTCCACTGACTGTAATGTCCGTTTTTATAAAGTAAATTCCTCTAGCCAAATACTGGAGGTATTTCCTGCAATGTATAATGTGCTGGAGGGGTATCATTGGCAGTACATCTATTACCACCATTTGTTTACCGCTATCCCTGTACTTGGAATTGGGGCCAAAGTCTTAAATTCGCCAAGAAACCGAAGACTTTACTAAACCAGCATTGAGGAGGCTGCTGGTCACGTGACAAGACCCTCCAACTCAGTTGCTCTGCCCACCACTAGATTTCACACCTTCCAGGCAGCCTTTTTTCTTTGCAGTTGGTAAGCAAGTGCAAATGGATCTTGGTTACGTGATGTAAGCACTTCCCACCTGCTTAGCCCTCCCCTTCCTTTCTTAATTCTTGGATTAAGGGAGTCTCTCGCCCAGAAGTCTGCAACAAAGGGCTCCGCTAAGATCAGGTAAACTCCCTCAAATGTGTTTCACCCCTCTCACCCAACAGCCCATCGCCAACCACCAGCAACATCATGGACACCAAATCACAGAAATCTCACTTGTATCAGCACTCCATCCACCACTACATGAAAACAGAAGCTCTCAAATGTCCGCTAAGAAACCATCTGTGCAGCAGACATTGCCATCCTCATCACCACACATGACTTGGATGACATCTTCATTCTTGAGATCTGGATGACATCCACCTTCTAGATGTTCTCGTCCCCAATTGCAACAGAATTCTACAAAGAGACCTTCCCAACAAGATTGACGAAGTCCTTGCCATCGTTCACAAGGCATCATGGCCATGCACCCAGCTGGATGTCGCCACCATTGGTTCTTTTGAAAAAATGTCCTGCAACTTCACACTTTCCCCAACCTTTCATTTCATCTACAGACCACCCAACAAAACCTTATTTGAAGCTTCATGAACTTGGGCCCCACTATGTCTCTCATGCATGCCAACATCGTCCTCCGTGTCCTTCAACACCCCTGATAACCCAGCAACTAAGTTAACAATGGAAGATCTCCACTCCCTACTTGACACTGAACCTCATAAAGCACAAAAAAGACCCAACTCACAGGAAAGGCAATATCCTCTACCTCCTCTTCACCACCCTGCCCAATACCACTTGACTGGTCTGACCATCTGGCAATCCCCTTTGACGTTAGTCACACCAGTTAAGCAAACCCATTGGAAACCTCAGCAAACAAGCCTGCATATCAGTCAAGAAAAGCCCTGAAAATCCTCCAGTTCATTCAACCTCTCTCTGCCCCAGGAACTAGTGCTACACACAGACTGATCAGCGCTGCCAAGGCCAACTACTACCAAGACACTATAGCCAAGGCCAATAATGAAAACGGAGCCCTCTTCGAAGCCAACAAGCAGATCAATCTGCTGGCAGACCCACCTGTACCGCACTCCATTGAAAAATCTACTGCCATCAACTTTTGTCAGCGAGATCAGCACGATATGCTAAAACATAGGCACCAACACTACAACTGACAGTCCACTAAACATCCCACCTTGCAGATCCCCAAATACCTGGACAACTTTCAAGACATCCATTATGGAAGACCTCACTGCCAACTAGCATCCCTCAAGCCACGTTGTACACATGCAGCGTCCTCCCTGCCTCCATACTCGACTCTTCTGACTGAAGCACTCCTTCCTTACCTGACAATACACAGCTCCCTAATTCAAGGCACCTTCTCCTCGACCCTCAACACTGGAAAAAGTTCTCCTGCTTCCCCAGAAACCAACACTGAATCCGCTCTACCTCAAACTACAGCCCGATCACTCATCTTCCCTTCCTAGGTAATATCTATGAGAAAGCAACAGCCATTCAACTCCTCCAACACATCGAAGCCAGCAACCTCCTTCAGTCCAACCAATCTGGCTTCAGAGCCAGATGTAGCACACAAACTACCATCAAGGAGAACGATGATTCCCTTAAAATCCTCTGATGGCCATCCTTGACACCTGGTTCTCCTTGTCCTCTCGGCATCATTTGACACAGTAGACACCCCCAGGCAATCACCGATAATCTACATTGCTGCATAGGGATCAGCAAGATTGTCCTCAGCTAGTTCAAGTCCTACCTTGCTAATTACCACCAGTTTGTACACATGGATTCCTCCAGATCACCAACACTACCCATATCACCTGTGGAATCTCACAAGGATCCATCTTCTCCCCAGTGATCGGCAATCTTTACATGCTACCGTTTGGAACTCTCCTCGCTCCACACAACGCCCACATCAACTAAAAAAAGCAGATGACCTGCAGCTCTAACTCAAGATGTCCTCCGTCAAAGACATCCACAGGCTCAAGGCCTGCCTGTCTTTGATCCAGTCGTGGCTGTCTAGTGCCTACCTGAAGCTCGATCCCTCCAAGACTGAATTCCTGCTGCTGACCAACAACACTGAACACTCTGACATCCAGATCTGGCTCTTTGCTATGCACCTCGAGGACATCCCATCCCAGATGGTCACCTGCTCAAGGTCCTTTGGGTTTGACATCAACCGACCCCTCTCCTTCAAACAGCACATAACAAGTAAGTCAAAAACTGCTTGGTACAAACTTTCTCTCCTGCAGAAAATGAACCCCTCATCCCAGAAAACATCAGTTCTGCAGATCTAAAGAAGAAAAACGTAAAGTTCTAAAATAACACATCATATGAAAGGTATTCCTTTTTTCTTGTTGCTTCGGAGTGAGCCTTCTGCCTCATCAATGAAAAATGATTATTTTCGATGTGGTCTTCCCTTAGTCCATGGGTGCACATTTTCGATGTGGTCTTCCCTTAGTCCATGGGTGCACAACATACGGCCAGTGGGCCAAGTGCGACCTGGCATGCTGTGTTTTCCGACCCGCCATGGTTAAAGACTTTCCTAATGGAGGGCTGCCGTCCATAAGGAAAGTCTTCATTTACCGGGCCAGGAAAAATACTGACACTCTATTGGTTCAGTGCATTCACTACGTGGCTCTTACGAGCCACGTAGTGTGTGTATGCTGCACTAATGGAGGGTCAGCCCTCCGGCTGGCATGGCTAATGGGGCTTGTTGCCTGAAGGCATTTTAGCCTTTCCACGCCAGTAGTACAGGTTGCAAAGAGGCCAATCCGCCTGCCTGCAAGCTATTCTGCTGCTTGCCTTCCTGCTCACCTGCTTGCCCAGGTAAGTACATTCTTGGGGGTTGGGGGTTGAGTCGGATATTGAGTTTTGTTGGGGGGCTAAGGGGAGCCATGGGGATGGCGTTTGGTTGGGGGTTCATGGAGATGGCTTTTGGTTGGGGTGGACATCATGGGGATGGCGTTTGGTTAGAGGTGGGGTCATGGGGATGGTGTTTGGTTGAGGGGTGGAGGGTCATGGGGATGGCGTTTGGTTGGGGGTTCATGGAGATGGCTTTTGGTTGGGGGTCATGGGGATGAAGTTTGGTTGAGAGGTGGGGGTTCATGGGGATGGCATTTGCTTGGGGGTGGGCAGCATGGGGATGGCGTTTGGGTGAGGGGCATAGTTTGGTTTGGGGGAATCGGGAGGAGCAGGGCCATGCCATCGGTTGGGGGGGGGTGTATGGAGCGACCAGGGCTATGCTGTTGGAGGCTATTGAGGGGGACCAGTGCCAAGTGGTTTGGTGGGGTGGGGCATGCATGGGACATGCCGTTGAGTGGGGAGGACTGGGACCATGCTGTTGATGGAGGGGAATACAGGGGTACCAGTGCTCTGCTGTTTGCTCTGGTGGGGAAATAGGAGGGACCTGTGCCATGCCATTAGTAGAGGGAATAGAGGTGGACCAGGGCCATGCTGTTTGGTGGGGGGGAGGGGGAACCGGGCCATGTCATTGGTCGGGGGGATTGGGAGGGACCTGGGCCATGCCGTTGGAAGTGGTGGGGAGCGCACTGCAACCATGTAATTGGTGGGGGGAATTGAGGGGGAGCCAGGGCCAGGCTGTGTGGTAGGTGGGGGGCCCAGGGCCATTTTGTTGATGGGGGGGTATAGGGGGAGACTAGGGCTATGCTGTTTGGTGGGGGCAGGGGATAGGGGGACCAGGGCTACGCTGTTTGGTGGGGGAGGGATTAAGAGGTACAGTGTTATGCTGTTTGGTGGGGGTAGAAGGACCTGGGCCGTACCATTGGTGGGGGGGAATATGCAGTTTAGTGCAGTCTCCAGGGACATGGGATATAGAAATAAAGACAAGTACATCTCAAAATACCTATTCTTTTTCCAGGTGTTTGATTAAATTTAGGGGTCAAAAAGCCTCATTCTACGCCCCCACACACCCGACTACCGTCGCCACGCCTTTACCTTTCAGCCCACCATAGGCAGCATGTGAGGTACGTTAGGCACAATAAGTTGTGCATCCATGCCTTAAACCGTTTCAAAGCCGCCGTGTTTTGCAAACGAAAATGGCAAACATTCTGTTTAATTCCGTCACGAGTGGAGCTGTGCGCAGACTTCTGTAAATGCTACTTAAACGGAGCAACCATCTGTAATGAGTATAGCCTATAGGCGCTGGCCATAGGGTAGCCTATAGGCGCTGGCCATAGGGATGGTTTATGTAAATCTTATATCTGGGGTAATAAGATTGTTTTTTTTTATTTTTTGGGGGGTTATTTTGTAAAAATGTGAAGTAGGTTTTGGCATCTGTCTGTGCATTCAGCATAAAGAGCAAGCCATGACTCTTTCCCATGCTAAATAATGCACATGCGAATACATGTTGCTCACGACTTATGACCTTAGGAGGCGGCTTCTGCAGGGGGGGAGGGGGCACCTGCTCGGGACTATAGGAGTGTTTCCCTTTTTTGAAAGGGGACGATAGACCGAGAAAATAATACTTGCCCAGTGACGCTTTATCTTGGGCGATCATACCATACAACGACGGCATAATGTGGGGTCCTCGATGTGGCGCTTAGCATGGTAGCAGCGTTCGTGGGTGCTTTGGCTTGCATAAGATGTCATTACTGGGGCATTTGAGGCTGCACGTGTCCTATATATTTCCTACCTGTGAGCGGGGGCACTACCTTTCATATGGTGATCCTATTCCCTGGCATTCGAACTTTTGTCAAGTATTGCCATCTTTGCTAAGTAGTTCACGCCATTTGGCGTTTAGAGGCGCAGTGGCCTGCCCATTCGCTCAGAGATCTCGTGGTGCAAAGGCTAGAAAATGAGGGTTCCTGGATGGCAACCGGTAAGAATGGTTCGATTACTTGGGCATATAATGACGGCAATATCTATACAAAACCCTGACTAATGTTTTTACATTTTGTTTAGATGTCTGACAACGGAGTCCCTTTCAGAGGTGAAAGTTGGACCTTCTGTATATTAATCAAGATGCTCCATTGTGTGGTGTTATGCTGCCACCTTGTGGGTCAGAAGATCTGTACAATCCTTTTGAATTCTATCATTTGTTCACAGTGCCTAAGTCTAATACTCCTCCTTATATAACAGTGAAATGGTCACTATACTTTCAAAATTAATAATCTAACTTGTGTTAGTTTGCAAGCTTCTCAACCTTGCGTCCCTGATACATATTTCTTGAACAGCTTTGAATGCCGCTTTACCAGCATCGCATTTACTTGGATTTGTTCTAGTGTTTAACCACCTTTAGTCAGACTTCGGGAGAAGGGAGGGGCAATGGACAGAGCGAGGTTGGCAGAACGATCGGAGGACTGAGGTGGGATTAAAACTGTACTTAGGATAGAGAAAAGGGGATAGTATAAAAAATACAGCAATTTGTTTTGTCTCATTTTCTTAGGACGTGTACTGTGCAACTCTGTCATTTGCGTGGTTTTCAAGCGCTCTGTTGAATCAGGAAGAAAGGGTGGGTGGGTTTGGTTAGTGGCGGACGGTTTGGGGGAGGGGGTACGCATGCGTGCTTTGTTATCGTATTAATGCGTGCAAACGGGAGGTCTCCTGAGCCTTGCTTGCGGGTGAGTTTGTAGCCTGGCGTTTTGTAACCCCAAAGGAGTAGGATCCGTTGGCTGGGGTTGGGCAGCAAGCTGGTCCAAGAGGTCTAGGGTTGTATGTGCCGTCTGGTTGGAGTATTATGAAGCCTTGTGTGGAGTGGCTTAGTTGGTTTGGTCTGTTGTGTTGTGTTTTAGCATGTGAAGCTCGAGTAGTTGGAGGATATAGTTGGCAAAATGGGCCGGAGCGCCGCACCGCCTAGTCTTCTGAAAGCAGTCTGCTCGTAGAAGCGCAGGAGAAGCCTTGCATACAGTTTTGCAGTTGTCCAAACTAATATAAAAATTGTATATAAAATTAAAATTGTAATTGTCCTGCAATTTACAGACATCTCTTTATTAGGGTGAATATTGTGACCAATCAAAACAGAAAAGTCCATTATTCGCTTAAATTTGTTTTTTTGCTGAATCTCTTTGACATGTTTAACATTTTGTACATTATGATGTTCCCATAATGCTCTTTGCTTTCATGCGAATCGACAGGATTTTATTCTATGTAGAGATGCCGTGTTGCGCAACCTGGCAAGGAACATGCCAGGCCCCGCCCCTCCTAAGAAGTAACGGATCCTCCAATAAATGTTTACCATATTCAGCACTGGCATGGATAGTAGCAGCACACATGCCACAGTAGAACTGGAGTCTGGCGTTCTTCGGGTCAGCCAGGATCAAAGTAACATTGTGCATATTGTGTTGCGGTGTTTGGGCGAGGGGTGCCTGAATGGCATCCTCTAAATGATTGACGGGATGAGGCGGTTCCATTGGCTTGAGTCCGATTGTTTTGTTTTGCTGATACTCAGAGGAGTCTCTGGTGGTACTTTAGTCGGTTAGGTGTTGAAAAGCCAGGTTTTTCACACACTTCCCAGCTCTCAGTCCTTTTGTGACATCCCTAAGAGGCATGCCACATTTGAGGGAATGGTGGGCTGGCTCTATGGAGGAAACAGAACTATGCAATGAGAGTCCAGTAGTCACTACAGTCAGTAACGTTCCTTTTATTCCTATGTCCCGTCCCCTCTCCTTTACTTCATTACTATTGACGGGCCCCTGGGGGACCCTTGTGCATGGAAACAAGGCACAATCACCACACACGAACTGATACGCCAGGCAAAAGGTTCAATTCCCAAAATCTAGGGTTTATTGCAAAGCAAATAGACTGTCGGCCGACCGGATCTCACGTCCCGCAACGTGTGTTACCCAGACCTTGTGGGACACAAGAGAGTGAACATTTTACATCAGTTACATATATACAAAAGGACCATCATATTAGCAGTTGTGACACATCCAAAACCATCCATAATGTATCTTCTTTAGCCAGAGTTCGATGATTGACAATTATGACAAATATGACAAATATGACACCCTTAAAGACATTTATTCAGCAACAGTTGCAATCTGCAAGGGTGCAGACACTGTTCTTTGTTACAGAGAACATAGAGCTCTTGTTCTTCAAGCAAGCTGTGTTCGTAGGAGGGACACATTCCAAGCCCTGGTATCTCTTGGTTTCTATTTGTGAGCTAAAGGTCGGCTTGATCTAAAGGGGCCCAGGAAAGGGGGGCCGTGAAGGAGAGTATAATTCAAGCTATTAACTGTCTATTTCTACAGTTTCTGCCGTTACAGCGAGACTAGCTGGCACCTGCTTGGTGATTAAATCCCTTTCTGCTTACTTCCAAGGACTTGTGAGGGAGGAAAACAGTGTATTGCTGTCTGGGCTAGTCTCTCAGCATGTAACTTGTGGCCTTGCTCTGTGCATGAGCAGAACAAAATAGAATTCACTTTTAGCAAAGCATTAGAAAAGAAGAGCAAGAAAAAGCAAAATTGCAAAATGGCGAATTCTGTTGGTACAAATTGCCGCCCTATGGTTATACTGACGATTCTGTACTGGCGATGCCAGACATATGATGCGGTTGGTTTTCGGCCAACATAATAGACCGTCTATGCTATGGTAGGGTATTTTCTAGACTAACAAACCCTCCTCTTGGCCGTAAGACAAACGCATCAACCATACATCGCGTCTTCCTCTGACTATGTATCTGATTCTGATTCTGAACTATGCATGCTGCTGTAATAGTCATCGTCATCAGTAATATTAATAGACATGAATTCTTTCACAGTTTGCATTTCGTGATTCGTAGTCGTATTCACTTTGGGAGTTCTTTTTTGTGTCACCATGTGTATGCATTCATCACTTATTTCAACGCAAATTATTGGTAGACAGTGTATGCAACAGCAACATGTTAGGAAGATCCCAAGGACTGCTGCTAAAATTGCAACTAATTTCCATCCCCATGAGCATAATAATTTCCAAAACCACGAGCTTATGTTCAGTTCCCAACTACCTGCTGGGGGGTGGAGGTCAGAGCTCAGGACGTGTAACTTTTTTATTGCCTCAAAAATCGTAGGGGAGGAGTCACTTATAAATACACAGCACGATGACCCCACGATTTTGCAAACTCCTCCACGGTCAGCCAAAACTATGTCAAGAACCATTCTATTTTGAAGTGTCATTAATCTAATTGCCCTCTCTTCCAGAGTCATATTATACAATATATCCGTTGTTCCATTTACTGTTTTTTCCAAAATTCTGGACAATTGCCTTATATCATATGAATTTATTGCTTGACCCCACAATGGTATAAATTATTTTGCTATATCTTCTGCAATAAATCCTGCTTCCTCATCCCGTCGTGGCCTTGATCTGGATAATTTTGCTATGTCTGACGTTTTTGAAAGGAATACCCCTGGGAAAAGGTACCCTAAGTAACAAGTACCTCCCCAGTTTCTAGGCAATCAGGGATAAGCTTTTTCTCCACATATGAAATAGAAGGGATCCCCTACATAAATTGGGTCTTCCTCTCTCTCGAGTACTACAATATGCATAAATCTATTAAATGTCCCTACTGAATAGGAGCCTTTCTTTCGCAAGCGAAACGGAACAGTGCGAGGACTGTAATTTACTGTATACAAGGGGGGCACTACATCTTTGTTCCCTACCGGGTTCATGTAAAACGTGATTACATATAATTTATAAGGTACATATAGTCTATCTTGTGGTGTTACTATTGGTTTTATCACCCTCGCTCTATCAAATATGAAGCAACCTACAGGTTCCATTACCACTTTCTCAAAGTCCTCCATGTTTGTTCCATCTAATTGACCCGTGTCACTCTTATTCCACTTCCCATAAAAGAGTGCACTTAGTGACACATAGCATGCTGTGTTAAGTGGTAATGGCTGTACATACCACCCTATTCCTTTTCCGCCATGTTGCGGTAAATGTGTGCACACCCAACAATTGCTTCCGTTCTGGATTGAGTGTGTCATGTTCATTATCAAAAGTAACGTGCTATTTCCATAACCTTCCCTGTGTCTTTCTTCCATTGGGTAAACAAATGTGAGCACACAAGATTCCTCAATTTTTTGTAAAGGGGGCTCTGGTAGATGAGGAAGGATACATCAAACAAGCGAGTACATTAACCACTAGCTACCCACCTCTAACACACCCAAGGGGAAGGCTACTTATCAGAAATGATCCTCACAGTGGAATTTTCATACAATTCTGTCTACCACCACGGTCAAAAAGTTATCTTAAACATATTTTAATCAATATTTACTCCAAACATAACAGTAAAAACAACATAAAAGCCATATACAGTGTTCATCATTTACGAAAGCCGTAATGGACAAGATGGAGAGAAAACAACACTTCACACTTATGGCTGTAGTTCAAACTACAGCCATAAGTGTGAAGTGTTGTTTTCTCAATTCGTTAAACACCTGTGCCAGCAGTGGGGCCTAGGTCTCTTCGTACAATTTATAAAATTCCCCGGGGAGGCCATCAGTGCCTGGGGATTTACCAGCCGGGAGTGATCTGATGATTACTTTGACCTCATCTGGGGTGATGGGTTCGTCCAGGATGTCCGCCATTTGAGGATCGAGCCTGGGAAGGTCTATGTCGTCCAGGACATCCTCAATGTCGGAGTCGGCCATGGGTGGGGGTTCGACGTATAATTTGCCGTAAAAGTTAGAGAACACCGAATTAATTTCAGTCTGGGTGTGCACTAGGGAGCCGTCTGGTTTGAGTACTTGGCAAATGGGTGTTCTGGGGGTCTCCCTCTTGTATAGCCAAGCCAGGAGTTTACCGGGTTTGTCACCTAGGGCATGGGTTCGTTCAACGTGTTTGCTGTAGCTCAGCCTCCCCAGGGACTCCCAGTGCATAAGGCAGGTTTGTTTTAGGTCAATTACTTTCTGTAAGTGTTCTGGGGATGGGTCTAGTCTGCCTTCCATTTCTCCCAGCTCCCTCTCTGTGTGTTCTAGTGAGGAAATAACCGACCTTAGTGCTCCACCCGCGGCTGCGATCACCTCCCCCCTCATGACCACCTTGTATGCCTCCCAGGCGGTGCCTATGTGTTTGACACTGTTGAGGTTTCTTTCCCAATAGTCCTCTGTCCTGTCCACAATGTGTTCGCGGAGGGCTGTGTCTAGAAGGGCCTGAGCCCTGAGTCTCCAGGTGGGGACAGGGGGTCTAGGCGGGTAGACCTCCCAGGTGGCCAATAGTGGGGAATGATCGGACAGCACTCTGGGCAGGTACTGAGCCCCGCCAAACATTGCCTGTTGTTCTAGGCTTACGAAAAGATAATCAAGCCTGGTGTGGACCGCGTGTGGAGGGGAGTAAAAGGAAAACTCTCGCAGGTCTGGGTGTTGTTCTCTCCATAAGTCTCGGAGTTATAACTGCTGTACCAGCCTGGACAGTATTTTGGCCGGCGTAGAGGGGCGTGTATGCTTATCGTCAGACCTGTCTTTCTGGGGGTCTAGGGTGCAGTTGTGGTCGCCCCCCCATATTATGGTTTGGTCCCTGTAAGGGCTGAGGCGTGAATATAGGGAATGGAAGAAGGCTGTTGCGTCGTGGTTGGGTGCATAGGTGCTGACTAGGCATGTCTCCCTCCCTTCGATAGTGCCGCATGCTAGTGCCATCCTGCCCTCATTGTCTACTTTGGAGCTTACTAATCGGAAAGGGAATAGAGGGGTCTACCCAGATCAGGACACCTCTGGCATAGGAGGAGTAGGAGGATCCTACCAGAGTGCCGCGCCAAGCTCTGGCCAGTGCCTTCAGTTTGTCCGACGTTAGGTGCGTTTCTTGAAGTAGGGCTATTTTGGTTTTACTTCTTTTGATGTAGGCGAGTATGCGCCGTTGCTTCACGAAGCTATTCATGCCTCTGACGTTCCACGTCAGGATTTTTATCGAGTCAGCCATGGGAATCAGGGGATCTAGTGACTATATCAGGCCCACCCTGATGCACTGCATGTGGCGGGAGGTGCGTGGGGCTCGTATGAGTTCTAGGTGGTTCCTGCATGTGGGTCCCAGCTGGGGTACCTGCGTCCTTTAACTTCTGCTCCGGTGACTGTAAGCCCATCCAGCGTAGGGTAGATGCTTCGTCCATGCTGTCTAAGATGGTTGTTGGTGGTCTTGGTTTCGGATTCGGGCACTTAACAGCTGTGCCAACTTCCCCTGTCCCACCCCCCCGTAACTTTAAACTTCCCAAACATAAACCAGGTCGAGCGAGGTCTCCATCACTATGACAGACCCGTTTCCGCTCCTTTAGACTGAAAATCGGTCGCATGGTGCCCTACGGGCGGGTATCTACGTACCCTTAACAAGAAAGAGCTTCCGGGGGTAGGAGAGTGGTCGTCCGGGCGTCTCGCGTTGTACAATCCAGTCAGCTGCGGTGTGTGTAGCCGTTCCTTGGTGGGGCCTCCGAGAGACGTTGGGTCAAGGTGTAGACATTGGGAGACTGGGCTCAGCGGGGTTGTCGCTTCCTGACTTTGATATCTGGGATCTGCTCCCTGTCCATCCAGTCCCGAGCCTCGGCAGGGGTATCGAAGAGGTAGGTTTTGTTGTTGCGTATCACCTTCAATCTGAAGGGGTAAAGGAGCATGTAGCGTAGACTGGCAGACTTCAGTCTATCTTTGGTATGTATAAACAGTGCCCTCTTCATTTGAACCTGAAAAGTATAGTCTGGGTAGATGGATATCTTGGCTTAGCCCCTGCAGATCTGTCCGCCTGATCGCGAGAAGGCGAGGATGGTTTCACGGTCTCTGTAATTAAGTACTTTAGTGATCACCGGTCTGGGTGGGTTGCCAGGGGGGGGTTTCGACGTGAGGGATCGGTGAGCCCTTTCGATTGTGAAACCCTGGGAGAGTTTCTCTGCACCAATTTCCTGTAATAGGAGGTTCTCGACGAAGTTCGTGGGGTCCGATCCCTCAATGCCCTCAGGGAGCCCCAGGAGGCGAATGTTGTTACGGCGTGCGCGCCCTTCTGCCTCCTCGGCCCTGTCTTCCAGGTTTTCACTTTTTGTCGGAGTACATCGACATCTTTGAGGAGCACAGTCTTGGCTTCGATGTTTTCGCGGACCTGGGCCTCCAGCTTATCTGTCCTGCCGGCCAAGGAGCGGACGTCTTGGCGTAGGAGGTTCAGGTCTATGGCAACTGCGTCAATTTTATGTTCCACGGCTGCTTGAGATTGTTTGCTGGCTTTGAGGATTTGTGTGTTGCTAGGTTCCGATGTTGGCCCCGAGGGGTCGGGTAGATCTGCAGCGAGTGTCCCGTTCATGATCTCCGGCGCTATGGGCCCCGCCGCCGTGAAGGTGTCAATGGTGGTCTGACGTTGCTTGGCCCTTGCTCCCTTGGTAGACATATCAACTGGGCCGCAGGGCTTCGCTGTTATAGAGGTGGCCAAGGTGTGATGAGACGGAGGGGCAGTAAATACCCAGTGCCCGCACCCGTGGTTGATCCGTTGTGAGGGCGAGCAGTGGTAGAGGGCTGCAGTATGTTATGGGCAGCTCCGGAGGCTCAGAGGGGCACCTAGTGCGGAGGGACCAGGCCCGCAGTGGTCTTTAGTGTGCGCCGGGGCCGCTTCTTTGGGTTTCCAAACAGTTACGTCTGCCTGGCGCTTCGTGGAGGGGGGAGGGGGGGCTGGCGATAACAGCCTGTATATATCAGTTGGGTTAGTCCCACCCGCTCACCTCGAAGGATCTCCGACGCCCCGGCTCACGGTTCCGCGGTGGTTAGCGCCCTTATCCGGGACGTCTCAGGCTGGGCTCTGCGTCCTGGTTGCCCCTCCTCTTATTCACGCCTCCGGCCTCACGGGTGCTTCGCAAGTCCCCCTCGTCGGTCTGGCCAGGCGCTCGCGTGCGACGGAGGGGTCTTCCCCCCTCTGGCAGCAGAGCGTAGTGGCGCGGAGCAGCCTTAGAGTGCGGGCTGCCGCGCCGTGCTGGGTGAGGGAGCCGCCATCTTGGCCCTGGTCCGCTGGATCGTGTCGCATGGTCTATAAGGCGAAGCCGGTCGCCTAGAGCCACGGGAGTCGACCCGCAGGTGCAGCAGGATGTTAGCCCTCGGTGAGGCGATTTGCGGGGTTCAGGACCCCGGAAAAATGTAGTTAAAGGCAGCTTATGATGGTCGCATCTAGCGGAGCGCGCGGAGCGAACGTCCTCTTCACATGGCGGTTATCCACACCCTGTATATGGCTTTTTATGTTGTTTTTACTGTTATGTTTGGAGTAAATATTGATTAAAATATGTTTAAGATAACTTTTTGACCGTGGTGGTAGACAGAATTGTATGAAAATTCCACTGTGAGGATAATTTCTGATAAGTAACCTTCCCCTCGGGTGTGTTAGAGGTGGGTAGCTAGTGGTTAATGCACGTGCTTGTTTGATGTTTCTTCCATTGGGGACAGAGTATAAGAGATTACGTGGACTGGACTTTCAGTGCCAGAGGCATTACTACTAGGCAAAAATGCACCTAATGGATGTATTTCTTCTAAATACCATAATACCAGGACTACCGATATTGGTGCAAGTATACTTACAATGCACAGAAATGTTGTGGCAACTACATACATCTTTTTCGGCAACTCTTTCTAGGCAATTTTGTATTCTCTATATTTACTACATCATCGGCATTGGTACAGGAGGGGGCAGAAGCAGGTATAGGCATCACGCTTGATTCTTCTTCTCCAACAATGTTCGTCGTGAATACTTCTCACAGCCGCACTCGTTGAAATATCAGCAAGTTTGAAAAAAGTTAACAAAGTGTTTAGGCCAGTTCTTGACAGCCTGGATTGCTAAGCGAAAGGCAAGATTATTGTGCTCCTGCATATTGCTCATAAGACTCCAGAGCAAACATCAATTGCCTTAGTACCATATGTGCCCCGCTCGTTCGCACGGGGTGATCAACAAATAGATTTTTTATTTTCAAAGATAGCACCGGGAAGCCGCGTTCCAGAGCTGCCGGATTGGTACAATCCCCACGCTCCACTTCCCTAGGCCTCCGATTCCCACTTCATCCGTGATGGGATTAGAGGCACCAAAATGAACCACGAAGATCAGATCACTTTCGATTTTGAGAATGTAGATTGTACCGTATTGCTCCAGGTACTGTGTGATCGATGAATAGTGCATGTGCACTTCCAGATTCAGGCTCAGAGTCAGCCTGTGGTGAAGCAAGCGATGGTGGACGCCAAAGTGATGATGCAGGCTTTGTGTCAGCCTGTGGTGATGCAAGTTCAGCTGGGCTAAATTGGGGCACACCCAGCCCTTTCTCCTTTTTAGCAATCCTCTCAGGCTTTTTCTCAGGTTCAGGCAGAATTTGCGGCAGAGAGCTGGCAATGGTGTCCTTTGAGTCGAATGCAGCTGTTTCTTCCTGGTCGTCTGGATCAGGCAGTTCTTTCAATGGTGATGGAATTCTCTTTGTGTAGGTGGCATGGATCCATGCCTTACGACCGTCCACACGGACTGTTGTTTGTGTTGCTAGGAGTACCTGGTAAGGCCCACGCCATCTTGGTGCAAGTGATGATTTCCTTTCAAAGTTCTTTATGAGGATCCAGTTACCCGGCTGCAGACAATGCCCCGGGCCGGTATATCTGACAGGAAGAGCCTCCTGCACCTGCTGATGAATCAAATGAAGCTTCTGTATTAAAAGGTTACAATATGTACTGAGCACAGGATATTCAACTTCACTCAAATGCCTCGGCTGTGGCGCACAGCAAATATTAGCAGGTCTCCATCACGATCTCGTAAGGGGAGAGTCCAGTCCTTGCTTGCACAGATGTGCTCATGCACAACAAAGCTAAAGGCAATGCATCTGTCCATTTCAGCTTGCTCCCTCAACATATCTTGCTAATCTTATTTTTTAGTATGCCGTTCTGGCGCTCAACAAGCCCAGCACTCATCGGGTGTCTAGCACAATGGAATCGTTTATCAATCTGAAGGCCTGCACAAATCTGTAATATCACGGCGGCAACAAAATGCGGGCAGTTACCTGACCATATGCCCTATGGCAGGCCGAATCGGGAAAAGTATTCTTTTAACATTACTTTAGCAGGGATCATGGCTGTACAGTCCTTCAGCGGATATGCTTCCACCCATTTACTGAACGCCCACACTACCACCAGGATGTATTTTAGGTTCTGACATCTTTCCATTTTGATGAAATCAAAATGAATCACCTCAAAGGGCATAGAGGGGGGGCCAAAACTACCGGTTGGAGTAGCTGTTCCTCTTCCAATATTGTGTTGCAGACATGTTATACAATTCTGAACTGGTCTTTCTGCATTTTTTCTTATGTGCGTGTTCTGCCATACTGTAGCCAGATGCTGAACCATCTTTTTTGCACATATGTGCGTTGGGCTGTGGGCCATGGGGACCATTGCTGTTACGTAGGAGTTGGGCAGCATCCATTTTCTACTTTCCTTGTCCACCCAGCAACCTTCCAAGTCTAATTCTGCTGAGCCCTTAGCCAACCCGTTTATTTCCTCAGCAGTTGCATCCGCCTGAATTTCTTTGACTGTGGCAATCCCATTCTCTATCATGCAGGGCACTTCTTCTGACTGTACAATCAACATTTTTGTGCCTAAATCAGTGGCAGTTTGTTTTGCAATTTTGTCTGCAAATGCGTTTCCTTCTCCCACCTTACTTGTTATCTTATTATGGGCCTTGCATTTCATTATTGCCAGTCGCTTTGGACACGCAAGTGCAGACAGCAATCCCGCTATCAAAGGGCCATGTTGGATTCTAGTTCCATGTGATGTTAGGAAACCCCTCTCAGCCCAGAGTCGGCCAAAATTGTGAACCACTTAGAATGCATACTGACTGTCAGTATATATGTTTACATTCAGATTTTCAGAAATTTCACATGCTCTTGTAAATTCTATTATCTCTGCTGCCTGCGCTGAATTATATGGGATCCTTTTGCTCTCTACAATACTCTTTAGTGTTGTGATGGCATAGGCAGCAGTTGACGTGCCATCAGGTAATTTGAAACAGGAACCGTCACAAAACAGTTCTCCATCCGGCTCTTTCTGTGGGGTGTCTGTTAAGTCAATTCTTCCTTTCGTTTCGTCTTCAGTAACCATTAAACAATCATGGAGAGGTGATTCATTTTCACCTATTTCTTCACTGGGAAGGGGCATTAATTCTGCAGGATTCAAAGCGCAACACCTCTGAATTTGAATATGTGGTGCAAACAGGACCATTTCATATCTAGTCAATCTAGCTGATGTGAGGTGTTGCGTCTGCGTTCTGTTTAAGAGAAAGTCTATTGCGTGTGGCATCATCAAAATTAAGGTGTGCCCCAACACCATCCCTTCGGTTTGTTTCACTGACGCGGCAGCTGCAGCAACAGCTTGCAAACAGCGCGGCAAAGCGCATGCTACAGGGTCCAGCACTGAAGAAAAATAACCACATGGTCTATTTCGTCCTCCTTGTTCCTGTGTCAAAACAGCCAGCGTGCAGCCTTCATTCTCATGTACAAATAATTTGAAAACATTTTCATAATTTGGTGTGCCCAAAACTGGAGTTGAGCACAAAGCAACTTTGAGCAGATCAAATGCATTCTGACATTCCTCACTCCGTGGCAAAGGCAAGGCAACATCCTTCTTTGTCAATGCCACCATTGGTTTCACAATCATACGAAATTCGCTATCCACTGCCAGCAATATGAAGCCATGCCTATTATGGCTCTGACTCCTTTCTGTGTTTTTGGAATAGGCATACCAGAGACACTCTCTATTCCTTCTGGTGTCAGTCTTCTTCCCTCTTTCGAAAGTAGGTAGCCCAAATAGGCCACCTCCTTTCGACAATACTGGAATTTTTTTAAGGAAGCTTTATGACCATGTTCTGCTAAATGTGTCAACAACAAAACTGTTCCCTCTTTGCAAATTTCTTCTGTGTTGGCAGCAATTAACAAATTATCTATGTACTGCAACAGTACACAACCCGCTGGTAGTTCTAGCATATCTAGTTGTTATTTTAAAGCTCTGCTATAAATACTTGGGTTCTCAGTGTAACCTTGTGGAATTCATGTGAATGTTAATGAACGCCCTCCTAGTGTGAAAGCAAATAGGTATCTGCTATCTTGGTGCACTGGGATGCTAAAGAAAATGCATTCTTAAGATCGACTACACTAAAATATGCAGTTGAAGCTGGAATCATTGTCAGAATGGTAGTGGCATCTGGGACCAATGGAAATTGGGGATCTACTACTTTATTCAATGCGCGTAAATCAATTATAAAACGGAACAGTATTTCATTACCTCCATTTTTATAAACTGGAAGAATGGGACTGTTACAGGTGCTACCAGTAATCTCTTCAATTACGTTTCTTTTAACCAAATCTGAGATGATCCATTGTAATGCTTTTTCGCCCTCCACCGAAATTTTATACTGGGGAATACGTGGTAATGTTACTCCTTCTTTCAGAACAATTCTCACCGGCTCTATTTTCAAACAACCAACATCATTATCATTCATCGCCCATATGCAAGTCAGTACTTTACTTCAGGATAACAATGAATAACCGCACTTAGTTTCTTCAACAGGTTTAAACCTAATAGATTCTCGCCACAATTCTGTGTCAACAGAAACGGGCAAGACTCAGTGAATGGTCCTAGTGTTATCGGTACAGATTGTGACCCAGGACTAATTACTGGGGTGCCTGTGAACACTATTGAAACATTTTTCTGCCCTGACAGTGGTATTTCTGGAACCAAGTGGTGGTCTATTGAGCATTTCTGTGCGCCTGTGTCTACAAGAAAAACGTGCTCCTTATTCCCAACTTTCATTTCTACATAGGGTCCTTTCTGGTCAACAGGAATAGACACTGGTTCCGACCCCTGTCTTGGGCTGTCCTAGCGGAACAATACATCATCTGATGTATAGTCACCAGAATAGTATGTATTTGATTGAGTATCGAAAACATTTCCGTCCCCACCTCCATTTTGCTGATTCTGATTTTGGTTCTGATACTGGTTGCTATTTCCTTGATTATTCTGATTTTGTTGTGTCCTATTGTTTCTATTCTGCCCCTGTGCTCCCGGGCGACCTCTGTTTTGTCTTCTCTGTCCATTCCCATTTCTATTTTGCAAATGTGGACACTGTGCTCGCCAATGACCCTCTTCCTTACAGTATGCACATTGGTTCAGTCCAAGTAGACCTCCATGCATGTTCGAATAATTTCCTCTCCCTTGTGCATTTCCTCTACCTCTATTATGACTCGCTACCTGCTGTAGTAACACTCTTGTTTTTAGATGTACTCTGTCTTTTACCTCTTTTTCTTTTTCTGTATTTACAATATTTTCATAATACTGGGCGATGTGTAATACCTCACTCTGTGATTTTGCTTGCCATCAGGGGAGTTGCTAGGTCTGGAAAAGACCCGGTGCTACGCTGATGTCAGAACTGTTGGGACTGAGGGCTAGCTAGTCTTTTGGGTGTAGCTCCTGAGATTCTATCCGGGGCTACAACCAAAAGATCAGGGGCTACAGCCCCCATAGGCCCCCCTTAGCAACGCCCCTGCTTGCCATGCACTTTCAGATGTCATTATCAAATTTTGGATTTGAGGTAATAACCCTCTTACATATTTGTCAACAAATAGTCTTTTCCCAGGCTCAGTGCTTAAATCTTGTCCATTAAAATCTGTATACACTGCTTCAAATCTATTAAAAAGTCCAGAGCCAACTCATCTGTGCCTTGCACACATGCAGTTAGTTTGTCCCATATAATTCTTTTTTCAGGAACTATAACTTTCAATTTCTGTACTATCCGTGTCGGTAACGCTGAAATATTTGACAATGGTTTTTCACCTGCTTTTCTGTCCTCATCCTCTTTTGTTAAATTCTCCCATGTAGCGCCCAAACTATCCTCATCATCTACATTCCTTATTTGCTTCCATATATCTGCTGGGAGAATTAGAGGGAATAATAGGTCAATATCGCTAATCGTAAAAATGGACGATTTCAAATAGGACTCAATTTTTTTATAGAATCCCACCAGTTTTTTTCTCAAATCAGGGATCGTTTGTTTTATATTATTCACCTCTTGTCTGGAGAAAGGGACATGTGCATATTGTGCTGTATAATGTGCTTCTGTTACCTGTGCTGGTTGCCCATTTGCGGCAAGAATTTCTACTTTCGGCACAAAAGTGTGTGGGACCTCCCTCATGGGAAATATTGCACTCGCTCTTCCTTCTTTCTCTCTTTTATGAAGCACTATAGGGATCATGGGATAAGGCAGTCTCTCCCGTGTCCCATGAAAATGCTCTTTTATACACTGCTATTATTTCAGGTGGGCAGCACTTTATCTACATATTTGTCTTGTAAATATTCAACCATTACCTGCAATACCTTTCTTTGCATTCCTAATGTATACTGATCAAATGTCTCATGCACCTCCATTGTAGGGATGCTAGCATCTGTAATCTATCTAAGCGCCTCTCGCGTACATATTTTCACTAACATGTTTTGATGGCGGGAAAAATCGCCTTTGCACATATGGTGCTGTCTCTTGTCTCCCTCTTCTTACCTCTTTGTACCGAAACCCAGGCACAGAAAACATCTCTGAATACAATTCATCAAGTTCATTTTTAAATTCAAAAAGCCTGTCCACGTGCTCCTTTATCTCTGAATCACTTTCTCTTATACGCGAAAAGGCATTCAAGTCCCGCAACTTCGGCGGGGCACCATACCAATTAATTGCTTCCATCTTTCCATAAGATATTCTCCCATGCATTCCAATAATACCTGTTTTTCACTGAACTTCTTATAATCGTACATCGACCCCAGCGTTGAGGCCTCATCACTTCCTTCGATATACATTTCTGCCTGTTCTTTCAACTCCTTCCTCCTCTCTGTGCTGACCGCACTACGGGTTATTCTAGCATACACACTTTGTGCAGGCCCCGCTTGTCCCATACTGTCTTCTCTGATAGCTGTGGATTCAAGCTCTGTAGGAGGAGGGGGGAGTGAGATCACGTGTTCAGGAGGGGCTGGTGCAGATGGAACACCTGGAGGGGGAGTGGTAACTGAAGCTGTAATTGAGGCTGAGTAGCGGTGATGGGCTGGGGCAGAAGCTGAACAATGGGCACTGGTGCAATTATGTCAGTCTTACTTTTGGGACGTTCTTGTCTTTTCTCATTTAAAATCTTATTGATTAGTTCATCTGATGCATACAATTCTTGTTGAGGATATATTTTATCTATACCCATTTGGAGACTCCTGTCTGCCTTTCTAATTTGCTCATCCCATACTTTTTCCTCTTGTTCTAGCGCTCTATCTTCATTAGATTTGTGCCTTCGCGCATGTTTCTCTCTGCTTCTCAAGCTGAGGTTAGCCTTCTTCCTCCAGTCTCTAATGACGTCAAATGTCACAGGGCGTGCTTTCTTGCGCAGCAATACTGATTCCAAATGCTCTATTTGCGCCATCTCCTAACTCCCATTTTTAGGCCATTGCAAATCTTCTACGTGTCGGGTTTGCCTATGCCAAGTTTCACAAAACATTATTGCCCCTATTCAATACTTCACATACATCTCAAACGCTGGTGACCCTACGGGTTGCGCAGCCTGGCTAGTTTCCAAAGATTGTCTACCGCAGTGTAAAAATCCCACTAGACAGGAAGACAATTTCCCAGGCATATTTGATCTTATTTGTACCTTACCCTGGGCATTTGATCTTGCAAGAGCAACTCTCAACCAATATCAGGACTATTAAGAATCGGTGCACGACTCACCTGATCAATCAGTTTGTCTCTCAAGACGCAATTCGTCCGTATACAGACGCAACCAAGGATCTTGTGTCTGCGTATCTGGCTCAATCTGCCTCGTTTCGGGAACCTTGCCTTCTTGATCCCTGGCCGGACGCGTCGATCAGGGACCGGTTGTGTACAGATCTGCAAAGGAGTCTCATTACTTTCACAGGGGCGCCCTGAACACCTCTCTATCCCGGCTCGACGGCCTCGTCCTAGATTCGTTTTTTCCGCCTTCTTCAAATTTCAACGTACACGATGGAGCAAATGGGGGAGGGTCCCTATTCGGGCACCATTTTTTGACGGGCCCCTGGGGGACCCTCGTGTATGGAAACAAGGCACAATCCCCACACACGAACTGATACGCCAGACACGAGGTTCAATTCCCAAAATGTAGGGTTTATTGCAAAGCAAATAGTCTCAGTTGGCCGACCAGATATCACGTCCCGCAACGTGTGTTACCCAGACCTCGTGGGACGCAAGGGAGTGAACATTTTACATCAGTTACATATATACAAAAGGACCATCATATTATCAGTCGTGACACATCCAAAACCGGCCATAATGTATGTTCTTTAGCCAGAGTTCGATGATTGACAATTATGACGAATATGACAAATATGACACCCTTAAAGACATTTATTCAGCAACAGTTACAATCTGCAAGGGTGCAGACACTATTCTGTGTTTCAGAGAACATAGTGCTCTTGTTCTGCAAGCAAGCTGTGTTCATAGGAGGGACACATTCCAAGCCCTGGTATCTCTTGGTTTCTATTTGTGAGCTAAAGGTCGGCTTGATCTAAAGGGGCCCAGGAAAGGGGGGCCGTGAAGGAGAGTATAATTCAAGCCATTAACTGTCTATTTCTACAGTTTCTGCCGATCCAGTGAGTTACAGCGAGACTAGCTGGCACCTGCTTGGTGATTAAATCCCTTTCTGCTTACTTCCAAGGACTTGTGAGGGAGGAAAACAGTGTATTGCTGTCTGGGCTAGTCTCTCAGCATGTAACTTGTGGCCTTGCTCTGTGCATGGGCAGAATGAAATAGAATGCACTTTTAGCAAAGCATTAGAACAGAAGAGCAAGAAAAAGCAAAATCGCAAAATGGCGAATTCTGTTGGTAAAAAATGGCCACCCTATGGTTACACTGACGATTCTGTACTGGCGATGCTAGACATATGATGCGGTTGGTTTTCGGCCAACATAATATAGCGTCTATGATATGGTAGGGTATTTTCTAGACCAACACTATGAGCAATTAAAGTACCAACTAGATTTGAACAATGGTATTCCCGTTTTGCATCCCCCGCCATCATGTTCAGACATAGCATAAATAGGACAACTAAACCACACATACCTGCTTTTGATCTTCTCAACCAAAAATGCCTTACACGACAGCCTGTCTGAAGCGAGCATCTGAGCTTGAGGTGGCATCAAGCTAGTATTGCTTGCAGAAGGTTTGATGATTAGCCCACATAGCTGCTTTGCAGATAATATCCAGAGGCACATGGCACGTGAAACACCTCTGAAGCTGCCTTCACGCTTACCAGTTGACCATGGCATCCCTTAGGCATTGGGAGCCTACTCAGTTTGTGTCCTAGGATGCAGTAAACCACCCATCTGGCATTGGTGGCAGAGGCGGCTGGTGAATAGTTTAATTGGAGGGGCAGAAATGTTTACCCCCAAAATAAACGGGTGCGATGTAGCAAGGGAGTCCAAAACAAGCACTGGGGACCAGGGGGTTCACCCCCCACCCTGAGAAATTTTTAAAATATATTTGGTTAAAATCTCACATTTTCAGCACACTTTGTGTATAATTAGCTAAAAAGCTACCTAGCAATGTGTTTTGTAGGGTGTAACACATGAACACATTTAATAAATGTTAGTCATCAACATTGCACAGGAGCATTTTCCACATCATTTTCATGATACCTTTGCAAACAATATGAGAGCATAAAAAACATTGTCATGGTGTCTGTACTTGTGCACATCCATGGAGGCTGCACCAATATATGCTAGTATTAACATAGAAGATGTCACGGATGGCACTCTGTTAAGAGTGGCACAGGGCACCCAGGTAGGGTTTGGGTGGTTGTGCTGAAGTAAGGTAGACAGACAAATACACACACAGCAGAAAGTAAAAGATAACAAAGAGTAGGCAAGTGCAGCAGGGGAATAAAGGTACAAACAAACTGGATTCCCTCTTGGGGTGTATGCAGAAGTGGGAAAGAGTGTTCCACGGACCTTAGGAAAAACTCCAGCCTTCTGCACAGATTGCTATAACAGAGGCCCACACTGTTTGCTCATGGCTGGGAACAATAGCTGTGGGTGTCTGTAACACAGAAACGAGACCAACAGACAAACTCTGTACAAAGGGGTCTACAATAGTACAAGAGAAGACAATTACAGACAAATCCAGGAAAAAGGAAGTCGATGAGCAAACTAGCAGAAGGAAATGAAAGGAAAGCAGTATAACTGAATTGGACAGGGATAAAGAACTGAGGGTTGAAAACAAGGAAGAAAGCAAGGGAGCAGCAGTCAGGAAACAGGGGGGCTGCAATAACTGGAATAAATGCAGGTAAACTGTTGTGGATTGCAGAGGACTGTAGGGTGCAAGGTAAAGAGCTCAGAGGAGCAGGACAGCAAGGAGCAAGCCCAAAGGAGCAGGGCTGTACGGAAGGGAGGCCAGGGGATAAGGGTTGTAGACAGCAGAATGAAGCAGGCTGCAAGGCAAGGAGCCCAAAGGACAAGGGCTGTAGGCAAGAAGCCCAAAAGACAAGGGCTGAAGGCAGAGGATTGTAGCAAGCTGCAAGACAGGGGTTCCAGAGGACAAGGGCTGTAAGTAGCGGAGTGAGCAAGCTGCAAGACAGGGGTTCCAGAGGACAAGGGCTGTAAGCAGCGGAGTGATACAGACTGCAAGGCAGGAAGCCCAAAAGGCTAGGGCTGTAGGCAGCAGGGAGTAGTAGGCTGCAAGGCAGGATGCCCAGAGGAGCAGGGCTGAGGCAGGAAGCCCAAAAGGCTAGGGCTGTAGGCAGCAGGGAGTAGTAGGCTGCAAGGCAGGACGCCCAGAGGAGCAGGGCTGAGGCAGGAAGCCCAAACGGCTAGGGCTGTAGGAAGCAGGGTGTAGCAGGCTGCAAGGCAGGACGCCCAGAGGAGCAGGGCTGAGGCAGGGAGCCCAAAAGGCTAGGGCTGTAGGCAGCGGAGTGAGGCAAGCTGCAAGGCAGGGAGCCCAAAGGAATAGGGCAGCAAGGAGTAAGCCCGGAGAAGCAGGGCAACAAGGAGTGAGCCCAGAGGAGCTGGGCAGCGAGGCACTGGAAACAGTATCAGAAAAAAGCAGGAACAGCATACAAAAATACATAGCTCGAAGCAAAAAGGTGCAGGAAGGACTCTTAATGCAAGAGACTGAGCCCCTGCAGGCAGCAGCTCTTGTACCGCCCTGCCCAACACAGGAGCAGGTTAATTGGCCGCACCTGGATCAGCACACCTGAATACAATCTGCCTCCTCCCTCTCTGTTCCTGAGCTGGTGGAAGCAGAGCAGATCTCTAGGGCTTCTGGGGATTGTAGTTCCGATGATGACGAATAGGAATGGCCAGAAAAAGATAGTTATGGCAAAGTGCATTGTGGTACTTGTAGTTAGTTGGGAAAAATAAAAAAAGCACCAAAGTCTCGCAAATGGGAAATAAGGTCCAAAAAGTGAATAGAGGTTGATCCAAGAGTTTTCTGTAGATAAATGAATAACAATTAGTCCATATTGATCGCCAATGTATGCGCCCATGCCGCAGGCATGACAGAAGAGCTTACTCCTGTTGGTTTTACCAGTACCAAATGCAGTGACACAGTAAGAAAATATGTCCAGGCTGCACCCACCAATGTTGGCCAGTACCATGTAGGAACACTCATGATGACTTCACCCTTGATGCCCAGTAAACAATGCCCTGCCTCAGTAAAGCAACATGTCCAGCCTGGACTCACCAATGTGGGCCAGTACAAGTGAGAATGTTCAATGTGCTTCCTTTCCCTTTGTTGCCCAGTAGAAAAATGACTTGAGTGGTAAGTCCAAGGGCGTTTTGGGGACTTTACAATCACTTTGGCTCTGGAATTCTCGGGTAGTTCTCAAGGCTAAACATGTTCTTGGGGAATTGGTGCTAGGGCCCGCCGCTTTCTACTTCCTGCTGGTTTACCCCCTCGCTAGCCCAGGCACCCCTAAGGGGAATGTTAATACTACCGCCAGATGACCCCCTACTGTCTGTTCTTCCTGGGACTTTTCCTCAAATCGACGGCTGACTAACTCCCTGGGGATTTCCTACACTTTTCCTAATCTGTCTTGCTTAGTACTATTGGGAGTTAGGGAAGGTGCCTTCTTTCGCCGGTGTCACTCTCTCTCTGCTTCCATAGGCGTTGTTACCCGACCTATTTCTACACTAGTCTTGACAGAAGTTCTCCCACCGTATTACTGTGCCTCTGATCTCACTCGCCTTTCCTCCTCCACCCTTTCATCTTATATTTCTTTTTATTCATGCAATCTCCTACCTCAAACTACCCCTCTACCTCCAGTGTTAGTCTTCCCTCCTGCCCTCTTCTTCCTTGATTCTTGCTATTCGTGTTATTCTGTCTCTCTAGTCCTACCACTAGCTACTTCTATTATCCCTCTCCCTCTCGTCTTACTCCATTATTATCACTATCCCTTCACTACCCTTCCTCCTACTGCTACTACCTATGCCTCCACTCACTAATACTTGCTACCACCCTCTACCACTAACTACTGCCCTACTTCCTATTCCACATACTCCCTACTCCCGCTATCTCCTGTCTATACTTCCGACTACAATAACTACCTCTGCCACTACTACCACTCTGCTACACCTACTCCTCACACTTTCCACTCTCACCCTAACACTCCACGGGCCCCCTCCTAATAACAGCCTCCTTTCACACGCACCTCCTCTGGTCTCTGACTTCCTCCTCCACGCCATTTCCTCACCCAACTAACCCACCACCAAGCATTCCCTCACACCTCCTTAAATACCCCACACCCTCCCAGGATTGGCCACTTAGCTTAACCAATAACTTACCTTCCTTGAGTGGGTGTGAGGGGGAGGGCTGATCAGGGCTGCTAAGCCTCACCCCTTTATCATGCAGTCTTCCTAAACTTTTACATGGGACATATAAGGGCCCACAGGGAACTTCTGTTCCAGGCCTTCTTGTAGGACTTTTATTTAATATGTATAATATCCCTGATGTGTTAGTGGTTTAAGGCCTTCATGGGACCTTCAATGAAAGTCACAGGTGGGCTAGTGGACCTCCCCTTTTCTAGGGACGATCCCTGCTGGCAGTTCCTTGGTTGCACAGGCTCCAGTGGGCTACTAGAGTGGTGTTGCCTCGTCCTTTGGCGCCTTCTCTCTTTCTCGTGCGGCCGGTGTTATGCCAGCCGCCACACCCCGCAACGTCCCACGGGACCTTATTCCTGACAGGTTGATGTGTGCGGCCCCTCTGCTCTCCTGCCGCACCCTACTGTGGCGCTGCTACCACCCTCGTTGTAGTGGGGTCCTCCCTAGCCCACTGCTGCCATTCACCAGGTAATAGGGTAGGAGGGGTTTCTGCCTGTATTCGTGCACTGATTGGGGTTCTGAGGCTCCCTCCCTCCCACCTTTGACAGGAGCTGAAAGCAGGCCCCGTCACATATGCCACAGTGAATATTAGTCCAAACTGGACAGTCCTCCTGGTCTCCGCCTCAACCTCCTCCTCCTGCTCGACCAATCAGAAGCTTGCTGAGCAGCTGACACACACGCATCCATCAATGGACACTCCTACAGAATTAATACTTCACTCACATTCACACACACGCATCAGCATTTATTCTTCATTCAGTTAGACACTCCTCTTCACCCTTGCGGCTGTACAGCATTATGGCGCTCACATAAACATGTGCACCTAAACAACATACTCTCATATTCAAGCACCCGCTTACAGATATAAACGCTTGCATACACACATACATTAGTTTCTATTTTGCTACTTTTATCCCTGCTCTGAATTCCGGGCTTCGCACTGCCCTGAAAAGCTGGCCTACGTTGGTGGGCCAGCCTGAATATGCTTTTATTGTGCCACAGTGAAATATATATCCAGACCTGCCCACCAACGTAGGCCAGTCTTGCAATGTCAAAACAAAATGGGCATCAGGGGCAAAGGAAACATGAATCCTGTTTGCTTTATTCTTTATGACCATAAAAACATGCAGTGTCCTGACCTGCCTACCTCCCCCCCTGACCCTCACTGGGAGGGTAAAGGGTGCCAGGGACATGACCCCTTTGTGGTTCCGCAGGGCCTGCGTGTGGGAGCCGGAGCGTCTCCCAAACAACGCCCAGGAAAGCTGAAATGTGCTAAAGAAGCAAAATGCCCTGCTTTAGATGGCCCATTGGGCATACGTGCTGTGGAACCTAAACTGTCAACGGGAAATCATGTCTCGCTTTGATAGCTCAATCCTGCACAATAGCGCTTGGGAGTGCGTCTCTGGGCTGCCTTTGGCTCGTCCATAATGGACGAGGGGTAGTTTGGTACCTGTCGACCCTTCTGGAGGAGCCGCTCTTGCTGAGAGAGGGCGCAGAGGCTGGCGTCTCCCCTGTAGGTGACGAAAGGACGTCCTGTTGATCTTATCCTTCATGTCCTTTCCAGGGCAAGTTTGAGAGCCTTGAGATTGTCAGTTATGGAGGGTCCTTTCAGGAATCATGAAGAATGCTGGAAGACTAATTTCTTGGTTCACATGAAAGTCTGAAACAATGTTTGGCAAAAAGTTATGAGGAGTCCACAGGGCGGCCTTGTCTCTGTGCAAATTTTCCAATCTTAATCTTCCTCAGAGTGCTTGAAGCTCGCTGAGCCTCCTAGTGTAGGTGATGGTGACCAGGAAGGCTGTCTTGCCGAACACTAGATTTGGATCCACACAAGTCATGGAAGCCACTAAGAATTCATTTAATTCCCAGGGTGGATGCCGGGGCTTTGCATGTGGGTGCCATCTCAGAAAGCTTGCAGTGTCTTTTGATGATCGAATTTGATATTGAAAAGTCTGTTTCCCCTTTAAAACGGTAAGCACTGATTGCTGAAAGGTAGGTTTTGCAGGATTCTGGCTTCATCACAATGTCTGCCGAGTACATTGCAAAGCTTAGAACATTGTCCTGACACCTGATCAGTCAAGAGCGGGTTCGTGCCTTGCTTCAAACACCACTGCCAGAACCTGATCCATTTACTAGGGAATTGAGACCTTGTCGAGGCCTTACAATCTGCTTTGAGAATTTGCAAGTACTTTTCTGGGTGGTGCTGTGGCAAGTGTGGCACAAACCGCTTATTCTAGTTTCAAGTTATTCTCTGAAAGATCCAAGTGACCATTTACTAGGTCCTCAGGGGGTGGTATCAGAGGGGTGTGGATGTAGCAACTACCTGCTCTCTTGTGATATAAGGTCCAGCCTGAGGGGAATTCGAAGGTGAAGGCTGCTTGCCATCCAGACAATGTGAAATTCCCGGAACCTGATCGGCCATAAGGGATCTATGGGAATCCTTCTGAGCAGTCTGCTTAACGGGAGCTTGTGGGCTACTTTGGGTATCAATGGTAGAGCAGGGATTGCATAAAGGGACGCAAGGTTCAACTTCTGAAGAGAATTGTGCCCCAGGGAATCTAAATCCCAATTGTGCCCATGGGACTCCAAATCCCTCCATCAGGAGTCGTAGTGGGGCATTTCTATTGGTCTTGTAGTGAAATGGAAAAAAAAACAAGGGGGGGAGGGTCCTAAGAGTCCCTCTGCCAGACATTAGTCCTGGTTGCAAGAGCCTTACCCAGAGTCTTTAGCTCACTATTTTTTACAGAGGAGAAATGTCCAAAATATATCCGTCTTTGTCCTGCCCTGGGGCAGTACAGCACCAAAATGCTAGGCAATTCTCCTCTGAACAAGAGTACCAACAGCAAGCCCAGACACGTGTTCCAGTCTGGTTGGACCTCATCAGTAGGGTGGAGCTGCGACTCTCTAAGAATAGGGAGCATGTTTAAGTAATTTTGGGTCTCACCCTAAGTTACTAGGGGAATCCAGACATGGACCCCTTGCTCATTATTCTTAGCTTAGAGAGGCACAGCTCCACCCTACTGATGAGGTCCAACCACGTTGAAACAAGTGGCTGGGGTTGCTATTGGCAGGTGAAAGCCATATTCTCCCAATCTATAAGAAAGGTTCCCACAATTCTCCTACTAACTATCGCATGTTGGCAATGTTAGACATTCCAGCAAAGATCTTTGCAAAGGTAATTCTGGTAGAATTGAATGAATGGATAAATGATGATTCTATTCTGAGCCCTAATCAGACTGGCTTCCGAACCAAATCCTCAACATCCCACAATCTTCTTATCTTGGAGTCTTCTGTTGAATATACATGTCTGAGAAGAGAGTCCAATGTACACTGTGCATTCATAGATTTTAGTGCCGCCTTTGATACTGTGATGCAGAACAGATTATGGCGGAAACTGGTGGCTTGGAATATACTGCCTCGTTATTAAAAATGATCATGCTGCTTCACAATGATACGAGTATTAGGGTGCGCCTAGATGGGCTTTGAAAACTGTCCGCAGCCATACCTACTAGTAGAGGTGTAAAGCAGGATTGCTTGACCGTACCCCTAAATGGTTACAATCTATGATTAACGCTCTTGGTGACTTTGCATTCCAAAATGGCCGAAACGTAAATATAGCAAAATGTAAGATCATGCTGTTCTCCTGTAAACATAAATCAAAAGTTAGTTCCACATGGGTATTGGATGGCGCTAAATTTGAATGTGTAAAAAGCTTTAAATATCTCGGCTTACATATAGATGATTCTTTAAAGTGGACCATACGCTGGCAAGAAACTAAAGCAAAATGTATGTTAATGGCAAACACCATAAGCGCATTTATCGGAAAGAATGACGAATACTCTGTCCACACTATCCTGCTTTTTATACCTCGAGAATTCTGCCTGTTCTGACATATGGCATAGAAATATGGGGTCATGTGTTTGGAGCTGAACTAACTAAATTTGAGGCAAAAATATTGTATAGGTTGTTCAGAATGCCTCAAGCATTGTCTATTGAATTCCTATATATAGAATTCGAACTCATTGGGATACTGTCTATTTGTTTCCAGAACATATTTATGTGCTTGGTAAACTTACTTGCATTTAGCAATGGAACAATAAACGTAAAATATATTCAGGCCTTTTTAAGTGTTGATAAATGCAACAAGTTGTGGACCTTGGAAAAGATACTAACCCTCTACAAAAATAAATGTTAGCTTGGGCAGGACCACCTCCATGTACCTTGCCGTGTCCATTTGACAAAACGCTGGTTAAAGCAGAAGCTAATCAACTATAGCTATGACGGTCATACTGTACAGTTATCTAGGAAGACTAACAGTGGATGATTTATCCGTTACAGAAGTGACCGGAACTGTAGGCCCTCGTACATAACCGCATCCCCTAGTAGTGGCATCATCAGACAGTATCCTTTATTAAAATGTAATGTATGTGATGTTTTAGAAATAAATGGTGGAAAAATAGGTATCCCACGTTCTGAACGTATGCGTAGACTATGTGGTGACAACACAATGGCATCATTGGAACATATTATTACAAATTGTGGGAGTCTTGCACCCATAAGAGCAAAGTATATGAAATTGTACAACAATCAAGTGAACTGTACTGATGCATTTTGGATCTGGCCCAAATTTATGGAGGGCAATGACCTTAATTTTATATATTTTATTGTAAAATTGGTTTGGCAATGTAAAGAGATTTTAGATATTTTTTGAAATGATGGATTTTAGATTGTTTTATTCGCTTAGCTCATGGATCTGATGATATGTTATTTGTATTGTGTTAATGATCCCTTTCCTTTTCTTTTTTTGTGTTTTTAATGTTTGTATATACCATGCTGTTCGTCTATGAGTATGTTAATTAAATAAATATTTTGGAAGTGCTCTAAAACCCTTTTTCCATTTTATAATGATGTTTGAACCGGTCTGTTCCAGTTAACTACCAGCCATCAGCACTAGGAAGCTACCTTAGGGAGTTTATTACTGCAGACATTTGTCCTGTTGTGTGAAACTCTGGAGAAGACAGAGGATCCGATCTTCCCAGTGAGTGAGGCTGCTAGCTATGGACCACGTTGGAGACTGGATGGTGAAATGAGCAGGACTGTTGGATTTATTATAGAATTGTGTCTTTGATTTTATAAGTATGAGAGTACAGTAGGCTAATTCAGGTATCGAACCACACATCCAACAAGGTCACCCAGAAGCCACACCTAAAAGCTAATCTCCAGTAAATAGATGGCCAAGCAAGAGTGTAAGTGGAGCCCAAAACAGACGTATTTGAAGAAGTAAGGACAATTTAGGAAAGAGCAGTGAAAAAGGTGGGTGTTCATTGCTTTCCAGGAAAGGATTGGTTTGGGTATGGGGGAGATTACCTAGATAACTGTTCCAGATACTTGGTGTAAAGCAGAAGAAGCTTTGTGAGGTAAAAACAGAACTCCAGTACAATGTTATGCGAGAACATAAGGACATGTTACTTAAAAAGAAAGGTCTGACTATTTTGGAATCCACCTTCTTCTTATGTATGGTGTAGTAAAGGGAAAATATGAATTGTTAATTGCATGTTTTACATTTTGCCACTCTAGCACAATTGGAATTTTTGTAGACTGCACAACACCACGAATATCTAAGGACGACGCATACTGGTGAGGCTTCATTGCCTTTGCTAGTTTGCAGGTATAGACTTCAAAGCCATTTGATTTACTGCCCTTGCTCAGATGCAAGCTTTATATAGCCACTACCGGGCATCTGACGTAGGGTACTTGTGTCTGAATGGAACACACAACTCACTAATTGGGTCGATATAGTTTTGCTTTGATGAGGTTCTAGAAACGTCCACTGTCGGTGTATTAATACCTGTATGACCATGAAAGTTATGAAAGCTCTTTTCTGTTACAGGGTCTCTCTGTTTGTTTTCAGTTTGTCTACTGAAGCACTGTGGAAATAAAGATGTATTGATGAATCGACCTGACCCAAAATGATCTCTGCTTTGATTTCCGCTTCAGCTTGTTTTTTTTATATCTGGACTGCAAGGATTTTGAGGATTAGATGGGTCTGCTTCGTTGATCACTTGATACTAATAAAAACCTTTCTAGTAGTGATCCTTCTAAAAAAAAAAAAGGCAATGGGAATATTTGATTCACAAAGAGATCGACAGAAAATGGCATGCCATTACTTTAGGTCGCTATTACGAGCTATAGCACATAACTAGAGCTCTTAGGATTCCCTCTAGATTTACATTGTGCAAGGAGAGTTTGTGAAATGTTGAGAGCAGATTTTTAATAAATGCTCACTAGATCTGATTATGCTTACTATTCAAGAATTGTCAAAAAATATTGATTCTTTGAACAGAGATTTTAATGAAATACATGTAGAACTTTATTACAAAGAGGAACTTCATATTGTCCTTAAGAACATTAACAGCAAACCTTTTGACTATGGAAATGAATTTAGAACAAAAGAAACTGAGAAAGTTCAAACGTGATACATACATCTATTTAAAGTTATACACATGAAAGGACAATTTGAAATCACACCCAAAGTAAACACAAAAGGACCGTCTCACCTCGTTGATATACTCCAGAAGCTGATATTAACTCTGTAGAAAATAACCCCTGGATATACAAACACACACTGGTCCTGTTATCCAAGAGTATGTTCCTTCGCATTGGCGCTGGGAACTCTTGATACTCTCTCTAAAAAAAAGTAGAAGTCAATACTGTGGAATCCAAAGAAAAGGCAGAGAACACAACGGGGGGTGGGGTGGAGAAAAGGGGGGTCACTGCAGGGTTCAATCTCGATTGCAACAACCTAGTCATCAATTTATCTGATGGACAACTTAACCCAAAAGAACATACCAGACTTCAGAAGGACATTAGTTTATTTTCATACACATAGCAATACTTTTTTTTTACACCATGGTAGATGTTTTTTGTCTTATCAGTAAGCTTAAAATGAGTGTTTTGTTGCAGAGAACACTTTGGATGCACAGGGTCATTGATCAGAGATTGGACGCGGACACCGGACAGGTTTAGATAACACTTTAGGTTTCATTAAAGAAAAAAGAAAATCTCTCACCTAGCCCTATTGCTATGAGACTGATGCCTTACCTAATAACTCAAAATATAAGGTGCTTGTTAGGACATCTTATTGGTTCTGTCTGTCAAGAAACACAGAGCACCCCAGCCGACATTCTCTATTGTTGGTAGCAATGGACAAGCAATCAAGGCTTAAGCTCTCAGGAGGGGATGCAGGTTGGTTATTAAGTACAGTGCAGTCCCCAATCCCCCACAAAGGAATGTCCACACATTGTTAGTAATAAAACAGTTCTTTATATAATTAAGGTTCAAGTTATATACACACACACAATAACAGCCTTTGTGCTCAGGCAATACTGTAATGATAAATATGTACAATATCTATGTGGTACCACAGTTAACTCTTGATTCCAATAAAATGCACCAACTGCGGACAGTCTCAATGGCATACAAATCAAATAGTAAAGTGAATCAAGAATAGACATAAGAGGGAAGACAAGTTGGGTTTAACAAATGTCAGAATACTGGGTCCTTACCACTAGACACCGTTCTGTGTGCGGATCCCCCTCCTGGGCAACCTGTAAATAAAGTGTATCAACACGCCCAGTCCATAGATTGTTTAATATAGTCTTGGTTCCTTCTAAAAAGGTTCTACTACCCCAATGTACCTAGTTAAGCAGAGTTCTTTTCGATGAGTCATCAGCAGATCCTTCTTGAGTGAACTCCCTTTAAGGTGGGGGCCATGGATCGTCGAGATTCCTCGAGGAAAAGGTGAACAATGTTGCTGAGGCAGCAGCTTCGGTTCTTGCGGTGCTCGTTGACGATCGGTCGTTGATGTCCTGCGAAGATGAGGCGTGCGGTGCACCTCGATGACGATAGTTTGTTGCAGCAAAGAGTACTTAATGAAGAACGTAGCCCCAGCAAGGGTGTCGGGTCAATATCTTTTGGCGTCGGCGATTGGATCTCGACCACGGCTGGCTTTCGGGTCTGCGTCTTTGTGGACTCCGGGTGCCAGGAAACCCACTGGTGGATTCTCCTTGTTTTGCCAGCAACCTTGACTTTCTCCGGCGGGACAAAGTGGTTGACGGTGATGAGCAATGGAGTCATTGATTTCAAAGTTTCTTAGGCAATGGAGCGTTTGGAGCTCCGCTCGACGCGGTTACATCGGTGCTCTTAAACTCGGTCAATGGTGATGGTCGTCGACGTCCTGTCGCTTTACTTCAAATTCCTCGGCGGTCCCCGACTTCAGTCAGCAGCCTTTCAAGGACTGACTTCCAGGGAGCCTTGGTGACAATTAGCTGGTGCATGATGTTCCCTCATAGCTCGGGAAGAGGTCTCCTGGCCAGGTCCTATCTTGGATCAGTTCCGGGAGACACAACACCTTTCAGATTGCGCCAAAGGAAAGCAGCAGCAACACCTTCTAGCTGGGCTTTAAGGTAAGCATCAAGTTTCGACTTCAGCTTCTGAACAATTCCAGTAAGTGAGAGGCCCCCAGATATACTGTTCTGCCTTTCATTCACACTGCTGAGCCAGGCTCAGGCAGCCAATCACAGAGAAGGCCATTCAGCGGGCAGGCAGCCAATCATGCTCACAGTGCATTCAGGCCATTCTTCTCCATCCAGACACTCAAACCAAGGAATGTGGATTGGGACAAGCACCCAGCCATTCAACACTCCACACTGCATTCATACCAGTTTCGGGCAGGGCTGTCTCAGTCATTGTGTCACACACCAGAAACCAGACACCCATAACATGAAATGTATATTGGTCACACACTCCACCCAGGTCCCACCCCAAGGGTGTACCCACAACATACAGTCACTGGGAAGGCTCCAGCCAGTCTAGCCTGGACTTCCCCACAATACCTTATATGGAACTTCCACCCAACAGCAGTCAGGGGAAGGGACAGAGTCGGGGCCGCCCAGGAATTTGGAAAAACAAGGTTACCGGCAATAGAAAGCAAGAGGCCACAGGGGCCATGTTGTCTCCTATCAGGAATCATATGATTCAAATGGCAGGGCCTGGGTATCCCAAACTGGAAGATACTCAGAGCACCTGTCAGTTCAGCATGGAGCTGCCACCAGCCCATAACCTGCTCTGTGGGCCACACAGAGGTGCCCAAAAATATACACTAGGGGTACAGGGTTATACCCCCACCCATGGGTGACATAAGGGTATCCCGAGGGTCTGCTCACCACAACCAAAAAGAGGAAGAGCTGCATTGCTAGGAGTCCCACATGGGCGCCGGTGCAGAAAATAAAACAGAACACACATGATAAAAGGAGTACAGGACAAGGACATGGAGGCCCTGTCCCTCCAATGCATTTCCAGAATCACACTATCTTCTGTCCAAAACCTAAGCTATTTATCTGACCCTATTCCTATTAAAGGAAAACAAATCCAAACAACTCACCTTCTTTCCAGCGGCCTCCTTTCCAGCAGACTGGTCTCATGCATTGGTTGCGGTTTGGTCTCTGGCCAGGAGGGACCATGTGTCTCTAGCTTGACGGTGCACCTGGACGTGGCAGCCTTGTGCAGGTTCTCTGTCCACCATGTGACTTTTTTGATCCTGCCTCCAGACTGTGTCAGCTCTGCACTGTAGCAGCGAGGTCTGCTATGCATGGTTTCTTTTGGGCTGGCAGGCTTTATGCAAGCTTCTCTCCCTCTCCATGTAATGGCTGTTTCCCTTGTTTGCCACGCTCAAAACATTGGGTCTGATGGGATGTTACCAGTTTGTTCAACTGGGAGTTCGTGTCCCCTACGGGGGAGTCACTCCCAATGAGATTCCGCTTCTCAAACCCCTATTAAGGGTTTTGCGTAGCAGGCTACCATCCTTAGTCTTACTGGGGATGGCTCCCTCCTGGGGAGAAGGGACGAAGTCCATGGATTTGTCACAAGCGGCACCTTTATCTCAAATGAATATCGGTTACATCGAATTCAAAAGAGCAAATTTATGCCATCCATTAGTGCTCCTTGTTTTGATATTTTTCATAAAGCTGTTCCTAAATACCTCACTAAGATTACTTCTAAACCTAAAGTTAATCTTTAAAAAAACTTGAATTCACTTTGATCGAATTTTTATAGAGTGATGGGGCTTTCACTATTCATCCAGCAGACAAGGGAGGTGCCTTGGTTATTTTGAATACTACTGATTATGAGAAAGAATGTAGAAGGCAGTTGAATGACCTTGAAACCTATGTTAAATTATAGAAGGATCCAACCAAGTAGATTCAAACTAATCTTAACTACGTTACTGGGTGTAGCTATGGAATAAGGTTGGCTCAATGACAATACCTAGACATTTGTGTTCATTACACATCCCAGGGTACCTGATTTATATTTGTTACCTAAAAATCCTACACATACTCTGGCGTTGCTAGGGCCCTTTCTCTCAGATCTTCCCTCCCAGGTGGAACTTTCTCTCCCATATCACTTGCTCTACTTGTGGTGTTCCCCAGGGATCTAATCTATCCCCCTGTTTCTTCAATGTCTACATGGTCCCATTGGCCCACAAGATCTCTGACTTCACCTCCAACTTTCAGTGTTATGCGGATTACGCACAGCTCTCTTTCAGGCTACCCTCTGCATCGTCCTCCTCCTTGCTCATCCCTGACTGTCTGTCCACAATTCAGTCCTGGTGTGCTGCAAATGATCTCTGCCTTAATGCAGGTAAGACAGAGATCGTCCTCACTGGGAGCCCTGCTCCTGCTTTCCCACTTTCACTCTGGCCGGCCTCCCTGGGTCCTGCGCCCTCACCCACCAGTGAGGCAAAAAATCTGGGGGTCATCTTCGACTTCACTCTCTCCTTCTCTTCTCACATCTCGGACATCTCTAAAAAGTCCCACTACCAGCTACACCTCTTCAGGGTTATTCTACCTTTTCTCACTTTCCCCCAGAGGCTCAGCATCTCGAGAGCCCTGGTTCTCTTTAGACTGGACTACTGCAACAGTCTTTCTCAATCTTCCTACTTCCACTCTCTGACCTTTTCAACTTATCCAGAACAAAACTGCAAGACTTATCCTTGGCCTCAAGCCCAGGGACCGCATCTCTCCAGTGCTGAAATCCCTCCACTGGCTCCCTGTGGCTTCAAGGATCAAGTTCAAGTCCCTCTGCATAGTCCACAAGGCCTTCTGGGGCTGGGGCCCACACTATCTACAACGCTCCTTTCCTAAATACTCTCCTTCTAGAGCCCTCCGCTCAGCCTCCTCCAACTCTCTGCGGGTGAGCCGTTTCTCCAGAGATTTTGGGGTAGATCCTTATCCTCTGCAGATGCCTCACTCTGGAACAGCCTCCCTGCCTCTCTGTCTTGAGCTGGACCTCTTCAAGTTCTGGAAACTCGTCAAGACCTTCCTCTTCTCTTCCTCTTTCTCTCTCCCTCTCCCCTGCTAACCCCCTTTCTCTTCTCACCTACTGCCCTCCTCTCTCCTGCTTCCCTCCTCCTTTATCTTCCCCAACTCTGCTCAGTTTCGCTGACTGGTCGCCTGGTGCACCTCCAGAGCCTCACAGGTCGCAGGCTCCCCCGCCAGTCCTACACTTACCTCCGGACCTCTGCACTCTGCCTGGCACTACTGCACTTGGACTACGTTCCATGGGAGGGTCAACCTCTCTGCACTTAACCCAGGCCCATGATGGACTGGGTGCACTTGTTCCCCCTCCCTCACACTTCCTGTATGCGCCTTGCACGACTTTGAATGCACTAGGCTTAGCAAGATAGTTTGTCCTGTCCTCCGTGTGTCTCCCTCCCCCCCACCTCCTAGCTTGGTTGCGCCTGAAACACTTGTGCAAAGGCGCATTAGAGATGACCAATCATCAATCAATCTAATTGTCGCCAGGCCTTGTACGGTAGTTTATTGTTCTGTATGTCCTTTTCCCCTTTCTCCCCCTCCTTCTCTCCCTACTCTTGTCATGCACTTGGACTATCTGATAAGTTATTAGGCCTAGAAGAGCAGTTTATTGATTTTATGCCCTTTCATTCTCCCCCCTGCACACCACCCCCAGTTCCTTGCCTCCTATCATGCGCTTACACTAGTAGAAATGCCTCAGTCCTAGTTTGCTAGTTTATTTTGTTAGATCATTTGGAACCTTCAAGGCCTAAGAATGACCACTGTATTCCCTTGTTCCCTTCTTGCCTTGAAGTGCTTTGAAGCACTTCACCTGTGTATAAGTGCTTTACAAATAAACAATTACAATTTCTTGGGAGACCCATAGTAGCTGCAACTAATGGTGTACTATAACCATTAGGGGGTTACATTGATTATTTTATACACCCATTAATACAAAAGACACATACTTGCATCAAAGATACTGCACATGTTTTATTCACTCAACAACATACAGTGAAATTCATATGAAATCTTCATGGTGATTGTAAGAGTTTATGTACCACACAACAAAGATTTGTAGGCAGTTGAGTGGGTGTTGCTCCAAGAGGATACCCTAGGAGCGTGTAAAGAGTCCATTACGATTTTGTTAGAATTCATTGCACACAATTCACACTTTAGGCATGCATCCAACATTACCTCTTGGCTCTGGCCTATACCAACTATTTTATGTTTATATTTGAATCAAATAATATTTGGATCATCCGATTTGGAACAGCTATTTGAAGCATTGGGCGAGATATATTGGTGGTACATTTGGGATTTGGAATGTCACCATAGTCATCACAAGGCATTTTCTATTATATCATTGATATCAACTCCATAACTCAATTAATAGCATAAATAGGTACACCTGATCTACAATTTATATGTGGAATTTTAGTCACAACACTATTTTTGTTTTAGAAATCCGACTCATAGGAGTGTACAGTGAGCTTTCCCCTCCCAAGAATTTACTGTACAGTCAACTACTTTAGTTAAAATAAAATTCAGTGTTACTATTCAATGTGCTAAAGTACTTGATTGTATGACGGAGAGATTTACTAACCGTGATTATTCAAGAGACTAGTTAAACAAACCAGAGACTAGAGGTCAAAATCTTACACAAGTTGAAATATGTAATACTAAAAGGCTACGTCAACAACCATCTTTGGTTTACGTATGCCAACATTCCATACAGAGCAAGAAGATTTCAACTATTCTAAGGAAGCATTTGCACATCTTGCATGTGATTCTAGTTTGGAAAGTCTGTTTTGTGATATGTTAGTTTTCTCAGAAGGACGTGATAGGGATTTTGGAGATCGTCTAGTCTAGACTAACAAGATTAGTACTCCTAGTATTACACAAAGAGCAAAAAGAGGAACGTTTCCCTAAATGCATCATCCAAACTTCAATAATGTCATTAAAGGCATTATAGTGTTTCATCTAAGATCTGGAGAAAACATTTTTCCGGAAGAATTTTGCAACCTGTAAGACGCTGAATATGTATTCAATACGTATCCGTATGGCATCTATTATGTAGGACAATCTACTTCACCAGCTAAATTGAAATTGAAGAAGCACAGATCCAACATGTGTACTAACTAGCCCACTTCCAGCAAAGCCAGAGATTTCTAGTGTGTTTCTTAACATTGTCTTTGCAGCTAGTGTATGTTGCTTCTAGCTTTGTTTCTGTTTTTATGAAAAAGTGCATTTCTAACCTCTGTTTAGCATGGTATGTATACTGCATACACTTCAGCTTCTTAATCTGCGAACTCTGCATTGAATTGCTGTCTTTTTCCAGAGAATACCTATCTCTCTCCTCTATCATTTTTGTTTAATCTCATTTATGATCAATTTTTTTGTATGAACGCTTCTCGTGCTTACATTTTGTATATATGTTGCCGGTCCTGCATTCATGAAGTCATCACATAGGAACGTGAAGACGTCATCGGTAGAACACCTGCATACTTCCTGTAGATTTTTTGTATCAGCCCTTCCCGCGCATTCTTTTTGTTTGCATGCTGCGGATGCCACAGTCATGATGTCATCGCGGCAATGTGTGCATGTTTCTCGTGCGCACATTTACTTTTTTTTGTTTGTGAGAGCGGCGGGTCTCATTTTAGGTAAATTGCACCGTTACACACCTTCATGCTTGCAAAATGAACTGGATTGGCAAAACCAATGTAGGCTCAGATTAGCCGTATTTTATTAAAGATTTTGTCTTTGATATTGGGAATGACTACCTTATTTTGCTTGTTTTCACAGTATGTCTTAAAGCCAGCATTTCAAGTGATTCAGGTATGCTTTTTGGTGCAATTGTTTGGGTATATTTCTCTGGTTTATGTTTTCATCTACTGTACTGTGTTGTTCTATATTTCATTAAGGGCAATTTTTAGATTCTTGTTATCTGTTATCTTGGGTGTTCTTTCTTAGTGGAAAACAGGTTTTCCCTACATTTCTTTATATTGCTTTTTAATTAGGAAGACATATACATGTATTTAATTCTACTTTGTATTGTTTGTTTTTCTAGACCATGGTTCTGCAAACTATGGCTCTCCTGATGTTTTGGACTATGATTCTTATGCTCCCTTACTATTAACGGTGCTGACTCAGGTAGATGGGTGTTGTAGTCCAAGACAGGTTGCAGGCTCTTGCTCTAGACTATGGAAAGCTAGTCCGGAAATGCATTGGCTTCATCTTTATTCTGTTACCTCATATTTTCACAAGAATAGCACATTAAAACATTGGACCACAAGTTTTGCATCAGAAACTTTAGTGGAGCACTTTAAGGAGATTACACGAAGGCTCTATGGTTTCTCATAGCAAATGGAAAGCAAATTACACTGGGAAGTGGTCTTTGGTTTCCTTTTATACATAAATAGCGACCAACCCCTATATTAGGATGGTTGATGGATGAGATATGTTCTAACTTTTGTGGGGAACCTGTGCTATAGTAATTTCCACTATAATGTGAAGGACAATGGGCCTCATTACGAGGTTGCAGGTAGCCATGGCGCTAATAGCGCCATGGCTGCCTCCAAACTCGTTCCGACTCCACCCTGATGAATGGAGCAATTACCGGTCCATTCCAAGGTTGGCGGACTGGTAATTCCCCATTCACCAGGGCCCCACAGGGCTCAATGGGAAAGGGGAAGGCGCTAATAACGGTACTGCAAATTGTGGTACTGTTATTAGCTCTAGAGTCCCTTTGCGAGTCCCGTCCTTAATGCCTGAAAAAACCAGACGTTAAGGAAGGACCCGCAAGGGTACTCGTAGTAGGGCGGTAAGGGATTACCTGCACCGGTGCTCTTACCGGTGCCGGTAATCCCTTACCGCCCACCTCGTAATGAGGCCCAATGCCTGTTTTAGGCCCTTACCGTGTGTTTCAAGTCTTCCTCAAGAAATGAAAATGGGAAAGGGGCAGTCCAAAGATTGTAGTTTTCCACAAAGGTGTATCCTGGCACATTTCATATATACATATTAGGCGAGTACCTGAGCAACCATGCTCTCTGTGCTGCACATGGGCAGAAAATTGTGTAGAGATCAGGGCACCACTAAAAGACTATATTTGGGGGTGCCATTGCTTGTCTGAATGAAGCATGCACCCTCTCCTGCTCCAGAATTCATTTCAACATCAGAAGCATTTTCCTTTGTCAGCAAGTTCATCAAGGGGTACAATAGGGAGGTGTAAGTTGCTGCACTTGATTCTGAGGAAATAATTTCTCAGCCAGGGGAGCAAGAGAAAGGGCAACCCCCCTTTCCGCTTTATTGGCAAGAGCTTTCACCAATGTGGCATCATCTTTGGGAATTGGGTGGACCATTGCTGACTCTTTAGGTAAACTTGTGATATGAGGAGGGGCTCAACATATTTGAAAAATTCCAGGTGATCGTTCATTTGAGTCCTTTCTCCCCAGTGAACAGACTAGGACATGGCCCATTGTGTAAATTAAGGTATACCATTGACTATACCTCAGAATGTATTTTTGCATATACCTACTGAAAGTTAGAACAAGGTGTTGGTTATATTGCAAACAGAGACCCCACAATTAGAAAAAGATTAAAAAAGTTTAGATTTAATGACATTACTGTCTAGGATTCCTCACAAACTATGATTTCAACACGCAAGTGAGTGTCATGATGCCTACCCCCGGGCATCCCGATCAAGCCCATCAGTCCCGGGAGCAGGCATCCAGACATTTACAAAAACCCCAGCAGCCCCAGCTAGGGGCTGTCTGGGTTCGGTCCTGGTGCCGTAGGCACCAGGCTCATGATAAAAATCAGTCCTGGCGCCATAGGCTCCAGGCTCATAGACATTACTTACCTCATGCAGACCATGCTGCAAATAAATCCAAGCCAACGTGAGGCCTGGGTGGGACTATTTTACTACAGGGACTATTTTTTACTCGGGTGTGGTCCTGGGGAACTTCTTTCCTGGGACTACTTTGGAGGCTATTTAAACCACGCCTGAACAGCAGCACATGCTTCGTGTTATTCTACATCCAGCAGCGTGACTCTCACCATGCCTGCAGCCAGCATCCAGTCTTCTGCCACGCCCGCGTGCCTACAGCCAGCATCCAGTCTTCTGCCACGCCTGCCTCGAATCCGGAGCTCCTAGAATAAAGAGGAAGAAAAGGACAAGGTTAGAAAACGAACTTATTTCAAATTCCTCACCTGATTCCGGATCCATTTCATCTCCCGACCTGGAAAGTACATCAGTCCTGCACGCGTCGCTTCGCCAGCTCCAGCATGGCGCCATACTCACCAGTTCTCACAGCATCTTTCGATCCGGCACTGTCTCCATCATTTCTTCGCTGTACTCCGGCACCTAGGGGCACAAGAATAACAAGGTGAGCCAAGGGAATCAACAAATACCTCTTACCACCATAGACTTACCTGATTTACCACCGGCGGTATTATTCTCCATATCTTCATATGCCGCATCTGTAAAGAGGGAGAAAAACAACACGTTAACGCATGCAATAGTTACCGGACAGCGTTGGGTAACACAGACTCTTACCTGAACGCCAGCAGCAGCTATGAGACCTTCTTCTCACAAGCTCAGTTGCAACTTAAGGAAGGAAGGGGACAAGAATGAACATTGGGCACATTGAACTCCTTGAACTTGATACTTACCAATCCCGCCTGGGACTTCATAGTCAATGCTTACCGGAACTCTCCCAACGCCTTCAAACCAGTGAAGTAACTGGTATCTACGTGCCCCTGCTAGACACGCAGGTTGGAGAGCTCATCTGTTACAAACATAAGGTGAGGTTACTAAGGGGATATCGGAGGTGATTAGTGGGGGAGAGCGAGAACAGTTGGGAGGCCATCACTAAAACCCACAGGTGGCTAATCCCTGTCTCCACTTGCAGGAAATACTTCTTCGGGTCCAGCAGACAAGACTAGGCGGGCCAGTCCAGACAGTCATCTCTGCACTACGCATCACGTTGACGGAGACCGCAGCTGTCCGGGTCCGATCGACACCCCTGTGGGGTCCAGGTGAGCGTGACAGAACTAAAAGCCTTTCTAAAACTACCCACCCGGGTGTTATGGAAACCTCGGAAACCGACCAACTGGCCCAATTATTGGGGGAACTTAGGGCGGAAGTACATGCCGCTCGCCAAGAGACTAATGCCCTCAGGAGAGAACTGATTGTCTCAAAGGAGCGCACTGATGATCTGGCTAGGCAACTACTGCAAAACCAAGCTGGGCAAACGCCCCTACCTGGATATGGGGGAAACCCAACCCCTGTTTCATCAAGCAATCCTGTGCAAGTGGTTTTACCAGGAAATATTCCGTTAGCTCCACCCGAACTTGGGACCCCAAAAGGTTCGCCGTGTTTATGAACCAATGCCGCTTGCACTTTTTATGCAGACCAGGAGTCTTTACAAATGACCAAGCCAAAGTAGCCTTTGTATTGTCATATCTTAGTGGCAGCGAAGCGGATTGGTCCATTCCGTTAGTCAACCAGGATGATCCTCTTCTCCGGGATTTTCAGGGTTTTCAAAGGAGCATGGAAAAACTATTTGCCAGACACTCACAGGGTCAAGCCCTGGACAACGGACTTTTATCCTTACGACAGGGTAACCAGGATCTGCTAACCTATATTGCAACCTTCAATAGGTTGGTGGTGGAAACCGGGTGGCCGGAGGAAAAACGAATTACATTGTTTCATCGTGGACTTCGGGGAGAACTCAAAGACGTCTTGGCTCAAGTTGTGAACCCGCCTCAGGATTGCACTGAATTTATAGACTTAGTGGTCCAGCTAGACCACCGACTTCAGAACCGAAAGACTGATCAAGCTAAATTCGAGAATCGGGTATTGGTTAAACCCAACGTTGCCCCCAAAGGAACAGATGCATCTGAACTTATGCAGATCGGGGGGTTAAAGGACCCTTAACTCAAAAGGAAAGAGAAAGAAGACGACAGATGCAGTTGTGTCTGTACTGTGGAACCTCAGGACATTTTCTATGGGATTGCCCTACAAAACCACCCAAGAAGGTGGCAGGAGTTGCTGATAAAAGCCACATAGAGCCTGATTCGGGAAACGACCAAGCCCGCCAAGGGTCTGCTTGCCGAGCTTAAAGAAGGACACTCAGACCTCGCATCTGATCATCCCAATGGTCCTACTTGATCCCAGGCAGCCATCACGTATGCACGCAGTAAGGGCATACATAGATAGCGGGGCCGTAGGAAACTATATGGACCACAAATTGGTGTCAAGGATGAATCTACCTCTTTACAAAAAGACCACTTTGGATGTCATCACCACAGTTGATGGAACTGAGATTGCCTCGGGGCCTGTAACTCATTCCACTTCCAAGATGACACTGTTGAGTCAAGATGGGCATCGAGAGACTATTGTGTTTGATCTAATCAAAGCCCCACAGTTCCAGATAATACTGGGGATACCATGGTTGGAAACACATAATCCTTGTATAGAATGGCCAAAGAAGAGAATAACCTTCCCGGATTTTGCACACACCTGTTACCCGGAGAAAACTTTGAACAAAGGCCTGGCTACAGTCGTTAATCCAATCGTGCAGTTACCTCAGGAATACCAAGAATTTCAGGATGTTTTTCAAAAAGAACAGGCCAATACATTACCTCCTCACAGATCATACGATTGTCAAATCGACCTCCTACCCGGTGCAAAACCCCCATGCAGTAGAATCTACGCCCTCACGGAACCTGAAAATCTTCACCTACGGCAATACTTGGACCAATACCTTGCTAATGGCTTTATTCGTCCTTCCAAGTCTCCTGCATCCTCAGCTTTATTCTTCGTGCCAAAAAAGGAAGGTGACCTTAGAACGTGCATAGATTACCGCGCATTAAATCAGATTACGGTAAAAAAACGATACCCATTGCCTCTGACCCCCGAATTACTAGACCAAGTAAAGGATGCTTGTATCTACACTAAGTTAGATCTCCGAGGGGCATATCATCTGGTACGTGTCAAGAAAGGCGACGAATGAAAGACTGCCTTTCGCACCAAGTACGGATTATTCGAATATCAGGTGATGCCCTTCGGGTTGTGCAATGCACCAGCAGCCTTCCAGTATTTTATGAACGATGTCCTTCGTGAACTCATTGACGTCTGTGTCGTCGTATACATAGATGAATTTCTAGTGTACTCCTCCTCAGAATCAGACCATGTTAAGCACGTGCGTGCAGTCCTTGAGAAACTACGCCAGCACAAGTTATATGCAAAATTGGAAAAATGTGTTTTTCATGCTACGGAAGTTGAATTTCTTGGATTTATCCTGACTCCAAAGGGAGTCCGAATGGACTCTCGAAAGGTGGACGCAATTCTCAAGTGGCCATCACCCAGTTCAGTCAAAGGGGTACAAAGCATGCTCGGATTTGCTAATTTTTACCGCAGATTCATTCCGGACTTCTCCCATGTTGTACACCCCATCACAGCATTTTTGCGAAAAAACAAACGCTTCTTGTGGACCGAAGAGGCTGAAAAGGCCTTCCAAGAGCTGAAAGCGAAATTCACATCAGCACCTGCCTTAAAGCATCCACGCCCTGAGCTTCCATACATAGTAGAAACTGATGCATCCAGTTTAGCCATGGGAGCTGTCCTGTTCTAGAAAGATCCTGAAACCGGTCAACTTCACCCAGTAGCGTTTTGGTCCAGAAAGTTCTCAGCACCTGAGTTAAACTATGCGATTACCGATAAAGAGCTATTAGCTATCAAATCTGCCTTTAAGGCTTGGCGGCACTACCTTCTTGGTGCCAGGCATACCATTACCGTAATCACTGATCACCAGAACCTGCAGTATTTAAAAACAGCCAAAGCCCAATCATCGCGACAACTCGATGGGCATTGTTCTTTGCCAAATTCGATTTCGTGATCACTTATCGACCAGGCCGCAAAAATGGCAAAGCAGATGCCTTATCCCGAATAGGGATGGGAGAAGCATATGCAAACCCGGAACCGGTGCCAATAATTCCTGAGCAAAGAATTCTTGGCATAACTACTCTACAGACACTAGAAGATATTAATTCAAAAATCCAACAACTCTTCGATCCAGCAAACCTGCAGGACTGGGTAAAGAAAGGCCCGGACTACTCAGTTGTCAATGACCTACCTTACTATCAAGGACGACTATTTCTACCACACAAGGAAATACAAGAACTAGTCATCTCCAATTACCATGACACCCTGATGGAAGGGCACCCAGGTATTGCAAAAACTGAAGCGAAAATTAAGAGACAGTTCTGGTGGCCCACTTGGCGAAAAGACATAAAGTCATTTGTGATGTCTTGTGGCATTTGCGCCCAAAACAAAAGCCAGAAGAAAAAGCCTGCTGGCCTTTTACAAGTGTCCAAAAACACTAGAAATATCTGGGCCCTTTTGCGGGAGGCAAGGAGTAAGGGTAAAACCCATCTGATCAATACCATAGGAGCACAACAATGGGAATTTCTTTGGGGAAATCGTAACTATCCAGGCAATAAAGACAATTGTGTGGAAACACTCATGATACCATCTAAACCACCATTTAGAGTGATCCACGATGTATTACTAGCTAAGATCCAGAGACTTAAATCCTCTCGGGCGCCCGGTCCTAACGGATTGGCAAATGCAACACTCAAGAGCCAACTGGAATTCTGGGCAGGACTGTTAAAAATACTCTTTGATAAGGTCCTAGCTGAAGGCACCATACCACCGTCATGGCAGACTGCCTTCTTAATGCCAATCTTTAAGAAAGGTGATAAGATGGACCCCAGCAGCTATAGACTGCTGTCCATGCTTGACTGCACGGGCAAGCTGTTTGCATCAATATTGCATGATGAGCTTCGGGCATGGATGGATAAGTTGTGCCTTCTCTGCCATTTTCAATCAGGTTTTAGGTGCGGTATTCTACCGCACACAACCTGGCCATCATGGACATACTACGTACAAGAGCCAGATGGAAAGGTAATCCACCATTATACGTTCTGTTTGTGGATTTCAAGGCAGCGTTCGATCTGATACCAAGCGAAAAGCTGTGGGCAAAACTCAAGTTAGTGGGCTGTCTTGACTGCCTGTTATACTACCTTAGGCTATTGCATCATAACACCAGCGCCACCCTGAAATTAGATTCACTAGGGAACATGAATAAGTCCATAAACCAAAATAGAGGGGTTAAACAGGTTCGTGTCACTGCCCCCCTATTATAGAACCTGTTTGTGTATGATCTGCGATTACCATAATGTCTGTATATAATTGTACGCCAATGATAGCTTCTGCCCATTGGCCAGTTCTGGCATATGCAGACAATTTAGTGATCCTTGATCATACATTTAGTTTTAGTGGCCTCTGCAGATCTACGGAAGCTCTTTGGGCATTCGCAGACACTAATGGTTTAATTATTAACCGTGATAAAACACAGCTGATGGTTTACACCAACAGGAAAATCGCTCGTCCTAAATTGATGATAAAAGAACTAGAGATCTCTTATACCCCACTGTATAAATACCTGGGAATTGAAATTAATGATAAGGGAAGTTATCCCTCATGTAAGCAAGCGTGTATCATCAGAGCTGCACAGATTACAGCTATGGTGTATCGTTTTACCTTTAAATATGGGGGATATACTGTTTGGGTAGCTCGCCAGCTATATACCCAGGTATTAGCCCTGATGATAACTTATGGACTGGAATCACTATTATCTATATATTTAAGGTAGCTTCAGACCATAGAGGGCACATTTTGGAGGAAAATACTCGCTCTACTGGACTGTATCCCAATGGCAATTATCAGATTGGAGTTAGGTCTTGTCATTCAAATCCGTTCTGTTGAAAAAACGAGCAGAAATGTATATCACAATGAGTAATTATCCCACTAATAGTCTGCTTTTGGCCTTGCATTAGGAAACACTTAAGTAGTTGACATGTCAACTAAAAAAAAGCATGGACGTGTTTTTTGATAAGATATGTTGAATACAGAGGAAGGGGAACAATATTGCCAAAATGAAACGTGCGCTTACTAGACGTGTAGAATTGTGGGACTGGCTGGAAAACTATGCCCACCTGAATAGTTTTAAAAAGTATCAGTCGGGGTCCCACATGTTGTATACGTTTAAGGCACCACCGCAGTACTTCAATCTCTCCCCCTCCCCTAGACTCAGACGTTTCAATCAGTAACTGGATCAATTGGCAGCATACCATGGGCTGACCGATGGTGTAGGATATGCAAGAACAGGGATGTCATTGAAACTGCTAAGCATTTATTGTCTGAATGCCCTAATTTAATTGAGACATACCTCAGTGCCTATGGAAGATATGTACATAATCCCGACACAATAAAAGATATGGCTTTCTGGGCCCAGTGTATCAACACAAGGAATATGAAGGTTTATACCTCAATGTATAATGTCTGGCAAAAGGTATAAAAACTCCTGGAAATAACCATATGGCAGTGGACTGGTATACTCACTCTCCAAATATTCATATTGTAGAAAGACTAAGATAGACTATCATGTAGATGTAATATTGGAATTGGTCAATTGAATAATTTTTTAATGTTGTAAATGTATGTTTCCTTTTTGATTTTAAAACAATATTTGATATTGCATATTGGTCACATCTACGTTATTCACTTACATTGTTTACTTATGATATTATTGGTTTTGATAAATTTATGAATTGAGTTATATGTATATATGAAATGTGAAAAGTTTACTTGTAAACTATAACACAATAAATAAATAAATAAGTTATTATTTGACTATGTCCATGAAATACACACCAGCATTAAATTTACCCAGTAGATTTGAGAACCATTCCTCCACTTCATTAATGTGGAACTGAGGATTTTGGAGACGGGGTTCAAACTAATGTGTATCATAAACCAACAGGTGTAAACAATGTTTTACATTATGCAAGTTTTCACCCCAGACAAATGATGCAAAAGTTTACATTATAGTCAATTTTTATGGATTTAGAGAATAACTACCAATACTATAATCACTTGAGAAAGAATTCATTGACCATAAAGCCACATTTTTGAAGAGAGGTTATCCACTGGAGGTCGTTGACAAAGCCATACAGAAGACTTAAGTACTAGACAGGAAAACACTACTTCACCCAGCTCCGAAAGACAACGGCATCCCACTTCTTTACATTTCTCAATTTTCGAGACAGAGTTTGAACCTGCGCAGAATCATTTGTAGTAAGTGGAAACATTTACATCATGATCTCCAACTCCAGAAATTGTTTCCCAAACCACCAATGATGGCCTACAGGAGAAGTCAAAATCTTAGAGATAGATAAGTGATAGCTGACATTTTTTTTCCAGATATTCAAAGGATGCTCACGGAATGCAGAAAGGGCATGTGTCTGCAGTGCAGTAGCTGCAACATGTCATTAAAGGCAACACAACAAAACACAATCCAACACTCTCACACAGGCCAGAAAATTGCTCTCAAAGGTTTTGCCACATGCGACAACACAGGAGTGATCTATGCTATAAAATTTCCATGTGAAGTCCTATATGTTGGACAAACTAGCAGGACAGCAAGAGAAAGATGGCTTAAGCACAAATCCAACATTGACACACATAACTTGAAATCACCTATAGCGAGACATTTCTGGGAGAATAGACACAATCTGGCTCAGATTACATTGATGATCCTAGAAGTAGATGGAATATCATCCAGAAGTGGCAATAAAATTCAAAAGTTCATGCAGAGAGAAACACACTGGATCCACTTGTTGGATAGAGTGTATCCTAAAGGAATGAATGAGGAGTTTAATTTACACTGTTTTGTATGATGTCAATCTGTTTATTATCAGTGGACACTCTTTCAACCAGAAAGATTTATCTGGATTTTACCTTCATGTTTTTACTTGTCTAATATCATTTCATTGGACAATTCCCCGCTACATGGCTTCTGTAATGATTCCTGCCCCTCATGTCCCCAGCCCTCCAAGATGTCAGGCTGGAGCCAGGCCACGATCACCTACAGGCCTCTCCATCCCTCCAAAGACCCACTTGGAGTCAGACTTGGCGCTTGTGGCACCAGACTCACTAACTCCCATAAGATAATATTGGGGATTGGACTTGTAGTGCATTGATGGGGATAAGATGGATGCCCCCACATATTTCAGTTCCCAGAACTGCATGTGCGGTCTAGTCTTTTTGGGTATGGTTCAGTCCAGAGACACCTGGGATACCCAGAGACTATTTAAGCCACACCCAGGCTGAGAAACATGCTTTGCGTTTTCTGCACCTGCAGCGTGACACTCACCGTGTTCGGATCGGTCTACAGTAGGCCTGCATTTTTCTTCTGCGCTCAGCTCCTGCAAGAACAAGAACACAGTTGGGAACAGCCTTACTTTGCGGCGCTTCTGCCCATCATTCATCGCTCCTTCTGTTCTGCGGGCATCTTCGGCGGAGTCATTCCCATCCCGGCACGCCGCTTCCTAAGGAAAAGGGAAAAGAACAGAAAAAAGGCATTCGTATGCATTCTGCAAATCTTCGCTTATTTTTAAATACTGTACGAGCTTCAAACGCTTACCTGAATCCCAGCCGTTCTGGAGGAACTCTGTCTCCGGAACTTCTCATCCATCTGCAAGAGGGAAAAGACACTCCAGGTTAGCGTGGAAACATCTAGAGGCGCTGCATACTGCGCTTACCCACTGAATTTGTTCTTCATAACCGGCATCCATGCTGAAAACGTTGCGGCACCTAAGAGACACAGAAAAAGAACTCAGTTCAATGCAAATACGAAAGGGATGCATCGCGCATTGCACTCTCACTCACCTTCAGCGCTACTCATCTCAGCAGCACGCCGCCATTCCCGGACGCCGGCCATCATCTAAGGAAGGAATGGAACGAAGTTAGACAACTGTTCAAAAGACTCATTATACTTACCTGTCGGACTCTTGCCAGTGAAGTAACTATGCAGCGACGAGCCCGCATCAATCAACACGCCCCTGCACTGAAAGCAGGACGGAGAGCACACTATCCAAGAAAACAAGGTGAGCTGTGGATCAAAGGGAAGGGTTGGACCCCGGGGAAGAAGGGGTTCAAGCACACAGAGACAATAGGGAGTTAAACTCTCCCAATCCTGTGTTTCAGGCCCAGTCTCCAGTCGAATAGCCTCCAGGGAAGGGTTTGAGGTCGTAAGAGGTCAGAACAGGCTGAGTGACGTCCCCGTGGATACCAGGTGAGCGTTACAGCTTCATCTGATCAAAACAATGGCTGGGCTTTGTCTCAGGGTTCCATATTTTTTGCCTAATATGTGGATCTCCTTTCTAGCCCTTTTTTCTCAGTTTGCGAGACAAGTAGATTCTTTAAAATGCACTGCTCTGAGCTATGAAATGTGTTAGAATTGTTATCATGTTTATACTTCGTACATAGCAATATTTGACTGTTTTATGAAGATCTTGTCCACTCTTTAATATTGATTTATATAATCTTCCAGTATCAATTTACATGGGTGTGCTTACAACCTTCTGCTTGTTTGATTTGATCTCAACAATAATGGATAACCCCTATTCCTTATATCACTCCCAATACTTGAGGTATCTCACTTATTCCTTCATCGGACTGCCGGTCCTCCACGGTCTCTTGTTTTATCACTTGTCTTCTTTATCTATAACTGCTCTATTTTATTTATTTTTATCAAAGGATCTTCCTTGCTTATTAAACCACATGGTTTGTGTTTTTACACCCCTTCATTTATTTTCATGACTGAAGGCCGTGTCTGTTCTCCTTTTTTCCAGTCCTCTTTCTACCTTAACTGCTGGTTTCCATAACTATGTAGTCCTTTTCCTTGACTTTCCTGATTTAGTCCTACTTTTCTTTTACCTACCGGTTGCTATGGATCTTCTACTACAACAATCCTGTCCACGTCCTCTGCTACAACACTCTTTGTGAACCACGGTGAACACTTTACAGGTTAGATTTAGTGTTTCTCTGTGTGTAGACATTGGAACTCTCTATTTTCCGTTTTACGAGAATGGATATAATCATTACAGCTTTACTGATGGTTCTCCTGGAGTCCAGAACGATCATTATCTGTTACGATCTTAGACTCAGGCTGCGTCTTACTGATACTTCGGTCCGGCCGATTCCCCACCATTGGATGAATAGTTCATATTCCAGGGGTACTTTCCAGGATATTCTTCCACTTTACTTCCATAGACCCGTATAATTCATGTGTTGAGACTCTGTTATTTCCCTTCTCTAGAAGAACTCATGGGATGCCTCCCACCATCTTCATGTGACTGAGTGGTTTCCGACTTGCTTAATTTGTGAACAAGCAGTTGCTCACCTATTTGTGAGATACTCTTTAGGATACCTTTAATATTTTTACTCCATGTCACTTCTGGCATGTTCCACACAGTGATCTTATTCAAATACACTATATCAATGTATTCAGGCTATAAACACTATTCCTTTAAGCATACGACAAGTCCCCATGCGGTCTGCTATGTTTAACACACTTCACTCTGCATGTTTTACTCTTTTGGCTTAGGGGACATGGATATGGATACGCTTATTCTTGAGATTTTATCATTATATCATTATATTAGATTTATTTTATAATTTGAACTCTGAAAAACTCATAACACATGGTCAGAATGTGTTTTGATCATTTACCATCTTATGTTTCCACATCAAGAGTTGCACTTAGTGTTATTATATCTTATTGTATTGTAGATGTTTGATTTTCACCTGATGAAGGGAGTCTTTTCGCAAAACGTGTTGTGCAGCTTTAATCTGAATACAAAGGAAGATTTGAAAATTCAACCTTCTCACTATCATCCTTGCTTACAATGTTTCCAAGAATTTCATTATGTAATATGTATCTGAATGTATAAATATACATGTATTTGAATTACTCTCGGCTGATCTTTTCAGCAAAAAGGTGTGCAGGGGACGAGAGTGCCCGATAATTCGGACACCATCTGTTCCAGTATTACGTATATATTGGTCATGCTTGTAATTTGAAAAGTGGAGTTGAAAGAAGGTTTGTGGTATGCACCATACAGCAAGTGATCAAAAGTGCAGATACGTAATGGATTCTCTGCCCAATTACTGAACTCTGAGCACGTAGAAAAAGAGGGGCACCTGGCTATTCCCTGATCCCTCCAGGTAATTCACACTGTATACAGACAATTGATCTGTAATGCCAGCGCATGCATCGGGTATAGGTAAAGTAGTTATGGCATTTCCTTGTTCCTGTTTCTTTAACAGGTCATAACGAGGACAATCAAAGTCCGAGCACACACACACACACACAAACCACTGGTGGAATTGCGTGGCGGCAGCCAGCAGCGCGGCAGCGTTTGATATAACATGCTACATTACTAAGGCACGGTAAATCTCCCCTGCTGGAACACTGCTTCAGCTACATATGGAGTTTTTGTATAGGTTTGTCCCGGACAAGGATACTTAGCATTGTTCATTTGTTTGTTTTTATAGATTTACACCACAGGGAAGGTTGTGAAGAACCCAGGCCACAATTCCTGGTCCTGATGATGAAGGCCTTTTTACCTACAGCCATCTATACCGCTATAGGCCGAAGCACAGTTGTGTCGACTTTTTATGAACTTTAGTGTCCGTCACATACACCAAGTATTTGATATCAAACCCCTCTCAAAGTACAAGGGGTTGTACGTTGTGAGTCATTAGACAGTCAAAGAATGTACCAATTGTTATTATGAGTTGATATGTTATTGTATATGTTTTTGTTGGGAATGTGTTGGGTACACTTACCTGTGGCAATCATTTTTCTTGGATGTAACACACAGTATGATATTTATTTTATAAATACTACTAAATTGTTTGTGTCTTTTTGTACAACCAGGCTCGGAGCACTAAATCATGTTCACTGGCCACGAAAAAAGCATGATGTCTATACAGATTCTAGCTATATATATGTTATAAATGATTAAGGTTTCCTCTGGAACTAGTGGGGTTTATTGACTGCAGCAGGTCCACTAATGAAGAATTTTCCCTTCTCACATCACTATTGTTGCCCAAAGAGTTAGCAGTGGTCCAGTGTGCTGCCTAACAAATTACCAAAGACCAATTTGCATGTGGGGATGCCCTCGATGATAGAGCGGCAAGGGTGCTACCTGACTATTTTACTGTTCCCTTGGCTGACAAATGATTTCCTTAGACTGTGGTGAAGCCACTTACACTTCCTTATTCTACCATAAATTAACTTAATAAAATTCCGATGCATACTTCTGATGTTGATAGGAATGCGTGGAGCAAGGCAGTGTGTACACTTCATGCAGACAAACTATGGTGCTCCAAAGGTAGTCTTTTAGTGGTACTTCAACTCTTACATTATTTTTTTTGTGCGCAGCATGTGGGGTCACAAACACGGGTAATGGGGGAAAGTGTGCTCAGGTACAGAGAGAATGGTATGCGCCAGGTTTTCTTGCCAGTGGCAGTATCATTATGCAAGCAATGTTTGGCATGTCAATCAGGGAGCACATCCTGTAGCTTGGGTGTCTTTCGGTAGAGTGCAGTGCGACTTCATATAATTAAGACGCAGGGAGTGAGTTTGTCTTCAGGATTGTTGATATACTTTTGAATTGGGTAGACTCATATCCCACCTGCCTAGTAGACAAAATGGCAGTGGTTAAAGCATTATTCAAGGACTTTATTCTGTGCAGTGCCAGTGAGCATTAACAGTGATTGTGGAACACACTTCACAGGCAAGGTAATTCAGGAGCTTTGTCCTGTGCATACAATTCAGCAGGAGCCCCATTGCCCTTACCCACAATCAGTGGGGCGGTGGCAAGACCATAAAGGGCTCTGGAATCTAAAATCTACAAAATGTGTGCAGAAAGTAGTTAGATGTGGTCAGATGCACTATCACTTGAGGAATGGAAGCCCAGCAAACAGGAAAACAAGTTTTAACCCATATAAGATTCTCACTGGCAACTGATGCTCTGTCAGGAATAAGGGATTGTGGTGCAGGAGGAAGCGGGTATGGCATACATAAACTACGATTCCCAGCAGGCATGGGGGAATATGTAGTTTTTTGGGCCCCCCAGTACCCAGCTGCAGGCACTTGGAAATTAGAGTTGAGGCTCTTAACGGCCGCCCGCCCGTGCTCAGTTGCTGATGATTGATGTTGGAGAGCACGGGTGGCGGCGGCGGTGGCAGCAGTATCGGAGCAGCAACACGAGAGGCGTGGGCAGCGCGAAGGAATCACGCTGGCTCGGCATCAAGGCATCCCCGGGCCACGGCAGTGAACGCATTCCGATCAGCTCGAGCACTAAAGGTCCGGGTTAGCTGCAGGAGGCTCCCGGACCATCAGTTAAGTGTGCATATGTGTGTTTGTTCTTGCCGGGCTGCGGCGGTGACACAAATCAAAAGCAAACGCTTCATTCTTTAACGTCCGGACGTAATAAGGAAACGTCAGGACCATGAGTTAAGTGTGTCCTCATAATACTATTATGGGTGCATGGGTGCTTCTATTTGTCTATGTCTAATGTGATAAGAGGATTGGCAGCTAGTTCCGTTAAAAGTACAGAGGAAAAACAACCCGGCTAATCTGCATTTACCAGTCCTATTGCTTTTCCCACATGGAGAAAAGCGCCGTCTAAGTACAGTGATTTTGTGACAATCCATGTTTTCGAGGCATGTGTGGGTCTCAGTGTTCTGTACTCACTATCTGTCTGTTTGGGCTTTAAGTCATGTTTGCTAACCTACAAGAGGTCATGTTTAGTGCTTTATGTATTGTATTGTATGAAAATTATGTGTTGTTCTACTAATTTCTGAAGAAAGAGTCAGGTCAGGTTATATGAGTTTTACGCTACCAGTCAGGAATTGTAGGAGTCTTTTGCTGTTTATGTCTTGTTGTCTTCCCTTCCTTCCCTTTATTCGTCCATCCCCTTTCCCTAACTCCTTCTTCCCCCCATCGGCTGCCACGTGGCTACCTGTAATTCGAACTTCAGGCGCCCGTGCCAACCACGGTGGGAGGGGTCGATCCATTCGCCTTCTGTGGTTCGGGAGAGGGGATTGAAATCCTCCTCCCTTAAGTTCAGTGTTTGTGACATGCTCTGATCAGTGTCTCCTCTGCTTCCATGTAGTCAGGGAAATATAGATCTGTTTGATGATGCAGTACTACACTATTGACAGAATCAGGTCAAAGGGAAATCTATGGGAATGTTCAGCATGCACTGTGGAACGAATCTGAAACTCTGTGCCATCTGGTCAAGCCAGGCATCTAGGTTTACGTGAGGGGCCATCTTTGCAAAGGCTATTTGGTGCCAAGTGTACCAGCCCCTTCAAAGTTTGCTTGATAAATATACTGGCCTGGATCCACTCCAGTTTTTGTCTGCAAATGCCACCACCCAAAGATGAGGCAGTATATGGTGGCCCTGGCTAGTGGGATGATTATTTTATTGTTTGGTTTATATCAAGGTAAAACGAACACTAACAAGCACTCCAAAGTAAAGTTAGAGGCATTTAACAGTAACGACAGAGCAAGTTAGAAACTGGCCCTGATGTAAAAGGTAGACTATAGATGTGTGGCAGGGAAGGAATTGTGGGACTGTGTCATGGGAATGTGGAATCATCTACTACTTAAGTATCTTTCCTGGAGCTAGTGAATATTGGTACTTGGCCCAATGAACAATTTGCAAAAAGTCACTGAACTTGGTGCCCAATGATTGGGAAAGGGAGGCTCTTTTGAGGGCAGTGCCAACATTGGAATGAGGCATGAAAAAAGTGGCTAAAATAATTGAAAATATTGCCTCTAAGATGAGTGTTCCTAATGTCAAAAATAATTGGTCACTGAGACCAACACAGAAAACAAATCCATTGCCCATTGTTAGGAAAAGGAAAGCTGCACAAGTGAGCAATTCAACGGACGACCAATGGTACAGTGAATGTTGAAAAGGTGATGGGGAGGCATTCTTCCTGGGTGAGTTATATATTGCATGCAAATAAGCGAGCAAGCCAAAACTGTAATAGCGTAAAGGTTTTGAATACCTGATGAGGAACAGACTGAGCAAATTGATGTTATATGGTTCAATTCACTGACTTTGCTTATCCAATGGGAAAATTGCTTGGCTAGATAAACTACTGTGGTGAACCAGAAGATGAACTCCGATGTGCTCTAGCACCTTGAAGCGTCTCGTGTGCTACATGGAATTACCAAACATTATCTTGGACGCAAATAACCGCACAGACTCAAAGAATATGGCAAAGTACTACTTATCAGCATAAACTAAAGTAGGGCAATCGGGCGAATAACAGGCAGTAATTCACACACTCACCCCCAAATGTGATTATACAATGGTTTTAAATGTATTTATTGTTCACTTGTCATATATGGCGTCATCCTACGTGGCAAACTAAAACCTTTTGAAGGGAGGGATTGGTTAGGGGAACACATGTACCTATAGTATACATAAGTGTTAATAACCTCATTGGCTGCCCCTTATCTGGTGGGCCCACCTTGAACTAACTCTAAATACATATAATACTAATTAGAGCAGAAAAATGGCAGCAGGTTGGTCTCTGCAACATTGTATAGCATGTTGCCACATTTACCCTCTGATTGGTTGGCATGCTTTTCCAACCTTGGACTTTTGACTCTTTAACAGCACATGATCAAAACGAAACTCAGGTGCTGCAAACATCAGACTACCCCCCCCCCACTTTATCAATCAGTCAATCATCTCTCATCGGTCAGGCCACAAGCCAAGGCTTCTCCTTTGTAGTTGACCTCAAAGCCTGCCCTCTGTTCTGTGACATCAAAGGAAGTGTAGGCACACTATTATCTTTGTTTGGGCTTAATGAATAGCCCTTGTATTCAACTTCTGAATCACGCGTGAGGAGACCACAAATGTGTCCATCTCGACCTTCAATTTACTGTTATTTGATTCAACTGTGCCAGGTGTCGTTACACTTTTCGACCTTTGGAGACTTGCTCACTCCATATCACATGGGTTTTCCCACATGTTTAATTGTCTAATACTTGGCTCTTGCAGATGTTTTCTCCTTCGCTTAATCTAAGAGAAATACATTTTGCGTACATGGTTTATCCTTTTGACTCACCTTGTGCCTTGCAATTTTTCCTTGAAATAGCATCCTTGATCCCAAGCCAATTATTCTTCACACAATGTTGTTTCGCCAGTGTCTCCTGACTCTGCAGCCCTGGTCTGTCTCAGAGGTAGCTTGAATTGTTTAAATATGAGTCTGACGTCCATGGCTCCATCATGGTCGCTCTAGCCATGTTATGCTTTGCTCTGCAGTAAGCTTCTAGATGTCTCATCTACCTTGTTTTTCTGCGTATATATATATATATACACATATATATATATATATACATATATATATATATATATTTATCAATCAACAGGCTACTTTATCTTCTTTGCATATACAATTTATTCATATTCAATTACATCTTTCTCTTGTTACTTCAGTTGCATCTTTACTCTTAGTATTTGCATGTTGTTTCAGTGTGTTTTAGTATCGCTCCTCTATGACACCACTCTGCTCTTGTCAGATTTCACTTACAGCTCTATGATGTCCAATGGTGTGTGCAGACATCCACCCTCTCAGTGTGAGGATACATTCAATACGGTTGTCTGAGTGCATATTGTCTCTCATGCACTTTATGCAGTATTGGGATGATACGTGGTGTCCCACATAGGGCTCTTCTGCTACTGTTCCAGTATGACAGAGGTGAGGGGGCGGGAGCTAGGGATAAGATGTCCACCTGCTCCTCTACACTGACTACAGTGGATCATTATTCAATGTTGTTAAACTAAAAGAAAAATGCCTATCTGAGCCTATCGCAATGAGGGAAGTTCCCTACCTTCTAAAACAGAAACCAAGAGTGCTTGTCGAAGTCCATAAATAAAAGAGTCCTAAGCCCAAATCCTAGTTAACTAAGTGGGCCTACGACTTTAAAAAATCTAACTGAAAGTAAAAAGGGAGGCTTGGACAATAGCCTCGGAAAGAGCTTCTGCCTGGTCCAATTTATGGCTTATGGTGGCTTATTGTCAGTCTCAAAGTTCCATTGGAATATATTGACATAGTTCAGTCTTCTTATAGAGTTTGTTTGTTACAAATATAAATATCCTCTGTATTGTTTCCCCTTCCTTTGGTAAAGAAAAATGCTTCTTGTTTTACTTTTCCAGATTTTTACCAGTGGTCAAATCCCTCCAAGATCACTTTAAAAACACTTCTCTGTATCCCACATTGGTGGCACTGGCATTCCCCAAAGTCCTGTGGCTCTTTGGTAGGGGTATTGGTTCTCAATCCAATTAGTAAGCATAGGGCTTCTGCGCACTCAGGTATTGCAGGTTCCCTTACCTAGTTGGCTTTGCTAGCCTTGTTGCAGACATTCATGCTCCTTTCAATCTGTTCCATGTAGGATGTTTGGCCGTCCGACTTTATCAGTTCCTCGTATCTTTTTCAGCTTTCCCAGTCTTGGCATAAAGCACACCTATCCCTTTTGCTCCTTTTTACATAGGGTGTGTAGCCATTGGGGTCTCTTAGGCTTTTGTACTGTTAGCGGCTTCTCCAGCCTTGTTATACAGTATTCATATCTCTTTCACTCTGTTTGGCCTGAATTGTGTGCCCACTCCGTTTTCAGACTCTTATATCTTTGTTGGTTTCTGCAATCTTTGAAACCAAAGTTCATAGCCCACACAGGTGTCCTCACTTTAGGAGTGTCCGCTACCCTGTTATTCGTCTCACCGACAAGGGCACTTGCCATGTGAAACTCGGGGACCCAGGCCCTTTCCTTCCTCTGGTCTTGGTTGCTGGGCGCCAGGGTCACCATTGTTCTCCAGTGGTCGTACCACCAGCAAAAATGGTTTTCTTTCCATCTCCATCCCTCTCCTGACTGGAGTCTCTTGCTCGGTGAGAGCGCCCGCCTTTCAGCCTCCAGATAGCGGGTCTCACTTTCCCCACACCACTAGTGTTTCTGGGGCTTGGAGTAGCTCTGCCCCTACAGGACGTTGTCTCTGCAGAGGCTTGCCTGTGCATAGCAATAACTCTACTCCCCCCGTCAGAGTCTCTCCTCCATTCTCTGTCCTTCCTGCTCTAATGCACGTCATCAGAACAAAAATATCCGTCTGCTTTGATTATGGCATTCAGACGATGTTCAGCATTACCTGAATCCAAAAGAGTGAAAGAAGGATCTTTGTTGGTTATAGTCATAATGGCAGATGCCAAAGTCTTTTCAACACCCATATAGGCAGAAAGGGTGTTTTGTACTGGGAGTTACTTATTGGAATGGGAGTCCTTGTCCCCAAGAGGGGAGTCGCTCCCAGTGAGGCCCCACTTGTCCAGACCCCTAGGGAGCATCTTGCTTAGTCAGCTCCCTTCCCTAGCCTCAAATGGGGTGGCTTACAATTGAGGAGACTGGACAAATTGGCCATATTCCTATCACTACCCATGTCATATGTTGTACGCACCCTGGTCCATGTCCTTCATATAGACCCCTAAGAGTGAACATTTGAGAGATTGTATTATCTTGAAAAGTAAAATCCCTGGTACCAAACACCTGGTAATGGCATGCGCCTAAAGAAAGGGACCTTAGTGGATGCAGTTCTCTCACTAATATTGAACTTTCAAGTGACATCTAATTTTCCAAAGGGTGCTACACGATCTGCGATACGTTTGGCACAACAGAAAGGCATGCCGAGGACTACAATTTAGCACAGACATCTGAAAGGTTGTTTCTGGGATGGGGCCAATTCAGTAGCATTGACCTAGAACACACACCGTGCCCAGATCCATGAAGAAAGGTTGGGGGCATCTGGAGAAGGTGATGGGTAATATCGGGAGCACAGATCTTGAATATAGATGCAAGCATCAGAGAGCACCGTGCAATTGGATATTTAAGTAGCATCACACAGAATGTGTTAAAAGTCTCATATTTAATATAAGACTATCTAATTAAGAAGACTGTTTTGCAAACATAGCGTGAGAGTTGTCAGCAAAACATTATGGCACAAGTTAAGAAAAGAGCACCTTATGACGTGCTACGAACGTGATGAAATGGACGTAATGCACAAAGTGACCACACTAGTTACGTTTATCAGCATCTCATGCACATGAGCCACTAGTACTAGCAGACAGACTGAAGTAGACATGGCACGCAGTACATTTCAGGTGAAGTAGTTATTGACCAGCTATTTGTTAGAGCGACAGAATAATGAAGGCACTTGTCTGCCTGATCTTCCCTAGATATGGAACTTCTATAGACACATGATAAGGAGATGGACAGCGTGAGGTAGAAGACATGTGGTGTGTGAATGAAAGATGGCGTTCTGCGCACTCCACCCAGTAGAAACTGAAGTAAGTGTAGTTCAATGGCCATGTAGGAGGCTGTTACTGGGGGGAATGGAAAGGAAGATGTTTGAGGAATCGACATAATAATTATAGGTTTATGTTGACTTATGAAAAGGAAAGAAAAAAGGCAATGAATGGACTAAAATAAAGGAATATCGTAGACGTTTAGAGCAGGAAGCTCCATGTGGGTAACAATTAAATGATAGAGAAGTAAGCTCTTTCGCTTTGGTAAATTATCAAATAAATGTAACAAGTCGTCATTCACCCAACAGGTGTCTGACCTTTCCTTTATCGATCATTGAGGAGAAAGCACCCAGTGCAGAGTACCAACTGCCAGAAATATAGATGTGTATGGCAACGATTTAGGAGTAGCGCACGAAGATGAAAGAAAGTCCTATTAAATGAACATTAAATATTAAAGGAATGTATCTTTCCTTGCACTACAGCAGTTGAATGAATGAGTAGATCAATGTCATATGATCCCCCTTTAGTTGTATGCCCCGATGAAGTTCAATGTGAACAATGGTTGCTATAGGAACGAAACATGTTGGGCTATGTCTTGAGACAAGATGGCAAGTGCTCTGTGTAGCTAATAAAAATCATCTTGGATAATGGTGCACCCTATGTTAGGGGTCAAACTAAAGTGACGTTCATTTGGATTTGTAAAAAGATGGCACACAAGGAAACTTTTTAACTAAGGGGTGGTAGTAAGAATGAAATTTAGACTCATTGCTGCTGTACACGGCCCCAGCTCTGATTTCCACAATCTCCCACCCTACCCATGTCATTAATCAATACACACATTCCCTTAATTCTTGCTGCACGATGTAAAGTAACCCAAAAAAATGCCAACTTCCCCCAAACTTCTAACCTGCCCCCTTTTCCCCAGTTCTATTCAAACTCGTCTGAGACCTTCAACAAATGCCTAAAACAGTCGCTGCAAGTCCACACAACCTAACTTTGCACCTTCAACACTAGGGGTATTTAGGACTGCAGACCTCAGGGAAGCCACGCATCCCAGACACCCATCTCTTGATCAGACTGGTGCATCCCTATGGAGGTAACTACATCACACCGTCTCTCTATCTAGTTGTCCTGTCCGTCCCAGGAGGGCCGTCCCTGCATTAGTGACCGAGACATCCTGTCCCTCATTCCTTGGTTACCTGCTCTCCAGCAATTCCATGCCTCCTGCACTGATTGAAAAAAACAGTATTTCCCCATAATCATCACTTTCGATCTTGCCTGATAAAACATCACGTATTTCATGTTCCTACCCGGCAATCTTTTCTGCACTGCACCAGAAGGCCGCCTCAATTTCTGAACCTCCTGCGTGAAGGCTGGAAAAAGCAGGATATTAGCGCAGCCCATTTTAAAGGCCCCACTTTAAAGGAGTAGTGCCCTGCTTTAGACAGAGACACTTGAGATCCGTAGCCTGTGTCTTGTATCTGGTATCAAAAACTCGACTCATGGCGGTGATCAAGGCATCACAGTTATACAAGAGATGACTGTTAGATGCCAGCAAAGGATTGGCCAAAGCTGCTGCAATACCCCCAAGATGAGAACGAACAAAAGCGGCCTTGGTTGTGGAATCCGGGAATGATGTAGGACGACACAAAGTGCAGTCTGCATTGATTAATAAACATCCTGTAGGGCTTAGGATGCCCCAGGAACATCTCTGGAGGAGCCAATGGAAATTGGGCAGGCATCAGAACTGGGAAAGGGTTTTGTATAGGGACTGGGAATGCAGTTGCAGCTGCTCCCATATATTCCACTACCTCAACAGGAAGGGACACTGTGTCACATAAAGAATCCATGCCCAGACAGATAGCTGAGTGGGCTAAAGTCATGTCATTCAGCAGGCCTGCTACAAATTGTAGCAGCTTGGCCAGCGTGTCAGCGGTGTCCATGGCTTCTAATTCTATCATGCAATTACAGAACTGAGAGTGAGATATACTCGCGAAGTAACAGTTCTGTCCTGTGGTGCAACCGAGGTTGGCCTGACAACTGTGGGAACCTTCAAACTGAGGGTCTCCTCCAGGGAGGGTGACCTTTCTTATGAAACGCTGCTCTGTCTGTTTCTATTGGACAGACAAAGCTGAGGTTCACATGAAAGGGCAAATACCACCAGGTATACACCAGGCTGTGGAAAGAAAGACTAGATGGTATTAGCACATGTTTTAAAGAAGGGAATACTGGATATTATACTAGGAGGTCTTACCTCGAAAACACCTGGTCAAGGCTTTGAATATGAAGCAGACGTACATCTGGAAGGATCGCCCGACCTCTAAGTCTGGAGGATATGAAGGTAGATGTGAAGGGCTGAGTAAAGGGACCAGGAATATTGTAATGTGTAAGGAATGGGACCTACCCTGGTTTGCACTATGATGGGACCAGAAACGTTGGATTGGAAGAGAGCCTAGGAGCGGGCAGAACAGAATGTCAGCGTGAGTTAGTATGGACCTGCCCCGGGGCAAAATGAGGACGCACTCATGACTAATGGAGATATGCTTTGCATGAATACTTTATAGCATTCGTGGAAGTCTGGTGCAAAGCGTAGTCTCCTGTTAATCCCACTAAAGAAATCCAACGCGTGCCAATCCCTCATGCAGATAGCATGCAGTGAACAGATTCCAGCTAGGATGCAAATTAGAGGTAAATACAAACTCCATTCATATAGCCACAGCGTAGGTCTGACAACAAACAGGCATAAGAAACAAGGAAAAGGGTAATTCAAAAAAGGCAGTCTGTGAAGACAGAAACTGGTTCAGAGGTTCTGGGTAGAGGATACAGCACTGTGTAGTGCATATCCAAAGGAATGGCCAGGAATGAAAGCCAGGGTCAAACAAAGAAGTAAAACAGGAATTTCGAGGTTCAAGGAGTAACACGAGCAAAGTAACTTCAATTAGAAGCACCCACATTTAGCGTCCATCCCCTTTTAACAAGGGTGGCGATTTGCGATGACGTACTGCCGCATGTTCTGTTACCCGGATAACAGGGACGCAATCGATGCGGAGGCAGTCTGATTAGATGCTCCTGGTATTGACGGAGCCACCATGGCAACCGCTAGAAACATGGGAGAGGGCATGGAGGGCCACGGCGTTTGAGTAGCGATGAGCATACGCTGCTGTGAAGCATGACAGTTGCCTACACCATGCAGGCTGAATCTCATTCGCCTACCAGCGCTGTTGGGTCAAACGAGGAAGAGCCTGGAAGCTACACCTCCCTTTTGGAAGCCGAAGCCTTACTGGAGGAGTAGGTTGCCACCCAGAAACACCCATCGACTTCTGATTTGGATACGTTGAAACACCCGTCGAAACATATTTCTAAGCTCAAACATGGGGTAAAACATCCCAAACTAACACCACAGACCGTCTAGGTCCCCTGTCACTACATCAGTTACCTCCTCTACTTTACTACGGCTACTGATACTTTATCCAAGTTCATGCAGGGTAAAAGATCTTTAGATCCAGAGGAAATTATGTTTCCCCTTCCTGAAGCCACTAGAACAGGGTCTTGAACAAAATAAAATGTGTGAATTAGGGTGTCTGAATTTGGGATCTTTATGTAAAGGTACCCATTTAAACAGAAAACAATTTTCCTAGAGGAGGTTGAGCCACCTAGGAAGAGTCCCAGACTTCACTCTCCACCACATGTTGTCTCTGAAGACACTTCAAAATGTTTTCAAGATTATGAAGATGATTTATACTTTATCCCAGACAAGGGGGATTAATATCTAAATATTTGGCAAGGGGACACTGATCAAGGGACTTTGCCAGCAACTCCCAATCAAGATACTCTGGCTGAGCCAGATGTTGGTTCTGATGATAACGATCCTCTAGAACAGCCCAGAGACTAGTCTCCCATTGATAATCAACTCCTCTTTAATAACCTGCTTAAACGGGCAGCAGAGCATTTTCAAATACAGACCCAAGAAACTGGGCCTCATTACGAGTCCGCCGACCCGGACTTAACGCCACCGGAAAAACCATACCTGCGTCGTTTCGGTGACCACCACCACAAACCGCTGCCGCGGAGTTAAGGGATCCGTAAAATGCGTCGGCGGCGAAACCACCCAGTTACCGGCAACACGAAACACCATGGGCATCACGAGTACCACGGATATGGAAACTCCGCCATAAAAATGGCGGAAAAATAGTGGCCATGGAGGCGGTATCGGCGCCACCGCGAACATGACGTTAAACAGTACCAGGTGAGCTGAATCAGGTCACAGGTGCCCCAAATGAGCCCAGCTGGACCCAGCAGCATTGGGACTAGGACTATTGAACCTACAGGCAGCAGTGCACATGGTGGCAGTAATGGTGCAGAGGAGGATGAGGCGGAGGCGGAGGAGGCGCAGGCGGCAGTTAGCAAAACCTGCACCCAACCCAAACCCAGTTGTACAGCCGGCACGACCCCCAGGCAGCCTGCAATAACCTGCATCGGGCCCTCACCCTGGAACCTGACACCAGGACAGATCCACACATTATACCGGCTGGACCGTCCAACAATCATGTACATCACCGCCATGATTGAGGACGACATCAGCAGCCACATTGCCATTTCGACCGATATTCCCCCCTCCTGAAGGTGGTGTCAGTACTGCATTTTCTAGGCACCGGAACTTATCAGCACACAGTTGGTGAGCTGCACGTGCTCTCACAACCGTGTTTCTCAAAAATATTGGGACAGGTACTGGATGCCCTGCTGCGCCATGTGTCGGAACACATCGCCCTACCCCGTACACTTGCAGAGGTCATTGCCACCAAGTTGGCCTTCCATGCAATTGCAGCCATGCCAAATTGCATAGGTGCATTAGACTGCACCCACATAGAGCTGACAGTACCACGTGCAATGGAGATGGTGTACCGCAAAAGGAAATAGTACCACTCACTGAATGTACAGATGGTATGTGATGCTGGACTGGTGATTACACATTGCTTCGCACGTTTTCCGGGGTCAACACATGACTCAATGGTCCTGCGGAATTCCACATTGCCACGCTACATGGAACGCTACGCTGGACAAAGCACATGGCTATTGGGTGAGTACAACTGCCAATGCACAGGCCCTGTGGAAGTGTGTTGAGTGCCCAGGCCAATGACCTGTGTGAGTGGGCTGCCACAACTGCACATGCATCACCCCCTGGCCCATGTAATGTACGGTCAGCATAACCCACACATCACAAAGCTACACATGACAGGTTGGCACAGTACACACCCTGCCTAAAGAGACATACGACCAATGCTACCACAAGGCCATACAAGTTGCTCCACTCAATACAGCCCCCCCCAATGCACATGACGGCTGCACATGAGACATCCTGCAACAGCCAAATCATCAATAGCCCATAGATTGACTCCTCCATGTGTTCTCGTCATTGCACAGTGCCATACTTACCAACCGCTATTGTGCACAAGGTCACCTTCATGTGCACAGCAAGTAATAGGGCAATGTCCGAATGCCACCATCTACAACAATTACCCATGAATGGCAATCACCCGTCCTTCCGACCACTGCTTGGCCCATATGGATGAATGAATGATGACACTGCATCAGATCAAGAGATGATACCACAAACACTGACATGTCCCACACATTTCCATCCAATGCAGGTGATGCTGGATATGCACTCACGCCATGGCTGATGACGCCTGTACGGAGGCCAAGGAACAGGCAGGAGGAGGCGTACAACAGGGCACACGTCCACACACGTGGCATGATTGAGAGGACGTTTGGCCTACTGAAGGCCAGGTTCCGCTGGTTGGGCAGATCTGGAGGATCACTGCTCTACAACCCAGTGAAGATGGGTAAAATTGTGCTTGTGTGTGCCATGCTGCGCAATCTGGGCTTGCGCAGGAACATTCTGCTGCCCCCAGACGCAGAGGATGAAGATGGGGATGGAGACGGGATGGGGTGGCTCCACACCCTCCGGGGGGTGTGCAAGATGGCCAACAAGCACAGGATACACTCATTCGCATTTACTTTTGAGAGACTGCACATTGACAGCAAAGCATGGATATGACGATGCCGGTGAATAAATGTATTTTGTCTGCTAATGAAATGGCAGATGTCCACTCATTATGGTAGTTTTCAAAGGTGTTGTACTATCAATTAACCAGGAAAGAAAGTGCATTGGGTAGGGAAGCTGTACACCCGTGTCCACCCACCACCCAAACGTTCCCACCCCCAACCAGGCCCCAAACAACTAACCCCCTAATGGACCTCCCCCACCACCCAAACGTTCCCAACCCCAACCAGGCCCCAAACAACTAACCCCCTAATGGAGCTCCCCCACCACCCAAACGTTCCCACCGCCCTACACTCATGGTGTCCCCAAATGTCATGTTGACTGGCATCCCCACACGCCACTATTTGCGGGGGCGCTTATGCGCAGGCGTGTCCTTGCTGGCGGGTCCAGTCAGCCGACTAGAACGCCTCCGTGGGCTGCCAGTGGCAGAGCTGGATGGGGTGGTCCTGGCTGAGGTGACTGTCGGTGTTACTATGGGCAAGCGTCCTTGAAACGACTGCTGGACTACCAACATTGACTCGGCAATGCTGGATTGCACACTGTTCCCTTCCCTGACATGGCGTGCCAGGGTAACAATGGTGGCCGCAAATCGTCCAATCGACCTGGAGAGCCGATGCACCGACGTAGCATTGCTCTCACGCTGCAGCCTGGCCTCCTCCCGCTGATGCCTGGCCTCCTCACGCTGCAGCCTGGCCTCCTTCAGCTATCTTTCCACCAGCTGCGTCAGGGTGGCCTGTTGTTGCTCGATGTGCTGCAAGCGTGTACTGAGCTCAGCCATGGAGGGAGTTGGGGAGCGAATGGGGCTGTGAAGTTCTTGGGGGCTGAACTGTAGGCCATGGATGGGTGACAGCTCATCCATGTTTTCCCCCTCACCCTGTTGTACTGCTTCGGCCTGCATGGCCGGGGCACTTCCATCACTCGATGCAGCCTCCTCAGCTGTGCAGAGGGGCTGCGAATCATCATCCGGGGCCAGGATGGGTGCCTGCATGGGGATGGTGGCGTCTGCTGGTGTGCCTGATGCAGCCGGTGTGCCTGATGCAGCCGGTGCTTGTGTGCCGGAGCAGCTAGCATCAACCTCCTGGGCAGGAGTGCTGCATTGTGCGCGTGCAGGTGGCCGTCGTCGCTGTCACTTGTCACGACTGTGGGGATACAGAGGGCATGCTGTTAGTTGTATGATGTTACTAAATGTGTACATCACATGCATCGAACATCGCAATCCATGTCCACTTGCATTTACACACTTGTGACTATTGATGCACTCAGGTGTGTGTGTCTCTGCTTCCTGTCAGGCACACACTGTGTGGATTTCGAGGGGTCATGCTTTGGGGATGCGGTACTCGTCATCTGGCCAGTCAGTGGGTCCATTGGGTCACTCCTGCCCTGTTTGGGGGGGGTGGGCATTGTGAGTGGGTCCATTGGGTCACTCCTGCCCTGTTTTGGGGTGGTCATTGTGAGTGGGTCCATTGGGTCACTCCTGCCCTGTTTGGGGGGGGGCATTGTGAGTGGGTCCATTGGGTCACTCCCATTCACACTTATGGCTTTGTACTCTGTGCACTTACCAGCATCTGCAGGTGGGCTCACTCCTGCCTCTGCCTCTCCTATGCCGTGGATGCCTTCGAGGTGCATGACACTGCTGCAGCGCTCCTCCCGCGATTGCAGCTTGAGAGGAGACGCAAGGCCTCAACCAGTGCCAGTGCTGTGTTGGCGGTGTGCAGTGATGAGGTTGCTCAACCGGAGCCTGAGGTCATGCCACCTATTATGACAGTCCTTCACAGAGCGTGTGGTCACACCAACCGCTGTGCACTTGCATGCTGCCTCCGCCCACACCTCCTTGCGGCATGGCTGAGTAGCGTGCCGCTGATCTGCACTAAAGAGCCTTTCCACATGCTCAATAATGTGCTCCACCAGAACTGTGAGCTCAGCCTCACTGAAGCGCTGCTTTCGCTGTCTGCGTGCTGGGATCCTGGATGCCATGATGGTGTTAGATGAGTTGTCGGTCTCAGGGAGGGGATCTGACCTGTGGTGTCTGAGGATGGCAGTGGATTGTGCTTTATATAATGGCCGCCTCTCTGTTTCCAGTTTTTTTCCCGCGGTCATGGTATTTCCGCTTCCGGTGTTTCCGTGTCGGTGGGGGCGGATACGGGTTTTGCGCCGTTTTCTGTGCCGTAAAGTCCATGTGCGTGGGTGTTTATGTGACGGCGGGGACTCTGTTTCTGCCTTGGTGTGTTGTGCGCGACCCACCTGCCGTAATCGGCCCTTCTTTCCGCAACCTTGGGGCGCGGAAGCGGAATCACCGTCGTCACGGAATCACTGGATTCCAGCACGGCAGACTCGTAATGAGGCCCAATGTCTCTGATCCTGACTTTGTAGAGAACATCCTAAAAGAGAAAAAGGCGGTTAGCAAATCAACCCCCCCTCTTGAACTCTATGAAGAAAAGGATTCCATCTTCCCTTCTTACACCTTCCCTCAAACAGGCAGTTAATCCACTTGTGGAGAAAATGTTCAAACCTGCACCAACTGACCCTCTATATATCTAGGGCCATGTAACACCTGACTCGCTGGAAGTCACTACCACTTGGGAACGTGCTGGAGTGCCACTTTCCAATACTGAGGCACCTCTAGACAAAGAATGTAAAAAGCTTTACGCTGTAGACAAGAGGGTCACTGCTTCAGCTGCTTACTCGGCACACATTGCCAATAATACTATGCAGTTAGCAAGCTACAGTGATCTTCGGTGGGGGTTGCTCTAAAATAGCTTGACTGACATTCCCAAGCCAACCAAGACCCAACCCCTTAACATCATTAAAGAGGGTAGAAAAGATATGCACAATACTTTAAAGAATACCCTACACTCCACAGAAACAGCAGGCAGAGTCCTTGCACAGGGAACTTTCTTAAAAAGGCACTCTTGGCTGAGTAATTCTGGATTTACACCAGAAACTCAGGCCACCATGTTTAACAAGCCCATTGAAGAATCCATCTTGTTTGGCAAGGCTGTGGATGAATTTTTAGAAACGGCCAAGAAGGAACACGACACACTTTAAAAACTTAGATTTCCAATAAGCCGTTTGTCCAAAGCAGAGTTTTCAACACCCGTCGTTCCTTTCATAGCCCAGCCTTCTCCAGACCCACAGGGTTTTCATCAGGGTTCTCTTCCTGGTACACACCCCAGGTACATAATCTACCTACCAAACCTCAAAAACCATTGCCTCATCTAAAACAGCAGGTTTTAGATGAGGCAATGGTAGATGTAAGACTGCAGCCTCCAGAGGCTTGCATGCCAGCAAGTGACTTTCACATCAAGGTTCCCTCCTATGCAACTCCAGTAGGAGGTTGAATATCACCATTCACCCATACATGGGAAGAGATAACCTCAGACCAGTGAGTGCTGACTACCGTTGCAGATGGATACGCATTTGAATTTCTACAAAAACCCTGTTTTCTGTTAAAAAAACAATACATTGTAAAATAAAATGTTTATTGGTTTCTTACTCATACATGGTACATCTACAGTCAAAACAGACATTTTTTATGTTATAGATAGCAGTGTCTTCCACCGCCAATTACAGTGGCCACAATGTGAGAGTACCTCTCGGTGTATGCTACGTTGTTCTAATCTGCATACAACAGTACATCAGCAACCTTAAACAAACAAAGAAACAAAAATAAGAATGAAAAAACAAAGCTTCAGCTTAAACAACCCCCAGCTGATACTTTGGGCATTAGGGAAAGGGGGTCCAGCGCAGTTACAAATGAATACTTCCCCACAGGTGTCTCAGAGCGGGACCCCAACATGAATTTTTGGGCATTGTCTTACATTCTGTAGTATTTAGTGTGTTACCCAGTTTTGTTCAAGGCAGTTTATCATCGGAGGGCAGAAGCATTGACACATACAGGCCTTTCCATGCATTAAACATATCCGACAGTTCGTTTTCCCTGTCCCTTGTGGCTGCGGCCCATGTTTTTAGGGTTTTGCTAGTGGTGAGCGTTGATATTGCCTCCCTTACCTCTTCCAAGGAGATAGGTTTGTCTAGGGCCTCGACCTGATCTCTAGATAATTGCGGGAGATGAATCTGGCCAATAGCCTCTTCGATCTCCCCTTGTGGCACCTGGGTGTCATGTCTGTACAGCTGGGCATAAAACGTAGCAAAAAAATATAATTTATGGCTGTCTATAACCTCCAGGGCGGCCCCAGGTTCATCTAGTAGCAGTGTGGTCAGCACTCTAGGTTGCTCCCGCTTGCACAGCCAGCAGACATATCCTATTCGCCATTTATCTGCACTCTAGGTGGCTCGTAGCCGAATTTAGAGAGCCTACCCCAACCTTGTGGCACTGCATTCTCAATTCAGTAATGTCCTTCTCCAGTCTTTCTGCAATCGGCCTCTGGGCCTCTATATGCGTGAAATTACCCTCCAATACCTCCAGATCTGCTCTCAGTTGTCTACATACATCTCCTGCCTTTGCTCTAATATCTCCACAGACCACTACCTTCATTGCCTCCACACAGTTCCCCAGCTGTCCACACTATATATATTAATCTCAAAGTACCTCTCTATGGTTTACTGTAACGTGTCCCTAAAAAGGCATCCGTGTGCTTACGCAATGTCTGGATAGGGTCCCTGGGTCCCATCATTTCCCATGTGACCGTCAATGTTGTTTGATCTTACACAGCTCGTCCTGCATATTCTGAACTCCATCAAGTATTCCTCCCCCACAAATATGTAGTCAATTCTCGTGGGTAAGCCATGCAGGGACGAGTAATAAGAGTACCCTCTATCTCCTGGATGTAGTTCCCTTCATATATCCTTCATTGCAAGTTCAAAAATTGTGTTCAGAGCCTCCGTAGCAAGGGAAGATCCACCTCAGGGGTTTTGGGGGGGGGGGGGTTGAAGACCTGTCCATGAGCACATCCTGTACACAATTAACCCCCCCCCCTCCCAAAATAACATCACATCCTGTTGGGGCGTAATCACACTGCTATGTGAGCTCACATGCACCGAAATAGCTCTATTAGGAAAGTAGGAGTTTACTATACACACACCCCTTTGGCCGAGGTAGCCGCAAAGAATAACATATCTTCCCTCCTTGTCTACAATCACCTCTGATACATGTAAAGGAACTGCTGCGCCCAACGAAATAAGAACTCCCCTAGCAAGTTGTGAGAACGTGGAACCATATCCCATCCCGCCCCATCTTGACAATAGTTGCTCTCATGCAGAAGGGATGTGACCTAGCAGTTCGGGCTGAACAGCTCCTTATGGGGTGGGGCCAAGCCTGATTTGCATATGGTCTTTCCCCTTCTGTAATGGCTTGACAGGTGAAGAACGATGGTCTGGAGGGTTGCCCCGAGCAATGCCAGTGGTTAAGATTCAGTCTAAACCTTCCACCCATCACCTCTTTGTTTTTGCTTTGTCATCCCAAGTGGGACGGGTATGCCCAGACGTGGGTCCTGTGCCTGCTGGGCCTAGAGACCCAAGCTACTCCTCACTGATGAGCCCCAACAAGGGCGAAACATGTTTGGGGATGCTTGTGGTCTCGTGCAGAAGGGATGTGACCTAGCAGTTCGGGCTGGACTGCCCCTTATGGAGTGGGGCCAAGCCTGATTTGCACATGGTCTTTCCCCTTCTGTAATGGCTTGGCAGGTGAAGAACAATGGTCTGGAGGGTTACCCGAGCAATGCCAGTGGTTAAGATTCAGTCTAAACCTTCCAGCCATCACCTCTTTGTTTTTGCTTTGTCACCCCGAGTGGGACGGGTATGCCAAGACGTGGGTCCTGTGCCTGCTGGGCCTAGAGACCCAAGCTACTCCTCACTGATGAGCCTCAACAAGGGCGAAACATGTTTGGGGATGCTTGTGGTCTCGTGCAGAAGGGATGTGACCTAGCAGTTCGGGCTGGTCTACCCCTTATGGGGTGGGGCCAAGCCTGATTTGCATATGGTCTTTCCCCTTCTGTAATGGCTTGGCAGGTGAAGAACGATGGTCTGGAGTGTTGCCCCGAGCAATGCCAGTGGTTAAGATTCAGTCTAAACCTTCCAGCCATCACCTCTTTGTTTTTGCTTTGTCACCCCGAGTGGGACGGGTATGCCCAGACGTGGGTCCCATGCCTGCTGGGCCTAGAGACCCAAGCTACTCCTCACTGATGAGCCCCAACAAGGGCGAAACATGTTTGGGGATGCTTGTGGTCTCGTGCAGAAGGGATGTGACCTAGCAGTTCAGGCTGGACTGCCCCCTATGGGGTGGGGCCAAGCCTGATTTGCATATGGTCTTTCCCCTTCTGTAATGGCTTGGCAGGTGAAGAACGATGGGCTGGAGGGTTGCCCCGAGCAATGCGAGTGGTTGAGATTCAGTCTAAACCTTCCAGCCATCACCTCTTTGCTTTTGCTCTGTCCTTCAGGTAGCAGGTGGGTCTCCTGTAACAAAGCTATGGAAATCGTGTTACTTTGGAGGTAAGATTGAACCCTGTTTCTTCTTATCTAGGAGCCCAAACCTTTAACATTACAGAACAGAAACTTTCTTTGTGTCATAGTGGTATATAAAAACCAGCCACCCTTTACCTTGTTTCATGACCGCTGCAGTCAATTCCGCACTATCATCTTGTATCCTACTTCCCAATCGCTTATAGACCCAGCACTGCACCTCTTGACCATATGTTATCTGATGAGATAACCTTTCCCAGTTACTAGCACTGAACCACTGATTTCCCCCAGTCCTCTCACTCAAATTGAGCTCTTTAAAACAAACAAACATAACCAAGTTCAACAACCCCCTGAGCCTCGGGGGTAAACATTGCCATTGTGTACCAGATAAAAGCCAGCAAAGGGCTGGCAACAGTCAACATTAAGTTTGGGGTTGCCCAAGCACCACCCAGCCATGATGCTGCACCCTCCACTGTTCCTCGCCTTCCCACAGTGATGTTCTCGCCATCCACCTGTCGTATTAAATCACGAGCGTAGCAGGGCAGTTTCAAAAGGCCATGAAAGCCCTAACAGGTGTTCAGTGAGCCCATGTCTGGTAACATTGCTTGCAGCGTTAGTTCAACTAGGCGGTTCCTTTTGTCTACGGGCATCTCCTTCCTCTCTATTTGCCAAGTTATGTTCCAGCGACATGTTTGCTACCTCCGGTGTTTCCAGGAATTGTGTTCTCCCGCCATAGATAACCTTCAGTCTGGCTGGGTACATCAACATATATGTAATATCTAGTTGTCGGAGCTGTGCACAAGTTCTATTTTTGTTGCACCATGGGTGTGCACTCTGGGTATATCGTTATTGCTGCATTGTCCCATTTTATATTCCCACAACCTCTGGAGAACTGAGGTATTACCTCTCTGTCTTGAAAATTAAGAATCCTAGCAATGACCTGCCTAGGATACGATCCTGGCGGGGGCTTCCTTTGAAGAGATCTGTGTGCCCTTTCCACAGCGAACCCTTGTGACAACTTCCCTGGGCCAACCTTTTGTAAGAGCAAGTTTTCAATGTATCCCGCTGGTTCTCAGCCTTTCATGCCCTCTGTTAAACCCATCACCCTTATGTTGTTTCTGTGGGATCCTGCCTCACTTTCCTCCACCGTAGCCTTTCTCGACTCCAGTTCTTTCATTGTCACCATCAGGTCGCTTGTGGCAGTGATCATGTCTTTCAGGGTTGTCTCCTCCGCTGTGACCCTCTCTGCAAGTGAGCACACATCTTGATGTTGTAGTTGCACATCAATGCTCACCGCATCTACCTTACTCTCCAGAGATGTTCTCAGGCCCACAATGGCAGCCAAGACCCAGGATTCCTGTGGGTCCCCTTGAGTCGCCAGTGTTTCCCCCATTGTTGTCTCAGCTGAGGGTGCTGCATCCCAGGCTTTTGCCTGCCCTGCCAAGGATTCCAAAATAGTGCCCTTGTGTTTATTCTTCATGGGGGACATCCCTGAGGAACTGTAGATGCTTAAAATATCTTGGGCAGCTGCGCTGGGGTTGTTTTCCAGCCAGTGAATCAGTTATAGGCTGCTGTTTGCACTTCACGTGCACGCCTCAACACCTGGGACCAACTAAGAGGCAGTACGTGGCTCCACCCTCCAGTTCAGTTAGCGGTGTTTAGTAAGGTTCACAAGATATTTGTTTACTATTCGCTGCACCAGCCAAATGTTGATAGTAGCGAGTTTGATATCAGCGTAATCCCTTCCCCCCACTCCTCATTTAACTTTGATTACTGTGAAGGGTCGGTAATCCGGTCAGACAATAGGTGCCACAATGCCCTCCCCAGATCTCAGCCACTCCACATCTCCACCTTTCGCACTATCCAGATATCAATCCTCTCTTCTGTTGTATGCCTCATGCATGCTTGTGAGTAACTGCCAGACTTTGGCGGTGTTGCTGTCCCTCAATGTTCACCTGATGTGGTTACAGCTGCCCCTGAGCATCTGCAACCTCCCATGCAGCGGTCCAGGTCTCGTGCTCCTGCCTGGCTCACTCACCGTGTCTCCTAATACCGACTCCGTCCCTCAATCCAGCAGCTTAACTCCCCAGCATCGGCAACTTCCCTGCAGCAGCCCGCAGTTCTCCAACTCTGTTTCTTCGCTGTGGTCACCTCTGCAGCCCGTCCAACAGGAGAAGCCGTCTCAGGGCGCCTTCTTGCCTTCCCCCTTGCATATTATGTCCTTTCTGTTTGGGATCCTGAAGTCCTGTTTTTCGCACGCCAGAGCCCCTAGTCTGGTCCTGAGTGTCTGCTGAACAGTCAGAAGGCCATTTGGTTCTGTGTGTAGTATCTGAATCAGGATCTCAGTGGGAGCTTGTGCAGGTCATGTCTGCTCTACATGAGCCCAGGCCACGCCCCTTCTACTAAAACCCTGTTACCATCCGCCGAAGAACAGAAGGATGTTGCAAGAACATCAGCTCATCCTGCAAGCAGAGGTTGAGACGTTACTGCAGAAAGGAGCCATAGAACTTGTCACCGTTTTAGAGGTAAACAAGGCTATTTATTCAGTGTACTTCCTTGTACCCAAAAATAACTTAAACATGTTCCCTGTATGAGATCTGCACCTTGCAAACAAGCATGTGAAGCCACAAAAATTCATAATGACTACACTGCAGGAGTTAATCCCTCTTGTCAAACGGGGGATTACATGGCAACATTGGACATGAAAGATGCATGCTTTCATATTTCAATGTTACCAGCGCACATGAAGTTCCTAGGTTCTAAGTGGGAGACACTCATTATCAGATCAAAGTACTTCCATTTAGCCTAGCCACAGCGCCAAGGGTTTTCACCAAAGTTCTAGAAGTGGTGGTGGTCGACCTTCGCAGAGCATCCATTCCACTGTATCCTTATCTGGACGAATAGCTAATTACAGGAGACACTTCAAGCATGTTGCAAAAACACCCAAGATGTCATAAACCTTCCAGTTAGGGTTTTCATTCGACGAGAAAAAAATCAAGTCTTGTGCTCAATCAAGTGAAACAATTTCTTGGAGTGTTAATTCAGACAGAAGACCGTCTGTTCTTCCACCCGGCTAGGGTCCAAAGCATGTTATTCTAACTACATAATATATAGCCAGTCCTCCAATGACCTTGCGCAAGGCCATGTGCCTGCTCAGAATGATGGCTTCCTGCATCTACCTAGTGCAACATGCCCGCATGAGCATGCAGTCCGATGCAAGAGTCGCTCGCAAGACAATGGTATCAGGCAAGCGTTCAGTGGGACGATGTTGTGGTTTTCTCACAGTCTCTAGTTCTATCCCTGCAGTGGTAGTCGAAAACCTACTGAAAGGAAAATCATTCACCAAACCAGAAATAGATACCACTCTTACCACAGATGCTTCCCTATCAGGGTGAGGAGCACATTATCCACATGCTACAGCGCACAGATACCTGCAACCAAGCATATCAACCTGTTCGAGCTTCTAGCAGTGTTCAAAGCTCTAAAAGCTTTTCAGGACCAGTTACAAGGAAAAACAGCTCTAGTCCTAACAGACAGCACTACAGACATGTTTTATATAAACTAACAGGGTGGGAAACACTCTCCAGGTCTGTCCAAACTAGCCCAAAACATGGAATTGGGCACTGAGACACATGTTCCTTCTGTCCCAACGTGTTCAAGGGGAACACAGTCTTCTAGCAGATGTACTCAGCAGAAATGTGCAACTTCCCATAGAGCACAAATGGCAGCTGCACACAGACATTTTACATGGCTTCACAGAATTGGGTCATCCACATATCGATCTCTTCGCAACACTGGAGAGTGTACAATGCCCAGACTTCACCTCCAGGTATCCCCAAACAAAATCCAAGGGGAACACCCTGTGGATGAATTGATCAGGGAGATTTGCTTACGCCCCCACCCCCACAACACCTCTCAACAGGATAGTCCTCAAGATGCATCAGGAACAAGTTAAACTTATCCTAATAGCTCCAATGAGGGCCCGGCAGACCTGGTTCTCACACTGAATGAGGATGCCTCTTTGTCCGACAGTCAAACTTGCATGTTCGTTCAACATTCTGTCCCAAAATCAGGGATAAACACTGCATCCATGTCCTCAAACACAGAATTTAGCAGGTTGGCTCCTGAATTCATAGAGTTTGGGCATTTAATTGTGCCTCAAAGATGTATGGATTATTCTTAAAGAGGCATGTAAACCGTATACCAGACACTGTTAATTCAATAAATGGAAACACTTTGTCATTTGGTGTAGATCACATAGCATCAATCCAATTGACTGGACACCCGCTCACATTGTTCTATATCTACTTTACCTGTTGGATTCAGGGCTAGTCTTTAATTCACTTAGAGCGCATTTAGCTGCTCTTTCTGCTTATTCCACCTCTCAGAAGAATGTTTCTTGGTGGAAAGTCCCTGTCATTAAAGCCTTCATGGAAGGGGTCCAAGGATTACACCCTCCAATTTCAAATTCAGCTCCCGGATGGGACTTGAATGTTGTCCTTACTAAACTTATGATATTACATTTATAAGGTACCTGTACACAAGTGATTCTAGGCGTGACAAGACTGGGACGGGGAAACAAAAGGAGGACAAAACAATGATCTTATTACGCCCTGTGTCATTCAGATCGTGCAAGTGCAGCAAAGAGGGAGGGGAGAAGTGCCAGGGGAGGGGAAGGGACAAGTGGTGGTAACTAAATAAGTACAGCCAGTGGGTGGCTCATAAGCAAAGATAGAAGGGACTGTAGGGTTGCAGGAACAGACCCTTAAGCGCTGGTGGTGCCCGGAGGCAGTGCGAGGGCAACTGGACATGCAAGAGCCTGGGCCCGAGGTAGAGGTTAACCAGGTGACCAGTGCACGGAGCAGTCAGGGACATCAGCAGGGGAGAAGAAGAGAGAAAGCAGAAGTGAAAGGGAGGTCTTGAGTTGCTTACAGAACCGAAGGTGGTTCTGCTCAAGTCCTAGGCTGTTCCAGAGGGAGGCCCCAGCTAAGGAGAGGGATCTGCCCCTAACACTCTGCTTGGAGAAGCGTCTGACCCTCAGAGAGTTGGAGGTGGATGAGCGGAGAGCTCAAGAAAGAAAATGTTTAGACAGAGAAAATTGGAGGTAGTGCGGTCCCAGGCCCCAGAAAGCCTTGTGGATGATGCAAAGGGTCTTGAACTTGATCCTTGCAGCCACCAGGAGCCAGTGAAGAGATTTCAGAGCTGGAGAGATACGATCCCTGGGTTTGATGCCAAGGACAAATCTTGCAGTCCTGTTCTGGATATGTTGTAAAGGTCAAACAGTAGAGTCAGGCAGATTTAGAAAGAGGCTGTTGCAGTAGTCCAGCCCAGAGAGGACCAGAGCTCTGGAGACAGTGAACTTCTGGGGAAAATTCAGAAAAGGAAGAATACCTTTGAGGAGGTGTGGCTGATAGTTTGACTTCTTAGAGATGTCCGAGATGTGAGGAGAGAAGGAGAGGGTGGAGTCAAACATTACACCAAGATTCTTAGCCTCACAAGAAGGAGCAGGAAGAGGCCCCAGTGTGGGCAGCCAGAGAGAGAGAGAGAAAAGGAGGGAGCAGGTGTACCGATGAGGAAGATCTCAGTCTTACTGGAATTAAGGCAGAGATCGTTGGTGGCACACCATTCCTGAATTGCGGCCAGACAGTCTTGTATGAGAGAAGGTACAGAGGTGGCTGAGGGGAGCCTGAAAGAGAGCTGGGTGTCATCCTGTCAAGTGTACTCCCACTTTCTTCTAACTTCACCCCTGATCCCCCTCTATCTTCAATACCCTCTTGCTCACCTTGGGGTATCTCTTCCGGTTCAGCTCCGAATCTCCTTTTCCAGACTTCCTGTTCTCTGGTATGATGAGAGGACCTACCCCGAGAGGAAGCCACCCTGCCCCTCAAACTCGGGGCAAAAAGGGGGCCCCCGAACCGGGGTAGACCGGTGTAGGGGAAAAAGCCTGAAAGGCACAAAAAACCCCTTCTTTGCAGGTCAGTGGTGGTTCTGGTCAAGACTGCAGGACATATCAGGATAATGTCGAATTGGAGCTCGAGGCGCCCGCTAAATAGGGCAGAGACAGGAGTGTCTACCTAGGAAGGCAGAACGGCAAGCAGAGAAAGGAGCCAGTAGGGAACGCGTCCCAATGAGAGTGCTTAAGAGGGGGTCCCAGTAGTCAATGAGGGAGAGAGAGAGAAAGGGAGAGGACGAGGAACGGAAGGAGGAACAAGAGAGGAAGGAGCAAAGCAGCCGGGGGAATGCGGTGGCGAAGCCACGGAAAGGAAAACTGTAGCGTACCAACCCGAAGCCTGACGCGAAGGTTGCAACGCGCGGGCTTCCGGGTTAGGTGACGTTACATAGGCTCCGCCGGGAAGCGCGGAAAAAACTAGACCGCTGGATGCGGACGCCGTCAGCGTGACGTCCAAATCAATGGCCGCCCCATCGCCAGCGTCTCCACAGCCGCCAACCGCGGCCGAGCGTGACAGTATGCCCCCCTCCAAGGCTGGTTCCCCCGGGCTTACCCGGATGAGCACGGTGAAAACTCCTGACCATTCTGGGTGCACGAACATAGGATTTAGGCTCCCAGGAGTCCTCTGAACTAGGGTAGTTCCTCCAGGAAACCAGGTATTCCAACCTGCCCTTGCGATATCTGGAATCACGAATGGCCGATACCTCATATTCTTCGGACAGGTCTTTGGTATTACCGGACAATCCAAAAGCCTTCTTGACTGAGATATGGGGATCAACCGGCCGAAGGAGGGACGAGTGAAAGACCGGGTGTACCCGGTGCATGGATTTGGGAAGCTGTAATCTATAGGCCACAGGATTGATCTTCTTGTTGATCTTATAGGGCCCTACAAATCGGGGGGTCAATTTGGTCGAATGCACCCACCTAGGCAGGAATCGGGTTGATAACCAAACTCGATCACCCTCCTTCCAATCAGGGCAAGGCGAGCGAGACCGATCAGCAAAAACCTTATACCTATGCCTAGTGGCAGCCAAACTCCGTTGAGCGGTAGAATGTGCGGTAGTTAAGCGATCCAAGGTAGATTCAATAGTAGGTATATTAGAAGGTGAGGGAAACACAGGAAGTATACTACGAGGGTGAACCCCATAGGAGCAGAAAAAAGGGCTAAGACCCGTAGCCGAATGTACTGTGTTGTTGTAGGCAAATTCTGCCGTGGGTAGAAGGCTAAACCAATTGTCCTGATTTTTGTTAATGTAACACCTAAGGTACTGCTCGAGGGAGGCGTTAATTCGCTCCGTCTGGCCATTGGTCTGGGGGTGAAAGCCAGATGATAAGGCCCTTTCTATCCCTAGTCGGTGGCATAGGGCTCCCCAGAAACGAGATGTATATTGAGTGCCTCTATCAGAGATTATCTTATCGGGAAGACCATGGAGTCTGAATACGTCCCTAAGAAAGACTTCCGCCATCTGGGGGGCAGAAGGTATTCCTGGTAATGCAGAAAAATGTGCCATCTTAGTAAACGTGTCTATGGTAACCATGAGACAAGTCGAACCCTGGGATACTGGCAAGTCTACAATGAAGTCTGTAGAAATTTGAGTCCAGGGTTTGTTGGGTAGTTCTGGTTGAGTCAATAACCCATAGGGTTTGCAGGTGGGATTCTTATTCTGTGCGCACACCGTACACGTTCTACAGTGTCTTCTCACATCCTGAGATAGTGACGGCCAAAAGAATGAGCGAGAGATCAACTCAGTGGTTCCTTTTACTCCTCTATGTCCAGCTGTCATATGGTTATGGCCCCAATCCAGTACCCTCCGCTGTAGGATTTCGGAGGGAACATACAAACGCTGACCCACTAGTAAAAGTCCTTCCGACCAACCTATTTGTGGGCGCAGACTTCCAGGTATTGAAGTGACTAAGTCCGGTCTGGTTACCGTCTTGACTTCTTGCAGAAAGGAAGAAACTAATCCCACAATCCTGTTTCGAGGAAACAGAGGGTTCCCGATTGGGGGGGTGAGGTGCTCGAAAGACTGTCTTCTGGATAGGGCATCGGCCAAGCAGTTCTGAGAGCCTGGTATGTAGGTTATATCAAAATCGTACTGACTAAAGAAATGCGCCCACCGGGCCTGTCTGGAGTTGACACACTCCATGCTTCCGAGTACCTTTAGGTTCTTGTGGTCCGTGCGTAACACGAAAGGATGGGTGCCGCCTTGGAGTAAGTGTCTCCATTCTTCACAGGCAACTTTGAGGGCCAACAGTTCTTTTTCTATTACCGAGTAATTCCTCTGGCTAGCTGAAAGGGTTTTAGAGAGATAGGCTACGGGATGTTCTGTGCCATCCTTAAGTTGAAGGAGAACAGCTCCCAATGCGTGGGCCGAGGCGTCTGCCTCGACTATGAAGGGCTGGTCCTGATCCGGTTGAGACAGAATTGGAGCGGAGCAGAATCTTCCTTTCAGATCTAAAAAGGCTTGGTTGGCCGATTCCGACCAAAAGAAAGGTTTGGTGTCCTTTTTCAGGAGGGCGGTGATTGAAAGCACTATCTGTGAGAAGTGATTGATAAATTTTCTATAGAAATTAGCTAACCCCAAAAACCGTTGGACGTCTTTTTGGGATGCTGGAACTGGCCAATCCAGGATGGCTGATACCTTCCTGGGATCCATACTGATTCCTTTTTGAGAGAGGATGTACCCTAAGTATGGAATAGAAGGTTGGTAGAAGAGACATTTCTCAAGCTTGACCAATAGCTGTTGCGAGCGTAGTCGCTGGAATACTGTCCGAAGATGACACACGTGTTCGGAATTGGTTTTTGAAAACACCAAAATGTCATCCAAATAAACAATGACACTACAACATAGCAGATCGGAAAACATGCGGTCCATAAAGCGTTGGAATATGGCGGGTGCGTTTACCAGGCCGAATGGCATCACCCGATACTCAAAAAGGCCAAACGGGGTCCGAAAAGCAGTCTTCCATTCATCCCCATTTCTAATTCGCAGGAGATGATAGGCACTGCGAAGGTCCAATTTAGAAAATACTGTGGAACCCTGGACTGCTTCCAAGATGTCAGCTATCAGGGGCATTGGGTACCTGTCCCGAATTGTGACCTTGTTCAGGCCCCGGTAATCAATACAGGGCCTCAGTTCTGAGGTATCCTTCTTGGGTATGAAGAAGAGAGATGCACCTGCCGGTGATTTGGAAGGTCGAATAAGGCCATTAACTAAATGGGAATCCAAATATTTACGAAGGGCCCTCTTTTCCGTAAGGGATAAGGAGAACATGCGGCTGAATGGCACCAGGGCATCAGGTTGTAGCTCGATGACACAGTCTTCCGGCCGATGTGGGGGTAGTTCCAAAACTGAGTTGTCCTTGAAGAGGTCAGAAAATTCGGTCAATTCTTGGGGAACTTTACAAATCTCATTTACCCCTTGTTGTAGTGGAGTAAGGACCTGTACCGGCTCTTCTGCGGGATGGATACCGCAATTGTGTCTACAGTAGGAGGAAGTGAAGGCCAAAGTGTTCCGTGTCCAATCTATTAGTGGGTTATGCATCCTCAGCCAGGAGATTCCTAGTATTACTGGGAAATGTGCGGCTCGAATTAAATCGAACTGTAACTGTTCCGAATGGTGAAAGATGCGAACCCTCATGGTTTCGGTGGAGTGGGTGATAGGACCTGATGAAAGCGGAGACCCATCGACTCCTTCCACCTTCTGGACTTCCTCCCTTTGTACAAGTGTTAGACCGTGTTTGTGTGCCCACATAGTATCCATAAACACTCCTGCAGCGCCACAATCCACCAAGGCCATGGTGGTAAGAACTTCCTTCGGTGTAGTCAATTGGATGGGAACTGCCATAAGACGTGAGTCCAGCGTAGTTGAATGTGACGTCACTGTCACCGTAAAATAGGGACTAAAAGTCCGACCTCGTTCACTCGTCCCCTTCAGTTCCGAGGTCGTTCGTTTCCCGACCGTCTTGGCGGTACTTCTGAGCAATTCCGAAGCAGGTGGGAATCCGAGCCGCAATACATACAAAGTCCCAATTCTCTACGGCGTCTTCTCTCTTCGGATGACAAAGGAGTTCTGGTAGACCCAATCTGCATAGGTTCTTCCTTGTTGTTGGGGTGAGCTAGAGAAGGTACCGAATGGGTGCCTTGAGGGAGGGAGACAGGGGACTTATATTTCTTTCTCTCTGCCTTACGTTCACTCAAACGATACTCAATCTGGGTGACTATGGAAAACAAATCCGACAGGGTCGTTGGACGAGCTATTCTTGCCAATTCGTCCTTAATCTCCTCCTTCAGTCCACGACGGAACACAGTATACTGGGCCTGTTCTGGCCATCCCGCGGTGGAAGCCAAGCGCTTAAAAGTGGAGATATACGTCAACAGGTCACTGGAACCCTGGTGAACATCCAATAGCTCTTCTGCTGCTACATGGACGATCTCGTCCTGTTCAAAGGTCTGGCGCAATAAGGTCACAAATCCACCAAAATTACTTATCACAGGATCATTGTTTGACACCAGGGGAGTGACCCAAGCTAAGGCGTTCCCTGTCATGTTGGAAACCATAAATCCCACCTTGGTGTGATCAGTGGAGAACAGACCAGGTCTGAACGTAAAATACATAGAACATGCTTCCAGGAATTCTTTGAGGCGCCTTGGGGTTCCGTCAAACTTGCCGGTAGATAAAGCCATGGGAGGTAAATCATGATCCCTGGGTTCTCGTGAAGTGATCATTTGTCTCAAGGTTAGATTATCAGCCTTAACGTTCTGTAGTTCAACGTTCAAGGCCTGAACTGCGGCCACTAACTCCTGTACCTGTTCAGGGGTGGCCATTGTTACTTCCGGGCGTTGCAATCTGTCAAGTGTACTCCCACTTTCTTCTAACTTCACCCCTGATCCCCCTCTATCTTCAATACCCTCTTGCTCACCTTGGGGTATCTCTTCCGGTTCAGCTCCGAATCTCCTTTTCCAGACTTCCTGTTCTCTGGTATGATGAGAGGACCTACCCCGAGAGGAAGCCACCCTGCCCCTCAAACTCGGGGCAAAAAGGGGGCCCCCGAACCGGGGTAGACCGGTGTAGGGGAAAAAGCCTGAAAGGCACAAAAAACCCCTTCTTTGCAGGTCAGTGGTGGTTCTGGTCAAGACTGCAGGACATATCAGGATAATGTCGAATTGGAGCTCGAGGCGCCCGCTAAATAGGGCAGAGACAGGAGTGTCTACCTAGGAAGGCAGAACGGCAAGCAGAGAAAGGAGCCAGTAGGGAACGCGTCCCAATGAGAGTGCTTAAGAGGGGGTCCCAGTAGTCAATGAGGGAGAGAGAGACAAAGGGAGAGGACGAGGAACGGAAGGAGGAACAAGAGAGGAAGGAGCGAAGCAGCCGGGGGAATGCGGTGGCGAAGCCACGGAAAGGAAAACTGTAGCGTACCAACCCGAAGCCTGACGTGAAGGTTGCAACGCGCGGGCTTCCGGGTTAGGTGACGTTACATAGGCTCCGCCGGGAAGCGCGGAAAAAACTAGACCGCTGGATGCGGACGCCGTCAGCGTGACGTCCAAATCAATGGCCGCCCCATCGCCAGCGTCTCCACAGCCGCCAACCGCGGCCGAGCGTGACACATCCGCATAACACTGAAAATTGGAGCAGAAAGTAGCGATGCGGTGGGCAAGAGGTTCCAGAAAGTGGTTGAAAAGCCAGGGAGAAAGGTTGGACCCCTGGAAAACCACAAGTAGAGAGAGATATAGAACAGAGGAAAGACACTCTGAAGAAGCCATGGAGAAAGGTGGACCTGAGAGGGTCACTTGGTGAGAAAGGAGATCAACCAGGCCAGGGCCTGATCAGAGATACCCAGGCTATCACGAAGGTGATTGAGCATGATGGCATGTTTGACCGTATCAAAAGCAGACCGTATCAAGGAGAATGACAGAAGGAAGGTTAGAGTCAGGATTACAGAGCAGGTTTTCACAGGTGTTCAGGAGAGCAGTTTCCGTGCTTCTGGCACCTCTGAAGCAAGACTAGTGGTTGCAGAGACAACAAACAGATTCAGTATGCAGATTAAGCTTGGAGATGGCCAGCTTTTCCAGGAGTTTGCCCAGGAAAGGAGTGATGAAGATTGGGTAATAGTTAGCCAGAGAGGAAGGATCGGCAGAGGGCTTCTTAAGAAGGGGGTGCACAAGGGAGTGCTTGAGGGGGAAGGGGAAGGGTCCTGTGGCAAAGGAGTGATTGCAGAAATCGGCCAATGCCGGAGCAAGGGTGCCGATGTGGTCCTTGATGGTTCTGGATGAGCAGGGGAGAACCTGCTTTGAAGAGACTTTCATAGATCGGACTTGTCTAGAAATATCGTCAGGGGTAAATGAGGGAAAGGAGTAGGAGAGATGCCCACAGACAGGCCAGGAGGGGTAGAGGAGGAGGAGTAAGAGAGGGTGGATAGTATGTATTGAGTTTTAGTGGTGAAATGAGAAGCCAAGGTCGTGCAGAGGGCCTGGTAGGAAACAGGAGAGGTAGAGCCTGCAGTAGGATTGGCCAACTCCTTGCATATTTGGAAAAGTTCAGCCGAGTTGTTAGATGCCGCAGAGATGCAGGCTTGGATGTAGGCTAACTTCTTGAAGAGCACAGAGAGTCTGTACTGCCTTTGGAGAAGGCGGTGGGCCAGTTCATCAGGGGGTGCGCCTGATGCCCTCCACTTCCTCTCAGCCGCCCTACACTTGCGTTTAAGGATGGCGAGGTGGGAATCATACCAAAAGTTGCACTTAGATTTGGGCTTCAAGCGGATCCTTATCACAGGGGCAAGGACATCCAGAATGTTAGGGATAAAGAGATGAAGGTTAGAGAAGATTATGGGCCCTCCTTTTGAGTCAATGAATAAAACCAGTCTTAGGTGTCTTAGGACCAGTTTGTTCTAATATCTTGTAAGAACCGTGCCTCTCTGAAGTGATCTTATGTTCAGAAGTGGGTAGCAATATGAGAACCTATAGACCTATAGAAAATGACCTGTCCTTTTTGATCATAATATGCCTTTTGAGCTCTTAGTGCCTTTTCTAGATATTTCTGCATGAAGTCTTGAACCACAGACACATGTTCCTTTAGTCGCTGGGCGATCTATGATAATGGGAGGACAGGTTCCCTACGTTATTCCCAAGTTTCTCTCTGCATATCATGAATGTCTCTCGGGTCCCGACCATACTAGAGTTTGAAAATGAAGAAACCCAAAGACGCCTGGGGGAGCGGGGGGGGGGGGACTTACGGATGGAAAAAAGAACCCAGGTTAAGCCCTGAGGAGAGAAGGGCTGAGATATCCCTGCTGTTTGGCTGTTACCCGGAGTGGAGAAGAGGAGGTGCGTGTGCCTTTAACCAACTCAGCTGACTCTCAGCAGCTGACTATAAGTGGCCGCCTCCACCGCCCTTGCGGCGTTAAGCCCTGAGGAGAGAAGGGCTGAGATATCCCTGCTGTTTGGCTGTTACCCGGAGTGGAGAAGAGGAGGTGCGTGTGCCTTTAACCAACTCAGCTGACTCGCAGCAGCTGACTATAAGTGGCCGCCTCCACCGCCCTTGCGGCGTTAAGCCCTGAGGAGAGAAGGGCTGAGATATCCCTGCTGTTTGGCTGTTACCCGGAGTGGAGAAGAGGAGGTGCGTGTGCCTTTAACCAACTCAGCTGACTCTCAGCAGCTGACTATAAGTGGCCGCCTCCACCGCCCTTGCGGCGTTAAGCCCTGAGGAGAGAAGCCAGGTGGACAGCTGGAGGGACGGAGCGCCTCTGTTGTCGGCAGCGACTCCTGGTTTGCTGCAGCACGGTAGTAGCCCCGTCCAGCCTACTCCAATAAGCGCCAGTTCTCCCGTTCATCTGTCCCGCATGGCTTTCTGTCGTTCTTTCTCAACTGATGAGATTGCTCACTCTACACAGTCTGTGATGAGCTTGGGTCAAGACTGTGTCCAACGCCAACAGGATCCCCACTCCGATAGATCTGTGTGTATGCCACAACCTGACCCAAGTGCTCCGTTCACTGAAAACAGGAGAAACTCCTTAAGTGTCGTGACAAAGGTTCTGGAAAACTTAGTAGCAATGAATAAAGAGTGCCTAGCAAACACTAAGAAAGGTCCTATTGCTCCTACGTAGAAAACTGATAAACACACCACAAAAAGGCAAATATCACAACTAAGTGGCGCAAATGAAGACATATTGTCTAAGGTGTGCTACAAATGCTTCAAAATCAACAATCAAACTCCAAGTAATTGTGAACCACACGAGGGACTCGAACATGTGTTGACCTCTCAGAAAAGGCTGAACACACAACACCACCTTAATAGGTCCTTCACGTCTTTTATCCATACCTCACAGCGCTCTGCCACCAACGAATGTTTGTCGGAAGACTCACAAGACTCCTCGTTGATGGAACGTCCATTTCCGAAAATACGCCATATTAGAGAAAAGTCGGAAATGGTAATCGACTTCAGCCACCAGTGTTCAGTGCTGAAAACAGAGCCACTACGCCTCAGACTGAGCTACAAACCCTAATAATTTCATCTATGACAATGTCTATGGCCCCTTTTATGAAATTATATGAAGCCTTGCATGAAGCCACTAAGGACTTGACAACTGTTGTGGCTCTAATGCATTCGAAATTAATCCGGATTGAACAAGTCTGTGATCAGTCTTACAACGACCAACAAGAAGGTTTGAAAAGACTAGACGGATCATGTACGCTGTTAAAAGAGCAAAGGAAAAATGATGCAATTGACAAAAAACTCTTGGCTGAAGTAGCGAGAGAGGCGCTAGCTTTGTTTAAATACGATGGTCTGACTTCAAACCGGCAAAAGCATCAAATCACTCCACCAACTGTGAGCAAGACACCGACTTGATGCAATAAGTCTTTAAATGAACGCTGTTTAGGGGATTTAAACCAAAACACTCAAGAGCCTTCAGACGTGATTGTAATCCATGAAGATGTGCACCCAGGCCCGTCGGTCTCGACGGATCCTATACTGGGAAAGCTGGCAATTTCGCCAACCATAAGTGAGGTGATTCCCCCAAGTTTGATACACATAACGGGGAATCTGCCCACGCAAGACGCAGAACCCATGCCTATACTGATGACAACATCCGAAGATATTACTTCCGACATTTCATTCAACACTGCATTTGAACAGGCGAGGGGAAATTTGAACCAAGCACTACGAGACTCCCAGGTGGCATCTTCCTCTCAGGGAGATCTGGGCGCTGATGCTTCTACAACTATTCCCTCTGCAATATTTGCAGTGACTTCAGTACCCACTTATTCGGTCTTCAACAAGGTGTCGCAACCTAAGGTGTCGACCTCAAAGCCCCTGGCTATTCCACCTGCAAAACAGGTGAAGAAACCTAAAAATCAAAAAGGTTTTAGAAACAAGACATTGCATGGTGCACGGAAATTTGTATATAATATAAACGTGGTCCAGAACGTGGCAAGCAACATCAACAAGTGTCTAAAGGCAGCCACTTCAATCAGTGGGAAATCGCAAAATAAACCCTTAGACACAGAAGTCCCTGTAACACTGACGCGGTGGCTGTGCCAGGTTCGAACCATGATTTATCAAGTGAGCTGTTGAACCTATCAACATACGACGAAGTAACACACGATATTCAGGACGTGGAGGCCTACTCTTCCCATGAGAATCAAGAGGGAGACGTCGTCCATACCTTGATAGATGTAGAGAACATCAACCAAATTAACATTGATGCTTCAGCACATGGCCCTGGAAATGAACTTCCTGTTATCCAAACTGTTCCAAGTATCACGAATGTAAGCTCTTGTTCTGTGACTGGCACGCAAACGACTCTTAATGCATGGTCCTCTGCAAGAAGAACCTGTCAAATAATTAATGAAAAGGAAGTCCATCAGGGGCATCGGAAATCGCCGAACAGTCCAGAGTTTATGACCCTACACGAAAAAAGGATGCGGGTCACTACGGAGCAGGGGTCTTCGGCCCCTGGAAATACTCCGACTAATCCGTATGTTCCCACTAATCTGGCGGTAGCAAGGCTGCATAACGATACCGTAAAAATCTCAGATATTGACATAATTGTCCATGGTGAGTGTCAAATACGCAATTCAAAGGCTTCCCTGAACGACGTTCGAATGTTTCAGCCCAGAACGTCGGGAGGCGCTAGATCGATGTGCCCTATCTACAAATTGGTCATTGACAGACTAGATTCCTCTGATAATCTAATACTGAATCGAGGCAACATAATCAGGCTTTTACACCTTGTACCAGCCCTACGGGCTATAAGTTCAAATGACCTGAAGATCGTGGAATTTTTCAACGAAAAAAGGAACGATAACGTGGTGCTTCACGTCTCATCGCCTATTGTTGCTTCAACAATACTGGACGCCAATATCGCTCTGTTTTCCCTAGGCTTTGAAGTCTTTAAATACTCTGAATCGTCTCATAAAATATCTAATGGAGTTGAGGTCCCATACACCCACAAAGTCCTAAGTAAGGACGTGTGTGTGAGGATGCCGAAACCCATGGATCAGAGTGTCATCGACGTACAAGCATCTCCTTGTTCATCAAATTAGAAGGCATCTTTGGATGAAAACAAACAGAATCAACTGGGTAATTCTTGCCACGACCAGATACTGGAGGTCTCTGAGAGGGAGCAACAAAAAGAGAATATACGAATTACTATACTCTGTAACGCCAAACAAGGTGGATCGAGTGTTCCTAGTACTAAATCCTTCAGCCCTAGTGGCGGTAATCAAGAGTGGCAATGGTTGTCCGCAGCCTTGTGCAGCAAAAATCCCCAATAATGCCGGAATGAGGCCCCTAAATTTCGATGTAGATTGGCTTCTTGGAACACTCGTGGCTTTTCACACCTGTTCAAATGAAGTTGGCTTGCTTCAATCGATATCGCTTGTCTCCAGGAAACCTGGCTACGAGAAACCCCAGTAATGGACGACTTTGAGGTGGCCTTAAATCCTGCTCTAAAATCTTTAAAAGGACGCTCGATGTCGGGCTTGGCCACCATGGTTAGGAAATCCTCAGGCTGGAGAATTGCGAGTTTGACTAATTACTCCCCTTTCATCCAAGCAACCTTAATGTCAAAATTAAAACACGAAGGGTCGCTTATGGAACAGTTATGTGTTGTAAACCTGTACTGGCACCACACGAATGCTGGAAAACAGGTATTCATCGATCAGATTATGGAAATAGTTGATGAACTGCTGGAAACAAATGGCTGGCCGAACGTTCTCATCTGTGGTGATTTAAACATCAACCTATTTAAACTATCAGGCCCGGAAAAAACTTCTTTGGCCAAGTCGTGGTCGGAGGAATTGACCCTAAGAAACGTACAACTTCTAAATGGTAACACTTGTGATGATATGCCGCCAGCCCCCACGTGGCATCGTGATGGGCAAAGGTCAACAATTGACTACATATTTGTATCAGAAGCCCTACACCCTCGGATAACCTCGCTGAAAATTATTGAAAAGACGGAAAGCGATCACAATATGCTAATAACAGAATTTACAACTATGACGAAACAGAAACCAGAGCTATGACCCCATCAAATCCAGGTGGTTTCCAATAGAGTAAGATTGAGACTCGAAACACATGATGTGGAACATCTGGTAAATCTCTACTGCAAGACCTGCCCAAACGTTGACTATGATCACCTTTTGATACACTATAAGCCCAAGCAAACAGGTTTTAAGAATATGGCCTTTGTACGCCAACACTGCTTTGACCGGGAATTGCTGACACAAAAACGTCTTATGCGTCAAGACATCCGAAGGCTGAAGTGTACAAAGGGCCCAACATACTTACGCGACGTAAAGGCGGTTAAGCAAAGATACAAACACTGGCTAAAAGCTCATAAGCATGTAATGGCCCAAAACGATGCAGAACAGATGTTGATGGTCTTAAAAAACAAGAACACTAGAGACTTTTGGAGGCTTATGAATAATCAGCACGCCCCACAAAAAGCCATACAAGTCTGTATGGTGTCTGAATCTAATTGGATAATTCACTTCGAAGGTTTATACAAAGCATCTGTCTCAACTGACGGCCCTGTTAAACTAACACCTAAACCGTGGGCCTTGTCTTATTCAAAAGATGAAATAGTGACCATCATTAAAAAAGCGAAAAATTCACGGGCACCTGGTCCTGATGGCCTGACAAACTTTACTATAAAACAACATCCAGAGCAATGGGCAGAGTTGTGTGTAACGTTGTTTAATCGAGTAAATTTAAGTGGCCAGATGCCAAAATCCTGGAAGACCGCGATAGTTGTACCTATCTTCAAAAAAGGCGACAGAGCAAACCCAAAAAACTATCGTCCAAATGCTCTATTAGACGTCCTAGGTAAGATCTACGCCACCATGCTCCAACAAAAACTCGTAGCCTGGTCACGAACTTCGAATCACGTGGATAGGCGCCAATCAGGTTTCGTGAAGCAGGTGGGATGTTCGCTGAATTTACTCCTGCTAAACATTATTAAAATGGAAGCGAGAAAGTCAAACACAAAGGTCTATCTAGCCTTTATAGACTTCTCATATGCTTTTGACACCATCAATAGAGCGATCCTGTGGGAAAAACTGAAGCGTTGGGGATGCCCGTCAGATTTAATAGCGGCAATCAAAGAACTGCACACAAATACCTCTATCCGAGTAAGGCTGGATCAATCGGGGCAACTATATAAAGCAATAAACACCTCCAAAGGAGTCAAACAGGGGTGTTCGTTAGCTGCAGTACTATTCAGCCTTTTTATATCGGACATAGGTGAAGCAACTGGAGCAACAAAATCATTTTCGCCGAAAGTGGCCAAATCACACTTAAATTGGCTACTATATGCTGATGATTTGATCATCCTGGACCGGACGCCCATTGGGCTGCAAAGAAAGTTAAACGCAGTTCAACAATACGTTACATCAAATCAACTACTGATCAACACGAAAAAATGTGAAATACTGGTCCTGCAAAACCTAAAAGGCGGCTGGGTGGCGCGGAAACACACCCCAAATTGGACGCTAGGCCATGAACCGTTGCAAATATCTGCCAGTGTTAAATATCTGGGAATGCTCATAAGCTCATCAATAACGGATGGACCGTGGCAGGCCGACATAAGAAGAAAATGCAAACAACTAGCAAACCAGGCACTAATTATCCACAAAAGATATGGTAAATTTTCGTTAAAACCTGTGCTGGCCTTCTACCATCAGAAGGTAATCCCCGTACTGACATACGGGGCTGAAAATGCTTTCGGCTATTCTTATGAAATTTGGGACTCCTTAGAGAACTGCTTCTGGTCCAAAGTATTAACACTCCCGAAAGGCGTGAAGACTGCATGTATAAGATACGAACTGTCGATAATATCGATTCATGCCAGGATCAGCTGGAGTCTACTAAACTTGTATCGTAAAACATGTTCTAGAGCACAAATCCCTCAATTTGACATCTTCTATGACGGTTCAGCTGTAACTCCAATGTCATCACAATGTGGTAAAATAGGTGTGAAGAATTACCACAGAATTTCGACATCAAGAGCTAGTTGCTCCATGAAAATCCGGATGCAGCAAAGCTTAAAATCTGGCGCATTGACTGGGAGCATACATGCACAAAGAGAGCGATGGCCAAATCGATGTGTGATGTGCCACTGGAAGCACGTGCCTTCAATACCCAGCAGCGTTACATTACTCTGTTTCCAGATCCACAAGCAAGAAAGCTGTTTTTACTGTTCAGGCTAAATCTGTTCAAAACTACTGAACGTCTTCGCTTATGGAAGAATAATGAGCACCTAAAACCTGAATGTAGACTTTGTCTGCTAGCCAAAGAGTCACTCAAACATTTAGTGCTATTTTGCCCTAAGCTGAAATCTGAAAGATCAATCCACTTGGGCCCATGGAGTGTAATCCATCCATCCTTTTGTGCTGATGACTGGTGGAACCAGATGTACCAAGGAACCGACTTGAAACTGATATTTCCATTAACACGTTTTTGGAGCAAATTGAAAAATGTCTGATGATGGCACCAATAGGGGAAACAAATTAGTAAAACCTGTCACGGTATAATCTGTATGATAACTTTGTGGATGGAGCGCGCCCAAAAGTCTACTACTGATGATTGTTTGTATGTCTAAATGTTGTTGTTTTGTTGTTTGTACATATGTTGTCACTTTTAAAGGTTTGAAAAAACCAATAAAATAAATAAAAAATTAAAATTAAAAAAAAGAACCCAGGGCACCATTATATCCCAGTTTTGGCCATCAGCCTCAACCAACTTCCTAAGAATCTTCTTCAGAGTTTGATTAAATAGCTCCACCAACCCATCTGTCTGTGGGTGGTACACAGAGGTATGTAATGTGGCAATGTGGAGGATTTGTTTAATTTCTGCCATTAGTTTTGACATAAACGTACTCACTTGGTCAGTCAGAATTTCTTTGGGAAAACACACTCAGGACAAATAAGGGATCAAATACTTCAGTATTTTTTTAGTGTTATTATTCTTCATGGGAAACCCTTGAGGGTAACAGATGGCATAATCAATGATTACCAAGATGTACTTGTTTTCTAATTGGATGGTCCCAAAGGGCCAACAATATCTATTCCTATCCTCGAGAAAGGTACCTTGATAATCGAAGGGGCTGTAACGGGGCTGTCTTCTGGTACAGGGTACATGTGACAACAGAGTTCTTAACATCTGCATGTACCCCCAGCCAGTAGAACCTTGGTATTATTTGGTTCTGGGTTTTTGTCATGACCAGGTGTCCAGCTGTCAAATGAGAATGTGCTGTCTTCAGGACAATGCAGTGGTGAACCACCAATTGAGTTCTCAAGACTCCCTCAACTGTGGTATCTCCTTGGTAGAGGAGACTTTTTGTTTTAATAGAGAAGGGGCCACCTTTTTTTGTACCTTCTTCTTCAGTAATGGCCTGTTGGAAAGCGTGTACTAATATGGGGTCATTGCATTGTGTGAATGCAAGGTCTGGGAATACTTTGGTGTCGTCAACCGGTCTGAGCATTTTTGCAGCAAGAGGTGCATCTTTTTTCCCATTGGGGTAGCTTCAATTGGGAGAGGTTTTTCAGCTTCCCCAAACCCTTCTCACCTCTCTCCATGATCTCATGTTCCTGTACCTCTAGTAGTTTGCGGAAAAAGTGCTGACCTTGTATCTATACCCTGTGCTATTTTCTCCCCAACCTTTATGTGGTAGGCTTTCTTTCCATTATTATGCAGAATGTTTAAATCTCTGTGATAGTTTGGGTCGATTACTCCCCGTACTACATCCAGACCCTGTCACCAGGACTAACCAGACTTCGATATGAGCCAGACATAGGCACCTTTTGGTGGGGACAAGATCAACCCTGTGGGTATTAATTGGTGTTCTCCCACATCCACTACGATTAACTGACTACTACACAAATCAAATCTGATGGACTCGGGAGTTGCTACTGTGGGGTTGGAAGCTCTCGTAGTAAGTTTGGTACTTTTAAGGGTCCACCAATTTATATCAGTTAAGGGTCCCATACCTTTTTTTTTTTTTCTTTTAAATCTGTTTTTATTGTTTACATTGTGCCAATAACGTGGTTACACACCAAAACAAAGTGCAGTTACAACCGCCCCACCCTCCCTCCCCCCAATCCCAACTGTCCGGAACCAAACGTGATGCACCACAAGTTCAGCTTTGCGATTGTTGTGAGTCAATTGTGTCGTTGCCAGAGGAGCTTTCTGCATTGGAGTTGAACAATGTAACAGTTAGCTCCACCCATTGTAGAAGGTCGTCTGAGGTGTCCTGTCTTTGTTGGCGCTGGGCCATCTCCCAAGCCGCAGTTTCGGCGATCGTCCATTTGCGGAGGTCTTCGCACCATGTTAGCAGGCTGGGGGCCTGCGGGCGCTTCCAGTTCATGGCAATGCGCCTCTTTGCCAGCATATACATTAGGTCTTTTAGTTTATTGAGTGGTCTATTCTTCTTACTTCTGGGGTATCTACCAAGGATACATGCTTGTGGCGTGTGGACCTCCAGGGTGATGTTCGCCTCGGCCACCTTAGTTTTGACCTGGGCCCAGAAGGACCGTATGACGGGGCATCCCCAGAACATGTGTGTCATCACTACGTGGGATTCGTTGCATTTAGGGCATCCCGTACTCACGGCTCCACTAAATCTGGAGATGATGTCTGGCGTGAGATACGCTCTGTTCGTAATGTAAAATTGGATGAGTTGGAACCTGGCGTTCCTGGATACCTTCTTGTGGTATACCATGATGGCCTCCCATTCTTTGTCTTCAAACTGCGATCCAAGTTCTTGTTCCCACACTTCCTTGCACTTAAGGCTTTGCTGGGTGACGCTGTCTAGCAATGTGTCATATATTCTGGAGGTCTCGTGGCCTCCCTCCGCCGCCCCAAGCAGGCTCTCTATGTTTTCGTGTCCGGTGTTCAAGTTCTCCATCGTGGGCCAGCGAGCTGTTAGTCTCTTGACCACTGCGTTGTGTAGTAAGAACTGTCCGGTGTGGATTCCAGAGACTTCGTGTAGCTCTGTGAAATTTAAGATTCCTTGGTCGTCCACCAGGTCGCCCAGGGTGGCAATGCCGCAAGGTTCCCAAGTGTCTCTTATTATCCTTTGGCTTCCCGGTCTGTTAGCCATGATGGCAGTTATTGGGATCTGTGGAGAGTAGGGGTCCGGGAGCAATGTGGCCCTGCAGGCCTTTCTCCATATCTGGATACCCAGGAGGATCAGGTACGAGTGAGGTTGTTTGGTTCTGGGTTCAGACCATAGCAGATCCCTGAGGAGCAGTTGCGTGACTCCAGGTTGCAGCAGGCGAGTGTCTGTAGTGGCCTCGTCGGCCATCCATTGTATCACATGCTTCAATTGTCCAGCAAGGTAATACAGTTCGAAGTTAGGTACCCTGAGGCCCCCCTTGTCATACGGTCTCTGCATCGTTTCCAGGGCGACTCTGCGCCTTCCATCTTGCCACAAAAACGTCCTGCACAGCCTATGTAGTTCAGTGAAGAATTGTCGTGGTATGTTATATGGTACGTTGGTGAAGAAGTAGAGGAGTCTGGGCAACGCTACCATTTTTAGTAGGCCCACTCTGCCCGCCACTGACAGTGGTAGCTTGCTCCAGAACTCCATTGATCTTGCCAGTCCTTCCTTTGCCCTTACTGTATTCAGCACGTGCTCTGTCTTGGGGTCTCTGTGCACCCTAATGCTCAGGTACTTAAAAGAGGAGGGTTCCCATTTCAGGGCTAGTTTAGGAAGCTTATCGGTCGCTACTCCGCTCAAGGCGGCTAGGGGGAACAGGCAGGATTTATTCTGATTGATCTGGATCCCCGTATATCTGTGGAACCTGTCTAAGGTTTCTAGTACGTAGGGCAGCATGTGTGCAGGGTTGGTTAAATAGAGGAGCATATCGTCGGCGTACATAGAAATCACATGGTTCACCCCGTCTACCATTATGCCCCCATCTCCATATTCTTGTCTCAGGTATGCTGCCACTGGCTCTATAGCCATAATGTACAGCATGGGTGATAGGGGGCAACCCTGCCTGGTTCCTCGAGAAAGCTCCCATTTGTGTGAGAAGGTGTTGTTGGTGCGTACTCTGGCCTCCGGGTTGGTGTAGAGGAGTGTGACCCACTTAATGTAGCTAGGCCCTAGCCCCAACTTGGACATGGTAGCTAGGAGCCATTTCCAGCGCACTGAGTCGAACGCTTTGGAGGCGTCCAAGGACGCCACTGCGCATTGCGTCCGTCTGCCTTCGGTGCTGTAAATGACATGGTGCAGTCTACGTAGGTTTTCTGTGATGGTTCTGCCGGGCACATATGCCGTCTGGTCTTGGTGGATCAGTGTCGGGATGACTCTACGTAACCTCATGGCCAGAATTGCCGCGAGTACCTTACTATCTGTGTTTAATAAGGACAGGGGCCTATATGAGCCGCACTCTGCGCCATCTTTGTCGGGTTTTAAGAGTGGTATAATGGTCGCCTCCCTCATGGTGCTAGGTAGTTGACCTGTATCGTATGCCTCATTGAAGACTTGAGAGAGCAGCGGGGCTAGTTCGTCTTCATAGGCCTTGTAGAACTCGCCTGGGAGTCCATCCGGGCCCGGTGCCTTCCCAGAGGGAAGCGTCCTAATGACCACTGCAACCTCTTCAGGGGTTATTGGCCCTTCCAGGGATTCAGCCACATGTTCCTCAAGATGTGGTAATCTAATGATGTCCAGTGCATCCTCTATTTCAGTGTCTGTGGGCGGTGGGGAGTCGGTGTAGAGGGCCTGGTAAAACCCAGCGAATGCATGGTTTATGGCGGCTTGTGTGTGCGCGTCTATGCCGTTATCGTCGCGTATGCGGCAGATGGGTGTTCTGGGGGTTTCCCGCTTGCAAAGCCATGCTAGTATTTTGCCCGGTTTATCACCGAGGGCGTGATTCCTTTCGATGTACTTGGTGTAGCGGAGTTTCCCGAGGGCCTCCCAGTGTTGTAGGCAGGCCTTCTTTAGTTCGATTATTTTGTGTACGTGGGCAGGGTCAGAGGAGGCTATAGATTCTAGGTGCTTCAACTCATCTTCGGCGCTAGCCAACTTAGCTGTGATAGATTTTTGGGCTCCCCCTGTGATGGCTATCATCTCCCCTCTGATCACTACTTTGTAAGCTTCCCATGCCGTGCGGACGTGCTGGACGCTGTCCATGTTCGTCTGCCAATAGTTTACCGTGCATTGTCTGATCTGTTCCTGAAATGCCTTATCCAGCAGTGCTTTGCCTCTGAGTCTCCATGTGGGTATGGGGGGTCTGGGTGGCATTATTGTCCAAGAGGTTACTATGGGGGAGTGGCAAGGTATTGCGTATCTTCAAATGTGTCTAAGTGTTCTTCGCTCACCAGTAAACTGTCAATTCTGGTGTGTACCGCATGTGGAGGTGAGTAGAAGGAGTAGACTCTGCCTTCCGGGTGCCGAGTCCTCCAGAGGTCTAGTAGGGCGTATTGATGTAAAAGGGCTTTCAATATTTTAGCGGGAGGGGAAGGGCGGGTATGTTTGTTATCCGATCTGTCCATGCGTGGATCAAGGGTGCAATTGTGATCCCCCCCCCATATGAGCGTGCCGTCTCTGTCCGGACTGAGCCGGGTGTATAACGAACGGAAGAAGACCGTCGCATCGTGGTTAGGGGCATAAGTGTTCACTAGGCAGAATTCTCTGCCTTCAATGGTGCCTCTGAGCAAGGCCATCCTTCCTTCGTTGTCGATGTTTGTGTATGTTAGGTTGATGGGAATGGAGGGGGCAATCCATATCAGAACTCCCCGTGCATAGTTGGAGTACGTGGTGCCTATCAGGGTTCCTCTCCAACTTTTAGCCAGTGCTGCTAGCTTCTGTGCATTCAGGTGGGTCTCCTGTAATAGGGCAATTCCTATCTTGTGGCGTTTAAGGAAGGTGTGGACCCTGTGCTGTTTAATGTAGCTGTTAAGGCCCCTCACGTTCCATGACATGACTTTGACTATGTTATTCATGGATGTGGCGTATATGTGGGTATGTGGGTGGGCTGCATTGTGGCGACGCCCTCTGGCCTGTCTGTATGTGGTTCAGTGGCTTGTTCTGGCAGGAGCTCCTGCTGACTCTAGGTCGGAGTGGTGCTGTGTGGTGATCAAGGTGGTCCTGGACTTCCCTTTTAACTAACTGGGACGGGATTCCAACAGGCGGGCTCCCGTCCTTACGAACAGTGAACTTGGCGTTAGCCGTTAACAGAACTAGTCTAGCGGGGTTCCCCCCGTTCTGACATCCCCGTTTCCGCTCCATTAGACCTACGGTCTCTTGGTGCCCTACGGGCGGGTTAGTCACCCAAAGAGATTCGGGGGTGCGGGTCAATCCCTTGGTAGTGTCCGACACCACGCGGTGCCATTCGGTCAGCTCCTAGACACTCATTAGTGCCACAATCTGCAAGGTGAGGATGCTGCGCATGCTTCCCAATAAGGAGGTTTCGTTAGGCTTCCCTGGGGGTGCCGTTTTCTCGTGTTTTCCGTTGCCTTCCATCTATGTCAGGGATCTGCTCCCTGTCCATCCATTCATTTATTTCTGCCGGCGATTCGAAGAGGTGCGTTCTATTGTTGTGGATGATCTTCAGTCTGGCCGGGTACAGTAGCATGTATCGCAAGCCCGCATTTTTCAATCTGGCCTTAATGTGGGCGTATTGAGCTCTACTTCTCTGAACCTGGCGGGTATAGTCCGGGTAGATTGCGATTTTGGCAGAGCCAAATTCTATGCGGCCCCCGTTCCATGAGTGAGCCAGGATAGTCTCTCTGTCTTTATAATTGAGGACTTTAGCAATTATCGGCCTCGGCGGATTCCCCGGTGGTGGGCGTTTAGTGAGGGATCTGTGCGCCCTCTCGATGGTGAAGCCCTGAGGCAGTTTGCCAGCTCCGACCCCTTGCAGCAGCAGATTTTCGACGAAGTTCGTGGGGTCGTTTCCTTCTGTTCCCTCCGGCAGTCCAATGATCCTGATGTTATTGCGGCGCGCCCGCCCTTCTGCCTCGTCCGCCCTGTCTTTGAGGTTCTTAACTTTTTGGGCTAGGGCATCTACCTCACTCAAGAGGCGGGTTTTGGCTTCGGTGTTTTCCTTTACCTGGGACTCCAACGCTTCAGTTCTGCCTGCAATGGAGCGCACATCCTGTCTAAGTAGATTTAAATCGATGGCCACGGCATCTATTTTTCCCTCCATGGTTTTTTGGAGCGCCATGATGGCTTCCAGTAGTTGCGAGTTCGTGGGTTCGGGGGGCCCTTCCTCCGAGGCCGCCGAGGTTGTGGCGGCGGCACCTGGTTTGGGGGTGCCTGTGGCTGCGAATGCCTCCATCGTTGTCTGCTTGTGCTTGTTCCTGGCGCCTTTTACGGACATCTCTTGCGCGGGCGGGCTTGGGGGTGGTAGTCGAGGTCTGGAGTGTGTGCTGTGGCGCCCCCCCTAGAGCGCGTGGTCCCACAGTTCAATTCAGTACGGATGTGTGCTCCGTGGCGCCCGCCGCGGTGGTCTAAGAAGGGGCCCCGGCAGTGGGGTGCAGCCCGTCTCCGGGGTGATGCAGTGGGCTCGATCAGTTGAGCCGAGTGTCCCCCCCAGCCCCACTTCCACTCCGTACCTCACAGTGTGGTGTCGCCTCCGGGCGCGGCCGATCCTCGGGTCCCGGCCTTTCGATGTGTGCCCCTGCCGCAGGCGCTGCGGGCTACGCGCCAGGGAGGCGCACGGAGGCGGGTGCAGTCCTCGGCCAACGGACGACAGGGTCAGCAGTCCCCCGGGCCGCCGGAGCCTGGGGCGATCCTCCTCCTCCGCACTGTTCTTCGGCGCGGTGCGGCGCTCGTCTCTTCTGTCGTCAGCAGGCAGCCGCCATTTTGGGCCATGCACTCTCCACCTACACCATGGCGTATCTCCTCTTTGGAGCTGCGCCCAGGTCTCGGACCACCGTCGGAAGGACAGCAGGCTGTACTGAGGCGAACTCCGGGTAGCGGGTATATTTTAATTCAAGTTAGATGCAGATTGTGGGCAGAATGATGGGCGCATCGGCGGAGCTGCAACGAAGCGCGGCTTTCTCACATGGCGGTTGGCCACGCCCCCCTAAGGGTCCCATACCTAACACCATTTGTGGCGGCATGGAGTGAGGAGTCTGACCAAGTGGTGGCATTTTGATTGCTATAAACATTTATTTAAAACAAATACAATCCCATCTATCCTAAACTATAGGTGATTTCCCTACCTCAAACAAACTAAATCCAGGCAGTTAGAGAATGGCTCCCTTCTCCTTGGTACGAATATCTAGGGTGCAGTGTTTTCAAGCTCAGGAAATGTTCCATGGTTCACAAACAAAGGTGAGTTCCCAAGATCACCACAAAAGAAAACAGTTCCAGATGAGGCTATGAGAATGACTCCTAGTTCTTTGGAAGCCTTTTCCAGGCTATTTTATCTTCAATTTATTTAATAACTCTTGTAATTTCTTCCAAGGGCTTCTTCCGCTCTCTACTTTTTCTGCTTTGCTTAACTTGCCCCCACCAGGATGATGATGAGGTTCCCTGAGTCCTCCTGGATTCTGCAGCAACACACTCCTGTGAAACTGGCCAGGGAATTGTCTCACAATGTGCTTCACTACTTTCTCTTCTTCTACTACTAATACTTCTTCTTTTGCTTCTTTACTCACAGTCTCAAACTTTCCCCGGCCCCACCCGGACTTACTCTTATTCCGGTTACCTTATCTCGGGGAATACTTCACCGATTTTGCAAGGGGTCGTGGGTTTGTTCTTCCGCCTTCTACTTCTGCTTCTCTTAGTAGGCTTGCCTATCTTCGTGGCCAGGTACAGAGCAAGTTCCTGAACAGACGGTCCACCCGTTACAGGTCACGCCACACCACATCACATCACAGTTTCTCATACTCCCCATACATTTGCTTACACGGCTCCACGATAGGCCAGAGTAGGCTGCCTCAGTGCAGTTCTCTGACTGCACGGTCCACCCATGACAGGTCACGCCTCCACCTCTCAATGTCTCTATTTCTAAAGCGCCGGCTCGCAGTCAACTCGCAAGAAGCAGTCCGGGCGTTCTGCTGCTCTTCTCTGCTATCCTAGAGAGCTACTTCACTGCAGTCTCCCGAAGCCCAGTTCCAACCTTGCGGGTTTCTCAACTGTGTCCTTGTCTGCTGGGTTCTTCTTCTGTATTCAGAACAAAGTCCTTCTTTCCTGTTTGGTTTAAATGGCAGGGACTCCCCAGCATAATGTTTGTTCAATTGACAACAGCTAGTCGAGCACTCTTCCTATTTGATTGCAACGTGCTCAGGTTTTTCTTTTTTCCTTATATTCAATACAGCGAGATTTTCTGACAGTATACAATAACACATGGTTTCAGACTGCTAGGTAGAGATGGTTTGGGTGTTATTAGCCTGTGGGGTCGGGAGTTAAAGAGGCTGTGTCCGGTAATCACACCCTTATCCCAGGTGGGGAGTTCCTCCCTATGAGGTTTTCCTGCATGTTACCACCCCTAGGGGGACTATTGGTTAGTGGCCGCACCGTCCTAGCCTCATAGAAAAGTTCTCCCCTATGGGGAGAAGTAACGCCATCTGGAGGATCGTCACAGGGGGGCAGTTATGGGTCAACAGTAACTTCTTGACAGTTCCACTATGGAGAACCAGGCTATTCAGTGCTTTAAGTGTGGCAGTCACATTCATCTAGAAGGGTAGCGATGTTGAGCAGGTGTCAACAGGAGCATGTTGCGGTTTGAAGGCGATGTGTGAAGAGCATATCATGAGAGCCACCAGGATTAGTTCAATGGCCAGTTCCACTGTGAAGAGGCTTGTGACTGGATGCGCAGTTTGGTCCAATGTGAAGTCCGATGTGACGTCCAATGGTTGGGGCTTGATGATCCTCTAGGGTAGGTTGAACTGATGATAACTATCATCTCATCAGCAAAGATACTGGTGAGTGGCGGTTCTGGGGCGGTCGATGCAACAAAGAGCTTGTTGTTCGAGCTGAGGCAACGACTCAGTCAACAGAGTGTGCAGTGGTGAACAGGTTTGAACATGCAGTACAAGTTCAAAGAGCTGGCTGAGCGCCAAAGGCAGCTCTGGTGGTCCTGGTAGTTCTAGATGTGGGGAACTCAGCTTGATGACAGTTTGAATGGTTAACTCTGAGGAAAAACAGGAATCCCTGCTGTTTTGGCTTCTCAGGAGGTGTGAGTCCCTCTCAGGGGCAAGTGTCGTCCTTGTTTTCGGGCCCCAGTGCAAGAGAGATTGTTGCACTCTTCCAGGGGTCCATCACCACAATGAGGTCCTGTACAGCAGTATGACTGACAGAGATACAGGTCTTGTTCCAGCAGCTGGTTCACCCCAAATGTGTCCTCGTGATGGGTAGGCAACAGAGCTCACCTCTGCCTTGAACTACTCAGACTTCACCTCACTGGTGGAGGGCTCAGGAAAGTCAACACTCCCAACAGAGGGCCAATGAAATTATTCCTTAGGTGTTTGTTCCAAAGTAAATGTGCGAAGTAGTGGGAGACTTCTTCTTTTAAAGGCAAAAGTCTACAGGTGATTGGGCCAAAGCCAGCCTATCTTAAGGGTCCAACCCATGACCTTGGAACAAGTAGACCTTACCTTCTGACATCAAACTGAAAGTGCGTTTTGCTACAGGAGGAGAGGGGTAGGAAGGAAAGGTAAAGACAGAGACAAATAAGATGGTGGAACCTGCTGCCAGCTGTAAATAGATCCCTATATCTACACTAATCCCGCCTGCTTGCATTCTCAATAGAAAGGCCCCTTTGGTGTGAGGCTTCTCCCTTTGTGAATGGGTGTGCCCTTTGATTCCTGTTCACCGGACAGCTTCCTGTGGAGTGGCTTTCTCTCTGGGGAGGGTGTTACCTGCCCTCACAAAGAAAAAAAGAGGGGCAACCCCCCCAAGGCTACAGTCCTGTTGGCAGCAGCAGTAGACAGTCTGGCTGGGGGAATACACAAAACCCTTCCACAGCTGAGCTGCGGTCACAGGGCTGACACATCTGTGATATCAAATTGATGTGGCTTTGATAACTATGAGGGATGCTGGCCACCATACCTTAACTCGAGTATGGCTTATATTTAAAGTTTAGCGTACAAGAAGGACAATATCCTCTGGGTTATGCAGTGTTTGCAAAAGGGTTCCATATCTTAACTGCATCCCCTGCGCTTCAGATACTTGGCTGTTGCTGTAGCTTTCAGATGGGCACATGTGACCTCTGAATCTGCTCTGTGCCATTGGAGATCAGGCACTGCAGATCAGGCTACTGATGCAGCAGGGCACGGGTGCACACTATGCAATTGGTATGGAGCTTATGAAAGGGTAACCTGATTAGGTAACCGTTTCTGAGATGGAATTACCTGCATTATTTCATTAGCCTAATACAAATCAGAGAAGCCAGGACTTCTATACCCTTGCCACCCAGCGACGCACACAAACTCTATTCTTTGTTCAGAGCGCGAAGTGCCTGGCAGAAGCGGCCACTATGGGAGCATGCATGTAACAGCACACATACACCCATGGTACGGCTTGCTGGTCTGGTCCGCCATGACTTACCTCTCTGGATGTCAGCAATAGTTCTACTCTTTCTCAAGGTGCCCGTTTCCCCTTATGTGTCCGATTGACATGGTGGGGGCATGTGGCTCCTTCTTGAAGCGGTTAGTGGTTAGTCGCTGTCCCTCTCCTCCCCTGGGTGCTGGTGTCCCTCAAGTCAGGAGTCGCAGGAGGCATGAAGTGAAGCACCGAGCATAGGTACCCATAGGTATAGGCAAGGGGCATGTTGCACTAGTAATGCCTTTTCCAATCTAGCTGGGGTTACAGACTGTTACACTGAAAGTGCAATGGTTGCACATGATGTGTGAGTGAATGAGTCTTTTGCTCCTCCTGTCTTTTATCTACATCTGTCCATTCCATTAAATGGGCTGTTTGTCATTTTTGCACATATTATTTCACCTTTGAAGAAGAGAATGCCTAGTACAAGGTCCTGTCAAATGACCTCATCTGCAAGCCCAACTGCTCATATGAGTGCTAGAGGTGTTTAACTCAGAATGACTCATGCGGAAGACAAATCTTCCATCCAGCCCAAGATCAATGACTTACTGTTATGAGGTCGGGTTGACTGCAGGATCCTGGAGAAGCCAAACAACAACCGTTACAGCAAATTCCTCTCTCAGAAGTCTTGGAGAGGAGCGCAAGGAGAAGACCACGATCGAGACAGCTGCGAGTGGGAGACAAGGAGAATGTTGGAAAGATTAGAATCTATGTGATTACAGTGCGCCCGAAGATATGGAATTCAATTTCTTGAAACCGCTTTCAATAGAAATATATATAGAATATGTCGGCGTCTTGGATGCAGTGATATTACCTGCACTTTTCTCTATTGGAAGATGTTTTAAAAGAAATTGTATTCCATATCATCCACATGAAAGTTAATGGTGGATTGGTCCTCTTTCTACATGGTGACGCTAAGCGCCAGTAGAAATCACATGTGTGAGGAGTTAAGGAAATTATGAACATTCATCCATGATGTGTTGGAGATGCTGGATCGGTTGAGTGACACAAGAATCAACTCCATCCATGCACATTTGGCAATAGTACCAATAAGGATGACCTGTCCTGAAGAAAACATTCCCTAACATAGGAGAAATGTTGAAACTAGGAGGAAGGAGAATTTAACAATACCCTTCTGAGAGCTGGAAGACAGCGGTTAGGTGTCTGATTTTAGATTATATAATACTGTCTATCTACGCCTACTAGTGGTGGATATATATGTTTTTTCTTACGATATATCCTTACTTTCAGGATATTTGTGGTGGATATTACCACTTTATTGCACATTACACTTTATGAGGTGTTTCTGTGTATATATTTATATTGTGAATGCTAGTTTGAGCCCGGGTACCGTGCGCTATTTTTTAGATAGATGGATATCCACACAAAGGTTTATTGAAACCCAATGTGGTTTTATTAATGGTTAGACAAATGGTCAAAAGTGGTCAGCCGACACATGTTCCGACCTCAACGGCCCTTTTCAAGGCTGTTAAATTTACATACATGTGTGAGAGTGATTGTTGTGACCAAAAGGTGATTGTGACATGAGTGGATTTCAAAGCGATACAAGTGTTGCATAGTCATTTTCGTTAAATGTGTGACATTTGTATAAGTCATATATAGCGCATAGTATATACACAGGGTCACACCTGAAGCTCCTTCACAGCGGCAAACTACCACAACGCGACAATGAGCAGCTTGGCTCTCTCTACCTGCAACATCCTGTGGAAACCTCTGCAGCTTGCACCCATCTAAAATGGCCGCTTTCATTGTGGCGTACCAGGCCCCTGACCTGGGCTCATTTGTTATTCAGGTTGCCTAGCGACCGCTGACAAAGCTCTTTTTAGAGCCAATAGGAACGCAGGTAGGCATTAGCCGGACCCTGCAATCAAAAGCCCTGTATTGGAGGCCCCTGTTTGTGCCTGTCTAGGCCTTCCGGTGCCGTTGGGCATGTTACCTCATCCACCACACTGTCTGTGCCTATCTGACCTATTCCTACAATGCATTTACCCTACCCATATGAGCACTATCTGAATATATCATTAGAATTTACTATTGAAAACCGCCACACGAACCATCATCCTTGCCTCACCTCCCACGGATGACTGCTGCCCCATTAACTCCTCCTCTGCAGATTCGCCCCAATGCTACAGGATCTCGCTACCACTGCCATACCATCGAAGAGCCCAACGCAATCACTGACTCCCCCCAGCTGATAGCAGAAGCTCGCTAACGTTCTAATAAGTTATTGTCTGGAACAGTATCCCCCGACCAGACTTACCGATCACTTATAACAGTTGAACTTCTATTACGTTATGATTGCTCTGTAAATCTTACTTCTGCCGTACCCCTTCTACCTCACCAGCCATCATTGCTTAACTTGCCTACGCGTCAACCTATGGTTTCACCTCCCAAAACCACATTGGCTGCATTTTTCTCACTATGGATATTGTGGATGCTATAAACATGACTTGTTATAACTATACTATGTTAGATTAACTATGCTTAGCATGCAATATGCTGTAAAAGTGCTCTGTCGTACTATACACATACTACTTGGTTATTATGTTTAGCATTACTGTCTCATACATATCTTGCATAGTGTGCCGAAATCTCTCCTCTGCCCTACTGTTTTACTTGCCTTACAACACGCATACGGCGAAGCATAACATTGCATACCCTGCATACTCCACGCTTATTGCAATGCCTTTCAACATGCTGATATGTTCTGCATAACTACGAACGCTCGAACGCTCAGATTGTTTCCATGTCCTGTGGACCCACAGTCTTTATAGCATCACGCTAGACTACACCCTAGATCCCTCACTCAAATGTTCCCCACCACCCGAGGAGACATTCACTGTTCTTCAACCCACACAACTGCACATATGCTACCTACTTCTAATTGCAGCTAAGTATACCAACCACTCTTCAAACGATTCACCATAGAGCACAGGCAACCAGCCTTAAAGGCCCTAGTGCTGATCTGCTTATCTTGAGGCACCTTGCCTACCAATATGCCTGAAGCCAAGCTTAAACCCTCCATCATCCTGGTGGACCTCTCTTGCACTAATTCACTTAACATGTCACCCAACCTTCCCGACTCCTCTTCCATTCCCCTAACACATTTCCTACCTTCTGCCCACAAACACCTACTGAGTCGACTACAACAGCTAGGGGACCTTGAGGCTCGCCCTAGCCAGATGACAGATACGATTCAGCAGTCCACTGTCTGGCCCAAACCTAGCCACGTCGCCCCTTGCCCACCCACCTCCAAAAACAACAAACCGGTAACCTACACAGACAAGATACCAGGGTTCCTTATCTCAACCACCATCCCCTCAACCCTCAGGAGGAACACACACTTGAACTCCGGAATTCCCCACCACACCTTCGCAACCTCCAAAATCCCACCTTGCAGGTCCAAAGCCACTCACCCACAGATCACAGCACACCTGACCCTTGACAGACATCTCTCTAAGGTTAACCGCAGCAGACATCCTACCTTATCCCACTTAGAGAACTCAGACACTACTCGTGCCACCAACCATAACGCTAATCCCAAAACCACACCAATCCAGGGTGCTCTCATCAATGCCATATCTCTTCCCGCACATGCATTAGATATCGCTGACCTGATCACTGCCAATGAACTCGACTTCTTTGCCATTACCGAAACCTGGCTCCATGATGCAGCAGGTCCATCTCTCCTGCTGGCTATTCCAGACAACTATTCCATTTACAGGACTGACAGACCTAATACTAAAGGGAGGTGGGAGCGATTATAACTAAAAACGCCCTGAATATCTGGAAAACTCACTACCCCCCCCCCCCTCTTCCAAGCATGCAAACTACTATCCATCAAAATAACCACCTCACCATCAACCACACTGAATATTCATCTCATCTACAGACCTCCTGGCCCTATCTCCTTCAAAGATGAGGTAGCACAACTCCTCTCCACCAATACCAAGCCCTGCTCCCATACATTACTACTAGGAGATTTTAACCTGGGCTTTGAAGACCCCAAGGACAACCACAACCTTGCCCTAGCCAACACCATTTCAGCATTAGGCTATAGTCACCGAATCTTCGACCCTACGCATATCATAGGTTGCATCCTTGACTGGTTAGCAGACCTCAATTGCAATATAAACATTACCTCCAATGCACACTGCCCATGGTCTGACCATCACATCATCATATTCAATATAGCCAAACACTCTGGAGCTGTGGCTACCCCTCCTATGGCCCCAGCTGCACTATCTAGAAAGTCACGCAGTATGACAGTAAACAACATCCTTCCCTTGCTTCACCCCATCTCCCCACACCATAACCTTCAAATTAACGATCTATCAGACATGGTGGACCTGTATAATCAAACTCTCCATGCTGCTATCGACAAAATAGCACATCTAACCCTGCGCAAAGCTAAACCATTAGCCCACCTGAACTCATGGTACACTCATAACTTGAAAGCTTTGCGCAACACAAGAGCTGCAGAATCCCACTGGAAATAAATCCTTCTGACTGGAACAAAGTAATCTTTTCTGCGGCCTCTAAAAACTACCAACAAGCAATAATCGAAACTAAAAGCACCACGTTCAACGAAAGAATCTCTAATGACAAATCAGAGTCCAAGGAACTCTTTGCCATGTTAAGAGAACTTGAGTCCCCTGTTACCCCGCCAGAAGTCTGCACCAACGATGAGAGTTGGTGCTCTAGCATTCAAAAAGCCTGACTTGACAAAATAACCCTTCTTCAAAGCAAAATTGAAGCAAAAAAAGTGAGCCTCAAATCGGCCCAATTACAACAGTCGCCTATTCATGTCGCCCTCTAGACAGATGCCCCATTTAAATTCTCACCTATTACCAACATGGAAACCACCAAAACTATCGCTAGCCTCAAACGCTCAAGATGTCAGGGAGATATCTGTCCGTCCTCACTCATCAAAGACTGTGCGACCGGACTGAGACCTTACATCACTAAATTAATGAATGCCTCCTTTAATAGCAGCACAGTCCCAACCAACCTCAAAGATGCCTGGGCTCTCCCACTAATAAAAAATCTACACTAGACCCTCACGTACCAACTAACTACCGACCAATAACCACAGTACCATTCCTACTTTCCTGGATAGAGCAGCTTATCTCCAGATACAAAACCATCTTGAAACTAACAACTTTCTCAGCATTCGGCAATCCGGCTTTCACCCCAGACACGGGACAGACAGTCCTACTTGATCTTAAAATACAAATGGATGAGATGAAAGACAATGGCAATCTAGCACTCCTCCTCTTGTTAGACCTCTCAACACGTTCGACCTAGTAAATCATAACGTACTATGCAACCACCTAGCCTCAGCAGCCCATTTCTCACCTGTAGCCATCCAATGGATACAGTTCTTCCTCTCGGATAGAACCATGAGTCTTCTCACCCCTTTCAGTGGTTGCACCAGCCCCGGTCACCTGTGGTGTACCCCAAGGCTCTTGCGTCTCACCCACGCTCTACAATATCTTTACAAAGCCCCTATTCGACTGGCTCGATGACTTGGGTGTCACCTACACGAATTATGCTTATGACACCCAAATCCTCATTCCCAGCTCTGGTTCCTATGACACTGACACTGACTCACTCAACACCATCTTCAAAACTATTCAGGCATGGATGGCCCAATACGGACTGGACCTGAATGATGATAAAACTGAACTTATCCTCACTGGCTCACAACACCGTCTCAACAAACTCTCTAAATCCTACGACTCTTTTAACATAGACGGCAACATTGCCAAGGTCTCGAAAGAAGTAAAAACCTTAGGGTGGAGTCTAAATAAAAACCTATCCCTAACTCGACAAGTTAATGCCACGGCTTTGGCCACAGCTTACACAGCCAAGCTTATCACTCCCTGCATGCCCTTCCTCTCACCCGATAGCTGCATACCCTTGCGAGAGCACTCATCTTGTATAGACAGGATTGCTGCAATGTCCTCTATACGGGCACTAAGAGCCAGAAAATCAAAAAACTGCAGGTAATCCAGAATAATGCCCTGAGAGTAGCACTCAACATACCTAAAAAGACCCACATGATCTTCGATCAGACAGGATACTCACTGGCTACCTATACGGGAGCGTATCCACTTCAAAACACTCTCATTGACCCACAAATGCCCACATAAGCAAGCACCTAAATACCTCACAGATAACTTCACTGCCAAACACTCCAATAGACACACACGTTCAGCCTACAAGCCTTGCCTCACCACCCCACGATTCAAACGGCAGAATGTGGGAGGCAGTTGCTTCCCAGTAGTAGCGTCCAAATAATGGAACAACCTGCCAACAGCTCTAAGGTCAAAAACCTCCTACTGGACCTTCCGAAAACACCTTAAAACATGGCTATTTACACAGGAACGACTAAAATAACTGCACAAACCTACACCTCACTGGAACTCACAGTCTCAGGGGCACCAACCGAAGATGTATATATGTAATTAGGTAACTAGTGTCTTTCTCCTTTGCAACCTTGTAAGCATGCAACCTGTGTAACTCTGCAATGATGTAACAATGTCAATACCAAGAGATAATGTATCAATTGCGATAACAAGTCTGCACATATGTAACCTGTAACCATACCTTGCCAGGAACAGCACCTAGATAACTTCCAGCTTGGAGCGCTATATAAATGGCAAAATAAATAAATAAATATTCATTGATTCGTTGTTGTCAGGGAATTGTGTTTTAAGTTTAAACGGTCACATTGGAGAAAAAGATGGAAGGAGAGAAGAGAAAAGGTATGGTGTTAGTTCCTTCGTGGTCTAGGGTTGGCATTATGCCAGCAGTTGTGAATATATGTTGGTCACAGTATTGGTACAGTCTTACCTAGAGTTTGAGACTAGATTGCCCCGTCTCATGGGGCAGAGTTTATCCTGCTGTCCTGGTTAGGCTGGGTGCTGGGTTTGAGGTTTGCGTTGTCGTAGAAATCCATGTCTTATCTGGCGGTAGGATGTGTTAGCCCGTTTGAGTGTTAATAAAGTGGTTGTTCCTTTTTGCAACCGATTCCAGTGTTTGGTGCATATACCAGATGTGGTTCTGCATGCGTAGACTGAACATTTCAAGAGCCCCTTCTCACTGCAATATGTGTCATCCCTTTTTATATTCAGCGGTTGTTCCTGGTAGTCTGACTGCGTGAGGTACTGGTCTCCTCCATACGTGACCATCCTGTCTCTGATTTGATAGGTTATATGATAGGTTATTTATAACGCGCTTAATACCCAGAGGTTTCTAAGCGCGGACCCAGGGATCGAACCTGTGTTGCTCTGTGTCGTCTTGTTTCCAAGGCGAACACGTTGCCCCTGAGCTATCCTCCCTGGATCACACACGTATGTAAATATAACAGCCTTGAAAGGACCTTTGAGGTCGAAACACGTGTCTGCTGACCACTTTTGACCATTTGTCTAAACACTAATAAAACCATATTAAGTTTCAAAAAACTTTTGTGTAGGTATTTTTCTATCTAAAAATACTAGTGCAATGTACCCAGGCTCAAACTAGCTTAAATTTCCTAAACGGAGATGTGGGCAGCGCCTCCACTTACCCTTGGCCATGCAGCTAAAATACTTTAGTTAACAATGGAGTGAAGCGCAAGAGGAATTTCAGACCAAGTGCCCATCCTTTCTGTATTTTTATTGTGATGTCTTTAAATTGTTATTTATTGTGTGAACAATGGGTTGCTAATGAAATACAAGCCAGCTATGGCGGCTCTATAAAGATGAATTATGTTTGAATGAAAAATAATTGTGGTATTCAAATTACATCCTCATTCTACGTCTGTGTACTATTGAGTTCTATTAGCCCTATGAATGAGGTATTAGGGGCTTAACTGCCCCTTGGTGTTTGACCATCCATAGAAGTCACTGTATACAAAGCCAATTTGACTGCGGCTAGGGTTGCTCCCTTCGTTTTGTGCCAGCTGCTTGGACAAAAACACTCATTATTCTTGAAGTCAATCGTCCATCCTATTTTGAATTTTATGTATTGTCTATATATCTGCACAATGAAGAGAGTGTAAATACTGAAGTGATATATCAATCATTGTACGTGTACATGCTTATGTGTCAAGTTATTCTGTTTTTAAGATCTGATATTTGCAACTCTGATGCACCAAAGGCCTTGCGGCCGAAGCGCGTTATATGATATGATAGGTTATTTATAACGCGCTTAATACCCAGAGCTCCGTGTCGTGTTTCTTCCAAGCCGAGCACGTTGCCCCTGAGCTATCCTCCGGAGACCGTTTAATAAAAACTTCAAACTACACCCTTGCCAGATGGCAATCCTTCTCAGGTACAGCTCCTAACTCTGCCTGTTTTACCTTTCATGATTGGGTTTGCTCTTGTGTATAGAATTGTTATGGCTGTGTAGGCGGTTTAGCCACCACTCAGCCTTGCACTCCTGCGGAAGCAAATTCGTCACAGTTAAGCTAAAATCGTTTGACTAAATATATCCCCATATGTAAATGACACAAAATGTCAATGTTTTTTCTGCATGTCTAAAAGCATTGGAAAATAAACTGGATGTTTTTAAAATGGGGGGTCTATTTTGTAACTATTTGGAAGAAAGCACCGATTGTGGGAAAGGTGGAGAGAAGACTAATGGCGGGTCACGGGGTCAGAGTTGTGGGTGGGGGCTTTCAGGTAAAACTGAATGAAAAGATTTGAGCTGGCGGATTTCAGATGCAAATGAAAGCGCCCAATGTTCCCACTTGGAGGACAATGATCCGTTCCCCTGCGTCTCCTGCCAAACAATTTCCTGTTCATATGTGCAGTGCTTAATAACAATGAAAGCTGTTAAAATATATGTGTGAAGCCCTGCTACGCTCTCCTCTGCATGGCTCGTTGCTGGCAGCGTTCAGTGCACATGGGACTCTGCCTCTGGAGTTAGGCGCCATACTGGGGGTGCAACAGCCAGTCATCCAGACGTCACCATCCCCAGCAAGATGTTTTTGCAATGCTTATTTTAACAAGTGAGCAGGGAGGCAGGGCTCAGCTTCTGTTTTCAGGGTCCAGTGGCTCGAAACGCAGGCCAGCCACTTGGTCAGGCCAACCCAAGCCCAGCCTGGCGTGTCCACCTCTGCATCAGCAATGAACGCTTGAAAGGAGCTTGGGCATCTTGCTGATGGGAGCTTGTGCATCTCAGTGAGTGGAGCACGTGCATCTCAGTGAAGGGAACGTGATCATGTTGCTGAAAAAGACACTGAACATCTCACTGAGGGTCATCTGCAAGTAATCCATTTTACGCAGTGCACCCCAATGTGCTTGCTCCTCTAGCTGGGAGGGTTGTGTGTGTCTCCGAGCGAAGCTTCTGTGTGACACTGAGTTGAACCTGTATAGCTTGTTGTTGGAGCCGGACTCGGCTTCGGGTGATGGCGCAGCAACAAAAGGCAGACACGGGAGCTCTGCATACACACGTCCTTTTTATTTTAACTCACAAACGGAACTGCCCCTTTACCCTGCCCCCCGCCCGCGTCACTTCCCTTTCCTCCTCCTTCCCTTGTCCTCCCGCCCCCCGTTGCCTCGGAGACATCAACGTGACATCTCCCCCCTTTTTGAACAGTTACCAGACTCTTCGCAACCGGCGACGGTCTGGTGGGCTTCTAGTCCATTTCCTCAATCCAGCGGTGAGGTCTGTTCCGGACCCTCTGCGGGCGTGCCTGACTCTGCCCTGGCGACGGTCCGCTCTCAGCATTTTCTTTCCCTGCTACCGGTTCTGATTCCTCCGAGTCCCACTGATCTCCTTGGTAGGGATCGTCTGATTCATAATCCAAGTGAGCCTGCACTCTCCCACTCAGATGCTGTGTCCCAGTCTGTGGAAGTTCTTTGAAGTGGGACGAGTTCCTCGTGATAGATCCCTCTGACCCTTGGGCAGTGATCATAGATCCCTTCTTCTGGGTGATGAGTAAGGGTTCTTCACGGAAGGCTGATGTGTGCTTGTGTGTCAGCGCTTGCCTGACCGCCACCACATCTCCTACTTCTATGTGAGAGGCCTGTGCCCACCTGCGGGTGGCCGCGTATTCCTTCATTCGGGCTTTGGCTGCTTCATCCCGCTCTCGTACCTCCGAGTCAAGAGCAGGAGGTGGGCTGATCCCTTCAGCCTGTGGGAGGCGCGTTTGTGTGTTCCGTCCAAACATCAGTTCAGCTGGGGTCTTCCCTGTGGTGCTGTGGGGAGTTCCCCTGTAGACTCTCATGAGTTGGTTTAGTACTTGTTCTTATGGCTGTCCCGTCAACCGGGCAATATGTAGGGCTCTCTTGCGGTTCGCCATAAATCGCTCAATCATCCCATTGGCTTGGGGCCATAGGGGAGTGATCTTCCAATAATGGAATCCTAGGCATTCGGCGAACTGGGTGAACTGATGCCCACAAAATGAGGGTCCATTGTCCGTCTTGTGTACTTTAGGCACTCCATATGCCGAGAACATTTGGTCAAGGGCGGGGATGACGTGATGTGTAGCGGTCGATGATATAACCCTAACATCCGGATACCGCGAATATTCGTCCATCATGGCCAGAACGTATTTTCCTCCATCGATAGGTCCAAAGAAGTCAGCCGCTACTGCCTCCCATATTGTCGGCGGGAGCTCTGACATGACCAGTGGTTCGGGGTGGCGATAATGAGGCAGCACGCAGGGCACGCTTTCAAGGCTGCCTCTACCAAGGTGCCCATGTGGGGAAACCATACCTTTTGGCAGAGCTTGCGTTTGGTGGATGCCATGCCCCGTGGGTCTCGTGGGCTAGCTCGATGATTTTTGCTCTCATGGCTTCAGGGATTACTAGTTTGCAGTCTTTTAGGAGCAAGTGATCTTCCGATACTGCGAGCTCATCTTTCACTTATAACAGACGTTCCACGTCCTCTCGCACCTTGCCTCCCGCTGCTCTCGCCCTTTCCTTTGCCCTTCGCCACAGTCCAGATTCCAGTCCCTTGTAAATGATGCGACAGGCCAGGTCGCTCTCGGTCTCTCTGCCAAGCGCCTCCATGTTGACTCCTTCTGTTGTGGTCTGGTGTATGAGGCCACCGACGGTTCGGGTATGCACTCCTCCCGTGGTCTCCTGAACAGGAAGTCGGCCGGGTTTTCGCCTTTCCCGGGCCTGTGTATGATATCAAATGCGTAGTCCTGCAATCTCAAACCCCATTGGGCGAATTAAGGTGGCATCTTGGCCTGGGGATTACCGTACAGGAATAGTAGGGCCTGGTGGTCCGTGACAACCTGGAATGGTTTCCCATACAGAAACAGGTGAAAATGCTCACACGCCCATACGACGGCGAGCCCTTCCTTCATTGCCTGAGATTACGCCTGTTCGGTGGTGGACAGGCTGTGGCTGGCGTAGGCCACAACGTGTTTTTGGGATGGGTCCTTTGGGTCGAGTTGTGCCAGAATAGCTCCCAGGCCCACGGGGCTAGCGTCGACCGTTAGCTCGGTCTTCCTGCTGGGTCGTAGTACAACATGTTTTCCGCTTTCTCAACTCTTTCTCTTATTAATTGGAATGCCTTTTGACAGCCACTGGTCCATTCGAATTTTACGCCCTGATGTGTGAGGTGTCTTAGCGGCTCGCTGACCAACACAAAGTCCCGAATGTATCGATTGCAGTAGCTGGCCAGGCCCAGGAAGGACCGAAGTTCTGACACATTGGTTGGGGCGGAGGTGTCATTCAGGGCCGCTACCTTGTCTGGGTCAGGAGTCATTCCTGATTCCGAGAAGACATGCCCAAAGAACTTTAGGGTTTTTTTGCCGAATTTGCATTTGTCCCTGTTCAAGGTGAGATTTGCATCGTGCAAGGCCTTGCAAACCTTCATCAGGGTCTTGTTGTGTTTGTTCACGTCTGTTCGAACACCAGTATGCCGTCCAAATAATTAAGGCAATTTGGGATGTGCTTAATAATGTTGTGGACCTCGGCCTGGAATGTTTCTGCCGCGGAGGACACCCCAAAGCTCAGTCTTTTATATCTGAAAAGGCTGACTTGAGTGGCAAAGGTCCTTATGTTCCTGCTCTCGGGGTGTAATACTAGCTGGTGGTGGCCCTTTTGTAGGCCCAGTTTGGAAAAGACCTTTGCCCCATTCAGCAGGTGAATCATGTCCGTGATGCGAGGTGCGGGGTATCTCTCCCGTCGGATGGCTTGATTCGGGCGTCGCATGTCTACACATAGTCTTATAGCCTCGGATCCCTTCTTAGGCACTGGGACGATTGGGGATACCCACGTGGTGGGCCCTGTGGCCCTTTCAATAATGTCTTGTTCCAGTAGTTTCTGGAGTTCGTCTTCGACCCTTTTTTGAATGTTGACTGGAATCCCACGATATGGTTGGGCTACAGGGCGTATGGAGTTGTCCACATGGAGCTTGATTTGGCTGTTTTTGAGTTTGCCAATTCCTTTGAATATTTTGGAGTATAGGTTGTTTATCATTTCAACTGGGTCTATGTATTTGTGGACCATTATGTTATACAGAATATGTATTAGGCCCATGTCGGCGGCTGCCTTAAAGCTTAGGACACATCCACTGTCTGTCTCTGTGGCCAGGACGTGTATCGGTATCCTTATTTCGTGACCCTTGTAAAGGCAGAGCCCGCTGAATTGTCCTATACACTTTAGGGGTCTCTTGGCCCCGTATGCGTATATGTCAACTGTTGCTGGATGTAGCTTGGGTTTCTGAGGGAGGTCCTTGTAGACTTTCTCACTTACCACGTTCACCGTGGCTCCAGTGTCTTTGAGGAACTCCGTTGGTCCCTCTTGTAGTTTGATAATGAGTGCTGTTGCAGTGGGGTTGCCCAGAGCATACACATAAGCCTTTTTCTACTGGTCGCTCCCTGATGAACTGCGGTCAGATTCGGAAGGGGGATTGTTCCACCAGGTATCGTACGTGGCATCTGGACCTGCGCTCGGGTCTCGCGCGCATTACGTACCTTCTTCTTTCTCTCTTCTTTTGCCAGTCCTCACCCGAGTCTCTGTCTCTATGCTCACCTGTGGGATGATTCTGGGTGCTTGGGGCTGGGTTGTTTGACGAACTGTCATGATGCCTACCCTCAGGCATCCGGACCAAGCCCATCAGCCCCGGGAGCAGGCATCTAGACATTTAGTAAAACCTCAGCAGCCCCGGCTAGGGGCTATCTGGGTTCAGTTCTGGCGCCTTAATCGCCAGGCTCATAGTAGAAATCAGTCCTGGCGCCTGAGGCGCCAGGCTCATAGTCATTACTTACCTCAGGCAGACCATGCTGCAAATGACTCCAATCCAACATGAAGCCTGAAAGGGACTATTTTTCTACACGGACTATTTTTTACTCGGGTGTGGTTCTAGAGACTTCTTACCTGGGACTACTTTTGAGGCTATTTAAACCACGCCCGACCAGCAACACACGATTCGCGTTATTCTGCATCCAGCAGCGTAACGCTCACCGTGCCTGCAGCCTGCATCCAGTCTTCTGCCACGCCCGCCTCGAATCCGGAGCTCCTAAAACAAAGAGGAAAGAAAGGGACAAGGTTAGAAAACAAACTTATTTCTATTCCACACCTGATTCTGAATCCATCTCGTCTCCGGACCTGTAAAGAACATCATTTCTGCACGCGCCGCACCTCCAGCTGCAGCGCTGCGCCATACTCACCAGTCTTCACAGCATCCTTCGGGTCGGCGCTGCCTCCATCATTTCTTCGCCGAACTTCAGCACCTAGGAGACAAAAGAAAACCACAAGGTGAGCCGAGGGAACCAACAAATATAATTCTTACCACCATAGACTTACCTGATTTACCACCAGAGGCATCCTTTTGTGACTCCATATTTTCACGTGCCGCATCTGTAAAGAGAGACAAAACAACACGTTTTCCACATGCAACATTTACCGGACAGCGTCGGGTAATACAGACTCTTACCTGAGCGCCACCAGCTGCCACAAGAGCATCTTTTCACGAGCCAGCTGCAAGACAAGAAAGGAAGGGGGGAACAAGAGTGAACATCGGACATATTGAACTCTATGAACTTAATACTTACTGGTCCTCACCACGAACCTCAGAGTCAATACTCTCCGGAAGCAGACAAGATTAGGAGGACAGATCCAGTCAGTCATCGCTGCACTACGCATCACGTGGGTGGAGACCGCAGCTGTCCGGGTCTGACCGACGCCCCTGTGGGAGGCAGGTGAGCGTAACACGAACCCCCGTATTGGCCTCTTGGGCGGGAGGAGTTGTCCTTGGGTCTCTCCCTCGGTCTCGGAATAGCCTACACACGGCTTTGAAGTGTCCTTCTTCGACACAAGAGGTGCAGCGTTGTCCAACCGCCGGGCATGTTCCCTCGTGCGGGTATTCAAACCCGCATTTGTAACAGAAAAGTTATTCCATTTTTTTCTCCAGTTGTAGCCTGTTTAGGTTTTCCCCTGTGCCGGTGTTGCCGAAGCTGTCCACTTGGGTGTCAATGGCTCTCTCGACTCTTGCTAATGCTAGAATTTCCTCCAGCGTACAGGATTTTTGGAGCAGCTTCCTGCGGAAAGCTTGGGACTCGCATCCCGAGATGATCTGCGATCTCAGGGCCTCGGTGTTGGAGTAGTTTGCGAAGTCGCAATGCTTTAGCTTGGTGCATAGTCGCATCACATAAGCGTCCATGGTTTCCCCTTTTGCCTGTTTGGTGCTGTGAAATAAGTGTCTTTCATAGTCCACTTTAGTATGCGGTGCAAAGTATGCTGCTAGCGCATCTTTGAGGCCCTGGATCGAGTCTATAGAGTCCGGGGGCATTTTGTCGATTATGTCACGTGTGGCAGATCCAACGGCCAGTTTTAGGAGGCACACTTGCCTGGCGTCAGCGACTGGTCCTGTAGCTCCCATGTAGGGATCAAAGTCCCTAATCCACTTGGTCCACCTGGGACCCATGTTGCTAGTGTTCGTCACGTCGAATGCACACAGCATCTGGGCTGCCAGGGTGTCTGGCAGTTGATACGGCACGTGATCGGGTGTTGGTGCCACTGGCGCTGGAGGCACATCTCCTTGGGCTTGCACTCCTTGCCCATCATCTTGGCCCGACATTATGCCTGAGGAGGTTGTCACCTACTGTATCTGCGGGTTGTTTTCTGCTCCCTCTTCTGGATGGCCACCACTAGGGCATGAGCACCATCAAGTGGGTGTGTTGGATGCCTGAATGAGGGTCTTTTATGCTCTCTCCCTCCTTGCAGGGCATGGCTTCCTCTCTCACCCCCGTTGGATGGCCATCAAGATTGGCACGAGCGCCATCAGGTAGCCCAAAAAAAAACCTCTGGGATTTCGCAGCACTTGTGTGCTGTGGCCCTTTGCCTTGGGCACTTGTATATGTCCAGATCCCCTTTGGCAGGCTGTACGCACATGCCGTGCGTCTCCCTGTCCCCCTCCTCGTGCGGGCCTGAAGCTACGGGTTTCTCCTACCCGTGAACACACGTCCGCCGTGTCGTTGTAGGCCGAGCGCTGGGGGGGCTTTGGATCGTCTTGACAGGCACTTGATGTGCCCTGCTGTCGAGGCTGTGGCCTGAGGCACCGCAGCCCCTCCTCGCAAGTGATCACTGTCGCGGCCCGGGCTGCGTGACAAGGAACATGCTAGCTGGGCAGGCCCGTGTGCCCGAGTGTTCCGCTCCTCCTCTGTGTGCTCCGCAGGCAGACTGCAGCGCTCTACTGCGAGGGCTGCTCCGCCAGATGAGTTGCCCTCCTCGTCGCCATTGTTGGAGCTGGACTCAGCTTCAGATGATGGCGCAGCAATAAAAGGCAGACACAGGAGCTCTGCATTCACAAGTCCTTTTTATTTTAACTCACAAACAGAACTGCCCCTTTCCCCCTCCCCCGCCTGTGTCACTTCCCTCTCCTCCTCCTTCCCTTGTCCTCCCGCCCCCCGTTGCCTCGGAAACATCAACATGACACTTGTAGACTGGATCTGAAGGTTGTGCTTCTCACCGATGGGAAGTCTGTTATGTTTTGCTCTGTTACTAGGATTAGTACAGTGCACCACTGCCATTTGAAAGGTTCCCATGAGCAATAGCAGCTCTGAAAGAGAGTGCGTTATGTTGGTTGGGATGAGCGGGAAAGTGCAAAATAACTGTGCTCTTGTGTTGCGTGATTTCGATTGGAAGTACCGTGGGGGGGGGGGGGATGGGTGGGGTGGGGGGGAGGGGGGAGGGGGTGGGTGGGTGTGTGTGTGTGTGTGTGTGTGTGTGTGTTTTAGTTATCTGGGAAGAGCAACTAGGTGGTTGTGTCCAGAAAGGAGACTTGGTGTGCTATTCTGCTAAAATGCATTGTCCAAGGACTGTGGTATGTAAGTTCTTTGTAGAGGTGTAGTGTTCTATTGTTTTCCGTATGTTGAGAGGGGTGTTGTGAAATTATATGTGAGTGGCTTAGTTGATTTGTGTATGGAAGTGTGAGAGGTTAGCGGACAGGATTAGCAGAGGCTGGATTGGGAAATAAGGGAGTGCATGTAATTATAATTGGTTATTTATAACGCACTTAATACCCGGAGGTTTCGAAGTGCGACCCAGGGATCGAACCTGTCTTGCGAGCGCATCGCCCCTGAGCTATCCTCCCGAGACTTGTAGTTGTAGTTTCCCTGTTTGTGTTCTGTGGGTCACCACGTGCCAGTCGGAACTTGGAGGTGTAAATGCAGTGTATTAAGTGGGATTAGAAATCGAGGGGGGCTGTCCTTAGGGGATGCTGGTAATAGAATTGGAGCTGGCGCGCACTGGCATTATTACCTTTGATGTGCCTAGCCCCTCCTTTTAAACAAAAGGGTCTGGGCGCACCATAAGGTGTGACACCAGTGTGCCACATCTCACACACACAGCAGGCAGTCCTTTCATCCAAGGAGCCGGTGGTATGCAACTCTTTAACCACCGGCTCCTTGAATTAAAGGTCACCCTGCTGCTGATGTCTCTGTACTCAGAAACAGGAGGACGGCTGGACTGACCAGCTCTCCTTTTGTTTTCAAGTTAAGTCATCTAGCAGCATGAAGCCCCTGGCCTCATGCTGTGTGATGGCTGATTACCCGGAAACAAAAGGAGAGCTGGCCAATCCAGCACCCCTCCTATTTCTGAGTACAGAGACGTCAAGCAGCCGTGTAGTCGAAGTGCTGCACGGTTACACAGGCTGCTTGCAGGTGTCGGTACTTCCAAAGTGCTGACACCTGCAGGCAGCCTGTGTAACTGCTGCGCTTCAGCTACACAGGCTGCCCAACAGGTGTCAGCGTGGCAGGGGCTAGTCGGCGGTGGGCCCTGGAAGGTCCCTGGCTCAGGAGCCCTTTTGGAGACTGTTGGGGCTCGGCCCCGGCCAGCCCCGGGCCACTTAAAGCCCTGGGTAAATGTTGTGGTATTTGTGCGTCAGTACAGAGGATAGGTTGACATCTGCCGTGATGTGGCTGAAGTCTGATATGCATTGGGAAGGCAGGAGTGAAAACCCAATTGTGGGCCGAGTTTCATAGTGACACTGGGGCAAGCTGGTATGGTGTTAGGTTGGAAGGTGGCCGGTATAATTTTTTCTCTTAGAATTAGTCAAGTACCCAAAGTGACCTGCTTTCTTGTTATTGGTCCTGGTTGTTGGTTTCTGTAAAAAGCAAGTGGTCTTGTTGCTGGGTGATTTCTTAGTTGGTTATGAGTTAAAAAGCCAGACATTAAGCATTTATTTTCCTGAATATAAGGTGATGTGGGTTGTGTACGTTGTCTTTGGTATAGTGTTACTGAACATCTCAATTAAGATTAAAAAGAACAATTGTTCATGCCACTGAGGATAAAGTCCCCCTCCACTGTGCAGACCCTTCTCCCCCCCACAATAGTTGCTGACTCTTACAGTGTCCCTTGGCTGTCGCAGCATACCCTGCACTTCACAATCTCGCCTGCCACCACCTCGCTGTACTTTCTCCTTCCATCTCTGTGCCCCTGTATCTCACCGCAGGTTCCTTGCAGCTCCCTTTGTGCAAAGCGGCACTCACAGCGCCCCCTCATAGGAGCCCATGCCCCTCATAGATTCCAATGCCTAACAATGGGATTTCTCTTCAACATTGTGCCCTGTGGTGGGTAGGAAGAAGGAGTCGGACTCTTGGAGGACATTTCCTAATTACTTTCATTTAAATGATAAGAGAACAACCTAGCTTTCCCTATTCTAAAGGGGTGTCCCTACCTATCTAAAGGAACTAGCGGTGCTAGTCTGTTGTCAGGAAGTCCCAAAGAAAGAAAAGTCCTCCCTCCAAATCTAGTTCTAACATGACCCTACCACTAAAAACTAAACTTAAACAGTTTGAGGAGATTGGCTTAATTCCCCTGATATATCAGTCTTTTGTGTTGGCTTCTTTATATCAATGTCTTTATTCTGGTTGTTATTTATCTAGCATAATCTTCCGCAACAATCTCTTTATTTCTTGAGTGAGCTTGTGTAATTCCTCTACAACATTCTTAAATTTGAAGTTCTTTTTAACAAAGTATTTAGCTCAACGTTCCTCGTGACACTTTCTCACTTGCTGGTTGGAGGTTTTAGACCTCCCAAAGTATAGTTATCAGGTTATCACAACTTGCTTGTGGTTTCTGCCCAGTTGATCTTTCCCCACTTATAGATGCTCTCTTTTGACACATTTGTCTGTCCTCCTCCGTTACCAGACTTTTCACAGTTTCTTATCTTTGCAGATTGTTTCTCGTATAGTATTTTCCCTTGATTATTAGGTTCTGGTTTGGAACCTTTGTAGTCTTCCCATCCAAGATTATTCAATTCCCTTCTTCTCAGCTTTATACCATTCCAATTACAAAGGTTTATATTAAGTAACTGTTATTGAGTACTGCATCGAGTTCCTCTTCTTGTCATCCGTTGCCCCGGCGACCTCCCACTTCTTCCCATTCTTCCCATTACCTCTCTGCAGGCTGGGAAACATTGCGGGCTCTTGCGTTCGCTCTGGTGCTCTTCTCCGGTACTGGGTGTCTCCTTCCTTCTCTTAATTGCGCCCTCGTCTACGGCTGTCCTTCCGCCGTATATGGAGTGGGAGATTGGGAAGCTGCTTGCTTTCCCAATGACTCTTTCATTCTGCGTGCTTGTTGGTCTTCCATTCTTGGCTTCCCTTACACCAAACAGACTTTGCCACTTGGAAGCTAATCATGCTTCCAGTTACGTCCTTGGATGGTCTCTGCTTGTTTGGTTGGGCGCCCTGCCCACCATGGTAGAGGCGTGGTCTCCAGTGTCTCACTCAGGCATTCAGCCACTCTTTGAAAGTTCATGGACTCTGTGACTGTTCTCTGGTCCATTTCCTCTAGGTGTGATCATGCCAGGGAGCTTCCACGGAGTAGGATATTCTCTGTTTCTCCAACTTCCTACGCTCGTCCCAGTGAAGTACGCACGACCTCTTAAAGAGATATTCTCATTTCCTTCTTCATGGTGGTAAATTCCAGCATTACCTTCAGTCAAACAGATGTGCGGTACATTAGTCTTTGTAGCAATTAGTCCCATGTATGCTACTAGGCTGTGTGGCTTAGGGAGTTCCTCACAGGAACGGGAGTCCGTGTTCCCTAAGGTGGAGTCGCTCCCAGTGAGGTCCCACTTGCCTTGACCCTTAGGGAGGGTCTTGCGGAGCGGAGTCAGCTGCCTAGCCTCAAAGTGGGAGGCTCCTCCTTGGGGAGAAGGGACGAATACCCATGTTACATCACAGTCCATAGATGAAGAGTACACGCGGATAAAGGGGGCAACTGCCCCTTACTTCTGTAACAATGAGGGGGAAAAAAATTACACTTTGCCCCGATTAGATGTTTACAGTTATGAACTGCCGACTTTCCTTCTCAAATGAGACTGTATGCATAATCAATGGTGCAGGAGATTATGTACATGAACTACACTATTCCTAATTAATCAACTTTCAGCAGTATCAGAGATTCCACCTGCAATGTTGAATTCATTAAAGTTGAGTGACTGTCCCAAAAGCAAAACACTGCAAGCTAGTATAGCAGTTAGGTGAACTTAGCGGAGAATATTATATGTTGAGATCAACCTGTAAATCCTTTAGGTGTTTTCAAATAAAATGTGCTCTAAAATGCACTGTTTCCACCAGGGAAGGGGTCTAGCTCTGTTGCTTGTTTATTCATATTCACGGACAGGGAGGGATTTTGCCCCTGTAGTAAAGATGAAAAGTCGACACCCATGATTGTGTCTATGTACTGTGAGAAACCAAAGGGTATCTCGCCCGCTAGACCTCTGGGACCTCTCATCCAGGTGGCCAGGAAGGACATGGCTGTTGCTTTTGGATCCAGTTCCTGGGGGTGGACCAGTGGGGGAGGATCACCTGGGTGAGGTGTCTTCAGGGAGTGGGGGTGAGATAGCTGATGGTGAGATGCACTATTCCCCCCTCTTTTGTTCATCTACCCCATCCTTTTTTCTTAGGATTTACCAAATTCCCAACTCCGCCCTCCCTTTTTACACAAACACTGGGCTGAGGAAGAGGGTGACTGAGCGTAACCAGACTAACTCTCTCACATGGTACTGGACATTTCCCATTAATCGGGTCAGGCAAAGTCAGCCACTTTACTGTAAGTGCATACACAGGATACCAATTAGCTCTCCTCACCCGAATAAAAGGCAACACCTTAAGACACACTCTGAGCAAGGTGGAACACTAGAATGAGCAGAACTTCCGATACGAAGGCACCCCTGCTGAAGCAGAGCAACAGACCAAGGGATGAGAGCAGCGGGACGAAAAGCCCAAGGCTTCCCTAGTGGAGGCTGTTGCCTCAGACAGACCGCGAAAGACACGTGGAGAAAGCCAGATCCCACAAGTGAAGATTGCATTGTGTTTCAAGGTCGCCAGCGACCTTCCCGGGTGAACGGCAGAGTTGGGGAGGCGAGGCCAAACCTGTGGTACTAACATTGACTCGAAAATCGGAAAACAAAAAACAAGAAAGAAGCGCACACAGCCGGTGAGTTGGCAAGCGACCTGAGAGACTAGCGTGTGTTAACGTGAATCAAGTAGAAACATCATATCACAAGTGAAGGCAGCACGCGTGTGGATGAGACGAGAAGAAAGGCTGACCCGTGAACGAACGTTAAAGTAAAATCTAGCTGCAACATCAGCAATGCTTAATAATGGAGTGGTCCGGTGAAAAGAAGTAGCCCATTTGAAAGTCTCCGTGAAAGGTGCATTGCTTGAAGCAAAGGGTCGAACAAACAGCAACAGTGAAAGTAAATACTGAACGTGAAGTGGAAGTGGTCCTGCAGTGGTCTGTAACCAAAGTTACACACATTCAAAAGACTTTGACATCCGAAAGTGGTCTGAGCCCAACTGAGGGAGAACCGAAGTGTATTAAGCTTGGGAAAGGGAGCCCCCTTGCAACTTTGTGTGAACTGTATCATAAGAGGTATGAGCTGGCCGGCAGCGGGTGATCAATGAGAACTGTGTAGTGAAAGGTCTTAGCCCGGCAGACGGGGAGCTTTGTGAACGCTTTGGTTGAAACATTATTTTGAAAGTCAGAGAAAGGAACTTTAAAATGTGGATGGCCAGGCGTGCCTCGATCCACGGATTTGAACTGTGTACTGTGTTGGAAGCCGAGCCAGAGTGTTTCATCCTGCCTACAAGGATTGCCTTACCCTGTGAGGCCTAACGTGGGGAGGAGAGCTGGTTCTGCTACATTAACATTTGAACACTGACTTTTCCTTTTGCATACATGTTCTCCTTTTTACACGTTTTGTACAAGAGATAGGGCAGGCATTAGGTTTTTGTTACCATAGGCCATTTGGATTTGACAGACTCCACTAGGACTGTTTTGTTTATCGTTTCATGGTCGAGACTACTCCCATCTTAGTTATAGGGCAGAATAGCAGTTTTTCCAACCCCAACAATATAGGTTTTACAAATTGTATCCATTGTGTCAGTGTCGATACTTGTGATGCCATGCTTTCCCTAGAGTACCCTCTATGTTCCACAACGCACATCTGTCTATTCGTGTTGTTCCCCTGTTATTCATGTGCCTCACAGTGCCTTCTGTCTTTACTGCCCTATGGCTTTTTCGTGGCGCCCACTGCTCACTGTTCCCGGGTCATGGCCCTTTGAACCTCTGGCCCAGTGTGTGTCCTTCTCTGTTTCTACGGCACCTTGTTTCATCCTAGCAGTGCATGTCCCTTTTATGGACTCATTTTCTTCAGGGGAGCTCTTCTGTGTGAGACACTGACAGTTCCCCTGGTTGTCTTTTTCAATTTCCCTTCGCCTGCCGCCCTGAATCCCAGTGTGATTGCCTTCTGTGGTGCATGTGATTCTGCACGGTGTGGTTGTTTCTGTACTTCCTGACACTCGCTTTCTTCTTGCTGACAGATTTTATCCATCAACAGTGATTAGTGGATACTGAGGCTGGAGCCTCATTACTCCATCCTCTTGGGTTGAGCGTGTAGTCGTGGGTTGGATTTCTTCATGGTCTGTGTGGACGTGTCACAGTAAGTCTTTTTTCACAGTGTCTTTGCCATGATATGGTCGTGGGTAGTGGTCAAAGGGCTTTGCAATGGTGGCAGTGAGTCTCCTGATCAGAGGGTTCGGGTTCTGATCCAGTCCTTGGCAGATGGCCTTGCTCAGCGTTGCTAGATGTTCGTCCAACATCTCAATTGTACTTCCTGCCTGAAGGCCTACTCCTTTTTATACTACCGGGTGGAGAGGTCATCCTTCCAATAACGGAATATACTGTACACGGGCCCAGGCTCATGCTAAATGCTTTTCACTGCACAAAGGCCAAAACTATTGGCTAATGTGATATGGGTTGTAAACTCTTGAATTTCAACACTGTTTAGTTGAGTTGAATTTTGTATTGAATTGTAACACCATGCGTAATATGACACCCCAGCATTCACATTCCAGTATAATTATTTAATAATTTCCATACAATCGTATGCAAGGATACAATGCAGTCAGTACACACATGTTTCTAAATGTAAAGAAACCCACTAATCATACACTTGACAGGAAAATGGCAAAGAGGCAAATGCGACACACAGAAACTATGAATGTTTAAATGTTTAATGATATAGTCCGCCAATTTATGAAAAAGTGGCAACTGCCATGGCTATATAGTGTTCGACAAACTCCAATACATCGATATAGGAAAAGGGGTGGCCGTCACAAAGCCTTTATCAGAGGTTGGAGAAGAGACACCGGTCCCAAAATCTTATCAGCGTAAAGGCTCGCCTAACCCCGCTTATAAACTGCCCTGTCCAGGCACAAGCCGCGCCACCCTCGCAGTATCGCCCAGGTGATAAGGACAAGCCCAGCCTTCCTCGGCCGCATTAATAATACAATGGCTAACCCGGGGCAGGGCGTGAGTTCGGAACACAGAGACGGGCCTCCGCCGTACCTGTTCGCCCTGTCGAGTGACACCCAGCCAAGCAGAAAAAAAACGCCAGTGGGAGGAGGGAGTGGAGGGCGACACACCTACTGAGTCACTGCTGCACCTTTCTTTGGTTGGACCTGCTCACTTGCACCTGTCTGTCTCCCCTCTGCAGAGAGACCCTGTCCAGGCCAAAAGGGGACGCTTCGTGGGACCCTGCTGCTGCACCCGAGCAGGTCACATCGAGTCATTCAATCCCCCCCGCTGCTATCCGCGGAACTTTGCCCTGCGCCACCATTGCCCGAGTCCCCTACCTTCAGCAGGAAGCGAGCACTTGTCCCCTTTTCCCGAGTTTGGGGGCAGGTATAAACGTTGCCGCCAAGAGCTGTAGAGTAAGAGGTTGCTTTGGGGATACTCCGGTGGGCCATGGGGACCGAGGACGAAGACTACAACTTTGTGTTTAAAGGTAAGCAGTTCCCTCCTCCTCTCCCCCTCCTTGCTGTCCTCGTTTGGTTAATTGTTAGACAGAAGACTTGCTGCAATGCCCGCTATTCAGGCGTGTTGTTGTAATGCTGGATTTCGTACACGGGGCCAATTTACAAGCAGGGGGTTGGAGGGTGTGTGGGGTGGGGAGGGGGGGACCAAGCGCCCACTTCCTACTTTGCGTCCAATCAGGTACCGAACCAAAGGAAGAAAAAAGTGGTGGAATGCACGTCTTTCGCTTGACAGCAGGTCAGATTCTATGCAAATGTCCCCTTGTGTCCCAGTGCAAACAGAGAAGCAAGGAGTTGCTTCTGCACACACTGTTTGACTTGCGGAGGGGGGGGGGGGGGCGTCCAGCATACCAAATATGCATTCAGACAACCAGATAAATACCGTTGATGTACAAAGCCTAGCAGGTCACCCCTTTACCTATTAAAGTCTCCAACCCAAAACTATTGTGAATGTGACATTTTGTCTGGGCTCGTGCTGCTGAGCGGTGTGTACTTGGGATACATATTAATGACGTCCAACTCAGAATAAGATGTACATGTCGTAGCAGTGGGCATATTGCCTGGGTGTTGCTGGCACACCCAGGAAGGGGATTGGAAGTTATCAGCGTGTTTCACTGTTGGCACGGAAGGGAGGCAGTAGGGCAGAGGGCTCCCACACTGTAGGTACCAGGGAGTGGTGTGCTGAGGGTGTGGTGCTTGGGTATGTGTTAATCAGTTCCACCAGCCTTTAATCAAAAGGCCGAGTGGCCTGTGGCCAAATGGGGAGAGTTCTTGACTGCAACCAAAAGGCAGAGAGGGCCGCAGAAGAGGCAGCAGCACGACATTGGAGTCTGACCTTTCCCCAGTCCTCCTAGCCTTTCACTGGCAGCAGCTTGTCAAGAAATCAGCACAATATCCTGTAGGGCAGCCTGTCTCCTGTTTTGACCAGTTTGAATAAATCAGCACGATGATTTTGTTGTTGTCCTTTTTGTGGGAATATCTGTGTACAGGCGTTTGCAGAAGTACAGTATGGGATGTAGTTGGTCTGCTCTCATTTCAAACTTAAAATGTGTTTTTTAATCCTGTAGACATTTTGTTAACTGAGCAATACTCAATTGATGTCAGTGTTCTTTGGTGGGAAAAGACAACTGGGGGGTCTGTAAGTGAGCCAGGTGTCAAAGTGTTTTCAGATCAGATCTGTTTTTATTATTGCAGTCTCTGACATATAGGCATCTAGGCCTTCATGGAAGACTTCAGTATCAGTGCTTCGTAAGCAGTATTTACCATCTGAGGCTCTTGGGCAGCCAGCCTTCACCATCCTGGGTTATTGGGCAGCTTTCACCATTCAGGTTTTTCAGCAAACATTATCAATGCTTATGTGGATGAACATTACCATGTAGATTTCCTGGACCGCCTTTTTCTTTGTAGCTATTGGCGTTCAATCCGGCCTTCCCAAGCTTGGCTTTCTCCATGTCCTTTGCTATATTGGCTTCCTAGGAGACCTTTGGTCTCCAGGCTTTCTGTCCGACTTTCCTTCTCTAGGCTTCAACGAAGACTTTCACTCTCTAGACCTCTTTTGTGACCTTCACAGTGAATACCTGCTTATCACCTTCACTATCTGGGCTTCTTAGTTGATCTTACCCATATAGGCTTCCTGGGAAGCCTTCACTATCCAGGCTCCTCTCTGGCCTTCAGTAACAGGCTTCTTGGGTGGATTTTACAAACTGCTTCCCGACTGATCTTCATTATCTAACTTCTTGGGAGTTTTTCCTGGACTAAGACTCTTTTGTGTCCGTAAGTAACTGCACACCGTAGGCAGTCTTCACTTTCATGGCTTGTCGGGTGGCATTTTCTGCTTTGGCTTCCCGGGCAACCTTCACTTTCTGGCTTCCTGAACAACTTTTGCTATTTAGGCTTTTTGAAGCGTGCCACTTTTCTAGCTCTAAAGCTGCCTTTTTTACTTGGGCTTTCTGGTTGTGCCGCACCATGTAGCTTGCTGGTTTGCCTTCAGTAATTCAGCTTCCTTCCGTAACGTACCCTTGCTTGGCTTCCTCGTCAACCTTCACCATTTTTGCTTTTTCATCGCCTTCATTGGCTACACTACTAAATAAATAAAACATCTTGAGTGGCCTACTCTAGTTCAGTTTCCTTGGAGGGTGATCTACTGGACTTTCTTCTCATAAGGATAATCAGCATGCACCTCCTCACTGAATACAATAGCGGGCAAGGGCTTGTCTGGCAAAAGGTTGTGAAGGCGAGCGGCCATGCTTGTATAACACCAACATGCCGATGAGGTGGTCTCAGGCTGCTGTTTTGTAAGCAGATGGAGAAGTTGTAACAGTCTGTCAAATGGTTGTTGCTGTTGCAGGCTTTTGTGACTTGTAGGGTATTTAAATTTGTTCAGAAAAACCTGGGAACAGAATCCAGAACGCTGGCCAGAAAAATTGAAAATCAGTTATTTTGTGAAGATTATCTATCCAGAAGCAAGTAGGAGTTTGACATTGCTAGATTGAAGAGCTCTTGCCTGATTCTAGATCAGGATTCCGTTTTGGAGGTATCATGGGCCAGAGAATGTTGTGGGGTTCTGGATTAAGTGTAGATAGTTTAAGTGGATCCTTCTACCCACTAGGGCAGAGGGGAAAAGAGTGATGACATACTATGAATGCATCAGCGGATGGGTGGCTCATTTCTGCACTCAGTTTCAGTGTTGAAGACTCCATCAGAATCTGCTCTCGCAGGCTGCATTGGTGGACAGATGTCCCGTGGAAGCACCTATCCCTCACCTGAGGGATGATGCGTCAATCTGAATCCATGGAGATGCCAGGGCCTTCGGGGACAGGGTGGGACACATGCCCATGAAAGTAGGAATCCCTGGTTTCTTTCAACAACTAAGATTCAGAGGCATTCTTCATCAATTGGGGTTATTGGAGGCTTCTACAAGCAAGGTTTTCAGAGCATACATTTTCGCTAGGATTACTTGCTTGCTTTTGGTAGTTCTTAAGGCCTCCATTAGCTAAAGACTAGACTAACATTCTCTAGCTCTTTCCCCTTCTATGACCTTCTGTAACTACGGTTTTAGGTTTGCATTCTTTTGTTTTTGCCTAGGCGGTCATGGTGCGGTACCCTTTCATCCGTGATCTCTTTCGCACAGGTCTTTTTTGTCTGTGTTTTCTTTATCTTCCTTTCCTTTTTTCAATTTTTTGTCCAAAACTGGAAAAGGGAACTCTATCCTCTGTTTTTATCCTCATTACTATGCCTCTTACACACAACAAACAAGACAGGAAAAGGTGATGTGTGTTTTTTTTAATGTATGTTGAAGGGACCAACAATGAAAGAACACAGCATTAAAGCCCATTGATGAAGTGGCACCATTCAAAATATATGCCAGTGCTACGTCCCTAGCCTGGAGTCTGGGTTGGCATTCACTAGCACTTTCACCCGATGGACTTCGCTAAATATTTCTTTCTACTCCGTGCCCTGTTTTCTAAATGTCTCTTTCTCCTCAGTAGCTTATGTTAGCCATCTCTGAAAGAATTAAATTGGACATTTGCGGATTTACTATGAAAGACTTGGCTTAGAAGATTGCGGATAAGCTTGGAATTTTAAAGAATTATCAGGAATAGGAGTTCTGGGAAAAGCTTAGAAAGGCCACATTGGGATTGGAACTGAGATGTTCTCTGAAGCCCTAGGTTAACGAATAATCCTAGGAAATGCAACAATTTCAGACATGCCGGATTGTGTTGAAAAGAATGAACAGTCCAGGAAGATGCAAAGGAGTCTGATATTGGGAAAAAATTGGAAAATCAAGGACCACATTTCCCCAAATAAGTGGAAAATACAAAAAATTACAATAAAATTAATGAGTAGGGGGATGTGGCCAGGCATTGCCCAATGATGGTGGCTCCTATTTTGAGTTCTGTGAAAGGGTAGGAGGGAAACTGCACCTGGACCCCCTCATCATGGACCATTTAATCTGGAGCCTGATTGGCAACGTGCTAGAGCAGTGGGGCATACAGATGAGGGACCCTTAAAAGGTCAAGTGAACTCTGCAGGAATGGGTTGCCACACTCGCCACTCGCTTCTCTTTTGGTCCAGGTGGCGCTTCACTGGGCCTTGGGATCTTCATGTCCTCTCAGCAGCAGCCTGTCCAGCGTTGGCTGCTCCATCCACAGGGAATGAAGCTGTGTATCTGGCAGTATGTCTAATGCCAGTTTCTCGGGTGGAAGGACAGAGCAATAGAAGTTTAGAGTCTCAGAGGCCTGGATCGAAGCTCAGAATATCCATGCTGGTAATAAAAAGGGAATGATAAATTAGCACGATTGTGGCAATATTGAGGTCAGGCAAGAATGTGGAGATGTCATTTTCAGGATGATGAATACCCTATTGAGGAATGAAGGCCTAAATACACCCCTTCCTTACCCTTCTGTTGATATGAAGAACCTGAATATCTGGAGATTTGATCCGGTTTCTTCACACAGTGTTGATACAAAACACCTTCAACGATCTTACATGAGGATGTTAACATGGCCCATACACGTACACACACAGAGGGCAAGAAGTCAGACTTGTTTATCTCGAGGAATAGTTCAAACCTGCATATCCTGGCTCTTAGTGCTAGGCCTTGCGCTCCAGTTAAGCTATCATTGAGATGCTATGCAGAATAGATCAAATCACGTTGAAGATAGTTCTCAGTAACAGAAAAGAGCTCATTCTGGTAAGTGCAACAGCAAAACAAAGCTGGCAATGTATTTGTCAAACACCATTAAGAAAGTCTTCTACAACAAACACAGTAGTGGAGTCCTTAAATCCTGGGTTGGGTGACTGAGTGACAAATGTTGTCTTTTTCTTTAGGTAGCGCTCCCAACCCCTTGCCAATTGAGGGCAATGAGGGACCTTCAACAACAATGTGCTTCAGGCTTGGATCAATTAATATGTCTTGCAGTGATGGTCAAGACAACAGTGAGTTTTGCCAAGACCAACACCTTCTGCTAGGCTCTGGGGTTGGGACCAGGGGTTTTCCTGTCAGTTGACCACCTTCCTGCTCTAGGGTTCTAGATCCTAAAACACCCCCTGGCCTGACCCCTCCTACTGTAAGCTCCCTCACCGCAGTGAGATTGCACCGTCTTGCACCCCGTACTGCTTCCTCTAAGTTCTGACATGGTCCGCTGTAACCTTCTTGCTTCCTCATGCTGGGACGGTTACCTATTCTGCTCCCACCTCCTCAGGTATTGTGATGTATATCCTCCTCTTGCTCCTTTCTCTCAGCCACAGAGGTCAAGGGGCCTGAACCCCCCCTTCCCAGGTGTTTGGTTTCCTGATAATACCGTCTTTCCACTCTCACCAGTAACTGTTTTACTACTGTTGATAACTTTCTCCTTCTCCAACCTCCTTTATTCCCCAACACATCTTCTCCCCTCGAGTATATCCCAACTAAGAAAATAAATCATTGGCTCTCCTGGAATGGGGTTGTAGGCCTCTTTTTAATGTTTGGCTGTAAAGCAGGAGAGTTTAGGCTAAGGCAAGAGAATACCCTTTCTTGCTGATGTTTTGAAGCTAAAATTCCAGGGTTATTTGTAACCATTGATAAAGAAAACCAGACAATCAGGCCCTTATTGGGATGTGTAAGTTTTGATGGTTACATTTTCTTTTTATTGAAGGTAAGCTTACATTTAAAACTCAGCCCGACTTTAACAAACTTAATTGAGTTTCAGTCTAATAAGTGGAGAATTTGGAAGAAGTCAAAGACTTGGCAGCAAGAGACTTGGCACTCATAACTCCACATTTAATTTCGTGACGAATGTCACCCACTGAATGAAAGCCAATTGTTAGCTATTGTAATGATATTCATAGACAATCCTTTCCCTGTGTTCAGACCCACCTTGAGCTAGCTCTGGAGGTGTACCCTGGTTTTAGATGTAAACCCAAAGGAAGAATAATTCTGAGATTCAATGCTCAGCGGCAGGATTTGAAAGAAATACCCATAGCAAAATTGTACCCATGAGGTTGTACGAGTGCACGCACCATAACAGGTGCTTAAGAGTACAAGATTTTTGGCTGCAACCTTCACACAATGTTGGCACAAAATATGCTTATAGCATTACTGCAACGATTATGTAATTCCTATAATGTATGTGCTACAGTCTGCATCCTGCTACTAAATCAATCTTAGCTTGTGGTGCCAATCTCTGGTTGGTCATTGGCAGAAGCATGCTCCCTAGTGACCCTGCTATAATTTGGGTGCACATTCTGTGATCTATGCACCCTTTTTTCATCAGCCAATGTAATGAAAGCCATTCCAGAGAAACCGATCCTGAATGAACCCCAACTCACTGCAAGGCCAACTCATCGACATTTTATTCATTGGCTTTGATTGAAAATTCCATGTACTTCGCTAAAAAAGGGAGACACAGCATCTTATATTTTAACAATTGTAAAGTAGTCAATATTAAGCAGTAGGTTGAAGTAGAGCATACAAAGAGAGGGAAACAAAACATAAGAGAGGTAAAGGGGAGGGTGGATTCAGTAGGGGGTAAAGGACGGTTCTTCCTGTTTTTGCAATAAAGAAGGGTGGAGAATAACTTTAAAAAAACATTTGATTAGTTGGTATCAGGTGATGTGGCCAAAAATGCCCCTTCGGCTAGTTGGCTCTAATGAGATGGCTTGTGTCCCCTCACACTATCAAAGGCCAACGCAAGCCAGACTTTTAAATGCAATTTTCAATGTGAAATAGTACATTTGTAAATGTTATGTTTTACATAAAATCATAATAAGACTCTTTGAACTCTACTGTTTTCACAAGTCAATGTAATTTAATAAAACACCCAATGTGTTTTGAGATAACCATCTCTTCATCAGGGGTACAATCTTTTAAAGTGTCCGAAAATGATAGAAAAAAACGTTTATAAGTATATGATCAAGAGCACAATCTTTGTTGGCAATGCCCATCTACAAACAATTCTGTACAAAAAGCACCATAAACTTAATAATTCACCTCATGGGTTCCATGATCCAAAAGGTACCAAGTTATATGAATGTCACCAATTGTCACTCATGTGCACGTCATGGATGTATTAGCTCAACATCTACAAGAAAAAAAAGTAAAGAAAAAGGGATAATTTAAAAACCAATTAGATCTTCTTAATCTAGACAAATCCCCCAGAAAAAGAAAGGGGCAAAGGAATAAGCTAAAACCTCACCTTAGCGCTTCCCATCAGGCGGATGTTAACTGGTAGATATGTGAATAATTAGAGCACCTTCCAATGGACAAAATCAATTCTCATGACCCTATAGGGACAAACAGAAAAGTGAGACGCCACAATGTACCATATAAGCAAATTATAGGGACACATATAACAATTTGCAAATCTAATTAATTCTTTACCCTATACATTACAGACAACAGGCTCAGAGTCTAGGGAAATCCAGTCCAAGAGAAAGCATTAAATGCCAGCAGGAGGAATAGTAAGAAAAAGACACTCCACTAAATGTGAAATAAAGCACAATGGTTTAATTATGATCCAATTCACAAAAAAATGGGGGGGCAGAGTGCGAGTTGACAGGGAGATGCCCTTACTCTATATACTTTGTAACATAAAACAATAGGGAAAAACACAACTGTAGTGTGATTTGGTTACAGCCTAAAATGTCTGATTTCCAAAAAACACAGGAGAAAACAACAACCTGTTTTTTGGATAAAACCTACTGTGTTGAGGGCAGAGATATTTTTCGAAAGAAAGGAGAACTGCTGTGAAAGACAACAGCAGTAAGAAGGCTGTGGAGGAAGAGAGTAAAGGATATGGTCAAGTTCTAAATGTCCCTTCCTCCCATCCACATCTTTCCCTACGATGCGCTAATGTGCGGCCTACAAACAGGGGACAGGATAAGAAGAGAAACTATTCACTTCTATTTATAGTAAAGCATTCAGCCTTGTTTCAATCGTGCCCATCAACCACTCTCTTCCACTATGTGTGTGTATTGGAAGAGACCAGTAGCCAGACAATAAATCAGTGCATTAGTGGTTTAAGGTACATACATCCACTGGGTTGTGCATGACTTTAATGACCAAGGGATTGCATGTAAGCCACGCGCACTGAGGTTTTTTATTTAAAAAGACACAAAATACAAACAATCCAAGTTTGTGTCGTAGACCCACATAAAGACAATACACACTCCACTTGGCGTTTTTTGAGGTATTGGCGTTATAGCATCAAGATGGGGTGAAGTAAAAAATTGCTCACATATAGAAGGTTAGATTGGTGACTATATAATGTAGCAATTACTGTCTACTGGTTTCAGTGGCGTCTTTTGTATTATGGCCACTTTCTTCAGGACAGTCTTTTGGTATTCAACAACCAAGTAGGTCTAATCAGTACCTACCAAGGGTCAGAATCTCAAAAGTGGGTGGATTTGTACTTTACACCTCCTTTGTGTGTCTTGGGGCTGGAACAGACAGGTGAACCTGGATATGGATAGTTGGTTGTCCTTGTTGTACCCAATGTATCGTCTAAGTTCAGGAATTGATGTCCCAGGTGGGCAGATGGTGATCCCTAGTCCTTGCTCTTTTGAATTCAGCGGCTCCGTCCCAGTTCCCGTGTGCTTCGCAGTGCCGGTCTGGAAACCCGTTGTGTGATAACTCGCAGGTCCTAGGGTAGATTAGACCTACTTGGAAGAGAGAATGGACACATAAAAGTCTTGGTTATCTATCCTAGTGGTATGAACATAGTAGAGCAGGCACGCACATTCAAGCAAAACAATTATTCTAGAACAGGGGGTTACAAAGACAGACCCCTGGGGCAGGAAGATGTTCTGCACAGAACGTGTAATACATGCCTGGGCCCCCTTCCAACAGGGCTGGTGCAGCAACATTAGCAACCTAATTCATGAAGGGCAGGAGAAAGCCTAGAGGGGTAACTATAGCGAGCAGGCAAAGATAGGGCTAATGACAACACTGAGTGTATATAGCTGGGCAACTGGTCAAAACAAATGGGCTTGTTGGTATGTAGCTACTGATGATTGATAGGGAGTACAGTTGGGCCCGTTGGATCGTACAGATGGAAACCAAGTGTCCCAGTTTACAGGTACACACAGTCCCTCTCCATTATACATTCTGACAGAATAGGACGAGGGCCTGGCAAATGCAATGCATAAGTGGTCAAGTGAAATTGCATGCACCGGAAGGTGTGCACTTTGGGGCAGGGCAAGGCACCTTAAGAAAAACAGCCACGGTCTTTAGTTAAGTTTGTAAACAAATAGTAAAGATAAAATCAAGGCAGCCAGGGAGACAAGGGCGGGTGATCGTGTATTTCCCGTTCGAGCCTCCCTTTCGTTGGCGCTCTGTTTCAAACCGAGGACAAGGTCCAAGATCTTATCCGTTTCCATGGAAACAATGTGTAACAACATGCCTGTTTAGCTACTAAACGAGCAACACCATTGTTTGAGCTCAGAGGGGCTTCGATCCATAGGGGTGGACCGTTAGGATTCAACACAATAATCGAAGCCGGTAATTTGATTTCCTGGATGTGCAAGCGGCAACAATCATGGCTATTGGCGAGTGTTCTAAATTAAGCAAGTAGCAGAGCCAAACCAATTAAAGACATTCCCCTAAGGTAAGTATGAGTACAGACGAGTTTGCCCCCAATAAAAACGTTGCTAGTATTTGTACTTTAGTATTATTTAAAAGGTGACAAAGGGAAGTAAGTAAAAACCATCTTTGATTGATGTGAAAATCAAATCGAATCTTCTGTAATTGTAATTAAAAAAAAGAAAATGTTTAATTCTAGGCTATTTAAGGCAGTCTCATATCACACAGCATATCTCAGGGCGGCCATTAGTGTGACATGCCCGAGTCCTATACTGCCTTACCCTTCACATGGTCATCTGTGCTCCACGGGTACCATGAACTACACATACCACAATACCACCAACACATAACTGGACTTGCAGGATGCACTGCATCAGGAGAGGACCACAATACCTTTGGACGCCATTATCTGCATGCATGTTTATTTAGTTAACATTTGGATGATACATTCTGTTCAATCGAGGCCATTGTCTGGAAAGTTGGGTCAACTTCATGCAGTGGGATTCCCATAAAGAGTGCATGATTTGCAGAGGCGGAGGGTGGGGGGGGGGGGCGGGGTTTGGGGTTTGGGGGTGGTTTCCCTTGCCAAGAATTGCTCCTGAGTTAGACGTAAAAGTGTGATCTTTAAATAAGGTCAAGTGGGTGGGGCCAGGCCAGTCGACCACATGCAACCCCCAACAGTGGACATTTCTGTCTGGAGAGTTGGGGTATTAATATGTCCATAAAAATCATTCTATTATCATTTGAAAATAAAGACATTAAACATTAAATACTTCACATACAAGTTTAGTGATTGGGGACATGCACCATTAGGTGGAGGTGTCAGAGTGGTGGCATCAAGGCAGGGAGAGTAGCCCTGCTCTCGTAATCCCTAAAAAAAAAAAAGACACCTTAGTTCCGTAGGATGGCCCACAAATGGAGCCCAATTCCATAAGCGCTTGTAAATTGCATAATACTTTTTGTCAGGCGGGTCCCACAAATCGCTCCAATACAATATATAAAACACATCATAATATAATCAAAATATTTTATTTTAGAATTGCCAGTTTTCAACATTTTCATTAAAAATATACATACACATACACTGCATACAACACAGTAAATCACATTAGAGCAACAATGCAGGGATTTTTTTTTCAGTGCAAAAATGCAAAACAAGTATTGCAACATACCATAAAGTGCATAATGCATAAAAGTGCAAGAAAATATGAAGTGCAACAGTTTTCAAATACACTGTGTGAGGGAATAGTGTATCTGTGTCTTTGTTTAGCTGTACATTCAGCACCACTTGATCTCACAGTCACTTAATGGTTTCATGAAAGATTCACACATTTTTTTTGCTTTTTTTTGTATCACACTTGGACACTCGATTCTAAAGTATACAAATAATACACAATAGAAAACTATATAGCTCGATAGGGTTAAAGCATCCTTTATAGGATAAGTAACGTCACTCTGTTGATGCCGGATTTCAGGTGTCGACACTATGTGTTTCGGCCCTTATGGTCAGAATACATTCACCCATGATGTTTCTTCCAGAAGTACAGAGGGCCTTCATCAGGACATACAAATTATTCAAAACTGAAGCCAATTCATGCACATCTTGGAAATGCCACTTGTTATTCCCAAACGATCACTGTTAATAAAAACATACAGCAAGAACTTATGAAACCCATCTGAAAAACCAATAAAAGCTCTATTAAAGGGTCACCACACCACTGTATATAAACTGACCTCAGTGGTGTTCCCTTTCGAGTATGGGGCTTTTAAAATACATTCCAGCATTATTGCCAGGCTCTATCACTGTCAGCAACTAGTGCTGTGGCGACTGGGATTTAAACTCCTCACCAGTTCTCTGTGAAAATAAAACACGCTGCTTAATAACGTGGGGCTATAAACATGAGCTCAAATTTCAAGTAAATACCCCTAATGGGCATTTAACCAACCCCATTAAAATATCTTTTGCAAAAAGTGTGCCTACCGGCTTGTTAAATCGACGACATGGGAAAGGAAGGGGTTCTCCAGAACGACTACAGGCATCCCATCATCAACAGGGCAGCAAACCTGCCCATATTCTATGGTATCCAAATGAGAAACCTGATGCAAACGGTGATAAACCTTGGAAACTACATCTGTAACCAGATCTTTACCCACCAAAGCATGCTGTATTCACAGATCGCGACAACACTGTCAATTACTGACACCTCAAATGTTTCAAATTTGACACTTAATGGGATCTCTAACCATCATTACAGATACGCTGTTTTCACAGTTTGCAACAACGCAGTGGACTACTAAAGTCACGAAAATGTAATCAAAATGACACAGCCCGTCACGCTTACCAGAACGTGAGACCACTCGCGTATGGACCGACAGGAAATTGCTACATTCCTCAAGACAAACCTGCTGCGGTGTCAGCTCCTCAGTTTTGAATCATTCTATGGCCCAAACCATGATGTGTCTCTCAATTACTAGTAGTTGACGTCCTCCTATCGTTTCTGGTATCTCATGTCAGCCATGTTGAAGAAGGCTGCACTCCGCACCCATTGCCTACCTCAATGCTGGGAAATGTTCCATTTATTAATGAACTCAGTGGAAGCATACAAGGCATACATGCGATAACTGGGCACTCAGGCCTATAGTTGAATTTAATAAAAAAAATAATTGAACGCCAAACTTTAAATGTCTCTTCAGGCCCAATATCATCTGTACAAATCAGCAGCCACATTCTAGAGTGAAACAAAACTCATCCCTGAGTGACTTTCCTACTATTATGCACAGACCGTGCTGTCTTACATCAAAAAATGCTGTTTTTGATGGATGGGGCATAATGCATATCAAAGAGATAGCAATGTTAGAGATGCACATCTGTATGTTCTAGTGCTGTTTACTTTAGGTGCATATTTAACCATCGCATCTCAGGAGGTGCCGGCACCCATTGGCCATTCCCAAAGCGACTACCGCACTGTTGTGCACAAACCACACTATAAATCAAAAAAGCTGTTTTTTTGGTGGAAGGTGCAATGTGCATTCCAACGAGAAAATTAGGTTAAATATATATATACACCCACCACTTATTTCACTGGACAATCTCCACACACAAGAAAATCATCTCGATGGAACTACATCATGTGACTTCATAGTGAGAATGGGCGACCTTAATTATTGTGGTCCTCCAAGTTAGACCATCAAAGTGAACCATTCAATATGTGTGTTCAAACCATTGTCCACTGAGTCCAAACGGATGACCCATTTTTTTTTCACGCTTGTGAGTGCTTTGTCTCTGTCTCCACCTCTTGGGTGGGCTCTAACAATTTGAATATTGAACCACAACGTGTCTGTGTGTTTATGGTTCATAGCAACATAGTGATCTACGAACGGTTTATCAGCAACTTTGTTTTTAATGCAGGACCGATGCTCGCAAATCCTTTGTCTTATCTCACAGCATGCTTTACCTATATAGATAAGTGAACATGAACACTTCATCCCATAGAAAACCCACTTCTTTCTATAATTAGTGTGGACCCGTAGTTCCCATTCAAAACCATGTAGGTTAACTGTTTTAAGTCCTTCGTGAGAGCTCACTCTGAACAATTTCGACATGGAAAATGTCCCTGTATTGCCGGGAGGCCCCATATGTTCGTAATGGAACGATCTGTGGGAGGCCGACACTCAAAGGTTTGCGCCAACTTTTGACTGATGTTAGGAGGGCTTTTAAACGCAAACCTTAATTCACATGGTTGGAAATTCCCATTTGCCCAAATGTGCCACTGCTTTAAAATATCCTCCCACAGAAAATTACTCGTAGGTCTATACATAGTAACACATGTCATCTGATTGGTCCTTCCCTTGTCTTTTTTCACAAAACAGTTCCTTCTGTTCAAATGTTTAGCACTGCGTTTTGCCATTTTGATGGTTTGAGCTGGATAGCCTCGATGTCGTAATCTTTCCTGAAGGAGTTTTGCATGTTTCTCAAAGTCCTCCTTGGTCATGCAACTTGTTTTAATGCGTACAAACTGACCACAGGGCAGATTTTCTTTAAGAGCTTTTGGTAAAAACTAGAATAGCGCGATAGGGTGTTCTTGTCACTGTCCTTACGATATAATGAAGTGTGGATCTCGCCACGTACTGTTTTCACTAATAACAAACCCAGAAAGGGAATGGAGGTCTCACCCACATTCATAGTGAAGTTTAAATGCCTGTCATGGCTATTAAGCCACACTAAGAAATCATCCAAAGTAGACCATGACACTCTCCATACCATGACTACATTGTTGATGTATCTATGCCAGCATATTATGGCTGGTTTATATGGATTTTCTTCACTGTAAATATGTGTCAACTTAGAGGTTAGCTATATCGGGGTAGGGGGAACATTGGCCCCATGCTCGCCCCTTGAATTAATTTGTGACGGTTGCTTTCAAACATAAAAAGTTTTCAGTCAAAGCAATCCATGCACATACTAGAATAAATTCAGAAGGGACTTTATCCACATTGTTCCGGGTATCTAGGTCCTCCTTGATGACTTGGAAATGAGCTAATTGTGAACTACTAGTATAAAGCTCCTCCACATCTAAGGTGACAAATCTTTAGGCTTCATTTTGATGTTATTCCAGTTATTTATAAAGTCTGTATTGTCCCTGATGTAAGACTTCATTGTCAATACCAATAGCTTCTGAAAAAAGTCAACACACAAGGACAACTGTTCTAGAATCGAACCTACTCCCGAGACAATGGGTTGGCCTTGGGGGGCCGTGACACTTTTATGCACCTTGGGCAAGATATAGAACGCCGGGGTCACTGGGTGCATTTTATTCACAAAAATGTTTTCCTCTATCTCTATCCATTCCTCATTTTCAGCAAAAGCAGTGAGGCTAAGAATTGGTAAGGTATAGGGTTGGCCAGAAGCGTCAAGCGATCTTGTCTGTATTTATCTCGGCACCATAGAACAATGCCACCCCTCTTGCCTGCAGGTTTGATGATGAGATTGCAGTCATTCTGGAGCTCACTCATAGCCTTACTCTCACCTTTCGTCAGATTATTTCTGGTGTCCTTGTTGGATTTTAATAGACTCCTAGAAGTATGTATTGAGAATGTTATTCTCAAACTCTACTATTTCCGAACTCATAGTAGACGTGGGCGGAATAAAAGTAGATGAGGGTCTAAAACTGGTTACACTTGACTTTCTGTGTTCGTCACTTTCCCTGAAAAAATATTGAAGTCGAATGTACTTGAAAAACCTCGTCAGTTCAATTTCCGACTCCAAAATGTCAGCTTTTTTGTTTGGAACAAAACGAAGATCCTTCTTCAAAACCTTCAGTTTGTCATCTAATAGGATGTGATCCGATAAATTGAAAACCGGTGTTACCAAAACGGAGTCTGATCTTGTGTTTTTCCACTGGAATGTAGCAAATCTGAGTCTGATCTTGCCGGTTGTTCCACTGGCATGTTTTTACACCAAACTCCCCTTTGTTGTGGCGGGGACGAGCTCGAGCTCAACCTCGGCGCCCCTCCCACCCCCAAAAATCCGGTTACGGTTGGGGTGGACCTCCCCCTGATGTCGAGGGGGTTTCCTCTCTACTGGATATTTCAGAATCACTTGCACTTCTGCAGTTTGACGTATCCGAGAAAGTACAACATTTACGAACTTGGCATGTAGCCCCAGGCCTTTGTGTGTAACTTTTGGTTTTGATCTTGGTAAAAATTGGGATTTAAATAAGGGCACGTTTTTCTCTTCCTTGTCTTGATCAATATCTTTTCTCAATTTCCATACCTTTTTGTCTGCTGTTAACTGTCAGAACTTGGCAATTTCTTCATTCGTTTTTTCAAACTTAACCTTGGCTTTGGCTATAACCGATTGTGTTAAGATTTTGTTTTCCAATTCCTTTAGTTCCTTACCTTTTTTTTAAATTTATTTTATTTACCTCTTCCGCAGTATCAACGATGAGTATAATCCAATCGCGGCTAAACTAGTTGCCAACACTGCTCCAGTTACCATTAAAGCGTGTATTATCAATTAACACCCTTGGGATATTGCATACTTGCAAGCCATCTGGTATAATACCTGCCTTTAAGTAGTCCATCTTCAATTGTCCATGGAGTTCTGTTCTAATTTGTTTCTTCTTTCTTTGTAATAGCCTGTCTAGATCTTCAGTGGTGGGAGTAGCCTTAGGCACCGCTGCATTAATACCCAATAAAGAGGGAGTATTGAGATGTTTCTGCAAATGCTCCTCTGAAAAGAAAGGCTATTGACACTCTCCATGGTTCACGAGAGAACCGGAACCAAAATCACTATTGCAAACAAAAATGTAAGACCCTACAACCATGGGTTGTCCCTATACACCTCATCTCTAATGGGTCACCCCTCACATTTATCGAAAGAAAGGACTACTACTCTAAAAAGAGTGGAATTCTCTAATAAATCACATACTAGGGAGAGTAGCATGCCCTCGTAATGCCTCAAATAAAGACACCTTAGGTCTGTATGATGGCCACAAACAAAACCCAATTTCATAAGCGCTTATAAATACTTTTTGTCAGACGGGGTCCACAAATCTCTCAAACATTATATATAAAAGACATCATAATATCAAAATATTTTATTTTAGAAATACCAATTTTCAACATTTTCATTAAAAATATACATACACTGGAAATGGAGGTAGTGGTAAGGGGTAACGGGGCAATGGAAACCAAAATAGAAAATCTAAAAATGTGAACTGGAGTGGAGGGGACCGACCCGATAGACTTTGCGGCCACTTGGCTGTCAGAGTTGCGGGACCTCAAGGTGGAAGGATACCCCATTTACGTAAAAAAAATGCCACCGGCTCAAACCATCCACTTCCACTGCAAATCTGAAGTTGGAGTGGGGCCCTACGCTTCGAATCTGACTAAGCAACTCACATGACGGGGACAGGATCCTGGGGGCACAGCTGGGAAGAAAACATGTACCAGGGTCATAGGATACATTTTTCCTGGATCTCTCGCCCGCCACTTACAAAACGAAGAAAGAAGGAAGGCACTGAATGCAATAAAGAAGGCCTTTTTGGAGAGCGGTGTTAAAGCCGGTCTGCTTCGACCCGCTAAGCTCACGGTCTCCTGGAACAGCAAAGAATACCTTTTTTGGGCTACAAAAGGAGAAGACAATCTGCTGAAATACATCACTGCAGAGAAGTATTCTGGAGGCAGTGCCTGATATGGACTGTGTGGCGGTGGTTAATTGCCTTCCTTTCCCTTCTTTGCACAATGTGGTCACTGCCGAGTACCATAATGAGAGCAGGTCTCAAAAGCTGAATGTGATGCCTTGCAGGGCCCCTCTGTAGACTTTATGTTGTTGTGTACTACTCAGATGGCCTCTTCCCAGTTGTCACCTTGGGAGGTCTTTGCCCTTGTTGCTTTAACCACTGAGAGACCCCTTACCAAATTGACGTGGACTCTCAGGGTTGTTTCCAGTTATGGACAAGTGTTTCCATATGTCTGTGGTTGCACAATGTGGATACTCCCTACTTGTTGTTTCTCCGTATTGTTTGTACAAAAATTGAAACTAATAAAACTTAAATTAAAAAATAATAATATTAGAGTACTCTGACAAAGTCTCCTACCTGGCTCTGTGGGACTTCTAGTGGGGTGACAAAGGGACTGGGAATCTTCCCAAGGTAGAGGACGATGGGCCTGGGGGAAGTGTATCGGGGATCACCTTGTTCTCATCACTTTGTCACCTCCTTAAGGCAGGGCACAGCCACAGGGACAACAACTAAAGCACTGTCCCTTTAAAACCCCATTTGCAGTAGTCCTATACATCCCGCTCCATTCATTCAGTTGGCTCCATGCCATGGCAGATTATGAGTTCTATCCCTTTAAAAGATCCTTCTCAGTGTGGTAATGTGACATTAACCACCTACAAGAATACCATATTGATCTCAGAATTTGACTACAGCTGTTTTGCCTGCAAAATATGACCAGGGTTACTAGTAAAGTACCATGAAGGATCCGGGCCTCTGAAGCTCTGTGTAAGCTGACAGTTGGAGTGGGTGAATCAATTGCCCCCAACACTGTTCGCAGAGCCTCACAAATAAATCAAGGGCCGGACGCAATCCTTATGAGAAACTTGAGCACACCAAACAGGCCAAACTAACCGATAAATGCGACCGGCTCAAGCAGCCCACGTAATGTCTCTCAAAATCAGACTTTCCTTGCAGCCCATCTTTGGAGCCCATGTAGCTTTAAAACGCAAACTCTGATATTCTACCTGACTCGCTTTGTGAGTCCAGAATCACAAAAGTGTCATATTGTTCACTCTGTCAGTACTCATGTGCACAGCTCCACAGCTACCAACGTGTTTGCTTCCTACTTATTAATAAAACACGCTCTCAACATAAAAAGACATTACCTCCAGGGTACAAACTGAGCAGAGTCAGCTTGCGAACACACCAGTTGAGGGGATTTGAAATTCAAAATGGCAAAGCATCCTTTTATAAGCTTGGTCCAGCCCCATAGATCTCCAGTGATTTCAGGGAACCTTGTTAAGCCACATCAATCCCAGTCTCTCATCATTTTGACAACACAGCTGCAGGGCCTCATAGGGGGAGGGCTTACAAGGCTACATGAACCTGACTCTCAGTCAGTTGGTGTGTAGTTTGGAGTAGGAGCTGGTGGCGAGGGGTAAGCAAAGGCTGAAGAGATTGGAGCAGGACTAGAGCATGCAATTGTAATTGTCATTTATATAGAGCCTTTTACCATTATTATAGTCTCAATGCGCTTGTGGTGTGAACGCCCTCTGGGAACGCAGTCCAGAGTATGGGAAATTCTCATGGAATGCGTGTGTGCACATGGCCAAGATTAGGAATTGGCTGGGCTGGCTAATCTACGTTAAGCAACGCAAGAAACCAGGCATGTGTGTGGGTGCTGAGGAGGATCACGAGTTGTGAGCGAGTGCAAGAGACTTGTTATGTGTCCAGCTAAACCGGAATTTTGTCATAGGTTGTTGCTATATTCCAATGGCAGGGGTGTTGAAGCAAGTCTGGAGTGAGTAGTCTTAAATATGTTAAAGGGATAGTCCAGTAAAAAAAATTATTTAAAAAAAAGATAGGCAACATTAAAAAAAAAATACTAGCACTTTTTTTTTAAAACTTCCTAGGTAAAATTTTGAGCTATTCAAGCTCAAAATTCGCAAAAGCAAGCACATGGGCGCATCCATATTGTGAAATGGATGCCCGCCTGTGCTGGCTTTTGCTTTTGCGGCACTAATGAAGGAAAAGCCAGCCAGCTATAGTAAACAAAAGCTACCGCTAGGTGGCTTTTCCTTCATTGGTGCCAGGACTCGGAGGACGCGGACCGGAGACCAGAGTAGGAAAGCTGCAGCTGAATCTCGGTAAGTGCTATTTATTCTTTTTTTTAAATAAGCACTAGCTGCGGTTTTTCCCGTGGGGAGCCCGAGGGCCCCAAATGGGAAAGCAGATTTAGGCAGAAACACAACCGCGTTGTGTTTCTGACTGCCTTGCCTTTCACTTTGGGTCTCCGGTGCTCCCCCCAAAGTGATAGCCACAACAGGCAGAAACACAACGCGGTTGTGTTTGAAAATGCTGCGGTTTTTCTTTCCGAGTTTCTCAGGCTCCTCCGAGCCGGAGAAGCCTGAGAAACTTGGAAAGAAAAACCGCAGCGTTTTCAAACACAACGTTGTATTTATGTTTGCGGTCGCTTCAAAAGCGACCGCAAACATAAATACAACGTTTTTAAAGCTGCGGTTTTATTTCTAAGTTTTCCTCCAGCCCGGAAAACGTAGAAAAAAAACGCAGCTAGTGCTTATTTTAAAAAAAAAAAAAAATAGCACTTACCGAGATTCAGCTGCAGCTTTCCTGCTCTGGTCTCCGGTCCGCGTCCTCCGAGTCCTGGCACCAATGAAGGAAAAGCCACCCAGCGGTAGCTTTTGTTTACTACAGCTGGCTGGCTTTTCCTTCATTAGTGCCGCAAAAGTCAAAGCGAGCACAGCGGCGGGCATCCATTTCACAAAATGGATGCGCCCATGTGCTTGCTTTTGCGAATTTTGAGCTTGAATAGCTCAAAATTTTACATAGGAAGTTTAAAAAAAAAAAGTGCTAGTATTTTTTTTTTAATGTTGCCTATCTATTTTTTAAATACATTTTTTTACTGGACTAGCCCTTTAAGTGTCCAGGTAGACCCCTTTGTCTTAAGTCGTAGCTGTATTTGTGTGTGGATGAATAGCTGTGCCTGCGGCAGATGTCCACTGAGGTGGTGGCGTGCATATGCATACCAGGAGCCCTCAGGGGGCTTCTCTTTCATATCGCTCTGTCCTCAGATCTTCTGTGGGGACAGAAGGCCGGCTAACAGCGTAGAGTCATCCAGGCGCTGAGGAGAGGCTACCCTTGAGTCTTCTAAGTGAAAAAAAACCAGACTGTCCTATTCCCTCTTGTAGGTGTGACAGGTAGGCTACCATGGTATCAAGGATGTAGGATTCTGAAGGCATCATAAATGAACAGGCTACCCTGAAAGTCGTACTGAGATATCTTCCCAGTTCTATACATGCTGCTAGCAGCCATCTACTAACTGTGGTATCAGGATACCAGTGCTGATCTGGGATCTTTAGGTGCAATGCACGTTATCAGCATTGATCTTGAGCATAAAGGTGGGCTGACATTACCTGCTGTCTTACCAATTTCTTCTAAGTGTCAAGCTTGTGCTAGTCAAGAGCAGTAGATGTTGTAGCTTTTACCGATTGCTCCTGGTGCAGCAAGTGAGTTGACCCACATGTGCAGTTTTCAAGGCCTTACCTACCCCACAAAAGAAAACCATCCCAGTGTATAACTGGGTTGACCGTCTATTTTGGCTCCATACTTAAGGGGGAATTACAACTGGCGTACCACACTGTCAATGCCGCTGGAAACACCCTTTTAGCGTAATTGCAGACAATGTAAACCACTCAATTGCTCTCCAATGAAACGCCTATAGAATTGGCCGGTAGAATCCAAAACTTAATCAGCTCATGGTTGGGAAAGAAAAGCCTACTCAAGGTTTTGGGAACCTTAACCCTGAAACAATGAATCAATTCCTTACCCTTCTCCAAAGAGCCGTGTTGCTAAGTTTTCAGCCTTCTCTGGAGACTGCCATCCAGATTGCTCAGGCGCACTCCCTAGTGTTTTCAATTTTTTAAACACCATCTAGTGAAGGACCCTGAACATTGAAGAGAAACCAAATCACCTTCTAAGGAACCACCAGCTCCCCTTGTCAAAAATGGAGAACTAGCCCCTCCATTTCTCTTGAAGAGAAAGCACGAAGGAAAAAAAGAAAATGTTCCCCTATGACTTGTAAAATCATACTGGACACCGGAAGTCTCTACTATTAGGGCAAAATCTATTCCTCCCATCCAGCCCACCTGTTTCTCGTATGCACAAAAAGGGAATTTTGCTTGAGGGTGTCTAAAAAACCAACCATGTGGATGTGGAGGAATGGGAAGAGACCCAGGTTGAAACATCAGATGGAACAAGCATTCTTGTGGGTACCATCAGCCCCTTCCAGGCCCAATAGCAGGTTTGAGTGAGTCAAACTTGGGCCAATGCCTTGATTGATTTGGGTAGCCGACAAACAGCTGTCCACTCAGACCCTGTCTACCGGAACCACCAAGATTTAGAAGGGGCAGTAAAAATCACCTGTGTCCCTGGAGATGCTGAAGTTTACCCTAAAACACTGCTCATCTTGGAAGTCGGGAAGGGGGATCCAACTCCGAAAAAAGAAGCAGTCGACCCCAGAGACAGTGGTTATTAGTATGGATTTTCCAAAATGTAAATTTCTTCTTCAGGCCCCTTCCAAGGGAGAATCCATTGAAATATACTCTCCTTGTCATCCCGGAAGGAATTTCCAGAAGAAAACCTGTGGTCAACATAGGGTTGGCAGGAAGGCACTCTAACCAGGGTGGCAACCTGGCCAGAGGAGGCTTTGAAGCCAATGGTGAGGGTAAATGACGAATCCAGGAAATGCACCCCTTCTCCCCAAGGGGGAGGCACCCCCTCTGGGACAAAGGTGAGCGTGCTGTGCTTAAGACCCACTAGATGATAGAGGAGGCGGGATCCCATGTGGCATTCCTCCATAGCAGCCCTGCAGGTCTCACAGAATGGGGCAGTAAGGGTCGATTCAGGTCTTGCTAGGCGAGCGCACGTTACCTCGGCCAGGCAAGGCCTACATTGGCTGCCGGTAAAACTCAGAATAAGGCACAAGTTTTGACTCGCACACACAAATGCGTGATGAACACGGCACCTTGGTATCTGAGAGCCCACCTACAACTTCAGGTGTCACCCGCCTACTCAGCCCACAATACCGTATGAGATTGGTCAAACCCAGATTTAAACTTGTAAAGGCAGGCGGACGTAGTTTTAGTGTGCATGTCCCGATTTGTGGAATCTGCTCCCGTTGGATCTTAGAGCTGTGGATACAATTAAATTTAAATAGGAGTTAAAGACGCCCCTGTTCTATCTACCGCCTGACTGGGTACTATTGCCCATTCTCCTGGAGTTTTATTGTCTGACTCAGAGTTTCACCCCTGGCATCCCTTCTTGCATCGTTTTCAATGTTATTTTGTTTGGTTATCTATCTTGTGTCTTATGTGTGTGCACAGGCCCATTGGGCGTGTGGCGCGATGATATAATAATTTTTAATAAATATGTAAATGTGGGGTTTCACTCCACTCCCGCCCCCACCTCTGGTGATATGAGATTCCCCAATTGGGATAGCACGGATTCTCCTTATTCTCAAAGTCCCCATACTTGTGTTGAATACATGGGTTTGGAGGCGGGGTTAGAGACCTGCAACCACAAGGTGGAGAAATAGAAACAAAACAGCAAGGCCGGGTGAGTAACCGAGACCCTAGGGAGAAACAGAAGAGTCGAGACGCAAGGAGGGTCGAGAGACCCGATACCCTAAGGTGGGGAGAGATACCTGATGCCACAGGGAGGGATAAAAGGAACGAAAACCACAAGCAGGGTGTGAGACTGGAGATCCCAAGACAGAGTGAGAGAAACCAGGCCCCAAGACAGTGTGAATATCGGCCTGACTTGAACAATACAGGGGAGAAAAGTTGGGAAACTCGGTCAAGCTTGTGCCTCTATTCAAAAGGACATACAATGCTGGAGGTCAGACGCCAACCACCAGTCATTTGCTTATTGCATTAGCCCCATTGTATTTTTCTTGAGTTTTCGATGTGGTATTGACAGAACACAGGTAGCATTGGATTCCGGACGTAGGACTTTCTTATTTGTAATAGACGTCCTCACGAGTGCCCATTTTACGTTTTCCTCTTCATAGAATATGGCCAAGCACCTAAGAGATAAGGATAGTCTAGGTTTCTGGTGACTTCACAATAAATAAAAGTTTCAAAATAATGCGACCTGACTCATTGTTCATTGCCCTTCAACAGTGATAGCGCCACATTATAAGTTTTGCGGGGCGGGAAAAGTGCCAGTACAAGTGGTGGAAATTCCGTGACCACCACTTTTCCCGCATCGCAAAACAACAAGTTTGCCGGTGGGGGTTACCTGATTTACCGCCAATGAAGAGCTGGAGGTAAATCCGGTCCGCACTGGGAAAAAATAGCCAGTATTTCCATTCCATGGAGTCCTTTAAGACTCCATGGAATGGGGAATGCCGTTGCCGGCACCTGGAATATCCCAGCATTATCGGGATATAAGGCACCGGTAATGGTATGTCAGATTCCCAGTATCCCACCGGAATTACTGGCGGGATACCAGGAAACATGTACTGACCCCCCATAGAGCCCTCTATGAGGAGCCCATTGGTACAAACTGAACAATAAGTTCAGTATTACAGTAAACACAAGTACACTTTAAATACATTATGTTTAAATCAACTCTGTGTGTGTGTTTTGTGTGTGAGATTTCATCCAGGCTTGGGACATAAGTGAATAACCTCGGACTAATTGGGACACGGGCTATAGATCTACTTCTCATGGAGCGCGTATTTGCACGTCTGGGGAATAATGTTTGAATATACACTTGGAAAGAAGGCAGTGTATATATATCCTGTGGTCTGATATGGGGGTAAGGCACACGATGCACATGTAAGGTTAGAGTTCCAGATCCTTGTATGTCCTGGACTCGTTCCCGGGAACTCGGGGGGTTTAAATTCTGCTAAATCAGTCTAGTAGCAGTTCTGTACACAACGGGCAAAAGTTGTAATGACTAATCCCTTGGGATCTACATCAGACATGATGAATGGGTGGTCTCCTGGGCGCTGGATTTTAGCTGTGATGTTGGCGCTCCACTGAGGTGGATTCTGTGCATTGCCCGTAGATAAAACCTATCGCGCACCAGTACAGGATGGAAGAGGCCTCCTTTTGGAAATGAAATGCTTCTTTTGTGGAAATAAAATGCCTGTCATCTTTGGTGATCACTAAGAAGGTGAGAAATATACCTACCCATACATCAAGTTAGTAGTGTATACATTTTGACACATGGGTGAGAACGTGTTTCCCATTGTGTCGCTGATATAGGTCACTTAAGAAAATATGGACTTTGTTTTGCCCAGAAATACGGAGAAAAAAAGAAGGGAACTTTGACCTTAAGGCATGCCTGGTGTTCTGACATTGAGTGTTTTTATAAATCTATAACTCTGATTAGATCTTCGATGAAATAGGTGTCAGACAGACCATTTGCCTCATTCCGAGGTTGGAGCATGGTGCTATCAGCACCATGGCTACCCCCTTACCGCATACCGGGTCCGGGTTCCCTGAATGGGGACTTACCGGGTGATTCCAATCTTGGAAGACCCGGTATTTCCCCATTAAGGGAAGCCATCCCCATTCCCATTCCCATTCGAGCCCCCAGGGTTCAATGGGAATGGGGAGGGAGCTAATAACGGGCCCGTTAATAACGGGCCCGTTATTAGCTAGGTTGCCTTTGAGTGTGGATGAGACGAAGGCAGTGATGGTGAGGCGGGTCATGGATGAGTGGCAGGAGAAGTGGGTGAGTGGGGTGAAAGGTAGGTGGATGTTTGGTATTCGTGAGAAAGTGTCAGTAAAGGTGGATTCGGGAAGTCTAGAATGGAGGAGGGGGGAGGAGGTGATGCTGAATCGATTGAGAATAGGGCATGTGGGGCTGAATGAATGTCTGTTTAGAGTGGGGAAGCGAGAGTCGAGGGATTGTGCGGTGTGTGGAGTGCCTGAGACTGTGGAACATTTTCTGTTTAGGTGTGAGAGACATGCTGTAGAGAGAGAATTGATGAGGGTTCGATTGACTGCGCAGGGTGTGGCTGAGTTGAGTGGGAAGGCTTTGTTGGGAGGTGACGGGGTGAGTGGCAGGAGGAGGAGTAGTGTGTTGTTGGATTTTGTGAGGCAGACAGGGCGGTGGGAGGAATTGTGAGTTTTACGTGGGTTGAATGCTGAATGGTGGATAGGTGCACATCATCCAATTGGATGGGGAAGCGCCTGCGTGGGTCCGTCCACGCCTACTCTAATTTAAAGAAAGAAAGCTCCCTGGTCCTTCAGCGGGTCCCGCTATGGGCGGCTGGTTTTACCACCCGCCCTTAGCGGGAACCGCTAAAGGACCTCGGAATACGGCGGTAAAGGGTTAACAGCACCAGCATCCTTACCGGCGCTGTTAAACCCTTACCGCTGCAGTCGGAATGAGGCCCAAGGTTGTATGTTTTTATCACACACCTGTACGAACACTGGATCCCAAGGGCTGGGTTTTAAAAAAGCCACTGTTACTGTCCTTATGAAGGCCGTGTATATTCGCAGCACTACAAATGCTAGCCTACTGGCCGAAACTCAGTGTGTCAACCTTCTAGACGTCTACAAGAAATACACCTTGTCAAATAGGTGCAGGTGTTGTGAATAGCTAATATTAATCACCCCCCCCCCAGAAAAGATGGGTGTTTTGTCTAAATAGGTGACTGAATGTTTAATAAACATATTTTATTTTTCTGTGAGTGTTGTTTGTTTCCTGTGTATCGATTTTGTCTTGATGTTTTCTTGATTTTGTCTTGATGTGAACAACATTTTTATGTTTTGTTGTATTGTATGAGGTATAATAACGTAAGTGTTATTGTGAAAAATAGGCATTTTTTTGAGTTTTCTATGCCTGTTTACTTTAGTAAGTTATATTCTGTTTAGTGTGTTTTTGAATAATGTCCGTTGTATGTGTCAATGGGAAATTTGCATTTATATGTTTTAACATTGGGTAAACGTAATACAGTTGCTACACATTTTTTTTTTAGTAGTGGGCTGTGTTTCTCGCATGGCCCAGGTCTGTCCGATACATAGGCCTCGATCATTTCTGTTCTGAATGGTATATCTTCTGCTCAGCAACCCACTCTGCCTGTAGTGTCTTCTAGGGAGTTATGTTATCTGCCAAAACACCAAAGAGTGACAACCTCGATTCTGGCAGGCTGTATCCTTGTAAAGAAAAGTCAAGAATACAGGAAAACAACCGGCCTGTGTGATAATATGAGTAATTGAAATGGGATGCAAAAGGAGAAATCTATACAGTATTTGACTTATTGAGTTAATTCAACAATCTTAACAGTTACCGAAAGAAAACTAAATTTCAATGAATGTGTTTATTTCATACAATGGCCCCACCATGAGCCTCATTATGAGCATGGTGGTAAAGATAAAAGCGGTTTGTAGATATAATGTAATACATGGTTTCTAAAAACAGGTAAATGACTAGATGTCAAGCTACAAGTGCATACGCAGCAAGGCTGACCTTTGTCCAACCACATACAGTGGGTACCCACACCGAGATATTCACCATGGACTTTTCATACGACCTGGTCTAGGAAAGCTCTGCACACCATTTTGGACGCGCCGCATGGATTCTACACAAACAGAGCATCTACCACTGCAGCGGCACCATTAAACACCGAAACATTTCCTCACTACGACTTAACATTACATGAGCTTCACTTGACCTTAACTCTGTCCGTACAGCGCCATTTGTTTACGGACTATGCGCTGCGTTCCTGTTTTGCATATTTCTTTTTTTCTTTTGGGATTTGCTTTGGAGCCTAGTGATAATGTGTTTCTGACCTTTGCATATCCGGATTGCTCTTCTCTAGTCCTTGTTGGTATGTTGCTGGTTTTAGCTGATTTCTGGACCTGCAGTTCAGCCTTCTGCTTATTCTTTATTTAGTCCTGTTTCCTTGAGCCTCCACGTTAACTCCATTAACAACTTTAAATCCTTTCCTTGCTGGAATTCCTTGGGGTCCTCCCAATTACTTTGCTTCTTCTTTCTTTGTTTTCTTAGCACTCCCAGCAGTGCACCCACATTATTGTCCGTGTTTCATCAGATCTCCTAACTGCTATTTTGGACTTATATGTTCATCCTCGGGATGTTGGGTTGTGAACTCTGATTTCCTTGGATATCTTCAATGTGTCTGTGTGCTATTCGGACTTGTATGTCATCTGTTCTCTGGATCCCCTGTGCCCTTCGACACCCCTGGATTGAGTAGCCACTTCCCATATGTACATGATCACTCTTTTACTTTCCTCAGGTAGACCTCCCCAATTGTTCTCCACACCTTCTACTCCATACTGGTCTCATTTGGGTTTCAGCATGGGTTAGGCAGCTGAAATACTCCTTCCCACCTTTTTCTCCAGATCGTAGTTGGCACTTAAATTGACCTTTCTGACTGTGACCCTGGCAGGCATTGTGCTATTCCTGACACTAGAAAAGCCATGTTTAAATGCACTGAGCCTTAAAGAAAGACATCCCCTTAAGCTCCCTTCCTCCCTTTGCCTATTTCCTGCCATGAGCTTCACATGCTTGCTTTCTCCAGCTTCCACACTCCCCACCGACCTTCACCAATGTCTGGAAACCAGACAAGGTATCTACTCAGACAAGACACAGCGCTGCAAGACCAGTACAGTTGCAATGGATGCATTGCAAATGCCCAGGAGAGTACATTACATGATATGATATGATAGCTTATTTATATAGCGCCTATATACAATGTGTTTCAAAGCACTTCAAGGCAAGGGAGGGAACAAGTGAAAATACAATGACATTCCTGTAAGGCCATGAACCACAAGAATATGAAATTAACTATCGTACTCGGCCTGGCGGCATTTCAGATAGTGCAAGAGCTAAGACACAGATAAGGATGGGAGGGCATGGGAGGGAAATGGAAACAGACAGGCGACTGCCGTACTAGGCCTGACGACATTTCTGGTAGAGCCAAAGATTACAAGAGGTGAGGGAGAGGACCAAAACAAGCGACTATCGTACTAGGCCTGATGACATTTCAGATAGTGCTGAGGGGGGTGGAAACAGGTAAGGGAAAGGGGAGGAGACTGACAATTGTTCTTATCATACTAATCAATCATCTATTGTTGTACACAGTCAAACTGATGTCTTGCGTGTAGCTTCTCTTTCTTCTACAGGTCCCTATCAGGTCCTTTTAGAGATACAGGTCCTGTAATGACCCAAAGGTTTCAGTCCTCCACGTTGCTTGTGGACTTTCCTCAGGGGACTTTCCTCAGGGGTAGATAGATTAAACAATGATGGCTTGTTAACTGACGCTATACAAACAGACCGTGGTTTAAAGCAAGGCTGTTTATTGGCATCTGCACTGTTTAATTTTTTTATCTCGGACGTGGGTCAAGCTTTTGAGGGACTGATTACTGATTCACCAAGATTAATGGGTAGACAGGTACAATGGTTACTTTATGCAGATGATATGGTCTTAGTATCACAGACACCGAAGGGCCTCCGTATTATGTTGCAGGCATTAGAGCAATATACACAGAAGAACTGCATCACGCTCAACATTGATAAATCCAAAGTTATACAATTTGGATCCTTCAAACAAAGGAAGGCGTCTCTATCATGGCCTCAACGAAAGTCACATCTATCGTCAGTCTCTTCATACATTTATTTGGGAATTTGTATCTCGAATCAGTGGAGTGATATTAATTATCATCAGCAACTTACCGAGAAACTGCGAACAGCAGTATCTCAAGCCAAAATCATCAAGGCAAAATGTTGCTGATTTTCCATAATGCCTTTAATAACCTACTATAAACAGAAGGTTACCCCTATTCTGATTTATGGTTGTGAGACCAAACAATGTCAGCCATATAATTTCTGGGCCCTAAAAGAAGGACTCTTTTGGAAACAGGTCTTGGGGCTACCAATGTCAGAGCCTATACCAATCATAAGGCATGAGTTGGGCTTGCTTTCACTATATGCAATGGCTAAATGGAAGCTCTGCTCACTTTACCGTAAATTTATATTAAACAAAAGATCAATGGGTTTATTAATGATTATGTCGGATTATTTAAAAAACTCTACTGATCCATTTCCTAAGAGTTGGCGCCAAAGAGCGCAGAAGGTTCTTGAGGGATCAGATATTTCTACAGAATTATTATTAGAAAATCCCAATAAAGCGAAATTGAAATTAAGGAATCGTGATTGGATCGAAACTAGGGCTGCATGTATTGGTTACAAAAACTTTTGTGAAAATCCTTTTGATTTAAAGCATTATAATATCACTGAAAGTTATTTAATGAAATTTCCTAACCCACATCTTTGTGGTGACTTCTTACGCTTTAGACTCAATCTGTGGCCCACTAGAGAAATCTTGAACAAAAGAAAATTGAATGATCCTAATGAAGCGCAATGTACATTTTGTCATACTGCCACAGAAACTCTTAAGCATCTATGTACTGAATGTGCTATGACAAGAATGCATTGAAATTTGCACCTTAAACCCTTGTTCGAAGGTCAATGTATATTAACGAGTGATAAATTGTGGTTTTTGCTTTTTCATACAACAAGGAAAGCTATTAAGTATGCGATACTCAACTTATTATACCATCTGGATTTGAAAGGGGAAAAAAAAGGAAAAGCCCTAGTGACGTACTGTTAAGTGTATAAACATCTTGTAATATATAGTTTTAACTTGTAATGAAAGAAAAATGTTTTTTTTATTCTTGTTTGTAACTAATGGAAATGGATGAAATGAATTTTTTTATATTATGTATTCTGTTTTAAATGCATTTTCTGTAAATGTTGAAAGGTCATGATTAATCATGACCAAACCAACTGATCTTAATAAAAAACAATTTTTTTAAAAAAGATACACATGCAGTCTTGGTACAGTCTTGTGGAGCAGACACTGTGGTAGTGCATCACACAGTAATGAAATCCCTCTTGTAACAGCGGCTTATTCTGCTTCTTTTTAGCATCCCATAGTGTGCATAGAGGGAAAGGAAGGGAATGGGGACCCATAGTTAAGAAAGGAATACCACACCCATCCTCAAATTGAACTCTTAACTAACACACAGGTCCCACCACTGTTGTGTCCTGCGTGTTTCCTTTTTTCCAACGTCATGTTGGTGCATTTGCTTCTAGTTTCTTGTTGATTACAGAAAAGAGGCTTCCACTGCATTGCCTGTGGGGCCTACAGATTCATCAGAGAGTGGGTGTGGCACACACATTGGAATCATGGGACATATCGTGAAAATATTCAAAATGTTTGTAAGTGAAAGGATGAAGGGAGGACATGTATCCCAGCGATAACTGTCTGCCGTGTAGAAATTGAGTTTTGTAAGGGCTGCTCCGCATATGTAAGCTCCAGCTTTAGAACCTGAAGCCCAGCAAATATGCAGCTCACACGGTGTTCCGGGTGCGAATATAAAGAAAGGACCAGCCTCCATTGTGCTTCAGGAACCAGAATAAAAGCGCAAAGTTACAGTATCTGACCTGCAACCTACTCCAGCTACAGTTTCCACTTGAATACTACTAACCTTGCAAAGCCTGTACAGCAACCTATCCCTGCTACAGTACACGGTGGTCCGAAGCACCTTGGAAATAGCGTCATTCCCATTTCTTTGTGTGCTGACCTGAAAAAGGTTCTAAGAAGTTGGCTAATTCTATGTTTAGCTCTGTACGTCTGCTAATTGGGCTAGCAGTCTGGTACCAGAATCTGGATTTATCCCCCTGCAATATGTGGTAAGTCAGACATAGGAGACAGACAATAAGAAATTATTTTAACTTCTCAATTTTATTACAGGAAATAATGCCTCTTCTGTTCCTGCTGCTATGAACATAGTTTCCCTAATCTTAGAAAAATAATAATAAACTAGCGTCGTCGGGATGGAATTTTTATTCCATCCTCTGTCCAAACCTAGGCTAACCTATCGACTGTCCCAACCACTAATGAAAAACAACATAAAGGTAGCATAGAAAGATTGCTCCTACTTTGCTTCGCTAGTGGTGTCTGGTTTCTGATCCTCGCCCAACGTAGTTTAGATTTTCTCTCAGGCTCCCGGCCTGCTGCTGCAGTTCAAAAATGCCTTTTAGTCTTGCTCTTCTTGGTGGACATGGGTCCTGGCCCCCACCCATATGTTCTTATCAGTTCAAACAGTTCAAGTCTCAATTGGGTCAACTGATTATGTAAGTGTGCTCTTTCTTAGGACGCAACAAGCTTTGTGCGTCTGTCTTGGCTTTACTTCTTTTAACTGAGAACGTCTTTTGCACCGGCCAGGGGTCTCTTGTACTTCGGTACGTCTTGGATGATTCTCTTTTTCACTCCTGCTGGGCATTTCATGTCCTTTTGGGTTATTATGTGTTTCAGCCCGGCGTGGGCTTCCTGGCTCTTCAGCCCAGCTTAAGTTATCGACTCTCTCACCCATTTATTGAGTTTAGATTTCCAACCAAGTGTAAGCTACGGGCCTTCTTAGCCTTTCAAGGATTTTCCTTGCTTTCACCACCCACCCCCACAGGTGTTTTGGTGATCAGCCATGCATGGGCTATGTGGCTTCTCTCCCCTTTGGGGATTGTTACAGCTTTCACTCCCTTGTGGGGTATCTTGGTGCTCATACCAGCATGGGCTTGGTGGCTTCTCAGGCCTTCTCGAATTCTCATGGTTTTCAACCCCTTACAGGGTATCTTGATGCTCAGCATGTGCTGTACAGCTTCTAAAGCCATCTAGGATTGTCACTGCTTCCACCCCCTCGTGGGGTGACCCGGTGCCTCACCGCCCTCCTCCCGCTACTCTGTGTCAGCTGTGCACCTAGATCTCGGTGGCAGTGCTCGTCTGGGGAGGGGGCTTCTAAACTCGGCACAGAACCGTGACCCTGACCTTTTCATAGTCTGGTCTCCCGCTTCGGTTCCTCCGTTCTGCAACCGACAGGACTTTGGCGTCAGGCCTGACGGATGCTGGTATGCTGCTTCTCGGGCAGCTTCTTTTCTCCTTCTCTCAGCGGCTTCAAGCTCCTTGGGCTCCCCACCTTCCTAGAGACGACCGCATTCCGCATGCTTCTCTGGCCCTCTGTTTACCACACCACCTGCGTGACTCTATCTCCAGGTTCATCCTAGAAGGTAGATGCCCCCTGCTCTGCGCACTCGTGCAAGCTTCTGTCTCTTGCCCTCGGGATGGATCCCTCTCTCTCTGTATGGGTCTCAGACCTTTTATGTTCCTCCCTGGAATGACTTGGAAGGCTCTATTGGTTCCTCACCTCATGTATGGATGGTAATAAACCCCGGTCAGAAACCACAACTTGCACCTTTAAGGGCCGTGTGCATTAGTGTACTGCTCAACTTCCATATAACCAACAAACACTTGGAATTCTGTGTTAGCAACAGGTGGAGTAACACCCATGCCTAAATGTGACCCCAGCCTAGTTTAGTGAATCTAACTTTATCTGATGGTTGCAGTCGATGGGTGAAGGGGACTTTTAACTTTTAAAGCACACAAATGTCTAGATTATTTTGACCAACTGTTATGTACAACCTCTTTAGCTGAAAAAAATGATATTTTGAAGGTTGGGCCTTTTAACTGTCTGCTGGACAGATTTGTCAAAGCAGGAAAAGTGGGGAGCAAGAGTAAAGGGACAGGTTCCCATCAATTTGATAATTTAGTCCAAGAACGGAAAACAATATTTAAAAAAGAAATGCGTTGGGTTAGAAAAAAAAGATCTATGTGTAAAAAATCATTGATTGAGGGGAGAAAAACTGAAGCGAGGTTTTAAAAACTGGTATAAATCCCACTGCTATGACTGGTCCCACTTAGAAGGTGAAAAAATGCTGAGAATTGTTCTCAGCAAAGATTCTCAAAACTTCTGGGGGGTGATTAAAAACCTGGTCCAGCCCAGGGATGATAGATTAGATAATCTGATCTTGGAAGTAGGTTGGAGTGACCATTTTGAACATGTTTATAGGGACACGGTAGTTATTGAACAAGACCTGTCTATTAATAGCCCATGGAGCCTGAATATTGGGGTAGCAAAGATTGAGGAAATTATTAGAAAGTCCTCTAATTCAAGGGCGGCTGGACCAAATGGCCTTTCTGACACTACCCTAAAGCTTAATCCTGGGTTACAGGCTGTGATTTTTTTTCTTTTTATTTCAATCGGTTCTGGCAAATAGAGAGATTCCAAGCACATGGAAGCGATCAATGATTGTAGTTATATTTAAGAAAGGTGATTGGAGCAATCCATCTAATTATCCGCCCATATCGCTGTTGAACTCAGGGTATGGTTTGCAGGGATTGGAGGATTGGGCCCTTGCAGCTGGTCGTTTAATGAAATTTCAAAAAGGTTTTAGAAAGGGCATCTCTATCTGATTAAATGGCTTTGTGATCTACTGTATACAAGAACATGTTTGGATGGAGTCCACCAGGCAGGGGTTTGCTATGGCAATCGACTTCTCAATGGTGTTTAATTCAGTTAACAGTTCACGGCTTTGGGGGAAACTGCATGCCTGGGTTATTCCGCACCACCTCTTGTCAATATTGCTGCATCTGCACAGGGGGACTGTTCTACAGACCAGGTTGAACAGACAGGGCGCCCCATAAAAATATTGTGTACGTATGGGATTGAGGCAGGGATGTGTATTGGCCCCCTGTCTCTTATACATGTAATTGGCGGATTTGGGGGAATGGTTGGGTGCAGTGAGCTTTGTGCCACCTAAACCCAGAGACTTAACGGTATCCCATTTGACTTATGGAGATGATGTCATCTTGCTGGACACTACACAAATTGGGCTACAGAAATTGGCCAGTGCACTAGAAAAATATGCCGAGCTAAATGAATTAGATATCAATTGCACTGTTAACAATGTCCTAAGGTACAATACGGTACAATACTGAAACGCGATAAAGGAAAGGGGCAGAGATTGCCTGCTCGAAAACCCAGCAGCCAAACTCTGAACAAAGGAATTACACAAGGCACGAGGGAAGACAAAAACTGTAACAGAAATATCCAGAGGAAAAGGAAGTAAAAGTGAGCAAGGATCAGGACAGAGAATCAGAAGAAAGAAGAAAAGCAAGAAAACTAGAATCTAAGTGCAGTGGTGGGTAAGGAGACTGCAAATTGCACACTCGTAACAAGGAACAGTAACTCTGGACTGGGAAACAAGGGTAGGACTGCAGAGAGAAAACAAGGAAACTGTAGCTCTGAAGTGGGATCACATGGTCAGGACGAAGACTGATAACAAGGAAACTGTAGCTCTGAAGTGGGACCACACGGGCAGGACGAAGACAGGAAACTGTAGCTCTGAAGTGGGATCACATAGTCAGGAGGAAGACTGATAACAAGGGAACTGTAGTTCTGAAGTGGGATAACAATGGCAGGATTGAAGACAGATAGCGCGGGCAATGGGCACAGAACAGGTAACTGCAGGTAGGGAACAAGATAATTTTTTTTTTTTTTTTTTTTTAAAGTTTATTGATTTTTCAACACAAACAACAATACAAACCAAACCGTAGTGCAATTAACAATATTACAATAAAGCATTTAATCATTAGTGCGCACTACCTCCCTGATCCCTCCCCCTTCGCGAGCCAGTTTCCATGTCACATTCCGTATCTGCCGCACATGAGCGGGCCTCGTTGTCATCCGACCCTCCCGAAGCCATCCCTGTCCCAAATATGCAAGATATCAAAGTCCTCCATGCCATCAAAGAGGCCAGTTCCTCCTCCCAAGACATACAACTCGCCTCCTGCCACACTGCTGTCTCGGCCTCCGCCCATTTCTGTAGGTCATTCCACCACACCTCAACCCGTGGCTTGCTACATTTTTTCCAGCCCATGGCTATTCTCCGTTTGGCCAGCACATACGCCAAGTCTTTCAGTTTACACTCATGTTTCTGCTTCCTAGGTCTGGAAAACCCACCCAGCAGGCATGCCCAGGCGGTGTCTATGGCAAGCGTGACCCCTTTCTCTCCTAGCTTGCGTGCCACCTCCCTCCAGAACCCCTCGATCACTGGGCATGCCCAGAACATATGCGTCATGTCCGCATTTTCTTCGTCGCATTTAGGGCACGCCTGTCTGCCCGCATTCCGGAATTTGGATATCCGCAGTGGGGTCATATACGCTCTGTGCGTGACATATAGCTGTACCTGCTGCAGTCTGGCATTTCGAGATACTTTCCTGTGATATCTTAGAGCCCGTTCCCACATCCCATCTCCCATCTGGGTCCCCACCTCGCACTCCCATTCCGATCGTAGGCCTGTCAATTCCTTCCCAACCTTCAACATCACCATCTCATACAGCCTAGAGATCTCATGTCCCCCTTCCGTCGTGTCGTATATCCCTTCCAGCGTAACCTCCGATTCGTCTGCCAAGGTAAATTCAGGCCATAGTTCCCGAATTTTCCTCCCCAATCTGTGGTATGTTACATATTGGCCTCCATGTAATCCAACCTCCCCGCTAAGTTCCTCAAACGCTCTGATGGCACCCTCCTGCCACACATCACCCAATGTCACCAACCCCACCGATTCCCAATAGGTCCTAATAATCCCCCTCAGCTGTCCGTCTACCCCCGCCAGGGCAACCAGTGGAATCTGCGGAGAACACGGGAGTGGGTCTCCCATCAGTTTGCATGCTCGTCTCCACACCTTCCATCCCAGCCTCACCATCGCCGGGTACTTTCTCGTAACAGTCTCGGGCAACCAAATGACTTCCTTCAGGAAAAATGGGGCACAATCATGCCCGAATAATCTAAGTTCTGGGGTCTCTTCGTCGGAAAGCCATTTGGATACAAACTGTAGTTGGCTCGCTATGTAATAAGCCTCAAAGTTTGGGAGTCTAACTCCCCCTTTTTCATGAGAGTTCTGCAACTTCCAGAGTGCCACTCTGTTTCGAGTGCCATGCCACAGGAACTCTCTGCAAACCCCATTTATTTTAGCAAAAAAACCCTTAGGGATCATGTATGGGATGTTACTAAAGTAGTGTAGCAGCCTAGGCAGAACCACCATTTTAATCATTGCTCCACGCCCCATCATCGCCAGGGGCAACTTCTGCCAGAAACTCATGCATGCGCGTATCTTCTCAACAGCCATCTCAGTGTTACACTTATGTTCTTTCTCTACCGTGTGGTAGACATCTATTCCCAGGTAACGAAACGTGTTAACTGCCCAGGGCACCTGTAGCACCGGCAGCCTCTCTATGGGGACACCCCTGTAGCAGCCCAATGGGAAAATGTTCGACTTCTGGGGGTTGACCGCTATGCCTGACAACCTCGCATATCTCCCCATCACGTCCAGGATATACTGTAAATTCTCCTCCGGATGACTCAGGTACAATAACAAGTCGTCCGCATACAGGGATATCAGATGCTTTTCCCTCCCAATCTCAATACCCACGATGTCGTACTGCTGCCGCAGGTACAGTGCCAGGGGTTCCAGGGCCAGGATATACAGCATCGGGGACCAAGGACACCCCTGTCTAGTGCCTCTGCTGAGTTGCCATCTCTCGGATATGATTGCCCCCGTCCGGACCCTGGCCAGTGGAGCGCTATACAGCAGCTCCGCCCATCTAACGTATCCTGGACCCAGTCCGTATTCTCTCAAGGCCGTCAGCAGCCACCCCCAATTAACCGAATCGAAGGCCTTTACAGCATCCAACGACACTATCGCCATTTCCCCGTCGCTAATGGATCCCATCTCTATCACCCGGTGGAGGCGTCTGTGGTTTTGGGTAATATTCCTCCCCGGGACATACCCTGTTTGGTCCGGGTGTACCAGTTTGCCTATCACCCTCCGCAGTCTGTTTGCCAGGACAGCCGTTAGTATCTTGCTGTCCTGATTCAGCATAGATACTGGCCTGTACGACCCACAACTATGCCCGGGTTTATTGGGCTTAGGGAGCGGTACAATGACCGCCTCTCTGAGCGATTCCGGCAACCTCCCCGTCTCGAACGCCTCATTGAGCATATCAAGCATCGGGGGGAGCACTTCCGCTCCAAAGGTTTTGTAAAATTCGCTGGGCAGGCCGTCCGTCCCTGGGGTCTTGCTAGTGGGTAGTTGCCGGACAACCGCCTCCAACTCTTCCAATGTTATCGGGGCATCTAATTCCTCTCTTTCTTCCGTGCTTATCCTGGGCAGCCCAATATCTTGCAGGGTCTCCAGCATATCCTCCCGGTCACCGCCACCCGGATCCCCGTACAATTCCCTATAGTAATTCACAAATTGTTCGTTTATGCCCTCTTGGGTATCTATCTGCTTCCCATCCTCTCTAGTAATCGTCCTAATCGGGGGTCTCGGGGTTTCTTTCTTATATAGCCATGCCAGGAGACGGCCCGTTTTGTCTCCTCCCGCGTGTTGTCTCTCAATATATTTTTTATAGTTTAGGTTACAGAGCCTCCCCCAATGTTCCGTACACTGCTGTTGCAGTTTAAGCACCAGCTCGTTGTCTATGGGCTCGCTCTTCAACGCCCGTTCCAACTCGCTTTCTGCCCTCTGTAAATCAACCAGGACCCCATTCTGCAAGCCTTTCGATTTGGCAATCGCCACCCCTCGCATCACAACCTTAAAAGCCTCCCACAGAGTTCCCGCCGAATCAACGCTGCCAGTATTGGTATCGAAATAACTAGCTATTTCCTCCCGCATATCTTCCCTGAAAACCTGGTCTTTAAGCGCCTCTGCGCGCAGACGCCACGTCGGGATCCGCGCTCTGGGGCGGCCATATTGCCAACCCACCACCAATGGCGAGTGGTCCGATAGGACCCTCGCTTTATATTCCGCCCTGGACACCTCTATCAAGACATCCGATGTGGCAAAGATATAATCAAGCCTGGTGTGCAACTGCTGCGGGGCCGAGTAGTGTGAGTACTGTCTCACATTGGGGTGCTTAGTCCTCCACACATCCTCGAGCTCGAAGTCTCGCAGCAGCGTCCGCAGCGCCCGGGCTGCCGGGGCGGGCCTAGTCACTTTATCGTCGGATCTATCCATCCCCGGATCCAACACACAGTTAAAATCCCCTCCCCAGAACACCGCACTCCCAACACACCAGCTCAGGCTGGCACTCATAGTCCGATAGTACTCTGCCGTGCCCTGGTTCGGGGCATACGTGTTCACTACACACATCTCTTTATTCTCGATTGCCCCTCTTACCATAGCCAGGCGCCCCTCAGTATCCAAAATTTCCTGCCTCAGTTGAAACGGGACATGTGGTGCCACCCAGATCAGTACACCTCTGGCATAAGCCGAGTACGTGGATCCCACCACCGTTCCACCCCACTTTTTCTTCACCAGCTCCAGTTTATCTCGGGTCAAATGCGTTTCTTGCAACAATGCGATGTCTATCTTTTGCCTTCTCAAGTATAGCATGACTTTATTCCGTTTTAGATAGCTATTGAGACCCCTGACGTTCCATGTTAGCAATTTTAGCTCCCCCATAATTCACTGGTATCCTGCCCACTCCCCCCCAACCCACCCCGCTCATCCGTGCCGTCCAGATATCTCATCCAAAATGTACTCCCAGGGCTCGCGGTCAAACTTAAACTCCCCAACGCTATGTACACCCCAACTTTCCCCACACCCCCCATTCCCCCCACCCGTCCCCCCAACACCCTCCCCAACTGTTGCCCAGCTCCACCTCGGGAACTCAGGCCCCCCCACATCTAGTTCTGGCTGTTACACACAGAGCCCAGTAGGGTAAAGTCGCCCTAACGGCCACTTAACTAAAAAACACTAAATGGGGGTGAATGGACTAGCCCCGAAAGGCTCCTTCGTATAACCACAGGTACGGTGCAAACAGTGCATTGATCATTCAGTTCCAGGCCCGACCTCCCCCGGCCATAACAGTAACTATATTCAAGTCCCATAGTCTCTGGCTGCACTCTTTATCGTCGTAGCGCACTTAACTCTTATTGCCACCTTCATCAGCCTGGACCTCCGGCTCCTGGGGGCTGCCTTGCATGTCCAACCAACCCATGGCTTCCTCAGGCGACTCGAAAAACAAGGATCTGTTGTTGTGGATCACCTTCAATTTGGCCGGGTAGAGGAGCATATACTTCTTCCCCGCCTCTCTAAGTCTCCTTTTGACCGCTGCAAAGTTCATCCGACTCCTCTGCACCATCATGGTGTAGTCTGGGTAGGCCGTTATGGTGGCCTCCCCCCTCTTGATGGTTCCTCCTTTGCGAAAATGCTCCAAAATCCTCTCTCTGTCTCGGTAGTTAAGGATTTTGGCTATCATTGGCCTGGGCGGACCGCCCGGCGGAGGCCTCCTGGCCAATGCTCTATGCGCTCGCTCCACCGCAAAACCCTGCGACAGCGCACCCCCAGTGATCTCTTGGAGCAACATATTCTCAATGAAGTCCGTGGGGTTGTGACCCTCCAATCCTTCCGGGATGCCCACTACACGGATATTATTCCTCCGGGCACGCCCTTCTGCTTCTTCGGCCCTGTTCTCCAGGTTGCGCACTTTCTGTTCCAAGACATGCAGGTCGGCCTTGTGTGAGGCGCAATCTGCCGTGTTGGCGCTCCCCTCCTTTTCCAGGCTCTCCGTGCGCTCCGACAGAGTCCTCACATCTTGTCGAAGTAGGTTCACCTCCTCCCGAACTTCTCCCACTTTGAGGTCAAGCACTGTTTTCAGGTCCGCCACCACCATTTCGAGCTTGGCTTCCCAAGCGGTTTTCAAATCCGCTTTCAATTCTGCGAGCGCAACTAACACGTCCTGATTTGGGCTAGCGGCGGCCATGCCGCCTGCAGATGGCTTCTCCTTGCTCCGAGCACTTTCTGGGCCTGGTGGTGTCTTGGTAAACTCATCCAATGTGGGTTGTTTCACTTTCTGTCTGACGGATTTATTCGCCATTCCACCACCACTGTATGTCGCGGGCCCGTACACTCCCGCCTCACCCCCACCCCGGGAGAGAGGAGCCCACCTTCCGCTCGCAATGGAGCGAGTCGCTTCTCCCGCACCAAGTGTACCTCCGCAGCCACTCCTTCCGCCACTCGACTGGGTCCCTACCAGCGAGCTCCTACACAGTGTGGGCCCTCCGTCCCAAGGCTGCCGCGTGACCAGCACGCGATACTCCGGCACCTAAGGTGGGTGGTCCGTTTCACTGGTCAGCTCGGGTGGGTCCTAGTGCCGACCGCTGACCGTCACTGTCCAAAGCCCGTGATAAGTAATCGGTGCCCACCGAGACTCGCCGGTTCTCTCCCAGAGGCCATTCTCACACTTCACAGCTTACTTTGCCACCGATCACTACGAGAATGCCTCTTCTTCGCCCCGCATGTATCTCCTCCGTTGTCCGGCATGGCCGCCATTTTCCCTCCGTCCGGGCCGTGACTCCCGGATCTTCGATCGCAATTTTCTGTTGTTGCCGGGCTTACGAAGGATTCAGCTCCTCAATATTTATGCAGCATACATTCATGGATGGGTTCCTTCGTTCCTGACTCGCGAAAGTTAGTCTCAATGCACTTTTACACAGGATAAATGCAGGATCTTCAGGAGCTCTTCCAAGAGCGCGTCCTCTCACATGGCTTCCAAGCCACGCCCCCCGGTAGGGAACAAGATAATTAGTGTTTGAGATCAAGGGGCTGAAGACAGGGAACATAGGACTGCAAGTAGGTGAGCAGGGCCGCAGTATAGGAAGCACGGAGGTGCAGGGAAAAAGGCAGGGGTGTGAAGGCAGAGTAGCGGGGCTGTAAGGCAGGGAGCACAGGGCTCTGGAACAGGAGCTGGATCAGGAAACAACAGGACACAGCAGAAATCCAATGATCAAGGAAACAAAGGGCTGGAAGCGGGCTCAATGCAAGAGACCCATGCTCCTGCATGCAGCTGCTTAAGTACTGCCCTGCCCAGTTTTGGTGAAGGCTAATTAGTGGCACCCGGAGCAGCACACCTGAAGGTAATTGGCCTCCTCCCTCTCTGGTCCTGGGAAAGTGAAAGCAGCACTGATGTCTAAGGCATCTGGGGATTGTAGTCCTAAGAATGCTGCATAGGAATAGCCAGGGAATGGGAACTGCCACAAGGTGCATTATGGGACATGTAGTTTGTGAAATTAAATAAGAAAGTTCCAAAGTCTTGGAAACGGAAAGTAAAGACAGAAATATGAATAGGTATTGTCCCGGGAGAATTATGGAAATTAATGAGTCCCAAATCGTCCACAATGGGTGCCAATTGGTGCGCCAGTGCCACAGTCGTGACAGTAACAGGGAGAGCAGAATAACTGGGAGGCCAAGTTGGGCTCATTATGCAAGTACACAGACTCATCTCAGTACATTGACAAAGTCATACAACGAAATCTGATGAACTTTAAGAGTGATAACATAACAAGACGGAACATAAATAATCCTGAGAGAGAGATCAATGGAACGTGGGTCACACTATGCTACGAAGAGGGGGAAACATGCAGGTTTCTCAAGGAACATTGAGGGGAACGCAAGAGAGAAAGAATGATATAAAGTTAAGGGCAAAGAAGCCTCGGGAATAAATCATATACACAACAGACTAAGCCAAGAAAGGTTGAAGCCTAATTGTACACAACACATAGGAAAATACACTTTCCACAGTTACCCAGAATATATTAGCACAAGTCAAAGGATTCAACTAAGACCAAAGAAAGTAATCATTAAAGAGGAAAGGAACGCCAAAAGTCTGCAAAGAGAACCACAGGAACCAGTACAGAAAGTAACAAGATAATATTTGAATATTGAATATTAACAAGAAACAAGATAGATTAAAGAAGAAAAGTGGCAGAAGCATCTATTAGGAGAAGGGAGTCATTCTCCTGACCTTTGATTGCTAGAATAGTGGTGGGGCCACCTAGCCTTTAATTTCAGACAGTTGACATATTCCTTTGAACTTTTATTGACGACTGACAAGCACAGTAGTTAGTCAAATAGGTAGGGAATAGGGAACGGTAGGCCGTATTCTTATTCTTTAATAAACACATGTTGGAAATGTTGGAGATGTCCTCAGAGTGTCCACATCCTTTTTCGTACTCCCCACCGTGGGCATTTTTTCGTTTTTCCTCTAATTACCCCTGAGATAGTTAAGTGATTGTGGATAAAAATGTTGTGAAATATTTTGTGGTGGTCTCCAACCACACTTGGAGGCACCAGCTGTAAGTAGGCAGAGCACATTAGGAGCAGCTTGTAGCCTACATACATGTATATATGTGGACACTGTGAAGGCATCATGGAGCAAGACACAGACAACAGATTCAAAATTCAAACAAAACACCTATATTTACTTAAATGTCAGAATGGTCTAAGGCTGAACATGCCCTATGCTAAGGTGGGATTTCCCTACCTAAAGAAATTAAGAATAGTCTTGGCCAGTAAGTTCAACTTAAAAGTCTGTCTGTGTCCAAAACCTATACTTGCCATAACAACTAAAGCTAAACAATGTGTAGGGATATCAGCAACAAAAGAAATAGTATTCAAAATAAAGTTCTGAGTGTCTACCAGCTGTTGGCTTACTTTCCAGCTCTCCTTCGTCAAGTTGAAAGCAGTTCCAAAAGAAACCTCTGTGTACCGTTCCCCAAGTTCAAAGCAGTTTCCAAAAATGTCTTGGGGTTCCCCTCCCCAAGTAGACAATAGAGTTCCAAAAAAAGGCCTCAGGGTCCCCTTCCCTAAGGCAACAACACAGATCACAAAGTCTCGGGTTTTCCTTCCCCAAGACGCCAGCTCTTCCAGCTTGCAATAAGTTCAAGTCTATTAATTTTCAAAACCAGTTCCAGGTCGACTTTATAATCCTTCAATTTTTTATACAGATTGCTATCTTTCGCATTCACTTAAGCAATGTAATTCACAAGTGGAGATTCTTCATCTTTTCTTTCCTTGGCTTTTCCAGACAGTGTATCCTCGGTCTAGGCGCAGTTGCCGGACCACACAGTCCACCCATTACAGGTCACGCAACCGATAACCCTAGTGTTTCTTGCCCACAGTGTTTTCTCTTTCACTGGACATGTGCTTTGGTTTAAATTCACTTTGGATTCTCACGAGTCTTTTGGCTTTACCACAGTGTGTTCTTCCACACAACTCACTCTGTGTTCTTCCTGTCTTACACCACCTTGCTTTCACAATCTTCATAAGTGCTCATCATTTGCTTTTCACTTTATTCATAAAGCGTCATAATTTGTCTTTAAGTGTCCATTACAGTTGTTTCACACATGCTTTCATTTCATTTGTAGGCTTATCAAAGCTTTCCTTTAGTTCGGTATTTAATAATGCTTGCTTTATATTCAAGTTCCTTTACTTCTAGTTCAATGTTTGCTCGATGTTCAAAAACCCCTCACTTTGGGTTCACCATCACTTGAACACATATTTCAGTTAATTGGCATTATCATATGCCCAGTTGTAGCCCCAGGAGTGCACCAGTACGAGTGTTCCCTTCAATTCACTCACCGGTCCTCATTTGCTCCTTCGGCTGTCCTTTCTCTTCTTTCTCCTGGCATTCTTTCGGCTCTGTGCAGACTTCGAGCAGCGCTTGCCTTCTGTGAACCTTGCTGTGGGTTGCCAGTAGTCCCACTCTTCACTCATGTACGCGACCAGTGGCCTGTGCCACTTGGGAGTCTTCCGTGCCTCACAGCTCCGGCTGTGGGCACCAGGCAGAGGAGACACTAGCAGCTTCAACCCTCTCATGGCCCGCACGGGCCCCGGCATCACAGTCTCTCCTCTGCAGTAGCCAGTGTCCTGGACTCCTGGCAGGACTCTCCTCGGCAGCCCCATCTGGAGCAGGAATTCTACCCCACTCAGGCCCGTCTTTCCCAGCCTGGCTTCTCTCCTTGCTGGCTGCTCCAACGTTTATGCACCTGTGACCTGTTAACAGGTTGCAGGTGCAAGCCCTTGAGCTCGATTGCCTGACCACAATTACTTTTGTTCTCTGGACCTGCCTGACCCTCGCAATAGTTTCCAGGACTCTTCCTTGTCTCTGTACCAGAGTGGTGTGACTTAGGGGAACTATCCGTGAACTGCTGCCCTTGGAACGGCGAGCCGTTGTCCGAACATATCTCGATGGGGAACCCATGGGTGGTAAACATCTTCTCCAGGGCCAGAATGGTGTGATCGCTGGCCGTGGATTCCACCAGCTCTACCTTGGGGTAGCGCAACCACTGGTCTACCACTGCAATAAAGTACATTCCTCGGCCAGTGGACCCGAAGCCAGCATGCACCGTCCCCCAGGGAAGTTTGCTTCTTTCCATGGCCTGGATGGGTGGCCCTCTTTCCGCTGGACTAGCTGCCTGACACGGTATACACGCCCACACAAATTCGTCCACCCTGCTCTCCAGGTCCGGGAACCACACCTTTAACCTTAGGCGTGCCTTCATCTTTGCCATCCCCTGGTGACCTTTGTGGGCAAGCTGCAGCACTTTACCCACCAGTGCTCGTGGGATGACGATTTGGCTCCCCCTCAGCCGGAGACCGTCGCTGGCGACTGACACCTCGTTGCGTACCCTCCATAGTGCCACGAGATCCTTCCGTGCCCCATAATCTCTTCGGGAATTATTCATCAGCACTTCACGCCCCTCTCCGCTGTCAATGGCATCCTTGATGCACCACCTCCACGCAGTCAGCTACCTCAGCAGAGTCTTGTGGGCGCCCCACCCCTGGGTAACGGGACAGATAGACCACTGGATTGTGCGTGCCCGGGCGATACAGTAGCTTTACTCCATATTCCATGAGCGACAACATCCATCTCTCGATGCGCAGTGGGGGCTTGGACGAGGACCCGGGCATGATTGGAATCAGGGGCTTGTGGTCCGTTATGACGACTACGGGCTTCCCCAGGATATAGATCCGGAAGTGCTTGCAGCCCCTTAGGATTGCCAGAGCCTCGCGCTCAATTTGCGAATATCGCTTCTCAGTTTCCGTCAGCGCCTTGCTGGCATAGGCAATGGGGCACATGGTCCCATGCGGATCGGCCTGCATGAGGACCGCACCCAGACACACTGGGCTGGCGTCCACCACAATTTCCGACTCCCTGTCCGGATTAAAATACGCCATGGTCTCCTGACCCAACAGGGCGTTCTTGATGTCAGCGAATGTTCTCTGTTCCTTCTCCGCCGAGGCCCACGCCACATCATTCCTGGTCAGAGCCCGCAGTGGTTCCGGCAGTGAGGCCAGGTCACAAATAAATCATTCACAATAATTGACAATGCCGAGGAAGCTCCTTATCTCTGCAGGAGATTCTGGCGGGGCCGCCTCTCTGATGTCCCGTACCTTCTCTGGATCAGGCGAGATACCCCGGCATGGAACACAAACCCAAAAAATTCAATCAGGTCCTTCAGAAATTCACACTTCTTCCAGTGTAGGGTCAGCCCCAAACTTTTGAGTCTTTCCAGTGCCCGCTCCAAACGCTTCAGATGCTCTGCTTCTGATTGTGCGAACACCAGAATGTCGTCCGACATATTGATCACTCCTTTTAGCCCTGCCAGCGCCCCCCAGATGGCGTTGTGGAAGACTTCGGCTGCCGACGAGACCCCGAAGCTGAGCTTCTTAAACTGGTATAGTCCCTCGTGAGTCGTGAAGGTGGTAATATATCTCGACTCCGGGTGAAGCTCCAGTTGATGGTAGCCAGACCTAAGATCTAGTTTGGAGAAGACTCTTGCTCCCTGTAGCTCGCCGACAATGTCATCCAGAGTGGGCGTGATGTGTCGCTCCCTTTTGATCGCCAGGTTCAGTAACCTCATGTCCACGCAGATCTGAAAAGCCCCTGGCTGTTTGGGCTTTGGGGCGACAATGATTGGGGAGACCCACGGGGTGGTCCTTCGACCCTCTCAATAATGTCTAAGTCAATGAGTGACTGAAGCTCCTGTTCCACCTGTGCCCGCAGGTGGAATGGTATTCGGCGGTGTTTGAGGGCTGTTGGTCTCACTGACCTGTCGATGTGGATCCTGATGGGGTCACCCTTCAGTTTTCCAACCCCTTGGAAGATGGTGTCAAAACGCTGCACGAGGCGGTCTATATCCGTGTGGTAAACAGCCAGCGTGAAATGTACTATATTGAGGGCTTCAGAGGCAGCACAGATTAGGAGGGAGTGCAGGCTTACACTCGTCATGAAGAATCTCACCTTGATTTTGCTCTGTCCATGGGATACGGGGGACACAAACACTCCCAGGATCGGTAGTGGAGAGTCTCCCCCAAATGCATATATCAGGGCCTTTGACTCAGACAGCTCGGGAGGGCCTGGAAGAGCTTCATAGTGTTCCGTCGCCAACACACAGACAGAAGCGCCAGTCCCTATAAGAACAGGAGTGGGGACCTCACCAATGTTCACTGTGCATGCCGGTTGTCGGCTTCCTCTGGGACCAGTAGCAATGCTCGAGATGAAGAAGATCTCCTCTTCCTCTTCCTCCTCCTCTGCAATCTCTAGATCCTGCATACCCTGCTCAACTGATGACACACCCCTCACTCTCTGGGTGTTGCTCCCTCCGATTCTCGCTGGCCCCCTCGACGCCGTCACCGGAGTGGAGGTCCTGCACACCCTTGAGTAATGTCCTGGTGTGCCACACCGGCCACAGACTCGCGTCTTCGCTGGACATTCTCCCACATGCGGCAGGTCATAACCGCAATATGAGCACGACTGCGGAGTGCCAGTCGCCGGGGAAACATCCACCCTCCTTGGTGACCACCTCGCCCTCCCTGGGGCAGAGCGTCCAATTGCAAAAGCCTCTTTGCCCTTACCAGGGTGCATGGCTGCATCCATCTTCGCCCCTCTGGACTGTGCCAGTTCATAAGCTCTCCCTGTGTCGAGTATTTGCTGTAGCGTCAGGCCCGGTTCCCTCAACACCTGCCTCCTTAGCTTCCCCGAGCTGCACCCCTGCAGCAGCTGGTTCTGTACCATCTCCTCCTCATTCACCCATCTACAGGTGCTGGCTAGGTGCCTCAGCCGTGCACAGAATTGGTCCAGCGACTCCCCTTCCTGCTGCCTCTCCGCACACATAACAAACCTGTCGAAATCGACATTCGCCATAGGAAGAAAATGGTCCTGGAGGGCCTGTTTCACTGCATCATACGTGACCACCGGGATGTTAAGAGAGTCATAAATCCTATGGACCTCTGTGCCCGTGGAGTACACCATGGTGGCGATCTTTGTATCATCATCCTGTTCCCCAGAAGCCCTGAAAAACATCTCCAGTTTCTTGACCCTCAGAAGCCACTTCGGCCCCAGCTTGGAGGGTGAGCCAGTAGTGTCAAATTCGGGCCTGGGGGCCAATGTGCTGTGTATTCTGCGTGGGACAGGCGCAGGGGCACCCTCTTCTTCTCCTCCCTCACCCATGATAACGAGGTGCAGTACTCACAGTCTGACACACTTTGATGGTAGCCCAGTCTTAGGATGAGAGCACAGGTGTCCAGCACTGAAGGACGATGATAGAATGCCCTGTGGAACAGGATGCAGAAAGATCCAGGCGTCTCCCTTCACTTCCAGGGAAAATACCTTGTTCGTTTTTTTTTAGTTTTTTTTTTTTTAATCCACAGCCCTTCAGCTCGCTAGGGCTGTGGACTGTTCCAAAAATTGACTTTGAAGTCAAGGGATCGCAGCCGGCGCACGAGCACCCTCCTGGGCCGCAACCTCTGCGATCCACGTTGGATCAAAGATGGCCGCCGGCCATATGCGTGGGTCCGTGCCGACACGGAGAAGAGCCGAACTCCCCAACACGCTCGGAGCACTGGCTCTGGTCTTCGATGCTGTCCCTCGTCGCCAGTGTTGTATGGGCAAGGGCTGCCTCGAGCCCTCGCCGGCAGTCACACTCACCCATACACGTGTACCAGAAGGACCCACACAGGACGCGTGTTGCCTGCCGTGTCGGACCGTCTTTATTCAATGCGCGCATGCACGAGCCTCGTTATGGGCCGCGCATGCGCAATACAGCGAAGTCACTACGCAACAATGACCACAAGCTCACATTTAAGAGGACATCTAAAAAGTACTCCTACAGGACCCCTGATTCCAGCAGCAAATGTGCAGTTCCTTCATAGAAAGAAAGTGCAAGCAAACTGATACGTGATTAAAGTTCAAAAAGGTTTCTTACTTGATTGTACAATAATACAATCTACATCCTGTAAGTACATGAGTAAAACATGGCTAATGCATGATTGCATGTTTTTACACGTCTAAAACATTGTAGTAGTACATGACTGGTATCTTTAGTTATTATTAATGCAATAGTGGTTTTGTTGTTAAATAAAAATCTAAGAGTATGTGCATACTAAATAACAAAATGAATTGGCAAGTTAAGTTGCTATTGTTAGCATAGTGGTGTAATCCCTGATTGGCAGCAGATAATACATGCTCTAATTAAAAACACTTTTAATTATGATGAAGACTGCGGAATGGATAATAAATGCTCCCAGTAGAAACCAATTAGTGATGCGTCAAGATCATTTCCAAATTGTTTTCACAATATGAACATTTTATCTAAAATACATAGAATGCATTTCATTGTTTTATTTTGCAGAGAAAATATTACATTACAATTGCGGGTTATAACATGAAAGCATATGTTGCAATTTGCAGACACCCAAGGGTGTGAAAGATTCTTTAAAAAGGGCCAATGAATATTAGACCTGTCTTTCCATTTACGGATATTCGCACTTAATGGAACGAGCAAACAAATAGATGGTGCAGAATGATATGTACTAGAGACTTAGCCCCAGGTCTAAATATACAAGAAACCCTAATAGAAAAGTATGGAAACCTTCTGTCATGTTCAAACCAAAGGCACTTTACAATTAAATATATATATATATATATATAAAATATACACAGAGAAAAGATAAATTCAGGCGGCACTCTGGGTTCCGTGAAATTCATAATACAGGACTCAGGACGGGGAAGTTCTCCCTCTGACGACGCGTTTCGCCCAACACAGGGTTCGTCCAAGGCAGCCCAATAACAGTGAGACACTGAGATATATCAGTGTGACCCATGTGATCCCTTCTCAATGTCTACAACCATAAAACCCTCACATACAAATCAGAAGAATAGGTCAGCCATGTTTTAATAGTTACAATGAATACTGATAGAATAATGTGTACGTGCTACAAAATAGCAGCAACATATCAATCTGATCCCGAATATTTTATAATGCATTCATGTATTTAGTAAGGCAGTTCAACAAATTGGCATACACATTTGGATTAAAATATGACAAATGTAAGAAATAATAAATGCCTAAGAATACAACAAATATCCACTTACGACAGCATTTCGAGTTATCAACATGCGTCAAAGTGTGGTGCAAATGCATATAAAACATAAAACAGAAGCAACATCAAAGAACATAAGTATTAGGGGTCATGAGCCTACATAAAAAACACAATTCAAAGATATTAGCATTGTAAACATCAATGAAGCGTGCAAGCATGATATGCAGATTGTAGTGGCCTTATCTGTGACATCATCTTACACATTTAAAAGGACCTGAAAAAGAATTACTGCTATATATATATATATATATATATATATATATATATATATATATATATATGAAAAAGTTATTCAATGATCAGTTAAGGTAAGCAACTTATTGCAACAAAACCCCTGAAATTCAACCCATTGCTGAACTCTGGACCGGCTTAACTCTGCATGTTCCCATTGATATCCCCTATAATACTCTATGCCCCATAATGCCATTTTCTATGGCATTGTGAATCACTTCTCTTCTAATAAATGGGCTTTGTATCGGGAATGCGCCTAGTTAAGCCTGTCCTGAGTTCCCCAATGTGTTGAATTTCAGGTATTTTGTTGCAATAAGTTTCTTATCTTAACTGATCATTAACTAACATTAACTAAAGTCTTTTTCATTGTTTTTTAATGGTTTTTGTTATCTTATAGATTGTTTTCTGCCCCACTGCCCACAGCTTTCGGCCGTGCCCACGGTATATTTTAGACCACTACCAGACCACTAGCAAAAACTACCAGACCACTAGCCATGGTCTTCTGCCATGGCCAGTGTATTTTTTAAATCACTATCTGGTCAGTAGCCATGGCCAAAGGCCCTGGCCGTGCCCCCTGTCCATTTAAAAACACCACCAGACCACTGGCCATGGATCACACACTTTGGTTAAACAGCCTGCCACAAGACCCTTGTTTTATGGCCGATCTGTTGTGATACATTGCGCAACCCAACTAACCACATTTAAGCAGCACGGAAAAGGGAAAAAATTACCGGCTGCAAGAATAACATATGCCCTGGTACGTTTGGCCCACAGGGAAAAAGCTGGCACCCTTGAATATACACACAGTAAGTGAACATATATCTTAAAGTGAAATATACAAATGTAATTCAATTGACCTTCCCCTTAGAATAAAGTGTGCAAGACAAGATAGCATTGGACTAAAAGTAATGAACACCAGAAAAATAACCTGAGGGAGGAAATGTTCCAATAAATATGCTGGCAAAGCATAAAAGGTGCTCACCTTTTAAACCCTGCAATCTGTAGTGAAGTATTCCCTGGAAATCAAAATTCCAATCCAAAACAAGTGCTTGTTGTCTTGTGGGTAAGCGTCTGCACTGGGAACATGACAATCTGAGTAAACCTCTGGTAGCCAAACACTTGAGCAAGCTTGCCAACCTAAAAAAAAAAGGGGGTTGCGTTCGTCCTTTGAAAAAAGGTTACGCTCTCCACCCACATGTGTCCTTTACTTGTGACCCGAAAAGCAGCCACAATCAGGGCGAAATAACTGCAACATTGTCCAGGATTGCAAGCTCTCTTGACACACCATGAGCGAATACTCATTAGTTACTTTCCCTCTTATCGTTTTCCCTCATCACCCCCATGGCTAGCTTTCAACAATACTCTGCTTAATAAAGATAACTTGAAACGTACAAATAACATAGTGTCACTCAAATATATAAATCCTTATAGAACTATGTTAGGCAAAAAGTGTACAATTGTGGTATTATTCCCCCCCATCCCTCATCTTGACTGGGAGACTACAAATACCAGAATGCAATTCAAAAAAAATCAAATAGTCTCTCAGAGCTCTCTGAGAGCACTGGACAAATAGATGATTTTTAAACCATATTGGGGCCTGATATATATATTTACATATATATGTGTGTGCCTGTAAACCAAAAGATTAATTCTAGTTTGCCTCACACCTGCAAGCTGGATTTGTAATTCTCCATGTATCAGCATGTTTTATCCAGAGATGGTAATCTTTATCCCTTGCATTATCGATTTGCGCCCATATACCTCCAGGCCACTTGGTGCGTAGTATATATGTATTAAGGTAAAGTAAATGGCTGCTCTTTTAGGGTGCCTCATGCCAGCTTGACCGTTAGAGTGCAATACTTTCAAGAACTGACAGTAGCACGGTTTAAATAAAAAAATGCTGATGCCGGGCAATTTCTTAGTGTGTTATGGGATATTTAATACTAAGAAAACACATGGCATCCGGAACTGTGGACTGTCTCATATCCGTACAGTAACCAAGACCAACCCTGCTTAGCTTCAAAGCCAGGAACGGGCCGGCCCCCTCATTCCATGTTGCTCGAAGTGGTCTTGTAACTTGTGCTCATTTATTAGACAACATGGCAAACTTTATTGTGCAAAATTTCTGCCAAATCCGTTACATGAGTCAAAGATTATTAGCAATGAATTTTTTTGATTTCCTATGTAACTCCATTTTACCTTAACTATAGGGCGGCGTGTATATATCAAGGGTAAAATAAGCTGTGAATCTGAGCTAGTTGTATATGCCCTCACATGCCCATGCCTTAAATGGTATGTGGGCAGCACGAAATGCAAGCAAAAAGTCCAGCTTTTACAACATATTAGAGCTATCATCAACAAGGATCATGCATCCGCCATGGCGAAGGACTTTTCAGAGTTCCATGAGGGTAATCCCAAGACTCTTACATTCTTTGGTATCTATAAGGTTGATATCGGCCCTCGAGGAGGTGACAGTGAAAAACTATTGAGACAAGAAGAGACAAAATATATAATTGATTTTGAAAGTAAATACATACCTCAATGGACACAATATAGATGAGGAATTATATACGTTCTTGGGTGTGTAGATGATTATTATTTTGTCACTCTAGATTATGTTCATGTCCATATCACCGTTCCATTTCAGGTTTTTCTTAATCTTCCATGAGGATTACAGGCAGAAAAACAAAAAAATCCAAAAAGTCCATATGTAATTTGGCTTTTATGATCATTGGATTGATTTATGCGTTTCCTTGATTCTCTGTTTCCTATTCTATTTCACTCTTCAATAACTTTTTAGACACTACTTATACATAGGGTTTTTGTTTTAATCACACCTTTTTTTATTTATCTTTCTCTTTTTTTACACACTTTATTTTTGACTTACATATATATTGGAACAGGTAATTCTAGGTTTGGTGTTTTACTGACGCATTCTGAGAAACCCATCAGAGTAAATAACTATTATTTTGGACCTATCAGGACACATAATGTTGGGTCCTGTTACCTATTTTTAGAACTGAGTAGGAATTGTTACATGCATTTATCATAATTGATCACGGCTCTTGCATTTTACGATTTATTATTAGTAGATACTCTAGAATAATAGGAAACACTTCCTTTTTTCTCCTTTCCTGCACTATGCACTTACACATGGCATGAGTATTTGCCTATATGGAGTTTAGAGCAGAATTTTATCATTACAAATGATGCAGGCATTGGCACTTTATATGCACTATGCACTTACATCTGTCATAAGTATTTGTTTATATGCAGTTTTAAGAAGAACTGGTTACTACAAAAAATGCAGGCATTAGCACTTTATTATACATTTCCATCATTATTTCTTTATGAGTAGTGTAACATATTCTAATAGTTTTTCTCCTTTGCATGCACTTTGCATTTATACCATGTATGGGTATGCGCTATGAAGCGGCATAAAGCTGAGGTTACTGTTTAAAACCTAGTAACACCACGAACCCACTATGGGTGCCAACATTTGTATTTTAGCAACGTTACAGTATTTATTGACTAGGCTTTGCTTTTAACGATGCTGCCAAATACTTGATTCTATTGTTGTATTGTTATTTATATGTACATGTTCCAAAATGGCCGACAGCATTCCCAACAGCCAGTAAGTCACCTCTTCACTGTTTGTTAATTGATTCTTGTGTATTTAAAATGTTGGCTCCAAACATTTGGAGGAGTTACTGTGAGCAAGCCACAGGAGTGTGGCGAAACGCGTTAGTTAGCCTCCCCTTTCCTTGGGAAGCCTTCTTTTTTGGTTGTTAAACTGCTATTCTTGAATAAAATCTTTGATATTTTCCTATGCAATTGTGCAGAAGCGGTTTCTTTTTCTGAAAATTCCAAAGTTTTATAAGCGGCAATTGAAGCCGCGGATTGGCATTATCACAGTAGCAGAAGGGAGTGCAACTCCACTCAAGAAAGGCTTCACTGCCCTACTTCAAGAACATATATATATATATATATATATATATATATATATATATATATATATATATATATTATTTATATATTCATTTTTTTCAGTGAAAATCGTTCATTGAAGGGACATGGTTGCAGCAGAAAAACCTAAAACTATAGAAATTTGCCAGTTATGGTAAGCTTCACAACCATAGCTCACACGGCCACCATGTACTGCTCATATCCTCAGATGACATCACGAGTTACATCAACAGTGACATTACTGATGACCTTGCATATGCCAACACCAACCGGTTTACATCCTCACATACGTGCTTATTAGGGGTCGATCAGCATCAGATAGCATAGTCACTATATAGGGTTTATTGCAGTTGGAGGACAAACATATGCACAGCTTCATAAAATATACTTATAGTGTAAAACACTGTCGAATGAGCTTTTCTTTAGAATATAGCAACCTTATTATATAAGTTCCATGGCATAGCTGCAGCATGGACCATAGCTGTAGAAGATACCTCATGTGGTGTGTAAGTGACTTCAATGCAGGACTCCAACTAAGTCAATGCCTATTATGGGATGCCCAATGGAAGCCCTTATTTATATATTTTTATGTCAAAGTTCTTTAAATCTGGATGATGAACCCTTATATAACGCCCCTCTCTTTGAATCTCCCCAACCTCACTGAGCCAAGAAGTAGGTTTGTTTTGCAAATTAAAAGGTTTTTTTGAAGAATTGAACAATATATATCACACTTTTATGAATAGAATAATATCTGAATAGCACACTTATGAATATGTACTGTGAGCAGCAAAGGGTAATATTACAATATCAACAATCTCTGTAATCAGTTAGGAGTAGGAATAGAAAGGATAAGGTAGCAGAGAATACTTTGTATGGGTTCAAGGAAATGCAAGACAGGAAAATGCAACACAGAAATAAAACTAGATATGATTTCCACAAAAGACAATAGGATCACTCTTTCCCCTGTGACTACTCACTCCCCCCGCTATGCAATATGAAGAGATGGAAATGAGGGCACACAGGTTTCAGGCATACAATCAACAATGCAGTTCAATCCCAGTTCCCCCAGCATGCTTAGAGAGAACAGGTATGATTTAAAACAGGCAAAAATACTTTTGAATGTGATTGGCAATGAAAGGGAAAAATGCTAAAAATGACTTTAATTTGCTAAATGAGATTCAGGATAAGTGACAGTCACTTTGGATTGGTTCAGGACAACACTAGCAACGGTTCATGAATGATTATCAGATTGAAAACCAATTTCAGCAATTGAAAACAAAAAACGGCTATTTTGACTTGGTGAAATTGAGCCAAATTGCAATTCACTGCAATTTTTCCATGTGCGGGAAACACGATTGTGGAACAATTATAAGGAATTGGAAAGCTTGGGATCTTAGCTTCAAAAAGACAGTTAATTTCCAGTTCTAGGATGTGCGGTTCAAAAGTTACAGACGTTTTTTGTGAAGGTATATTTTTCAGAAATAAAGTCAAGATTCAAAATGACAGATTGCGCTTTACAGATTAGGAATCAATATGGATTTATACTAAGGTCTATGAAACTACAAGATACCCAACGGCATAACCACCAGAAACAGGGCGCCTTCCACTCTGATTGTTGTGCGTCAAGACACTTAAAAAAAATCAGCGCATAGATGCTTATCGCTATAATTTATCAAGAATTATGTGGAAGAGAGGAGAATTTAGGATAGTCAAAAGAGGTTCTATAATTCAGTTCTGGATGGGTTGAAATGGTTGGAATAGGTTACTTTAAACTAAGAGATGACTAGGGACAATTCTAGACTACATACTCACTCCTATGGCTTTGGAATGGGGTGGGCCCGTCAAAGATCTGGTCATGGGTTTGGCTGGGATTCTCTCTCGCCACCGGACAGGTCTCAGGCACTCTGGTCTCAGCACGGCACTGCGGTCTGCGCGGCCTCTTGGACTGGATCTGAGGGGTTCTGGGTTACAGCTCTGCTCTGCGGGTCTGGATCTTGGTCATAGCTTAGGGTTCTTAGCTAGAATAGCAAAACAGCTCAGCCAGGCTGTTGAATGGTTTGATTAGGCCCCGTGGAAGTTTAGGGGTTAGAACCAGGTTGCAAAAGATTCCAAAGGCCTGTTGAGAAGAGTCCAGCTTTTGGGGTTAGGCCTCTCTGCTTCAAAGTTCTAGAGTTGGGTCTAGAGTTTAAGTCTGGATATTGTCTGGAGACTGGATCTTCTTGCAGGGTGCTTCGCCAAGAAATCATTTGATTAGTGGAAAAGTGTGTGTCTCATCTGTCCTCAGCAGTCCCTATTTATGTATTTCCAAAGTGGGTGGGGAGGCTGATTCTACAATGCCCAACCCTCTAAGGATCTGATAGGTTAGAGGATTCCCTGTCCCCTGATTGGAGAAAGGAGCAGCGTGTCATCCTGTGTCATCATGTGTCATGTTTATGGCTTAGGGGAAGGACCCTCCCCTTTTCTCTGTACAGTATATCTTATTTTTCATAAAAAACATATTTACAATATACACAACTTGTTAATATTACATAAATTACATGACAGATTAATTAAGGCACATTTCTGTTCAACTCTCATCTTCCTAAGAGCTTTGGTTCAGAAATGACAACTTTTTTGCACTTTTGGTGGGTTTCTCAATATTATTTCTGCACCAATTTTTGACATGCATGCACACCCCATCTGGGCACATTTCTGTAATTTTTTTTTAGGTTCCTTGCATAAACACAATAGCTTATTTTTGAATAATTCCAGGGTTTGGTCTCAGAACATCGCACAGAGTCCAGCTTAGTCTTAAACTGTGAGCACATTTTTCATTTTAACAATCTCAAAGTTTCACATTTTTGTCAGTTCAGTGCAATTTGTTATAAGCATTTTTCTAAAACATATATTTGCTGTGCTTTCTGAATCCACACAATGGTTTGTCTGCGCCTCCAAGGTCTGGGCTGACTCAGACGTCACATGTCTCTCCTTCCTGCCAGCAGTTTGTTGTCAGTCACACCCGAATTAGCATTTCTATTCAGCTCCAGGCCTACTTTGTCTGCACTCAGAGCAACAGGCCAGGGTGCCACTCCCAGTTCCTTTTGACACCAGCCTGTCAATCTCTTAGCCAAGGGCAGGGGGAAGTCTCCTTTGTCCAGGGAGAAGGTGTGGAATTCATTTGAACACAGTGTGGGAAACTTTAACTCTTAACGCAATGTCTAAAAATGGTCTTTTCTTATAATATAACTCACATTTTTAACACATACATTAAACAATTTCTTGCTTCAAGCCTTTTCAGAATATGGTTTTAAATTGTATCCACCTCTTAGGCTTCTGATAGCAAGTCTTTCTTTGGCATAGTTTGAGCTCAATGTACAACTTTACCCAAAATGGTTTTAAAACACCGGCTTCTGGTAGAGGTGAGTAACGGTATTACACCCATTTTTGACAGATTTCTTCCAGCAAGCAATCCTTAAAAGTATACTTTGTTCAGATATACGTATACTTCTGTGGACCTTATATTTATGTAGATTCTTGCAGGAGAATAATGTTGACCACCCAACAAGGAGGTTGGATCTTTTTGGGTGGTTTGTGAGCCATGATTTCTACAAATTTGACCCCAAATAAAAACGGATTTTTGAAATCAGCTCTGTTTCGTTTGCAATGATTGTGCTCTGTGAGCAGCCAAATGATGGGTTTTGGCAGTGGTCTCCTGTGTTAACACTGACATAGGAAAAAGTAGATGGTGGCCTATTTTTCAGGTTTTCACTGCGCACTTTCTGGTGATTTCTGGCGAGCAGCATGCTTTCCGGCGGCCATTATGATGTTTCTGCTGCCAGCAATGCACAGTGATGTTTCAGGGTGTGGATTAGTGGGTTAAGACATCCCACAGGTGTACTCAGGCAATATAACGGCACGTCCACGCCTATCAGAGATCTGGCTAAGTTTAAGCTTGGAGTCAAAGTTTAAACATACATCAAGCACTATGCATGTACCCGAATACAGCGAGTATACTTAAAGCATTGTTACATGCAAATCTGATGCACAATCAGGGAACATCTGGCGGTAAGGGAATGAGTATGATGACCAGAGAATTAGTGCCATTAATAATACTAGTAATGCATACAAATTGGAGCTAATTTTGTTCTAAAGAGTAAAATTTAGCAGTGGGGATCCGTAACATATAGACATACACATGGGTGCATCCCGCCATCAAATTTTGCAAATTTACATGGCAGAGTGCACATGTGCAAGGCAAAAGGCAGCGTACATGCCTTTTGCCCTGCACATTTGCCACTGCGTTGTTAATTAGTAAACGCTGCCTACTATTCTCACATGGCAGGCAGCATTTACAATTGCAATTAAACGCTGCACGCCATGCTAGCGTGGTAGACAAGATTACGATATTCATTTTTGTGATTTTTAGATTTTATGCTACAAAAACAACGTCCTTCCAACTAACGTTTTTCACTGAATTTCAATGTTTTTTTGAATGATGAACAATACCACATCTACAGTACCCACTGACATGGCCTATGGGCCAGTCCGGTGGGCAATTTGCTATGGCGTGGCCTGCGGGCATGCCCCATAACTCACAGACATGGCTCTAGTCTTCAGCCATGCATCTGGCCTAACCAAGTCAACCAAAGAAGCCACTGGGGCGAGCCTGCAGCTAGGCCCAGTAGTGTTAGCTTTACCTGCATCGCAGGACCCCACATACATGGCCCGTTTCAAGTTTTTTACAGCATGCTTTCCAGCGCCAGCATTATCCGGTCCGTGAACCATGGCCCATGGCCTTCGGCTGGCCTCATTGCTGGGGGAATGGCTTTGGTAATGGCCCTGCCCTGTCAAACTATCTGAAGTAGCAGCTGGGCCGCGCCTGTGGCCAGGACCAATGGACACTTTAACTCCTTAGATGGTTTGTAGAAATATGTTTGATTGAAAATGCAATTGATATTGATTGGTAAATGGTCAGTCATATCAAACCTGTGTAATCTGTAAATTGTACTTTAATGAAGTAAACATGCCATTGCTGCACATGTTTCGCAACTAGCACTTTTTCATTGCATTGTCAAATCTATTTCTACATTAAGAAAAGTAATAAGCAGATTTGTTTGTATGTTCACTGTTATACATTTTGATTAAGCAGAAGGGAGTGCATTTAGAGATAGTTTGTATACCAATTATAATTTAGGGTCCTCATTGACAGGATACATGCATGTAACTAATGAACAAATCACTTGATAGAGCTTCCTCTTTCTTCTCTTTAGCAAAGAAGTTTAATTTTCCTGGCTGAAAATTTGGTCTGGCTAGAGGAAGTCTATAGCTCTATTAAATCGAATGAACTGCTTAATTCTCGTGTTTCATTGCACATGGCGCTTTGCGTTTCCTCTTGTTATGGGATTTTCCCATTCTGTCCTGCGGGGGTAAGAGGAATAGGTAGGGCACCATTTCATTTCAGGATTTCCCCTCAAAATAGAAGAACTATTTTAGTATTTACTTTAAAAGGCCAGTTATAATATAGTCCTGTAAAGGGGATAAGCACATTTATTTCTATATTAGGTTATGTTTAAGTATATACTGCAATACGTAAACCAGCAACGATAGTGCAGAACAATGCACAAGTAAACCCAAAGCGCTTTAGTGCACAAATGGGTTCCTAGAGGCCTGTATTAGCATTGTAGTGAAACTGAGCTACATACAATGGAGCTTTAGTAGTAATGTCTCGACATATAATGAGAAGGGTGTTTTCGAGTTAACACTCATTAATTTATGTAACCACTCCTGGCCTCCCCTTAGCACTCGACTCGCCTAGCCGCAGCTCCTGTGGCCCTCTCCCACCCCCTCCTCCACCACCTCCCCTTTCACCTGCTCTCTCTCCGCTTTCCCTTTCCCTTCCCACCCTAGCACTGTGCATTTTGCGCAGACCGACACTTGCCCCTCCCCCCCTCGCACTTCTTGTTACTACACTTGCACAATCCGAATGTCCCAAGGCCTAGTAGGACCATTATTGTTATGTTTCCCCCTTCCCCCGCCCTTTTTTGTCTTGTGGTGCCTTGAAGCACCATTTGTTGTATAGGCCCCTTACACATATCCAATAAATAAACAAAAAGAATGAAATAAGATGTTGGCTTGTTTTAGAAGAGTTGTACCTTTCATTAGAGAAAAGATGGAACTTTTTTTTTTGTAGAACGTGGATTGAGGCTCACGTTGGGAGAATAGATGCCAGTTAGTTTAGTTAAAGAGAAGTGTCTTGATACTCATCTCATGTAGGGATTTCAGCAGTGGCAATGGTAATGATGAAAATGACAAACTAATGTGTTTAAACCATATGTTGATTTAGTGAGAAGAAACTGAAGGAAATGTGTGATTTTAAATCAAATGCATATTTTATATACAGCATTGGCCATTCTTGATTCTGGTGTATTAATTGCACAGTAAATATTGTGAGAACAGCCGATCGGAAGCACTGCGTTATTTGTTTCTTTTGCCTCTCTCCAAGTCTCCCTATCTCTCTCCTACCTGTATGTGCATTAGAATACGTCATGACAATTGACGATGGACTATTGCTGAACCTGTGAGTTATCTGTCAGGTTGTGAGGGTACTATATTAATGCTGTGTCAGTGAGTGAGGGGAAGGCACACCAGTCTTGAGGCCCACGAATCACAAATCTAATAATTGTAGCAAGAGTGCAGATCAGCTCTGGACTGGCCTGGGGAGACATCCTTTTGTAGTCAGCCCAGTAGCTGATTGCTCCTTCCGTTCGCAGAAGGACACTAGATCTTCTACTTTGGCTGAGTCAAGGTAGCTGGGGTCAGAGTTCTTGCCTAGCCAGGTGGCTCGTTAGACACGACACACAACACTCAAAACGGGTCCCCAAAAAGGCAATATATGACTTTGTTAGCCTAACTATGGTATTATCCTGTTGTCTTTTTTTGTATAAAAAAAATATATATATTACGCCTTCGCGCTAGCGCCAGACCTAGTTAAGGCTAGGATGGAGTCTCTATGGATTAAACCAACTTTTCTGAATAAATTACATAACCCTTGCAAGGAAATATCTGACAATAGTCATCGGAAATATTTCTAGACAGCTGCCTGTGCATGCATAATATCAGAATTGTACATTAGCGGCAATACCTTGTTTCTATGTGTCTAATTATTATGTGATTGCATTGTGTGCTTATAGGGTTATGGATGAGTTAAGGTTATCATGATATTTTAATACATATTTTTTAATTAATTGATGACGTTTATTATGTTATTACCTCAAGATTATAATTTCTAATGTTTGTAGACATTATTATTTTTTGGTTTTTTCCCTGTTTCATCATTTATCTTATATATATTTCTTTTCTCCTTCTTTATCACTTGGTTCTTTTTAACAATGCCTTTTACAACCTTGTTTTGCTTTGTCTATGCACTATGTATCATTGTGATCATTGCGTGGTATGAAATTTAGATTGTGTTATGCAAATTCTTCAATATGAATGGGAGTTTTTAAATGTGGTCTATCTATGAGGAACTCTGAAGTTGGGAGAGTAGAAGTTATATTTTCACAAGTGTATACTATCACAGGTTGACAGCACGTTGCACTTTATGAGTGTCAGAGGATTAAGTAAGGTTCCAGTCCTCTGCTCTGTGGGTTAAGGATATAACTAGATGATTGTATGCCATTTTAGGTTGTTAGCACCATGCACTTTATGGGAGCTGAAGGACATAAGGATGTTGATTGCAGGATTGGTCTTCTGTTAGACTCTAATGAACGGGGTATCTTGATTATATTCCTAACCATTCACACAGTTTTGTATGTACTGTCGCACTGCACACTTTATGATGATAGGAACATTCCAAAGGACAGACGGTCATTGGTTAAACTTCATGGCGGCTCATGAAAGCACTTGGCACTTTATGGCATTTGCACATGACACTCAGTGACCAGTGCACATTTAGTGGGCTGTTCTACAGCTAGGTTCAGTATAATGCAATTTGTTTATACCCGAAGGCATTTGTCAGCACATGCACTATTTGCACATCATTTTGAGACCCTTTGCAGGGTCATATATTGCATTTTTGAGAATTAAGACAAATCATGTTTACAGCAGTATGCACTTTACATGTTTTTTAAGGGAAACTAGTATCTTAGAATTTTTTTTAAATCATAATTGATCGGGTGGTTTTGATGCAGAAATATTTTTTATGAACCCCTAATTGTTTTATAATAATGATATGCCATTTTGTAATGTTGACACGAGCTAAGTGTGTGAAATTAATGAGTTTATTTTACGATGTAGAACAAAAAAGTTCCAGAGTAGGGGAACTCCCGTCCCCTGCACACTGTCTTTAGGTTCAAGGATAAAGCTAAACTTTTAAAGAAACAATGTACTAATATATAAACAATTAATTCAATCTTATTGTACACTTCGAACGTAGCGTGTCGGTAGTTGCTTAACACAAATTTAATTTAAGAAAATAATTTTTCATTGAGTACAAAGCATGTTTATTATTAAGGCCCAACGTGTTTTGAGACATTCTTTCTCGATCATGTGAAAAGTTCACGGGTTCTCCTGTAACAAAACAGTGCAAAGATGGCTGACAGCAATTCTATGTGCATTACTTTTATTTATTCTTGCTAGCAACATCAATGTTGGACTCACAGTTTGTTTGGTGTGATCATAGAGAGTGTACAAATAGGTAGCTAGGCCACACAAAATGTTGAATGTGAGCAAACTACAAGTGCGGAGCAAAACGCAGCATTTGCTCGTCGCACTAAATTTGGTAGGCTTTCTTAGGACAACTGAAACATATCGTCCCTTTAACAAAGTTTTTTGTCAGTGAACTTCATAGCAGTTTAGTAGTGCAACTTAACCATAACGTCCCTTTAACAACGTTTTTTGTCAGTGAATTTCATAGGTTTTTACTAGTGCATCTTAAGCTTAATGTTCCTTCAGCAATGGTTTTTCAGTGAATTGCATTGGTTTTATCAGGGTACCCTTACATTATGAAGATGTACTGTACAACATACTGAACCTGTGGGCACCATGTTAATGCGCACAGCAGTCTCGGAGTATGCGTCTGGTCGCAGACATCGGGTGGCATCCAACCTGCTCAGAAAGGCAGGGGCTCTCTTACATAGTGGTACCATTCAGCAAACACAAGGAACATATGCAAGCAGTGGCATGGTACATGAATTGCAAGCTAAGATAGAGTAGTGCTGCAATCTGTGTACTTATGAAGCAAACAGCACAAATGTATAGGTACTACACCATAACGGAATACACCAACAACAGAAATGACGTCTCGCTTCAACAATCTAACCTCTCTGCTACTTTGCAAGGGAACAAAGAACGAACTGCCAGAGTAAGGACGGGAAAGTACTAAGACCAGAACATCATTGCAACGTAGCAAGCACACTACATGTTGCCTGATAATTGTGCAGGTGGTGCAGTATACAATAGTAAAGAAGCGTAATGCTTTTTTTTTGTATGTGGCAATGGCAAGCACCTCACAGTGGCTGGAAGAAAATGGCCCTCATGACGCAATGACTTGTGATACTACCCCCATTAATACTCACAGTAGTGTGAAACGCAAATTATGTTGTATATATTGCTTCATGTAGACCTAACACATTTTATTTTCTGTAAGAGAACGTATTGTAAAGGAAAGCAAGGCAGTCCACGTGGCACCTCTTCCACAACAGCATACAGGCATAGGAAAGGAAAGAAACTCTGTAAATAGCAAAATGGACAGCCTGGAAGACAAAATGGAATAATTGGTGAACAATTGTGCCACCTTAAAAGACTCCATGCAAGGGTATATTATGGACAAAATGAAACAGCACTGGCCGACCTGCACGTGAACACGTTCCCCATGTCACAGCCCACCATCCCCTCAAAATCCGCCTAATGGGAGACGTTACAGTGATACCTTAATCCCTTCCTCCACTCACGACCAACTTGTCCAAATCCTCAATTCCCCACAATAAGTATCCCCTTCTGCTACCCCTTCCCTTTCCTAATGGGTGTATGAATGTGTGTAAGTAGACAATGATATTGAAATTGTTGCTGAGTGTATATGTGGTATTGTATTTTTTTTAAATGCCGTTATGACTCAGCGGAGAACAGTGGTAGGAATGACCACAGTTAATCAAAAGATAGGTGTCCTACAGACACCACACCTGCCCCACCTACCCACAATGACAATGGAGGCATCCGTATGATGCCAGCATGACCCGCATGTCCGCATGTTGTGCACCACCTACGTGTGGGAGCGGACGTTTGTTCGTTGTGCAAGTACACGCATGTGTATCTGTTCCTCTGTGTCCTGGTAACACCACCACTGTGCACCATATGTGAACGCATGTTAATTAGGTGGCACCGCCCACCCACGTCCAACACCCCACCTGCTATACCCTATAAACACGTAGCGTCTCCCAAAATGGTCGGCGCATGTGTGTCGCACTATTAATCAGTAGAGAAGTGGCAATGATGTGCATAGCACACCTATGCACATGCGCACAACGTATGCCGCCCAAAACGCGTCCTGCGGACAGCCATCCCAAGGGGGAACAGTGGCAACGTCACTATGCGACTGCACCCACGCTGCGTGTGGACCCTTATGTCGGTGACACGGTCCGGACCCTCGGACAGCGGAAAAGTACAGTGTTGTGCAATGTATGTAGTGTTTTTCGGAAAGTACACGCTCACAACACACCACATTGTGCTGTTGCAAATGTATATATGTTTTTGAACAATGTAGGTCTGTTTTCCGGGTGCAAGTTCTCCACAGCAGCCCTACAAAAGGCCACACCACAATCGGTTTGTAGCTTTTCAAAAAAGAGTATCAGGCCACATAGGTTTGCCCTGTAAGTGATGGTGGACCGAACCTGCTGTGCTACATTGCCTTTGCAAGTAATGGTAACCATGTCATCCCGGCTCAGTACGCACAGTAATGGAGAAAAGTATTAATGGCCCTTCCTGTGACCCACATCCTCAGTTGCGATAGTCCCCACTGTCCCATTCCCATGGGTAGCATGCTGAAAACGGTAGTATGTGGCACGTGCGTTTCCCCAAGTACGGTGAGGGACATGCCCCAAGAAAGCAAAGACATTCCTTATTCCCTTTCCACTTTCTTCTTTCCAGCACACCGTCATTGGGTACTGTTAGAATGTTTCAAACGCATCCACCTATCACATTGAAGAGTTCTCCATGTAACCGTATCAGTTCTGTATAGCAGTCCACTGCGTACACATCACACCCAGAAATGGTATTGCGCAATACCTCAGGCTCCACAGTCCCATTTCCATGGCTATCGTCAAATTCCCTGGATGTGGATTTCGTGCTGCGTGCGGGCGTGGGGGAATAAATTGCAACCAGGGTAGGGGAGTTCGTTTTTAGTGGCGGCTCGGAAAAGAGACTTTTTTTTTTCTTAAGGTGCTTCTAGTGAAACACCTTTTTTCGGTTTTTAGTTGATGTGTTTTCTTGTGCTCACATTGTTACAGTAAACTCTTCAACTCATCCTGTAGACGGGCAAACAAAACAGCATTACAAATGGGTGACAATGAAATGCCATTTGCTTGGAAAAACTCTGCATTTCCACAACTAGTGAGGTCATTGTTGCAGTAGAAAATCCCACCAGTGGACAAAAAAGTATACATGCTTCTGTTGATGAGACACCTTCCAACCTCGGAACAACATCCATGAACATTTTCCCATACTCTTCTTGGTGTTATGGATGAGAAAAGCACCTTGGCATTGGGAAAAATCCTCTTTACTACATTCAGCAACCTCTTCAGTCAACGGCACAAACCTAAACAAGCCACATAACCCAAATGCGTGCCGCCGTAGTGCATGACGACAACATCAACTGTAGCAAAAGTGGCCAGGTCTCTGCAAAGTGCATGCATATCGGCGAAACTGCAGTCATAAACAGCGCACCACAATGTGTCCACTCCTTCCAAACCGAAATTGCCATCAAAGTATCTGTGCATATCTATCACAAAGGCATCACTTAAAGTCAACACAATGGGCCTCATTAGGACCCAGGCGGAGTGGGTTTCCGCCAGCGCTAATCGCGGCGGACCCGTCCGCCGTACTACGAGTTCCCTTAGCGCCATGGAGGTTTTCTCCGCCTGGTTTTACCAGGCGGAGAAAACCATGGCGCTACGGGACCTCGTTGTTAATTACGCCACCGTATTTTACGGTGGCGTAATTAACTCCTTCCCCACTCCCATTATACCGTATGGGGCAAGAATGGGAATGGGGAAGGGCAGAATGGGGATTGGGGATTTACCGCTCCGCCGAGGTCGGAATGGGGCGGTAAATCCGCCAACCCCCATGGCGCTATCGACGGCTTTCCGCCGTGCTTCGCGGTGCATTTAGCACCGCGAAATCCGCCTGGGTCCTAATGAGGCCCAATGCGTTTCTCCATGTCAGCCAGCCTCACTACGCAGAGTATTGTAAAACAGTATGACCGCCCCTTCCTGTTAACCACACCCTCAGTACCTGATTGGATAATCCCCACAGTCCCATTTGCATTGGCCAGCATTGTGAGAAGCGCAGAATGTGGCATGTGCGCTTCCCAAAGTACCGCGAGGGCCGCACCCCAGTAAAGCAGGAGCAGTCCTTCTTCCCTTTCCACTATTTTCCGGCCACCACTACCTCATTGGGTATGGGTAAATAGTCACACACGCATCCACCAATGCCATTCAAAACATTAGCATCTAACACAGTCAGCTCTGCACAACACTTCCTATGTACCGTTACAAATTCAGCCTGCATGTGTCTTGTCATTCGAAAGCACATCCAGTAGAAAGTTCAGTAAAAGATTGCAAGATTTGCACTTCCAGATTCATCCACATGAGCACCCATCACCACAAAATAAAGGTATGAATACGTTTTATGCAGTATGTTTACAACTCTGTTATAAGTGCCTCTGCGCACGGTATCTGCCACAGACCGTCCATTACGTTGTTAAAAAGCATACTGTTTTTTCTTCCATCCCCTACCATCAAGTGGCACTTCAATGATATGTGCTTGCAACATTTTCATTTACCCATATCATACATTGTAATATCGAAACAGAAACTCTCTTCTTTCCTTCCGACAATGCTACAAATAGTTTTCCCCAATAACCCATCTCCTACATAAATCGTAAAAATAAGGCACCAAAACCCGCACTGAATGTATGTTACCAACCTAAAGCAAGTTCCCAAAAGGTCACTGTCTGCACGGCTGTGGTTCTCTAGGCTGGACTATTGCAAAAGCCTCTTTTTAAATCTGCCCGCTTCTACTCTCCGCCCTCTGCAACTCATCCAGAAGAGGACTGCACGACTTGTCCTTGGCCTCAAGCCCAGGGATCGTATCTCTCCTGGACTGAAATGTCTGCAATAGCTCCCAGTGGCTGCACGGAATAAGGTGAAAACCCTCTGCATTATGCACAAGGCCTTCTGGGCCCTGGAACCTCAATACCTTCAACTCTCACTTCCTAAATATCTCCCTGCTCGAGCTCTTCCCTCATCCTTCAGGGTCAGTCGCTTCTGCAAGCAACCAGTTGGTGGTAGATCTCTTTCTTCGGCTGGGGCATCCCTCTGCAACAGCCTCCCTGCCTCCCTGAAACTTGAGGAGAACCATCGCCGGTTCCGGAAGCACCTCAAAGCCTTTATCTTTGCGTCTGCTTTTTCTCCTCCGCTCCCCAGATGACTTCCTGGCTGCAACTGATTCTCCACTGGTTACCTGGCCAGTCTTTGATGTCGGGCCCAGGCCATCGCCCCACCCCCTGCAGTAGTACCCCTGCACTGCCTTTCTGGCAACCCCCACACTTGGGTACTGTTTCCCATACCCCTAACAGTTCCACCACCACCTGATGTCTGCACTTATCCTTGCACTGGGCACATTCGTGCCATATTTCTACTTATTGTCATTTGTTCTTCTTCCCATGTACTGCACTTTCCCCTCCCCCTACCTACGAACATACCACAGCCTCCGGCACCCATACCCACTTTCATTCACATAGTATGGTGTTACTGCCAAAGAAACCAACAAAAATGTCTGCAACAGTGGCCCTGCTCCCAGCACTCTATTCATTACACAAAAGCAATAGCCCATAGTGCGGTATAGTAGTCAGCACTGCGTGCAATCGACACTACGCAATCCTATGAAATATGCAGTTCACCCCATCCACGTCTATGCACACACTATTTAAATATTGCACCCACTTCACACACTGCAGTATCCATGCACATAGAAGATGCACTTCAATCCTAACCTCTTCTATACTGACAGTATTCCAACACATAGAAGAGACACTTCAAGCATACCTGCTTCTAAACTGACAGTTTTCCAACACTACACTCAGTGCACACTCTGCAGAACTGTTCACTCCATTAGCTGCAGCCATGGAGTGACCACTGTAGGATGTGCTAACGAGCACCACACCCATGGAATCAACAATGTATGCAATGCTGATGAACCACACACAGAGAAGGCAACAATGTCAAACCTAATTGCAATCACGACACATAGTTGTTGGTGCAAAGCCTCCATCCGTACATCGAATTAGCTACAGCCTTACCACATGCAACACACCGGAGCACACGCTATTTTACAATGTGCATATCATGGGCAATGCACACCCCTTCTGCAATTGAGCTCCCACCAGTCACCACAGAAAGAGGTCTCCGCACCAGCTGTCCTGCCGTACCGAAGCCTGCCTGCTTTCAGCACACATGGTAGTGGCCTGTGCAGAGAACTGCGGATTGGCGCATGGATACTGCAGGCACAACACCGTCTTCGTCCACCTAATAATCACAGATCTCAGATTAACCATTTCACTCGCCCCTGTCCTTGCCATCCCTTCTTCCCAACACCACATGCCGTACATTATATTTATCAGGCCCTTTCGGTGCCGCACTGTCTTCCAATACACCATGGCAGTGTTTCCCAAAAACTTTGACACACAGCACGCTTCCCACCAGCCAACCACCGGCCGCGTCCAATGTTCACCGACACCACGGTGTACTGCAAGCCAATGTGCTTTATGTCCGCGGAAGGAACAGGGAAATGGGTCTGCGGAGCGGAGCCAGATATCACAAATTTCACATTTCAGTTCCTTGCAACAAAAGTACTGGTCACTTTTCCACCAAACCGTTCGGCCTGTATCCGTGCACAAAGTGTTTCCCCATTCAGTCTATGGAAAAAATAAAAGATTGGGACACCCCTATAACTTTGTCCCTCCTCCACGAAACCTCACCCAAAATTCAGCGGGCCCCACACACCACATACTTTTTTGCAAACTTTGGTGAAGATTCGTCCACGGGGAGCAAAGTTATAAGCAAAGTTATAAGCTGCCAAAAAAGTGGTTTAGCAACTTAACCATAACTACACGGCCGCTACCACAAGCCGTGTAATATATATATATATATATCAACAAAATAGTCATCAGTGATCCAAAAAAAAAAAAAAAAAAGTCATGTAGCAAAAAGTGCTGCTGTATGTCCAGCGTTTTTAAGCAGGACCGTAAAAACTCCCCAGCACTCAATCTCGTGCAAAAGTGAAAACATGTTATTCAAACATGATTGTTAAAAGATTTAAAACATGGATTTACAAGAGCAACAATTATTCCTAAACATGAAATCAACCACGTATTCCGTCTATCTGAAGGGACTTCGGCAGACTGGCTACTTCTCATTTGTGGATTGCTTTTATTTCCATGCAGATCACCTGACCTAACCATCACATTCTCATGTAGACTCTATTACTGATAAAATCTCTCCCAAAGTGGCGGCCATCTTATAGTAGGTTCACATCCTATAATGGACTTAGTAAGTCAGCATATATATTCATGAAATGTATCTCAAATAGATGTTCATTTGCAATCTATACATTTTGAATTTAGTGTGGTCCCCAAAGGAATCAGTACAAAAGGGATAAACAATTCGGATCTGTTACAACTTGACATTCTCATGTAACATTTGTCAAAGACCACATATACAAATTGAGTTCTGGATCTGTTACCACTTGCCGTTTGCATGGAACATTTGTTAAGGACCACATATATAGGCAAATCATAGGTGTGGGGCATCTAGAAAACCCCAATGACCCCTGTAGAATGCCGTCTAGTGCCAAAAGTGAAACGAGAATATTACTAGAACAACTTAGGGCATTAAGAGAGGAGCAAGGGAACTCTGTTAGGGCACATTTGCCGATTTCATCCTTATAGGAATAAAACCTGATCTGGTTTCAGATCGGCCGGTAACGGCACTGGAGCGGTGCCAGTTCAGGTTTTATTGCTATTAGCACCTCAGGTTTTAACTTCGAAAACCCAGGGTGCTGGCAGCAATGTGTTTTGTTTGAATGAATGGGATGCACTTGCTGCGTACTGTTCCTTCAAACAAAATACTTATCTAAGATGGCCACTATGGAGATGGAAGGCGGGGCTTCATGTAGATCCCCTCTTCCATTTCCATCGCGGCCCGGGATGTGGCGGCACCAGAGAAATGAGATAAGTGAGGTGGGGTGAAGGAACAGAGTTAGGTGGAAGGAGCGGGAGGTGTGGGAAAATGGTGGGACTGGTGCAAGCAGCCTCTAGGTTGCTCGGAACACGGGCCTGGATCGTGAGATTCAGCCTATGATCTGAGCAACCTGATTGGCTGTGGTGCCCACTACAGGAGCTAATTGAAGAGGTCCCAGCCTAATTCAGTTGCCAATCTGTGACATTAATAATTATTAACTTGCTTCAAATAGCTTAATCGCCCATTGCGGACATACAGTGGTAGATGGCAACAAAAAGAGGATCAGACCTGCTATGCCCATGCAGGACTAAGGAGGTAGAGCCTGTGATGCATTTTATTTAATTGTATCCACTATATAAGAAGATAAGTAGGACACATTTATTTCTTACTTAAGGGACAACGTTTCAGGCAATCTTGTCCAGCTCTGTTTTGTTGCCTGGTATTAATGGGTTTACAGGTATATTTTGGTCATCTTTGAGGGATTCTGTTTGAGAAATGGGCTTCAAATTAACCTGCAGAAAACTCAGTACATGGTGTTTGACAAACCACGGGTTAAGAAGCTTCCAAATTTGAAAGTGGCCTTGAGTGGCAGTCCAATTGAGCAGTTTGTGAGTTTTGATTACCTGGGGGTTTGTCTGATGGCAAATTGCCCTTGGTCTGTACAGGTGAAGCAGGCAGACCTAAAGCTGACCAAGAACTCTGCAGCTATATCTAGATTTATACAGGCCAATGGGGCGGGTCCGGTCAGTGTAACTCTGCAAATATATAAGAGCCAGGCACGGCAGGCAGCTCTCTATGGAGCCAAATTGTGAGGTACCTGTAATCTGCCGAGCCCCCAGGATTTGGAGCAGAAATTCTTTAAGTCGGTTCTTGGGGCTCCCTCTGAATGCACGAAATGTGCCGGTACTGTGGGATCTGGGTGTGCAGAGCATTGGCTTCATTTCACAGATGAGGCCAGTGTTCCTTTGGGCTAGGTTGTGGTCGTATAGCAAACTGGTCAACTGTAGAAGAGTGGTCAGTGATTTATTGGCCTCCCTGGGACGTCCACGCTTGCCCTGGTTCCGGGTCATACGCAGGGGGCTGACTGCGGTGGAGATGGAAGGCTACTTGCTGTAACCTTATTCCATCCCAGGGAAATTCAAAGGTTTATTCAAGAAGGCACTTAGGGACAGATGGGAAAGAGATTCAAGGATGAAACTTGTGTCGTCAGTTAGGTTAGCTCCCTACTCATCCAGGAAATTATCTCCTGTTTTTTAATTCTACCTGGATAACATACCGTCTAACCAAATATGGGTGTTGTACAGGAATACGCGTATTCATGGGCATAATTTTAGGGGGGGTGGGGGTGTTTGTCCCCCCCCAACTTTCATGGCACATCATTTTGTCCATATTCATTTGGCCGGGGCACCTTTTCTTCAGATGTCATGTCCCCCCCCAACATTTTCAGGACAGTTACTCCACTGCGCGTATTGGTATTTTACCATTGGACGCTCAAAAACATATTTGGTACACGTCTGATCCGACCACTTGTCCATTTTGCCCCAGCGAAGTTGAAAATACCGAGCACTTTGTTATGTTGTGTCCAGCATACAAGCATGCTAGTAGGAAACATTTGTTACCTATAGTTATACCTCTTAAGATCAACAAGGTCACATTGGTGCTGTACTTTTGTTTCGCTGGTAATCCGGACATGCTGTATGGTATAGGGCACTTTTTGCTGTTGGCGTGGACGAAGCGGCTCAAGTACTTAACTGTAGCCGGTTCTGATCTCTGAGTACCCTGTGTGCAATGGGCTATCTTATCCTTTAACTATATTTCAGTTTTTATCTCCTGTGTATCTTTGATTTTATCAATGGTGTATATTTTATGTGAATTGTACTGTTTTTATGTAACTTTTATGACCTACTGCTGGTCGAAATAAAGTATTTTATTGATGTATTGGTATATTTTGCCTTAGTGAACATTTTAGCAAAGCCTTTAGGTATTCATATATTTACAAACATTCTCTTCTAACGACATAATTCTATTATTCTACGTAATACTTAATATTTTGGGTGCTCTATAATAGAACAAGCACACTAAGTGTTTGCTAGATCTGTAATGATTGACGGTGTATTAACCCTTCCAAGAAAGAGGCGCTATTCTGCGTAATAGCCCTGTAGAGGTGAAAGTTGAGTTTAGTGTTCTCATATAAATTATACTGGGGCAGATCTGAGAGTAGAGTGGTAGACTTCAGTGAAATGGAAAGGGAGATTCAATGATTTTGCTTCATTGGGGAATCAGCTCTTAGTACATTGTAAATGTATTTTATTGCTAATTTGCACCCACAAGCTTCCCATTAAGCTCCAGTCTTCTAATTCTTCACAGTGGTTCTCATTGGAGAGTCTGGTGTGGGGAAAACCAACCTCCTCTCCCGATTCACACGGAATGAGTTTAACCATGACAGCCGGACAACCATAGGAGTGGAGTTCTCTACACGCACCATCAATGTGGAAGGACTGACCGTCAAAGCGCAGATCTGGGACACTGCAGGACTGGAGCGCTACCGTGCCATCACCTCTGCGTGAGTATTTCCATCCTATGATGCATCAAGATCGATGAATTCCAGTGGGCTGATTCTTAGATGGGAGGAGGTCTAGACGTGGGTTGGGACGTCCAGTATAAAATTACATTACTTTCTTAATTTAAACTTGGGATTTGAGCCAGCCTTTTGCATTTGAGATGCACCTGACTTTGTAGATGCATATGCATATTTCTCAAAAATACCTAATTAACTAATACATTAAGCACTTCACCACCATACACATTATTTGCAGGATGAATACGTTATGTAGCATTTGATTACACTCTGAAATTGATGTGCTAGGGCTCTCAGCTGCTTGACCCACAGAATTACAATATCCGGTCACATTTGTTTAGATGCACACTCAAACCCAAGTACCACACTCTCTCACCAGCCAAAACCTCACCCTGTATACTCCACCACGCTCCTTTTCTGCATCCTTTCCCCGGCGGGCCTCTCAGTCTTCCTCTTCTGCCCATGACCTCTACTGAACAACCCATGCCTTCCTGCTTCCTGTCCTTCGGTTCTTTCTCACCCTTTCCACACTATTGGCTCTCTCCTTCTGCTGGTTCCCTGGGCCAACTACTGACTGTTCTTCTCCCAGGGAGGTGCTTCATGCGAGGAAACCTACAAAAGGGGTCTTAAGCTCTCCCCCTCTTTTTGTACACAGGTCTGCTGATCTCCAAGAATGGTAGCCCACAGTGTTCAATGTCCCAGTTCGTGTAATGGCTTTTCTGCCTGTTTAGAGTTGCCAGCTTGATAAGGGTACCACACTGCAGCTCCCACGCATGTGGGTACAAAGTCTTTGAGCATGTGGATCCACGTGGAATGCTCTTCCCTTTCACTGGTGTTGTGCTCGTGTGAGTTCCCGACTCTGAGCAACTCACTCCAGTTGGAGCACTCTGTACTGTGACTCTCGCTAGCATTGTGCCGATTCGTTTCATGTAGGGGCTTAGTTTGTGGCTGTGCTGTCTGCTCTTTAGTTCTTCTGCTCAAATCCCTCTCTCTCTCGCTCTCTGTGGGCGTGGTTGCTTGCTGGATGTCCTATGGCCATGGATGCTGACATAGGAAGTCCTGTGGGACAAAGAGTAAAACTGGTCAGAATGTTGCTATGCACGCTCGGGGAGATAGATTTAAGGACTTTTCTCAAGCATGCAGGCACTGGGAGTTGAAGGGATAGGGACTGGGGCGCTCCCATCTTCCATCTACCTCCCCCTGGGCTAGGACTGGCTTTGCCATCAACCGTGGTAAACCTGCCACCCCAGACTGAGAGAGGCCCCCATTCTCCCCTGACAGGGAAATAGCTCTGGCCTTGTCACACATTCTAGACCCACCCACTTCATAAGTAGCACGTGCAAAGCCTCTAAATACAGAGCCTACATATCCAGACAACTTTGAAAAAATCATTTACCCTAGACATGAATCAATGACACTCAGTCAGCGAAAAAATGCCTCTCAATTCTTATTCGATTTTAATGAATTGTGTGATACCCAGGCATAGAATCATTCACCTAAGCTTACGATGGAAATTCTCTGAAAACATCTCCATATGTGTTCATTTGAACATTTATCGAATTCCCAGATTTTACACGACTGCGCCAATATTTGCATTTAGCATAATATTTTATCTTCAGTTCCCTTGCATCTTCTGCATTTACATTGAGGACAAAGTGTGAACTCTATTAATTCTGTATGTAGTTTCACATTTCAACTAAATACAGAAAATTAGCACCCTCGGCGGGGGGAGCCAGCCAATCACGAGGCACAGAATGGGAGACTGACACTGCTTGTGCTAGCCTGTGTTCCAACCCGCTTGATGGCCGGCTCCCCGCCCACAATCTTCCCCCACCGACCCTGCTTCTTTTTTCCTTCACACTCTCCCAATCCCACTTACCTGATTGCTGCGGTAGCGGAACCTGCCGCCACTCCTGCAGCTCCTGCCCCTGCTCTGTTTGGCTGACATGGAAATGGAAGAGGAGCTTCATATGGAGCCCCGTCTTCCTATTCCATGGCGGCCAGGTTGGTATAGCATCCCATTCATGGAGAGAAAATGCTTTCCATTTAATAATTTAAAAAAAAAACAGCACCTGTGTAGGACGCTGCGAAGGTGCTAATGGCGATATGGCCCTTGATGGCGAGCCGACCCTGTTGGTAACGGGCACCCACCCTCGTAAGGGACCCTCACTTGCCTCGGTCCCTTAACTTGGGCAGTTGCCCATTACCTACGGGGTCGGCTCGCCACTAGGCACATATCGCCTCAATCACACCATCAATGTAAGTACCTTAGTTAAACAAGTTGTGGATTAAACGATCGTGTTCATCATCAGCATAAATGTATCCAGTTAGCCACTTCTCCACATATCACTGCTTCCATCATACAGTATCAACTAAGGATGAATTTTGGGTCTGTTACCTAATTTGTGGCCAGTTTCTACTTGCATAAGTGCAGTACTGATGTCCCGATTAGTTGCTTGTTATATGTTAATTCATAAGGACACTGTGGTGGCCAAGATAAGGCCCCCTCGGCCAGCCTCAGTTTGCAGCAAATAAGTGGTAAAACAAGCTTCTTGTATTCTATTGCAAATACACAGCATACAGATTGATCAGCAGGCAACACAGCATGCAAGTGTTCAGGCAATTGGCACAAGGAGCTCTCTAGCCCCCCCCCCCCTAAAGTGCAGTTCATATAGCATTTCATAGGCAACCACTAATATGTTCGAGCACTTTCACAATGCGGGTGTTAGTTGGCACGATATTGTAGACCTTTAGCAAGAACTGTCGACATCTCACTTGTGACGCAGTCCTGCAGGGACATCCTGTTTTATTATGGATAAGCAGCATTCGTAGACACCCTACCAAACTCCAGGAGGGGGTTGGGCCTGTCCCGGGTGCTGTGTGCAGAGGAAGGTGACATGGAGGGTCTGAGGCCTAACTGTATGGGAGAGCCTAAGGTAGCATACCATATCCTAGTATTGCATAACATAGGAACGCATAACAATCCTACATAGCATAGCATAGCATAACCATCCTGCCTAACCTAGCATAACAATCCTGCCACATCAATTTAGTGGATAAATGTGCACCTAAGCAATATCTCATTTTAAACTAATTTACTCACAATAATACAAACTGTTGCCAATTGCTGAAATAGTGGGTTAATCTTATTGACTTTCACCGTCCCAGTTCTATATCCTTGAATTCAACTACTTGTCAGTTAATCATTTTTCAGATCAGCTGCTGTATCTGGTTCACACAAAGTAAAAGAAAACCTAAACATGGTGAGCGTATTAGTTTACTCTCGTAGTATATCACTAGCATTTCATATACATAAACCCACAGGGATGTCATTGAGGTTATGGCTTACAGGACATAAGTGAACGGATCGGAAATTGAGCTCTTTTTCATTTCTGCTATGTTGTCTTTTACCCCATGCATTGCCAGCGCATACTTTTTTACATGCCCAAATCGTAGCACTGACATGTCTGTTTAGCTGGCTCGTCAAAAAGCATCCTTTCCTTGTACACAAGCAGAGTTCCTTACAAACTACAGAGTGTGAAAAGCCTCTAAACTACACAGGCACAACACAGGGAATTGAGTTGCTCAGGTGCTTTAAGGTGGAAAAGGTGAGGCGGGGCCTCTTCATATAAATTACGTTCTTGTCCTCTGGACTCAACAGCAGTGAGCCTGGCCTTTTGATATTGAAACAGGAACAATGGGAGCAATGGGTTCGACTGATGCAGCGAAACTCGAAAAAGCAGAGGTGGTTGAGGTCAGAGATGACTCTGGTGATTCTCCTGGAGCAGTTAAGACAGTGTCCAGGATGCTCAAGCCAGCGTCAAGGCAGTTCAGAGATTCAGGTAGAGCGAGGGAACACTTCCTTGATTCTGTGATTGCTCAGAGACCCAGTCCATGGCCTTAGGGGCAAGGTGAATCATTGAATTCCTCACTGCCACTCCAGGAAGTTTGTCTGGCACCTGTAGGAACACTTCAGCAACAGTGAGCAGCATCCTGTTTTCAGTGGGCATACCTTTCCCCAGTGCAGTGTCACCCCAAATGTGCCCATGGGATGTGTAGGGATAAGAGCTTTCCTCATCCTTGGAACCTTCTGTCTTCAATACTGTGGCAGAGGACATTGGAATATACTGTATGGTCTAAAACAGTTATTCAGAGTTACTATGGAACTCTAGATAATACCATGGGTCATTATTTGAGTATTTGTCACAGAAGAATTGACGTTTTCCACCTTATGAGGTTACAGGGCATGGTGGCAAAAGTGTTGGCTCTCTATGCTGAGATAACCAGAGGAAAATAGCAAGGGTGCATCATTCTGACCAGTAATACAGGAACAGAAGAAGAGATTGAGAAGTGCAATTAAAGATATAAGCAAAGCTACAATAAGAGCTGAGCATGATACATTTAATACTATCAAACAATTGAAACAATATTATCACAACTGGTTAAAGTTCCACCGCCATGGCTTAGACTTAGAGAAAGCCAGGAAATGCTGGCTATTACAAACAAGCTGAAGCTAACTATATTTTGGAAACGTGTGATTAGAATTATCAGAAATAATAGGGACCTAAATGCAGCATTAAATAACATAATTTTGGAAGAAGGAATGGAATACATTTTTGGGTAAAAAACGTAGCTCTAAAGAAAATTCTTTTGCATGGTTTGAAGCATATAGTTTGGGCATATGTGGTGGGAAATGTAGCCGTTTTGATATTCAGTGTTTGATCAACAAATCAAAAACATCTAGAGCAGCTGACCCAGATGGGATACCAAACCTAGTTTTTAAAAATGATACCTTGTTGTGGTCTAACCACCTTTACAAATCGTATGTGTCTGTTTCGGAGCTGGGGACGATTCGGTATTCATGGATGACATGTGTGAGAAACCACAAGGCACTCTCACAGCTACTCCCCAGGGATCCTTTGCTCAAGTGGCCAGGAAAGGGCTGTCGCTTTTGGATTCTGGCTCTGGGGGTGGACAAGCAAGGGAGGATCACCTTGGGGATTGGGGTGACATGGTATTCCCCGTCCCGAATATAGAAACACCCCTCCTTCCCTCAGCCTTCATGGATATGTCCACTCATGTCCTATTGTTGCCAATAAATACTCACCAAGTACTGAGAAGAGGAAGAGGCAACTAGGAGCAGTGCACACTTCATATTACAAACACCACTCTAGTACTGAGACAAGGAAGAGATGTGTAAGACCATGACTGAATGTCAGACATTTCCCACTAATTGGGCTCATTGTAGCCAGGCAGATCAAGACAACAACACACGCCTGAATCCCCTTAAGAGGGCTCTGGTGTATAAAGGAGGAGGGGGCAACCATATAAAGAGTGAAGGAAATCCGCCGGGTTGGAGCAAGTCTAGGAAGTCTGAAGACCGGTAACAGTCCCGGAAGACCTGCAGGACCCGGGGAGAACAGGTCGTGTGGCTTGTGCAGGACCGGGGCCCTTCCGCTTGGAATGCGTGCAGACTGAACTGCAAAACAGCTGAGCTGTACGAAGGTGCTCCCAGCATAGAGAACGCTGGCAGTGTTCTTTGTGGGGTACTGGGAAGGCACTGTGTGTGAGGACATGCGCGGCGAGAAAGCAGCGCATATGCAGCCTGCTTCCCGACTTCGAAAGAGGTGACCGGTAACAGCAGGAGCCGCAGAAGCGAGATGCAATGAGCCTGTGAGTGTCAGAGGACACGGGAAGACCAGAGCTCTCCCATGGGACTACAGGCAAGTAACGGTTTGCAAACTGAAGTGAAAGCAAACAATATTGAATGCTGTACTGAATGGAAGGTGCTATATGAGTGAAAGCACACCATATTGAATACTGAACGGAATACAAAGTGCTATTTCAGTGAAAGCACACCATATTGAATACGAAACTGAATGGAAACTGCTGTTTTGATTACGAACAAGTGATATATATATGTTTTTTAAGCCTTTATTTATTATTGCTTGACAAGGCAGTAAGGACAATCAGAACAACAATACATATGGGAGCATAGGTCTGTACATTTGCAGGTTTCATGTGTATATCACATGCAATATATCCCCGGTTACAAGATCAGTTTAGATGGCGCAGCCTAGCTCACACTGCTGCAGGCGACCCAGAGGGATATGTACGGATACACACATCTGTCTCTTCTGCCCCGGGGTCAGCCAGAGTTTGCAGATATGTCCGAAATGGAGGCCATATATCTCAGGGTCTGCAGCTAGTTGGATGCATGAATATCCAGCATTCCTCTCTGTCCGCCGCACAGGTTACAGCGCAAAGCCATTGATGAACAGTGGGTATAGTAGGCCAGAGGCACAATATTAGTATACATCGCATTGCTAACAGCATACAAGGACTAGCCAGCCTGCGGCTGCCCCCTGAGATCAATGTGAACTCATGGAATAGGCAGTTCATGGGGGTCGACTCGACAGTTCGCTCAAGCATCGCTGATATGGCTGTACAAACTTTAATCCAATATTCAGAAATTCCAGGGCAAGCCCAGACCATGTGGAGATACCCTGCATCCTCGGCGCTGCAGATAGGTGAATGCTCCTGAGACATAATGTGCAATCTGGCTGGGGTATAATGATACCTGTGCAACACCTTGAAGTGAATCAGTCGGTACTTAGCATTCAGGGACACTTTACGGGTGCGATCACAGATAGTATCCCACCTCTCCTCTGTCATCTCTATTCCGAGATCCCTTTTCCAAGCCTCACCGAGTTTAGTTAGGGGTTTATTACACCGTTCCTGAAGTAATGGGTACAGTGTCGAAACTGTGCCAGAAGGGGCAGCTGCACCGGACACTATTGCCAATAGAGGATCATCCGGGGGCTGTGAGGACAATTCAGGCCACCGTTCCCTAACCGCCCGCCTCAGACCATGGTATTGCAGCCACCCAGATGGTAGTCCTCCCAACTGCCCTTGGATGTCATCCCAACCAACAGATGAGCCCTGTTTGAATATGTCACCCATGGTAGAGTATCCTCCCGCTGACCATTTGGCCACCGCAGTCTTATTTATTCGAGAGAATTCAGGGACAAGGTTCCAAAGCGGCACATCTTGGAGAAATGGCCAGGGACTACCAGTCCGTGTCATTTTGTCCCAGGCCAGAGCAGTGATGTATGCCGGGCCGGGCACACCAGTGTCCCTCCATAGAGGGGGCAGGAAGAGAGAGCTCAGCTCCATGGATCCAGCCACGAGTCACTCAATTTTCACATGAGGAAGTGGTTGGCCCTCAGCTGTCCAGTATGTCGCATAGTGTGCCTGCGCCGCAAGCCAGTATAGCTCAAAGTCGGGAGCCGCCAACCCCCCCGTCTACATGTTCTAACCAGCATGGACCACTTCAGCCTAACCGCACCAGAACAGCATAAAAAACTATTGATCTCGGACCTGAGTTTAGTGAACAGTGCTACGCCTGGTCACAGTGGAACATTTAAAAAAACAATAAAGTAGTTGGGGCAGCACCACCATCTTGAGCAGAGACATTTTGCCCGACAGAGTGATAGGCAGCTTCGTCCAGGCAAGCAGCTTTGGACTGAGCTGCTGCAAATAATTCCCATAGTTGCGTTCAAATATTGTGTCCCGGCGCCTCATGACTGTAACTCCCAAGTACTTTACCTCATCTGGTGCCCAAAGGAATTCCATGAGTTCCGCCGGGGCTGCAGTAGTTTCAGTCAGGGGAAACAGATTGGATTTTGTCCAACTGACCCAAAGGCCTGACAGAGATCCAAAATGGGCAACATCCCGCATAATAGGTATGAGATTATGCTCCTGATTTCTCATGTACAATAACACATCATCTGCATAGAGAGAAACAATTTCAGGTGCCCAAGATAACTGTATTCCCCTCTGCGAAATGTCGCATTAAATCCGCAAAGGGCTCCATAACAATTGCAAAAATAAGTGGGGACAAAGGGCATCTTTGTCTGGTCCCCCGACTGATATCAAACGGAGGTGAAAGCATGCCATTAGTGCGTGCGCTGGCGACAGGCTTGGCATACAGCAGCTGTATCCAGGACACAGAGAGGGGATCAAAATTACACCTCTCTAATACCGCCCATAGGAAGCCCCAGGACACAGAGTTGAACGTTTTCTGGACATCCAGCATGGCTGAAAAAGAGCTCACCCTAGGATCAATTTGGGAAAGGATGTTAAATAACTGCCACAGGTTGAGGGCCGTGGAACGACCGGGAACAAAGCCAGACAGGTCCGTATGTATCAAGGGTACCATATATGTGGCCAGTCGGAGGGTGAGCCCTTTGACAAATGTATTAATGTCACTGTTAATCAGTGATAAAGGGCGATATGATCCACAGTGTGTGGCCGGCATTCCGGGCTTAAGCAGAACCGTTATCACTGCCTCTCTCAGTGTAGAGGGGAGTTATTTCCTGATACATGACTTGTCCCACAAAGCAGCCAGATGGGGGGAAAGGAGGTTTTTGTAGCTACTATAAAAGTCCATGGCAAGCCCCTCCGGCCCAGGGGCCTTATTCGGTGGTAAGGCATAAATGGCACAGGCAATATCCTCGACTTGCATGGGGCAGTCCAACGCATCCCTACTTTCATCAGAATGGACAGCGGCAACCCTTCTAAGAATGTTCCTATGTAGGTGCCCGGGGCTTCATCAAAGCTGATATACAGCTTTGCATAGAAGGAACGGAATGCTACATTAATGTCCCCTGCCGTGTGGACTAGCGCACCCTTGTGATCTTCAATAAGAGGGATGCGACAACCACCTTTTCTCCTGGCGCACCAGTTTGGCTAGCAGGGAACCCGGTCGATCGCCTTCACCGAATTGTCTAGCAGCTATAGGATTGTCAAAAAATGTACGCTCCCTCTGCGCTGCTTCTTTGAAGCCATCGAGAGCCTCTTTAATAGCGCCTAGAGTTGTAGCATCCAGGTCCAGTGCGTATAATACTTCAGGTTGCTTCAGGGAGTTCTCACATGTGCAAATGTTCCTTTGTATTGCCTTTAGGATTCCCGTCTCTTTGGCCATGGTCATACCTCGGATATATGCTTTAAAAGCATCCCAGGGGGTAGCTAGGGAGTCCACTGTTCCAGTATTAATATTAAAATAGTCTTCCACACATTCTCCCAGCTCAGCCTTGAACACCAGATCAAGTAGCGAGTTGGGCTTAAACCTCCAGGAGCGACCAATGGGTAGCCGTTCCTCCCAGGTAGGGACAGGTTGATTGGAGAGTGGTCCGAGTATATCCTCAGAAGAATGTCTGCGTTAGCTATACAGTTGATCAACCACCCAGATATTAACCACAGATCTATCCTAGAATGGGAATAATGCACAGTGGAGTAGAACGTATAACCCTGACACCGCGGGTGCAGCAATCGCCATGCATCCACTGTCCCAAGACAACCTAGCCTGGCTTTTTCTGAACCTCGTTACCACCCCAACCAAACCACCACACTCAGCCCCCTCCCAATTTGGGATGTGAAAACCCCCAAAAAACGACAACAAAAACCATTGAAAATTAGCATGGGGGGCTGATCGCGCCATGCAGCCCGCTGCACACCACAGCAGCATTAGTGCAAGTTTAACTAAGGCACATGGTCGAAGAATTAGTGAGACATTAACAAGCTAAATATTGACAATTTAGGACCACATATGGGGAGTCAACCTGAATTACGCCAGATAAGTAGACTGTGGTCTGTATCTTTAACACAGCTATAGTAACTTCATGAGGCCATATTAACTGGGAAAGTACTGTTCAATAAATTTCCTAGCCTCTTCAGGTATTGTAAAGAAAAAAACCTCTCCAGAATTTTCAATGCGAAGTTGGCGGGAAACATCATTGCGTATTTAACATTGAGTTCTCTGAGCCTCTTCTACATTGCGAGGAAGGATTTTCGCTCATTCTGCACCGCCACAGAGAAATCAGGACAAAAATAGATTTTATTTTATTTGAGCCAAGAAGTAGCTCCCCCTTAGCTCTTGCAGCACACAGCAGTGCATCCCTATCTCTGTAGTTTAAGACTCTGGCTATGATAGGGCGAGGGGGGGGCAACTGGTTTGTGATTCATCATAGGAGAGCGGTGGGCTTGTTCTATCGCAAAGTGGGGCGATAGCTTGGGACCATCAAGCAAGGAGAGGAGAGTGTGCGCCACAAAGTCTTCCGTGTCACCAGATATGTTGTCCTCAAGCACGCCAATAATGCGTTTAGTGTTACGTTGGGACCTTGACTCTAAGTCCTCATTCTTCTTACCGATCTCCTGCACCTTTCTAGTGAGCGTGGTGAGGTTGATCCTGGGTGCTGTAAACAAGTGATATTTAATATCAATGGAACATTTTAAAGTTAAACTGACATAGTGAATGTCGCACTGTGTGTCAGCAACGCTGTGAACCAAATGAAAGCTTATGACAAACTGAGGAAGATTTATGAGCTTGTGGCAGAGCCAAAGACTGATGGAGGAAAGGGTTGCACTAGCCAGAAGGAAAGCAACGTGTGGAAAACAAGGCAGAAGGGCCTGTGAGGGGCTAACCAAATATAAGGGGGAGATGTATGGTTGTGCAACCTGAAATTGGTGGATAATTCGGTCTGACAACTGCACCTAGACCAAAGAGCTCTCTACTTTGAAGATCACAGACATTTTAAACCAAGCCAGGGGGTTCCTGGTTGCATGACCTGTGATGGGTGGAATGTGTGGTATAATAACTGCACCTAGACCCGGGAGCCCTAAATGATGACCAGCAAAGGACATTGTGAGTAAGCCACTGAAACACTGTATAGAAATCTTGGAGAAGGGAACCCTGAGAATCGAAGGAGCCAAGAAGTGTTGTCTTGGGGAAGGTAATCTCATGATCTTTCTTTTGCATGAACTGTACCATATTGAACTTAGGGAAGGGAACCTGAAGGCCTGGTTGAACTTTGAAGAGTTAAAGAGATATTGGAACTGTATTGAGCCTGAGATAGAAAACCCAAGATTAAACTGAGAGCAGCTGAGACTACACTGTTTTGTTGGAAAGAGATCCCGCGCCTATTTAATCTGCACTTATTGGATCTGGTGGAACATTTTCCTTATTGCCTGTCTTTCTCACCCAGACTTCGTCCACCCAGAATTCTTGCACTGTTTTTTGGGGATGATATTGTTCTATTAGATAGAATGTATATTGGCCTACAAAGTGTCTTGAATGTACTACATGATTATTTGGCCCAGGATAAATTGATATTGACTATAGACAAAACTGCTGTTTTGGTTAGTTTGGGCACAAGACCAAGACAATATCCTGCTGGGCAGATAGAAGCAACTTATATATTTGGGATTCCCGATATATAATAAAGAAAAGAATGTGCATTAAATAATAGAGTGAGAAAAAAAATGGTGCCCTTTGTGAGAAACCAGAAGGTGTCTCACCTGCTAGTCCTCAGGGATCTGTCGTCCAAGTGGCCAGGACATAGCCATCGCTTTTGGGTCCAGTTCCTTGGGGTGGACCAGTGCGGGAGGATCACCTGAGTGAGGGGTCTTTGGGGAGTGGGAGTGGGACACCTGATGGTTTTGATGCAGTATCCCCCTCCCTGTAACACCTTTAACCCATCCTACCAGGTAGGATATTTGGGAACTTTATCCCCCCCCCTATTCCCTTCACAAACACTTTCACACGGAAGTCCGCTCTGGAAAAAAACAGACCCACACGCGAGTATTGTATCCGACATGTCCCCCTACTATGGTCAGGCAATTACTGGTAGCCACTCACACCTGACTTCCATTAGGCTTCCCCACATGGATAAAAGGCGGAGCACGAGAGCACACTCTGAGTGAGGCAAAGCACACAAAGCAACGGCATTTGCCAGACGGCAGCTGAACGAGGGAAGAAAGATGGCAAACCAAGAAGGGTGCGCAAGGAGGGAGATACCTTGAGGTTTCCGGTGATAAACCATTACTTTCCAGAATCCTTCATAATAAAAAGCATAAGGCCAGGAAAACAGACTGAAGTATCCTGCATTGTGTGTTGGAGATACCCAGGGCCCTCTTGCATGGCTGACTGAGTCGGGGAGGAGCAGCAGCCGCTGTGGTACCGTCCTTGGCTCCAGGATCAAAGCAGCACCAGAGACATCAACAGCGTTGGGGAGACCAATGGAAGACCTGTCTGTGTTGATGTCAAGGTTGCAAGAGGCACACTTGTATAAAGAGCACAAGAATGAAGATTGGTAACGCGTGTAATGAAAGACACGAGTGTGCTCGATCAAAGGTCTATGTGAGAGAAATGGCAGAAGCGAAAGTAAATGATGAGAATGAGAAATGAAGTGAATCGAAGTGGTTCTGCGATGGATTAAGCAAAATCCTTTGCACAATCGAAAGTCTTCAATTTTTGATACAAAGAAAGTGGGATTACATGGAGCCTGAACGAGGGAGACCAATTGTGAACATTGTGCCTAAGGGATCTGAGCCCGATCTGAGCCCGAACGAGGGAGATAACATGGTCCGAGCCCGAATGAGGGACCCCAATTGTGAATCTTGTGTTAAAAGGGGGTCTGAGCCCGAAGGAGGGAGACTCATGGTGAACTGTTGACTTGAGAACTTGTGAATGTTAAAATCCTGATAAGAAAATAACTTTTGTGCTTGTTTGTGACGTCAAGCCCTCTGCAATAAGAGACTATCATTGGGAAAGAGACTTTGGCATAAGGCCCTGATACCTATGCTTTGAACTATATCCTTGTGGCACAGAAGTCAGAGTGTGTGCGAAGCCACAGCATGGCGCCTTGTCCCGTTCTGAAAACGTGCAAAAGGGAAGCAACTGCTCAACTATCGTAACATATCACTCCTTGAACACTTTTCTTTTTACATACATTGTTATCCCACACCATTTGTATTTAGAAGTAAAGATTGACAATAGGTTTATTAGTATAGGCCTTTTTATTTTGACCTAGACTCCACTAGGACTGCGTTATTATTTTTTAATGGTTGCAGATTGCTCCCGGCCTTAGGTTTAGGGTTAGATAGGCATTCAACCAACCCTTTGAAGTTCAATAAAAATTCTTGAACTGGTTTATGGTCTTTGCATCGAATGCATTCAATTGAAAATGGAATGCATCGAAACGTATTCAATGAAAACTGTTCCATCAAATTACCATACATACAATGCAAAGTGTTTATGCATTGAAACCCTTTCATCGAAAAGGGTTTTGTTGTATAAACACTTAAAATGTTTTGTATGAAATTCGATGAAACATGCTTAACGTTAAAACATTACATGGAGCTGTCCAGTGCTGAAATCCTTAAAGTATTTCAGCACTCGCCAGCTTCATGTAATGTTTTAGTGTTTATTGTTTATTGGGGAGAACCCCCCCAGGGCACCCTCCCCCAACCCTAACCCTAGTGTTAAAAACAAAAATCCATAGAAATCCAACTAAATGTGTTCAATGAAAATGCGTTTTGATGGAAAGGGTTTTCATTGAATAAAATGTGTTGGATAGTAATTTGAGGAAACTAATTTCGATGGATAGACTATATACCTCTTGAACTGTGATCACTTGCGCCTGCCTTCACTGTTTGATACCATATCATATCATATCATATGCCTTCCTTACACCCTCTATACCCTAACAAGGAAAATCTTAACAGAAAGTTAACCAGTGATAGGAGGATTAAATGATATTAGCTTACTGACATCGATTCTATAGGGAGGAGGAAATACCCACTGCTGTTGCTGTGAATTTGAAGAGAAAGCCAACATCCAGAATCCAGAGAGAAAGTAAAAGTTCAGGAGAGACCTGTTGTGAATCCCAAACAGAGCCATGGATCAGGGGGGACCTATTCTTAAATCTGATTGAAACAAAGACTTGTTGTAAATTCTGAACAAAGACAAAGTCCAGGGCGTACCTGTTGTGATTCTTGAGGGGACGCAAACATCAGGAGATGCCTGATGTTTAAAAAGAACTGATTAAAGACTATGACAGACCAACAGAAAACCCTGAGAAACCAAGGGATGGAAGAAATCCAGATGTGATTGTGGTGAGGCTGAAGGAAGCCAGGAAGAGAGAGTACTGTGAAGCATGAATTCTAGGTAAAACTTGAAGAAGCAAGGTGAAAGCAGATGGAAGGTAAGATCAGACTGTGTGAGTAACTGCTACAAGAACCTTCCAAGAATACTTCTGTTTTGTTGCATTAGAAACTTTGAAGATTAGGTAGCTTTGCTATGGGCAATTCTTGGAAGCTTGTGTGTTGTTAGCAAAAGGTGTTATTTGAAGTTTTAGTCGCCATCCATTTTGTGTCATTGTGTTGTGACTAGGGTGTCTCAAGAAGAGACAAGGACTTACAAGGTTGGGTTACAAACTTTTATACTTTAAAACTGGTTCACCTTAGCTGTCAGAAACCTGGAAGATAACTCACTTTGGGCCTCATTACAACTCAGGCGTTAAGGGTTAACGCCGTCGTTAACCCTTAACGCCTGATTCCGATTTTAACGGCTGCTTCTAGCAGCCGTTAAAATCCATGGCGCTAAACCGCCTTGGTGCTAATTACGCCACCGTAATTTACGGTGGCGTAATTAGCGCCTTCCCCACTCCCATTATGCCCTATGGGGCAAAAATGGGAATGGGGAAGGGTAAAATGGGAAATGGGGATTTACCGCCCCACTCACCTTGGAATGGGGCGGTAAATCCGCCATCCACCATGGTGTAAACATAGTTTACACCATGGTGGTAAAGTTGGCGTACTTACCGCCTGGGTCGTAATGATCCCCTTTGTGTTGAGATCCTTTGTGCACTGTTTACTTTACGATAAAACCCCATTTGTTTATAGTTCTTTACCGTGAACCAATGGGTACTTATCCAACCCGTGTTCACCAGAATTGTAATAATGAAACCATCTTGTTTAACGACAGCCAGTGTCACATTTGTCATTTCTCGGCCTTACCACACTTGGTTTTGCCTCCAATTCCCAGATTATAGTATTGCAGTGGTTACTGTGAGAAACCTGACTGTATTCTCCCACCTACTTCCCTGGGATCTTCCATTCAGGTGGCCAGGGAAGGGCCATTACTTTTGGATCCCGACCCTCGCAGTGGACAAGCGAGGGAGGGTCACCTGAGTGGAGGGTCACAGTAGATCCGGAGGAGAATACCCAAGGGTGAGACATGGTATTCCCACTTTCACAAGTATACACCAACCCACTCTCCCCCCGCCTTAATGGGCTTTTTCCATCGTACCCGATCTCTCCCTTCCCATTTCTGATAAGTACTGGGACGAAGAACAACATGGGAATACAAAGTGAGGCCTACCATGTAACACCAGTAGATTGTCCCACTGATTGTCAGGCATGGTCAGGCAATCAACCCAAATCATTTACACTTGACTCTTCTTGACAATTACTTCAGGTATGAAAGGTGCACTTATGCCAAGAAGTATGAGCAAGCTGGGATTGCTGGTTGGAACATGAAGGCAGCAGCACGAGAAGCCTGGGAGGACATGTGGCGAACAGGGCACTGAGGCGCTGGCCCGGTGCACCAGAGGGGTCACAGCATGGCAGAGCTGCTGTGTCTCTGAAAAGCCGAAAGGAAGGCAAGTGGTTGCTTATTGGCCGTGTCCTGGCCAGTGCTCATTCTCCTGGGACGTGTATTGGTCCCAGGGATGTCTGAGGGGCAAGTGGTTAGACCCTAGGCTTCATTCTAAGTGTGCCGGTCCAGAAACAGGGGTGCCGGTAAGCTTACCAGCACTGTTGTTTCCGGACCGGCACACTACAACTCTGCAGGCGGGTGCTGTCCTGCCCAGTAGGTCAGACCTGACGGCACTCAACCTCAGAGTGTTCAAGGTAGCACCGGCACCATTAGCAACGGTGCTGCTGCTCCCGTGTCCCCATGGGAATGGGGACTAACGAAATTACTTGCGCCTGACTTCCCGGCCACCGGACTTGGAATAGCCAGGTCGCATCGGGAAGTCAGGTGCTGGTACTTCTTTACAGGTCCGGCGGCAACCCGCTGGTAGCACCGCCAGGGTTACCGGTGTACCCATAATGAGGCCCCCTGACCTCACACTCTGTATCCTGCCTGGGTGAGTCTCTATGGGATTGAGAGGAACCCGGCGACGTGAGGATGGCTGAAGTGGGAGCAGTGGTTTGAAGCAGAAAGCAGAAAGTAAAGCAGTAAACGTAAAGAAAGAGAAAGCAAGAAAAAGCAGAGTGTGCAAGGGCCAAGAAACTAAAAACAGTAAAGTGAGGGTGCAAGCAACCCAAAGCAGGAAGAGGGGTGCAAGTGACCCGACAGATTGAAATGCAGAGTGAAAAAAAGCCACGAGAGGGCGCGAGCGACCAAAACAGGAGAGAAGGGTGCAAGCGACCCGACAAAGTGAAAACAAGCAAAAGAAAGTAAAGAGAGGGCACGACCGACCCAAAACAGGAAAGTAGGGTGCAAGCGACCGGGGAGATTGGAAAAATTAAGGACAAAGTAAAAGAAAGTAAAGAAAGGGTGAGAGCGACCAGAAAGCTGGAAAAAGGGGGTACGAAAGACCCGCACTGGTGCAAGTGTGTACCATAAAAGGAAAGAAAGTTGAAAGAAGGTGAAAGAGAAACAAAGCCTGAGTGGAAAAGAGCACGAGGGAAAGGTGGCCAAAAGGAAGAAAGAGAACAAAGAGAGGAGTCAGTAGTCAGAGTGGTCATGCAGGGGAGGAGCCAAAGCCCAAAGTTTTCAAAAGTCTCTGACACTACCCCATTGAAAGAACTGTGTGTTAAAATGGTACATATTGACATGATTAACTTTTGTGTGAAACCAGGGCCCCAGGCTTGGGAAGGGAACCCTGAGAGGCCCACAAAAGCCAATGTTGAACTTGAAGAAGAGAGTCCTAAACCTTGGGGAAGGGAACCCTGAAAGGCCTAACAGGAACTGTGTCTTTTTGTTTGGAACTGGAAGGATCGAAGCTTGGTGAAGGGAACCCCAAGATCACCAGAGACATTGTGAACTCTATTGACATACGGCAAGAGCTCTATGTGGAAGGTTCCAAGGGCACCCTTTTCAGTTGAACTATTGTGAACTAGCAGAACTGCACCTATTAGTAAGACCTTTGTAACCACCATTTATCTTTAAGAAGATCCCTGAACACATTTTGTCTAAGAGTGAGGGCAAGCATATGTTTAAATAGCGACACACTTTGGTTTTGGACTTACGGATATTGACCGCCCTTTGAAGCATCAGTTGTGGGAACCACGCCTTTAGAGTTGGGACCAGTTAGACATTACACCAACTCAACAAACGTTATTAATCAAGGTTTTTGAACTGTTACTTTAGAGTCTGTGTCTCTCTTGATACCATGTCTGTCTCACATTACCTTTTCAGCTTTGGATCAATTTATGGGACTGACCACTATGTCCTATAATCCAAGTGTTTAAATGTTTTCTTTTTGTTCCTTTGGGTCTAATTATGTTCTGATTCTGAGTGCAACAACCCCAACACTTTCTTTCTGGAACTAGATCATTTTGCTGTTTCTCAGTGTGCAATATTTAGGTATTTCTTCTCTTGTTCCTGTAACGTGTTGGCATTTGACTACAACTACTTTCATTGTTGTACTGAATTCTCTATCTCTCTTTGTCAAAGTTTCGTATTCCAATGTTCCCACTCTGGTTTCTGTGATGCTTTTAGACTAAGCCCAGAATATAGCGTCATGTTTTCTTTCTCACACCTGGTGGACTCTTTCACTCTACAAGAGTATAATGTTTCAGTATTTGTTCTCTTGTATCCATAACTCTTTGCGTTTTGATTGTATCCATGACTCTTTGTGATTTGCTTCCTTTTCCCAGAAAGCAGCATCAGATCCCTCCTTCTCGCACAATGTCTTATGCACACTTTGGTACTTTTAATATGTTTCCCAGAATGTAGTTCACGGCCCAAATCATGTACTCTTATTTTCAGTCTCTTTTTAACTTGGCCCTGCCCTATTGATGTCTGGCGCTGTTTCTGCCTTGCTCACAGTATTTGTGTGTCTGCTTCCTTGGCTGTTTACATAGAAACTCTCACAGCACAGAACCTCTCCCTCTGAAGGGCAGCCTCATCCCTCCAGCTCTAGCAGGACCTCTTACAGACTTCTTGTCAGCATCTCCAGTGTCCCTTGCTCCTCGTCCTCCACATTTTAACAGCTACTTCCTCTATTATGCCACTTCCTGGTTACCAAAGCGATCCCTTCTCTGCTGTCCCTCTATCCTTCCTAATAACTCTGAGACCTTCACCCCATTTGTGGGGAATCTTATGACCTCCTCTCCATGATGTTATTGGTCTGCTACTGTTAAGCTCCTTCTCATCGGCCAGAAGTATCTGTTTCTGACCTTTAATCCCATTTTCTAAGGAAGGCTGTTAGAAAACCCCTGGTCGCTATCTTGGACTCCTTCTTATTTCTTTCTGGAGATGTTTGGTCGTGGTCGATGTCCTCTGTTCTCCTGATTCACAAAGGATGACTGGCTGTATTTCTGCATCTTCAGGGCAGGCAGATGAGTCCTTTTCTATGGGTATTTGCGACACTTAATGTTGACACGTTGCCACATTGACGCACTAATGATATATCATTACCCGCCAATGGCATATAAAGTGAACATCCTAGTTAAATTATGGTTAGTAATTAAAAAGGCTGTTTGTCTGCCTTTGTAGATGTGTTATTTTATTAATCTTAAAGGAGCTATCACCCATAATTTCTTTTCAAATCATTGATGTATTCATCAGCTGATCAATGTCAGTCTTCAAGTCATCAACCGATTCTTTTTACTTTGTTACAGTTGCTGCGGAGGGGCAAAACACCATTCTGAAATGGGTGACCCCCGTTCCCAACAGGAGTCAAATTGTGGCCTAATTTTCATATTTATATATAGTCAACTGCAATTCCACATGTGCCAGTGAGAATTACATTTGTATTTTGAAAAGAAAATGAGGAACAATAACACTCCTTTATGCTTCAAGATTTTCTTTTACGACAGAGAGGCCTCTTCCTGAAATGTCATGAGAGTCAAAGATTATGTGATCTTACTTCCTGTGAATGCGTTGATTTGAGGCCACTTTCGCTAGGTCAGAAATGTTGGTGATCTGTCCCTGTTGTTCCCTGTCGTGAAATAAAGGGATAGAAGATAGAAGAAGATTCTTAAATATTGTGTAATTAGTGATGAAGTCTACGGTCCTCAATCTTTTGGGTCTGAAGAATCCCCTGAAATAAGCCAAACCACTTCTTCTGCACAACATCACCTTTTCAAGGTGTTGTGCCCAACATCAAAATGAAATGGAAGCAAAATTGTGGCCCACCCCCTCATCACCACAAAGTCACCATGCACATGAGAAAAGAATCTGTGGATAATCCACAAAAATAGACTGCACACAGGCAGAAATTCTGCAGCGATGTTGTGCCACAGTTGCAAACCTTCTTCCATGCCCAATTTGACTGCAAGTGTGATTTCCTGAATGTAAACGTTTTCCCATAACATCTACAGCCACATGGAGCTCTACGGCCTTCAGGCTAAACTCTGAGCTCACTGGAGGGCACTTACTGTCCCCTGTGCCTCGCACTCATACGTAATTGACTTTGGTGAGGTTGGCATCATGGAAGAAGACACAGACATCAGGTTCAAAGTACAAAAAAAGCTTTTATTAAAGAAAATGTCAGGATGGAGTAAGGCCTAACATTAGGCGGGATTTCCCTACCTAAAGAAACGAAGGATAGTCTGTGCCAGTAAGTTCAACTGAAAAGTCTGTCTGTGTCCAAAACATATGCTTGCCCTCACAACTAAGACAAAACCATGTGTAGGGATGTCAACCATAAATTAAATAGTGTTCCAAAAGCAAAGTTCTGAGGTATTTCCAGCTCAGGCTTACTCTTCAGCCCCTTTCTCCCAGTGTCAACCAGTTCATCACAATGGTCAATTTACTTTCTTTGGGACTTGAGTTAATACAGTTCCACACCTTTGTAAATGTCAGGATGCCCTTCCCCAAGTTCAATGTAGTTCCAGGGCAGCACGTCTCAGGTTTCCCTTCCCCGCGTCATAAATAAATAAGTATCTTGAAGCTTTAAACTGTTGTTCAACAATTCTGTACAGCTCAGGGTTCCCTTCTCCAAGTCTTTCTTTCATGCACCAACTGTAGTTTTCCTTGACACAATAGCAAGCTTCTTTCTGTTCTATATAGGGGTTCTCTGGTCTTGGCACAGTTGTTGGAGTGCACGATCTACCCATTACAGGTCACACAGCGAGGAACTTTGAGCAGTTCAATATTCAGCCAAACAAGTGGTTTTGAAGCTCCCTTTGAGTAGTTCAATATTCAGCCAAACAAGTGGTCTTCAACCTCACATAACGATTCTCCTGTGCTTGCATACTCTCCAGACTACCTCTCAGCACCTATCCACTGCATGCACTACTCCAAGACACATCGTACAACACCTCTCCCATTAGGATGATATCCCCCCCACAATAAAAATGTGGTCTAGCTGCACACATAATGATTCTCCTGCTCTTGCATACTCGTACACACACACACACTCTATAATTCTCTGACTGATTTCCCATAACTGTACTACTGTCCCCCGAGGGCGTTCAACCTACAGCGCATGAGGACTATACCAATGGTAAAAGGTGCTATACAAAATTACATTGCATACCCTGGGAACTCCACCTCCTTCAAGTCAGCTCAGGTATGTAATCATCATGGCCTTATCCTTCCACAGAATCAGCTCCAGATGGTGTGGTGTACTACCTCCTGTGGCTAACGACTACCACACATATAGTGGATGTTCTTCTTCAGATCACTCCACACTTTGTAATTTCCTTGGTACTGCAGGTGTGTATGGCGATAGTGCTTATTTACTAGCAGATGGTCTCTCACAGGGAAGTCCTCATAAGCACTGCTCTCTTGGACATCAGAGGCCCGAAGAGGCAGGCCTCCACACGTCATAGTCCATCAACAAAGAAAGTCAGATCCTCGTGTGAGAATAGGATCCTCCATGTCTTCTGGTGCTACACGATGATATTGAGTGGTGGGAAGCTGCAGCAAGGTAAAGCTGCAGTTTCATAACATGGAGATAGGGGCGATGAAGCTCAAAGTTGGCAAGAAGGGGTAAGAGTGGCAGCAGGAGGTTGTGCAGGACCATGTAGATCGAGGACAGTGACAGTCCAGTGAAGGGGGAAGGTTTCCTGAAGACAGGGCAGGCAGCCAGTCGGTTTGTTGCAATAGGAGCAAGGGAAAGTGTGAGAAACCTGAGGCTGCTTTCACATCTACTCCCCTTGGATCCTCTGTACAGGTGGCCAGGGAAAGGCCATCGCTTTTGGATCCTGCCCCTGGGGGTGGACAAGCGAGTTAGGACCACCTGGATGGAGGGTCCTCAGGGATTGGGGTAGGATGCCCTTAGGTAAGACACAATATTCCACACCTTCCTTTCAGGAAGAAGCCCCGGGTATTGTTCACCATGTTCCCTTGTCTCTAAGAAGGACAGGTAATATTATCACCCCAGATGGGTTAAGAAAAGGAGAAGAAGGGTTGGGGATGAGGTACATTGGGACAAAACACGGTTTAGGTCGAAATGACAGAAAAAAAAGGTTGAAACGACCAAAAGTTCTAAAAATGCTACCACCAAAGGATCGAACACCAAAAGTTCGATCCTCTGGTGGTAGCATTAAAAAGAAAAACGGGGGCTGCAGGGGTGTCCCCCGCATTGCCCCGCTCACTATACTTTATGGTATAGCGAGCGGGGGCTGCGGGGGACACCCCCGCAGCGGTCCGTTTAAAAAAAAAAAAAGAAAAGAAAAGGACCCTGCAGCGCCAGTTCCCAATCACAGAAGTGAAAGGGAACTGGCACTGCAGGAACCAGCGTGAAGGTGAAGGTAAGTGGGGTTTGTGTATGTTGGTGGTGTGGGTGGGGGTGTGCTGAGGGTGTGGGTGGGGTTGTTATGGGTGTGTTGTGTATGTGTGTGTGTGTGTGTGTGTGTGTGTGTGTGTGTGTGTGTGTGTGTGTGTGTGTGAGAATGTGTGTTTTGGCAAATTATCGGACCTGAAATGTCCAAAAACAAAGTGTTTGAACTTTTGGTAATTCGAACATTTCGTTTTCGGATATTTCAGCCTCGATAATTTCCCCTTCTGTCAAATCACTGGGATTCCAAAACACAGTATCCCACTTATCCTTGTAACAGCCAGTCTAACCCTCCCTCAACATTTTTGGGTCAATATAGATCAGTTCCTCTTTATCCCCCCCTTGGGGTACCTAACAGTACTGAGACAAAGAAACAAACAACTGAGAGTAAGGAACATTACACACTTTCCCCACTCTAGTACTGAGACGAGGAAGAAGCAACTGAGAGTAAAAGACACCAACTACTCTCACCACTTTGGTACTGGGACGAAGAAGATGCATGAAGGTCAGGCATTTCCTTGTAATCAGAGTCAGGCATTATTAATTAATGGGATTCCCCTGCAACCACTTGAAGGACCACAGGTGTTTAAGAGGTGGAATGCAGAAGCACAAAGAAAGAGCAGCAAGGAAAAAGAAAGCCACAACAGAAGGAACCATGCTGAAGAGCGAGAAGCCAAGATGCAGAGATGCTGACCAAGGTCCCAGGAGTCCTGTTGATGGGACTATACAGGACAGAGAACCCTCGGAAGGGAAGGCAGACAGCAGGCACTGCAGTGGAGCAGAGGCGGAGCTGAGCACGGGAGCCGGCGTGTGCTGATCGAAGCACCCAGCAAAGAGGCTTTCCCACTTGGGGAGAAGCTGCACAGAAGAGCAGCTGGATTCTGGTAAGTGCTGGGGAAACTGGAACCACCCAGGCACTCCAAAGGTCCGTGAATTGTGTAGCAGTCCACAAAAGTAAGAAAAGTTGCACTTATTGAATACCAAATTGAATGAAACAAGCAAAGTTGCATTTATTGAACATTGAATCGAATGAAACAAGCCAAATTGCACTTTTTGAATACCGAATTGAATGAAAGAAGAAAAGTTGCAGTTATTGTATATCTAATTGAATGAAACAAGCAAAACTACATATATTGAATCGTGAAGTGAAAGGAAAAGCAGGATTATTCCTTTTGAATCTTGAATTGCATGAAAGAGCACAACTGCTAACTTTGGATTCTAAATTGAATACAAATAACAAACCTGCTAAAATTGAACTATGAACTGAAAGAAACTAGGAAACTAAGTTGGATGAAGGACTTTGACTGCAGAGTTGAAGTCAAGCCTCAGCAAGTGCTTGTTGTGGAACTACATTTGAGAAACCACTTGTTTGGATGAATCCACTCGCGGATTGCGAGCCAGTGGGCATCTTTCTATCATCTGCTATCATGCACTACTCTAGGATACATTGCACAGCACCTCGGCCATTAGAATGCAGCTATACTCCATGCATGGGTGTAATTTTAGGGGGCAACAGGGGTGTTTGTCCCCCCCAACTTTCATGGCACACCATTTTGTCCCCTTTCATTTGGCTGGGGCACCTTTTCTTTAGATGTCATATCCCCCCCAACATTTTCAACAAAGTTACTCCACTCCCTCCACGATAAAATGTTTGTCTAGTTGCACACATAATGTTTCTCCTGCAGTCGCATACTCCCCAGACTACCTCTCAGCACCTATCCACTACATGCACTACTCTAAGACACATTGCACAACAGCTCTCCCATTAGGATGCAGCTGTCCCCCCCCACAACCACCCAGCCTACCTATCACGATGTGTGGAGAAATACATCCCATCTTGCCCACTAAGAGCCACAAAACCCACTTCCTCAGTGTGCCTACCTTCACTCAAAAGACCGCAGGAGGATTGGGCTTTTCTGTCATTGCTGCAAAGCTCTCGAACAATCTCCCCATCGCCCTGAAAAAGGAGCCTTCCTACTGGGCCTTTAGAAAAAACTTAAAAATGTGGCTCTTCACCTAAAGCTCCCTGAGCTAAAACGAGAAGACAATTTGCATCTTCTTATTGCTGCACCCTGTTACCTCTGGGTTTGGTGCGCATTAGTAATAAATAAATAAACAAACAAACAAACTTCAATACCTGTCTCCTCTTTTTCCTCCCCCATTGTACTTTTGGTATGTAATTTTTCACCTAATGTAACTAGCGTCTAGATACTTAAGGGTTCAGTGCGCTGCAACAAATAAAAAAATAAAAAATAAATTAGCTGCCCTCAATAATTAAATGTATCTAAATGCTAATACATTGGCTACCCTCAAAGATCTAAATTCCATACATTGGCTACCCTCAAAATTCTAGAAACAAGATTTACGTAAACTCACCTCCTGATGAGCCACTGTAAAAGCAAGTGGTGAAACACGTGTAGAGGTCATTAAACAAAGCACAATGAATAATATCTACATTGGAGCGCCAGTCACCACAGTGTTTTGGAATTTCTTTTGGTACCCTAAAAAATTCTTCGAAATGCAATACATTGGCAAGCTTTGGAGTGCAACAAGATTTCAAAACAGTTGTAAAAATCACATGGTAGTGATAAGGTAATAAGGTAGTGGCAGGATTACAAAAAAAGCGCAGTACTGGCTATGCTCCCAATTCCTGCGACCTTACCTGTTTGTTGCAGTAGATGGCTTTGTACGGCAAACAGGCAAACAGGCGATGGAGGTGCCATATAGAGGTTCCCCTTGCCTTTGGCCCTTCGCGGGCTACCCGTGTAAGGCTGCCCTGGGGCTCACTCCTAAAAGTGCTTCCTAGAGATGGATGGGCCTACCAGGAGTGGGGCGGGGAGATGGGCTGGGAAAGGAAATGGAGGGTATAGGAGGCTGAGGGAGCCTCAGCCACTTGTTATGAAGATGGGAGAAGAGGGGAAAAAGGACAGAAACAAACAAAGGACTACACCACAAAGGCAGCGCCCTCTAGAGGCAATCCAACACAAAAGCAGATTGGAAATCACACTAAAAACACAAGTATAAATCCCTCCAAAAGAACCCCAAACAGACTGTAAACTCTTTACCAGTTGCTTGCTTGGGGCAGGGCAAAGCAGTAACAAAGGACTCCAAAAAACTGAGGACAGGGACACTTGACTGCCTCAGCCTATTGATGAAGATGGGATATAGTAAATGTATAAGCGACAAATCACAATTGTACTATATGGGCATGTTCCTGGATCACAGAAGACACAGTTGCAAGCCCTGCCTTGTAGGGGGGATACCCTGTTTCCATTATCTCCAGAGTAAGAGCAGGGCTCTAGAGGGGATAAGGCCCTCTCACCTCTTACTTAAGATCCCTTTGAGTCATGTAACAACACTAAATGTAACCCACAAAATATCACTGTAATGTCAGCACATGCACACAATGAAGCACAATTGACAACATGCCTCCTCCTACAGGTGGCACAAAGAGCACCGTGGTGTGTGGCGTGTGACATGCCAAGCAGGATGAGGTGCTTGGGCAAATGATCCTGATGCTGGGCAGCTAAAGAAGAAATATATAGGGCCTCATTACAACCTTGGTGCTAAGTGCACCAACTTTACCACCATGGTGTAAACTCTGTTTACACCATGGTGGATGGCGGATTTACCGCCCCATTCCAAGGTGAGTGGGGTGGTAAATCCCCATTTCCCATTTTCCCTTCCCCATTCCCATTTTTGCCCCATAGGGCATAATGGGAGTGGGGAAGGCGCTAATTACGCCGCCGTAAATTACGGCGGCGTAATTAGCACCATGGCAGTTTAGCGCCATGGATTTTAACGCCTGCTAAAAGCAGGCGTTAAAATCAGAATCAGGCGTTAAGGGTTAACGGTGGCGTTAACCCTTAACGCCTGAGTTGTAATGAGGCCCATAGTCTCCCAACCCACTATCAGCCAGCCATTTCAACTCCTACCACCCACATGCTTAAGACCCCAAATATTCAAATAGTTGCCTCTGTAGCTTCGTTTCTGAGGCCAGGAGACATAATACAGTTGGTGATACAACCTTTGTGGCTGATACTCTGTGTTTCAGGGCAAAGCCAGCCACCACATATCCCTCCACCATCACACCAGCCTACTACTACTACTACTACTCCATAGTCCAGCCAACAACCCTGAGCTCAGCAACCATTGGCAGCATACCTTGCTAGTCTGCTTTTCAGGGTTGAGGTAAAGCAGGCCAGGCAGGAGAAAGTGGTTAGGAACACCAGGGTGTCTGTGAAGGCACTCAAGAACAATAAAGGTAAATGTAGACAACCACTACAATTCTAAAGAAATACGTACTGGTGATATTTTACAATGGTGTACTCAACATAATAATAACATTTATCAGGGCTGGTATTGCCTAGTCTTCAGCTACTGTAAGTAAATAGGGTCAAAGGTTACACAAAGGGATTAGTGAAATCAATTCCATATGCACAGAAAATATCTCATATCAGGTTAGCAACATACTTTATTGTTTAACAATTCTCTATTGTTTTTAAATTGAAAAGACAATTGAATGTTCATTGATTAATTGGAATACAGTATGTTCTTTTTAGAGAGCTTCGCAAACGCAAATATATTTTTGTAAGGAAAATCCACAAATCTAAAGTATTCTAAAATAAAGGTGTTTTGAGAATAAAACTCTTCTTCAGGAGGAGGGTATGTCCTAACCTCCTCAAATCGTTGAATCAAACTCTAAAATTAAAAATTAAGAATAATTGAAATATACATTTCTTTAAGACGTTGTCAGCAAGACTTTTATTCTCGAAACACAGTGATTTAAAGTGAATCGTCACCATTACGGGACATCTAAAAGATATATATTAACATCAAGCGTTGTGACTGTAATTCCTGTAAACCTATGAGAGCTCTAACGACATTTAAGACGTTGTTTTACCTTATGTTCTTGGTGTGTGAAATGCATGATTTGGAATGTCTAAAATGTATTCAATTAACATTTTCTTTTCAATTTAAAAAAACAACAGAGAATTGTTAAAACAAAAAAATGTGTTGTTAACCCGATATAGCATATTTCCTCTGTGCGTGCGATATTGACTACACAAATAATGTTGTGTAACATTTAACTCTACTCAAGAACAATGGCCACATGCTGGTAGATGTCAAAGAGGTCATTAGGTAAATGAATGAGGAGCCCGAGGAGGCACAGAAGGAAGCAGCAGCTGCCCATGAATAGGCTGCCAAGGTGGCCAGGCACCTGAGGAAGCAAACATCCAAGCTCAAGTCTGCCCTTGCCCATGCCACATGGTCTGTGGCATGGCATGTCACCTGGTTGCCCCAAATGTTTGCCTTAGCCGGCAGATGGTGCACAATTATTCCAATTATGCTTGGTCGCATGCCTACATGACTGAGTGCCAGGAGCAGGCTTTCTTCCTTCTAATCTAGTACCATATACTGTGCTAATGACAGCACCACCAAATATGCTGCACCTCCCTCCACCCACCTCCAATAATTTCAGAAGCAATCTTCAGTGGGTTGTGCTAGGAAATCTTACTGTACATCACAGGGACAGGATTCACCAACCCTTCCAAAAACAGGCAATTGGACATTGAACTCTCACTGGGGCTCGGGTAGAGATAGTAACACACATTGTATTGCATATAGACATCCATTGTTCCTAGGGTAGGGTTAAGAATTGGGGTTTTGGGGTACATTAACTTTTATTGTGGCAGGGTGGGGGAAAGAATGCAGGCTTTGGGGCACATGGACATTTTTGGGGCACGGGGGTTCCACATTGCGGTTCTTTGGGTGTCAGAGAAACAATATTCACACCATGCATGTTTTGGAATATATGTTCATGTGCAAAAGGTTATATTTTATCTTTCACTGGTGATTACAGCATCTGCCTCATCATGCACATCTGGCATGTTTTGCAATTGCTCATCTTCCAGATGACCATCTTGTCATGGGAGCATTTCACAATATGGCTTTATTGTGTAACATGCTACGCAACACTTCAATCTGGATTATACTTTTGAACTCGGACAGTTTTGTGTAGGCGGTGAAAACGGCTTTTGAGTTACTCAAAAGCCTGTTCAATTGTATTGCCAGTCTTGATGTGTGCAAAGTACAATTGCTGCCGGTGGGCTTCAGTGTGGTTATCAGTCACGCTCGCTCTCAGTATCTTCAATGCCCTGTGAAAGGGAGGGGGCATGTGACCCTTCACCCTTGTGCTAAATGGTCATATGTATTTGAAATATTTCTGATCATACAGCCTCTCCTGTTCTGCCAAATGCCATGCCCACCATGTCTGTGAGCTGACCATACACCCACAATCTGTGCAAGGCCCTTAAATCAGAGCATCATCCAATATCTGCTGAGAGTGCAAAGGTGGGTAGGTGGTGTGACAGTGTGCAATGCTGTTTTGCACTGGATTATGCGTTTGTACACATGTTTTGGATGCAAGGTCGGTAGAAATTATCGCACACTGATAATTCCTACAAAGGACTTAGTTGAAGATTTAAACCTGCTGCTACCTTTGTTACTGTGTTTTCCAGGAAGATGGATTTGGTCTAACCGAGGAGGGTTTTTGCAGGAACCCCCACCCTCTTTCCTTCAGTACCACCCGATGACAAACTTGTTCTCACTCCACCACGCACTTTTTAGTTTTGCCACCACAAAAGCACCACCTATAAACCAAAACTATTGCATTAGAGTACGGCTATGGAGATATGGCATATGAGGTGGGACACTAGGAGCTTGTAGGTGTTTGGTTATTTACCCACCCATTACCTGCCCATGGCCATGCTTATCCCTATGGCGATTCCCACCCACTTCCTGCCCATCCCCGCCCAAAACACATCACCACTGGGATCTCTTTGAGTTCGCTTTAATAAGCCTTACCCTCAAACTTTGTGCCTGACAGACTTTTTTCAAAGCAGTCTTTTGAGAGTTAATGGGCCTCATAACGAGTTTGGAGGTAGCTAAAAACTGCATGGCTACCACCAAACTGGGGTCCGGGTTCCCGAAAAATGGGAATTACCGGGCCATTCCGACCTTTGCGGGCCCGGTAATTCCCATTCACGGGAACTAGACCCAGTACGTCCCCATTCCCATTGAGCCCCCATAGGGCTCAATGGGAATGGGAAGGATGCTAACAACGGTCCCGTTAGTAACGGGACCGTTGTTAGCATCCTATTCTGCTAGCGGGTGCCGCTCTGCACGTCTGGTCTGACCAGGCGTACAGGGCGGCCCCGCAAGCAGAACTCGTAATGTGGTGGTAGAGTGATAACGGCACCGGTAGCACTACCGGCGCCGTTATCACTCTGCCGCCAGGGTCGTAATGAGGCCCAATGACTTAATTGGTGCTGTAAACGTGCTAGGGGTGTGATAGAAAATGTTTTAACCAGTTATGTCTTCAGCCACTCGATTTATAAGCACTATGCGTGTCCTTTACTGAAGTCCTGTTCAAAACAAGCATTGGCAAAGCCAACCGTTTTGGCTGTGTATAGACATTGGACATTTGCCAGGAACTGCAATTACATGCCCAGATCCTAGCCCCATTTTGCAGCTTCTACCATTGACGCCAGTTAATAGCACTTCGGTTATGCCTGGCAAATGCATTTCCCATACCTGCACAAATCCCACAACTGTTGCCATCTCAAATGCTTGTTTGTAACTGTCACATTGAGCAGTTTGTTTACAAAGGGTACGAGTCAAAGTACAATAAATACATGTGAGATGGTTTGCATTCTTGCATAAACAGTCTGGCCTCGTTTGTGCTTTGGCTGGTACGCTAGCGGCTCACTCTTGATCCAGGCCCTGAGTACCACATGGCATTTTATTTTATGTATGTATTTATTGTTCACTTGTTAGGCACTTATAGAGGAAGCAAATACTGTTTCAAAGCACCCACAGGGCCACAGGGAGGGGTCAGTGGATGATAGACAATGTAATTGTAATTACAACAATTTTAAATAATTAAATACAACAATATAAAAAGAGACAATGGGGAGGGGAAGACAAACCTACAATGCCTTGTGAGTGTTCAGAATGTGCAAGTGCAGAAGGGGGAGGGGTATGCTGTGGTGCTCATGCACAGCAGCAGGTGAAGTGCTATGATGAAAGGTAAGTGTAACCTCCAGTGGTGGAGGGAGAGCTGAGGCAATGGCAGAGGATAGATAGCAGCTGGGATGGTAGAATGTGGGTGGTCAGGGCCCCGAGGATGCATAAGGGCCCTGCACACCAATCAAGCTACTGTGTGATTAGCAAGTGAGAGAGGGAGGGAAGGAAGAGGTAAAGAGGAAGTTCTTGAGGCTTTTTCACAACCTGAGGAGGTTCTGCTCAAGACGAATAGGGGGCGGAGGGATGTTCCAAAGAAGGGAGCCTGCTGAGGAATGCGATCAACCACGTGCCCCCTGTTTATCAAACCACGTTACACACAAGGAGTTGGTGCCAGAGGAGAAAAGGTGTCTAGAGGGGGAATATATTGTCAGAAAGAGTTGCAGATAGAGTGGTCCCCAGCCCCAGACAGCCTTGTGGATGATATAGAGGGATTTGAACTGAATTCGCGCTGCGACCGGGAACCAGTTTGTAGGGCAGGAGAGATGCGGTTCCTGGGCTTGAGACCAAGGATAAGTCTTGCTGCCCTATTCTGGATTAGCTGGAGGGGTTGCAGCCTGGACAAAGGTAGATTAAGGAGGAGTCTATTACAATAGTCAAGCCTAGAGAGATCCAGAGCCTGGGTAACATTGATTCTCTGTGGGAAGGTGAGGTAAGGTAGAATTCCTTTCAGAAGGAAAAGCTGAAAGTGGGACTTCTTGGCAATGTCCTGATTGTGAGGGAGGAAGGCGAGAGAGCAGTCGAAGATGACTCTGAGGTTTCTGGCTTCCGAGGAGGGAGCAGGGGGAGAGCCCATGAGAGAAGACCAGAATGAAGGTAAGAAGTTGGGTGCCGTGGTCCCAATAGGAAGGATCTGTTTGGCTGGCATTGAGGCAGAGATCATTAGAAATAAACCAGGCCTGGATGGCTCAGAGGTAGTAAGGGATGATGGAGGGTGCAAGAGTGTCTGCAGGAAGTTTGAAGAAGAGTTGTGTGTCATCAGCATAGCACTGGAAGTTGGGGGAGAAAGAGGAAATAAGGTGTACCAGCAGAGTAAGGTAGATGTTAAAGAGCCAAGGCAAAAGAATGCCATTAGCCATGGCCGACAGCTGCTCCTCAGAATGATAGAGGGATTTTTTTTCGAGCAATAGAATCTTGTAAACACAAAGATGAAACCAAGCTCTGCACTGCACCATTGTGATGTTCAAGGACTGTTCCTTGGCCTTTGCTGATACTGGTGACACGTGGGTTACCACCATGCCCCCATGATGTTGGCGAAGTCCACCATGGCATAAAACATGACCTTGGCCGTTTGGACCTGTGACAGGTTGCTGATCTGTTGGGATGCCCATGCGATTGTATACCCGATATATATATATATATATGCTTACTACCGTAACCTGGATGAACAATTGTGAACAACGTTTTTTTTTCAATCTCTCGCAGTTGCTTAATCATAGTAAGTCTTTTTCTAATGCCTGTGTCTGTACTAACATTTGTTTCGCACGATCACATGCTTCCTCAGGGAAACACTGACTACTAAATACATGAAAACATTATCTTGTAGACTTGGAGCAGGTCCATGTAAGAAGAGACGGTGAACCTGTTTTTGCATACGTTTGTACGAGTAGTGTAATTGTGCAAAACTGACCTTAAGCCAATCAATGGGTGTGCTATAAACTGAAAACATATATGTGCTCATTACCTTACACTATATCTATATAGTGAGGCCTGCATGAGATCAAGTAAAAGATTGATTTTGAAACAATATTTTTGCAGGAACCTACCTTGTTCTTTATTCAGGGTGTAAAAGCGTTCATATAAATACAGTGGTAAGAAGAACCAACTGTAAATAATGTTGAGGAAAGGTCTGAAGTATGACCAAATTGTAAAGCAACCTAGAAAGAGCCAGTGCAAAGGATAACCTTGCCAAATACCAGAATGTGCTCCGAGGCCCTGCCCCTGTTTCATTCTTTGCCATCACCAGTCTCTATTTAAGAACTACAAAAAGGCAGGCGTGCCAGGCAAGGGACGAATTACTGAAGTAGAACGTTATGAAGCAGTTTATAAAGCTTAGAGATTGCTTCCCTCTCGCCCACCCCCTCCAACTTCCCCTGCCAGGCACCGCCTGGTAGCAGCTAGATTTTCAACAAAATGAAACCTCTTCTAGGAAACGTGAACTCAGGCCCACCCACATCGACCATGAGGCTGTTCGTGGTGGGAACATAACGGGAAGTTTAGTGGCATGTTTAAAGGTCACGCAAATCATATTGCTGTGCTCCGCTATGATAATGCGACTGAGTAAAGTAGGCATTCGTATAGCAGAAATACAGAATAGAGCAGAAATACACTAGAAATACACTTCCCATAAATAATGACTCCAAGAATTGCTTAGGAGAGCTTAAGCCCACAGTCTGTTCTGATTCACGAATGCCTACTTTACAAATTTAGAGCATTTTATGTTGTGCACAGCAGGAGAACCACACATGATAAGTGAGCTCGTTAATAAATGCTATTGACATTTTTTATTACGCGCCATTTTCTTTTTGCCACGTTTGGACCCATTTGTTTGTCCATAGTTGGGGATCCAGTGGTCTCCATCTCTTGTCTTGCCTGTCGAGCCAAGGCCCGCTTGGCCAAGCACCGTTCTCTGAGATGTTAACCGCCTCTTGAATCTTATTGTCATTACAAGTGTCAGGTAACTATCAGCTGGTTTTCTCTGCTCTCAGGTATCGCAGAATTCACCTTATCAGTTTGCAGCTCGACTTCCTTCATGGCGGGTGCATTGTTTTGGCAAGTTGATGACGATTGGACAGTGTACATTATTCCACCACAAAGTTTAAGAAGAATTTTCATAGCAAATTGTAATGATGCTAGTGAATACTGTGTTTCCGCATATATATTATCTTGAGTTTGCTGACAAAGAACAAGTCAGTGGCAAACCTTGCAGATATTGTTGATGACCAGGTTAATAGTGTCAGTTTTGCTGCCGCTGGTTTAACCTTCCAATTCTGTCTGCCCAATTGTGAATAACTGAAATTGAAGATCATAGGGTTCAAATCCTGCACCAGCACATGTTAGTCTTAAAGTGGGTTGTGTGGCCGTTGTTTACAAAATTACTACCTACAACAATGATAGTGAAACATTCTTTAATGTGGGTTTATCTGGTAAACCATAATCATGATTAAGTATAAGTTGCTTTGTTCAAAAATATAGCTTGTGGTTGTCCAATTGGGGGTTGGTCTTCCTCTATTTGATGATAAAGTTCTCCTTATATATAGGATGTTGGTGTCCTAATATATTTGATAATAAGGTTGTGCTTGTGCATAGGAAGTCAGTGTCCCATTGGGTCTTTCTTGAAGTAATTTCCTTAGCGAAATCAATATCTGATGCTCATTTGGGTCTTCTTTGAAGTGTTAATGTCTTTCCCTCTGTTGAAGTGGTAATCGCTTGCCCTCAGCACGTGTTTCACCACTCTAGTTGAGTGGCTCATCAGGATGGATTTGGGAAGTCTTTATATTTTTAGATGATCCACAGGAGTTCTCGGATAATTCAAGAAGAGTTAAAGATGGGGTTCCCCTTGTAAGGTGGTCAATCCATCTGGTGTGCTGTGCGGCTGGGTTCGATTGCTCCCGCTGCCAAGTAGCTAATGCAAACGCTGATCCTGGTGGATGCTTAAGCATCTACTAATCCTACTCCACCATAGTACTAAATGGATTAGTGGTACCAAATGCATGACCTCCCATATGTACAACAAATACTTTTTAATACCCACATCATACTTAATGTATAATAAATACCCTTTCTAACCTAATTACACATTATTCAAATGTATCACATTACCCACCCATATATTCCACATATGATCAGCATTTCTTCTTCAAGGAAGCAATTCTAGATCGACATCCTTTCATTAAAATGTTCTTCTCTGTAGCCCATATCCTCATTATGACGTAAACCATGTCTTTAGTGTATTCATTAAGATTCTAATTTGCATCCTACAGTAATACTTTTGGAAGTAATAATTCATGTTGCATCTTAGTTTCAGGAGTCTTAAAGTTTCGATTTTACATCTACACCGTGGATAAACTCGTTTATCATAAATAGTCAATCTCCAGGTTCCTAATATCACAAATGTATCCAAATCAGTGAACACGAATAACATAAATCCAATAAGCAATTTGTTGTCACGAACATGAAGCAGGCACCGCCCTTTTTAATCTGTATGTTGAAGTGATTGTTATACACCTATAGGCCTGCAATCAAAACTATGCAGTGCCCTAACACTCTAAGAAGATTTTGGTTTAAAAAAAATATTTTACTAAAGCTAAAATTACGATTTTTAATACATTTGGAGTTAGAACTAAATATACACATGGAAGATCAAATTAAATATAATTGAAGTGTTGGACTCCTTTAAATATCTGGGTGTACTTAACATCACACTATGAATTGGAAATGCAATTTGGGATGAGTTCCTAATCAGGCAGTCTCTCAAAGCACTCAAATGCTTTGATAAGGTACATCGAGGCTACAGCCTAATGTCACTAATTGAGGTCCATCAAACGAAAATGTATTAGTAACGTCATAGAGTTATAATAGCCCCTGTGTGCTTTTAGTAATGGTTCAGCAGACAGTTGGCTACATTTGGTGTCAAATCTGCTCCGGCAACCTGTTGAGTTTACTTTGCTTTTCCTGCACACCTTCGACTCTTTCCTGAGCCACAGGTACACACATACCTTTCCCAGATCCAACACATGCTCTGCCAAATTCCATATAAAGTTGGGAATATTGTGTTCCCACACACATCATTTTTGATTTCTCATTGTTTGTATTCAATGCGTTCTTAGATTAGTACCGCTGGAGAAGCCCCAGAGTATGCTGTATGCCGATTGGTATGTGGCCAAGAGAACAGTGCCATCGTTATCAGTGTATGGGAAAACAAATGGAACCTAGCCAAGCCAGAAAATATTTTACTTTGTTTATTCCAAGGAGACATCTGCTACCTACAGAGTAAAAAGTAGTGGCACAAGCAATTAACCCTGTTCCAACACTATATTGGTTTTAATTCTCCCAGCGTTCCATCTACCCTTGTCCAATCTCATTCTCGCTGACGTTCTACTTTACAATTGCTTTATCAGGACTAAGAGTCCTTGAGGGATACTGCATTTGTCCAGTTTCTGCCATATTTCCAATTGATCAACCCTAGCAGCAAGGTCCATGAGCCCAATTTGCAACAGAAACCTTGACTTTGCTACTGCTCTTATCCCCAACAATGTTGCAACACGACAATTTGACAGCACTGATAACTGTCTTGATTAAAGGATAAGATTTGATTTACATTAGCTCAGCTCCATAAATATTTCTTACCATACTTTTCCTATAGGTTTCCGGCAGGTAGCTTAGCATTTAATTTCCTGGCCTGTCTGATGGTCCCTTTTTGTACAACAGGGTTAATATCCTGCTTCACTGGATCCATGGCACTGTCCCATTACTTATCTATTTAAATTATGGTCTGGCCATTAATGTGGCATTGCCTTCTTGAGTATATTTGACAATCCTGCTGGGCAGGTTGCTCTAAATATTTTCAGATAACTTTTTTCCTCGTACAAGGGCAGCCTCACTATTATGGCTTGTGGTAACTTTGTAACATTGTGCTATGGTGAGAGTCTATGTATCAATATTATGCACCTTTTTTATGTGATTCTCCCACACTGTCTCCAAATGGCCACCAGGGAAGGGAAAACGAAGTCCGTTTTCCCTTTCCATTGCGGCCATTGCAAAAAATAGAAAAAAAGTAAACCAAGAAATTGGCCACCATGGAAACGGGAGAAGGGACTACATGTAGTCCCTTCTTCCTTTCCATGGCACCAATTAAAAAAGTAAACAAAAATATGGCCGCCATGGAAAGGAGGAAAGGACAAGGTGTAGTCCCTTCTTCCTTTCCATGACGGCCTATTGCGGAGCGGACGCGCTGGGATTGAAGTGTCCCCAGAGCGCCCGCTCCCGAAATGGACCAAAAAGAAGGTAAGTGTTAGGGGATTGTTTGGATTGGGTGGGGGACGGAAAATACTTACCTCGATCCCCGGCGGGGGAAGATGGCAGCCTCCAGCTGTGTGGTGGCTTGGAGCAGGCATTACCCCGTTCCTAGCCTCCTCATTGGCTGAGGGGCTGCCACATATCCCCGCCGGGGACATGAAGGAACGTAGTGGGTAGAGGGATTTCCAGTCGGGTAAAGCCCCGGCGAGGGCCAATCAAATTGATTGTTACAATCTGATTGACCCTCGCCGGGTACTAATCAAAGAAATTGACTATCTATCTGGTAGTAGTAGTAGTAGCGAAAATGCAGAGAATTCCTACACAAGCACCGGACACACAAGAGTCAATAGGGGAGATCTCTAGGACAGATGATACGTTTCTAATTAAAAATAGGAGCCAAAGAAACAGATCGTCCTGGCTGTGCCATTCAGAATTTCTTTCTATTCTGAAGCACATCCCACAGCTGTGAGTCCTGGTCTCTGAGGATTTTAGATTTTTTCAACCTTTGACGGGCACAAACCTGAATGTGTGATTATTACACTTTAAGAACCCTGGAACAGTGCTACTGCTTCTTAGTTTTAAAGATGTTCTCTATAATAGTGGGGTGGAACTGAATGTCGACAAGGACGATGAAGATCCACAATGATAGCTGCCGAGGGCAATTGTAGCTTCAAATGGGCGACCCACTGAACTTCGCTCTCTTGTACATAATGCAAATGTGCAACTTTCTGACATTCAAAACACCTTAAAGTGGTTGGCAGAGTCTCTCCTTGTAGTGGTGTCCCGTCAGAACTGATTTCTATCCTATCATGACCCGGAATACCCGAGGTCTTGAACATTTTATCGCACCAAATGGGTCTTAAAGCCTTTTAACACAGAACGTAATCTTTTTTTTACAGGAGACATGGCTAATGACCAATATAAACATCAATGGGTATGTTATCTACCAGGTTAAAGCTAAGGAAGGAGAAAAGGGGAGTTACAAATAGGTTCAAGTCATGGAAAATCCCAACTTTAGATACAGAGAGTGTTTTGGTACTTGAAGAAGATCTGCAATGTACCACTTATAAGAGATCAGCATTGATCATTAACATCTACGATCCCCATGGCACATTATTAAGCTAACACAATCAAGAAGTACTACATGATTTGCTCACTTCATGGGCTATGGGAGATGGAGAAAATGTGATAATCATGGGAGGAGATTTGAATTCACATTGCATTTATCGAGAAGTATTAATGGGCGGGTGGAAATAAAGTAGCCAGAGTCACATGAAGCAATCTACACCCGACAAAGCCGGTACAACCTGGAAGCGATCTACAGAGAATCGGGGTCTTAAAATGCTTAACGGCCGTACAGAGGGGTATAAACCAGGAGATTATACCTGGAGACTAGGCTCCAGGAAAGCAACCTTAGACTATTTTGTCATCACCACTAGTGTACTCTCTATAGTGTCCAACATGAGTGCTTATTGGAACAACTGGAGTGACCATGCATCCCTGTCTTTGGTATTGGACAGTGACCCAAGCATCTAGGAAAGGCACATAGGTGAAGTTGAAATTAATCATCCGGGAAATCATGCAAAGTGGTCACTTAATAATATACATAGACAATAGACAAGTGTGGCATCCATAGCGCATTGTATATTATTAAGTGACCACTTTATACGATTGCCTGTTATGAGAATGCAAGGAACCACGCCTCTATCTCGTCTATATGCACACTTGCCTTTGATTACACAACTCGCTTTGTATTTGCTGTATTTCCAAATTATGCAGACAGATGAGATAGAGGCATGGTTCCTTGCATTCTCAGAACACCATGCTTTATATAATCCCTCTACCAATATACAATCTAAAGCTAAATACATTAGGCTCCATAAGGCAATTCGTGATATGAAACGCAAACTCAGACAAGATTTGTGCCGGCTTAAAGCAAGTCAAGTAGGTACGCCTGTCAAATAGGGTGAGATGAAAAGAGTTAAAAATGCTTGCAGAAATTGGTTGCACTGGTGGTGCTCGTCATTAGCACGCACTCAGCGGCAAAATATGATTGAAGTCCTAGCCTCTGGTAATTCGAGAATCATATGGCAATTACTTGGTGAAGCAACGGGTAACAGAGCAAATAATGTAATTAACCCCATAAGTATTGTATTGTATTGTATTATATTGTATTGTTTATTTATAAAGCAGGGAAGTGTGGATGCAACCCCTAAGAGAGTGGTCCCCAAGCAAAAAGTCTGAACAGGTTGTTTCAAATTACACCTGTAATAATGATCGTTCATTTACAATCGATGAAGAAGACATATATCACGGTATAAGTAGACTAAAGTCTTCAAGGGCTCCAGTACCTGGTGGTTTAGCCAGAGTAGTTCTTAAGCAAGATCCCACCTTCTGGGCAGCGATATTGAAGATATTATTTGATAAGGTATTCTCTGAGGGTAGGATACCCATATCCTGGAGCACCTCTATATTGATTCCGGTGCTCAAAAAAGGTTCACCATTATCCTGCACTAGTTATTGCTTATTATCCATGTTCGACTACACTGGGAAATTGTTTTCTTAATTTCTGCTCAAGGAGCTACAAAAATGGATGGGAAATAGTTGTTTGGACAGGTTTCATGGCGGTTTCCGCCCTGGATATTCGACATTCCATAATCTTAGTCTGATTGACCATTTTATGGAGAGAGCACGAAGGAAGACATTTCATGGGCTTTATGCTCTCTTCGTGGATATTAGATCTGCCTTTGATTCTGTTAATAGAAGAAGGCTCTGGGAGAAATTGGAGAGAATTGGTTGTCCTTCAAGGATATTATATTTTGTGAAACTCCTTTACACCAACACTACTGTCAGAGTAAGGTTGAATGGTGAGGGAACCTTGACAGCACCGACTGCAATAGCCAGTGGAGTAAAACAGGGATGCGTCTTGGCTCCCTTGCTTTTTAACCTATATCTGGCTGACCTGCCCGATAGTCTTGTAAAAGCCGGGAGCATTTCTCCTAAAATCCATGCATCTCATTGTCAGGTGTTAGCCTATGCTGATGATTTGGTATTGTTAGACCATACCTTCCTTGGAATAAGTTGGGAGGCTTAGGCATTATGAGAATATGCTGAAGTGAATTCTCTGATCATAAGCCGAAATAAAACAGAACTGATGGTATTTTCGGCAAAAAATGTTGCTTGCCCGAGACTGGTAGTTAACAACAACTTAATGGAATATATTTCTGAGTACAAATACCTTGGTGTAGAATTGAAACCTCAGCGAGGTGACAAAGGTTGTATAAGCACACGCTTAACGAAGGCTGCCCAATTGACATCCCTGATACATCAATTTACAGTGCGAAGGGGCCGGTTCACGATCAAGGGAGCCAGACAGCTTCATTTGCAGCACATTATTCCAATAGTTATATATGGGTTGGAAAGTTTGACTATTTCCGATTTTGAATGGCTGCAACGTATCGAGGGGCACTTGTGGCGAAAGACCCTAGGTTTACCTCTTGGCATCCTAAAGGCCATTATCAGGCTGGAGTTAGGTTTGTCTTCCCTATACTCTATGTTATTAAAAAAACAAGTCTTAATGCACGTCCAAACAGTAACTTGCCCAGAATCGCATTTTCTTTAGGACGCTGGCCTCAATTTTCAGAACGGATTGGGGAGATCAACTTACGAAAAGAGTGTTGTTAAGCTCCTCAAACAGCAAACAGCTTGGCTAGTCATTGAATGTTAAGGAAGGGTTCCACGCCATAAAAAAGAGCTGAGCAAGAAGATAGACGTATGGGACTGGGGTGAGAATTTCCACCATTTGGCCACGCTGCGGAGTTACTGTTTTTTGGTACAGACACTATACACCTTTAAAACAATGTATTTGGTTATGTGTCCATCCAAGAGCCTACGACGTCTCCTATTACGAGTAAATTGACTACCTGTACTTACAGTGCTAGGTACTATGAGAAGGGTACCAAAGTCTGAGAGATACTGTTGAATCTGTAACTCTTGCGTAGTGCTAAAAACTCCTAAGCATGTCCCGACAGAATTTTCTGAACTGGAACATGTATACATATGATACTTGGGTGAATATGTCCATCAAGTAGACTCAATTAAATCTAATTCATTCTGGCGACGATGTCTTAATACATAAAGCAAATCTCTCCAGCTGGCCCGAGTTTGGCTAGAAGTTAGAACAAAACTACAGAAATATACGGTTGGGATGGAGTGAGTGAGGTAATGGAATATGTATTGTAAATGTATTGCAATATATTCTAGCATTTTAGTAAATTTTTTATACATTTTATAGGAAATTACAAGGTTTAATTAGGGATAATATTATGATTTTATGACTTATGGATTGTAGATTATTTGTGTTTCTTTTTTTTAAATGTGTAAAGTTTTATACTAAAACACAATAATAATTAATTAGATACATTAATAAAGTTTCCTGCAGTGGGCACAATAGTCAGGGATGGCAGATACACTTCTCCCCTCTCAAGCATTTTTCAATTTTGTACATACTAGCACACTAGCTGCGTCCGACTTCAATCAATTTTCACAAATGGGTTACCATGAGAACGACGCCGTCTTCACTAACAGAATGGGTCACCATGACAACGATGTGTTGACGCATGCACGCCTGCTTCTGCTTGTACAATGGGACAGACATACCTGCTTTTCCTCAAACGAGTTACCATGAGAATGACGATGTTTCCACTAACAGAACGGATCACCATAACAATGACGTGCTGACGTACTCACAACTGCATCTGCTGGTGCAATGGCACAGCTTCCATAACAACGCATCCAGCGTTGCCTTCGGGCCCCCTGGCAGGCCGTCACAGAACCACGAGACAGATACTCTGCAACTCACTGACAGGTAATAATACAGCTCCTCCCCAATGGTTTGCCCTTGTAGACCATCATTTGTTAGCGGTTGAGCAAAAAACTGAGCGCCTCATATTGTCTTCTGTTATCTTTACCTCCAGATTGTTACAGTTCTAACGGAAGCGTAGCACGCCTAATCCATTAATTAAATTCATCATCTCTGTCCTTTGGAAATTATATGTTCCAACGCATCCAGGTATGAATAAGGGCATAGCCCATTGCACTCCAGATTCAATTTAGTAGTACTCACAACACTTACACACCCAATAAAGATATTCTTCATTTTAGGGAGGTAGGTTGCAACTCCCTTACATTATACTCTTCTCTGACCTTGTCTTCAGATTATGGAGACCTCCCCTCCTTCAGCAAATTTGGGGGACCTATAGACCACACACAGCTGTAGGACCAGTTCCTGCCACCACACAACATATGCAGTGTCAGCTGCTCTGTCGTCACAGTCTGACAGAGGGGTGAAGATTCTTGGAACACCCCTTCCCTCAAAATTAGGGTAAGTGGTCAAGGGTGATAAAATGGCTTCTCAACTGATGTTTGGTCAGTCACTTGCATGACGCTAAAATACACATATACGTATTCACAGGGTCCATGAAGATGCCCTGACGAAAGCGATTTGATTTACACTCTTGACTGCCGAAACATGCCACAACATGGGTTTCTGCCAAGTTATCAGGATTCCCCTATAACCACCTCGATGCTGCAAACACATTGGCAGACCGAACTATAGAAATTGAACAATAGAATATGCAAGACATCAGCAGGGATGGCAATAAAAAATAATTGGAAAAATGCACAATTAATTAAGAAATTGGGCTGTACGTCACATTTGCCCACGGTTTATCCCACTTTCTGATTGTCAGAAGGAAGTATGCTAAACATTGATGTGAAGCCAAAGATAAATCAAATGAGTGAATACATTTGAATATATTATTTTGAATGGAATGATTGAGAAATAAGTAATCGAGTTCTTTTGTATCTTATTTACCAAAAATTAGGTGGTTTCTTTGTTCTTTCATTTCTTATCTCTTTTTATTCCTCCATGGACCAATCTTGAAGGGATACTTGCCAAGACTAAGACCAATCACACCCTGTGGGTTTTCTGTCTACCTCTATTTAATTATATCTAACGATCCAAGGTAATATACCTGGGTAAGACGTCATTGAATGTGTTAATTTATGTTGTATGTTAGTAGATTTGTCCTTGATAGATCCTGTGAATAAATACATTTTCTATTTTAAACCTGTTATGGAGTGTCTGAACTAGTTAATGTTCGTGCTTTGCTTGTTTTTTAGTTGGTCATACCAGTCATGTTGAGCGGGATATCAGGTTTAGATACCCGACATAATGGAATTAAATTACAAAAAAGTAAACTATGAATGCCGGATGGTGGACCTCTTTTTGTTGTACAAGTACCTTACCCCAGTCACCATTGCAAGAAAGGGTTAACTCTGCCTTAGTTAACCTGCCCCTAACCTGTATGCCTGTGCCAATGCCACTGCCCAAAGGATCTTTGCTGCATCACATTGTATCACACAACTCTTCAAATTCTCCCTAATAATACACTATATTACCATACCAAAGCTCTAAAGTGAGCCTGCAGCTTTATGTATGTACAAGAAAGATACATTCTGTAATGCATTGTGGTACCACAGCAGTGGGTGAAATAAGAGCAAGCACACACAAGCTCCCCCCCCCAAAAAACAAAGTTTTGTGGTAATTTCAAATCGAACACATGAATCAAAGAAAACGCACAACTATCTGGGAAACATGGTGCAAGCTTGTAAATAACAGGTATTAACACTGGCAGCATGTATCACCACACTGCCTGCCATACAATAATGACCCGCTCCCCCTGCAAGAGTGAATTAGAAGCGAACTCCAAAAGAACTTGTTACTGCTCAATTGGCTCAAGCCTAACAGATAACATCCAAATGTGGCAAGGTTATTACAAATGTTTTGTGACTAAAACTTCCCAGATCAGTCCATCGCTGGCTGCTTGGAAGCTTATCACTGCCGACATTGCCTTAGAACTTACTGTATTACGGTTGCAATTAATTACTGCATTACTTCCCTAATAGATAATCTGACCTCAACAACAGAAACTCACAACCTTTTATTGAATCCTGTATCTTACAATGAAATCTCTTATACCTTTGGACAAGTGATCCCCAAATATTGTGCAGCTGATCCATGCTTCTTAGTAAATATCATGGAATGCCCTCAATGGCCCATGTCTGGCCAATTGCATATATTCACCCTTCAATATGGAGGTGAAACCGACCCAATCAAAACATTCTAAGTTACTCCATCCATTTAAAGTGCCTCTCTACAATGCAACCCTTGTGCTATGTTGCCTCTGCCCCAGGATGGATCAACAGAATACAGCAGTTACAGAAGGCATGATACACTGTTGTTCTCCAATTGAATAAATGTGGAACTGTCTGCTTATTACCAATTGCTCTGTCCCTCACAGGGGAGTGATAGATTGAAAATGGTACACGTCACTGCAATGCCCACCCATATGCCTAATCTTCTTCATCACCTGGCATGTAATTACTGTAATAATCACCTTTTTAGCGGCATCCTACTATTCTGAATATTCCTCTGTATGAAGCTATGCACTTCAATGTTTTGTTAAAAGAAGACTTGAGGCCCACCATTTACTGCCTTCTCATAATGGACTGAAACTGGGAAATGTATTGGCTGTTCTATGTCTTTGTATTATTAACACTCACCACTTTTCATCCTAGGTATTACCGTGGGGCAGTGGGAGCGCTCTTAGTTTTTGATATTACAAAGCATCAGACATATGACTGCGTGGAACGCTGGCTGAAGGAGCTATATGATCATGCAGATGCCAACATTGTGGTCATGTTGGTGGGCAACAAGACTGATCTGACCGATAGTGCCCGAGAAGTACCCGCAGATGAAGCCAAGATGTATGCAGGTGAGACATGGTCTCTCTCTCTCACACACAGACACGAGCTGCCAGGTATCAGCTGTGACTTACAATAGTAAGAAGATGGCATTCTTTGTTCCATAACTGATAATCAATCTTTCTTCCTCCTTCAAAATTATGAAAGAAAATGAAGGTATGTTGCAAATGTAAGAAAGAACTAAAGAGCAAGGGAGATGCCAGGCCAGGACTTCGAGCTCTGTCTTTGCGGTTCATGTGCGTATATTTAGGATGTTCTAACCATACTTTATTTTAAAATTCCAAGTTACAGGCGTATAGAGTAACCTGTAATTCTTGTACATATTATTATAAGTGAGGTAATGCAAATTATGATTTTCAGTCTTTACAGATTTGATCTAATGGTGCTCATATTAATCAGAAATCCTTTAGTAAATTGGAAATGGGGTGAAATGTATATGCTGTTGAGCAGCCGACTGAGATGACTGCGTAGCGATCGAGTTCCGTGTGGCGAAGCTGAAATATCTGAAATAGCGGCATACCACAGGATCCGTTGAGGCAGCTGTCATTTGTGGGGAACCCCAGACCCGATCTATACTTTTGGGGTGAGTGTCGAGAAACGCTCTGAGTGTGGCGGAGCCGGGCTGGCTCTGTGCGGAGCTTGAGTGGAAGGCCCGGGCCTCCTGTTGGAGGGCAGGCGCAACATCCGCATTGTGGCAAAGGCCACCCTGAAACTAACGTCTGTGAGGCTCCGGCGTGCTGCCCCTAGACCATCATACTGCCCCCTGCAGCTACTGCGCCCCGAGACGTGGCTTGATCTCAATTTGGCAGGAAATCCTCTCGGGGAGGCCCCCCGGGCTAAATCCCATAGCTCAGCCGAGCCTGCCATACATGATGCGGAGCCGCCCATTGAACTGCTGATGGGTAGATGTAATATCCAGAGTCCAGGCCGCTGTGGTGAAGCTTCTTGCCCGGATCGCCTGCATTGTTTCAGTCCCTGGTCACCACTTGGCATTGATTCGAGGGGACGGCTTTCCCCTTGCTCCAAGGAAGAACATCCATAGTGAGACTATCAAACTTCTTGCAGCACTGTGTACTATGTGAGTACGAGGTGTGCCCTGCATTACCCAAATTCTGGTTGCTGATGATGGGGGAGATGCCTAGACTATGTTGGGCAGCCCCATGAGATGTTACACCCCAAATTAATAGCCCTGCTGGAACTCACCCACTTCAGATCATATGCACTGACCCACTGCAGGGCCCAGCCTACCCATTGTTTTGGACTGTGTGGAGTGAACTCACGCCAATCTCTACTGAACTGCAGCGCCACTTGTTTGTTTTGCTTGCTTTATCAGAGGAACTGGGGAGTGCAGCTGTGGACCCTTGACTCTCCATCATTCCAGGCTGCCTCTGCTGGCCCTTACCAGGTCCATCATTCTGACTGTGAGGTGTTTTGTTTGGGCCATATAACCTGTGCTGGGGTGGTCGGGCATCGATCTTGACATTTCTTGAACCGTTGCCCCGGATAACTTCCTAGTAGACTTGGCGGGAAAATCGTGGCGGCATATCATGACATACCAAAGGGAGTACCAGCTCCTGCGAATACATCCAAAAAGATTCTATTTTTAGCAGCCGCCCCACCAGGGAGTGTTGGTGAATTGATATTTATTTTTTGCAATAGATCTGATTCCTGTCCCATTCCCCTTTGTGCTCTACATGTGCTTTTCATCATGACGAAGGGGGCCAATGCTGGGAGGAAAGCTGGAGCTATGGACAAATTTGCTAAGGCCAATCCTCGTGGGGTGTCAGAGGCATCCCTGCAGGCTCACTCAGTGCATCATCCTGTCAATGCGACCGTGCCTACTGATCTGCAATAGATGATGGAGACCATGACCAGGGGGTTTGCAACTGTGCATGAAAAACTTGATGATATTATGGCCAATGTCACCACCATACGTTCACAATTAGCAAAGGAAGTACTGCGCATAAATGAAGCCGAAGAGTGGGTAGGGGTGACGGAAGACAACATGCCAGGGCTGCAGATGGTGGTGAATATGCTGACAAAATACATGAAAATCGTCAAGAGCAATTGTGAAGATTTGGCAGTCCCGTTCCCGGAAGAATAATAACCACATTGTGGGGGTTCCAGAAGTAGCGCTGCCTAGATGCATGGAGCAAGCGGTTGAACGGCTGCTAAAAGACCTTCTTGATGACCTGCAACTGTCCCCCTTTTGCGTGATGGTGAGAGCGCATCGTGCTTTGGCGCCCAGACCTAATACCGGTGACTTCCCATGCCCCATCATTGCAAAGATTCTGAGTTAACGGAACAGGGATCAACTCCTTAAATTAGCTAGAGATACAAAAAAACTGTGATTAGGGTCCCAAATTATCTGCATCCTCCAAGACTTTTTGGTGGCAGTCCAACAGGACCGTCGTCAATTTACTGGAGTCAAGAAACTACTTTGGGGAACGCAATATCCTTTATGCAATCTTGTTTCCGGCGAGCCTCCATTTCCAGTTTTGGGGGAAATTCTACTTCTTCACAGTCCTGGATGAAGCAGTGAATTTCATTGAGGCACAGATCCCACTGGCCAGCAAAATGGATCTGGAGGCAGAAAACCAGCTACCGGGCTGGCGGTTTGTCTCTATCTAGTTATAAGTAGCTCTGTCCTGATTATGAGGACTTTGTACATGTTGGTTCAATTTACGTCACTATGATAAATCTGCTTTAGTAACAATTTAAGATTAGCCACAAGGGCAACAGTAAACCCCATAGCAATTGCTTGGTATTTGTTGGTGTTGACATGTGTAGGAGAGGCATGGTATCACAAGTATGACACTGACACAATGGGTAACATTTGTAAAACCTTTATTGAAATTGTTGGGGTTGGAGAAACTCCTATTTTACCCTAAAACTAAGATGGGAGTTGTCTTGACCATCAAATAATAAATAACACAGTCCTATTGGTGTATGTCAAAACAAAATGGCCTATGCTAACAAAACCTAATGCTGCCCTAAAAGTGTAAAAAGGAGAAATGTATGCAAAGAGGAAAAATCAGTGTTCAAACAAATAACTGTGGTTGAACCAGCTCTCCCCCCCCCCCACTGCCCTTGTAGGCAGGATGACACACTCTGGCTCAGCTTCCAATGCAGCAAACTGTTCCTAAACGTGGTTCTAGGCCCATCAGGTCTTCCACATTTAAGTCTCTTTTCTTGACTTCCAAAATATTGTTTCAACCAAAATGTTCACAAAGGTCCCCTTCTGTCGGGCTCAGACCTTTCACCACACAGTTATCCTAGGTCCCCTCTGCCGGGCTCTGACTTCTCACGATCGGGTTCAGCACAAACTTGTGAGGGGGCTCCCTTCCCCAACATTATCTCATTTTGGGTCTCCCTCTGTCGGGCTCGGACCACTTTCGGATGTCGGAGGCTTTTGAATGTGGGTGGCTTTCTTTACAGATCACTGCAGTTAAACTTTAACTTTCCCATTCTCTAGGAGTTAAACTTCTTTTTTTCACTTTTGCTGTTAATACGCTTTATCACTGCAAACAATTACATTTTCACTTAGACTTTCGAGAGGGCTACTTCCTTTCGCGGGACCACTCTGTTACTTAGTATCGCTGTTTTGCAGCTGTCTTTTACTTCAAAGTTCATTCAGATGCATGCAGCCTTCACTTGCTATATAATGTTTCTACTTCAAACTTTAACACACACAAGTCTTTCAGGTTTGATTGCCAACTCACCGGCTGTATACATCTGTTCCTCGTTTTGCGATTCACAATTCACGAGTCAAAGTTAGTACCACAGGCTTGGCCTCGCCTCCCCAACTCTGCCATTCCCCCGGGAGGGTCACTGGCGTCCTTGAAACACAATGCAATTTTCACTTGTGTGATCTGGCCTTCTCCACATGTTTTCCGCAGCCTGTCAGAGGCAACAACCTCCAGTAGGGAACTCTTGAGGTTTTCGACCTGCTGCTCTTATCCTTTGGTCTGTCACACTGCTCCAGTAGGTTTGCCTTCATCCCAGAAGCCTTTCTCGTACTCGTGTTCCGCCTTGCTCAGAGTGTGTCTTTGGGTTCTGCCTTTTATTCATGTCAGGAGAGCTAATTAGTATCAGGGTATGCACTTAGAATTAAGTGCCTGACTTTGCCTGACCTGATTAGTGGGACTTTTCCAGTACGATGTTTGAAAGTTAATGTTGTTACTCTCAGTCGCCCTCTTCTTCGGCCCAGTGTAAAACATAGGATGGGTTGGATAAACAAAATAGGGGGGAATATCGTATCTCGCCATCGGCTGCCTCACCCCCACTCCCTGAAGACCCCAAACCCAGGTGATCATCCCACACTGGTCCACCCCCAGGAACTGGATCCAAAAGCGATGGCCGTGCCCTGGCCACCTGAGAGAGAGATCCCCAGGGACTAACGGATAAGACACCCTGTGGTTTCTCACACATGTTTATGGTTGGTTAAGGAAGTTTGGAATGGGATGGGGGAGGGGGAGGGGGAGGGAGAGAGGTACTACACTGCTGGTTGGGGGGTGGCAGTGAGGGTGGGAGGGAGGTTACTGAATAGGTGGGTATTTACCCACTGTGGCCCAAGTTGGGATTGGTGTGGGTGAACCTGGTTGAGTTGGTGGAAAATAAGGCGGCCACTTACAGACAACTGTATTGGATTGTGGGAATGTGGAAGACTGGGATATGCAAAACAAAATATATCACAATAAAATCATGTTAATGTAATGCAGATCAATATGATGAGCTGGAAAAACAGAGGGTTGGGGAATTTCACCAAGTCACGGAAGATTATGGCATATGTGAATAGACATAAGATTAACATACTGCTATTGCAGGTAACACACGCTCTGCCAGGTACATGCCGGGGTGTTGCAGTCCCCTGAGGGGGCAATAGATACTTTACTTCTTACTCCACCCAGTAAGGGGAGTTATGACACTTATACATAAATGGGTACGATTTACCGAGAGGAAGGTGTACACAGATAAAGAGTAACGTTATGTGATCGTTCTTTGGATTACAGAGGGGGTTACAACCCTGGCGGTCTGGGAAGTCAGGTGCCGGCAAATGGTAAGTCCCTATTCCCATAGAGTCCTCTCAGATGGGAATGGGGTCCACGGAAGCACCGGCACCGTTAATAACAGTGCCAGTGCTTCTGTGAAAACACTGCGGGCAGGTGCTGTTCTGCCCAGCAGGTCTGAACTGCCGGATGGGACGGCACCCGCCCGCAGAGTTGTAATATGCTGGTCCGGAAACAACGGTACCGGTAAGCTTATCGGCACCGTTGTTTCCGGACCGGCATAGTTGTAATGAGGCCCATTGTCTTTAAGGCAGACATTAAATCCGACATCAACACTTTTTTTCCTGTATCACAGCTGATGCTACCTCTAAGGGCACTATGTGACAGGCATTTAAAGTGAGGGGTATGGCAATATCCAGAAAGGCTGGTGTTCTCAAAATGATTAGGAGGGTCTTACAGGAGTCTGAGACCCATCTAAAGGCCCTGAAGACTGAATATGCTTGCTGATCGGATCCTACTATATAAGCATTAATGCTTGGAACAGTTCAGGTCCCATGCCCCTCCCCACCCCCCGAGAGGTTAGATATTTTGAACAACCGGTGGCGGCCTGGAGGCGGAGAGACCAGGAGGACACTGGCTAGAGTGGTGAAGGCGGAATGTGGACCAACCCACATTGACTGTGACCTCGACACGCAAGGGGTAACCAAATGGACAGAGCAGGACATCCTAGAGGTCTTCCGTAGTTTCTACAGATAATTATAGATGGAGGGATCACTACATGGGGATCAAGCGATACATTCCTTACATTCCTTAATTGATGGTATACCACTGTCCCGCTGTGGCACAGAGGCTAGGGACACCATAAATGCTCTGCTCACGATGGAGGAACTGATGGCGGTGATCAGGGAGTTACCTAAAGGGAAAACCCCCGGCCCAGATGAACTAACATCTGAATTCTATCAAGAATACAGTGCATTATTGGCTCTTTGTCTTCTAGAGGTGTGAGAAGAATCTATCAACTCGGTCCTCCCTGAAACCCTACGAGAGGCTACTATAACTGTTCGCCTCAAGCCTAAGAAACCAGCCAATGAGTACAGGTCTTACCGCCCCCTCTGACTGATTAATGTAGATTATAAAATGTATGCTAAGGCATTGGCAAATTGCTGGCTCCTGTTACTACCGCATATGGTCCAGCGGGATCAAGCCGGATTTGTTCCTGGCAGATCTACTTCTCTTAATATCCAGCGTTTATTCAATGTGCTAACCAGACTTAATCAAAATGCTGAGGTGGTGGCGGTGACGGTCAAAGCCCAGAAGGCGTTCAACATGGTCTTGTGGGAATATTTGTTCTTAGTGCTTGAGAAGATGGGTCTGGGGACCGAGATGCTCCGATATATCAGGCTTCTCTACACCCCTCACTGGCCAGGGTCCATGTACATTCGGTCCTCTCTGAATTCATTGTGCTAGGAAGAGGCACCCATAAGGGCTGCCCATTGTCCCCTATATTGTTTGCGCTTCCCATCGAGCCCAGGGCGGACCTGATATGGGACCGCCATGGACAACGCGGTATACGGCTGAGGGGCCCGCTGAAAATAATTTCCTTATATGCGGACGATGTTTTATTATATATTAGAGATCCTCAGACGAATCTCGACCTAGTAATTCGAGACATCACGCGGGTGGGTGAATTCTCAAGTTTCAAGATCAATTTTACAAAATCGAAGATTCTTCCCCTAACCGAGTACACGAAAGAGCCTAAAGGTGAATATCCACTTGGTTGGGCTCCAGATAAAATGGTGTCCAGTCACATTTTCGAAACAATAGTTTAGAATGCCAAAAGTTTCCACACAAAAGTGGCGAAAAAAAAAAGTTTCACATTTTATTTTATATTAGTTTTTTTTATTTCGTATTGTAAAAGAGTGTTTAAAAAAAAGAAAAAAACAGGGGACTGGGGGGATCCCCCCAAAAAAAAACATGTAACTTTTTTTTTCCAGCACTTTTGTGTCGGAACTATTGCCATTCGGAACTATTACTGTCGAAACTATAACTGTAAACCGATAAAATAACATACATATTGGTAGTGTCGAAACTATAACTGTAAACCGATAAAATACTATTATCTATGCCCTATCAATACTGTACTATTGTCTTTTACCTGTAACCTGATGTTCAAAGCGCATATATACCCCTGGGTCAAGAGCGTATATAAATAAATAAACAAACAAACAAACAAACAAACAAAATAACAATCATATTGGTAGTGGTGACCAGGGATAAAACCTTCCTCTTAAAAGAAAGCCACGTGGCACAATCACGACATGTGGATGGTAAACTGGCGAGGTGGAGGTAGCTTCCTATTACACTACCCTGTTTCCTAAGGCCAGACTACAATGGGCTGACAACCTGAGCATGATGTTAACGGATGATCAATGGAAGAAAATGTCTCCACACCAAAAATGCGTCACTGAATGCCAGATTCAAACTCATGCTGTTTAAATTATTGAATAGATTGTATTATACACCTGAGAGATTGAGTACAATGAATCGCAATTGAAATTATTGATGCCCGAGGTGTTGCCCTCACAAAATGCGGACCATTTGCACATGTTTTGTAGCTGTACAAAACTGGTGGGTTTTTGGGCTGAGGTTCTTAAGATAATGTCTGAGGTGGTGGAATTTCAGGTAGAACATTCGCCTGCTGGTGTACTATTTGGGTTGTGGACAGTACCTCTGTGTAGACGTCTCAGGTCTTTTGTAAATATGGGATGTGTGATAGCCAAACGTTCTATACTACAGAGGTGGAAAGACTGAAACCCACCTACAGCCCAGGGGTGGCTGTGTGATATTACATGGCACCAGAACTGTCAGGAAACATATATTGGCTCGTTGCCCTGTGCTGCCAGACCCATGGACATAGGGATGGAACTTCGGGCATATTTAGCCAGGCAACCCCAGGACTAATGTATTGAACTGATTCACATGCTCCTACAGTAGTACTTGTTTCTTACCTATTTATGATGGACTGCACCGTCCTGGCAATTTATATAGACAACATCTTGTGTGTACGTTCCCCAATCTCTTTAAATATGTTTTGGTGAAGTTGCTGGATTTCTGTAATATGTTGTTATATGACTGTCATGAGGTGCTTTGCTTGCTAAGCCTAAATAACTTATTTTCTTTTTAAAACGCAAATTCTACAATGTATTGAGGGAGGAAACACAGAAATGGTAAAGGAATCAGTCTAGACAGGTGAACTGGGTGGCTCTTGTCGTTTTGCAAGCTGTTTCGTGACTGTGGAATGATTTAGAACATTTGCCTAATTGCCGACCTGTCGCAAGTTTCAGGATTTAAAAATGCAAGCAGCAAAACGACATAGAATTTGTCCTTTCCTGACCCAACACAAGACTTTGACGCACATTTATTTTATTGTTTAAAGCACGGACATAGCTCAAGCGCAGTGGCGCACTGTGCAGAATGTGGGTAGCCAGCATTTGGGCTGGCATCTTTTAACAGTAGCACAGTATTGTGAGGTCTGTCCGTCAGTATGTGCGTCAATTGGAATTAGTCCTTGTCCAGGTGTTGTTGACACACATCATGTCTCTTTGAAAAAACATCCCTCGTAAAATGGTTTTCTCTTTGAAAACAGTAGTCGAAATAACTATCCACAGCAGGGTTTATTGCCTTTGTAATCGTATGCTCTGTGCAGACAATGATCCCTCTTGTCCTTTCTCAGCAATATATTTGCTGATCTCAACAGCTGTTCCTTTATTTTAGACCAATACTGTATTTGCTATAAGCAATTGAACATGTGGTGAGCCGTGGTCAATGCAACCAAATTACAGTGAGCCACTCCACTCAATGTGGATGAAACTATACCACTGTTAGAACATGGTCAATGCAACCAAATTACAGTGAGCCACTCAATGTGGATGAAAATATACCACTGTTAGAACATGGTCAATGCAACCAAATTACAGTGAGCCACTCAATGTGGATGAAACTATACCACTGTTAGAAGATAATCAATACATTTCCAAAAAAGAAATGCCTTGCTTCTCTAGCTGATGAACCTTATCTGGGAAGTATTTCTACTCCTTAAGGATATACTAGTGAAAAACACAGAAGACAGAGCAAATAGCATTGTTGCTTGATATCAACAGTTGAGATATTCCCGAAACAGATCAGGGGACTATGTACAATGTTTACATCCACCTGTACGTGAAGGTGACAATTGGTGTATTTACATGGTAGTATTCCCTCTTTCTAATACAAATTGTATTTACTACCAATGGTACGTCCTTGGAATACTGGCTTCGGTAAATATCCCACACTTGTAATGAGATGGGTGCTAAAACAGGCAGTCTCTTAAGAATACATTTCCTGAGCAGTAATAAGGCCCTTAATCGTTTTGCATCTTACCTTGAAAATATACTTGATAAATCAATGTCTTGCATGTGTTAAGGTTTTCATCCAGTGGGGCTGCACTGTGCAGCCCTGTTGTACCTCATTAAGCTTTATAGGCCGATAGACGTGTCATGGTCAGAGGATAGTGACATGCAACCAAGTTATTGGAAGAGGGAAAGTTGAGGACTATACATTGGGAAAGGTTTAACATCCCACGATCATAACCTCCCCCCTGCCCGACCACCACCCGTGATCCATACGGCTGTGATGACATGGAGGAGTTCAACTAAAAAGGAAAATGAATGATTTTAGGATCCTGCTCAATTCATAATGTTTGGAATTAAGTCTATGTCAAGGATTACATACTGCATTCTGATTGGCTGAGAGGGGGTCTCTAATGAAACCATGCACTAATTGTAATTACGGGTTCTCATTCCAGACAATAACGGATTGCTGTTTATTGAAACATCTGCACTGGACTCCACCAATGTCGAGCTGGCATTTGAGACAATACTCACAGGTACACTTAAAAAGCATGGCACTTTTTAAAAACACTGCTCCTAAATCTTTAGTAAGGTTTTTCTAGGAAATACGTATTTGATTTGGTTTTGTTTTCTTTCATAAAGTGCTGCATACTCTGAGTCTGAGTGGTGTAACCACACTGTTCAGTCACCTCATGGGTGTACAACTGTATGTTAATGTGTGGCCAGGCTTAATCATGTGAGGTGCTAGTCAGGAGTTGTTCAAGAGGAGGAGGGAGCTAGTAGGTAGTACGCAGTAAGGAGTAGCGAGGTATAGGGGCTGGCTTGGAAAGATGTGTTTTGCTTTTGAAGTAGCAGCTAGTTCAGTGCATTCCTAAATGGGAAAAGAAGTTGAAACTTAGAAGGAATATTCTTTGGATCAGGATTGGTTGCTCTTTGGGATTGTCTGTAGCGTAGCGGTGCCAGTTCTTGTTGGCAGACGGTTGCCTAGCATTTCCACCTTTTGGGTAAATTGTGATGGATTCTTCATGTCCTTATGAAGACATCTTGGAATTTGATAAAGTAGCTGGTGTCCACGCAGTGGATCGATTGTAGTACTGGTGTAATGTGGTCCAACCATGTAAAGACCACCAGCAGCCTTGACAAAAATGTTTAATTGTGCTTGTGGGATTGAAGGCAATTCATGTGAATTCCAGGAAACCGGTCAATTACAATAAATGGACTGGGATAAATCGAAGACATGGCATTTTGTCACTGTCTTCATCAGAGAGGTGGAATGAAGCGGATTTAGTTGTCTCAGGAGCTTTAAGTTTCCCTATCAAGGACCTATAATCTTCTTGGTGTGGGCTGGGAAACAATTAATATGTGTGTGGGTTCTAAGCTGTTTAGGTGTTTGCTATTTTAGTCGGTGAAAACCCTCTTTTGTTGTCTTTGAGACAATTAGTGGACACATTCTCCTGGAGTTGGTTGCAGCATTAGCTAGTTTCACAACATTTCCAGTATTATTTATTTGGAAATTGAGCTGTCTATTGCCCACATGTTGGATAGTGGAGAGACAGCAATGTCTGGCAATAGCTCTCATTGGAGACATGCACAAATTAATGCAAGGAGTAATGTGCAATGTCATAAGAACTATTCAACCAGTGGACATGTATTTGATTGGCGAGCAACAATGACTATTTTCTGCCTTATGATAAACAGTGGACCCACACAGTTATGGGTCTGGTCAACGCGTTTCTGACTTTGTTGTAATTGTTGGTGTTCTATATATCTGCCACTCTTAGGATTTCTTTGAACATAGCCTTCCTGTGCCACCACCTCCCCCTTCACCCCACCTACCACCCCTCCTTTGGCTATGGGTGCTCTAAAGCAGAAAGTTTATGCTAGGGGCGATAAAGAAAGGCACAGGCAATACCCCAAGAGACAACTAACTATGCGCACGCCCAAGGGCCCCAATCCCTGATGCTCCAACCTGATTGCCATGGCCCCCAGTGAACCCAGAAGAAACTGAACTCCCTCTGCTTGCACCATAGGAGGCCGCACACGGAATCAATGAAATCTGCAATATGACAGCCACTTTGCTCTGCTCTAGACACATTTTTTCTTGACACAGCAGTCGGGTAATCTATGGTTTTCTTATTTTACTGCCTTGTCCTGTTTTGTCTTGCAGATATTTTTAAGAAAGTATCAAAGAACAAATCCAGCCTAATCCCTAAAGATAATTCTGTGTCGCTCCAACAAGAAGCTTCATCAGGCAGCTCAGCGTCTCAGAACCCGGAAGAGAAGACGTCCTGCTGCAAAAACATCTGAAGGTTCAGGAAAAGGGCTGCCTCACTTAACGCGAAATTCTGGATTCCCAGGACTGGATTCCTGCATTGGGGTTGTGGCAGGGGACAGAAGGAGATAGGTTTTCAAGAGTTTGGAGCGGAGTGTTAAATTTACTTTGAAACTTCCCAGCAATGGCAACCACTTCCTTTTTGGAAGACTTTTTAATTTGAAATGTCAGAGTGGGACTATGGAGGACCAGGGAGGCGATGACTCTGCTAGATTTATGTTCCTGTTGCACTGTTGAATCAATATCAGCTCATTGTAACACGCATGCCTTGCACTACTTGATCGTCTAGTTCACCACGCCCTAACTTTCTGCCTGAAGACAAATGTCAACATCCCTCCGCCTTTTGCGTCGCCATCATTAGTCCCGGAAAAGGGACCATGCTTGCGATTTCCGCTACTCCCTGAAAATTGGCGTTTTTTGTGCTGAAAACCTGCAGTGACTGTATTATGTGGCTCCGCAAAGGCTTTAGAGTAAAAAGAAAGAGCATTCTTCACTCCCTACGTATGTACTATTTTCGCAGCCAAATATTCCACAAGTTTAAAATCAAGGTGTGGCCATGACATTGTCCCCGGTCCTGATATAGATGTAAAAAGAGGTGGGGGTGGGGGTGGAGGGTAGGGAAGCACTCACAAAGGAAGCAGGAAGCAGGGCAAAGAGGTACAGCATAAAGATAATGCCATGGAATGGTGACCCCGGTACCTGCGTGCTTGATATCTAGAGAGGTTGGCATCACTGGCACAATGTGTCACAGCAACTATGCATCATAAGAAGGATCACATGATATGTCATACTTCCGGTGAGGGTTATGTGCAGGCGCTCAAAGGATTATCGCATCTCCACCCGCCCACCACCCTGTGCATGCCCTCTCGATGCATACCCTATGATGCCACTGCTTGGTTGAGGTTCATTAACCATGCGAGATGGCTGCACTCATACTATTTCTGTAGGAAAATCGCTTCAATAAAACATGATTTTGTAAAATAAAAGCAGTTTTAACCACCATTTACTTTCGATTGAAAAATGATATGTCTGTAAATGTACTATTAAACTTAATCTTGTTGGTTTGCCTTGTCTGGATGGTTCGAATTGATTCTACATAAAAACGAACCTGTTTAAATTGTTCCATCTTCTGCTCAGGGACATTTGATTTGTGTCTCGTTTTCTCTGGATGGAGGAACTGCAGCTGGAGAAATGGTGACAAAACTAGGGGGGGCTGCCAATAGGTGACCTCATACATGAAACACGTGGTCCTACACTAAACAGAGAAGCCACTAGACAACTACAACCCCCAGAATAAACATTCACGTTCATTGCAACCTGTTGCTCTAGATCACCATTCTATTTCACACACAAATAATTTTAGGGTTCAAAAACACACAGTATCACATTATCATTACCTGCAGCCTTGCTGTTCTTCGGTTCCATGCCATAAATTCACAGCAAAAACGGCCGTTTATACAAAATATTGCGGCAAACATGCTGTGGTTTTTTGCGCCACAATCATGTAAAGGATGCGCAACCCCTGGGCCCATTATACCATTTAAGGGGAGCGGGGACAACCCCGAAACCCCCGCTCCCCTTAAATGGTATAATGGGGTCAAACCACAGCATTTTTGCCGCAATTCTTTTTTACCGGCGATATTTTTGCAGCGATTTTATTACCGGATACCCTGTTCTTCTACTTGATTGTTATGTTTTAATTACACGCCATCTACACCTGCTGAATCTGTCTAGCAGAGGGCATTGTAATATTGCATTGGTCAGTGAGAAGAGCTGTATTACTCGCTTGTGACAAAGTCATGTGGCCCTTGATCAATGACATCTTTGTTATATTTCATTTACATAGAGGATGCAGAGTGGGTCACCTGCAATATGGCTCCGTGATACCAGGAAGGAGTTCTGGTGACAGGATGATGAACCACAAGGCCCAAAGAGAGTGATTATTAGATTATAATTGTTTTTTTTTATAACACGCTTAATACCGAAGCGGTTTCTAGGCACGGAACCGGGATTCGGATCTCTGTTGCTCTGCATCGTCTTGCTTGTAAGTCGAGCTCGTTGCCACTGAGCTATAATACCCGTGCCCAGAGAATGCGTGTCACCAGAACACCTAGAATGAGCTATACAACAAAAAAACAACAGACCATTTGTAGCTCATATATCACATGAATACACAAACATGCATTTACACATACAGGTTCACTGACACAGGCGCACATAAAACACACATGTACTAGCACAATGTGTGCACACATGCTCAGACATTCCTGTGTAAACAGACTGCCACATATGCACATGCATATATAAACGGACACACCCCCTCACCCAAAAACCTGCATGGACAACATGTGCATGGCATATGCACAAACACGCTATACCCTCACATACAAACTCTCACGTAAATACACACTAGCATGCACACACTCAGAGGGACACACACTCAAAGAAGAATGGAGTATTGGGATCATTCATTGATTCCCGGATACATCTTCCTGTAAATCCTGTGGCCTTTTAGCCATATCTGGAATACAGTCAAATGTGGTTAGGCCTCATGCCTTCCAGATTTTGTTTTGTGAGATTGTCAACAAACCCCTTGGAGAATACCAGGTTTACTCCCTGTGCTTACTTGCCGATCCAATATGGGGCTGGAATGAACATTTTTGCTTTGCTACCTTAATTTGCAAGTACCACCTGAAAGTGACTTTTTCAGCCAAAGACAGAAAGAAAGTGAACAGTCAGTGAGCTGCTGGGCACGGATTTGGAGAAGGAGCTGCTACTTTTTTGCTGTACTTGTCTTATGTGCCTTTTGCCAGGAGCAGAAATAAACACTAATAACTCATCTGTGAAAGAATGTTATTTGTGACAGCGGAATAGCCTGATGGAATAGCCCAAGCTTTTTGATTTTTAGTAGTAAAATTATGCAGCTAGCTCTGTTTCTCAAAGTGAGGGCTGCTAATCAGAACCCCCTTTCATAACGTTCCATAGTGAAAAGAATAGTGCAACCCTGTAAATATGCTAGGCATTTCTACTGACACCTGTGAACAGCTGCCTTGTTGTTTGGCATTCACATGAACAGTACACATGAACTAAACATTTCTGCCAACAGGCTGATTCAGCACAAAGCACCAGCTGCAGGATCTGCCTTTAACAATGTGCGTTTCTGAATCTAATTTAAATCTCATAATTGTGTGTTCTCAGAACCTGGTGGCAGATGAATATCTAAATAAAAGCAATAGTTGCCTATGACATGGTGATCTCTGGGAATCTACAATTATACTGAACCAAACCTTTCGGTGTCATTTTATTATCAGCATTGGTTTCTACTAACATCCTGTCAGGGCCTCCTGTGTATTCAATGACTGGGACTGAGTTTCTGCCGAACAGACCATTTGGGTTCTGGTCTAGCAAAAGCCCTTGTCTTCCCTTGGAAAGGTATGTCACATTCCAGGGAGACAGGAGCTGCCCCCAGGGGACAGGGAGATGTCCAATGATTGAAAGTACTGGCTCTGTCAGGCCAAAGGAAATTGCACCAGGGTGGATGATTACCTGTGTGTTAAGTAACAAAGACTATTTGATGTAGGCAGACAGAAGAAACGGCAGAGTTAGAGTAGCCAGGAGAGAAGCATCTGTCCACAGGAGGGTACCACCATCTTGGATTCTCACAGGGCTTCCAAACATCCTGTACCCCAGCCCCACTTCCTGTAGACAAAGCACTTATGGGTACAACATGAAAAACCAGAGGATTCTGAAACAGCAGCCAGGATTGGGCCCCTTATAAAAGTCTACAAGGGAATTAATCCAATGTAGAACATTACCTATTTAAGGGGTGAGACTACCTCCCAGTCAACCATCTTCGAACTACTGAAGAAGAAGGATTACACCTGGGACTTTGTTGGGAGGACAGTCTGTTCCAAAGACTGCTGCAAAAGAGGTGAAGACAAAGCTGTCTGAGAATCTCCCACAATCATCCCAGAGCAATATTTGGGGAGACATGCTGGCTGGACAAGGCATCCTGCAAGCTGAGACCACTGGTACCCTGAAGGTGACAGAACCCGCAAGGGCTCTCTAAAACCTTTCCTGGCTATGAAGTGCAGAATAAAAGATTTACCTTGCCCCCTTGAGACTCGGGACAGGGTCCCCCAGCAGCAAGAAATGAAGGGACTACTCTGGATGCTGTTTTCCATGGTCAATATGTTTTTGAGACAGCTCAACTGTAGCTGCCATTTACATGCACCACTTTTCGGTCTGCTGTTGCGCCATTCAAGCGCTGTCGGGACTCATCAACTGCCTACAGTGCGCCAGCTGTTTTCAAGCGGATCGCAGCTGAAGAACCATATCTCAGTGTTGGGCCACTTCAAGCTGGCACAACCGATTTGAGTAGCTGACTCAACCCATAGGCTGCCTGCTTTCTTCACCCGATTTTAGCCAATCCCCACTGCATGACCGCACAGCATCCCTGGACCGTCTCGAGACAACTCAGCTGTCTCAATATCCGCGATCAGTTGGAAACAACCGACTCGAAATGTCTCAACATCGACTGGACCCATTTAAAGGGCCTAGAAGTCTGGCTCAATGCTGTTGATACCAAAGAACAAGCATTGCAATTACTTGAAGTGGTTCTGTCCCCTCTCCCACCTTAAAGGACCATAGTGACTAGTGAGACTCCACTCTCTGCCTTTGTAATATACATCTTCAGTGAATTTGACATTGCACCTGAAATCACTGTGTCTGTCTTCGTAGCCAGAGTGCCACCTTTCTTTAAAAAGTCTGCCTATCATGTCTTCTTTTATAGAGGTGGGTTATTTTGTGTTTGATTAGTATGTTTATATTGTTTGTTTGACTAAAGTACCCTATGTGTTATAGCACCTAAATTGGACACTCTTTTATTTTGGTACCACAGTACTATTGTTTGGTATGCTTCTGTGCTAGCTCAAATTCCTCCTTAAGATTACAGCCTGCCCTTGTTCCATTCTACCTTAAAGAGGCACAGGAGGTATACCTGCCATGCTGGCCCTGTTTCACCATCATGAGTGGGATCACTGCTGGTTTATCAGTAGGGTGGGGCTGAGTAGGAACTTTATCCATTACTCATCACTATTCTCCTGCAGAGCAGTAGTCATTTCAACACACATTATCACACATTAAATGCACTGCCACATCATGCTGAATTGCCCGCCTGTGAGAGTGTCTGCTGACAGATTTAGGGGATCCTGGAAAACTCAATGATCCGTCCAACAGCACCTATCCATCCTATTTCACCCATCCACCAACCAATGCAATCACACACATCAACCACACTTTCATACCCATGCATCCATCACACAACCCTACCCATATCTTTTTTTGCACCCATATTTCCATTCAACTAGTCATGTTTATTCAATCATATACCTCCATCCGTCCATCACGCTTATCCAGTAACACTTAAGCACCCAATCATAACCAGGTATGCACACAATGTTCACCCATTCTTCAATAACCCCCTTTCATCATTACACACAATCTCATCCATCCAACCTTTTATGCCTGTCACCACAAATACAGCCACACATAACCCAATCATATCAATCTACACTGGTGGTTTTTGGTTTTCAAACGGTGTGGCTGGCCCCCCTTATGGGGTGTGAAGGGTGTCCAGTAGGTGAGCGAGGCCCTTTAAAAAAGGGATCACGATGACTGCTTTTAATAGAAAAAATAAGCAGTTATAGCTGTGGGTGGGGTGAAAACAATATTTTTACTCAGGGGAGATGTGGGCTCAGTGCTCAAAAGTTTAAATACCGCTTAAACAATCACACTCATCAACCCATCCATCCATTCTACACAGGAAAATGAAAATCATCCATATAACTTTCTATTCATCCATAAACAAACCGAAACTTATAAAAACCCAGACCTATTGGCATTGCTAATGTTTATAAAGCAGTTCAGTGGTTTTAAACAATCACTCAAGTAAAACAACACAGAACATGTTATTTTATTTAACCTTTAGGAAGTAAAATAAAACGTTTTCAAGAAATGTGCATTACATCTTATTTACAAAGGTAACTTGTGCAATCATCGTAGGCTGGGTGCCAGTGATAGCCAGCCCAAGTGGCATGCATTCGTTTTGTAAGCTTGTTCCCAACACTGGGAGGCTCCCAGCACCCACATGTGGACTGGAAGCACATTTCAGTGTGGGGCCATTAAAGTGCCTGCCATTGATAATGTTAGGGAAAAAAACATTTCGTTCCCTTTTGTAAGGGACAGAAATGTAAGCAGAACAACATCTGTTCATGCTGCTGCTGTTCCCTTGGAAAACATATGCATGAAAGTGTTAAAAATCATGTCATATGCATTGCAGTTACCCTTTATTATTATGCCATTGGTTAGCATATATAGGACAACACGAGACATCTTGAGCTTGCGGGAAGGGAGACATTCATATGGCATACACCCAACGAGTTGCCTGGCAGACATCAGCGAGAACATACTACACTTGTTGCTCAGAGGAGCAACTTGAAATCGCTTTGCCATATAAACAACTCGCACTATAGCTCAGCCCCATTCTACCAACTGTGCTTCCCTTGCCAGCCAAGATACCAAGTATCTGGGGGTGAACCTCTTCACCATCAATGCTTTCCCTCTTGGACTCTGCCTTGTTCAGAACTCAGTCAGATTTCTTGCACTTCAGGATTTCTTGAGTTTCAGGAACCAGCTAAAACATGGGCATCTCGTGGTCCTGATCACAGAACAGACCATGGCACTGCCCGAGTCTCCCTATGCAATCTTCATACACCCAACCCCACAGGCTCTGAAGCACCATGGTGGCATGTGCTACTTGACTGGAGCTCCAAACACGTAAATAAACAAATAAATCAAAACATAATTTCAGATGTTTGCTTAAGGGGGAACTATATCACAAAGTAGGGACTTGAACCTAAAAAGAACTCTTTTCTTTTGAGGATGAACAATAGGATGGAGAGATTTTGGGTCGCGACCTAGCTGCATGTAGTGAAGAATTAACTGTAAGAGTGTGAAGCAAGAATTGAGAAGCAAAGCCAAAACTTGTTTTATATGGAATACAGCACATTCTTGAATTGAAATATTTCTTGATCTGGAAGGAGAGAGGCATGTTCTTCAGTGCAGTGATTACAGATTTTCACCCGCAATCTGGATCAACCAACATTCATTCAACTGATTTTTAGAATACCCATGTACGAGGCATTCCCGTAATAGAGGCAGCAGCCAACAACAAGGATAACAATGAAGAACTTAGCTTCATGAGAGATATTGCTCCTGAGCCCAGATTGATCCTTATTTATGTCAATCCTGGATCCTTGGAATGTTCCAAGCAGAGTGTCCTCTCTGGATTGGAACCTCTGACCTACAGGTTATAGTCAAACCTCTGCACAGGATGCATTAGTTCACAGAGATACCTTTTTGGTAATAACATCCCCTTTTCATTGGTGGGCATAACAATTTAAGGGCTGGTTTGACCACACTTGATTAAATACCAAAATGTTCTAATATGGCGAAGTATACAGATACTGTTGACTTTAAACAACTTCACCACTAACACAGATTCCAATTTTTACAGCTATGGCACCTTAAGTGTAATGGTAGTCCATGCAGCTTATCCCAGAGAGTAACTACAAGAGCTAGATAGTTCCACAAGCAGTGCTTATGCCGAAGACCAGTTCCAACCCAAAACAAATGTAACACTCACTAGTCAGGGCAAAACTCAGTAGCCGTAAGATTCCTTTTTTCTGCTTTGATAGTAAGGTCAAATGAGACCAGTGCTCCACATATAGTAGAGAGTTGGGTTCAGATAAATCATGCCACAATGTAACACAATATTAAAGAACTAAAATGTGTCCAGTGTGATGAATCCAAAGGTGCCATCACTCCTTTCTCCTGTGACCTCTCCCCATGTGGCCAGGGGATGGCAGCCGCTACCTGATCCTGAAGATGGGGGCGGCTATATGAGGGAGGATCACATGAGGGGAGACAGCCCCAGGGAGAATATTATGGCACCAACGTCTTGATGCATGGTATTCCCCTTCTTCTCTTGAGGAGACCCCATTCATGCCCAATGCCTCAAAGGCATATTGTTATACTTCCCCCATCCATCTAGGAAGGGAACTGAAGACCTTTTCACAGATCTGTATGTCAGCCATCACAATCTGACGTACCTTTTAAGACGCATGAAAACACCTTCTCAGACTCTACCTACAAGCCACGCAGAGCTGACTTGTCCTTAAAGATCACTGGGAATACTTACCAAGACTTAACATGCAAATCATCAAGAATGGACTTCGATTCCCATAACTACAAAAATACTGGGATGAGGAAGTTGAGCCGAATAATGCATAGCATAGAAGGCCATGAGCTAGTTGTTGTGAGCGCATACCTCTGGCCAGGAAATTTAAACAGCAGAAGCAGTTGAGAGAAGCACGCTGCTGGAGGGAGAAAGCTGCTCCTCTCCGTGCAGACAGAGAGACTTTGGGGCTACAGAGAGTTCTGTGGAGCCAACCGGTTAAAGGAAAAGGAAAAGGAAAGCTGACCGCGAGAGAGAGCATGCTGTCGGAACATCAGAAGCTGACGCAGGACTCCTAGGTTTGTGCAGGTGTTGAGAGGCAGCATTACCTTACCGAAACCCGAAACGAAGCAGAAGAGACCAGCAGGAACTGCGAAAGGCAGCGAAGCCAAGGAACGGAGGCAGCGAGACAGAAGGAAGCATCGAACAACCACCACTGTCTTGCCTTGGGAGAAACAGAGTACGTCAGCAAGAGCTGGTGAGTCTACCCGAGTGAAGCGGGGACACCAAGGCATATTGACAGCCATGCCAAACCTGAATAACTGTTACTAAAGCAAAGTAAGTTCATGTAAGAGAAAGACCAAGGGAGCATTTCTTTAAAAGGGGAAACTGAACAAAAGTACGCGACTTTCAAGTTTGTGAGTGTATACAATACACATATAAGAAAAGCCCTGGTAGGATAGTATACCAGGCAGATACAATATCAGATAAAGTAAATATAAGAGAACATCAAGTTTAGAAGTGTGTGCAGAGGCCACATGATAAAAGCCCTGGCAAAAGATTACACCAGGTAAATCAAAGCTGCAAGTGTGGGCATATAAGAAAGTTCTGGCAGGAGAGTATACCAGGCAGTTGAAAGTGTGTGTATTTAAGAAAGCCCTGGCAGGAGAGTATGACAAGCAAAGATAAGCTAAACAGTGTATAAGAAATACATCAGCTAAAGAGGTCATGAGAAAGGTAAATCAGGACTAGCAAAACGCTGTGCTGATCAAGAGAAGAGGAGTGAAAACATGACAAGAGAGTAAACCACTTATCCTAACAAGATATGAGAGTCATGTTGTTTTGTGTACCAGTTGTGTTGTTGATCAAGAGAAACTCAAGAAACCGATATCTTTGAAAATACAACAAAGTGAGAGAAATCCAGGGGAAGGCGGAACCACCCTCTGGAACAAGGAACTCTACCCTTATGGAACATTTGTGTTGGAGTTCTGCATTTTTCCTTTTTGAACATTTATAAATCACTCAAGGTCAAAGACATTACCCTTTTCACCTTAGAGTTAATTTTGTTAAAATGTGTGGGCCGGAATAGTTCTTTGGACATGGGCGGTTTTGCTTTGGACATTCTGAATTTGACAGTCCCCAAAGGGTCAAATCAAGTGCACACTTAAGCAATAATATAAGGGTGCAGGCCAGTTCAGCCGACCGTTATGGGCATCATGTATTTATTTTTACATTTCTAAAGTGCGCTGAACCCAGAGGCATCAAGGTACAGATTTACACAGGCATGTTATGCAGTACATATTACACAGGTATTGTATTGTATTGTATTGTTTATTTATTTATAGAGCGCACCGGGCCGGGTGGCAACTGGGCGCTTGTGAAAATCTTAAGTTGCAGTTACATAAATATCTTACATTTCTTATGATACGGTTACAAGTTATTGTTGCATGAATATTTTACATTTCTTATGTTACAGTTGCAGGCATATCTTACAAGTTACATACAGGATATTAGGATATATTTACAGTTATTGGTGGCATAAAGGGGGATAGAGGAAGGCATAGGGTGAGGGGAGAGGTGTCTAGGAGACCGGTCGTTGAGAGGACAGGTGTCAGCAGTCGTTGGTTTGTAGCCAGAGTTTAACATTGGTTTTGAACATGTGAAAGGAGGGAATGGCTCTGAGTGGATCCGGAATAGAGTTCCATAGATTTGCAGCCAATACTGGGAAGCTTGAACCTCCTGTTCTTTTCAGATTGAAATTTGGGATTCTGATACTATTAGATTCTGCCTTTCTAATGGGGCGTTCAGATGTGTACCTAGTAAATTTCTCAGTGAGGCATGCGGGTACTGTGTTGTTAAGACAGTTGTGTGTAATGTTCAGGGTTTTAAATTTGAAACGGTCATTAATGGACAGCCAGTTAGCAGTTCTTCTTTGGTCAGATATATGATGTCCTTTGGGAATGCCTAGTGCTGCTCTGAGGGCATTGTTTTGCAAGGTTTGGAGTTTGTGGGAGTTGTGTTTGCTGGTACCTATATAGAGTGTGTTACAATAGTCTAATTTAGATAGTATAAGGGCTTGTGCGATGGTGATGCAACTGTCCATAGACAGAAATGGTTTCCAAGCGTGAATTAGCGCGCAAGTGTAGCTGGTTGCTGAGGCTCTGGCATTCACTTGCTTGTTAAGGTTGAGCGCTGAGTCTAAGTAGAATCCTAGCGTTTTGACTTCCTTGGCTACATTGATTTTGATACCATCAATAATGATGTTATTTGTATAGGTGGGAGAGTTTGTTTAATTTACTGGTGCATCCAATGATTAAAAGCTCAGTTTTATCGTTGTTAAGACATAAGCCGTGTGTGGCGTCCCAAGTTTGAATGAGTTGGTACATTTTGTTTATGAGGATGGTATCTTTGTTGTGATCTCCTTGGATTGGGATGAGGATCTGGGTGTCGTCAGCATAATTAGTATATAAGACACCCAGTTTGTTCAAGATATCAAAGAGGGGCTTTGTAAAAATATTATACAAAGTAGTGGAGACGCATGACCCCTGAGGCACACCACAGGTGATGGGAACTGGGTCAGCAGCTGAGATAGGCGAAAAGACTCTTATAGTTCTATTATCCAGGATTGAATTTATCCAAGCCGTGGCCTTGGTGGAGAAGTTGGCAGCCGTTTTAAGATGGTTACAAAGTACTTTATGATCTACCAAGTCGAATGCGGCTGATAGATCTAGGAGTAGAAGAATGGATGTGTCTCCTTTATCTTTGCGCTCATCTAGTTGGTTTTTGAGATCAAGGAGGGCTGTCTCAGTTCCATGTCTCGGTCTGAATCCAGATTGTCTAGTGCCCAGTAGGTTATTAATCTCCAGGTAGGATTGGATCTGTAGATAGGAAGCTTTATCTAAGATTTTAAGGAGGAACGGAACTGTCGTTATGGGTCTATAATTAGTTGGGACATTAGGGTCTAGGTTAGGTTTTTTTAGGAGGGGTAGTATCCAGGCATCTTTGAGGTTGGTGGGCACAGAGCAAGATTTGAAGGAGGAGTTGATAAAGGAAGTGACGAACGGGGCTCGTTTTTGTGCAGCTTCTTTCATAATAGGGGCTGGACAGGTGTCACCAAGACAGCAAGAGGGTTTAAGAGAAGTAATGATATTCTTAGCTTCTACAATGGAGATAGCTCTAAAGTTAAATTGGTTGTGAGGATTAGTTTGGTTGACGGCGAGTTCCTGTAGGATGGCTTCTTGAGTGGAGAGCGCAATGTTGTGAGGGAGGATCTTTTGGCAGAAATTATGTAACATAGTGATTTTATTGCATAAGGCATTTTGAATGTTGGTGCACCATATTTTATGCATGAATGGTAATGGGTTGCAGCATTGAGGGTAAGGTTGTAAGCAGGCTCGGTCTGGCTTATAGGGCAATAAGCCCATGGCTGAATCAAAAACACAAAATGCTTGTGTGGGCAGTTTTTGGGGTCAAAGTGGGGCACTTTTTTGGCCAATGTGGGACAGTTTGTTGAGCTACTTCACTATGTGGCTAATAGTTTTGACCAGTGTTGCTGAATATATATTCTTTAAAATGTACAATTTGCATCACATTTTACCAAAACCCTCCCCCTTGGGTACTATTCAAACACCGTCACCGAAGGAACAAATTCCCATTTGGATCTGTGGGTCACTTTTTCATTGGTGCCCAAGACAATTTTATGCCCCAGTCCGATCCTGGTTGTAAGGAGGCTTAAGTGCTTTGCTCCAAAAAGAGCTAGGTTTTCAAATGTTTAAGGAAAGCGACTGTTCAGCTCTCAAGGTCTGGGGCAGGGTGTTTGAGAGTTTTGGCACAGATGACTGGAAAGCTGGTGCTGCCGACCCTCAGCAATCTGAATTTCAGCTTGAGGAGGCAGTGGGTGTAGACAGTTCTGATCAGTCTCTTGGAATGGGCTTCGACAATCTTCTGTGAGAGGTATGGAGGTGCAGAGTTCATGAGGCACTTGTGGGTGATTGCTAGTGTCTTAAATCTCTGATAGGGAGCCAGTGTATGCTTTTTCTTGCCACTGAGATGTGTCCTTGCCGCTGGCTGTTAAGGGCTGCTCTCAGAGCATTGTTTCGGGTGTCTTGTATTTTTTGTGTGTTGCATGTTGAGGTACCTGCAAAGAAGGCATTGTAGTAATCATGTCTGGAGTCAATGGGCCTCCTTACGAGTGTGCCGGTCCTGTAACAGCTGTGCCTGGCAGGCACAGCGACCACAGTAAGCAGATCATAACGGAGACACTGGCACCATTATTTACGGTGCCAGTGCCTCCGTGTTCCCCATTCCCATTCAGTCCTGTGCGACTCAATGGGAATGGGGAATACCATTTTTCCAGCGCCTGACTTCATGGAACGGCGGGGTTAGAATGCCCTGCTGTTGCCAGCAAGCCAGGCACTGGAAATATTCGCAAGTCCGGCGGCAGCCTGCTGGTTTTACCGGCATATCTATCACCATGCTTGTAATCAGGCACAATGACGGCTCCTGCAATGGTGAGACAGCTGTCTGAGGAGAGGAAAGGACCAAAGGCGTTAATACGTTTGGTGGTTTAGACTACAGAGGAGGCGATGGCATTGACTTGGTGAGTGAGGGAGAGAGAGGAGTCAAGGTACATTCCCAGTGTTTTGTACAGGGAGAGAACTGAGGATTGAGATGCCGTCAATAGAGAAGGAACTGTAAAGCTGGTCCAGGTTTTTCAACACCACTGGTGATCCTACTAGACGGATTTCAGCTTTTTCACCATTGATATTGGTATGATTGGTATGATATGATTGGTTATTTATAACAAGCTTACTACCCAGAGGTTTCTAAGTGCGGACCCGGGAATCAAACCTGTGTTGCTTTGTGTCGTCTAGCTTCCAAGGCAAGCACGTTGCCCCTGAGCTATCCTCCCGAGACAGGGCATTCATGCACAAACGGTGCATGGCCATCCAGGCCTGGATGATTTGGTAGACTTTATTAAGGTTGGCGGAGTCAATGCCGTGGTCGCCACAGAGGGGAAGGAGGATTTGGGTATCGCCGGTGTAGTTGGTGTAGAAGATGCCGATTGAGTCGAGTGGGCGAACAAGGGTTTGGTGAAAATGTTGTACAGGATGGGAGGGACGCAGGAACTTTGGGAGATGCTGCAAGGAATTGGTTGCAGAGGGGAACTTGCATTATCCGCAAAGACTGCATAAGTTAGGTGTTGGCAAAGAATCTTCTTGTCAACCAAGTCGAAGGCAGCGGAGAGATCTAGTAGTAGAAGTAGTAGTGATGGTTGTCCAGTGTCCAGAATCACATCTAGCTGGTTCTTTAAGTATAATAAGGCGGTTTCTGTGCCGTGTCCTGGGCGGAAACCTGATTGTCGTACCCCCAAGATGCAGTAAGATTCTAGGTAGTGTTGTATTCGGATATAGGCTGCTCTGTCTAGGATCTTGAGGAGAAAGGGGACAGCAGTGATAGAATGATAGTTGGAGAGGGTAGATCGGTCTAAGGTCGTTTTTTTAAAGAGTGGTGGCACCCAGGCTTCCTTTAGGCAGATAGGGACCAGCAAGAAGAGAATGATGGGTTAATAAAAGGTAGTGATGGTGGGGGTCATGGTGTGTGTGCATTCCTTAACAATGGCTCCTGGACAGGCATTGCCTTTGCACCTGGATGGTTTCAGGGCTTTCAATATGGAGGCGACTTCAGTTTGAGATACCGGATTGAAGTGAAAGGGTGGATAATCAGGTTCAAAGGTGGGAAGCTGAGTGAGGATTGAGCATTTTTGGATGGCGCTAATGGAGGTTAGTTTGGCATCAATTCTTTTCTGAAGAGTGTCTATCTTGTTGAGTAGGACCTTCTGGATTTTGGTGCATTGGTCCTTGTTCTTGGTGAAGTTGAGCGGTGTACAATTCTCTGGGAATAGTGAAGACCTCTTGTGTATTGGATTTCGCGTTGGCTATCCTTGTGTTATAGGAGATGGATTTGGCCTGTAGGATGGCAAGTTTGTAAGCCTTGGAAGATGTGACAAGCTCAGGAGTGAACGAAGGGTTGAGGTGTGTGGTGTTGTTAGTTTTGCGATGTGCCAAGGGGGCGATAGTATCCGCCACTTGTAGCATTGTTTTAGAGTATAGGTCTGCTAGGAGGCTAGGATCCACGAGCAGTAACTGCTCGGATTCAAGGGGGTTGAGCAGGGGCAGTATACATGCTTTGGTAAGTTTGTGTGTACTGCGTGCAATCCTGGGTGGCATAGTTCAGGTTTTCTGTGTGAGGGGTTGGGCTGAAACAATGATAATGGAGATGTCGCAGTAGTCTGACCAGGGGAATGGTTATTTGTTTGTTTTAATATTTTTTTTTTATTTTTTTTTATTTTTACATTCGTAAAGCATCACGCAGCCCAAAGGCATCGGGGCGCTGTTGCAAGAAAATGACTTAGTTGCAGTGCAGGGAGGGGTAGATCGAGGGTGTTACAGCAAGATCGTATCTACCCCTAGCCTGGGAAAAAGGAAGTTTTGCCTTTACAGAGGTTATACAGTTGACCGGGCCCAAATGGGGTTTATACAAACAGCATAATTTTTATTGCTTTCCTGAAGCCCAGGTGGGATTTGATGCCTCTGATCTTGTAATAAGCATCAAGAGGGTTGTTCAGCTTCGGTTAGAGCATGCATTTATACATACATTTATACAGTGAAATTGAAGAAAGGCAATATGTACAATATGTACAGAATACAGGTTATACACTATGGCAAAAGGCACGTTGGAAGTATATACAGAGGGTGCAATCGGGAGAAACTCTCTCTCTCTCTCTCTCTCTCTCTCTCTCTCTCTATATATTACATGGACGCGGTAGCGTCCATGTAGTTATGGTTAAGTTGGTGTTTCCATAGGAAGAGCACTTTTTGGGTGGCTTATAACTTCGCTCCCTCTGGACGAATCCTCACCAAACCTTGCAAAAAAAGTATATAGCCCACTCTGCAAAGTTTGGAGAGGTTTGGTCCAGGGGGGCAAAGTTATAGGGGGGTCCCAAAACTTTTGTTTTTTCCTGTAGACATAATGGGAAAAAACTTTGCGCACGGCTACAGCCCGAACCGCTGGACGGATTTACACCAAATTTGCGGCAGGAGCGGCGGCTTGGTCCCGAAAGCGTGCTTTTGCAAATTTGGTGTAAATCCGTCCAGTAGTTTTTTTTTAAAATTACCAAAATGTAAGGCAAAAAAATTAGTGATATCTGTGTTCGCTTCGCGGACGGACTTCCCTGTTCGCTCCGCGGACAGCACCCCGATTGGCCCTTGGGCTTGCGTCATGTCCGTGGACATGCGTCGTGTTCGCTGATTGGACGGCGTGGGGTGTGGAGCGCTTCAGATTTTCTGTGGTGCCCGCCATTTTGTATTCGCGGACGACCGCGTACAGCGCGGTGAAACTTGGATTAATAATTGTATTTAGTGGAGTGTGTTGGTGTGTAAGAGTGTTTGGGGAGGGCGGGGGAGTATGAGATAGGTTCAATGTTTTTTTTTTTTATGTTCTATATGCTTTTGTTGTGTTCGATTTGTCCGCGGAGAACACGGCTGTTCTGACATTTTGTAAATAAACTAAATGGTGGGGTGTTCAGAGGACGGAGTATGTGTCCTTTTTGTTCGCAAGGAAGGTAAAATTGAGCTAAAAACACTTGCAGTGTATTTAAATGTTTGTAAATACACAAACTGGGGGTGTCCTGAGGACGCTGTCCGTATTGTAATCTGTCAAGTTGAATGTGTTCTAAGAACACTTTCGGTGTCCCGAAATGGTTGCAATTACACAAAATGGAGGTGTTCTAAGAACGTTGTTTGTATTGTTCGTTGTCAGGTTGAAAGTGTTCTACAAACCCTCCTTTTGTCCGCTGATAGTACAATTTCCTATGGGCCTCACCCGACTTTTTGTCCACTAAAGAAACGATAAATCAGGCTGGTGTGCGCCGACATTATGTGATAATCCTATGACTGACGCTATTGACCTGGCTGACTTGCTTTTGCGACACTAAATCATATCTCCCGCCCCTAAACCTGACATTATGAAAGCATTCATATTCCCCGCCTCTCTCTGTGACGTTACAGGGTGCGTCATCAAACGCGCCCAGTCGTCTCCAGTCCTACGCGACTTTACACAGAACCCGGAAGACAACACACATTGGGCCTCATTCCGAGTACGGCGCTAACCAATGGCGCTATTAACGCCTTGGTTGACGCCGTACCCGGACCTGCAGCGCCTTGGTGGATGGCGGAATCACCGCCCCATTCCAAGGTTGGCGGGGCGGTGATTCCCCATTCACCAAGGCTCTTCCCCATTCCCAAATGAGCCCCCATAGGGCTCAATGGGAATGGGGAAGATGCAAATAACGGTGACCGTTCATTACGGTCACCGTTATTGGCTTGCAGGCCCCTTTGCGCCCTCGACTTTAACACCTGCTCAAAGCAGGCGTTAAGGGCGAGGGCGCAGAGGGAACTCGGAGTATGGCGGTAAGGGAATACCGCCACCGGTCTCGTTACCGGTGGCCGCTATCCCTTACCGCCATACTCGGAATGAGGCCCATTATGTCACAACACAGCGCGCCACAATTCGGAATATGAAACTGTGATTTAAAACCAAACAGCAAGATTGTAAATTTTGTAAAGTACATTTATTTGACATCAAATGCTTAGAGAATATTCAGCGATTTGCATTTGTCTTTGTTGTCGATCCGCAAAAGTTCATGTTGAGCCACGCGATGTTCCTTTGCGGTACAGAGGGTGTTAGGTCAGCTTAGAACACAGTGCGCCACAATTCGGAATATGAAACTGTGGTTTAAAAGTAAACAGCAGGATTGTACATTTGGTAAAGTACATTTATTTCACATGAAATGTTTAGTGAATATTCAGCGATTTGCAATTGTCTCTGCTGTCGATCAGCAAAAGTTTATTTTGAGCCACGCGCTGTTCCTTTGCGGTAGATAGGCTGTTGGTTTATGATAAAAGCAGTAAATGGTCGCACTGATAATCGGAAGGTTGCTCCAACAACGAGGCATTAGACCACCATAATGGTTGGCATGTTGCTTCTAGCCGCTAGTACTGCGTAAGGGCATATTGGTCCTTGGCGATTGTCCCATAAAATGGTGAGGGTCATGAAGTTGCTTACATGGAGCTGCACCTGGCAGTTGAAAAATCCACCCGCTGGAGTCTGAAAATCGTTTTTTTTTACCTTGCATAAAATTTTCTACCATTTCCACTTTACTCTCTGTGCCATTCCCTCATTGCATACAGCTAAGCAGTCACACAATACGAAGAACGTCCTCAGAACACCCCCATTTTGTTTATTTTCGAACATTTCAGGACAATTATCATTTCATTATTCAACATATTAACATTACAAATATTATACTTTCATCTTGTACGCTGCACACAATGCTATGTTTCTCCATTAGTAGCTCAGTATACTAGATAGAACCCCATAATACAATGCTATTTATATCAATGCATCGTTCAAAGCACTAATTACGGTATATTTATTGCAATGATCCTTGGCACTTTTTTCACAACATTATAATAAAAATCCCTAGTACACAAATTTCATGAAAAGTAAATACACATGTGATGTCATCAGTGATGTCATCAATGACATTTGTGATGTCATCTTTGATGTCTTGGTTGTTAGTGTTAACAGTGCACGGTGGCGCGAGTTATGGTTGCTTATCTTACCATAACTGCCGAATTTCAGGGGTTTTTCGGTTTTACATTGAACCATAACGTCCCTTTAACAAAGTTTTTTCACTGAATTTCATAGGTTTTTAGTAGCACAACTTAACCATAACGTCCCTTTAACAAAGTTTTTTCACTGAATATACATATATATATATATATATATATATATATTCTATGTTGAATAAGGGTCAGATATAATTTTCCTTGATCCACTGGATGAGGTTGGACCTAAAGTGCAGGTAGGGTGTTGGGTGTAGGTAGGGTGTTGATTAGCGGGGATGGAAATTTGACAGTTGAGGTCAGCTAACCAGTCTAGGGTGCTGCCTGTGGCATGAGTAGGGGACATGAAACAGTGTAGGAGTCCTAGGGTGCTGAGTGAATTGGCATCTGAGGCTGCATTGGAGTCTTCTGGGTCATTGACCCAAGATTGAGATCTAATAGGGGGATGGTTATAGAGGTGGGTTTGAAGTTGGTGTTAAAGCTGTTCAGGAGGTCTTCTTCAAAGATTAGTATGGGGCCAGCTGGGCAGTAGACAATATGTAGTGTGATTGTCGTGGTAGGGGAGAGGGGGAGTTCTGCTGTAAGTATGTCACTGTTGGTGGTCAGGGTAGTGCTGGACTGCCTGATAGGGAGGGTTTCTCTGGCTATTAGTGCTACTCTGCCGCTTCAGGAGTTGATGCTGTCACTCCTAGGGCTGGTGCCCATTGTCATCAGCAACCCAGGGCTAAGCCCCAAATTGCTAATAGTGTGCTAACGGTATATAAATGATGAACCTGTGGCAAGCGAGCACGTTATTTAGAAATGACTTCATGGAAATAGAAGACGAGGCTCTGAGCATAGCCCAATTCCATTCCCATGGTGGGCTGAGGTGGAATGCAGTGGGGTTTGAATAGTGCTTAAAGAGCTGGAGTGGTCACTGAACGCAGGTAAGCGGGGTTGGGTGTGTTTGGGGTCCATGGGGGTAGCAGGGGGATTCTGCATGGAAGACACAGAATGGGGGGTAGAGCTCACAGCTCAGTGCGAAAGTGTGCTGAGATCAAAGGTTTTAGCCAACATTTGAGAAAGCTCATTGGTCCATGCACCCAGCCCAAGTGATGATGACTCTCAGGCTAAACTATGGTGATGGAGAACAATGGAGACCAACATTATTCTCTGTGATGGTTCAAAATGTTGGTTTAAAATGAGTTGTCTCAGTAGTAAACCCACACAGGTTTGCTCCATAGCTGCTTCTGGCATACTTAATGCAACTTAAATCAGAAAGAGGAATAATGGTTGCTTATCTTGGTTGTGGTTCCCTGCAGTGACTCGCCCGTAAAGTTGTAGTTAGATGCTGCCATATAATGCATCCAATATGGCACGCTTGGGTAGCGTGGTGTGGAAAGTGGAGCGAGAACGTTGCTTGTAGGTGTTCTGAGAGAGACAGTAGAGGGCACGATTACTGATGTCTGGATGTGCTGTTGAGTGACTCCTTGTCTACTACTTATCTTATAGGCATAACTAAGCAATGAAGACAACTTACTTTTATACCTGTAGTTGCAGAGTGATTCTTGGACTATCTACACTGCCCATGAGATTTAAAGAATCCTGTTACTCTGTTTCTGTGTGTGAGGTGGGGAGTGGGGTTACGGGAAGGGATGACAGCTAGAAACAGACATCCATGGCCCGGAAAATATCTTTCATATCTACTCTAACATGTGGTGCCAGTTTTGGAGTATGCCCAGCAGAGTGAAAGGTTGTTGCATATCCTGTCAATTGCAAGTCTTTGCCATTGTGGCACAAGGGGGATGCAGACACCATAGTTATAAGAGGAAGTAACGAGCAAGGTTCCCATAGAGTGCATGCCTAGTGCTCAGTGGTAACAGTCTATATTGGAACCTGTTGCTTCCTCGGGTGAAGCCCTCCTAGACTGTGCATAAGAAGCCAAATAGGATCACGGTGTGCAGGAACTGTCTTTAGGACAGTGTGAGCGCCCCAACTGCCTTTGTTGACTGTCCTTGTCAGTCCAGTCAGTTTCTGTCATTTCTGATGGTGGTGATGGGGACCTAGAGGTGCAACGGGATATCCGCTTTAAATCCCTACCTAGGTCTCCTTGCGCACCATGGTCCAACTGGTGTGCAACACCAATGAGCACATCATGGAGCCGTGGAAGGGGACAAGACTTTTTTGGATAGACTTCACGACTGTCGAGTGGAAAATATCCTGGGTTACAAGTTCATAGAGAGCAGCAGCTCAGGGCTTAAAGGTGTGTCAGTTGAGTCATGCCAAACAATGAGAAACTGGCATGCCAATTACCTGTATGCCACATGGTGTCGATTTCCCAGAGCTGTTCTTGAAGGACAGTGGTGGACAGCAAGAAGTGGAAGATGATGCATCGTGATGTGAACAGCACCGGTGGTACTGGTGCACAGTTAGGGGCTGTGGACATCGACACATTGACAAAGTACACTTGCTTCGTGTTTTAGCATTTGTGGGTCATTGAACAGCAAAAGGAATGTCTGCGCGAAACGTTATAGGCCAGTGATTTCATGAGGACCTGCGGGATATATGGCACAGTGATTGAAGGAAATACACCTTCCGTTGCTAAAGATATCTAAACTTGGAAAAGTGTGTTTAAGTATATTTTTGATCACCTGATTATTTCCTTATTTGTGATTTTCAAATGGTCTTCTATATGGCTGCATGGGAATGTTGTGTGTTGATTCTGGGTTTGCATTGTCTTGTGTCCTGCAGCTTATTTCCAGCCGTGGTGTGCTGCTGTGTTTGTGCGTCTCTGCTGTGTTTGTTGTAGTTTTACTTGAAAGGCCATATTCTGAGATATGTAGATTTCCCTGCTGCTTTTTTACGCATTGCAGCCGTGTTTAAGTCTACAGCTTCAAACCTTCACCATTACTAATCTATAAGTTTGCTTGCTGCATGACTTGAGTTTGAAATTAACAGTCTCTTGGTGCTGGCCCTCGAGCCTTTCTTTGGGAGATAGGCGATCCCTTTTTAGCACAATGGGCCTCATTACACGGACGGCGGTAAGGGTTTACCGGTACCGGTAAGGGCACCGGTACCGGTAAACCCTTACCGCCTTACTACGAGGTCCCTTTGCGGGTAGGTACTTTAACGCCTGCTGTTTAGCAGGCGTTAAAAATCAACCTGCAAATGGACCAGGGTGCTAATTACGGTACTGCAATTTGCGGCACCGTAATTAGCGCCTTCCCCATTCCCATAGAGCCCTATGGGGCAAAAATGGGAATGGGGAAGGACAATGGGGGAAGGGGGAATTACCGCCCCGCCAACCTAGGAATAGGGCGGTAATTCCCCTTTCCACCAAGGCGGTGCCGGTATTTTACCGGCATGGACCTCCGCCTACCGTGTAATGAGGCCCATTGTGTACTTTGGGTTGCAAACTTTGGCTTGTGCTTTGTGCATTGGTCGTTATGTAGTTTAGTGCATTATGTGTGCGTCTGATTCAGCTGTTATGGTGGATGATTGAAGCATGTTGGTTCCGCAGATGCATGTAAGAGTGCATGTGTTGTACGGGATGCGTGCAGCATATTGGTTGCTGCGGCCTGAATGCTTTTCAAGGTGCTTTTCAAGGTGGACTGCATGATGGTTTTCAAGATTTTCCAGGTAAGGTACACACTGCTGTCCATGTTTTTTTAGGTGGTGTACACAGTGTTGCTCATGCTCTTCCAGATAGGTTGCCCTTTGATGTCCTTATTCCCCTCACTGTTTCATGGGGGCTGTGGCCAGCCTGAGGGCTGCTTATTATGAATGGGTTTTTACGTCTGGCTGCGAGAACTTTAGATTTCTGCCACAGCACTTGAAGATATATTCTACTGAATGGCTGTGTTGCCAGCCAGCTGCTCTGTGATGCAGAAGAAGTGCATCCTGCTGAAGGCTCTGTTGGCCTAATAAGACTTTGGGCCTCATCACGGGTTGGGCGGTATTCCTAATGGGATACCGCCCAACTTTATTTGCGTTAGTGCCCACCCGTCTGGGGTTAGTACTTTCGGATCATGGGTTAGGCGCTAACTGTTATTCCCCATTCCGTATTGGGACCTAATGGGGAATTTTCGGTGCAATTACTGCACGGTAATACCGCCAGCGGTAATTGTGCCGAAAATTGTCATTTTTCTTGCATGTTTACCCCCAGCTCTGAGCTGGGGGTAAACACGCCAGACTCGTGATTTGGCGGACCCTTAAATGCGGCAGTAGCACAGAGATAGTTATTTTTTTTGTGAAGTGTGGTTGCAATATTTGTTGAGCTAGCTTCTTTCACTTTTAGAATTTTAATTATTATATCTGCCCTGCTGCTCTGTTAATAATCTCTTATCTTGTATTGGTGTGACATTTTATTTGACTTTACCTGAATTGTGTTGTTTGCTGCTTCCTGACATGCGAGTAGAATCAGGGTTGTTTGCTCTGCACCCATGCCTCTTTCACAAGATTGAACTACATATCCCTGGAGGATTGTAGTTCTCTCAGTGGCCCTCATTACGACCCTGGCGGAATCCGCGGTGCTAAATGCACCGCGGAGCATGGCGGAAAGCCGCCGATAGCGCCATGGGGGTTGGCGGATTTACCACCCCATGCCGACCTTGGCGGGGCGGTAAATCCCCAATCCCCATTTTACCCTTCCCCATTCCCATTCTTGCCCCATAGGGTATAATGGGAGTGGGGAAGGAGTTAATTACGCCGCCGTAAAGTACGGCGGCGTAATTAACAACGAGGTCCCTTAGCGCCATGGTTTTCTCCGCCCGGTAAAACCAGGCGGAGAAAACCTCCATGGCGCTAAGGGAACTCGTAGTACGGCGGACGGGTCCGCCGCGATTAGCGCTGGCGGTAACCCACTCCGCCAGGGTCGTAATGAGGGCCAGTGTGTTATATTTCGTCCCCTGGTACAAACGCGCCAAGGCGAAAAGGACTAGCCAGTCCGTTGCTCTCCAGTGACTACGGATCTACGTTTCTCTGCTGCTACTCCCAGGTAAGGCAATAACAGCTGCCAGGGGAGTTGCTAGGTCTGGAAAAGACCCGGGGCTAAGCTGATGTCAGAACTGTTGGGACTGGGGGCTAGCTAGTCTTTTGGCTGTAGCTCCTGAGATTCTATCCGGGGCTACAACCAAAAGATCAGGGGCTATAGCCCCCTTAGCCCCCCCTAGCAACGCCCCTGACAGCTGCACATCGATTTTAGCAATGATTGCGAAAGAAAAAGCAGACTCCCGACTTAGAACATTGCGCATTAAACAAAATGCAGCTCTAGTTTGCTCGCGTATGAGTAAAACACAGAACCTGCAGACTAATGATGCCTTAGCACAAGTAGGCAATATGGAAGAACCAAAACCACCTAGGCTAATAAATCAGGTGGGTGCGTCTAATGTGAAAACACCTTCAGTTATTAATCCATCAGCTTTACAGGATGTAGGAGATACACAGACAGGACACACAGAATGTCTTGTTAAGGACAATAAAGTCGGAATTACACGTGATAGCACTAACATAACCCAGCAACTGACTACTCCCATTCTTAAGAGTAGCAAAGCCACTGGCGAAGCTAGCCATAAACTGAAATGTTTACTATTAAATACACGGGGCCTCATTATGAGACCGGCAATAGCTGTGTCGGTAAAAACGGCGCGGCTGCCGCCGATATCATTTTTTTTTTAAGGTGCCCGCAAATGGGCAATTTGTATTTATTTTTGCATTTTATTTATTTGTAGTGCGCGCCAGGCCTACAGGCATCACATTACAGGGTCATTATGGCCCCGCCAGACCCGGTAATTGCCCATTTGCGGACGGTGAGATAAAATGCTCTCCATTCCCATTGAGCCCCATGGGAGGTCGGATTCACCGGCACCATTTGTGTTACCGGACCGGCAAACATATGAGGCCCATGGTCCCTTATAAAACATGCCATGGAGGTATCTACATATATATCTTCACAGAACATTGATATCTGTGCTCTTACAGAGACGTGGAACAATGCAGCAGCTGGGCCTTCACTCTCTCTGGCCATACAACAGGGTTACAATATCATGTGCCAGGAAAGATTAGAGGGAAAGGACCCTATAAAGACACTGGGCCTCATTAGGACCCTGGCGGAGAGGGTTTTACGCCAGCGTAGTGCATGGCGTACCTCTCCGCCATACTACGAGTTCCCGTAGCGCCATGGCGGCCTTTTCCGCCTGGTTTTACCAGGCGGAGAAAACCATGGCGCTACGGGACCTCGTTGTTAATTACGCCACCGTATTTTACGGTGGCGTAATTAACTCCTTCCCCACTCCCATTATACCCTATGGGGCAAAAATGGGAATGGGGAAGGGCAGAATGGGGATTGGGGATTTACCGCCCCGCCAAGGTCGGAATGGGGCGGTAAATCCGCCAACCCCCATGGCGCTATCGGCGGCTTTCCGCCATGCTTCGCGGTGCATTTAGCACCGCGAAATCCGCCTGGGTCCTAATGAGGCCCACTATCCATAAATGATCTATAAGACACCTTAGACTTATGGAGAGTTGATTCCATACATTTGGAGAGTTGTGACACCCTTCGTGTTTAAGTCAGAACTGATGCTGAAAATACCATAAATGTGATTCCCGTTTACCGACCCCCCCTCCCAATGCAGGATTTGACAAACCAGATATGTGACTTACTTTTAACCTTTTAAAACCTAGTTCTAAAACTATACTATTAGGGGATTTTAATTATTGGTTACTAGATGGGAGTGACATGCGGTCTAAGTCTCTTGACAAAGCCCTTACAGACCTTGGTTTTATTCAATTTGTGAAAACCCCCACGCATATAAAGGGCAACACGCTGGACTGGGTAGCAGGACATAATGTCATCTTAGCTAACCAGAATATCTGTCCTTGCCGTGGTCTGACTACTTCTACATACATTTTGAAGCCGTGTCTGAAAAAAAGGTTATGAAGAAGGAAATGATCACTTCCACGATACGATGTAGAAACCTTAAAAATCTTACGCCAGAAGCTCTTGATCCTTGGCTTATCCCACTGCAACAGAATATGAATGGCTCTGTCTCGGTAGATGAAATCACCAAGGTGTATCAATACTACGGAAAGCTATGAATACACTAGCTCCCTGGCGCAACAAGAAAGTCATTCAAAGGAATAAGAATCGCTGGTTTTCTACAGACTTAAAAGCGTTAAAAAGTGAAAAAACAAAACCACTTTATAACTGGAAAAGACCTCTTACTGATGCTGATAAAGAGATTCATAAAACCACAGTAAAATAATTCAAGTCAGCTGTTTTTACAGCAAAAAATTATACCTTGATGATCGCATATCCACGGCACACTCTCAACCCAGGGAACTCTTCAAAGTCCTGAAAGAGATAGAAACTCCTAAGCAAGACAATAACGAGACAGTTACCAGAGACGTTGATTGGTGTAATTTAGTACAAGATGCTATGGACTCTAAATTAACGAGCATCAAGGATATGATTACAAAACGACTACTCTAAAACACGTTATCTCAGACATCAAATGTAGAACATGGAAACCGGAAGAACAATTCGCGTTTAATCCGATAAGTGAATCTGAGCTAAGCCCTGATTGTTGAAAAATTAAAACCTATGAACTGCAAAGGGGATGTCTGTCCGGCCTTGGCCGTTAAGGCATGCTCCTCTGTACTAATTTCGACATGCAGATTTGTGAATGCATCTTTTAGGGACGGTTGTGTTCTAAGAAGTATTAAGAACTCTTGGTTCACATCCTTGCTAAAAAGAAAACTGGTCTCTGTCCGGGAGATCCTTTGAATTATCGTCCTAGCTCAAACTTCCCTTATCTTCTCAAAATCCTAGACCGAGTGGTGTACTCACAAGTCCTTCCCCATCTCAGATCCAATAACATTCTGAATCAATGGCAGTCTGGATTCAGAGAGAGTCATGGGACGGAGACAGCGTTGCTGGACCTTAAGTCCAGGCTACTCCGTCACATGGACCAGGGAGAAACAGCCATGCTTTTGCTCCTTCATCTGTCTGCCGCTTTCGACCTGGTCGACCATGCATTATTGGTCGCCAGGTTGCAGAAGGTGGCCGTTTTCTCAACATCAGCAGTGCAGTGGGTCAAATCCTTTCTTAGTGAATGGCAGTGTAGGGTGACCAGCACTTTGGCGGATGATAGACCCACTGAACTGGTTCAAGGAGGGCCACATGGGGCCTGCTTGTCTCCGATGTTTTACAACATCTTTACAGTTTCTTTCCTCAATTTCTTGGAGGACAATAAAATCGAATGTACCAACTACGCTGACGACACACAATGTGTCATCCCCCTGTCTGGCAATTTTGTTGAGGATGAGCTTAATATCAACAGGATTTGTGGTCTAATACAAAGTTGGATGTGCAACAATGGCCTCTCACTTAATACTAGTAAAACCGAGCTGATGCTAGTTGGGACTGAAGCTAAAACCCGTAAAACAGAGGTGGAATATGCTCAGATTCAGATTGATGGTTGTACAATCAAAACTAAAAATAAAGTCAAGACCCTCGTGGTTTACCTTGATCAAAACTTGAACATGAAAGCTCAAGTTAGTAGCTTAGGCTCCTCGGCCTCTTACTATATCAAGCTATTGACCCATGCGAGCCTATTTATTTCGAAAGAGAATCGGGAAATATTGGCAAGAATATTGATGGGATCAAGAGTTGACTACTGTAGTAGTCTCCTTATTGGCTTGCCAAAAACAGAGACTTATAGACTACAAGTCGTGCAAAATAATGTGGTCAGAGTTATTACGGGCCGCAAGAAAAGCAACCATATATCTGAGGCCAGAAGAAGCCTACATTGGTTTCCGATCAAAGATAGAATCTTTTTCCGTCCTTTGGCAATTACCTATAAATGCTTTAGAAGCACAGCTCCAGCCTATCTGAAGGATGAATTGCTTGTTAAATCCAATGCACACAATTTGCTATTTAACAACCCTACTCAATTGAAAATATCTGCTTGCAGACTGTCGCAGGTTAAGAAAGGAGCTTTCTATGCAGCAGCTCCCGTTGCCTGGAATAGCCTTCCGCTGATTCTGAGAGAGGAACCTTCAATAATGATTTTTAGGAAAAAACTTAAGACATTTTTATTCAACTAATTTGACTTATCCCCCATTAGCACTGTTTTTAGAAGATGGGCCCATGTCCCACTTCTTTCTCTCTTTATTAATTGTTTGTGTTTGTTATTCGTCCTTGTCTCCTAGCGCCCTTAAACCTCCGGGTCAGTGGTCACGCTATACAAATCAATAAAGTAAAGTAAAGTACCATCCAACTCGTGACCAGGCTCTTTGGCTCAAAAGGGTATAACAATTCTCTCTGAACTGCTTAAAAATTAAATTGTTTCACAACGAAGCGAGAAAAGATTTGTTCATCAACGCAATGCTAGAAAATCTAGTCATTAATCTCACTGTGGCAAAGGACTAAGCTGTCCCTTATGGTGCCAATTAACCCTAGATAACGGCCTGGCGCTACTTTTCTAAGTATGGCTAGAGGCGCCTATCCATACTTTATTTACTAGCACTAAAATGAAGACGGGACCTGCCTTCACCACTAACAATAAACACATTAAAAAAGATGCATTGAATGTGAAATTCCTCACTTTATTCCTAACACTTCTAAGTATCTGTTTATAAAATGGCACATGACCTGAGAGTTAAGTATTATATTACCAAGTCAGTGCCACCCAAATCCACTTTCATGTTTTTTTTTTAATGAAGGGATCTTCTAATTAATATCCTAGAATCAATCAATAGATAATCAAAGCATGGGCCTAGTTTTCCCATCTCAGTTTTGTCGACTGGTTTCAGCGGTATTGCATATATCGCTGCCTTCTTCAGGACTAGAAAAACCTCTGGTTGCTTGATTGGTTCTACAAAGGCTTCTGCTTTGTCTTCTGTAATTCCCCAGTATTAGGACTCAAATCTGCAGGGGAGATAAAAGAATACGAAATTGTGTTCTTCTTCATATCTATTAATCACTCTGACCTCAGATCCTGACCCCTCAGACGGTGCTAATACAATTGCAGTCATCTTTTTTGTCAGTTGCTTACCCCTTGTTGTGCACCCAGATCATTTATCTTCATTGGCGTGCATCTATATCATTTAAGGATTTCGTCTGTCCCATATGTGTTGCTGGTTGGAGCTATGTCGAAACAGCCTATCAGTGGAAAAAGTCAGGGATGTGAGTGACCTTTGGAACAAAATTTTGTTCTTAAGCAATTAAGGATTTGGTGCCACTACGTGTTAGTCAATTCAAACTAATCGAGATACTTAAATCAGCCAAGAATCTTTCGAGAATTCACCCATTTCTGTGACAAGTGGCCCTGCTCAGTCAATCTTTTACACTTCCTGTCTCATGGTAAAAGTCCAGGAAATGCGTGCCTAGCAGGCAAAGGGGGAGACAAGGGCACATGTAACCCCCATTAGTTCCCGGCGAGGGTGCAATCAGAATGAAAGAGCCATTCTGATTGGCCCTCACTGAGTCGTTACCAGGCCGGGAATCCCTCTGTCGGGATTCCACGGCCTTTGTCCCCAGCGGGGGGCATGGCAGCCCCTCAGCCAATGAGGAGGCTGGAAGCGGGGCCATCCCCGCTCCGAGCCTCCCCGCGGCTGAGAGGCTGCCTTCGCCCCCCGCCGGGGACTCGGGTAAGTTGTTTTTTTTATTTTTTTAAAAAATTCCCTTCCCTCCCTCCCACCCGCCCCCCAACTTACCTTCTTGTTCCTGCGTCCCTGGTGGGGGACGAGGGAAGAATCCAGCCGTGTGGAGATTCGGAGTGGGGCCATCCCTGCTCTGTGCCTCCACACGGCTGAGGGCTTCCCTCGTCCCCGCCGTGGACTCCGTTTTCCCTTTCCATGGCGGCCATTTTCTTGGTCGTTTCTTGTTTTTAGTGCCCCGGTCACGCACATAATGCGGGCCGGGGTACCAATAGCAATATGACCCTCGCTTCACTCGGGGCCTATACCTATGGTCAGTAATGCCCCAGCCGCTCGGGTCATATTGCTTAATTAATGAACGCCCGTGCTTGAACCGTTTATGTGTACATGCGATGGCATGACGCAAAGGTTGCATTGTATATTTCCGAGATCTCAATCTCACCACTCACTCGTTCGTGAAGACCCTGCTAGACTGCCATGCTACTCCCCACCATGGTGAGCGCTGCCAAAGAGACCTTTGTGAATGATGCTTTTAAAAGCGCTTGCCTACTGCTTGGTACATTGATGTAGTTGACTTTTGTGCTGCGTTGCATTGTTATTTTTGTTCTTTTCTAAAGTCTTCTTTAAACCTCAGGATGAAGAAAATATACATTTATAAAGCTATGTCTATTGCTTTACCAGTGTTGGCTTTTCCTGTAGTTGTGCTGAAATGTGCTGCTGTACCAATAATTGCTGTGAGAGGTGCAAAAGTATTCACATAGTTTCCCTGTTTGCCACTGAGTGAATACTGGCCTAGGACTCGTGCTAGATTTGTGGTCATGGATGGATGGAAGCAGGGTTTCTTTGCTCCAGTTGTGCGATGTATCAGAAATACTGTGAAACATGATCTGTACCTTCATGGACAGGATATGCTGTATGTTGGCATCCTGTGCAGTGTTTCTGCTCCTGTGTGGGTGTGATGCTGGTATGTATTTGCGAGCCTGTGGAATAATTGGTTATTTTTGTACGGGGCAGTGGGAATGTATTGGCTTCTAGTTGCTATTTCTGACCTTGTGTTACTAATTTGGTGTGTTGCAGTTCTGGATTATTGCTGTTTGCACCTCTGTGTGGTTTTGGTCTGGTTGCTTTTTGCATCTTGGTGGAATGGAAGTGTGTGAACATTACTTGGAGGGGCTAATCATTTGAATGGTTGTGTTCTTTTCTCTTTTATTGTGTGGCTCACTTTAGTATGTTTTCCTACTTTCTTGAGTTCCAAAAGGGGGGAGAAGTGTTCTAACTTCTCTGTAATAGTGCGGTGACTAGTCTGGTCGATGTGGTGTGGAGTGGGGCATGAATGATGCATTTGTGTGTCAGGTCTGTCAGAGACCACACCATAGTCCAAGGCCAGCGAGACAGCCCTGCACACTTCTTCTCAGATCACTACCTGATATGAAGCATTCCCATGCTAAAGATGAATAAAGTTGTTGAGACCTATTTGTTCTGAGCATTGTATGTGTCAACCCCCTGTTATATCATGTAAGTGCAAATGAAAAAACACAAGCTAGACATTGGACCAGGTTGTAGGGAAGGGGTCACCAAAGAATCGATGCGTAGCTTGTTTTTTGTAGGCCTCTTTAGCAGTTTGTAGGTGTTGTCGAATTGCCTTATGTATGATTTGTAGATTAAAGAAGTACCACAGACAGGGTTGGAATGCTTTTGGGGAACATATGGGGATGAGCCCGAAATAAAGCAAATTAGTTACACCTATACAAAAATAAAACCAGTTAGTGTACATAAACTCAGCCCTGTACAGGAGGGAATATCACGATTCCTGTGTGTAGAGACAGATACACCTTATGTATTGTTTTTGGGACTGGTGCATTCTGTCCACCCATCTATCTGAGGATGGTAACTGGAAGATATACATCCAAACTGAGTGAGGCCATGTGAGTGCACCAAAAGCATAAGGTAAAAAGTGATCCTCAATCAGAATCCAAAATAGTTGGGACACCATATAGGCGAAACACCGAAGAACAAGGTGGTGGCCAAATTAGCTGAAGTAGGTAATGAAATGTGCAATTTTAATGGGGTATCCACCACACCTAGAATCGTGCTGTAACCCGTTACTAGTGGTAGTTCCAGGATAAAGTAGATGCTGGCAGTGTACCGGTGTATGGTAGGGTATAGTAATAGCTGCAGGAGGCCAACTAGTTGGTTCCAGTGTTTCTTGGCTTGTGCACATATTGCAAATTTGGACACATATGTGGTGACAGCATGGTTCCAATCCGGTCACCAGATTCAATGCTGTAGCAATGCTATGGTGGAAAGAGGCTGGTGATGGGTTGGGGGCAGAGGTCACAACTTGATTGGCCTTCCCAGTGGTGAACCTTTGATAAGTGAGGTAGTGCCGCACCATGACTTTGGCAATTTGATCTCTACCTGGCACAAACCAGGTGGCTTCTACTGCTGCCTTCACTACTTTGAGCCCTCCATGAACCGTACCATGCACCATCCTGGCCAAGTAGGCCAAAGTGAGGGTTGGTGCCACACGCTTACCGTTGGCCCCCCTCCAGATATTCTTGTGTCCGCCAGCCCCCCACAACCCTGCTGTGCAGATTATGTAGTTATGACAACTAGGGGGAATGACTTCCTTCCCCTGGTGTTCTCATTAGGTTTCACAACACACTTACAACTCACTTCTTATTTGGTCTAGCCCACTTGGTCCACTTCCCTGCCAAGTGCTGCCACAAGGAAGAGGACTATTGTCATGCTCTTGGTTTGGGTCCTAAAACCTTGTTTCTCTTCTTCTTTGGTTTGGCCTACTTGGTCCATTTCCCTGCTAAGTACTACCATGAGGAAGATGACTTGTATGACTCTCTTGGGCATCACTCTCTTGGGTTGGTTCCTCGACTCTTGTTCCTCTTCTTTGACTTCTTCATCCTTCACCCTAGGGGCAGATTGGAGTCCCTCCACATGAGATCCTGCCTCATTAAACCACCTCCAGGGGGACACTCGGGTAGCCGACTCACCTCCATGACCTCATAGGAAGGGTATCCCCCTCAGGAAGAAGTGATGACATGTAGAGAATTGTCACATACTCTTCCCCTAATACCGCTGGCTTTCCCATCTGATTTGTCAAGGGGTAACCATCTCTGTTGATCTCTTGTTTGGGAAAAATTGTCACACTTCCATACAAGTTCATTTTTAGTAAACCCTTCCTCTTGCTAGGTGTCAAAAGTGTGAATATTTATTTGGGTTAAGTTCCGTGATCAGCTCTTTAAACATCGGAAAATTGGTGCAAATAATAGTTTCTTCCAGTAGCCCGGGCACCACAGCGGACTTCACTACAGTATCCCTACCCTTGATGTTAAGTGTGACTGGGGTTCTGAGGTGTATTTCATGGTCCCCGTGGGCACAAATGATCTTCACTGGTCTTCCTAGATGTATCTCACCAGCGTACACCGGATAAGCTCTTAACGCTGTTTGCTGGCTGCCGGAATGTATTAAGGCAGACACAGGGGTACCATTAACTCAAATAGGTTCATGTGTTTGAAAGGGCATAGAGAGATAGAAACAATTGCTGGCTACTTCCATGTCAGTATTCAGTGGGTTCTCTATCTCTTCCCATTCCTCTTTTCCCATCCATACTTTCTCCATGGGTTCTTTATTCTGATTTTAAGGGCACTGTTTAGCCATATGTCCTCTAGCCCCACAGGAGAAACAGATAGGAGACAGTGTCATAGAACTTTTTCCCTCCTCGTGTTTTGTCGAACCCTTGCCTTTATAGGGCAACTGTCTATTTTCCTCTCTTTTCTCTGATTCTTGTAGCCCCTAGTTATAAAGTATTTGCGATTTTCTCCGAAATGTACAGTAAATCCTTAAGAGGTATCATTTTAGGATTTTCTTTGTGATCTCCCTGCATATCCACACTTCTATGCTTAGATATTAGTAGTTTAGTGGCTTCTGCATGAGCTTGGGTGGTCTCAATGGCACTATTTAATGTTAGTTTGATTAACTGTAAAACTGCACGTTGTAAAGGGGGGTAAACAATTGATCAATTGTTCCAGGGTGAGAGCTTTCCTGACTTTGAATAAAGCCTTTTTACCCGCCCATTGCGACAAAGTGTTTTTATTTAGGTCCTCAATTCTAAAGGTGTTTCAGTGGGGCCTTTGTTTAACCTCACTGAATTTCTGTCTATAAAAACGATCAGTTTGGCCCACTTTATGTAACAGTCCTCTTTTGATCTTGTCAAAAGTTCTAGTCCCTAATTGATTGAGAGTCTAACAGGAGGCTTGCAATTCTCCTTTCAACAAGGGTGATGGTTTTAATGCCCTTGCTCCAATGGAACTGTTGGGCCAATATTTCAAAGTTTAAAAAACAAATTCCTGAGATCTTCCCACTCTCTGTAAGGTTGTAAAATATAATGTCGGAGAAGGGGCCTTTGCTGACTAGCCATCAATTTGTCCAGACCTTTCTTATATCTAAGGACTGCCTCTATCTGATGGTACACAAGGTGTTCTAATAAAGTCTCTAGGGGATTTATCTTAAGGTTCTGAGGGAACTGGTCACATGATCCAGGGATTCCCAGGTCTCTTCCCAACTTTGATTCTTGGAAAGTGTCAGATGTTACCTCTTCCCAGTCCTCAGAAATCCCTTGGTTGAACTCAGAGGCATCGGAGGAATCGCTGGATGTCTCAGGGCAACAACAGGGGTGTTCTACTCTTTCCCCCTCTAACAATTCTTCCTTATATTTCTCTGAGAGATCCGAGCCATGGGGGGATGGGATGATTCTCTCCTATATGGAATGTTCAGGGTCTCCTTGAGTGGGTTTTTCTGTGTCTTTACCCTTTTTTGTGAATTTTCTGGTAAGGGAGAGGTTAAAGGTGTTTTTACAGTAGATACATTGAGTGGTCTTTTAAGACTAGTTTTTATCCCCAGTAATCATATTAGTGGTAATTCTTTGCCTGCCTTGGTCATGCACTTCTTGGGGTCTCTCTACTATTTATCAGTTGGATTAGAATCCCTCCCCTGACACCATATGTAAGGGTGCAGAAAAAGGACTCCTACACAAAGGTGCTGTAATTGGGGCTATAGACTTTTATTAGTAAAAGTAAAGCAAGAGAAAACCTATTTTTCTCTATTTCTAAGAGGGGTTTCAATACCTCAACTAAAGATCTAAGGTGTCTGTCAGGATGTCTGTTAAAGTAAAAGTGCCCACTGTCCTGTGTCAAGAAAACCCTACTTCTGGCCTTTCCACTATACACTAATAAAGAACAAAGCAGTGTACTGATCCCAGAAGAATGCCTTGCTTCTCCTGGATTATTGTCATAGTTCCACACAATGGGCCTCATTACAAGTCCGGCGGTAACCCCGCCGGTGGTACCGGCGGGTTGCCGTCAGACTTGTAGAATTTACCGGCACCTGGCTTGCCAGTGACACCGGGGGATTACAACCCTGGCGTTCCGGAAAGTGAGGCGCCAGTGAATTGCAATTCCCATGGACTCCATGGGAGTGGGTAACACGGAAGCACCAGCACTGTTGCTAACGGTGCCGGTGCTTCCGTGACACTTTGCCTATCATGGCCGCTCTGTCCTGCAGGGTCTGCCCTGTCGGGCACAGCAGCTCCGGCAGGCAAACCCATAGTGTGCCGATCTGGAAACAACGGTGCCGGTAGGCTTACCGGCACCATTGTTTACAAACTGGCACACTTGTAATGAGGCCCAATGTATCCTTGGTGGGCCAGGAGAATGCCTCCCTTCTCCTGGTGTTAAATTTCAAATACCTGGCGGGAAAATTGCCTTCCCCGGGTTACAAAGTTCCAAAATAACAGTTACTTCATAAGCCGGGAGAATGCATCCCTTCACCTGGCATTTGGTCTCAGTCTCAAATTAGCATGGGGAATTGACTCCCTTCCCCAAGCTTGTTGGACCTTCCCTCTGGTCCATGTTACCAGGAGAATGACTCCCTTCTCCTGGTAGTTATGATAATATCTCCTACAACCAGGGGGGATGGCTTCCTTCCCCTGGTCTTCTCCTCATTTGGTTTCACACTTACAACACCCCATTCTGAGTGCTGTCAGTGTCCATGACCCTGGTTTCTCTCTTCTTCTTTGGTTTGTCCCACTTGGTCCACTTCCCTGCCAAGTATTGCCATGAGGAAGATGACTTGTGTTCCACTCTTGGTTTGGGTTCTCGACCCTTGTTTCCCTTCTTTTTTGGTTTTGCTCACTTGGTTCATATCCCTGCTAAGTGCTGCCACAAGGAAGATGACACTCTTGGGTATCACTCTCTTGGGTTGAGTCCTCAACCCATGTTTCTCTTTTACTTTGACATGGCCCACTTGGCTCACTTGCTTGCCAAGTACTGCCACGAGGAAGATGACTCGTATCACTCTCTTCAGTAGGGTCCTCAAACTTTGTCCTCTCCTCCTCTCTTAATGTCCCCTTGACTTCCTTGCTTGCCAAGTACTGACACAAGGAAGATAGTCCTGCTCGTAACCTTGGTACAGGGTTTGGGCCTTGCGCCCCTTTCATCCCCTACCGGTCCCTGCGCCTCTCCCATTGCCATGTATGCAACCGGGATGCATGGCCGGTACTTCCTGGGGTCCTTCTCCTGCTCAGAGTATTGTGCAGGCTTTGCGTGTCTTGGTTACTTTGCTTGCAGATCTCCTGCCTGTCCCTTGGAGTGATGGTATGGATGCTGCTTCTTTCTTTCGTGTCACTGTCAGTCTCCCGGTAACATTTGGACGGCGTCAGGTGGAGGAGTCCCACTGTTTATTTATTGCATTTGGATATACACCCAAACCCTTGGGTATCACGGTGTAGTTACATATATCTTTGTTAGAAAGTTGAAGTTACATATATCTTTGTTGATAGCAGGTTACAGTTACATACACAATTGTTAATAGCTGGGAACAGATTTTTGTTGTCAGGACTGGGTTACATACATTTTAGTTACAGTAGTATGACAGGTGCATTGTCTATTCTCTACCATAGCATTGATCTAACTTTGCTAGGTTTTTTGAGTCTAGGGTAAGAAGTGTATGCGAGAGTATTAGTACTTGTTGAACAGCCAGGTTTTGAGTTGTTTTTTGGACTTGGGTAGCGAGGTTTCATTTGATAAGTGGGGTGGGAGAGATTTCCAGATACGGGGGGCTGCAATAGTGAAGCTAGAGTTGCCTGCTCTTGTGGTGTTGAAGCGGGGAATGTGTAGTTGGATGTTTGTGTTGGGTCTAAGGGATCTCGATGTGGTTTTGCGTGTAATGCATTTATTGAGGTAGGTATGAGCCGTGTCTGATAGGCATTTGTGTGTGATAGTGAGTGTTTTATGGAGGATTCTGGACTGCACTGGGAGCCAGTGTGTCTCTCTTCTGTGTTGTGAGATGTGTTCTCTTCTTTTGATGCCCAGAGCTGCTCTGAGGGCTTTGTTTTGTAAGAGCTGGAGTTTGGTTAGATTTGTTTTGGATGTACCTAGCAGTAAGATGTTACAGTAATCTATTTTTGTTAGGATGAGTGCTCTAGAAAGTGTCAAGCAGTTGTCAGGAGATAGGAGAGGCCTGCTGAGTGTGATGAGTTTGATGGTGTAGGCTGTTGAGGAGGAAATGGCGCTAATATGATTGTTCATGGTGAGATTCGAGTCAAGGTGTACATCCAATGTTTTGACTTTATGGGAGATATTGATCGGTGTATCGTCAACCATTATGGAGGTGTAGTCTGGGTGGAGTTTACAGAGTTTGTTGGGGGAGCCAACTATAAGGATCTCAGTTTTGTCTCCATTGAGATAGAGGCTATTGTACGCCATCCAGCTTTGGATGTGTGAGTAAATTGTATTAATGGTGGCCGTGTCTTGATCAAGGTTACCTGTGATAGGGATGAGGATCTGCGTGTCATCCGCGAAGTTTGTGTAGATTACTCCCATGGCATCTAGTGCTGCGAAGAGTAACTTAGCGTACGCGTTGTATAGGGTGGGGGAGAGGCAAGATCCTTTTGGTACACCTAGTGGTACGGGGATGGGATCTTCTGCAACTTCTCCTATGGATACTCTTGAGGTGCGGTCAGACAAGAAGCATTTTATCCATGTGGTGGCCTTCTGGGAGAAGTGAAAGTTAGAGGATAGAGTTTGGCAGAGTTTGTCATGGTCGACCAAGTCGAACGTCGCTGATAGGTCTAGGAGTAGGAGGATACATAGACTACTGGAGTCCCTGATGGCATCCATTTGGTTTTTGAGATCTAGAAGAGCGGTCTCTGTACTGTGATTGGGGCGGAAACCTGATTGTCCTTCCCCTAGTAAGTGATTCTGTTCAAGGTGGTGTTGTACTTGGGTGTAAGCTATTTTGTCAATGATTGTTAGGAGGAAAGGTACTGTTGTTATGGGCCTGTAGTTAGTGGGGAGCGTGGGATCTAGGGAGGGTTTTTTCAGTAGTGGTGTGACCCAGGCTGCTTTAATGGAGGCTGGTATTTCGCTGGAGATGAAGGATTCATTCACAAAGTTGGTAATGGTGGGTGCTAGTATGGTGGCGCATTCTTTGACTACCTTGGCTGGGGTGCTGTCGTCTTTGCAGTTCGAGGGCTTGAAGGAGGCTATTGTTTTAAGGACTTGTTCAGTGGTGACTTAGGTAAAGTGGAATTCTGGTATATCAGGGCTGTTGGTGATAGTCGATGGGTGGGAGGGCGTGGTGGTAAGATCTAGTAGGGTTTTTGAGAGGCTATTTTATTTTGGAGAGTGGTCACTTTGAGGGATAGGGCATCTTGAATCGTGGTACACCAGGCTTTTCTTGGAGTTATGGGGCTGGAGGGGAGGATGGGTGTTTCTAGTTCTTTGATAATGGTGAATAATTCTTTAGTGTTGGAGGCTGCGGCTGCTATGCGGTCGTTGAGTGATTCAGCTTTGTGGGAGTGCTGCGGGAGCAGACTGCTATAGACTCTTTCCTGGCCTTCTCCACATCTCATTCGTCCTTCTCTGGCTTCACGGTCTCTCGTCCTGGTTGGCTGAATCTCCTCAATATGTAGTCCTTCTTTGGTCTTTACGACGCCTCTGCAGAAGTGTATACCGCCGCAGTTCCTTCTTACCATTATACTTCATTTCCCTCGTGTCCCACCTTTTCCCAGTACTTGGATAAGCTATGCTCCTGATGTTCTTCTTCATCTCAGTACTTTCCAGGAGCTTCAGGTTGTCTACTGTACAACAACACATAGGTCTCATCTCTACAAAGAGATTAGCAGAGGAAGAAGAGGCTAGAGTGTGCGGGGTTGTGATGTTTCTATTAGGGCTACACCTTACATGGTCATCTATCTACCTGATATTGTCAGACATTGCTCTGCTGAAGCAGAGGAGGGGAAGTGATTTGTCACATATATCCCATCCCAGGGGGAGGAGTGACAGCCTTATAAAAGGAAACCGGCTCAGTCTAACAGTGTGATGCTTGGACTTTGAGCTGGAGAGTGGAAACAGGAGTTTGTTTGGGGAATGTTAGAGAGAGCAAGAGATTGTGCAAGACCCAGGAGATAGACTGGAGGAGAGGCCCAGAAAGCAGGGCAATTTTGGAACCTGGATGTTGGAGAAGTAGCCCAAAGAGTTAAGAGAGCTGGAGTAAAAGGAAAGTTGCGGGAGATTGGTGGCAAAGTGAGTGACATGATTTAGAAATAGGGTTCTCTGTTGAGGAGTGAAGAAAGTGCCTATGGGGCTGGAGAAGGTGGGAGAGACCATTGAGGTGTAGAGAGAAAGAGGGTGGTGCTCAAAGGCGTGGAGAAAGTGCTCAGAAGGGTGAGGATGCTGGGATAGACCTAGAAATCCTTGAACATAAAAGAAGAGTGCAAGCGGGCGGTGCCCAAAGGTTTGAAAAATAGGATTTTTGAAATAGCTTGAAGAAGTAGACTGTGAAAGTAATAAGAAGGAGGGTGGTGCTCAGAGGAGTGAAGAAGGGGCCCAGAGAAGGGGAAAGGCTGCAAGAGAATTAGACTGTGAGAGTGGATGTAGGAGGGATCAGGGATCTCATAGGAATGAAGCTGAGGTCTAGAGGGTTTTAAAAACTGGGGAAAGAGGCCTATATGCTACTAGCGGTTATAATAGAAAAGGTAAGAGTGGTGCTCAGGGGACTGAGGAAAGTGCCCAAAAGAGAAAAGAAGGTGAAAGGAAGAAGAGAGACTTGAAGAATTACAGTAACAGCCAAATTGGTGAAATAAGTGGGAGAGAGAAGAGATGACCTTAGTGCCTAAAGGGGTAAAGAACGTCAGGGAAAGAGGTAAAAATTGGAGAGTATTGAGAATAGTGCCCAAAGAAATGAGGAAGGACAAAGGGAGAATGGAGAACTGAAAGAGGAGTGTAAGGATCTGAGGTGAATATAAAAGGGAGCAAAATGAAGAAGAAAGATTGAGAGTTGGTGAAAAGATGAATTGAGGGGGTCAGCACCTGGAACAGGGAGCTACGAACAGGTCAAGCAGATGGGGCGGTTGAAGGTTGGGGGAAAATAAGGACAGTGTTGGATGAGGGATAGAGATAAAGAACTAAGGGAAGAGACTTTGGCAAGGGACTAGGATGAGAGGCAATGTAACGCTCACCTGATTCCCGCAGAGGCGCCGGTCTTGACTGGGTGAATGCCGTATCTTCAAAGGTGATGTGTAACACACGGTTGGCTCTTTGGGCTGGACCTCTGTGCACTGTATGTCTGACTCGAAGAGTAAGATGTCTGCAGATAGAAAATATGGGATTAATGAACTGGGGTTATTGGGTGCCTCTCTCCTCTTCCCTTTCTCTTCTCCTGTAGAACCCCAAAGGTTAACGCCCTCACCTTAGGTAAGTGAACGCCGAGCTCTCCATCTGCCTCGGGGCAGGGTGCCGTAACCAGTTTCTTCACTGGATAAGGGTGCAGGCCTCTTGACCTCAGAGGACTGCTGTCCGTCGTTAACTGCACGAACGGTAAGTTCTGGGCACTTCAAATGTCTTAAAAGTCTTTTGTAATGATATCTCTTGTTTTGCAGGGTTCCGGCGATGGCGGATGGCGGGCTGATGAGAGTTGAGGATCGAACCCGCGTGAGGAATAGAAGCGCCTGGAAGCACGTAAGTAAGTGCTTGTAGCCTGCTTCACGATGCGCACTAACTGTCCCTTTTATCTTGCAGGTACAAGTTCGGAGCTTTAGAGAAGCTGAAGGGTGCTGGAATGCCCACTGGATTCGGCGTGGGAAGGAGTAATGGCACGTGAGTAATAAAGTTGCCCAATGTCTTTAAACGCACCTTCTTTTGTCTTTCAGATGCGGGATGCAGCGCCGAAGGCCTCCGGAGCGTGCGAAGAGCTGGTAAGCTTTTGTCTTTCAGATGCCGGAATGCAGTGCGAAGACCTCCGGAGCATGCGAAGAGTAGGTAAGCCTTTGTCTTCAGATGCCGGAATGCAGCGCGAGGCGTTGGTGACAGCCGATGGACCAGGTAAGAGATGCGCTGCCACTGAAGACGGTAGTGCTAACCTGTTCTTTCTTTGTCTTTACAGGTGCTGCTGAAGACTGGATTCCAGGATGGTAAGCCTTTGTTCCCTTAGGCCCAGGATCAGAAGCAGAAGACACGATGAGCGTTCTGCTGCAGAGAATGCAGAATAACACAAAGCAAGATTCATCCATCGGGTGTGGTTTAAATAGCCTCCTGTAGTGCTTAGGTGTCTCCTTCCACAGCCACGCCTAGGTAAGAAAAGAGTTCCTGCTTTCCAGAAGAGTTCCAGTGTTCTGAACCTAGGGAGTGGCTCCTGCCCCACCCAACAGGAAATGTAGTCCCAAACAGAAGAGGATCAGGGGTTCAACTGGCAGGTAAGTAAGCAGCATGGTCTGCTGCAGGTAAGTCCATCCAAGCATTATGAGCCCGGCGCTTCCAGCGCTGGGACTGGGCATCTTTATGAGCCTGGTGCCACTGGCGCCAGGACAGGGTCCAAAAGGCCCCAATTGGGACTGGCTGGCACTCGGAACCGGGGTTATGGGTCTGCTTCCAAGGGAGTCGGGCAAGTCCTGATCTTTTGGAAGCAGAGATCATGACAGCACCCCCCCTCAAGGCCCCTCCCAAACCGGGCTTCTCCGGGGGTTTGGGCTTGTTAGGAAATGTTCGATGAAATCTTTTGATTAGACGAGGCGCGTGGACATATTCTGCAGGTTCCCAGGATCTTTCTTGGGGACCGTAGCCTTTGCAGTCAATCAGGTAAAATAGTTTAGATTTGGAGATCTTGGAATCCAGGATGCTTTTGACTTCAAACTCAAGTTCTCCATCAACTAGAATAGGTTTTGGAGATGTAGTTAGTCGGGTTTGAGGTTGCACGGTTTTAATAGAGAGACGTGGAAGACCGGATGTATCTTCATGTGAGGGGGCAAGTCCAACTTGACCGCTACTGGATTTACTATGGTAGTGATGGAATAGGGACCAAGGTATCTTGGGTTGAATGTGCGTGGTCCTTTTAGAGGTAGATATTTGGTGGATAACCAGACTTGATCTCCTACTTGATATTAGGGGGCTTCCTTCCGATGTTGGTCTGCTCCTTTCTTGTATTGTTCTTTAGCCCTTTGAAGGTGAGAAACGGCTTCCTTAAAGGCTTGGGTGATTGTAGAATGCAGGTGGTCTACTGCTGGTGTTCCAAGATCTTGGAGTGGATCCAACTCCGAGGTTCGAGGGTGACTACCGTATAAAAGAAAAAACGGGGTCTTCCCAGTTCCCGAGTGGACAGAGTTATTGTAGGCATATTCGGCTATCCAAAGGATATCTTTCCAAGTTTTTTCAGTTCGTTGTAGCATGCAGCGCAAATACTGTTCCAGAGTTTGATTGGTCCTCTCGGTTTGTCCGTCGGTTTGAGGGTGGTGGCTGGTCGAAAGTCTCACATCAATTTGAGCCGACCGACAGCAACTTCGCCAAAAATGAGAAATAAATTGACTACCTCGATCCGAAATTAGAACTGAAGGAAAACCGTGCAGTCGGACGATGTTTTCGAGAAATTCTCGGGCCAGAGTTGCTGCTGTTGGTAAGCCTTTGAGTGGAATGAAATGCGCCATCTTGGAGAATAGGTCCACGATTACTAGGATCGTATTGTATCCGGAGCATGGAGGTAGATCGGTGATGAAGTCCATAGAAAGCGTATGCCAAAGGCGAGGCGGGATGTCAATAGGGCGTAAGAGGCCGGCTGGTTTTTCCTTTTGACTCTTGTTTTGGGCGCATACTCCACAGGACATTATAAAGTCTCTGATATCTTTTTTCCAAGACGGCCACCAGAAGTAGCGCTTGATCTTTTCCGAGGTCTTGGTCATACCGGGATGTCCTTCCATTAAAGAATCGTGATAACAAGAGATTACCTTTTTCTGTAAATCTGTGCTGGGCAGGTATAACCGTTCTTGGAAATATAATAGGTTGTCCTTCACCGTAAAGTCCTTTCCATGCAGATGCCAATTCTGTATGTCTGCTGGAGTTACCAGTAGCCTGGCTTTATCCTTAACTTCCTCTATGGATTGTGTGGCGATTACACCTAGAATTCTTTGTTCGGGAATGATAGGTACAGGTTTAGGATTGATCAAATGTTCTTCCACTCCCATCCGAGAAAGGGCATCAGCATTACCGTTTTTTGTACCAGGTCGATAGGTAATTATGAAGTCAAACTCGGCAAAGAATAGTGCCCAACGGAGTTGCCTAGAGGATTGAGCTTTTGCGGTTTTCAAATATTGCAGGTTTCGGTGATCTGTAATCACAGTAACAGTGTGTCGGGCCCCCAGAAGATAATGCCGCCAAGCCTTAAAGGCGGACTTGATAGCTAGAAGTTCCTTATCAGTAATAGTGTAATTGATTTCAGGAGGCGAGAATTTGCGGGACCAAAATGCCACGGGATGCAACTGATTGGTTACTGGGTCCTTTTGTGATAGAACTGCCCCCATGGCAAGGCTCGAAGCATCAGTTTCAACGATGTAGGGGAGTTCTGGGCGAGGATGTTTTAAGATCGGTGCAGAGATAAATCTAGTCTTCAAATTCTGGAAAGCTTGTTCCGCCTCGGTAGACCATTCAAAAGTTTGTTTTTCTTTAACAAGGCGGTGATGGGCTGGACTATTCGAGAGAATTCGGGGAATAACCTGCGGTAAAAGTTAGCGAAGCCTAACATGCTTTGAACACCTTTTACGGAGGATGGCGATGGCCATTTGAGAATTGCATCGACCTTCTTTGAATCCATACGCACTCCGCTAGGTGATAATATGAATCCCAAGAATTCAACTTCAGTCACGTTGAAAACACATTTTTCCAACTTAGCGAAAAGTTTGTGTTGACGCAATCTCTCGAGGACCATTTTCACGTGTTTCCGATGTTCAGTTTCCGATGAAGAATAAACGAGGATGTCATCAATGTAAACAACAACACACACATCGATGAGCTCTCTGAGGACATCGTTCATAAAATATTGAAAGGCGGCCGGGGCATTGCAAAGTCCGAAAGGCATGACCTGATATTCAAATAGCCCATACTTGGTGCGGAAGGCCGTCTTCCATTCATCGCCCTCTTTTACTCGTACCAAGTGGTAGGCTCCTCTAAGATCTAGCTTTGTATATATGCATGCTTTTCTGACTTGGTCCAGGAGTTCAGGGATCAAAGGTAACGGATATCTATTCTTAACGGTGATCTGGTTCAGGGCGCGATAATCTATACAAGTTCTAAGGTCCCCTTCTTTTTTTGGAACGAAGAACAAAGCTGAGGAAGCAGGGGACTTGGAAGGACGAATAAACCCATTCGCTAGGTATTGATCCAGGTATTGTCGGAGGTGAAGATTCTCAGGCTCGGTGAGGGCATAAATTCTACTACAAGGAGGAGTAGATCCAGTTATCAGGTCTATCTGGCAGTCATAAGACCTATGAGGAGGTAGAGAGTTAGCCTGATCCTTCCGGAAAACATCTTGGAATTCTAGGTATTCAGGAGGTAACTGGGGAGCCTCCGAGGAAACTGCTGCCAGTGCAACACCAGGTCGAGGGTGACAAGTAGAGACACATTCTGGAAACTGAACCGTTCTTGCTCGCCAACCGATCTGAGGATCGTGCTTCTCTAACCAAGGAATTCCTAGAATAATCTGGAACTGAGGGGCCTTGATCACATCGAACACGATCTTCTCATGGTGTCCATCTTGACTTACTAGCTTCACTTCTTGGGTGGTATGCGTTACTGGTCCGGAGGCTATCTCCGTACCATCCACCGTAGTAATGACGTCCTTTACAGCCTTTGGACAAAGAGTCAGATTCATCCTCAAAACCATTTCATGATCCACATAATTGCCGATGGCACCGCTGTCGACGTAAGCTTCAATCGCATGTAATCGATCCGGATGTTCAGGGCTAATGAGGACCATAGGTATCACGAAATGCGAGGTCACTGAACTGGTTTTAACGCTCGGCAAGAGGACCTCTATTCTTGTCGGGCGAGGTCGTTTCCCTGCTCAGAGTTTGTGACCCTGGTAACTGCAGCTCCTACTGCCTTCTTGGCTGGTTTCACCGGACAGTCTCGAAGAAAGTGCCCCGAGTTTCCGCAATAGAGGCATAATTGCAGCTGTTTTCTCCTTTCCCGCTCCTTTTGTGTTAGTGGTCCTTTCAGGCCCCCTATTTGCATGGGTTCCCCGGAGTCTACTTCTTTGGTAGGAGTTGGTGGTTTGGAAAATACTCGAGCATCAAACTTGGAACGATCGGCCTTCCTGTTCTGCAGTCTGTGGTCAATTTGAACGACTAAGTCAATATAGTCCGAACAGTCTTGCGGGGGATTCACTACTTGGGCTAACACATCTTTGAGCTCTCCACGTAGACCTCTATAAAACAGCGTAATCCTTTTGTCCTCAGGCCATCGAGTTTCCACTATCAGTCTGTTGAAAGACGCAATATAAGCCAAAAGGTCTTGATTACCCTGTCGCAATGAAAGGAGCTCATTGTCCAAGGCCTGCCCCTGTGAATGTATTGCAAACAGTTTTTCCATACTGAGCTGAAAAGCTTGAAAATCATGGAGAACCGGATCATCTTGATTAACTAGAGGGATCGACCAGTCTGCCGCATTGCCACTAAGGTACGAAAGCACGAAAGCTACCTTAGCTTGATCAGTTGGAAAGGCTGCTGGCCGGCATAAGAAGTGCAACCGGCACTGATTAATAAATACTGCAAACCTCTTTGGGTCACCAGAAAATCGTTCCTCTTCCCTTTCTCTTCTCCTGTAGAACCCCAAAGGTTAACGCCCTCACCTTAGGTAAGTGAACGCCGAGCTCTCCATCTGCCTCGGGGCAGGGTGCCGTAACCAGTTTCTTCACTGGATAAGGGTGCAGGCCTCTTGACCTCAGAGGACTGCTGTCCGTCGTTAACTGCACGAACGGTAAGTTCTGGGCACTTCAAATGTCTTAAAAGTCTTTTGTAATGATATCTCTTGTTTTGCAGGGTTCCGGCGATGGCGGATGGCGGGCTGATGAGAGTTGAGGATCGAACCCGCGTGAGGAATAGAAGCGCCTGGAAGCACGTAAGTAAGTGCTTGTAGCCTGCTTCACGATGCGCACTAACTGTCCCTTTTATCTTGCAGGTACAAGTTCGGAGCTTTAGAGAAGCTGAAGGGTGCTGGAATGCCCACTGGATTCGGCGTGGGAAGGAGTAATGGCACGTGAGTAATAAAGTTGCCCAATGTCTTTAAACGCACCTTCTTTTGTCTTTCAGATGCGGGATGCAGCGCCGAAGGCCTCCGGAGCGTGCGAAGAGCTGGTAAGCTTTTGTCTTTCAGATGCCGGAATGCAGTGCGAAAACCTCCGGAGCATGCGAAGAGTAGGTAAGCCTTTGTCTTCAGATGCCGGAATGCAGCGCGAGGCGTTGGTGACAGCCGATGGACCAGGTAAGAGATGCGCTGCCACTGAAGACGGTAGTGCTAACCTGTTCTTTCTTTGTCTTTACAGGTGCTGCTGAAGACTGGATTCCAGGATGGTAAGCCTTTGTTCCCTTAGGCCCAGGATCAGAAGCAGAAGACACGATGAGCGTTCTGCTGCAGAGAATGCAGAATAACACAAAGCAAGATTCATCCATCGGGTGTGGTTTAAATAGCCTCCTGTAGTGCTTAGGTGTCTCCTTCCACAGCCACGCCTAGGTAAGAAAAGAGTTCCTGCTTTCCAGAAGAGTTCCAGTGTTCTGAACCTAGGGAGTGGCTCCTGCCCCACCCAACAGGAAAAGTAGTCCCAAACAGAAGAGGATCAGGGGTTCAACTGGCAGGTAAGTAAGCAGCATGGTCTGCTGCAGGTAAGTCCACCCAAGCATTATGAGCCCGGCGCTTCCAGCGCTGGGACTGGGCATCTTTATGAGCCTGGTGCCACTGGCGCCAGGACAGGGTCCAAAAGGCCCCAATTGGGACTGGCTGGCACTCGGAACCGGGGTTATGGGTCTGCTTCCAAGGGAGTCGGGCAAGTCCTGATCTTTTGGAAGCAGAGATCATGACAGGCAAGGACGAGAAACATGGATGAGAGACTTGGATTTGTACAGGGGACTAGAATGAGGAACTAGGACTAAGATGAGCAAGTAGGACAGGAACTAGGATGAGGGACTAGGAATAATACAAGGTGGTAGAACGAGGAGGGGAGACTAGGATTAGGGACTAGAACAAGGGATTTTAATGAGAGACTAGAACAAGAGACTTGGATAAGAAACTGGGATGAGGGACTAGTAAGAGAGACTAAATCAAGATATTAGGGAGGGATAGGGACTTCCAAAAAAGTACTAGAACTAGATGAAGGACAAAGACTGGGAGGAGGGGTGAGAGAGAGACCGAGAGAGAGAGAGACAACAAGGGAAATACAATGAGGAAAAGAAGAAAAGGTATATAAAGACATACAGAGCAGGGACAAGAGATAGAGTGCATGAGAGCGCAAGAGAAAAATTGTGAGTGTGTCTGACAAAGAATGTGCTCTTAGAGACTGTCAGGCAATGACAGAGAGACTAACATTGGGACTAGGAGTAGAGACGATGACACAGATCAGAAATCAGGATTTAGAAGAGAGACTAGGACTAAAATGAGAGTCTAAAATGAAGGATGGGAGGATAGGATGAGGAACAAGAGACTAGGATTAGGTACTAGGATGAGGGATTAGCATAGAAGATTAGGAGAAGAGACTAGGGATGACAGACTAAAGACTAGGATAAGAGACTAGACTAAAGAGCTACGATAAGGGATTAGGATGAACAAAGTCACTAGGATGAGAGGCTGAGTGGAGGATGAGGCACTAGGACATTGTCAATGAATAAAACTAGGATGAGAGATTTGTGTGAAGGACGAGGGACTAGGATAAAGAGTAGGGGCTAGGACCAGGGATGAGGAACTATTATGAGGGAAGGGGACTAGAATAAGGGACTAGGATGAATGACAGGAAGGGAGAAAAGAATGAGAGATTAGGGATGAGGTAAAAAACCAAGGGACTAGGAAGAGGCACTGGATGACAAGGGACTAGGATAAGGAACAAGAGACTAATAATGAGTTATTAGGATAGTGGTGTGAGAAACCTGAAGGTGTCTCCCTAACTTGTCCCTGGGGATCTGTCATTCAGGTAGCCAGGACATGGCCACCGCTATTGGATCCAGTTCCTGGGGGGTTCCAATTAGGGAGGATCACCTGGATGGGGGGTCTTTGGGGAGTGGAAGAAGAACACCGATGGGTGAGAAGCAGTATTCCCCTTCTTTCAACTCCTTTTCCTCCTCCTACCACATACGATATTCTGAAACAATGGCCCCCCATTTTCCGACACAAACACTTTCACACACCACAGACAATGGACTAACACCCGAGCCAACACCGAGTTGTTTACCGAGCATGTCCCAAAAAAAGGGTCAGGCATGGTCAGGCAATTGACCAGAATCACACACACACACATGACAGCCTTTTCCCTTCCCCACAGAGATGAAAGGTGGAGCACGAGAGCACACTGGGAGCAAGGCAGACTGCAAGACGAGACAGCTATCCAGGCACGGCAGTTCAAGAGGAGAAAGACGGCATGAACACAGAGGGTGACAAGGAGAGAAGCGACCTTGCCCTTTCTGACCAAAGCCCTTGAAACCTCAGTGGAAGGAATTGTAAGACCGCGAACAATAGCCCAAGTGTGTTGCAACAGATGTCAACGCTACACAGAGCGTGACTATGCAGATAAGCAGGGCAGAGGGAAACGCCTGCTACCGTGGTACCGACCTTGACTCCCGATATTGAGAAAGCCAAGTGGTTCATCTGAGTAGGTGAGTCGAGGGGAGGATCGATAAAGAAACCAAACTGTGTTGAACAAAAGTAGCAAACGGCAGATTGCAGAATGTGTAAAGAATTGTAAATGTAAAAGGGGAAAGCCAGCTGCAGATGAGCCAGGCACCAGGTGGGTACTCACTCGAAAAACTCTGGCCGATTACCCGATTGGTGAAAATACTATTACCAGAAGGCCTTGGGAAAGGCGAGAAGAGGGTCAAGGTGGTCATGAGTACCTTACAGAGGTTAGGACAAAAAGATTAGGAAGAGAGGCTAGGGATGACAAACTAGGGGCTATGTTTACAGACTAGAATAAAGAACTAGGATGAGAGAAAAAGATGAACAGAGACACTAGGATGAGAGGCTGAGTGGAGGATGTGGAACTAGGACATTGTCATGGTATAAAACCAGGATGAGGAACTAGGAGGAGAAATTAGGAAAAGAGACTAGGTTGAGCGACTAGCATAAGGGACTAGAAAGAAAGACTAGGACAAGAGATTTAGACTAAAATGAAGCCCTCTTTGGTACATATGGGACGCCCTTGCTGTAGGGTACTTGGGGTTAGACATAACACAATTACACAGTTGTACCCAACATTTATCTTTTCAATCTTATGTGTTCATAGTTTTACCTTTGAATTGAACACTAACACGATTCTCTGGACTCATTGCTCATCAACAATCTGGTTCAATTTATTGGTTGTTTCTTTTATTTTATTTATCTTTTTGCCTTCTTTCTTTGATGCATTTCGGCATATTCCACATTATTCTTTTGCAAATATATATTTTTTCTTACAAAAGCCACACTGATGATTCTTAATTTTTACAACATCAAGCCTCAACTACCCATTCTAAGTTTACATAAATCCTAACGTGAAAAGTATTTGCTGTGTTTACAGCCACAGTTCCTAAATCACCCCGTCATGTGAATACCACTGAATACCCACACCAGAAATACTTGATTAGTAACCAGGTCTACGTCATGTGTTTCACAGTTTGTACACAATAAGTTCCTACTGTTCTTGCAGTAAGTTGACAATTCAGCGTTTTTGTTATTACGCCACTTTCCTCAGGACCATATGTTATTTGGAGACCCTGGAAAGCAACCACAAGTGTGTGAATTTTATTGCTGTCATAGAAAATCGTAAAACTCAATACGCTAGTGTTGCTGCCTCGATCACTCTTGTACTGTGTAAGGATATTTAGCAAACAGCACAGAGTACAGCACTACTGCACAGGTAGCAATTTTTTTTTGCAGCACCACCACAAGGGTGCGGTGCATTGCTATATGTGTTACCAGATTAACAAGAAAAGACAGGCTATTCAGTCAAAAACGATTTTAACATAAGATGCAAATCTATTCTTACAGTTAAAAGCACACGTGCTCATTTAAAAATGCACTCTATTTTTCACCTGAAATGCCTATGGTGCGAGAGACACATTTGAAAATAACAACTAACCTTACTTATAACTAACCTGACTAATGAAACATAATCCACTAATAAAAAAATGTGTCTCCACTGCAGAATTAGGCCTATTCTGAAAGTGAACTTTTAAACGCACATCCATTTTTTTTTCTCTATTCTCTCTGCTGCCCTGTCCACATAATTACAGGAAGCAAATGGGCTCGAAAGAACAGGAAATCAGTTGGTTACAAAGTATTACTATAAAAATGAGCCATTGTGTAGAGAAGGAGGAGATGACGTGATTGATTCTGATTGGAGCAGCGTCATAGCAAGTATCATGCTAGAGGGAGTGATCAGGCTTTTTGCTGGGGGAAGTTTGAGAAAGTAGAAGGGCAGTCAAGATTTGGCAGAGCTGGGAGGAAGACCTTTTCCTGGTTGGAGCATTCCTATCTGCAAAAGCTGAAAATTCCAGGCAATGACCCCGGTTTGAGAAGGCAGGCGATCCTTTTACTGGGGTTAATCTTCAAGGGAGCCACACTCAGAAAGAGAACAGCTAAAGAAAACTTCGCTGAACAGATAAGGTAATTACATAAGTGTGGGAGCTTAGTGTGTGCGAGAATATGCAGTCAGTGTAGGATTCCTGTGCATGCCTTAATCAAATGCTAATGTTGCAATTTGAGTTCTGTTCTCCGCCACTCTCTTTGCAGTGTGTCATAGACAAAGCTGTTACTGTGCTGTTTTAGTTATTTCTGTAAAGAGTGAGATCGTGTTTAAATGCAACTTTTATAATACAGAAAAATATTTGAAAGCAGACGGGTGGTGTGTCTTCTATTTACCAATACAGTGCTGAAGAGGGGAGATTTTTAAACAGTGCAATTGTCATTTTGCATGATCAGATTCAGTATGAACAGTTGTGAGTGATTGTAGCATAGCTTGTTGGAGGTACATGAGCCAACGGGAAGAGAGACTCTCTGGACATAATTCCCTACCGTATATAAGGTAGTGGAAATTACCACATATAGCTCTCTGTCGTAAATAAGTCAGTGAGATTGCCCATGGTGGCACACTATCACTAACAATGAAAATGTGGTATTCCTGAAATGTAGGCCTGAGGTCTCTCTAGTGATTACACGAAAAATCTAAGCAAAGATAAGGGATTCTGGACATTGGGGCCACCAATAAAACAAGGGAATAATGCTCACCAAAATACCACCAAATACGCATACCAACCACGCACACCAAATATGCATGTCTGGGTGCTGAAATAATGCATGTCCACTGTATTATTGTTGTACAGGGCCCAATCTGAATACGAGGAGTGATTATTGATAAATTATTTTTCGGCGGTAATAAAATACCGTCAGGCCCCAAATCTCCACAAAATACCCAACACTGACCATGTGCTGCACTTCTGTCCTCCTTTATCCCACTTTACTTGTTATCGGTATCTTGTGACGGTGCCCTGTTGAAACTGACCATCATTTTAGCCGTTGTGCCTCTTATAGTAGATTCATAGTGGCTTTGCTTGTATCCATAAAAAAGGGGCTGAAGGTTTTACCCTGTTTGTGGGTTCTTTTTGCTCTTTGCCAGTGCAATGGTCTGGGATAGATTACTTTGATGTAAATGTGATCCCCCGGCAGTTTGTTATATTCTTCCTTTGTTTCTGTTCTGCAATTAAGCAGGAACTTAGATAAATGTAGTGCTTGGAGCTCATGGCCCCGGGACATGGTGAATAGATTCAATTACTTGGAGTGATACTGCCGTGTTCCATCACCTGTCTCAACTGCTTAATGGTACTATGGGCATGGAATCCCCTTTGTTGCTCAACCAAGACTTTCTTCTCTCACATATCTCAAATATCTTGATTTCATTGGCCCGTACTTCATGCATGTATGAGGCTGTAAAAGTCAAGGTAGAGTCCTGTTAGCGGGATCTTGCCTTTATACTTGGCTGCACTGCGTGTATATCTGTAGCTGTGGGCCCTGTTAAAGAAGCTTGTAACTTACTTGTATTTGATCTGTTTATCCACAATCACATCCTCACGGATGCTGGCCACTTGCTATGCGATCCACAAACCTTGCTCATGGCGCATGCATACTGATGTGGCAGGATTGCCCTGCTGCTATACATCACAGTAATCACACTTATACATTAAGGGCCTTGACATGCACATTAGGACAGGACATATACATTAGGCCTAGACATACAGATTAGGCCTTGACATATACATTAGGCCTTGCCAGATACATGAAGCCTTACTCTCTCCACTTTGTCTCAGCCTAAAGCCTCCTGCTGCACCCGGCTCTTCTGCCTTCCCCACACCCGCCCCTTAGCCCCGTTCTATGTGTTAAAATCGTGGCAAAAATGGCGGTGGACACAAAATATCGTGACAAAAATGCAGTGGTTTTGCCGCCGCATTCCATGTAAAGGATGCAGTGGACACACCCGCAACCCCCTGACCCATTATACCATTTAAGGGAAGCAGGGGGCACCCCTGCAACCCCCGCTTACCTTAAATGGTGTAATGGGGTACACCTTTAATGGGTCAAACCACTGCATTTATGCCGCGATTTCTTGTACAGGCGACATTTTTGCCGCAGTTTTATCACTACATAGACTTAGCCCTGCGAGGCTCACACCCATTGTTTCCTTGCAAGACACATCAGTGACCATCCCCCAGAGCCTCTCTATAGCTGTGCGCAATACCACCTTATAAGGAATATAAGAGTTGTTGACGCAAAAGCTGCTTACTGTTAATTCAACATAATGTACTCTGCATGGCACCGCTTTAGAACAACAAGCTGCTTTCTGCCATTACAAAATGTCTACAAACATCATGGAATCATTAGGAAACTGTAATAATATACTAGTGCTGATGCTTTGTCATGCTATATAACATGAGCTGTGTCCCATTAGGGGCAGAGCGCTCCGTTTGGCAACGCATCCACTCACTTGTCATTCTCTCTCAGTATTGCAATTGCTGTATTATACTTTCCAATAAGAAACATTCGATTCATCTATCAGTCTCCTGAGTCTTACTTCTTGTTACGGGTCCTGAGGGTGTACCTGCCCCCCTCCCTTGAGTGGCAGGCTCGACCAATTCTCCATCAGTACTCTTATACTAACACAGTAGTGTCTCGTTTCTAATGGAGACGAGTGTGTTGCGCATGCGTTGTTCTGCCGGTGAGTCTCGCTGCTTGGGGACCTGTGCAACCCAGCGTGCAGGTTTTGAATCGAAATGACTCTGTTGTGCATGGCAAAATGCTTGGGCAATCTGTCCAAGTCCGTGGATGCACCACCTTGTGCCGTGATTATATAGTTAGTACTCCAAGTGCATGCTTAGGACTTATTATCTGGCGATGGAAGGTGACTTGGATCCCACTTGAGTTAGTTGGCTGTGCTGTGGGCGTTGCCTAGCAACCCGCAGGGGCTCCTCATTCTACTGCCAGTGCCGGTAAGGGTAACTATATGCCAAACTCTCCGTGCCTCTCTGGTTGAGATGTGCTATGAAAACATGGAGTTCTAGTGGTGTACCCTGCCCCAGCTGGATGTTTCCCTCATTTTAGTTGCTCAGATGTGCACTCAGGGTGCGCGGAGCCCAAATACCACCTGCACCTGTGTATCTCTAGTCAGTCTTCCTAGCCTGGTTAGTTGGCCTCAGGGGTGACCCGTTAGTGTGGAGTCTGCAAGGTTGCTGGGAATTGCCTGGGGTCCAGGCCAGAAAGAGTGAAATCTCCAATTTGATCCTGCAGGGCCATGGGGGTTGACAGTGTCATGGAAAGGGTAACTCCTCATTCAATCCTGAGAATTGTGTTCCTAATTTGTGAATCCACCAAGACTCCTTAAATGAAAGTGCCCTGGTGTTGTTGGCAGAGATGTATCTATCACCAAGCAGACAATGTCGTCTGGTGTGTGGTGGTGGGCTATGAAGTGTGCCCTCAATGGCCTTGCCTGTGTTCTGCATCTTATGCGGGAGCAGTGTTATCCTATTCTTTTATGAACAGGGCTTGATTTTTGGCCAATATATTTCATGTCACAAGGGCATTGTATGCAGTACACTGCATTTGGTGTCTTGCAGTTTGTGAATTGTCTCAGAACCCATAGTCTGCCTTCCACTGTAAATGTGGTCATTTTGGCATATAAACCTACAAGCTGTGCATGTGCCGCATGGATGGTGGCATATGATTTGTCTCAGGTTCCATAGTGAGGTTTTCTCAGATTGTTTTTGGAACTGTGCATGCATGAGATGTTCCTTTATGTTTTTTGATCTTGATCTTTTAGGACCATTCTGGGAAGAAGCTCATCTGGAAGTGCCAGTTGTATCCATGGCCAAATCTTCTTGATGACAGATCTTATCTGGGGGGTATTTTGACAATAGGTGGTGACACAAGTCAACTTTTGCTGGCCAAGTTCCAGGTCTTTCCTCGGGTGTCAAGAGTACTTCTCGGGGAGTGAATCTTGCTCTCTTTCTTGATTGACTGAGTAGTTTTTTGGGGTATCTCCTCACTTTTAATCAGTTGGAAAGGTTCCCTACGTGCAGGTGATAATCATTGAGGGATGTGCAATCGCGTTGTACCCTCAGGATTTGTCCATAGGGAAGATTTTGTTTGAGGGTTAGCGGATAGTAGCTTTTGTACTGCAAAAGTGTATTCCTGTCGGTGGGTTTTTTAAATAAGGTACATTTCAATTTTCCATTCTCATTGCTAATACTTACGTCCAGAAAATCGATCTCTTGGTTGCTGACATTCATCGTACATTTGATGTTGAGATCCTGCCTGTTGAGCCAGTTCCAAAATTCATCCAAAAGATCCCTGTTGCCTCTCCAAATAAAGATCATGTCATCTATAAAGTGCTTCCATATGTAGATGTTTCGTACATAGGGGTTGTTGGTGGAATAAATGTATGACTCCTCAAAGCATGCCATGTATATAATGGCGAGACTAGGGGCAAATGTTGCTCCCATCACTGTTCCGTTGATCTGCTGGTGGAACGTATTATCAAATTTGAAAAGTTTCAGTTTCAGTGCTGTATGTAGGAGGTCTATTATGAATTCTGTTGGAACCCTTTATGAATGAAGGCCCCTGACAAGGATAAGAGACAAAGGACAACAACAAGAGACCAGGACTAGACCAATAGAGTAGGTTGAAGCGTGCAGGACTAGGGCAAACAAGACGGTTATAGGACTAGGGATGAGCATTATGATGATGCCCCTTGAGTCGGTAGGTGCATCAGAACATCTTTATCAATATGCATGCATATAGTAAATCTTACAGGTAAAACAGCCCCAACCTGCTTCCAGCCCACCAACTTCCTTTTTCGCATCTCAACAATCTAACTCCAACTCCACAGGTCTTGGTATTCTAGAATGGAACGGGGTAGGCCTGCACAGTTCAATCCCCTTACATTTCAACATGCTCACTTCAACAGAATTCATTAACACTATTTACACTTATGATATACTAGCTTGGGTACCCAGAGTTGCCCGTGTCCTGATCAAGTGGTTTCTCATGTGCCCTGGAGGATGTTGCTCTTGTCCTGTTGTCGGAAAGTCTTGCTTCAGTTTGCTCTGGCATCTCATTTGACTTGGAGAAAGTTGCTCTTGTCATCTGGTTGGGAAGTTGTGCTGATGTTTATTGTTGTGTTTCAGAAGCTCTTGATATTGAATGGAGCTTTTCCAAGTAATGTTCATTTTTTGTGTGGCATGTTTCAGTCACTTAATGGCTTCAGCAGATTTGAGAAAATGTTCAAGAAAGATTGATTAATTGTGCTCTCTTGTCGTGAATGAACTTAAGTAAACTGTAAACTTGCCCTTTCCCATATTTGGAGTGGCATGATAAAAATGTATTCCCTTTAAAAATGCTTTAATAAACACTTTTGCACTGTATACAGTAGTAATACATTCCAAAGGAATAACCAATACATCGAACATTTTGCTTCAGACACTTTTCCAAATTTCGCCTCCTTCTAGTACCTACTGTAGTGAATCGGGGTGAGCATCAGTAAATGATGGTGTCTACGAATTTAATTTTTTGCATCCAAACATAGACTACAATCTTGCCCTAGACAAAAGAGGAATCCAAGATAAATTTGGTAGTAGTGGGTTCAACGGGGTGGATTTGTATAGCCGGGGAGAGAAAGACACACACTCACACACACTCACACACACACACACTCAGCTTTATATATAAAGACACTTATGACATATACAACAATGAGGGACTAGTATGAAGGAAGGTAGACTAGAATAAGGACAGGAAGGGAAATAAGAATGAGAGATTATGAACTATGCTAATGCAGGATGCTGCACCTTAAGGATTCTGACAAACGCTGCAAGGCTTGCTGGTGTTAAGGAATTTGACTTCTTTGCTGATAGTGGAAAACTGGGACTTTGAAAGTTGTGTACTCGCACCACTGAGCAGCACTTGGAGAGAGCGCTCACACTGGGCATAGCTCATGCTGGCTGGTGCTCAGAGGCAGCGGTCGAGCTGAGCAGAGCTCACATTGAGAAGCGCCTGGAGCCAGCACTCACATTGGGCAGCACCTAGGGACAGCACTTGAGCTGCGCTGAGCAGAGCTCATGCTGAGTGGTACTGAAGAAGCATTGCTGGCCTCACAGTTGCCAGCACGTATACGAAACAGTACTAAGCCCCTGGAGCCTCTTCCCAGACATAAGAGGAGGGTCTACAGCCTAACGTTTATGAAACGGCAACTCCCACAGATGGACCCCTCCCTGCAGATCACGTTGTTCGTCACAAAACATAGTGCTTTATTGGTGTTTTGTAATATTTGGTATCCCATACATTTCAATGAACCCTGGTCTTTGGCTGTCTTCATAGCCACAGGGACAGGCCTCAGTAGAAATAGGCAGAAGCAGCTGCAGACCAAACTGCCCTGATTGCGATCATTCATGCTCGCAGCTTTCACCCAGGACCAGCAACCAGAGAGCATTGTTGTCCAGAAGGACGGTTTTGAAAAGCAGTCCTGGGTTAGATTTACAACATGAAACGTGTATTTTTCAGAATTGCACAGAAGCGATGCGAGAAAGTGATTGCAGTTTGGCAGTCCCTCCGAACCTTGTTGGATATGAAACATGCTTGGCGTGATCACCGTACCATTTTCATTGCTCACTTACTTTTCTTATCAGCCTTGAAGTGATGCAAGGGCAGGGCAGCAGGTGAATAGGGTTTCAAGTTGCTTACCATCTGTTAATTGTTGGCTCACCAATGTCCTCGTGAACTCCCCAAGATATCATTTATGCAGGGGCTGGGCAAACACCCCCCCTTTTATGGAATCTCTCTCGGACTTTACGATCATTTCACGCTTTATTGAACAGTTCTGCAAATATGTCTGGTGAAATGCGGGATAGGGGGACAATTACTTGCCATTGCCCCACTGTAAATACTAACAGCTGAAGCAGTGACTGCTTCTTGCTCTCGTCATCCATTGCGCGAAATTGTCCCACTACATAAGCAGTCTCTCCTCAAGTGTCTGCTGGCAGGAGTCGAAAATTCATTCTTGGAGCTGTGTCAGAGTTTAGAGAATGAGGGCTCCTCGTAAAGAAGTTAACTCTCTTTTGGCTATACCTGGGCTTTTTGACAGTTTGTCAATGAATTCCTTTGTAACAATGAACTCTACTGTGAAAAAACTGGATAATGTAAAAGGAGCTGGGGGGTTTTCTCTGGGCATTCCTTTTCCCTCGTATCAATCAAATGTTTATAAAATCGCTCTTGTTGCAGACTCTTTTGGTTCTTCGACTAACATGGCCATTTCTGTCAACTTACAATCTCTTGTTAGACTACATGTCATTATGAATGTGGAAGTCAAAAACAATTCATGACTGTTGTTGAAAATGTGTGATGCGATGTGTACAGCCCCAAAGTTCATTAATTATACAGATATGGTGACTATGGTAGCTTCCAATCCTGCTCAGTCACCTGATGTGGTGGCCGTGTCCACTCAAACCCATGTTCATGCCTGCTCTGAAGAAATCCCTGATGTTGCTTATGCGATTCATTCTCTCAGCATAGCTCTAGACTCTAACACAATAATAACGGTCACTCTGGCTGACTCTAGCGCCCTGGTCTATAGTAATGAAAATGAGGTGGGGCCATCGCAAGAGGTGGTTACTCTTGCCGATACTCTATGACGGGAAAAAGAAAAAAGACCAAATACACACCTCCAACGCAGCGCAAAAAAGTAGACATTCCCAAAAATTCTTCAGATCCGTAAATCCAGGTAATGTTGGCCGTATGGCGCTCCATGGGGTCTAGGCACCAGTACCTCCCTGAGCTTTGATTCTGAGATTCTCAAGTCTCAAGAAATCTAAAAAAAAAAAAGAAAATCTCAAAGATTGGCAGAGAATCTAAAATGTCAATGAAAACCAACATTCTTTGGCCGGTCCCAATTCTTTGGAAAGTCAGTCAGTGAATCCTCTCCAGGACTTCACCTTTCCTTTACAAGAAGAAATTTTAAAGGTTAAACCTGCTGAATCGTAGCTAATTACTTTGACTGGTGGCTGTGTTTCTACCTCTGATCTCCTGTCTAAAACAGACTATTGTAGCATTCGTGCTCCTCTGGAAGATGGGCACAGCTGTATGATTCTCTGTGATGTCAACCTTCTGTGCTCTGGAGAGAGCATTGGATTCCAGCTACATCACATGGAATCCGAATGCGAGTCAAGCGACAACTGCTGTGAGCCGCGGCGGCTGGATGACACTTACTCCCTCCTTCTCCTGCATAATATATATATCTATATTTATATTCTATTAAATACAAGTGTAACTTCCAATTATGCCCCGTGTCTGTATGTATTCCCGTTCGTGAACACTACAACTGGCGACGAGTACTTTACCCACTTATAACTGCAACGGGTACTTCGCTGCTTGCCCGTGAGGCCGCTCCGCTCACGCCCGAGCGTTGCAGCGGCCCCAAGCGGGATAGATCAACCGAAGGTAACGTACTTTTTCTCCGTCATTGTTTCGGCTCCGCTCAATCCGAGCGTGGAGCGGCCCTGGGGGTTGCCATTCCGAGTGAGAGACTCGTTCTCCTTTGCCGCGGAACTGCCATTCCCAACTGGCGTTTCCTTCACGTCTATTTCAGTTTCTTTGATGGTATGTGCTCGCATGCGCGTTTCACTGGCACATTAACAAATCAAGTCGTTAAAGCAATACACACGCATTTATTGTGTGTTTAACAACGGACAACAATATTATATATTTCCTGGCCCAACTAGTACTGTACTCATCAAATTCTGTTTCAACTATTATAGAAACAGTAGACTCCTGCACTACTTTGGTAATGTCCTGTATCTGATACCCAAGAAGTTTTTTAGTAGATTGGCTGGTATGTGTAGGGACTTCCTGTGGCACGGTACACGGAACAGAGTCGCCCTCTGGAAACTCCAGAATTCTTACGAGAGGGGGCGATAAGATTGCCCAATTATGAAGTCTATTATGTAGCGAGTCAGTTGCAATATGTGGCCAAATGGTTCTCAGAAAATGCGACCACCGAAATCAGGCTGTTCCGACGGGACTGTGTCCCATTCTACTTGAAAGAAATAATGTGGTTGCCCCAGGCTGTAATGGACGGGCGCCCTAAGATGTTGGTGCTGGGATGGAAAATGTGGAGAAGGACGTGCCAACTGATGGGAAACCCATGCCCGTGCACCCCGCAGGTCCCACTGGTTGCACTGGCCTGGGGGGAGGAGCATCTTAGGATGATAATCAGAAATCACTGGGAGCCGGCGGGGGTAATAACACTGGGGGATATCTGGCAGGAAGGGACCATAACAGAATTTGGGGTGCTGGGGGAGCAAACTGGGTTGCACACTGGCCAGTATATCACGTACCAGACTGGTGCGGAAGCTTAAGAGAACATGGTCCGAATTGGTGCTTGGAGAAGAACCAGATGCTATTATAAACACCATATATGATATAGCAGAAGGGAGGCACGAGATATCCAGAATATACGAGATGATGATGTCTGGGGTGGGAAAGGAGCTTGTGCAACTGAGACTGGAATGGGAAGAAGACGTGGGTATACCGATGGAGGATAGGATGTGGGAACGTGTACAAAGGTATCATAAGAAAGTGTCGAGAAATGCAAGACTTAAACATATGCAGTTGTACATTACACATAGGGCGTACTTGACACCCCAAACGATAGCTAAGTTCAAAAATGCAGGACGGCATGCATGCCCTAAGTGTGATGAGGAGAACGCGGGCATGGTGCATATATTCTGGTCATGCCCAGTTATTGAGTGCTTTTGGGGTGAGGTCGCACACAAACTAGCAACAAAGGGTATTACGATTGTGGTGGATACTGTGTGGGCCTGCTTGCTAGGGGGGTACCCTAGACCACGAAAACTCAGGCAGGTCAGCAAGCTGAAGGATCTGGCATATGCGCTTGCGAAGCGAAGAATTGTTATGGGGTGGAAGACATGCCACAAACCACGACTAGCGATATGGTGGAAAGATCTGCAGAAATGGGCGGAGGCGGAAACCATGGTATGGCAAGATGCTAACAGCACTGGGGGGGGGGGGAAACTGAGACCCTGATGGCCTGGAGATTGCTCATAGCAGAATTATTCGGGTCAATGCAAGACCCTTCGGATCTCATGGAAAGGGATACCCCACGCCAAGATGCAGGAACAGAATATTAGTGGAAGTAGGCTCGAAACGGGGGGGGTGGGAAAAGGGGCGCAGTCAACATGGTCGAATGATCCATAAGTGTAATATCATTGTATACACTGCAAGTTTGGTTTGTATTGTTTGTTAAAATGTTTAATAAAATGTTTTAAATTTTTTTTTTTTATAGAAACAGTACATCATACGTTTGGAAAGAATCTCATTACAATTACAGTACCACATTATATTTGGAGCACCATAGTACCTTATTACCTTAATACAGTACATTTTCATTGTTGAGCTATCTAGAGGGAAACTAAGCGGCAACACATTGTGGCAGTAATGGCATTCAGCAGTGTTCCTCCTCCCATGTTTTTCATGCCTGATACTAATGAACCCAGCATTCCATGAAAGAGGTGGATCAGGTCTTTTGAACATTACGCAGGGGTAGTTTGTGGCCCGAATTGCAGTGCAGAGAAGAGGAAATCATTATTATTACACTGTTTGGGTGCAGCAGGTCAAGAAAAATACGAGACCTTGCCAGAACTCCCTGTGGATGAGGATATAGATATGAATGAATATGAACGCACAGTCAAAAAGATTGATAAGCACTTCAAGAAGAAATTTAGTATCATATTGGAGAGATATAAGTTTGGCAAGAGAACGCAAGAGGAGGGATAGAGTGTCAAGAAATGTATGACTGCATTAAGAAAACTTGCCAAGACGTGCAACTTTAATGCACAACTAGATGAAAGACTGAGAGATCAGTTTATGTTGGAGTGCAGGAGTGCAAAAGTAAGAGTAAAACTTTGGTCAGAAAAGGATCCTTCATTGGATACTGTACTACAAGTAGCGAAAGAAGTCAAACACACTGATGAGTGTGTAAAAGAATTAGAAAACAAAATGAAATCCATTCAAATTGAAACCAATAACATGAGACCTGCAAAGATATCGTCCAACATTGCTGAAGATAGTGAGTCAATATCCATGGTTAACAATTCCGCTGTCAGATGGAAAACACTTGGTGGACAGTATAAACCACCACAGACTGACAAATGGAAGTATAGAACCAATCAGAAAGGAATTTCACATAACCGTACTAGGAGAGACAGTCCAGATAAGCAACCTGTTAATTTAAGAAAAAGACGTCAAGGAAAGTGTTATGGGTGCGATAGCACTAATCATTGGGCTGACGACCCAGAGTGCCCAGCAATAAAAATCATATGCAGCAGATGCAAAGGGAAGGGCCACCATTCCAGGTGCTGCAGATTTCGCAATACGTCCACTAATTGGATAGGGGGCAATTTGGACAGTGACCACAGCGATAGAGAGGAAGGTGAAGAATGTGTATTTGTTATAATGGATGACGATGACGAAGAAATCTTAGAGAGCCCCAAAGCTACAGTTTCCATTGATGGAGTGGAAATGACATTGATGATAGACACCGGTGCGAAATACACATTGATACCGCAAACGTTATGGAACAAAAAGAAACATGAATACTTGCACGAAACCGATATCAACCCTAGAGCTTATGGTCGTGTAAAGATTGATACGATAGGCTGGTTCTGGGGCAAGTGAAAATTCGAAGAAAGAAAAGCTAAAGGGAAGGTTTACATTACCAGTGTAGGCAAAACGCCCCTTTTGAGCTGGACTCATCAGAGCAAATTACAAGTGAAATTAGATTCTGCTGCGGAAGAATCTGTCTTTGCAATTAACAATGATATGAACAGGTCTGAGAGTAGTCCCAATGCAGTAAAGTGCGACGCAATTGATGTCATGGACGCAGTGTTTCGTGATGGTGTTGGGTGTCTTTGTGGTTACGTGCACGAAATACAATTAAAATCCCATTATACTCCAGTGGCTCAGAAGTTAAGGAATGTACCCTTATCCATGTGAGATGAAGTCAGGAAGGAAATCAAAATAATGGAAGATCAAGGAATTATTGAAAGTATAGATGCCAGTGAGTGGGTCTCGCCATTAGTGGTTCTCAGGAAGAAGTCAGGCAAACTCTGGATATGTGTGGATATGCGAGAGCTGAGCAAATGTGTTGTCCCAGACAGACATCCTCTCCCCAACATACAGGAGTTGATTTCTACTATTGAGCCGTCAGGTTTCTTCTCTACTCTGGATTTGACATCGGCGTACCACCAGGTGAAATTACACAGACACTCCAGACATCTCACTGCTTTTATTACGCCAAATGGCCTATATCAATTCAAGAGGATGCCCTTTGGACTGGTGTCCGCTGCATCAGTGTTTCAGAAAATAATGCACAATCTTTTTGAGAGAGTACCTGGTGTGATATGTTTTCAAGATGATATCTTGATATATGCTGACAGTCAAAAGGGCCATGATGAAAAATTAAGATATGTGTGTGAGAAACTATACAAGGCAGGAATGACTCTGAGCAAGGACAAATGCAAAATGTATTGCTCAGAGATTGAATACCTAGTACACAAGATTTCTGCAGATGGCATAGCACCTAAGGCACAATTAGTGAACACCATAAAGAGAATGCCTAGACCATCCAATAAGTTAGAAGTACCCACATTCATCGGAATGGCGGCATACTATTCCAAATTTGTTCATGATTTTGCAGTAGACACCGTTCCCTTGCGAGAATTACTCAAGAAGAAAACTTTTGAATGGAATGATGAAGGCGAGGAAGAATTTGATTTTTATAAAAACTGCAATAGACAAGGCTCCAGCATTGAAAAATTTTAGTAGTGATGAGAAAATCATCATTACTACTGATGCTAGTAATATAGGCCTTGGAGCTGTCATCACACAAGAAAATAAGGTCAGAGAAGTGTTAATTGCATTTGCATCAAGATTACTCAAGGGGGCTGAAAGATCGTATGCTGCCATTGAGAAAGAGGCATTAGCGATAAAATGGGCGGTGGAAAAGTTCAGGAGTTTCATCTCGGGTGGTGAGGTAGAGTTCTGTACAGATCATAAGCCTCTGGTTCATGTCATCATGTCTAAAGGGTTAAACAAAGTATCCAATCGTATCAGGAGGTGGGTGATGCTTCTTCAAGAATATAATTGCACTGTACGTTATGTACCTGGAGTTAAGAAATCACTGCCGACTGTTTGTCTCGCCTTACAAATATATCTGAAGTCATAGATGAGGATGATGATATGGAAGTTGTTTTGAACATAGAGGCAGCATCCATCTCTAAAATGGAAAGGATTAATGCCGAAAGGGATGACAAAGTGTTAGAACGTTTGAAGGAACTAGTCAACAGTAAAGATCCATGGAGCAAAGCAAGATTCGAAGAAGCGGATCTTATGGATTTATGGTTTGTTGCTGATGAATTACATACACACAACGGTATCATCATGAGAGGAGATAAAATAATTCCACCTTCAAGTTTACGCCAAAGAGTAATTGAACTTGGTCATGAAGGTCACCAGGGAATAGTAAAAACAAAGCAGAGGATAAGGAGCGACTTTTGGTGGCCTGGAGGTGATCTGCAAATAGAATGTTATATTCGAGATTGTATCCTTTGCAGTAGTAGTGAAAAGAATTGTGTGGGTGTGAAACAATCTATGGTGGTTACTGAAATTCCAAGTAAAGTATGGAAGGATTTGGGCATGGATGTGTTAGGCCCTGTGAACAGCAATGGAGTACAGAAATTCTGCCTAGTGATAATTGATCTCCTAACCAGATGGGTAGAAGTATTAATCGCACCAAGCAATACTGGGAAAATTGTGGTTGAGTTTCTGGCTGACATCTGTGAGAGAGGGGGATATCCAGGTAGTATCATTACCGACAATGGTACTCAATTCAGATCTAAAGAGATGGTGGACTTCTTCAGTAAGTACTCTATTGAACACAAAAAGAGTGCTATATACCACCCTCAGGCAATGGGACAGTAGAACGCTATAACAAAGAGACCATTAGGTGGGCATGGTCCAATGGGATAAATTGGGAGGAAGCTGTTAAGGAGAGGATTGTGGTGCATTGTTTCACACCGCATTCCACCACTGGTCTTTCTCCTTTTGAGTTAAGTAGAGGGAAGAAGGCTAACACTAAACTGGCACCGCTATGGGTGGACAATAAGACTAATGGAGTGTGGAAAGATTTTGAGGCTGTGTGTGGTAAGATCAGAAATAATCAATTGAAGAACAAATCTGTAAATGAGAAAAGGCCTGTGAATAAGTATGACAGAGATACCGTTGTGGGAAAAATAGTTAGGATCAATCTTCCCCCTGCCTTTAGAGAAGGCCCGTGTAAATGGTCCATACCAATCAGAGTTGTGGAAGCATTTAAACATGCTGTCAGATCGGAGGATGGAAGGATTTGGGATGTTGAGAGAATATGGATCTGTGACGACAGGAAATATTCGAATGTCAGTAGTCGCGAGAATGTTGGTGGATGTCTTAGTGAGACCAGTGAGAGAGCAAGTTGTCTAAGAAAAGTGTTTAGAGCGAAGAGTGTGCAAAAAGACTGTTCAAACAAATCTGAAGCGGTTTCCTTGCCAGCTTTCATCAGAGACACAACTTGCAAGTCCAGGTGAGGAATAATTTATCGTAAACCAAGACGAATGGAGGACTATTTGTGAACTCACAACCATTTCCACATTTAGCAGTTTTAGTTGTTTTGTTTTGTGACATTGTAAAGGAAGGGAGATGTGTAGAATTCGTGCTCCTCTGGAAGATGGGCACAGCTGTATGATTCTCTGTGATGTCAATCTTCTGTTCTCTGGAGCGAGCATTAGATTCCAGCTACATCACACGGAATCCGAACGCGAGTCAATCGACAACTGCTGTGACCCACGGCGGCTGGATGACACTTACTCCCTCCTTCTCCTGCATAATATATATCTATATTCATATACTATTAAATACAAGTGTAACTTCCAATTATGCCCCATGTCTGTATGTATTCCCGTTCGTGAACACTACAACTATCGCGTTTGATAGCCTTTGGATGATGACTGCGCCTCTGCCTTTGAACTCTCTGTCAAAGCGGACTATTGTATCCGATGGCATATGTCTTTTCAAGACTCTAAAAAACATATTATACCAAAGGCCACATTACAGACATCTACACATCCTGTGAAGACTTGTATAGACCTGGAAAGTGCCTCATTTTGCCCTGAATCATTGGGCACAGATAAAAACTGTTTTTAGTTTTTGAGGGTATATTTCATGAGTTTGAAGCTATAATGTTAAATAGAGCATATATTTTATCCTTACTCTCATCGATCCGATCCCTTAGATTTGTGGTATCATCTGATATGGTACAAGTTGAATTTGTGGATAACAACCGAATGGACAAGGTGGTTGTACATTTCAACGGTAAATGAATATCAAAATAAATATTGAAAGGAATAGAAATATTTATGAGGATGGGCATTGACGTGTACTCATTTGTTCAGTCAAAGGATAACTTTGAACCATTGAGGCTAAAGAGAGCAACTCAGGATCTTGTTAAGTGATGCGATTACTTGTAACCTCACTAGCACAGGCCCAAAAGTGGTCTCTAAAACACGCATTGATCAGTCCATGGTCCAGAAGACAGACGACTGGTGTTGGTTAGTGGTTTCATTGAGTAGATCCTCTAATGAGGTGACTCCCCAGGATTCCTAGCCTGTCTTTGTGCAAATTAATTTCTTGGAATACCAGAGCGTGGTAATCAATCTTCTTCACTCCATTTTCTGATTCATTTGATATAATGGAATATGAGATTTTTGCATTTCAAGAGGTTTAGTTAAGAGAAACGCCTACATTGGATAGCTACTCGTTATTTTTAAACAAGGATCAAAAAGACAACATGGTCAACCTTTCGGTGGTATATTGACTGGAGTTAAAACGTTGTTCTGCCCATCCTTTACAGTTTAAGATTTGTAAATAGAGTGCCTTTTGGCTGTTATCTTAGGAAGAGAGTCGAGTCAGAATACTTGCCTTGGTCATCTTTTAATCATGGCTATTTACTGGATTCCAAAACGTATTTAATTTTCAGTCCTATATTCCTCACTTGAAAATGGTCTGACACACATTTTGTCAATGGGTATCTGAATTCTATAATCCCTGACAGACTTTTTTTTATATCCACTACCCAGTCAAAAGTTAATTTTTATAGGGGTCCTGCCAACAGACGGAAGCTCTGGGGGGAAGTTATGGCAAATTGGAACTTACACAAACTCAATGGGAATACAGCAGGTGATGTGCTAGGACGGCATACTTGGCATAGCGGCTCTAGTAAGCCTACTATTGATTATTCATTTGAATCACTGTTACGGAATAACAATTACTTATTTATTACTGATAAAGATGCCAGTGATCATGCGAGATTGGTACTGAAATACTCTTTTCCTGCACTTTAATTTCAGAATACTCTTTGTCCAAAAGATATTCTGATCACAAAACAAAACAATCATATATATTGGTCAACTATGACTGTAGTTAAGTAAAATTATATACAATTTCAAGCCTACCAAAGGGGTCCCATAAGGGGCTCAACTATCATCGTAGGTTTGACAGAGATATAGCAGATAAAAAGAGACTTCTACAATGTAAGCTAAGGGCAATTAAATTGGATCGGGCCTTGGCTCGTCTCGAAAAATATTCTAATTCGAGGCTTCTTAAACAACAGTAAAGGAATTCGGTTAAGTTGAGTAAAATCAATTGGGATATCCGGGATACCCAGCTTATACTGACCATAGTGAAAAAATGTAATGCGTAAATATTATGGAAAAACATTAATTCTATAAACAATACAATCAGCCATGTATAATGTTATCAAAGAATCAATTTGGGAAGATTATCTACTCTGCAAATCCTATAGGTGTAGATCCAAAGTTACTGGGAACCATGCATGGCTCCGTTTCTAAGTGGGATATTGAGGAAAAGATCAAGGGCCTCATTACGACCCAGGCGCTAATGGGTTAACAGCGCCGTAAAAGGCTGTGGCGCCGTTAACCTATTAGCGCCTAATTACGAGGTTCCTTTGCGGGACCCGACCTTAACGGCTGGTGTAGACCAGCCGCTAAAGTAGGGACCCGCAAAGGGACCTTGGTGCTAATTACGGTGCTGCAATTTGCGGAACCGTACTTAGCGCCTTCCCCATTCCCATTGAGCCCTATGGGGCAAAAATGAGAATGGGGAAGGGCCATGGAGGAAGGGGGAATTACCGCCCGCCAACCTTGTAATGGGGTGGTAATTCCCCCTTTCTCCATGGCGGAGTCGGTTACTTACCGGCATGGACCATGGTGCTAATAGCACCATGGACTTCCGCCAGGGTCGTAATGAGGCCCCAAGAAATGCTAACACTCAAATGCCATGAGTTCGGATGGAATCTCTAATATAGTTATAAAAGAGAATCTTGCATTGTGGTCCAACATTCTGTACAGTCTTTTCCACAGTATCTCACTGAATTACGAATTACAACTGTCCTGGCATGTTTCCCATACATAAAAAGGGGGACCACATTGATCCAGCCTGTTATCGGCCAATTGCACTCTAAGAATCTGACATCTTTGCTTCTTGATGGTCTAATAACCTGGGCTAAATCTATAGTCCGCACCACTACTAAATTTCAAGCAGGATTTCGTAAAAGCTATGGAACATCTCTGAATGGCCTTATTTTCAATTTGTTACATATTCAGGCATTCATTGATTCAGGAAATTACAATTGACTCAGGCAAATACAGATTCAGGCATCCATTGTTTATGGCATCTGTATATCATGTTTCCGCCTTCGACTGTGCTGACTGAATAAAGCTGTGGAATAAGTTACATGGCTGGGGGATTCCCCATGGGCAATAAGGATTGTTCATTCTTCTCCACATGGACACAGCCATTCAGGTGTGATTTAACAGTTTAGTTACTTTGGGCTTCAGTATTATAAACTTTGTAGGCTTGAGGCAAGGATGTGTGCTTGCTCCTGGACTGTTGAATGTCTTCTTAGCTGATCTTTCGGACACCTCCTTCCCCCAAAACTCGCCACATACACTTTCCGATCTTATTATTGGCTGACAACATCATTTTATTTTACAATACACGGATTGGTTTGGCACGTTCACTAAATGGTCTCAACCTTTACTTAAGGGACAATAACTTGAGATTGAATACATCGTAATCAGCAATTGAAATTACTACATCCTCTAAGTGTATGTGATGAATCAGCAATGAACCAGAAAACCTGGCCTGGGACCCTTTGTCATGATGCCCGCTCCCGGGCAGCCGGTTCAAGCCCTGCGTCCGCGAAAGCGGACATCCAGTCCCCAAGGAAGGACCCAGCAACCCCATATAGGGGCCCTTTGGACAGTGTCCTGGCGCCTATGCCGCCAGGCTCATAAGACATCAGTCCTGGCGCCATAGGCACCAGGCTCATTATGGAAGTGCTTGGGTGCACTTACCTGATGCAGACCATGCTGCAGGATCCCGGCCTCCTTGAGGCCTGAAAGGAACTACTTTACCTGTGGGACTAATTTACCATCCGGGCGTGGTCGGGGAAGGATACATACCTGATTGGAGGAAGGATACATACCTGGAACTTCTTACAAGGCTATTTAAACCCCACCCGAACAGCCACACGTGCTTCGTGTTGTTCTGCATCTAGCAGCTGGACGCTCACCGTGTCTGCTCCTGCATCCTGACTTCTGCCACGCCTGCCAGCATCCTGGATCACCTGCAAAGGAAGAGAAGAAGAGAACAGAAGAAAGAAAAGTCCTTACCGGCTAAATCCACATCCCGGGGACATCTCGCCGACAATCCTGAAAAGGAAGACTTTTATTTAAAAGCTCATCGCGTCGATCGCTGCAGCGCCGCATTCCACTCACCTTTACAGGGCGCCTCCATGTTCAGCAGCGATCATCCGGATTCGCAGTCACGCCCCAGCGCCTAGGGAGAAAAAGACCAGAACAAAAGGTGAGAAAGAGAAGGGAATAAGGAAAGCTAAATATCCATGTTAAGACTTACCTGTTGATTCATTCCCTCTTCATTTCGGGTCCTCGCCGCATCCTGGCATTTCCGGACACCGGCCCCTAAGGGGAAAAAGAGACATCAGCGTTAATGAGCGAATGAAAAGACATTACCAAAAAACGCTCATTAAAAACTTACCTGATTTCTACAAGGATTTCACCTCTCATCTCGGGTCGGTGCCTGTTCCCCAGCATTCCGTACCCCGGCCCCTATGGGGAAAAAGACACTAGCATTAGTACATTAATGCATGGACACAAGGGGAACCTCTTATCAAAAAACTTACCTGGAAGCCAAGCAAGTTTGGTTCTCACCAATCCGAAAATCCAGTGAAGTAACTGGATACCAACGCGCCCCTGCATCAGAAGCAGGATGGAGAGCTCGTCCTTCCAGACCCTAAGGTGAGACGCTACGAGGAATCACAGAAGGGTTTCGAGGAGGGTGAGAGGGGAAAGTGGGAGGCTGATTGCATTACCCCGCAGACAGTTAATCCCCTATTTTCGCCTACAGAAGGATACTTCTGCGAGCCAGACAAGCCAGATTTGGGGGCCCGGTCCAGTCCATCTTCCGAACCCTGCGCATCACCTTAGAAGAGGTCACAGCAGCGCGAACCAGGCCAGCGCCTCCGTGGGAGTCAGGTGAGCGTTACACCCTTCTCATGTGGCCAGGGAAAGGCAGACGCTTTCTGATCCCAACCCTGGGTGTGGTGTTCTGCAGGAGGATCACAAGAGGGGGGAAGCAGGTCAGGAGGAATAGGAAAACCCCTTGTTCAACTTTCCCCAAAACCCCAACCTTCTAATGGTTTATTGCAAAAAAGAAGTGAGAAAAATGAACTTTGCCATTAGGGACTTCAAGTCCCATAATTTCCTAAGTACTGAGACGAATAAGAGGGCCAAAGAGGAACAATGATGCAGGAGTGGTCAGGTTGTTAACAGAAATGACCCACACCTGTGGGAGACTGTGCAGGTAATTGTAGAGCAGAACGGGCAGGAAGAGCAGTGTGATCCATGTATTCAGCCGATGCAGAAACTGGAGATGGGAGAAGAAGCTTTGACCACTGTTAAGCAGAAAACAGTAGCCGGTCCTGAGAGGATCTGTTCCGCTAGAAGCCTTAAGTGCAGAGGTTGCGCAGCGGGAAGCGTGAAAGAGGGATGCTTGCCCTCTAGAGACCTGTTTTGCAGAGGCTGTGCAGCAGGGAGTAAAAGCGAGTGAAGCTTTCCTCCCCAAGCGGCTGTCTCCGTTGGCTGGCGAGCACCAGAGAGTAGCAGACGGCGGACCAGGAGTAGCAGTTTGCCGGGTCACAACGAGCCACTGAAGCAGAACACCTGTGAGCAGTGAGGGGATCGGATGCGCAGGCCTTACCGAATGAGTCCACCAGCTTAATGACCCCAGAGCGCTCCGAGACCGCTCGTGTGCTCAAGGCAGGCATTTACTAAGTAGCAAATACTTGCGTATGAGTGGGAGTGATACTAAAAGTAATTTTGAATACCGAACTATATTAAAGCAGCGAAAGCTGTATTTGTCAAAACCAAATTACTGTAAATTTAAGCGTGTGAGTTCACGAAGAACCCAGCAACCAGATATTTATTTAGCAATTTATATAGCGCACCAAGCCCGAATGCATCTAGGCACTGTTCTTGATAGAAAATGAGGGTAGATAGTTGCAAAGTTACATCATTACAAAAATGTTTTTGCCATTAATACAATAATTCATGACCGTGACATATCAGGTTACATGGTTACAAGGTTACTGACATGATAAAACAGTAAATACAATAGTTACGAAGTTACACATACGCATCAGAGGGTGACCTGCAAACTATAAAATCATAATGCAGTGTGAATTTGTAAGTTCAGTGGTGTAGTTATTTTAGTACTTCCTGTAAAAAGAGCCATGTTTTGACTTGTTTTCAGAAGGCCCAGAAGGAGGTTTCGAAACCATAGCGCTGCTGGTAGGTTGTTCCAATGTTTATCAGCTACCACCATGAAGCTACTGCATATGGCATTCTGCAGCTTGAATCGTGGTATGGAGAGGCGTAAACTGAGCGCGTGGGCCTGATAGAGTGATTGGAAGTGAATTTATCTGTGAGGTATTTAGGTGCTAGCTTGTGTAGGCATTTGTGGGTCAAGGAGATTGTTTTGTATTGTAATGTATTGTATTTGGTTATTTTTGTAGCGCGCTTTCCCCATTTGTATGGCCTGAATGCGCTTTTTCTGGGTTGGAATGCCCTTGGTGCCCGTAATCAATATGTCAAGGAAAGTTCTAGAGGTTTAGGTTAGGAGATGCGTGTGTGGCTGATTAGGCTCAACTAAGCAGCCCGAATGGTCCAGGCACAGAGAGCTATTGTTGAGAAATTCTATGAGTGGCCGGCTATACCGAATTTCTTTTTGTTGGTAGTCATCGTATGCTAGTAGCAGAGGTGCTGAGGTACGTCTGGTGTTTCAATGTGGACGGTTATATGTGCTGCTAGACCGGAAAGCATAGCTGTTGCTGCATTCAATGGTGCATGGGTGCTTGACCGTGCCGGCGGCCTTTATCCACAGATTTGGTGTAGGTATACGTACCGAGGTCTTCAGGGGTTATACGTACCGTTGTCTTCGGGGTTGTTTGGCTGGTATGATCCCCGTTCGGAGCGGACGGCGTGGTCTCGTCATTCATGGTCTCTCTAGTGAGAAGTGTCAGAGGATGTGCTGAGCGTGTGTGGGTTTATTGCGCTGTGCCTTAGTGGGGGAGAATGTGCTACCCTGGACTATTTATCTCAATGTTCGTGGTCGCTCTTGTGGAAAGGATGTGAAGAGTGGCAGGCTCTGTGAGATTGTTGCAGGTGTGGTGTACTTGTCGGGTGGGAGTGTTGTTGTGCATGATATGGTGGTAGTGTGTCAAGAGTGCCACAGTGAAGGCTGCTGGCTTACCTGGAGTACTTGTCCGGTGGGAGTGTTGTAATTGGTGCAGGGGTGTTGTTTCTGTGGTGTAGTCTCGGGGTACCATGGATCAGGGCAGTTTTGGGAAGAGCCAGGATTTCAGGGCCTTCTTGAATTTCAGGTGGTTTTCAGTGTTGCAATGTGTAGCGGTAGGGAGTTCCAGATGAATGGCGGTTGGACGGAGAAAGAGGAGCCGCCCAGCCTTGCAGAGCTGTGGGGTGGGATCACTAGGCGAAATGCTTTGCGAGATCTGAGGGTCCTACCGGGGTAGTAGGGAACAATTTTGTCAAGGAGGAATTCCGGGCCGGTGTTGTGGACTGCGCAGTGGGTGATACACATGGCTTTAAAGGTGGTGCATAAAGCAATTGGGAGCCAGTGGAGGACTGTTAGGGAAGGGCTGATGTGTTCTGGCTGGCAGGGCAAGGAGCAGGCATACTGCTGCTTTTTGAATTCTTTGAAGTTTCCTTAGTTGGTATGCCAGGCTCCTAAGTAGAGGCAGTTGGCATGGTCTATGCGGGATAGGATGATGGAGTTGATGGCCGTGAAGCGGTGGGGAAAGGTGAGACAAGGGAAGATAGGCCTGAGAATCCCTAGGTGGAAGAAGCATGTTTTGGATACTATGGAGATGTGTTGGGTGAGAGATAGGTCTGAGTCCAACGTGCATCCAAGGTTTTTTACCGCGTTAGGGATTGCCAGTGTATGTCCTAGTGGTTTGAGCCAGGGGATTAGTTGGGGAAGGAGCACTGTTTTCCTGCAAACTAGGATTACGGTTTTCCCCGGGTTGAGGATGAAGTGGTTGATCGTCATCCAGTGGTCAATATCAGAGAGGCATGACGACAGGTCCGGACTGCCAGAGCCTTTGGATTTTGGGAAGAGGATTTGCTCTTGGATGGGTAGCCAGTGAGTGCTCCATCTGACCGAGGAGATGTGGGACTTTTTTGGTATATTTAGAGCTGCTCTCAGGGCGTTGTTTTGAATCACCTGCAGTTTTCTGATATTCTGGACCTTGGTACCCACATAAAGGGCATTACAATAATCAAGTCTAGACAAGATGCAGGCTCCAACTAGGGTAATGCAGCTGAGAGGAAGGGCCTGCAGGCATTAATGAGCTTGGATTTGTAGGCTGCGGCCGAGGCAGTGGCGTTCACTTGTTGAGTTAAAGTAAGGGTAGAGTCCAAGTAAAAACCAAGGGTAGGGCAATAGTATTAAAGATAGGGCAATAGTATTAAAAGCTGATACATACAATTCCAAGATGACAGTTGCACTGTAGCAGAATCACGGCGGGAGATCCCCCTAGGCACCCTTGCACTGCGGCGGTAAGTTTAAAACCGCCGCAGCGTGTGGAAAACAGTACCGGGGAAGCAGCTCTCCTGAGTGTGGCTGTCATGATGCCTACCCCCGGAGCACCAGGCCAGGCCCAGCACCCCCGGGAGCAGGCATCATGCCCCCGGGTAAAAGCCCAGCGGCCCCTTGTAGGGGCTCTTTGGACTCTGTCCTGGCACCGTTGGCGCCAGGCTCATGTTGGACATCAGTCCTGGCGCCATAGGCGCCAGGCTCATAAAGGAAGGTGTTTTGTGCACTTACCTGATGCAGACCATGCTGCAAGATTCAGGCCTCCCTGAGACCTGAAAGGGACTATTTTTTCATTGGGACTATTTTGCCACTCGGGCGAGGCCAGGGTAGGATACTTATCTGGAACTACTTTGGGGGCTATTTAAGCCACGCCCAGACAGTAGCTCACGCTTCGCGTTGTTCTGCATCCAAGCAGCTGAACGCTCACCGTGTCTGCTCCTGTATCTGGTCTCCAGCCACGCCCGCCTCGATCCTGGAACACTTGTAAGGAAAGAAGAGAAGAGAAAGGTGAAAACCAAGAATTTTATCAAACTTCTTACCTGCATCCGGAACCTTCACGCCAGCGTTCCTGAGAAAAGACTTTCATTTAAAAGCACTGCGTTGCTCGCTGCAGCGCTGCGCTTCACTCACCTGTCCTCTGGAGTTCTTCTGGCTCCACCGCGACTGTCTGCACCGGTCGCCACATCTCTGCGCCTAGGGGAGAGAAGAAGAGACACAAGGTGAGCAGAAGGAACATATGAGGAAAGCCTAATTTTCCGCCATAACACTTACCGGTTTTCTGTTGGTGGTCCATTCCTCATTTCGGGTCGGCGCCGCTTCGTTGGCAGGTACCGCACCCCGGCCCCTATGGGGAAAGGACAAAAGACATTACTGGGGGAATATAAAGACATTAAGAGGGATCGCCCCCATCGCTAACTCACCTGAGTTTACCATCGGCAATTCAATTCCTCAACGCATCGCCTTCATTCTGCACCTGAAATAAAGGACAGATCACAGGATACGAAGGCCACAGAAAAGGAGGCTCAACACTTGACCTTTTGTAATCTTCATACTTACGGCGTTCCGCTCGGAAAAGTCAAGTGGATTTTGCCAGCGCCATTCTGAAAACCAGTGAAGTAACTGGACAAACACGCGCCCCTGCACCAGAAGCAGGATGGAGAGTTCATTCTTTCAAACCATAAGGTGAGCTTCAACCGGGGATTTCGGAGGAAGTTAGAGAAGAACGAAGGGGGGGGGAGCAAGCACACTATGCTGCAGACTGTTAATCCCCTTTCTAATCTGCAGAAGGATATTCCTACTGGCCAGACAAGCAAGATTTGAGGGTCCTGTTCAGTCGGTGTTCCGAGTTCTGCGCATCACGCTCGAAGAGGCCACAGCAACCCAGACTAGACCAGCGCCTCCGTGGGAGTCAGGTGAGCGTTACAGAACGCAAAGCCTTCCTACAAATTCCCACCCAGGCGCTATGGAAACTTCTGAGACTGATCAGTTGGCCCAACTACTGGGGGAATTACGGGCCGAAGTACACGCCGCTCGTCAAGAGACTAATGCTCTTAGGAGGGAAGTGATTGTATCAAAGGAAAGAACTGATGACCTGGCTAGACAGTTTTTGCAAGGTCAAGCTGGACACACTCCTCTACCCGGTTCCGGGGGGAACCCCGCTCCTGTGGTTCCCAGTAACCCTGTGCAGATTAATCTACCTGGAAACATGCCGCTGGCCCCACCCGAACGCTTTGCTGGGGACCCCAAACAATTCGCCGTATTCATGAATCAGTGTCGTTTGCACTTCCTATGCAGACCTGGGGCCTTCCCTAATGACCAGACCAAGGTATTTTCTTGTCTTTTGTATTGTCATATCTCAGCGGCTGTGCTGCCAATTGGTCAGTTCCACTGGTTACTCAAGATGACCCGATTCTCCGTGATTTTCAAGGATTTCAAGCAAGCATGGAAAGGTATATTTGCTCGACACTCTCAGGGGCATGTTCTGGATGACGAACTCCTATCCCTGCGACAGGGCAATCTGGACCTCCTATCCTACATTGCAACCTTTAATAGACTAATTGTGGAAACTGGGTGGCCGGTCAAGGTCTACGCGGAGAACTTAAAGATGTCCTGGCCCAAGTTGTAAATCCTCCCCAAGAATGCACAGAATATATAGACTTAGTGGTCCAATTGGATCACAGACTTCAAAACAGAAAAGCAGATCGGTCCAAGTTTCAGACCCGGGTGTTGGTCAAGACCCACGCTAACCCCAAGGGTGCTGATGTCTCTGAGCCTATGCAAATCGGAGGGGTTAAAGGACCTTTAACTCAAAAAGAACGTGAAAGAAGACGGCAGATGCAATTATGTCTTTATTGTGGGTCCTCTGGACACTTTCTACGAGATTGCCCGGCAAAACCGCCCAAGAAGGTGGTAGGAGCCACTGATAAAAACCATGAAGACTCTGTTTCGGGAAACGACCACGCCCGACAAGCATAGGGGTACGCTTGCCGAGCTTGAAAACTAACTCTCAGACCTCGCATTTCATTGTGCCAATGGTCCTCGTAAATCGGGAACAGCCTAAGCGGTTGCATGCAATAAAGGCATACATCGATAGTGGGGCTATAGGAAATTATGTGGATCGTGAATTGGTCTCTAGGATTAACCTCCCTCTGCGTCCTAAAACCAGCAAAGATGTCATCACCACAGTCGATGGAACCGAAATTGCCTCTGGACCGGTAACACATTCCACTGCTGAGGTGACACTTATAGGTCCGGACGGCCATCGGGAGGCAGTTGTGTTTGATGTAATCAAGGCTCCACAGTTTCAGGTTATTCTCGGAATCCCCTGGTTAGAGACACATAATCCTCGAATTGATTGGCGAGCGAAGAGAATAACCTTCCCAGATTGTGCACAAACCTGCTACCCAGAAAATCTGAAGATTAGTCTAGCGTCTGTAACCTCTGTCTCCATGCAACTACCTCCGGAATACCAAGACTTTCAGGACGTCTTCCAAAAGGAACAGGCCAACACGTTACCTCCCCACAGATCGTACGATTGCCAAATTGATCTGCTGCCCAGTGCACAACCCCCTTGTAGCAGGATTTATGCCCTTGCTGAACCTGAGAATCTGCATTTGAGACAATATTTAGATCAATACCTAGCCAATGGTTTCATTCGCCCGTCAAAGTCTCCGGCATCCTCGGCTTTGTTCTTCGTGCCCAAAAAAGAAGGCGACCTTAGAACTTGTATTGACTACCGCGCATTGAACCAGATAACTGTTAAAAACCGTTACCCTCTGCCTCTGATCCCTGAACTCCTTGACCAGGTGAAGGACGCTTGCGTATACACCAAGTTAGATCTCCGGGGGGCTTATCATCTGGTGCGAGTAAAAGAAGGCGACGAATGGAAAACGGCCTTCCGTACAAAATATGGATTATTCGAACACCAGGTGATGCCTTTCGGGTTGTGCAACGCGCCTGCTGCCTTCCAATTCTTCATGAACGATGTCCTTCGGGAACTCATCGATGTTTGTGTTGTCGTATATATCGATGACATTCTTGTGTACTCCTCTTCGGAATCTGATCACAGAAAGCATGTCAGGGCCGTCCTTGAGAAACTGCGCCAGCACAAACTGTTTGCAAAGCTGGAAAAGTGCGTTTTCCATACCACCGAGGTTGAGTTTCTTGGATTCATCCTGACACCTAAAGGGGTCCGAATGGACTCACGAAAAGTGGATGCTATCCTCAAATGGCCATCACCTAGTTCGGTGAAAGATGTCTAAAGCATGCTTGGTTTTGCTAATTTTTATCGCAGATTTATCCCGGAATTTTCACGTGTGGTACAAACCATCACTGCACTCTTGCGAAAAAATAAACGCTTCGAATGGACCGAGGAAGCCGAACAGGCCTTTCAGGAATTGAAAGCTAAATTCACGTCCGCACCTATTTTGAAGCACCCGCGTCCCGATCTCCCTTATATAGTCGAAACCGACGCGTCCAGCTTAGCCATGGGAGCTGTCCTGTCTCAGAGAGACCCTGAAACCAACCAACTGCACCCCGTAGCATTTTGGCCCAGAAAGTTCTCGCCGCCTGAGGTAAATTATGCAATGACCGACAAGGAATTATTAGCCATTAAGTCCGCCTTTAAGGCTTGGCGGCATTATCTTCTTGGCACCAGGCATACCATTACCGTGATCACTGATCACCAAAACTTACAATATTGAAAAACTGCCAAGGCTCAATTGTCACGTCAGCTCTGATGGGCTTTGTTCTTTGCTGAGTTCGATTTTGTAATCACTTACTGCCCCGGCTGTAAGAATGGCAAAGCGGACGCGCTATCTCGAATAGGAATGGGAGAAAAAGACACAATCTCAGAACCTGTGCCGATAATTCCCGAACAAAGAATTTTGGGGATAACCTCTTTACAAACCCTTGAAGACATTCAAGCACGGGTAAAACAACTCCTGGACTCTACAGCCTTGCAGGATTGGATCCAAAGGGGGTCTTACTTTTTGGTCAACGATGGCCTACCTTACTTCCAAGGACGCTTATTTCCGCCAGAAAAGGAATTGCAAGAACTGGTTATTTCCCGTCATCATGATACCCTGATGGAAGGACATCCTGGCATTGCCAAAACTGAGGAAAAAATTAAACGACAATTCTGGTGGCCTTCCTGGCGAAAGGATATTAAATCTTTCGTGATGACCTGTGGAGTTTGCGCCCAAAACAAAGGCCAAAAGACAAAACCCGCCGGTCTTCTTCAGCCTTTAGACATTCCACCAACACCTTGGCACACCTTGTCACTAGATTTTATCACGGACCTGCCCCCTTGTAATGGATACAGTACTATTCTGGTTGTGGTGGATTTATTTTCCAAGATGGCCCATTTTATTCCGTTGAAAGGATTACCTTCAGCTTCTGTCCTAGACAAGGAATTCCTCGAAAATATCATCCGTTTGCATGGATTCCCATCCATACTAGTCTCCGACCGGGGAAGCCAGTTTATCTCTCATTTTTGGAGAAAGTGTTGTCAACTGGCACAAATCGACGTAAGACTCTCAACCAGCCGCCACCCACAGACCGATGGTCAGACGGAGAGAACAAACCAGACCCTTGAACAATACCTACGATGTATGTTGCACCAATCGGAGGGTAATTGGAAGGATATTTTATGGGTGGCCGAATATGCATACAATAACTCGGTACACTCTGGAACTGGACAAAGCCACTTTTATACCCTATATGGACATCACCCTCGTACTTCAGACCTGGACTCACCTCTGAGCCTTGAAATGCCCGCAGTGGACCATTTGCATTCCACGATAACTCAAGCCTTCAAGGATGCAACTGCACATTTGCAACAAGCGAAAGGGAAATACAAAAAGAATGCGGATCTGCATCGGAGTGAGGCGCCTCCATACCAAATAGGGGATCAAGTATGGTTGGCTACCAAACACTTATTGCTCAAGGGACCTCGAACTTTTAATCCAAGGTATTTGGGCCCTTACTCGATCAAAGCTATAATCAACCCAGTGGCAGTCAAGCTCGATCTACCAGCTAACATGCGGATTCACCCCGTTTTTCATGTATCACTTTTGAAACCAGTGCAACCAGGAACCAGATTAATAAAGCCACCAGAACCAATCCAGATAGATGGGAAGCCTGAATTCGAGGTGAAGAACATTTTGGATTCTAAGATCTCAAAATCATAACTTTTATATCTAATTGATTGGAAAGGGTACGGGCCTCAGGAAAGGTCTTGGGAACCCAGCGACCACGTACATGCACCTCGGCTGGTAAAAAGGTTCCATCGGAATTTCCCAAGCAAACCGAAACCTCCAGAGGGAACGACCTTGGGAGGGGCCTTGGTGGGGAGTGCTGTCATGATGCCTACCCCCGGAGCACCAGGCCAGGCCCAGCAACCCCGGGAGCAGGCATCATGCCCCCGGGTAAAAGCCCAGCGGCCCCTTATTGGGGGTTCTTTGGACTCTGTCCTGGCGCCGTTGGCACCAGGCTCATGTTGGACATCAGTCCTGGCGCCATAGGCGCCAGGCTCATAAAGGAAGATGTTTTGTGCACTTACCTGATGCAGACCATGCTGCAAGATGGCCTCCCTGAGACCTGAAAGGGACTATTTTTTCATTGGGACTATTTTGCCACTCGGGCGTGGCCAGGGAAGGATACTTACCTGGAACTACTTTGGGGGCTATTTAAGCCACGCCCAGACAGTAGCTCACGCTTCGCGTTGTTCTGCATCCAAGCAGCTGAACGCTCACCGTGTCTGCTCCTGCATCTGGTCTCCAGCCATGCCCGCCTCGATCCTGGAACACCTGTAAGGAAAGAAGAGAAGAGAAAGGTGAAAACCAAGAATTTTATCAAACTTCTTACCTGCATCCAGAACCTTCACGCCAGCGTTCCTGAGAAAAGACTTTCATTTAAAAGCACCGCGTTGCTCGCTGCAGCGCCGCGCTTCACTCACCTGTCCTCGGGAGTTCTTCTGGCTCCACCGCGACTGTCTGCACCAGTCGCCACATTCCTGCGCCTAGGGGAGAGAAGAAGAGACAAAAGGTGAGCAGAAGGAACATATGAGGAAAGCCTAATTTTCCGCCATAATACTTACCGGTTTTCTGTTGGTGGACCATTCCTCATTTCGGGTCGGCGCCGCATCGGTGGCAGGTACCGCACCCCGGCCCCTATGGAGAAAGGACAAAAGACATTACTGGGGGAATATAAAGACATTAAGAGGGATCGCCCCCATCGCTAACTCACCTGAGTTTACCATCGGCAATTCAATCCCTCAACGGATCGCCTTCATTCTGCACCTGAAATAAAGGACAGATCACAGGTTAGGAAGGCAATAGAAAAGGAGGCTCAACACTTGAACTTTTGTAATCTTCATACTTATGGAGTTCCCCTCGGAAAAGTCAAGTGGATTTTGCCAGCGCCATTCTGAAAACCAGTGAAGTAACTGGACAAACACGCGCCCCTGCACCAGAAGCAGAATGGAGAGTTCATCCTTTCAAACCATAAGGTGAGCTTCAAACAGGGATTTCGGAGGAAGTTAGAGAAGAACGAAGGGGGGAAGGCGGGAGCAGCACACTATTCTGCAGACTGTTAATCCCCTTTCTCATCTGCAGAAGGATATTCCTACTGCCCAGACAAGCAAGATTTGAGGGTCCTGTTCAGTCGGTGTTCCGAGTTCTGCGCATCACGCTCAAAGAGGTCACAGCAACCCAGACTAGACCAGCGCCTCCGTGGGAGTCAGGTGAGCGTTACAGTGGCAGGGCGCGGCCGGCTGTACAGAAGCCCGGTCCACGGAGCTCTCCTCAATTCCACAGAGACTCTCCTCGCCTTGGGGGCCATTGGAGGTGGGGGGCCCTCATAGACGTGGGGAATGTCTGAAAGAAAGACAGCAGGTGGAGGGACAAAAGAGCACAGCTTCACCTGCCCAGCGTGCAAAGCATGCTCAATCAGCAACGCTCCACAAATCTGGATACAAATTAGGTGCATTGGGGAAGCATCCCGCTGGCTGCACGAGGAGGGGGGCAGCAAAACCGCATAGTTAGCCTACACCAGCGCTACCAGAAAAACCAGCCACAAGTTAAAGGCACATACTTAATAAGTAAAGACAAGCAAAAGTTCCAGAACACTTCCCCGTGGAAACAAATACATGAGAAGCAGACTTTGATCCTTAGCTGCTGGATTAATATATTGAGGAATATATTGAGGATCTTTGGTTTTGGGCTCAAGTGACCAATCAGCATAGGAGATTGAGTGTGCACCCAGCAGTAAAGCAGACAAGGTCACAGAGACACTTGTAACACATGCCGAAGGGTAAAAAGACGAGCACTCATGCACGGCCAGGCCCACCCCTTTGTATTACAACAAACCTAATTCAAAAATTGTGAGCAGCGAGCCAGGGCACCCTACCGCTGATAATATAGTGACACCAGAGCCTTGTGCAGCGCCTCCCAAGCCAATTAATCCCATCACAAAAATGGGTGCCTCCAAAGAAAATTTTGCAGCAAGTTTTCAAGAGTTTCAGGAACAGTTTCATGCTTCTTTTCAACAGCCGTTCACCTCTTTTACCACAGAAATCAGGCAGTCACTAACTGACTTTAGAAACGATATTTCATCCCTCATGCAACAAGTCAAAACCAACAAGCGGGCTTTTCAGGAGCTTACACAAGATCAAAAAATGGTCAGATATTGCCCTAGATGAACTAGCCAGGCTCACACATAACATTGAAATTCAATGCGAAGACTTGGAGAATCGATCCAGACGGTCTAACATTCAAATTCACAATTTGTCAGTCTCAGATCCAGAACTGAAGGATACTGTAATTCACATTTTTTCAGATCTAATCTCAGGCAAAGAAGGTGCCACTGTATTGCTCTACAGGGTACATAGGACAGGTCCAAAAAGAAATGACCCTGGTTTCCATCCACGTGATATTTTGACTGCCAGCACATATATCCCACAGAAGGAGAACATTCTCAGAGATGTAGAGGCATCCACACCAATCACATACAACGTCAGCGAGATCCAATTGTATCAAGATCTCTTACAGATAACCCTGCAGAAACGTCACAAAATACAACTGGTTGTAAAGGTGTTACAACAGCGGGAGATCAAATATCAGTGGACATTTGGATTGGTTTTCTCTCTGGAAGGGTGACAACGCAGGATCACCTCTCGAGAAGCAGGTATGACCCTGCTGCAAATCAAAGAAGAGGACTCAGCAGGCCTACCGCAGTCCACTGTAGACTGCCTGGTTCAACAACCTAAACCTTGGGAATGGACAACCATAACTTGGCCGGGTAGAGGAAATAAGTGTAGATTGCAAGAAGATTGAAAGGTGCGCCTCAGAGGCCCTAACTAAAAAAACAGGATCATGAAGTGCTAGAACAGGCGAAAAGAAGAGCAAACTTTAAGAACTGACATATATTTGTGGACTTCATTCAGCCGTATCACACCATCTTGGAATTATCTGTTCAGGTAACAGATGGGGTACTAGGATATCCTGCACGATGCTCTGGGTTATAGTTGATCCACGGCTGGCTAGGGTTCGGTATCCCGGGCTATGCTAAATTCACATCAGTGGACAGTGTTTGGGGAATTTGTTGGCTTAGCCAGATATGGGCTGGGGATTCTAGAGGGGAATTGGGTAAGGGTTCTTAGGGAGGGGATCGTGATGCATGGTTTTTGATAACATCAATAAAAATTGCTGTTTGTACAAGAAGTAAGATTGCTATGATGTGCTTTTTCAATAACAAAATTAAAATGTCTCACATTGAATATCAGGGGCCTTAATGCCCCAGCAAAACATAGGAAGCTGGAATCTCTCTTGGGTCGACACCAAACGGATTGGTGTTGCTCCAAGAGACACTCCAAAAGTTTGATTAATAGACCCAAGCTTCGACTGAGACGATTCCAGGTGATACAATAGGTTAAGGCAGAGGGCAAGGTAGCTGGGGTATTGTTGGCACTTGGGTCTAATCTATAGAGTAAGGTCCTCTGAATCAAAATTCACAAAGCTAGGTGGCTATATTTTCGCTACCTTGAAAATAGGCACAAAGACGTTTACAGTGGCAACAATATATGCACCTAACACTGGCCAAGAGAGCTTTTTGAAATCGACTCTTACACTCCTAGAAGCCTTTGCCGTAGGGGAAGTTATTCTTCTTGGTGATATTAATATGGCATGGGAACCCACTCGCGACCGGAGCACCATTTCCCGTTTTATGCAACCGCCGCCATCTAAGCTACTTAAACAACAATGTGTTTATTGACGCTGGTAGAGGTTTGGCCTGCAATCAAAGGGCCAGCGAAAGGATATACCTTTTACTCACAGGTCCACCGATCCTTTTCACTTATTGACTATGCCTGGGTCTCAAAGTCTCTATTGGGCAAGGTCGCCCAAGTTACATATCAGGCAATTACACTTTGAGACCATGCTCTGCTTATTATAGAACTGGAAATAGACACTGGGGCACAGGGGCTCTGGACTTGGCGCTTTCCGACTGAAATCATGGCAGATTCAGTATTGCAAGGGAAAATTGAAGAAAAGAAAGGTGAGTTCTTTGAATTTAATCTGTTGCAAGGGACTATTGTGACATAGGACGCATTCAAGGCAGTCCTCCATGGTGAATGAATAGCAGCAGCAGCAGCTATTCAATATAAACAAAAAATGGTGTTAGAGTTAGAAAATGAGCTTCAGCGAGGAATGGGAAGAATGGTTACACAAGCAGGTCTGACAATCCATAGAGAGTATAGAACAGTGAGGGGCAAACTAAGTATACTTCAAGCTCAAAAAGCAGAAAAGTCCTTATTATGCCTCAAGCAAAGATATTACGTTAAAGCCAACAAGGCGGACCGCTTACTGGCCAGACAATTACGTAAAAGAACAGCATCACAAATCATTCAGAGGATTCAGTTACTTTCTTGGGCTAACGCCACGGAAACCTCCCAAATCAACTCACAGTTTCATATATTCTTTTCTGATCTATATAGTTTGGAATTTCCAAACTTAGAAGCACAGGTAGCATACTTGAGGAAGGTCGATCTCCCTCGAATAGCTCTGGAGGAGGGGGACCTTCTTCAATTAGACATTACTCAGGAGGAAGTACTAAGGGTCACCAACACTCTTTCCTTGAACAAGTCACCAGGCCCAGACGGATTCCCAGCCCTATTCTACAAAACGCATCAGAAGGTATTAGTACCTAACCTCACACACCTTTATAACTCATCCGCACATTCGGGCCGCATATCTGCTACAATGGAAGAGGCCAAGATTGTGTTACTTACAAAAGCCGTAAAAGATCCTAGTAGATAAAGATCATATCACCCCATTGCGCTTATGAATCTAGATGCTAAAATGTATATAAAAATATTGGCAAATAGAATAGAAGATCTTCTTCCCACAGTTATACACCCAGACCAATCAGGGTATATAAAACACTGGCAAACACACAACAATATTAGACGCACTTGGCACATTTTGGAAAAAGTAGGAAAAAAAGGTATATTAGCCGTCTTGCTTTCTCTCAATGCAGAGAAGGCTTTTGATTGAGTAGATTGGTCCTTCCTCTTTCTGGTTCTAGCGAAATTGGGCTTTTGTCCGAAATGTATAGATAAAATTAGGCCAAACTATAGACAACCGTGTGCAAGGCTGCTGATTAATGGGCAACTCTCATCTCCCATTTTTCTTCAACGTGGGACTAAATAGGGTTGTCCCTTGTCACCACTCCTATACGCAATATGTCTTGAAACCTTTCTCGCTAGGATCAGACAGCCGGAGGCCTTTCACGGAATATATTTTTGAGGAGTACCACACATCATTATGGCGTATGCAGAAGACATGCTATTGTTTGTATCCGTTCCTATAAATACATTGCTAGCAACGGAAACGGAGTTGGGGGAATATGGCATTGTCGCGGTGTTGAAGATTAATTATACAAAGTCGGAAATTTTGAATCTTTCCCTTCCACCCGATATAGTGCAATCTCTGAAACTACATACACAATTTGGCTTGGCGCAAGAAAGAGTTAAACTGTTGGGCATAACTATAACACCTACGTTAGCAGGGATATATGAAGCATATTACCCCCTATTGCTGAAGGAAATCACAGGGCAAATAGCCAAATGTGGTCCGCTGATGGTATCTTGGTTATGTCGAATCAATGCGATAAAAATGGTTATCCTCCCCAAATTACTTTATTTCTTTCAGGCACTACCAATTCAGGTACCGACTTCCTTTTTCAAAAAATTACATAAAGCAGTGTCTGATTTTATATGGAACAATAAACCCCAACATGTGGCATTGGACGTTTTAATGACACCTACAAACAAGGGAAGTTTGGGTTTGCCAAATTTTTGAAAATGTTATCAAGCCACACAAATGCGCATAGTAAAAGATTGGGGGAGCTACACTGGAAAGCGGTGGCTTCAGATTGAACGTGCAATAGCGGCTGTACAACTCAGGGACACACTATGGTTGCCTAAATGTGATCGCTCTCCCAACATCAATAAGAGTAAAATCACAGGCTTGGTTGAAAATGTTGGGTATACAGCTGTTAAGCAGTATCAGCTCACTACATTTCCTTCACCATTTGCACCCCCTATTCTCTAATCCACAGTTTACTCCGGGTCTTGATTCACAGTCACTTATTAAATGTAAACAGGCAGGATATATACAGCTACTGGACCTTTTTCAGGGTAGGGATCCCTATCCTTTCGCCCAATATAAGCGAGAACTTCAGCTGAGCAAATCGGCACGCTTCTAATATTTTCAGTTTCGGTACTGGAAATTAGCTCCCCTGAATAAACAGACTGCAAGTAGGGACTTAACCAAGTTTGAAATGTTTATCACTTCTAACCCTGGGAATAAGGCTCTTATATCAAACCTATTTAAAATTATACGGGAAGCTACCCCCAACACTACACACAACAATGGCAGTGTACGCTGGGAGAACAACTCCTGCAAACAGAATGGGAGTCGCTTTGGGTAGATATTCCCAGGCTTACACGTTCAATCCAAATAAGAGACATTTGGTATAAACTGTTAACACAATGGCATTATACGCCAGTTAATTTACATAAAATTAACTTGGTTATACCAGATCACTGCTTGAGGGAATATAGTGCACTTGGGGACTGGGGTCATGTATGGAACTACTGGGGTGAGGTTGATAGACATATGCATAGAATGTTTGGCCAGGGAATACCTAGCACACTTAAATCAAGCATGTTGTTAATACTGGAACCAAAACTGAGAAAAGGGCACAAACAGAAATGCAAAGCTTTTGTGATTTTGCAACTTGCAGCGCTTCTAGTTGCAGCTCAAAATTGGAAATCTAAAGATCCTCCGACGCTCAATGAATGGTTCTCTAAAGTTTTTAGAATGGATTACTTACCCACTACAAGGGGATCAATCCCAGTGGCAAAGGTCCTCAACTTCTTACAGCAAGACTATAATGTCAGGCCCTCATTACAACCCAGGTGTTAAGCGGTTAGTAGCGCCGTAAAAGGTGTCGGCGCTGTTAAACCCTTAACGCCTGATTACGAGGTCCCTTTGCGGGTTGCACTTTAACACCTGCTTTTAGCAGGCGTTAAAAAACCAATCCACAAAGGGACAGGGGTGGACTGGCCAATAGGGAACTCTGGAGATTTCCCGGTAGGCTTCTGCACTCTGGGCCTCTTTTGTGTGATATTTCTAAATTTCCCCATAAGAAAAGGGTTGAGCTTGCTGAGAATGTGTAATATGGGGCCACTTCGAACATTATTTCCAGGGCCTCTTTTGGTTCCCAGTACACCCCTGCAAAGGGACCTAGGAGCTAATTACGGCACCGTAATTTACGGTGCCGTAATTAGCGCCTTTCCCATTCCCATTGAGCCCTATGAGCCAAAAATGGGAATGGGGAAGGGCCATGGCGGCATGGGGAATTACCGCCCCGCCAACCTCGGAATGGGGTGGTAATTCCCCATTCCGCCATGGCGGAGTCGGTAAGTTACCGCATGGACCATGGTGCTAGTAGCACCATGGTCCAACGCCTGGGTCGTAATGAGGGCCATTGTCCTCAATACTTGCGGATCCTTGGCATCCAGTGATTCTACGAACATTGGGAATATATCATGCATCGGGACGGGAGTGGGATGGGGTTGGAAAGGGGGGTTTATTATTGTATGTTATTTTACGAAATGCCAATAAAAATAAAAAAAAAAATAAAAAGCTGATGCATACAACCATTGCCCAAGCCAAGAGAAACCAAAAACAAGGTAATTCAAATCCAACAGATATTGCCAAAGGTAGATGGGGACTAATGAAAAGTCCAGAGGTTGTGAAGGTTGTTGCACATATTATGAGAAGCATATAACAAAACCTGGTATAAACCCACATTGCCAAAGCCAAGGAAGAAGTAGAATAAATGCCTATCCTTGTCAGTATTTGGTTACTGTGAGAAACCTGAAGCTTTCTCACCCGCTAGTCCCCGGGGATCTCTCATCTAGGTGTCCAGGACAGGGCCATCGCCATTAGATCCAGTTCCTGGGCGTGGATCAGTGCAGGAGATTCACCTGGATGAGGGGTCTTTGGGGAGTGGAAGTGGGACACCAAAGGGTGAGACGCGGTATCCCCTTCCCTGTAACACTGTGTCCCCATCCTACCAGGTAGGGTACCTAGAAGCTCAACCCTGCACCCCATTTCCCGACATGAACACTTTCTCATGGACAGTTCATTGTGAGGGACAATGTACCAACACCACCGCCGTTTACCTGACATGTCCCAAAACAAGGGTCAGGCAGAGTCAGACAATTACTGATAATTACACACACCTGACTTCCATCGCACTTCTCCACACGGATAAAAGGTGGAGCACAAAGCACGCTCTTAGCAAGGCAAAACGCACGAGGAAGCAGAAATAATTCTGAGATGGCAGTTTAAACCGAGGAGAAAGGCGGCAAGACCAGAGAGGGCTGCAAGGAGGGAACTACCCTTAACCTGTTCGTGGAAGAACCACGACTTTCAAGAGGCCTTGAGGAAGAGAAACATAAGACCAGGAATTGCAACTAAAGAACGGTGCAGTGTGTGTCGAAGGTACACGGGGCCCTCCCACATTGATAGCCAAGGCGGGGAGAAGCAATTGCAGAGAGACTGATAGCAGACCGGACTGTGTTACGCTCAAGGTTGCAAGCGGCAATGTTGTATGAGGAAAGATGACTTGTATGTGATTGAACTTTATTAAACTGAGATAGGTACCAGATAGAGTGATCCGGCGTCACGTCGGTGCTCACTCGAAGGTCTCTGTTTGGTATCCAACTGATGGTGTGAGAATTGTTGAACTGTGAAATCGAAGTGGTCCTGCAGTGGGTCAAGCTAAATCCCATACACATTTGAAAAATCTTTGATTGCCTATGAACTGAAATTGGTCTGAGCCCGACTGGGGGAGATTAATTGTATTGTATAAAAGGGGATGTGAGCCCAGAAGAGGGGGAGCCGAAGTGAACCGTGAGTCACCTGAGAAGATAGTGCTGTGGCAAATGTGAACCCCACTGAGGGATGCCTGCAACTAAAATTGGTATGAGTTTGGCTGAGGGAGGCTAATTGTATAAAAAGGGATCCAAGCCCGGCTGAGTGGGATCCAGGGTGAAGAGTGAATCGCCCAACTTAAATATTTGGAAAGGAACTTTTTCCATTGTTTTTGGTACATCAAGCCTTCTGAATCAAGAGACTTTGAATGTAAGAGACTTTGCCACAGAAGGCACAGATGTTGGTAAAAGGAACTGTGTACTCATGCAGAAGAAGCCCAAGAGTGCGCTATGCTCGAGTGAACCACCTTGTCCCTTGCTAAAAACGTGGGGAAGGGAGACCAAAGGCCTGAACATCCAGACTTATCATTTTGTGAACACTTCTTTCTTTTTTGTGAACATTACACCACACTATTTGTAACTTAGCGGTAAGGATTGGAAATAGGTTTTTTATTTGACAAGACTCCACTAGCACTGTATTATTATTATTTGATGGTCGTAGCTTGCTCTTATCTTAGATTTGGGTTTCAATAGGCTTTTTTCATACCCTTGATAAAGTTCAATAAACAACACTGAACTGTGGTCACTTGTGACTGTCTTACTTTGATACCATGCCTTCCTTACATTACTTATGCAGTGGGGAAATGAGAGTGGCATGAAGGTTGCCCTTCTGCAAAAGGTTATTCACAAGGAGAGGATCATAATTTACAGAGGTTTATTAAAGAGTACCAATATGAATCTTGTTTTCCGTGAAGAGTTGCTAAATGTTTGGTTTTGCAAAATAATGAACATTGTGAAGCTGTTGTAAAACTATTATAAGTTGATCTTAACAACAGAATCACTTGCTGTTGTGAAATGCTGTTCGGGCAGGGGAGTATACCCAGATGGCAAACCTTTGACATTAGTAGGCCTGGCATGGGAGTAAACTAGTTGTGATTAAGGGAGTAGTCCTTGCATGGAAGTAAACCAGGTAGGAGTTCATGAAGTGCTATAACGTGGTGCTGACAAAGAGAATGTATGTTGCTTGTTGTGGTACCTAATGAAGAACCTGTATAAACCAGCTGTAGAGGAGTTACATTTCTTCTGAAATACTCAGTTGTGGTAAATCATCCTGACCAAGCCAATTATTGTTGCTATTGATGAACAAAGAAAATATTCTTCATTTTCTTTTTTGAATCACTGGAGTGTTGGAACTTTCTGTTGTCAAGTTGGAGTCACAAAGAAGTGTGTTGGAACTTTTTTACAAACCAGGATTTCCTTACTTCTTTTTGGAACTGTGAAGCAGAATCCTGCTTGAATCTGGCGAAGGGGAATTCACATAGATTATACGGAGTGACTGCTGTCATATTATGAATTCAATGGTTATATTATTGTTGTTGCCTTTGAACTGCCATGCATTACCTCATTGATGTATTGTATGTATTGAAGATCAATGGCCAGGTATGGCCCTCATGACCCCACGCAACTCTCAGCCTGAAGACAGAGACACAACAGATGCACCTCACTCTTTGGCCCTTTACTGCCACCAGGTATTGCAGATGTGAGAAACGTTATTCTTGCAGACAGCCATTCAGGCCATACCCAATCGATGATCTGGAGGAGATGGAGATGTCATCAATTGAACAAGTCGACAGACTGCAAATCAAAAAATCAATGATGTCATCACTGACATCAAGACGTAGCCACAATTTAGACATGAAGTACATAGCCATGCATTTGCGAAGTTACATGAACATGAATTAGTTTGTTGCATAGAGACACAAAAGGCATGCTTATAACTCATGCAGGTAGAAGACAGACATACATACATATCTCGATATATACCCACATTCTTCACCAAAGCTGAACCATAAGACGCCAAAGTATATGTATACCAAGCTTGCACAGGCTCGACTAACATGGAAAAGCCATAAGGACAAATATGGGAGCTATAGGCCCACTGAAGTGAATGAGGAATGGGAGACAGGCTTTGAGTACATGGAAGGGCTGTCATGATCGCCGCAACCAGAGGCAAGCAGAACGAATCACCAAGCCAAGGACGAGTGGAAACAGTAAAGTTCCTGTTTACAACCCAATAAACCACCTGCAAATAATTCAGGCTAGAATCCTCATAATTACAGGCAAGAGAGCTCCATTTTGTGGGCTCAACACACCTTCCCCAGCACAGCAAGACAATGCCCATTCAATCACGGTAGACCGAGAGAAGCTGTTACCACCAAATCAGAGTTGGAGAGATACAAGTGTTGCTCACGAACTGCCAACTGAATGCACTCTCCTAGGCTTAGGTGATCAGAGATGGCAACATTAGGAAACACGCAGGACTTCCACGTTCATTCTCATTGCCTTGAAAAGCTACACCCAGCCTGGTAACCATCCAGCTTCCCACGGCTGAGAGGACACATTCTGCCCAATCCAGAGTTACCTTTAACATGAAGATATAATATGTTGCAGGTGTCAATGGCCCCTCTGCGACCTTGCAACATTGTAAACTGATAGACGTAAAGGTGGTGCCTGGAGGAGCCACCAGATATGGCTACCCAATAGTAGACTTAACCCTTATAGGTTACATTCATAGTTTTCCTAAACTGACCAATTAAACAGCCGATAGGTTTCAGGGATGGAACTTGGTTTTGTGATGCCACATCTAGATAAAACCGGGTGACACACGCTCAGAAGGCAAGAACCCTGGAGAATTAATGTTTTCGAGCGTTATCCCTGTCGCTTTGTTAGATAATAAAGTCTGTAAATTTTGCCCCATGGCTGAGTCTTCTGTTCTTGTGATGGGGAGTTTTTGATGGGCCTGAGTATCTCTTTGCTGTTAATTGGGGTGAGTGCTGTAGGGCCCCAGCAGATGCATGGTCGCTAAACCTTTTGGCAGTAAGCTGCCTCATCCTGCCGCATTGCTGAGGAGCTGTGCAGCGACCCACAGAAATCAATGCCTAAATCCAAGTGTGGGCAAAAAGAGACGAGGTCGACAGGAGCCGCCTTTGGAGGAAATCACTGCCCGCTTCAAGTTGGATGCCTAGCAGACCGGGCTACAGAGTGGCAGTTTGTGGGCAGATAAGAGTGCTACTGGGCCCTCAGTTAGGGGGGAACGCAGGATTACAGATCAAGCCAAGGGAAATCAGCAGGAAGACCCAATGTTAAGGAGGTTTATCTTTGAGGATGAGAAAGAAGGGGACAATGACAATAGTATCAGGACCATGGAGTCAGACGACGATGAACAGGGGCGGGATGACGACAAAGAGCAGAGACCCTCTTCCGGCTCCAGGGCAGCAAGCCCTGATAGAGACACAGTATGGGGAGGCGAAGAAGACATGGAAAGAGGAGAGGAGGACATCGAAGGGCGACTGCCGCGTCCTCGGAGTGGATCACGCAGTGCAGATGATATCACTTTGTATGGGCAGAGGCTCAGGGCCCTGCCAGGATGGAAACAGACAGAGATGGCAAGGGCGTTCACTGCCACTAAAGACACGTAGAGACAGGACCGAGGGACGCAACTGACACAGTTCCCATTATTGGAGATGGGTGGTGGGCGACCTTAGTATATTCCATGGCAGCAAATCGATAAGGACAATTTAAGAGGCAAACTACCGCTGTTGACTGCTGGGGCAGAAAAATTGATTTGTGAGCTTGAAAGACTAACAGCAGGGACAACATTAGTGGTCGGTGGCATGAAGAGTTTACTCTCAGCCATTCATTGGGAGGTAACAGACATTGGCCCTCATTACAAAGCAGGCGGTGGACCATGGTGCTATTAGCACCATGGTCCATGCCGGATTCCGCCATGGTGGATGGTGGAATTACCGCCCCATTCCAAGGCGAGTGGGGCGGTAATTCCCCATTCACCATTTGCCCTTCCCCATTCCCATTTTTGCCCCATAGGGCATAATGGGGATGGGGAAGGCGCTAATTACGGCACCGTAAATTACGGTGCCGTAATTAGCACCAAGGTCGCTTAGCGCCTTGGACTTTAACGCCTGCAAAAAGCAGGCGTTAATGTGTGAATCAGGCATTAAGGGTTTAACGGCGCCGACACTCTTTACGGCGCCGTTAACCCCTTAACACCTGACTTGTAATGAGGGCCATTGTATGGAAAAGAGCAGGGTATCCCCAGAGTGACTGGACAGAGCACGGCACACAATGGTGCGCCGTTCAATAACTGCTGAGCGGACTTATGGCAAGCTCTAATGGTGAAATACCATGGCACCTCAGATATAAGCATGATTATGGCATGCAACATGCAGGAGGAGGATGACCCACTTCAATATATTCAAGAAATTCAAGAGCAATGGTATCTCGAGACGAGAGAGCCATGGGACAAAACATGTGTCGGTTATTTTACCACATATTATGTCAAGGATTGCCCAAGCAGGTGCAAAAATAGCTCAAGAAGCTAGTGGGGATGTAGGCTAAGGCATGGTAAAAAGTTCAGCTAACCATATTGCACTATTGTAGGCTAATGCACAAGAAAGTGAGAAAGAAGCGTGAGGAGCGAAAACAGGAAGAAGCGAAGTTGGTGCAGAAGAAATTATCCAAGTACACAATGGAAGGGGCAATGCTAACAAGTGGGGAGGGAGTAGTTACTCATCATACGTAGTACAGACCGCAAATATCAGGGGGAGGCTTTGCATGGCAAAGAGATATGAATCAGTGGCCACAGGGATGAGGAGGGACACCATGGGGAAGAGGGTTTGTGTATCAAATGCAACAGGGCGCAGAGGGGTTTCATGGGGAAAGCAAAGACCAGCGGGGGGTCCTGTACAATGTTGGGTGTGTGGGCAAATGGGCCACATATTTTCAGTGTGTAGGGACACGGATGGGATGTACCAGAATGGGGGAATGCAGCACCAACCCACATATACGACAGAGCAGACTGACTATTATGCCCAGGATCAGACGCACCCACAGGACATGCAAATGCAGCCATATTGGCCCATGACACATGCATCCATCACAACCAGTACAGCAGGCACCGACACAGCAGAACATCATAACCATGGCACATGCATACTCCACGATATCGACTCTTGTGCAAAAGCTGGGGGTAGCAACTGTTGTAGGGGGCAATCCATTCACAGGGATGGGAATGTCAATATACCCACAATAGGGAAGCCCACAGACATACCTACTGTGTTAATTCCTATCCGTTACACCCAATCCGGCTGAGGAACCACATATAGGGGTGACGATAGGTGATAAGACTTTTTCTTTTCTTGTGGATACGGGGGCGACTCGTTCCTTTATTAAGGAAGGAAGAAGCACAATGTCAGGCATTTCCATGAATGTGCAGGGATTCTCTGGGTCTACAGACTTGGTTCCTTTTATGGACAAACTTCCACTTTATGTAGGAGAACACAACCTGAATGTGTCACTGTTATGTTCCTGACAGACACCAGTGAACATAATGGGTAGAGACATGAAGAGCCGACCATTTCGTTCACAGACCAGGGGATAGTGTGCTTGACACCAGGAATTCATTACATGAATGTGAGGAAGCTCACCCAGTCATATTGCGGGCAGATGGTACAGAGGGGGGTGACCACAAACGCTGAGTCGTTCCAATATGGAGCAGAAGTATTGACAGTGTGGCTCAGAGGGATACAGGACATGCTGTTGAATATACCCAATCGGCTCTTATTTAGACTAGAGATTCCTCTCAATGAAAGGGAAGGAAAAGTGATCCCAGTAGAACTTGAGGCAGTCATAGTGAGAGATGAGAGAATAGTATTACTTGGGACTGACGACACATTACAATCATGGAGAACACTGAATGCAGTGGGGGAGGGATACAGGTTGACTGATGTGACAGAGGAGAAACTATTTCAAACCAATCGTTCAAATCAGATGGCATTGTGTGCACAAGGTGTTGGAATTTAAGCAATGCTTACTGGGTGAGAATACATTACAGGGAAGTGCTAGAAAAAGAAACGAATCAGCCTTAGAAACCGTGGTGGCGCTCTAGGTGGAAGATGTTTTACGGATTGGCAGTAGTGAGAATAGAGATGCTGCAACTGAGGGATGCCACAGAGGCTGACCTGGGCTTGGAAAAGCTAAAGGGAAAAAGGCCCTCCTGTCGCGCTTCTCAAAAATTGAATATACGCACAAGTAGAAGGTTTCAAGAAGAGATATGTTTTTTTAATTTCAAGTCTTAAGTGGTCACACGTATATGGCAAAAAAACCTTGGGTAAGTTGCAAATAACAAAAAAAAAATTTAGAACACATATAGAAAGAAAAAATCTTTGTTCAAAATGAAGTCTTGTCGGAGTTAAGTTTTATCCATGCAGAAATATATTGTCCTTAGTTGAATTGCACTAGGTCAATGATAGAATTCTGGTTGACTTATTTACTCTAATAATATGATGAAATCCAGTCAATTACATATTTATAGTGTCCTTAGTTGTTTGCACTAAGTGTTAAAGTTGTGATCCAGGTTTCAAAAAATAAAAATTGCAAGTTAGTTGAGACTTGAAATGTCCTTAGTTGCTTTCACTAGGTTTCAAGAAATAGTTGCAAGTTGGTTGAGACTTGAAAGTACTTAGTTGCTATCACTAAGTAAAATTTACAAAAAGAAAATTGTGGGTTGGCTGTAGCCTGAATTATTAATCAGTCCTACATTTTTGATCTGAGTGTGATTGACTCTTGAGTTGAAAAGGTTCTTTGGGAGAGTAGTCATGTGATGGACTCTACTATTCGATGTAATGCAAGACAAAACGGTACAATTCCTCAACACGTGTTTCCCCGCCGCAGGGTAATGGCGGTTCTTCAGGAGGATTGTTAGGTAAGTTAGTACTGACAGATGTAGCAACGAGAAGGACCATCATCTATTCTAGCGATTCGAACATGTCCAAAGACCAAGACATGCTCCATCTGGCTGAAAGGAAATCATCAAACTGTTTATACTGACCATTTAAAATTACCACCTCAGTACTAACTTACCTAACAATCCTCCTGAGGAACCGCCACGATCCTGCGGCGGGGAAACACGTGTTGAGGAATTGTACTGTTTTGTCTTGCATTACATCGAATAGTAGAGTGCATCACAGGACTACTCTCCCAAAGAACCTTTTCAACTCAAGAGTCAATCACACTCAGATCGAAAATTTAGGACTGATTAATAATTCAGGCTACAGCCAACCCGCAGTTTTCTTTTTGTAACTTTGACTTAGTGACAGCAACTAAGTACTTTCAAGTCTCAACCAACTTGTACCTATTTTTTGAAACCTAGTGAAAGCAACTAAGGACATTTCAAGTCTCAACTAACTTGCAATTTTTCTTTTTTGAAACCTGGATCACAACTTTAACACTTAGTGCAAACAACTTAGGACATTATAAATATGTAATTGACTGGATTTCTTCATATTATCAGAGTAAATAAGTCAACCAGAATTCTATCATTGACCTAGTGCAATTCAACTAAGGACTTTCAAGTCTCAACCAACTTGCAACTATTTCTTGAAACCTAGTGAAAGCAATTAAGGACATTTCAAGTCTCAACTAACTTGCAATTTTTCTTTTTTGAAACCTGGATCACAACTTTAACACTTAGTGCAAACAACTAAGGACATTATAAATATGTAATTGACTGAATTTCATCATTTTATTAGAGTAAATAAGTCAACCAGAATTATATCATTGACCTAGCGCAATTCAACTAAGGGCAATATATTTCTGGATGGATAAAACTTAACTCCGACAATACTTCATTTTGAACAAAGATTTTTTCTTTCTATATGTGTTCTAAAGAAAATGTTGTTCGTTGCAACTTACCCAAGTTTTTTTTGCCATATATGTGTTCCCACTTAAGACTTGAAATTAAAAAACGTATCTCTTATTGAAACCCTCTACTTGTGCGTATATTCAATTTTTGAGAAGCGCGACAGGAGGGCCTTTTTCCCTTTAGTATTACAGGGAAGTGCCACAGAGAATGGCTGTGTTGCCAAAAGCACCACCACCATTTCTCAAGGAAGTCTTGGTGTGGGTACCCAGCATCTTATGGACCAGTGGTCCCTATGACGTGGGTCTGCTAAAAGGGATAAGGGTAGTTAAGATAAAAACTTAAACCAGGGGCTATTTTACCAAAAGTAAGACAGTATCCCCTATCAAAGGGAGCAGATAAAGGTATTTATAAGTCAATCGCTGCGCTAGTGAAGCAAGGCATTCTGGTACTCTCAGAATCGCAGTGTAACACTGCAGTGTACCCTGTAAAAAAGGTGACCGGGGAGTCGTGGTGTTTTATTCAGGATGTGCGTCCCTTGAACCAAATCGTTGAAGCAGAATTCCCGTTAGTTCCTAATCCAGCGACAATTCTGTGTAGCATCCCGACAGAAGCTACCCACTTCATGGTAATAGACTTGAAGAACTCCTTCTTATCTATACCTGACCCTGTTTCTATATAGAAACCGGAAGTGGAAACACACATGATTTCCATATGGGTTCTGTGAGTCACCTTCGATATTCAATAGGGTCCTCCAGATGGATCTTGGCAACATACAGATGGGGAGCACCATCATGCAGTATGTGGACGACATTTTGATTTGTAGCAGGTCAGAGGAACAGTGTCGAAATGGCTCAGTATACTTGTTAACAGTATTGGCAGAGAAGGGGTACAGGGAGGACAAAGCAAAATTAGAATATTGCCAGAAGGATGTTCTTAATATCGACAACTGATATTGCAGTAAGGGCAAAAAGTGACTCCAGAAATGGTGGAGGTGATCTGCAGAACACTGATGCCAACGACAGTGAGAGAAATGCAGCAGTTCTTGGGCCTCTGCAATTATTGCAGAGCCCGGGTGTTCCATAAAGCACATATACGAGACCCTTGTTAAGCAGACTCAGGGAGGCAAAGAGAGGGGACAGCAAGTTGCTATGGACACACAAAATGACTGAAGCATTTGAGTAGCTGAAGGAAGCAATATGCACAGCTCCGTGTTAGAAATCCCAGACTACCATGACAAATTCTATTTGTTCTCACTCTCGATTGCAGTAGTGATGACTGCGGTACTCACACAGAAGACTACCCTAGGGCACAAGCCACTGTCCTAGTATAGTGGACGTATACACCGGAAATGAGAGGACATTATCTATGAGAACAAGCTCTGGCTGCTGCCGCATTAGTGGTAAATCAGCGAGTATTATGATGAGGTACAGCACCAGGTTTTTACATGGAGCATGCCCTCTTTGCAATCCTCGAAAGACCCAAGAGTACGCTGACCACACAAAGAGCTTCTAGATATGAGGTAATTATCTCAAATCCAGCAATAAAGGCAGTGAGGTGCAGACTTGTAAACCTGGTGACATTTCTAGCTGAACCATTGGAGGAGGGAGACTATGTGCACAACTATACTAGGTATATAGAACAGTTTTACGACCTTCCCAAGGTGGGGGAGAAGCCATTTAAGGGGCAGAAATCCTTCATACTGACGTGTCTTCGACGATAGACCAGACAACGGGCTAAACACATACGGGGACGGCAGTGGTGAGAATAAAGTTGGATGGGACAGCTGAAGTAAAAGCAAGCGCAAGATTTCCTTCACATCTTTCAGCGTAAGCGGCCAAATTAGTGGCTCTTATAATGGCATTATAAGTGCGCAGGGACCAGGAAGTCACAGTGTATTCCAATTCGGCCTACCTGATATCTACAGTACACTCTGGGCTGTCACAATGGCAGAGGAGGGGTTTCCGACATGCTGACAGCACACTGTTGCAACACGCACCCTAATTGGGCAAGCTCATAGACACGCTCAAGCTCCCAGCAGTAACAGCGGTCAAAAAAGTGCCAGGTCCACACGAGGTGGGAGGACCTAGTCTACTGGGGCAATGAAGCCGCAGACATGGAAGCAAAGCGTGAAGCATACTTCCCTGAAGTAACTGACTTTGATACCCCCCGAACACACGTATCCATGTGCGTAATATGATTCTAAAGGAAGGCTATAATACCTTGCCAGCCACGCAGATAATGGTATTTCAGGGAAGGGCACTGGTAGAGGAGAAAGAATTATGGGTGAAAAGGGGATGTTCAATATCCTCCATGAATGCTTTGTGGCAACAGGCGAGCACTGGCAAGCTAGTAATTCCAACAGCACTATTGCAGATTGCTTTCATGCAATATCACTATCCTACTCATCTGGGTAAGGACCTACTTACTGCACACATTGGGGAAGAGTGGTTCTGTCCAAATATGCACGACTTGCATGATCTGAATGACCCAAGGTCTAGTAAGATTGTTGTCTTGTCCTCCCTCCGTAAACATTCATAGAAAACTGTGTCACCTGTAAGAAATTCACTGCTGTACATTCTTTACGTGTAGTGAGAGGAGCCATACCCCGCCCAATCGAGCCTTTCCAACACCTCCACATAGACTACGGCGACATGATCCAGGTGCGCTAGGCCTACCGCTACATGATAGTGGTTGTGTACCCATTTTCCCGATGGATTGAAGTCGGTCCCTGCTCACACCTTGATTCTCTCAGAGCAGCGAAATTCCTTGTTAGAGTGGTGTTCCCATGGTGGGGTGTCAGCACATATTCTCCTGTGCCTATCACCCGCAAGCAAATGAAATCGGTGAGTGTCTCAACGGTCTTCTGAAAGAGAAGATTGCAAAAATAAAAGCCTCCCTAAAAAGGGATAACTCCATTGTTTGCCCTTAGCCCTGTTTGCACTGCGCAATCAACCCAGATCCGACCACCACTTAACGCCCCATGAGATGGTAACTGGACGGTGCATGTGATTCCCCCTGGCTCCTCCCACTAGGACATTGACCGATGCCCATGCCACCTCTGACGTATTTAGGAATCAAAAGCATGAATATATTGCTTCTTTAATGGCTGGTGCCTCTTTTATTTCTCATCAACTACATGCATGGCAGGAGAGGTCGAAGAACACAGAGGAAGATAACACCCCAGAAACAAATGAAGGACTCCTAAAGCTGCCACTACTTTACCCTGGGAACACTGTTCTGTTGAGAAACTTTGCCCGGCCCTGGCAAAAGCCCAGGTTGTAACGAAGGCCACAGATCGTACAGTAAAACTGAGTGGAAAGAAGGTTTTGAACTACATTGGAGACGTTAAGACCTGCCGAGGTGAGACCTCCTCCCACCCAAACAAAGACTATTCGATGCAAGAAGAAGAACAAGACAAGGAAGAAGCACCACACATGCGGCTAACCCAGTCCAGGACCAAAGAGATAGGGAAGGACAATACGCACACCTAGATTAGGCACATTGGCCCTCATTACGACCCTGGCGGAAATGGGAAAACGATGGCGGAAATGCAATACCGCCATCGAACAGCGCTCGGTGCGACTATGACCCGTCACTGCAAAGTACGAAGCCATTAGCGACACCGCAGTGAACGCCAACGCTAACTGCACCAAGTACGCGCGCGCGCGCCATGCCAAACCGTAAATACCACCATGGCGCAAGGGTACGCAAATTCCGACCCTAGCAGACATGTACCTAACGCCATCAAGCATGGCGGAAAGTACCATTCCGCCATGGTGAGAAGTACGGCATCGCGAATCAACCGTAAACGGCCCCACTGAGTGCCTGTACACCGCTCCCTGCCCACAAAGTACAACTCCCCGTAGGTGCAATGAAGTCACAATGCAACCAGTGAAAAGTACAAGTCACCCATGCATGCCAACGAACAAAAGAATCACAAGAGGGGCCAATGGGAGCTGCAGGGCACAGATGGCACGAATACAGAAGCCATTCCAATGGACATGACCACAGTCCCCCCCCGAAACGCACGCAAACACAGGCACCTGTGACCAGCAACATTCCGAAAATCACAACATTCCACCAGTCCACCTGGCTGACCGGCATCTGTTACACAAAACCCAATCCCCCGCCCCTGAGCATGACAACATTCAAACAGTCATATTGGCAGCCCCCATCCCTGACCTCACTGGGCTCCGTAGGCAAACGCGCCCAGCACAGTACCACGCAACTAAACTCCGAAGCTGGAACCCAATGCAGATCTCCTCACAATACATCGCTCCCCAAATAGGAATATGCCACATCACTCGCAAAGAAGAACGCTACACGGCCCATATCAGAATAGAAATTTAATGCACAACAAAATCACCAAGCCCATACAGCCATAAGTCCATGAACTCCAAAACACATATCACCATTGTGGGCTGCATCCGCAAGGAATGACCAGCTACTACTTGTGTGCCGCCCTGTTCCATCATGGTACACAGAGCCACATTCACGTACGAAAAGGCAACATGGAAGCGCACAGAACCGCAGGGCCGTCCCAATGGGGAGGCACTAGTCCAGCTGAAAGGCCGAAATGTTGCTCCGAGCCACTAGTACTGCGTAAGGGCATGTGGCCCATTGGCGATCGTCCCATAAGATCGTAATGCTGCTCCACTGATTAACACGAAGCAGCAGGTGTCGGGAGTAAAAGCCATCTGCAGGAGTGGCATACAGATGGCAGTGGCAAAAGGGGAGGAGATACCTGTCAACCAAAAGAAAAGAAAAAGAACAGAATGGCCATCAGAACTACATTCGAACAACTCACTTCAATGATCACACTAAATCCACAGCCATATGCATGCTAGCCCACTCCAAAGGATCATCACCACCCCAAAACCACTTGCGACTCATAACCATCTATATCGAGGTGTAAACACCATCACAAACGAGTGTACCTGTGCATGCGTCTGTGAAAACAGATTCCATCAGATGGGAAAGTTAACGTGCATGGACACAAGTGTCTGAAGGCGCGTCGAGACAGGGAGGGCTCAACAAGGCCAGATAGACGATGGTCCCACTATGGCAGCCCTGCATCACATAGCGCAGGGGAGGCGGATAGATTCCAAGAAGCCCTGTACATGGCAAACCCTGTATCAAATCACCTATCCATGCATCCATTCATCATTCCCTCATCCCGGTATAAAAACGCCTGAATATTTACTCACATAACATTAGAAATTTCCATTGAGTCTGTGCGCTATGCAGCCTGCAAAATCCACAGTGCCCCAGCCCGTAATTCCAGTGTTGTGAAGTAACATGTATTTGGGAACGTCCGGCCTCATCGCCCACGTCGCTATTGCGCATCCCAAACTATTCATATCAATAATTGCATCCTCGCCATGGCCCCTGTCTCAAGGACATTGAACAATAGAACGTTATGTTTGCAGTCAGACCTGTGGGCATCTCCTCGCCGCTAGCTGAAAACCGAAAGCGCCGCCCTTCGAATTCCTCATTTGCAACATCACGTCGAAAAGGCATCTGTGGCCGTTTGAAATCACAAATTAATCCATCTAGTGCGGCTGTGTGTGAAAATGGCAACTGCCTTCACCCACTAATGGGACGCCCCGCCCGTCGTTGCAACTCGGTACAGTGATGTATGAGGGCCCACCGTTACTCGAGTACTACGTTCCACTGACCCATCACAAGTCTGTTCGCGACTGCAAAGATTGTATGTGAAACCATGGGACCATAGCCGAATGTACATATCAACAAATGTTACACGGCCATCGGGAACAAATACATGATTGCAATAGCAAGATGCCATTCCTCGAATTGCAGCGTTGTGTGCGGGACGTGCTCGCCCAAAGGGGAGAGCAGCTTGCACAGGTGGAATGAATCACCACAGGTGGAGGCCATACAGCCTGAAAACACATAAATTGCACACCCAGTCTCCTCCCACAACCACACCCACACCGAAATGCTACCGGCAGGACTCGCGATGTTGGCCCTGGGGGACCTGATAGCACTGCAAGTACTCCAACTCCAAGAAGAAGACGAACACCAACTACAACCGGCCGCACGGAGGAGATGCAGGAGGAGGAGGAGGCCAAGGCAGGGCCAGCAAGGGCCGCCAGCACAGCCACTACCACCACGCAGGCAGCCCGCAATCCCACGCCTCCGAGCACATCCGTTCAACCTCACTGATGAGCAGATCCACACCCTCTACCGTTCGGACCGGGACACCATAGCCGCCATTGTGGACATGACACAGGCTGACCTTGTCAGCATGATAGATAGCCCAACCGCCATCCCACCCCTACTGAAGGTGGTGTCTGTACTCCACTTCCTGGCCACAGGCACCTACCAGCACACAGTCGGACAGTTGCATGGCATTTCTCAGCCACTGTTCTCACGGACACTATTGCAAGTGCTCGATGCCCTCCTGCAGCACGCAGACGACTACATCTCTCTACCACGCTCGGAGCAGGAAATTACCAACACAAAAGTGGGATTCCATGCACTTGCCGGCATACCGGGTTGCATTGGTGCCATCGACTGCACCCATGTGGAATTGGTCGTCCCACATGCCATGGAGGCCCAGTACCGCAACCGAAAACAATTTCATTCCCTGAATGTACAAATGGTGTGTGACTCCAACAGGATCATTACACATTGTTGTGCCAGATTCCCTGGATCAACCCATGATTCTATGGTCTTGAGGAACTCTACTATACCACGCTACATGGAGCGACACGCAGGGAACAGATCCTGGCTACTCGGTGAGTCTAATTTCATGCATGATGATGTGGGGTATGTGATGCGGCAATGACCTGGCAGGAAGGGGGGGGGGTGTGCGTACGTAGCAATGGCAATCCACATCATACGTTTATCGTCCACATACAGGTGATGCTGGGTATCCACTGAAGAGATGGCTCCTCACACCAGTCCGGAACCCACGGGACCAGCATGAGGAGGACTACAACCATGCCCACTCACGTACCCGTGTAGTCATTGAACAGGCATTCGGCCTACTGAAGACTCGTTTCCGCTGCCTCAGCAGGTCTGGCGGGGCACTCCTGTACCGCCATGAGAAGGTTGCAAAGATGGTCATGGCATGTGTCATGCTCCACAACATGTGCGTACGTAGAAATGTGCCCATGCCCCCTGACGCAGAACTGCAAGCACCTGATGATGGTCATGATGAGGGTGGGGATGTGGCAGCACCTCAAGGAGTCTGCGAGGCACCGGAGGCCCGTGACATTCGTCAGCATCTCATTGATGCATGCTTCTAGCACTCACGCCTGGTGGCTGATACATGGACACGGGACTCGTGGCACTGTGTGTGTCTGGTACATGCACAATATGGACAGTACGCCTATGATGGCCTAGTACACAAAGATCATTGTCCACACATCTCATTGGTTGATCGTGCACTGTTTATGGCATATGTGATATCATGTTGAACACCCTATCGACCCGCCACCCAAGTGAGCCCAACACACCCCCTCCACCCTCCTACCTCCTCCCCGAACACCAGTGTCCAAAGATGCTCATTGTCAGTGGGCTGTCGCTATTGCAAGCCCCCTCTGCGGGTATCAGGGGCACCCCTGCCTGTGGAGCGCAGGTTCCTCCCAGATCTACGTTGGGGGCTGCCCTGGACGGAACTTGCAACGGATGATGTCTCTGCCTGCTCACGTCCATGCATGTCCCTAAGGGTTTGTGAGAGCTCAGTGAGCACACGGCGCACTGCGGCAAGTTCGGCACATACGTCTTTGGACGTCGCATGCAGTTCCCCCCTCAGGCTCTCGATGCTTCTCTCCATTTGGACTCTCAGGCTCTCGGTGCTACTCTCCATTTGTGCCCTTAGTGTCTCTGTACTTCTCTCCATTTCTGCCCTGAGTGTCTCAGTTGATGTTTCTATGTCTGCCTTAGTGCGCCCACATTCATCGGCATGGTCCTTGAGGAGCGTGGCCAGTTGCTGCTGTTGCACGATTAACTGGTCGAGGGACTGTTGCCTCTGCTGGGCCATGGCCATTTGCGGGGGTGTCACAGAGGGGCTGTTGACCTCATGTTGCCTTGCCACAGGGCTTGTGGGGGATGGCCAGTCGTCGTCTTGTAGGTGCCCCTGCGTGGTATCCTCATGTTGTACGGGATGGGACAGACAGGGGGAATGGGACAGGTCATGGATGGATCTGACTTCGACATCCCTGTCTTCTGTGTCGGAGCATGCTGCCATCAATGGGGTGTCACCTATGGTGCTGCTGCCACCAGAGGCAGTGCCTTCTGTGGCATCCGTTGGGTGGATCTGTGTTGGTGGTGTTGTGGGCATGCTGGCTGCTGGGGTGCCTGTTGATGTTCCCTCCTCTGTGCTGCCACCTGATGTGTGCTGCTGCCGTGTCTTGATGCGTGCAGCTGAGGTGGAGGGTCTTTGGCCGTTGGTCTTGGCCCTCTTTGCAGGTGTGCTGGTAGGGGTGTCCTGATGCTCGTCGTTTGGATCGGACCCTGTGGTGGAGTAAAGGAGGGCGAGGGTTATTAATGGGTCTGTGGGTATTGGAATGGCATTGTATCACATGCATTGGGGTGGTACCTGAGGGTGATTTGGGTCGGGGCCTTGGAGGTGCTTTCATTTGTGTGTGGAGTGAGGGTGCAGTTGTTTGGCAGCCTGCAGTTAGGGTGTGCCTGCTGCACGTGTAGTGGGTGTTTTAGGGGTTTTTAATTATTTATGTATTTATTGTGAGTTTTAGAGTGCGCTATCAGGGCGATGTGTGTGGACGTTCTCCTGGACATGTGTTTCTGTTGCACTATGTGGACACATGGTACTTCACATGATTGGACATTGTGGATTTAGCATTGTTTTATCTGGCCCACCTACCTGATTCTTCGGATGTCTGCACTCCTTTCTCCATCCCTCCGACTCCCTCTATGCTCTCCATTCCGATGGTGGAGGCACAGATTTCTTCCCAGGGGGTCAACTTGATGGGTGATTCAGGACCTCCCCCGGTGGCTGTGGCAATGTTGCGGTTGGCAGAGAGTATGCTGCGGACGCGTATCCGCAGGTCGTCCCATCGCTTTCTGCATTGCTGTGGGTTGCGGGGTGCGGTCCCCACCGCACTTACCCGCTGTGCCACCAGAGCCCATATGGCCTTCTTGTTCGCAAGTGCCGTCCTGGTCATTTGCGTGGAGAAGACGACGGCAGCATTCTCCTGGAGGGTCTCTGTTAGCACGGTGAGTTCCTCACGGGAGAAGTGGACCTGCCGCTTGCGGTCGCACGCTTTCTTCGCTACTTTTCCCATTTTTCTTGGTTTCGCTAGGGTGGATGACGGGTTGGGGTGTGTCTCGGGGTAGTGTTTTTAGTGGTTGTGTGGTTTTTGTGGTTTTAAAGGTGTACGGCGGGATGTTTCCCGTTCCGGGCCCATGTTTTTACTTCCGTTTCCGTATATTTCCGGTCACCGTACTTTCCGGTAGGCGCACACTGCGGTGTCCGCTGTGATGGGTGGCGGTATTGCACCTAGGGCGCCGTACGGCGGCGGTGTGGGCCGTTTTGGGGTCATTTCCGCCATCGCGGACTTTGCACTTCCGCCATGCCGTGGTGTTCGTGCCCGATGGGTCGGAATGGGCCGCACTTTGCTCCTTCGTGCGATGGCGGAAACGCTATTTACGCTGTGGCGGTCCGGTCAGTCACTTTCCGCCAGGGTCGTAATGAGGGCCATTAACTTTTCTTCACACTAGCTATTCATTGAGAAAGTACAGACTGTCCGAGATACATGGTCCCCAATCAACATATATCATTTCAAGAGTACTTCATTAGATTTGGGATACAATCAGAAACAGAGCAGATGATTCCTTCACAATTGTTTTTCCATGCTTTTCTGCTTTATGTAGCTCAAACCTACCCACAGCTGACTCACAGAGACTCAGCCATCATTGACTTACTCAGTGATTCGAGAATCTGTATAGTGTGGGAGTGATTGTGCTATGCAGCACTCGCCCACTACTATTGTAATTGTATTTGTAATTGTTTATTTGTAAAGCACTTATACACAAGTGAAGTGCTTCAAAGCACTTCAAGGCGGGAAGGGAACAAGGGAAAACAATAGTCATCCTTAGGCCTTGAAGTTTCCAAATGATCTAACAAAATTAACTGGTATACTAGGCCAGAGGCATTTCTACTAGTGCAAGTGCATGACAGGCGCGAAGGAGGGAAGGGAGGGGAAGAATGAAAGAGCAAACCATCAATGAGCTGCCGTGCTATGCCTAACGACTTGCCAGATAGTACAAGTGCATGACAAGGAGTGTGGAGAGAAGGAGGGGGCGAGGGGGAAAAGGACTTACACAACAATAGACAACCGTGCTAGGCCTGGCGACATTCATATTGAATGATGATAGGTAATCATCAATAATACACCAATGAACAAGTGTTTCACGTGCAACCAGGCTATAGAGGGAAGACAAAGGGAGTACAGGACAAAATGATCTTGCTAGGCCTAGTGCATTCAAGGTCGTGCAAGTGCACAGACAGGAAGTGCGAGGGAGGGGGGAACAAGTGTGCCCAGTCATCAGGGCCTGGGTTAAGTGCAGAAGAGGTTGCCTCTCACATGGAACATATTGTGAGTGCAGAAGTATGAGGCAGAGGCCCAGGCGCAAGTGTAGGACTGGCGGGGGACCCTGGGTCCTGTGTGGCTCGGATGCACACCAGGCGACCAGTTAGCGAAACTGAGCAGAGTTTGGGAGGAGAGCAGGAGAGAGGGGAAAGGGGATTAGCACAGGAGAGGGAGAGAGAAAGAGAAGAGGAAGGTCTTGAGGAGTTTCCAGAACTTGAGGAATTCCGGCTCAAGAAGGAGAGCGGAAGGTAGACTGTTCCAGAGGGAGGCACCTGCAGAAGATAAAGTTCTTCCTCCAAATCTCTGTTTGGAGAAACGGCTCACTCGCATAGAGTTGGAAGAGGCCGTAAGGAGTGCTTAAGATAGGGAATAATTAGGGAGAGAATGTTGTAAGTAGTGCAGGCTCCAGCCCCAGAAAGCCTTGTGGACTATGCAAAGGACTTGAACTTGATCCTTGCAGCTACTGGGAGCCACTGGAAAGATTTCAGTGCCCGAAAGATGCAGTTCCTGGGCTTGAGGCCAAGGATTGATAATGATATTGATATTTTATTTCTATTGCGCTCGTACACAAGTGTTTCAGAGTGCGACAAGGCAAGGGAGGGGTATAGGGGAGAACAAAACAACGATCTTACTAGGCCCAGTGACATTGAGAACGCGCAAGTGCATGGGAGAGGGGGAGGGGAAAAGTGCATGGAAGGGGGAGACGTGCAAATTGCGGAGCAAAGGAGAAACAGATAAATATTAATAAATAATAAAGGCAACACACAGTGGTAGTGCAGCCAGCAATTGGCACGTTCTGGGATTAAGGCAGCAGACAGGGTAGGTCTAATAGGTGCAGGAAGAAAAAAGGGGGGATTGTATGGGTACAGATACAGACCCCAGTGCATCGGGTGGCCAGGAGGCAGTGCGGGAGGGTGGCAGGGTGAGCAGATACCTGGGCCCAGAGGACAGAGGGTGGCCAGGTGCACGGTGCCAAGAGAGAATAGATCAGCAGGGGAGAGGCGGAGAGAGGGGGAGCGAAGGCAGAAGCAAAGAGGAAGGTCTTGAGGTGCTTGTGGAACCGGGGATGGTTCTCTTCAAGTTTTAGAGTGGCAGGGAGGCTATTCCAGAAGGAGGACCCAGCCGAAGACAGAGATCTATCTCCAGCTTGTTTCTTTGAAAAACGACTGACCTCGAGGGAGTTAGGGGTAGAGGAGCGAAGATCTCGAGAGGGGTGGTATTTGCCCCAGAAAGTCTTGTGGACAATGTAGAGGGTTTTGAATTTAATCCTTGCATCCACTGGGAGCCAATGGAGAGATTTCAGAGCTGGAGAGATACGATCCCAAGGCTTGAGGCCAAGGACAAGTCTCGCAGTCCTGTTCTGGATTAGTTGCAGAGGGCGGAGATTTAGAAAGAGGCTGTTACAATAGTCCACCCTAGAGAGAACCAGAGTTTGGGAGACCATGAGCTTCTGGGGGAAGGAGAGGAAAGGCAGAGTACCTCTGAGTGGGCGCATTAGGAAGTTTGACTTTTTAGAGGCATCAGAGATGTGGGCGAAGAAGGAAAGTGTGGAATCAATCAAAGATGACCCTGAGGTTCTTAGCCTCGCAGGTGGGGGTTGGAGGATGGGCAAGGGAGGCCGGCCAGCGAGTGAGGGAAAAGGATGGTGAAGGCGTGCCGATGAGGAGGATTTCTGTCTTGCTGGCAGTCAAACAAAGATCATTGACGACACACCAATCTTGAATGGCAGTTAGGGAATCAGAGATGGGAGAGCGAGAGGAGGTGGCCGAGGGCAGCCTGAAAATGGGTTGAGTATCATCACCATAGCACTGGAAATTTTAGCAGAAAATGGCAATGCAATGGGCGAGAGTTGCCAGGTATTGGTTGAAAAGCCAGGGCAAGAGGTTAGACCCCTGGGGAACACCACAGGTAGAGAGGAAGATAGATGATAGGAAGGCTTGCGGTTCTGTGCTGGATTTAAAAGGTTGGAGAGTAGAAGTAGGGAGATTGAGAAAGAGACTGTTGCAGTAGTCCAGTCTATAGAGAACCAGGACTCTGGAGATGGTGAGCCTTTGGGGGAAAGTGAGAAAAGGTAGAATACCTTTCAGAAGCTGCAGCTGGTAGTGGGACTTTTTAAAGATGGAGACGGCCTCCAGGGGGCGCAGAGACCAGCATGCTCTCTTCGTGAGCTCCGTAACCAGCACCCCGGAAGATGGAATGAGCCCTCGTCTTTTGGAATCCCCCCATCGAACAAATATGGGATTCTGCTGTGCGAACGTCCCTCCCACCCCTGAGAAAAATCTTGATGTAAATCGGCCCTCCACGACCCCAGAAAACGAAAGGGGAAGTTGGGGCCTCCGAGACCTGCTGAAATCGAAACCAACTGCGTGTCTTTCACTGCCAAAAGGCCCGGGAGGCGTGCGTGCGGCTCCTGAAGTGTAACACCCTCACACGCGGGTGAGAGACAAGCCAGCCGACCCAGTGAACACAAAGAAGTGCAGCACAGGAGAGCAGACTGCCGATCGCAAAAACAACAACTCATATCGAAGCGACGCTGGGAAAAGATGCCGAGTGGAGCCCTCATAGACCCGTGACTTTCCAGGTAAGCCCACCCGCAGAGTTGTCTGGGCCAAAGACTGTGAGCGAGCCCCACTAAAGTAAGAAGTCACAATCAGACTCGACAGGAGATGGCGCTCGCCCCCCCCCCGGAGGTCAGCTCCCCGGCACAACTCTTCGCCCGTCCACAACATCACCTCGGTCGCCCATAAGGCCCTGCGCCGCCTCATCTGAAATCCATCCGCAATGTAACTCGAGAGCAAAGGAAGCAGAATGCTGCAATAACTTAACAACGGACGGGCGTTTAGTGCTCGTAATTTGCAGGCGAACTTCCGGAGCGTAACGTTACTTCACCGACCCATGCACCTGGGTACGGTGCTCTCACATGCAGTAGCGTAGCACTCCATCCGGGCACAGAAAAACCACATCTATCTAACGGGGACACAAATGACCTGCCAGTGACGGACTTTGCCGCCCTCCAGACTCATAACAGCGATTTAACGCTACATCATCACTAGGGAGCACCAGCATTTAAAGCACGCACAAGGTGATTTGATCAAGAGAGCGGCGTAACAAACATACTTGCACCCCTTCCTTGCCCTGCAGTGTCCACTCTTGGGTACATCCACCCTGTTTACCGGCGATAAAAAGTACCACCCCCACACACATGGAGTGATCCCAGAGATTCTATGGGGAACATATATCTACCCTCCACCGATTGCAAAGAGGTGGCAACAGTAAACAACCAACTACAGCCGCCCTCATTCGCAATGGACTGCTATTAGATCTCGCTTACAGATGAATCCTCACGGCGCTACAGCACACTGCGCTCCCGCAACAGTGCGCGTGCACGAACACTCTAATACCCTTACTGTGGTGCATACCACCCTGCAAAGGCCCTTGGGAGACCGAAGAGATAAAGCACACACGTTGAACCAAAGGAAGCAGTTGAATAGGGGCTCCCAACCTGTGGCATAAACCGCCCTCCTTGAGAAATTGACTAACATTCTATAGTCGCAGTCAGGTCTCGCTGACATCATCATCGACCTTTAGAGCGAATAAGGTGTGGGGCGCTACAACTCACGCAGTTTCTGCCCGGGGCCACCAACTGTACCTGTATGAGTATTAAGCACAATCTAGCTCACTTCGCCTACATCCCCACCTCGCCTATAACCGCCGACGCCAGGATGGCAAACTGCGCCACTATAGGAGACGATTTAGCTGCAGCTACAAAAGGAGACATAGCTGCCCTACTGGGGGAGATCAAGAACTTGGGAACACACATAGGTGGCAAAATAGACCGAATCACTCAACGACTCGATAGCATGGAGGACAGGCTTGAGGGAGTTGAAAACAATCAGGCCTCCATTGGCACACTAGAAGGACAACTCGACCAGAGAATGTCGGAACTGGAACGACGCGAACACAAGTTCAAACTCAAACTCGATGATTTTGAAAATAGAGAGAGGAGGAAAAATATACACATTTTTGGTATTCCTGAGAGAGAGGGGGAAACGGAGGTGGACCTTAAGGAGACACTCCACAACATCATCAAACTTCTGACAACGGACGATGAGGTGGATGAACCGGTAACAGAACGAATTCATAGAGCAGGCGGCCCAGCAGATGGACCACACTCGGTCCTCGCCCGATTTCACCGCTTCAGGGACAAAGCCAGAATTCTTGAGAAAGCCAAGAAGAGCGAGATGATTATGCTGGACGGAGCACAAATCTCTATTTATTAAGATCTTTCCTCCTTGACCCTGGCCCTCAGAAAAATGTGTGGTCCTCTGACGAAGAAGCTCAAAGAAAAGAACGTTCAATATAGATGGGGTTACCCCTTCTCGCTCACGTTTGAATACGAGGGGACCAGATTTAGACTGCGATCAGAGAAATAAGTAAAATCGTGCATATCTGACCTCCTGGGAACCCAAGGAGAGGACGCCACTTCAAGAAGCGACAAATAGAGAAGGAAGAGAATGGCGACTCCAAGGCCCCCGGAGAAGGAGAGTGAAGGGGTCACGAAAATTCAGGAGAGGCAATCTCTACCCGGAAACGGACAATTGACACCATGTGATACCGGTAAGGCAGTTCCAATCAAAGTATCTAAATAGTGTAATGTAGATGTACTGACACACACACATTCCCCGGATTCTAATGAAGATAATTAGGGGGGAACCACCAAGGGGCTCACTTTGGACTAAGATGACTTATTCTGGTCAAGAGGCGTGAAGTAACGGCCCTCGGAAGTGGTCCGATGTCGACCTGGAATAACAAACCAGGTTCGATCGGACGCCATCAATTAGGATGGGGGAAGAGGGGGGAGGGTGGGGGGAAAAGTCAACGAACCAGATGAGGTCAGAGCAGCGAACATAGTGAACCACAATAGTCAATGCAGCGAGCGACTTATGAGCATAGAGCATCATCGAATATACACAAAGAGACAACGCCTAGCGAGAAAGAACTATGGCTACGAACATTAATATAAGGGAACCTGTCTCCCTAAGAGTTGGGACACTCAATGTTAAAGGGCTCAATTCACTGACGAAACAGTCCCTTGTGGCTAGAGAATTTCATAGAAGCGGACTAGATATTCTTCTACTCCAGGAAACAAAATACATAAAAGGAGAGGAACGACAGATCCTTGGGAAACTAATTGGAACTGAATTCTGGGGTTCTGGCCCACTCAGAAAGGGAGGGCTGGGAATCCTCATTAGAAGGGGCATAGAGTTTGCACTAACCAAGACATGGTCTGATGTAGAAGGACAAGCAATGTTGGTGAATGGGCAACTAGGTAATCTGAACGTCACAATTGCCATCCTGTACTCTCCGAACACAGGCCAGTCTAGATTTCTCTCCAGGACGATCCCTAAGATAATATTGGAAGCCACTGGGCACATCATTTTGGGGGGAGATTTTAAACAATGGGCGAACCCGGCTACAGATCGGAAGCCTGGGAACCCTACCATGGCTCATCAGAATAGACCTGAACCGACTGAACTGGCCCATGTGATGTAACTGTACAACATGGTGGACGCATGGAGGGCTCTTCATCCGGAAGAGCAAGGCTACACTTTCTATTCAGCTCCCCATAATACGTACACCCGCATCGATTACATATATCTCTCTAGAGAGCTCTCTGAGGTAATATCAAAGGCAAAGATAACCCCGATCACTTGGTCTGACCACGACATGGTCCTCACAGACATTCAGTGGGCCAACCTACCTACAAATAGGGGGAAATGGTGCTGCAATAAGAGCCTCTGGAGAGATGTTGTTTTAAGAACTGAATTGGAGACAGAAATCACAGAATTCTTCAAAACAAACGACAATGGAGAATTATCCAGACAGACGGTGTGGGAGGCGGGGAAGGCCACCTGGTGGGGAATTCTGATAAGGGAAGGTTCATCAAAGAAGAGAGAACGTAATCTTATTGAACAGAGGCTGCAAACTGAAATCTACCAGTTAGAAAGCACACCCAAAATGGGTGAAGAATTAGACCCTTAGAGAATGAATAAAGCCAGAGAGAAAAGAAACAAACTGAAACTATTGGAGCATGAACAGGTAATGCGTAAACTGAGACTTTTAAAACAAAAATTCAACGAAAAGGGTGATAAGGCTGACGCACTTCTCACTGCCAGGCTGCAAGAGCAATGAGCTGACCGAAGAGTATCAGAAATTAAGGACTATTCCTCCCTTACCTCACATGCCCACACCACCATCCCAGAATGTTTTGCCGACTTTTACGAAACTTTATATTCCTCTGAGGTAGACCCTGAGCAATCAGAGACAGAGTCCTACCTGTCTTCAATAGATGTACCCCGTATTCCTGACTTAGATGTCGAATCACTAGAATCTCCTATTACGGAACTGGAGGTCCAGGCTGCCATAAAAAGGTTAACCATGGGCAAGTCCCCGGGTGAAGACGGCTACACCGCCGGATTTTATAAAACCTTCAACGCCACACTGGCTCCCTTCCTAACACTCCTCTTCAATGAAATAATGGATACGGGGAAGCCCCCCGACTCCTTCACCAGGGCGTTGATAACTGTTATCCCCAAGGCTGGGAGGGATCCTACGAAATGTTCCTCATACCGCCCCATCTCACTACTCAACCTTGATGCAAAGATATATACCAGAATCTTGGCAGCAAGGCTCGAATCCCTCATTCCCCAACTCATACACTCCGATCAAGTTGGGTTCATACTGGGTAGACAAAGGGCAGACACAATCCGCAAAACCCTACACCTGATCCACGCATCCCAGACCATGGAGAATGACCCGGTTTTACTCTTCATCGACGTGGAAAAGGCCTTTGATAGGGTGGAATGGGGGTTCTTTGAAACAGTACTGCGAAAGGTGGGAATGGGCACTAGATTCAGAAGAGCGATACACGCAGTATATACAGACCCCAAGGCATCTATATTTGTCAACGTTGAATACTCACGGTGGTTCAACCTGCAACGTGGTACCCGACAAGGATGCCCCCTCTCGGCGATTCTCTTTCCCTCTCCTTAGAACCCCTAGCAATAACAATGAGGGCGAACCCCACACTAGAGCGTATCCGACTGGGGACAACAGAATACAAAATTGCCCTCTATGCAGACGACATCCTCCTTCACATCACTAACCCCTCTGTCTCATCCCCCGGGCTCTCTGCATGATAGAAGAATACGGTAAACTCTCAAGGTTTAAAATAAACAAAACTAAGTCAACACTCTTTCCCCTCCAGGGTCAAAAAGATGAGAACGCCACTAAATTTTCTCCACTCGGTCTCAATATTGAACACTCACAGCTACAATACCTGGGGATACAAATAACGAGAAATCTGAGTAACTTATTTGAAGCAAACTTCCCTCCTCTACCGAAGCAGTTAAGGTCAGACTTGACAAGATGGGATAAGCTCACAATATCCTGGCTAGGTCGGCTCAATGCAATGAAGATGGTATCCCTTCCCCGGTTCCTATATCCTTTCCAGGCGATACCCATTAGGATTCCGAAAAGCTTCTTAACTGAGATCAAAAAGGCCATGCTCCAATTCCTATGGCAAGGGAAAAAAGCAAGGATCCCATATAAGACTCTAACGCTTCCAAAAGACAAAGGTGGGGTTGGACTTCCCAACCTCCAAAAATATTATGAAGCCTCCCAATTTAGAGTATTGATTCCACACCTGCATGATCAAACGAACATCCAGTGGGTCAATATGGACAACCACTATTTTACACCAGCCACAGTGTCTGAATGGCTATGGGCACAAAAGAAAAGAATCTGTAGAAAACTTAAAGATCACCCGATACTAATGACCATCTGGGATATCTGGACACATGGCAAGAACATGCAAAACATCACCACCTGGCTGGCTCCCCTGAGCCACTTATGGTCCCCAGGAATCAACGACCACATTCCAGATGTGGGAAGGTTCCAATTGTGGTACGAGGCTGGCTTGGAAAGAGTAGGGCAACTGCAAAGGAAAGACTCCTTCATCTCGCTCCCTGAACTAACCGAAGCCCTCGGAATAGGCCCCTTATCCACCTTTCAATACTTACAAATAAAAGGGGTCTTGACAAGAGCCATGTGGAGACCCAAACTAATGGGAGAACTCACCCGCTTTGAGAAAATACTGGACTCAAGAACTGTAATGAAGGGCCTAATATCTGAAATGTACAGAACACTGATAGAAGGAGAGGGGGTGACTACGGACGCACTGAAAGGCAGATGGGAAACAGATTTCACCGATCAGTTCACTCCAGAGCTATGGGATACCATATGCCAAGCGGCCACACGGATATCCATTTCGAACCAATACAAACTCCATGCAATCAAATTATTGCATAGATGGCAATATGAATCCGTCAGATTATCCAAAATGTTCCAGACTACAAGCCCAGAATGCTGGCGTGGATGTGGAGAAAGAGCAGACTACTGGCACATGTGGTGGGGATGTCCCTGAATACAAGTATTCTGGTCAGAAGTCCTGGGCTGGGTTAAAGAGGTTGATGGTATTAACAGAACACCAACTCCCTACCTCATATTGTTTGGCCTCGAGAAAGATGAGGATGACTGGGTCAAAATCAGGGACGTGGCACCGCAACTGTTATTAGCCGCTAGGGCAACGCTAGTAATGAGGTGGAAAGCTCCCACAATCCCCACGAAAAACGAATGGATCCATGTATCCACTAATATATGCATAATGGAACATATAACGGCATCGCTACACGGACGGCAGTCACAGACCGAAGTCTTATGGATGGAATATAAAAGTATATATCTACCCGACAGCCTATCCTGTACAATGCTCCCACCATGGCAATAGAGGAACAAGGATTGACCTAAGCAACATACAAGTTGAGCTCTGCAACAGACACTTTCATAACTGAAGAGATCCCGGAAATGCACACTGGCTCTGATCGCCACACGATGAACGCTGCAAGATCTGCAATATAGGTTCTGACCAGGGGGAGGGAGGTGGGAAATGGGAGGGGGGCACAGTCATGTTTTTTGTGCGAACCCTATGTATGAAGAATGTGTTTGCGGGACAGACACCAAATACAGGGAACTTTAAGGGTCTGCTTCTTTATTCTGAGACATTTAATCGTTTATCCATTGTATCTTTCCTTTGCATGACTTGTATCTGTAAAACTAATAAAACCAAATTTATTAAAAAAAAGATGTCCGAGATGTGAGAAGAGAAGGAGAGAGTCGAGTCGAAGATGTCCCCCAGATTTTTTGCTTCAGTGGTGGGTGAAGGTGCAGGAACAAGGGAGGCCGGCCAGAGTGCAAGTGGGAAGGTGGGAGCAGGGGTCTCAATGAGGACGATCTCTATCTTACTGGCATTAAGCAGAGATCAGTAGCAGCACACCAGGACTGAATTACAGACAGTCACAGATGAGCGAGAAGGAGGAAGAGGCAGAGGGTAGCCTGAAAGAGAGCTGTGTGTCATCTGCATAACACAGAAAGTTGGAAGTGAAAGAAGTGAAAGAAGAGATCATGTGGGCCAAAGGGGCATGTATACCTTGAAGAACCAGAGGGATAGATTAGATCCCTGGGGAACACCACAAGTAGAGAGAGTGATAATGGAGAGAAAGGACCCAAGTTCCACCTGAGAAAGACGATCTGAGAGAAAGGACACTTGCCACACAAGGGCTCTGGGATGCCCAGGGTAGCATGCAGATGGGAGAGGATGTTGTGGTTTACCGTATCGAAAGCAGAAGAGAGGTCAATAAGGATGAGGATAGAGAGAGAGTTAGAGACTTCACAGGTGTTCAGAAGAGCAGTTTCCATGCCTCTGTATGCTCTAAAGCCAGATTTATGGTCATGGAGACAGCCAACAGATTCAGTGTAGAGGTTAAGCTGAGAGATTACCAGATTCTCCAAGTGTTTTCCCAGGAAAGGGGTGATAGATGTCGGGCGATAGTTTGCCGGAATGCGGAATGGAAGGGTCGGCAGAGTTTTTTTTTTAGCAGAGGATGCACAAGAGAGTAATTGAGAGAAGTGGGGAAAACTCCAGTGGCGAAGGCTAGGTTGCAGAGGTCTGGCAGGGCTGGAGCCAGAGAGCCAATGTTGTCCTTGATGGTTTTGGAGGGGCAGGGGTCCACCTGTCTGGAAGAGTCTTTCATAGACCAGACTTGTCTGGAAACCTCCTCAGGCGTGACAGGGGAGAGGAAGGATAGAAGAGGGGGAGGGCAGGGGGTGGCCGAGGAGGCCCAAGGGATGATGATGCATGAATTAGTGCGGAGAAGAAAGAGGACAGGATGTCCTGTGTGTTGACAGTGAAGTGAGCAGCCAGGGCTGAGCAAAGGGCCTAAGTGGGTGCAGTAGAGGATGAGGCTGCAGTAGTGTTGGCTAGTTCCTTGCAGACTTTGAAGTGGTCAGCCGTGTCGTTAGATGCCACAGAGATTCAGGCTTGAATATGGACTCTGTTCTTGGACCGGATGCAGAGTCTGTATTTCCTTTGCATAAGGCGGCAGGGCAGTATGTCATAGAGTGCACCTGAAGATCCCCATTTCTGTTCCGCTGCCCTATACTTGCGTTTAAGGTCAGCCAAATCAGAGTCGTACCAAGAGTTGCACTTTTTGGCAGGCTTCAATTGAACCCATATGACAGGGGTGAGGATGTCGAGAGTGTTTGAAATGGAAAGGTGAGACGAAGAGCTTAACCTAACACACACTAACCTCACAATTACGCATTTTTAAAGCTTTTCAGGTGAGTTTTACAGACCCTTGGAGCAACGCAAGAAAAGATTCAGTAATAACAAAATGGGAAATGTAATTTGAAATGTCGTAATAGGGATCTGTACTTTCTACTGTGTCTACCTCTTTACCCTCCTTGTTCTACAAAGACTCTTATTTTCACATGCACAAGCCTTGACCCCTACTAACGTAATCCCTGTTCATTCTGGTACGGAAGCCATATCTGGGCAGGCGATAAGCACTATTAAGGAAGTAAAGAGACATAGACACAGTGCAGACATAGATTTCAGCCAGGTAAATTCCTTTCTAACTGATTCAGCCCATATCTGAAACAACATGTGGTACAAACACATGGGCCAGGTAGCGAAGGAAACCACAGGGGAGAGCTGTTATGTATGTTCTCTCATCCCTATGCCATGAGTGCATCCAGGACATTTGCAGCAACTGAAATTCCAGCGGCCAGAACACAATGCTTCATGCATTTATCTCTCTGCACCACAAGAGGGCAATTCGAAGGGAGACGAGTGAATGTCCAGAAAAATGTTCCCGTATGAATATAGTTACATCAAGACTCAAGAAATGATGGACGATTACTGGAGTATGGACAAGACCATAGAATATATCACTGAAGGAGAAACAAGGGTAGTGACACAAAAGGGGTTACAATGCCCCAAAGCAGGACCAAGAGAGATAGGAAGAATGCCAGGATGCTGGGAATGGCTGCAGTTGCTAGTGAATGGACAAGTGTACACAGCAGATGGGTGGAAGGAAAGAGTGGCTGGGAGAAAATCACATGCGCTCTGAATTGTAGTTAGGCAAACAGAGATAGGCTCGAGGGAAATCCCCTCATTCCCAGAAATAGAAGAGTCCAGAAATGTGACAAATTGCTGCTTTATTTAGTCCAAGCAGGGATAAGCAAACAGATTCCACAGCTCCAAATGTACTCTCAGCGCATTACAGGCAGCAAGTGAGTTTTTAAGCTGCTGTGCCCTCACAACCAAAAGATACATTCCTTGCTCTTAGGCGAAATGGGATTGGGTGAACAGTATAGGCATAATTACAGTCTATAGGGGACAGATAATTTGATTGGTCTGGCCAGATCTGTAAGTTTCACCTGGCACCACCCCCAGGTCAGTGCAAGCCTTGTCAGTTTAGGAAATCTACCAGCATGTGAGCAAAAATGATGGGTGGGGAAGGTGAGTTTAGAGCACCGCCTGCTTCCCACAATTGCCTTACCCCTCTGACTTCCCAGACTTTGAGCAAGGACACTCCATCTTCATGTTGGAGTTGTTTCCAGCCACCTGCAAGAAAGATTAAGTGCGAAAAATACAAGTACCAGAATCCTTAGAGTCAATTAACTTGCCACACCTGAAAAGGAAATGGAAGACACGCCTGAAAAAGCAAAGAAACACAGCCTCCCTGAAGATTGATGGAGCCATGAAAACGTGCGTTTGGAGGAGAAGTTAATGCAGGAAAACTTGACTGGCAACAGAGCGCGCGCCTTGTCACTCATTCTTAAACATTGTTCCAGGCGTCCCGGGCTCAAAAGGCAGCAGAAGCAGGGCCATAATGCCTTACAATGGAGAGCCACAACCATGGCTTTCCCCCTGCCACCATCAAGGGGAAGATGTGTGCTATGGAGGGAGTTGTTTCCAGCCACCTGCAAGAAAAATTAAGTGCGAAAAATACAAGTACCAGAATCCTTAGAGTCAATTAACTTGCCACACCTGAAAAGGAAATGAAGACACGCATGAAAAAGCAAAGAAACACAGCCTCCCTGAAGATTGATGGAGTCATGAAAACATGCGTTTGGAGGAGAAGTTAATGCAGGAAAACTTGACTGGCAACAGAGCGCGCGCCTTGTCACTAATTCTTAACCATCTTCATGTTGTATTGCATTTTTTTAATCTTCTATCTTCAATTGGATGGGAACAACCTTATCTGTCTAAATGGGCTTTGTTCTCCAGCTCCAGGTCACATGTTCAGGAACTGTAAAAATGATTTTCGCTGCTGGAGTTTATGAGGGATTCCAGCCTTTTTGTCCATGCAGGTGCTGTATCTTTTCAACGGACTCAAGCCCGCTTCCCCAGTGTCCTTAGTATGGCTGGACATGCTGCCAGGCTTTTTTCACATTTCAGAAAAGTCAGTGTATCAGGCCTCAGCCCTGTGTTTTGTGATTTCCCAATTCTTTTTAATGCAGCTGTGGCTTTCATTTTGCTGAAATCGCTTTTTCGGTGTGAGCAAGTAGTTCATGTGTGTTGTTTTATATCTGGATAATGTCTCTGCGGTTGTGTTCAGCCATGTCTCCTTTTCATGATTACTTTGGTGATGTCATCCGGGTATAGTCTGTGCAGCTGCTTCAGTAGGTGACATCTGTCATTTCAGGGGTATGCTGGGGGGAGGGTTTGAGACCACCTCAACAGTCCACCCTCTGGTCCAGCCACCCAGCCTGGACCACAATCTCAAAGCCCCTCACCGCTGATGGGTGTCTTGCTTTCTCACACCTTCATCACCCCCCTCAGGTTGCTTCAGCTCCTTCTGGGTTGGTTTGTGTTCCAGCTCACTTTCTCGTCTTCACCCTGCTCAGCTTTAGTGCCTTCTTCTTCCTCTGCTGGGGCAGTTCGAGCATCCATTTACTTCTGTGTCTTTCTGGGGCACCATGAAGGATGGTGTGCTCAATGGCATTACGGTACATTTACTTTTTCATTTGGGTGGCACCTGCATGTGAGCTTTAGGCCCAGTGTTGGTCTGTGAATATTGTCTCCTCTTCTCGTGCCATGTACCATTGGGATACATCTTCAGCATCTTTTCTCTCCACTCTTTACTTAATCTTCATTCTGGCAACATGATGGTGTTATTCTTTATGGCATTCTGGACAGACTCCTGCCTTATTTTCTATCCGTGCAATCAGCTCAAACCTCTTGCCACTTCTTGATGTATTCATCCTTTTCTGACTGCACCATCTGCACTGGAACTGCCAGGAGCAGTTGTGCTATGCATCCCTGCAGCCTTCCACCTATTCTTCTCTTGCAAACTGTTGTCCATATACAGGAAGCTGGTGTTTCTTGCAACATTCGGGCAGTCCTCCCACTTCTGTTCTTGCACTCTAGAGGCACTGCAGCTGCCCTTATGTTGTACTTCCTCTGTTGGGGCCTTTCAGTATATGTTGTCAAGTCATCTGCGTTCGAGCAATCCTCTTTCACTGTCCATGTTTTCATGTAATTGTCCTAATGGGGTAATTTCTCCTGTGTCTTTCATCGTAGTGTTCCTTGCTTGCTCTGGAACCGGCATAGAAACCTTGTAGTTGCTCTTGGCCTGGGAAATGGGTGAGTTTGCATGGCAGCTCCTCCCTGAAACCTCCCTCCCCACATTGGTCACGTGCTGGTACTATTTATTGTTAGTGGTGTGTGCCAAATTGGACATACAAGTACATATATATATATATATATATATATATATATATATATATATATATATATATATATATATATATATATATATATATATATATATATATATATATATATATATATATATATATATATATATATATATATATATTGATAAGCAGGGCGAACTGACTGACAGTCCAAAAATAGCAGCAGCACTCAGGCAATGAAAGATGACACCAAGGCAAATCCCAGATGGGAAAATCTGCTGCAAAACAGTCCTTTATTTTTCATATATCCATGGACAGGAGGGCAGCAGAAAATGCAAAGCAAATGATATATATTTTTTCCCCTCTTTTAAATCAACAATAATTCTTCTATTAAAGCTACTTCATTTCTTCATGTTACTAGTAGAGGTAAAGTCACTACTTTTCATTTATTTTTATTGCATTTTCATAAACATTAACAGTGGGACTCTTAACATTGTCCCTCATCCCTTCCCTCCCTCTCCCCCCCACTGGTTTGTTAAGTTTTTGACATTTTGATGGCATACCCTTAGAGTCCTTGTCACATCATGTAAACATGTCTAATATTCGTATTTTGTGTGGACACCACTGTAGCATATAATCGCTTTGTAGATATTCAAACGCCACCCCCCAGTCGGATATGAAGTTTTGGCAAGCCCCTTGTATGTTATATGTGATGCGCTCCATCGCTACGAATGACCACACTTTCTGAAGCCATTCCAGATTGGATGGAGGTGCCTTCTGCTTCTAATTTTGGGCTATAGCTAGCCAGGCGGCTGTAAGGCGTCCCATGAAATTCCTCTTTTGTGTTTTTGTCATCGTCCTATCCTGGGGATCCCACATGCCGCACATCCATACTTCTTCTCCTATGTCTTCTGCGCCCTTAAATATTTCCTGCATTTGGGCTTTTACCTCCGCCCAGAAGCCCTGGAGTTTCGGGCAGTCCCACCATATGTGTCACCAGTTTCCCTCCACGACGCAGCCCCTCCAGCATTTATTTTGTGTGGTGTTATAATACATTCTGTGTAGTCTTTCTAGGGTGTAATGCCATTGGATCATTATCTTTGTCCATGATTCTCTTGTCTGGATTGCCTGTGTCCATTTGAGGATTATTTTCCAGACGTATGACCACTGTTCTCTGATGATTTCTCTTCCCAATGTCATTTCCCATATCTTCATATATTGCCATTTTGTCTCTTCTGTCTAGGCATTTAGGAATTTGTACATGGTTGAGACACATTTTGTTTTCCCAGGCTGTGTCATGATATATGACTCAAATGGGATCAGGGCTCTAGTTGACGCCTGTGTTATTTTTGGGGTGGAAAGCCAGTGATGGAGTTGTTCGTACTTGAATCTGTCTTTTTCTGTGAGGCCGAGGAGTTCACAGCATTCTGCGAACGTTCTTATCTGTTGGTCTTCGTACATGTCCCCCACCTTTGTGCAGTCCACTTCCACCCATTTCTGGAATGCTCCATTCGCTGTGCCCGGTTGGAATTCAGGGTTCTCGAATATCGGCATGAAGGGAGCCGGATCTTTTGTCAGTGTTTCTTTCTTCGTTGCTCTATTCCAGATTTTCAATGTTGCGCTCATGATCTCGCTTATCCGAAAATGTGGGTGTCTATGTTCCGAGCCTATCCACAGTAATTGCTGCAGGCATATCTTTGCCACTGCCCTGTCCTGTGCTTCTCATAGCTTCTGAGACTTGTTTGGGATCCATCCCTTCAGGACCCACATCTGGGCTGCCTCATAATATTTTCGGAACTGTGGGAGTTGTAAGTGGTTTCAACCCAGCACTCCACCTAAGTCAATGCCTAGCGTGAGATGCCCAGTTGGAACCCTTAATTATGTATTTTTATGTATAAAGTTTTTTTATTTCTGAATGATGTTCCCTGATATCACACCCCACTCTTTGAATCCCCCCGGTCTCACTGAACCAATGTCAAGCAGAGAAGTGCGTGAGAACTGTGTACCTGTTTTCTTGACAGTGAATCTAGTTGGGACCGCCAGGCTGCTTCCAGTGAAATGACGAGCATGTGATTTGGGGAACCAGCCTCTCCACCACCCTAATGACACAGGGTGGTGAATGGACCAACTCCCAGCGTCACGGAAGGCACTCTCCTGATTAACGTGACAAAGGGACTGTGCAAGCACAGGCAGGAGAGGCCACAGTCTGATGGAAAGTTACTGGATACGGGTGAAGTCCAAAAGAGTCTATTCCAAAGGTACGTGATCCGGTGATGAAGCAAGATAGTCCAGGAACCTCTCAGATGAATACCAGGTAAGGCCCCCAGTCCACAGGGAGATAGGTTCAAGCCGCTTCACGTAACTGGTCTGGGGTGACTGATCTGCTCGAGGTACAGTAGGTCCAAAGGATGAGGCACCAGGCAGGTCCAGACAGGAAGAGGGAACCAGATTGGGAGGGGAGTCCACAAAGAGTTGGGACCCCTAAGGTAAATCCAAGGACAGTGAACGAGGGCCCCAGGAAAGCTGGAGGAGAGGCTAAGCCCAGAAAGACCCAGGGAGAACCCAGGACAAGGAGCAGGGATCCCCAGGGAAAAGAAGGGGACAGGGAACTGGACCCCAGGGAGGCTCATAGAACAGACAGGGGCCAAGGAGAACCCAAGCAGGTAACAGGAGACTGGGAACCAGGCAGGCTGGGGACCAGCAAGGCAGGGAAACAAAAGAGAAGGCTGGAGCTGAAGCAAGACCAGGCACAGGGAACAGGAACCACAAGAAGCAGGAGCGAGCAACACGACCGTAGCAACCGTGTTGAGACGCGAATTGCTACTGCTCGCGGTTCCTCTTATGGGCCGCCGGCACTCGCGAGGCCTGAAACGCAAGCCGTTTCGTCTCCGAGCGCCAGCGGACCCAGAACGAGGCTTGGAAGGCAAGCCCTTCCCAGAGCGGAGGCCCAATCTACGGCGCATGCACGGAACCGAGACAGTGGTTTACCGCGCATGCGCCGCAGCCCTCTAGCACCGGCCCCAGCACCTCTCCCCCCGGCGAACGCCCAAGCGCGAAAGCGCGGGTAGATCCGCCAGGAGGTGGGAGAGGGAGCGGGTGCAACGGACCCCGGTCTCCCCAAAGGTGGCGTGACAACCAAGAAGTAGGTTGTTTTGCAAAGTTAAAATATTTATTTAATGAATTGAACAATATATATATCACACTTTTATGAATATGAACAATATCTAAATATCACACTATTCATATTTATACAATGATCAGCAATGGGTAATATTACAATCAACAATCTCTTTAATCAATAGGAGTATGGATGAGAATAATAATGTAGCATAGAATAAAACTTTGTGTGGGTTCAATGAAATGCAATGATAGGAAAGAATGCAGCACAAAAATAAAACTTGATAGGAATTCAATCAAATGCAATGTAATCACTCTTTCCCCCTGATACTACTCAATCCCCCCTAAATGCAATATACAGATGGAAGGAGAGAAAACAGGTTTCAGGAATAAACACTCTTAACCAATACAGTTTCAATCCCAATTCCCCCAGCAAGCTTAGAGAGAAACAGGAATGATTTTAAACAGGTCAGATGTTTTTGAATGTGGTTTTGTAATGAATGGGAAAAACACTAAAAATTGATTTTAATTCGCTAAATTGGATTCAGAACTAGTGGGAGCTGCTTTGGATAGCTTCAAGTAAACACTAGCAATGATGTTTGAATGACTGGCAGATAGGAAACTGAATTCAGAGGTGGAATGCAAAGAAATAGCTATTTTACATGTGGTGAAATTGAGCCAAATGCAGAATCGCGGCAAACTTTTCCATGCGCGTTAAGCGCGAATGCAGCAAAACTATAAGGAATGCATTTTTGGATTCGTTTGAAAGCTGAGGGTGTTAGCTTCAATCTGACATTTAAATTTCGTTTCTAGCACATATGGTTCAGAAGTCACAGAGGTTTTAGTAAAGGTCGATTTTTCTCAAAAAGAGTCAAGAGTTCAAATGAAAGATGCGCTTTTGAAGATTACAAACAAGGATTGGCTTTACACTAAGGGCCTATGAAGATGCGAGATACCAACGGTACAGCCACCAGTCCAGAAGCGCCTCTGTCTGATCTTTGCCCGCTGCGACACTTGCCTTTCTTCAGCAACTATATATTAGAGCAAAGATGATTATCATTACAATTATCACAAGACTATATGGATGAGAGAAGGATTCAGGACAGACAAAAGAGATTCTACAATGCAGTTCTGGATATGATAGAATGGGTTGGTTGGGATTACTTAGGGATAAGAGATTGGCTATGGACAGTTCTATGCTAGATACTCACAACTATGGTTTTGGAAAGGGTCCGTCAGGATCTGGTCAAAGGGTTTTGGACTGGAATCTGCTCGCCACCGGACAGGATTCAGGTGCTTGGTTCTGCACTCAGCAAGGCACTCTAGTCTCTGCACGACCTCTTGGACTGGATCTGATGGGTTGGTTCTGGATTACAGCTCTGCTCTACTGGTTTGGAACTCTGGGTTCTAGCAAGTGTTCTTTGCAAGAAGCAGAAAAACAGCACAGCCCGGCTGTTCAATTGGTTGTGCCCCTTGGAAGTTTGGGGTTAAAATCAGGTTGCGAAATTTTAAGGGCCAGCTGAGAAGGGTTCAGCTTTGGATTGGACCTTCTGCTTTCAGAGTTCTGGAGTCTAGGTCCTCAACAGTCCCTATTTATGTATTTCCCATAGGGGTGGGTAGGCTGATTATACTAAGAGCAACCATCTAAGAAGGTATTCCCTCTCCCTTGATTTGAGAAGGAAACAGAGTGTCATGATGTGTCATGATGATGCTGTGTTTATGGTCCAGGGAAAAAACCTCCCCTTTGTTTTTACACAGAAAATCTATTTTTCATATAAAGCATATTTACAATTTCACCAACTTGCTAAGAATACATATTTGCAGTCCAAATTAAATAAGGCACGTATCTGTCCAAGTCCCATCTTCTTAAGGGATTTGGTTCGCAAATGACAGTTTTTTGTGCTTTTGGTTGGTTACCCAGTGTCAGATCTGTACAAATTGTTCTCCATACATGCGCGTGACATCTGGGCATACTCCTGTAAATGTTCATATTTCTAACATTATCACAATTGCTACAATATCAACATTTTCATGGTTCAGTCTCTGAATATCGCACAAATTCCAGAGTAGTTTCTACTTGTGAGCAACATTTTCATTTCAACAACCTATACATTTCAGATTTTTACCAGTTTGGCACAGTTTTGTATGAGTCTTTTTCTCAAAAGTATATTTTCTTCACTTCCAGATACACATTTCAGTCTAGTCCCACCTCCAAGGTTTGGCTGAGCCAGAGCAACCTGAGCCTCTTCCTGCCAGCAGCTGGTTTCTGTTGACGCCCAAATTTGCAATTACCTTTCATTCAAGGGAGTCTCTTGTTTCCTATCAGAGCAACAGGCTAAAGTCCTCCTCCCACCTCCATTAACACCTCCCTGCCAGTTCCTCAGCAGGGAGCAGGGGGGAAGATTCCTTCGTTTGGGAGAAGCTGTGGAATGTCTTTGAAGCTCAGTCTGGCTGGCTTTAACTCACTTTTAAAACAATGTTTAAAATAGTCTTTTCCTAAAATAAAATTAATATTTTTAACAAATATAGCCACAAATCTCTTAATTCCAGCCTTTTTAAAATATAGAGATTAAATTGTCAACCTATGTTGTTTTTGATAGGAAGTCTCTTCTTTTCCATACTTTGATTTTAATGTACAAGTTTAAATGGCAGGTTAAGTAAATGCTAGCTTCTGACACAGGAGAGCGGCGGTACTGCGCCCATTTCTGACATATTTTTCCAAGCAAACACCTTTGAATGTGGATTTTCTTCTGATAAAATGTGCTTCTGCTGACATTGGGCTTAAGTGGATTCTTTAAATAAAGTGATGTTTAACACCCAACAAGGATGTTGGATCTTCTCTGCTGTTTGAGAATCATTATTTTGCACATTTAACAGCAAAGGAAAAAACGGATTTTCAAGCAGTTCTGGGTTTCCGTTGCAATGCAGCACTGCTTTTACAAGTAGTTTAATTTTACTCTGTGGGCAGCCCAATGATAGATTTTGGCAGTGGTCTCCTGTGTTACCACTGGCATAGGCAAAAATGGATTAGCGGCCTATTTTTCAGGTTTCCTGCGCACTTCTCAGCGATTTCTAGCGTACATAAGGCTTTTCGGTGCCCATTCTGTTGTTTTGATGCAAGCAGCGCACAGTGATGTTGCAGGACATAGACTAGTGGGTTAGAACATCCCACAAGCCCCCCTCTTGCGATTTGGAAATGATTGTCCATCAATGGGAAGTCGCAAGACTGGGATGTCAGTCTCATTTCTTTAGGTTCTAAAAATGGCAAAGTTCATCATCTTTTCCTCCATCAGTGGTGGATCGACCAGTTCTCCTCGCCCAGTCCTGATGTGAGTATTGAGCGATACTCCGGGCCCCTTGGATCTTTCCTCCGGTCCCTGGGTAGTCCTCCTTGGTCTTCGTCTCCATGGTTTCCAACCCTAGGATGACAAAGCAAAAGCATATTTGTGGACATTTCCCCACCACTATTAATGTAGTGAGGCGGAGACACACATTTTGACAATCAGGACACAATTTTATTTATTGTAATTTATGGACTATATATGGAATATTTTATCGTTGGAATTCTAGGGAGCTGGAGTGACCCCTGTAACCCCCTCTGGGGTTCCAGAAGACTCCTCCAGTTGCTGCAGAACGTGCCTAGGATGGCAACACTTTAGTTGGTTAATATGGACCCACTTATCTCCCCCTCTGCCAAACTGCCTTTGGGAATGCAGATTTTGTAGGCGACTGGTGAGATTTTGTCTACAATTTCAAAAGGTCCCCTCCAGCTAGGCAAAGTTTTACGTTGTTTGGCTTGGTTCCTTTGGAAATTGTATAAGTAGAACCGGTCTCCCAGATTGTATTCTTTTCTAGTAGTCTTTAAGTCATAGTTGGTCTTCATGCTATCTGGAGATCTCTCTAGATTTCGCTGAGCATAGGCAAAAGCATGTTGAAGGTGTTTTCTTAGATTTTCAACATGCTCATGAGTTGTGGAGGCATTGATCAATTTCTGCTCTTGGGTTCTGTGGAGCAGATGCTGGGGAAGCACCATCCTGTGTCCAGTCATCAGCTCAAACTGTGACATTTTAGTTGCAGATGAAGGGGTAGATCTGATGGCCTTTAGGACAAGAGGTAATTGGATATCCCAACTTGGCCCAGAATCTGCCACAAACTTTTTTAATATGCTCACAATTGTTTTATTGTATCTCTCTACTACACCACTAGAGGCAGCCGGTAAGCAATTTGTAGCTTCCTTTTGACCTCAAGCATCTCCCACATCTTTTTCATTACTTCGCTGGTGAAATGGCTACCTCGGTCTGACTCCATCCTTTGGGGTAGTCCAAAACGCGAAAAGATGTGGTTGAACATCAGGGCAGCTGCTGTTTCTGCCTTGTAGTTTGAGGTCGGGAGATATTCCACCCATTTAGTAAACAAGCATGTCACGGTCAACATGTACTTGTTCCCCCTAGAGGAGCGAATCACGGGCCCGATATAGTCGACTTTCAAATCTGACCAAGGCAGTGTCATCCCCCTCTTTTGGAGAGGCGCACGGTGTGTGAGGGATGTTGGCTGAAATTATGCACACACAAGACACCCCTTCAAGTATTGGTCAAGGTCCTGCCCCATGTGTGGCCAGTATGCAACCTCTCTTAAGATTTCAAGTGTTGTATGAAACCCCCTATGACCGGCTGTGGCCGCATCATGGGCGTGACTTAACATCAGGCTTCGGAATGAGGTAGGGACCACCCACTGATCATGGCCAGCTAGGGATCTCCTTACCAACAAACCGTCTTGGATTCAGAACATTTTTTGGACATTTCATCAACACTCTGAGGTCCTCTTTCCCTATGTAATCGGTATCCGTCAGGGGAAAGTTCTCAGGGTCCTCAATGTGTTGATAAAACTTACCAATTATTGGATCCCCTTTTTGAGCTGTAATCGAATCAGCATCTGGGGTCTCCTTACTCCATTGTGCAGTTGAGAGTTCATTGTGAGCATTTGTCTGGGACCTAGTGATAGCAGTGACCTGGATTTCCCCCAACAGGGACGCGATCTCTAGTAGATCCCCTTGGATGGCTCTGGTTTTGGCCAACTGATCAGCTAAGTCATTTCCAGTTTTGTCTGGTCCCTCTACTTTGGAATGACCCTTGATCTTTTTCCAGTAGATGGTCATCCCATTCGAGGTGACCAGATCATCAATGTTTTGAATTAATTTTGCATGTTTCAATGGTTTGTTATTAGCACATAACATGCCTCTGGTAACCAGGTGCTCCACGAACCCGTTCCGTACATAATCCGAATCTGTGATTATGAACAGTTTGTGGAGTTGATGTTGGACAGCAGTGAGGTTGGCTTGATGCACAGCCATCAACTCTGCCACTTGACTACTTTGGGGACCAATCATGTACCCAGCGGAGGGTTCTGGGGTCTCATTCACCCATGCATTCCCTACGCCGGCCACCAGTTCTTTTTCCCCGTTATTGTCAACATGGTAAGAGCATCCATCCACATAGACAGTGGGCATTCCCTCACACTTGTCTTCTTCAAAGACTTTGTGTGGGGAATTGAGGTATGCCTCCATGTTGTCCTTGATTTTTAGACTCTCGTCCTCGAGACAGTTTTCTCTGGCACAATCATGCAAGTAAGCCAGACCTTGCGCGAGGGTACTCTTCTTGTTTTGGCCATATCTGACCTCCACAGGAAAGCCTTGCATTGACAGAATCCAGGAAGTAATTCGGGAATTACACACATTTCCAGCCCTGATTCTGACACTTTGGAGATATTGCAAAGGCTAGTGTGGAGTCTCCACTATGATGTGTTCCCCCTGGATAAACAGGCGGTAATTCTTTAATACCCACACCGTTGCCAGGAGTGCTTTCTCACAATCGTTGAATTTTTCCTCCACGGAGGATAAAGTTTTACTTGCATAGGAGATTACTTTATTAACTTTGTCATGCTTTTGATATAATACTGCAGTCAAGCATGTATTTGAGAACCCTGTCTCCAAGAAGAACTCCTTGTTTTTGACAGGGTAAGCTAGGCAAGGCGCTTGTGAGAGGCTTCTTTTGAGTTGTCTTACTGCCTCGGCTTGTTCTGGACCCCATTCCCACTTGACCCCCCCTTCAAAAAATGAATCAGGGGTCTTGTGATCTCTGCGTAGTCCTCAATGAACTTTCTGCTGTAATTAGTCAGTCCAAGGAGGCTCCTTAGTTCCCGCAGAGTTGTGGGGTCTTTCAATTTCTGGGGTGCTTCCACTTTCTTTTCCTGGGGACAGAGACGCTTAGAAGTAATCTCATGCCCCAAGAAATTGACACAGGTTCTACACCACTGTGCCTTTTGAAAGGAAAGTTTTGCTCTGGCTGCCCTCAACTGGGTCAGAACATAACGGATCTTCGCTATGTGTTCCTCCACAGTCGAGCTTTTGATGCATCATCATGCAGCATCATCTACATAGGCCAGGTTACGCCTCTCACCCAGGTCAGGCATGGCCTTATGTAGAAAAATGTTGAATTCATTGCCGGAGTTGATGTATCCGGGTCCGGGTCCATGTGTACTGCTGCCCCTCAAAGGTGAAGGCCAACTTGTATTGGTCCTCCCTTCTGACAGGTACAGTCCAGTATCCATTGGTCAGGTCTATTGCAGTGAATACCTGTGACCCCTGCATCTGGGACAGCCCTTGGTCAATGTACGGAAGAGGCCATCGGGAAGTATGGACCCGTTTGTTGAGCTCCCTAAGTTCAGCGCAGAGTCTCCACTGGCCGTTTGGCTTCAATATCCCCAGCACCGGATTATTGAAGGTGCTGTGGACTGGACGGATTATCCCACGGGACTCAAGGTTCTTAATTATTTCAGTAAGGGACTCCATTGATGCGAGAGGCAAGCGATATTGCTTCACAAACACTGGAGTCATGCCAGGGTCTGTGGGAATTGTTGTTGTGTGGACATCGGTGCGACCACAGTCATATGAGTCCACCGCAAAAAGATCTTGAAAATCCAAGAAAACTTTTTTAAATTTTTGCCTTTGCTCCAGAGTCTCACAGGCATCAGCTAGGTTGACTCTCTCTTCAACCATCTGCCTGAAGCCTGGAAAAACTTCTGGTTTTGCTATCTCAGCGGCCTCCTCCAGCTGGGTGGAGAAGTCCCTGGTCAAAGTGCTGATTTGGACTAGGGGCTTCAGGTGGGAAAGGCAGCCCTCATGGACCTGGAAAATCACCTCATCCCTCCTGAAGTCAGAGGTCACATCCTCCTTCCCATAAGGGAAGGAAATGTACACCAGGAAGATCCCCCCATGCCAGGTAAAGATCCTGTCTGGTGTTGTGTTGTCATCACTATCACTGTCAAAACAGTCCTTGGGGATTGGTCCTAACAGTTCATTGCCTAAATCTATGGAAAAATGTCGGTCATCAACCGCCATTCCAATAATGATGCCTGTGGCTAGAGTGATACTCTTTAAGTTGCTGTTATCCACCTCTATTGGACTGGTGTCATGTTCTATGTTCACTAGTGGAGTTGGGTTTAGCCCCAACCCTTGCTGTTGGAGAGAAGCATTTAGATGAATATAGGCATCAACTTGTGTTCTCTTTTCACTTTCACTTCCAGGGAGAATTGCCGGGTCCTTTCTGGGATGGTGACTTCCTCTCCAATCTGAATTTCAACTGCATAAGGCAGCAGTTGAGCTGACTTAAATGCTTTCTCTGGGTCATCAAAGCCCATGGGATTATCCTCTAATCGGGACCAAGCTTTGAAGTTTATTAGGTCCAAACTAATGGCAAAGCGATTGAGAATGTCACTGTCTTAGTTAAAGGCAGCAGCGACGTCTCGCACGACCCAACAATTATGGACTATGCCTATGGAGATTTTGTTGCCTATGGAGATCTTGTTGCCTACGGAGATTTTGAGCATACACCTGCTTGTCAGGTGATGTTTGGAATTGGGTGTTTCCAGATCCATTTCACATTTGTCTATCAGTTTAAATGTGGGAATGGCAGGATATTTTGAGAGTTTGCGGACCATGGCTTCGCTGATGAAGCTCTTACCGTTGTTCACACACACTCGGACGAGAACAGAGTCCTTCCCTTCATTTAACTGAACAGTGATGAACAACTGCTGTCCAATTTGCTGAATATCAGCCAGGCTCTGAGCTGATTTCTCATCTTTCTGGACTATAGGAGTAGGAATGTCTGATTGTGGATTGGTAAAGAATTTCAGAGTGTTTCCTTCCAGTGTGGAATGCCACCTTAAACTGGAAGGAATGTTGATTTTCAGAGATAGAGAGGACCCCCCATCACCAGTTTGTTGTCCTACTGCTATTACTGTCACATCTGGGATTTGGTTGTTCTGGAAGTGAAATTCTACTTGGTCAGATTTTTGTTCAACCATGTGGCATGTGCCGTTTAAACTAACATGGTTGACACTCTGTTTTAATTTTATTGGTCGGCTAGTCTGGGTCCAGAGGACCTGGTTGACACAGTCTATGAGGGGTGACAACCTTCGCAGGAGGTCATTCCCTAGTAAACAAGTGGTGCCCTCTGGAGTCACAACTATGAACGGGTGCTTCACCTTGTGTCGCCCAATTTTAATATCCAAATCCGCAGTCCCCTTGACGGGAATTTCCTTCCCGTCAAAGTTCTGAAGTTGTCCAGGAAGAGGGGTGAGAGGAATTTGATAATTCTCCCCCCTTCCTGAATTCAGTTGATCAAAGGCCTTTTTGGACAGAAGGGTAGCTTGGTATCCAGGGTCCATCAGTGCCAAAATTGTACCCTGCCCCTGTATTTGTACCGGGGCATAGAATCTTCCCTCCTTCTCCGCAATGGGGCACAGATAATGTAAATTTTTGGACAACTGTTGGGTTAGTTTTCTAGTTTTGGACACTGATAAGGAGCTGATTTTGGCAGAATTAGGTATAGAGTCTTGCGAATCTGAAAAGAAAAGGTGACAACTAGATATGGGAGAAGTTTTGGGTTCCCCTGGTTCCGGTTTAGGGCTGCCCCCCCTTTTTGGAGGCAGTCACCAGGATGGGTTTGAACCAGGGGATTTTCATGCTGTTGGTTCTGGGATTGGATGATGGGCGGCGCTAGCTCAGTCCCCACATCTACCCAGTCTGGATTTGAATCCTTTGGGACCCATTTCTCTTTGGGAGGAGTTCCCCCATCTCTGAAGGAGAAGATCCTTTTCCCAGGATCCTCTGAGGATCCCTCTCCTTCAAACTGGAAGATTTGTACTTCCTCCGCAAAATGGGTCTGTTTGGGTTATTTGTTTCTCCTACCCCCCTCTGCTCCTTGGGTGGCAGACTTTCAGGGGCAGGAGATTTCGGTTCCAGTTCCTGGGTTTCCAGGGGCTTTTTACAAGTAGGGAAGGATGCTTCCTCTGAGGCTTTACACCCCCCTTCCCTTTGTGCCTCCTCCCTGGGAACCGGTGGATTGTCAGGGTTCTGCCCCGTCATTGTTCTGGAGCACCAGGTCCGGAGTTTGGGGCAGTCTGTGCCGGCATGCTCATCTGAGGGTTCTGTTGAGCCCTCAGCATGCGACCCAGATCCTGTGCCATGTTTTGGACCTGGCACTCTAGCTGTGACACCGGCTCAGGCTGATAAGGGGTTCTGTTGTCTCCCCTGGGCTGATCCCGGGAAGGGTAGCTATCCCTTCTCTGAAAATACCCCAGGTTTGGAAAATATGGGTACCCCTCCACCTTTGGCCTCCCCTCTCCCGGATTGGGTTGTCTGGGCTCAGGAAAGTGGGGAAAGAAGGATGGATTGTTCTGAGGTTGAAAGTTTTGTGGATACCTGGGGAAAAAGTTCTGTCCAGGATTTGGGGTATTTCTGCCCTCCTGGGGCAAGTGAGGAGGGAAGTTCCCTGGGTTAGGTGTGTTTGGTTGGATCCCCCACCCCTTGGGCTGGAGGGGTCTACACAAAACCCAGGATGGGTCTATTCCCCTTGTAGCAGGGACATATGTAGTCAGGGGAGTGAGTGATCCCATTTGTGGGACTACCTCCTTGGCTCCCTGTCTGTGACTGGCCCAAGTGCTTTCTGGGCTTGGGATTGCTCTGATTTTGTGCAGGCGGGTTTTTAGGCCCCCCCATCTCCAAATCTAAAATGGGGGCAACCTTCACCTCTGCCACCTTTGCAGCAGCAGGGGTGTTGGTTGGTTTGCGGCTTTTTTGAGTATTTTTGTTTTCTATGTGCTTTTGCACCTCATAGATTCGGGTGGCCTGTTCAATGACCCATTCTAGTGATCTTTTCTCATGAAAATCTCTCACTAGCTGGGTCATGATGTACTTTGGTAGCGCGTGGAAAAAGTATTCACAAATTCTTTGCTGTCCGTGTGCACCCTTCTGGTGGTCTGTGCAAAGGCACGCTTTAATTCCTGCACAAATTCTTGTGGGGCCTGATCCTCCCCACATTGCAATTTGTAGGCTGCCTTACAAGCCTTCTGAGGATTTCTGTGTACAGAAAAATGCTTCAAGATGGCCGCCCTATAGGTGGACAATCTAGAATCATTTTGGTCCTCCAGCCCCGCAAAGAAGCTGGAGTATTCTGGTGAGAAGGTCCATTTCACATATTGAATACAGCTCTGGCTGTCCTTCAAATGGAAAGTTTCCATCATCTGCTCAAAGAGCTCTAAGTGCTCCCAAACAGAATACTTAGCATTCTTATGATATGGTGTGATGACGCTCCTTATCGCCTTGATTTGCTTTAAGGGGTCCTTAAGCATTGCCCTTTTTTTGCCTTATTGGCCTTCTTGGTTCGGGTAACCCTGGTCCATTCCTCCTCTGTCTCAGAGGCACTGCTCCCAGAGGTGCCCGTCTGGTCTTCTAGGTTTTCCTGGATTCTGCGGGCCTAGGAATGGCTGGCAGAATGTGGGGACCTAGTCTGTGTCCTGGGGCACTCAGAGGAGTCTTCTGATTCCTCCTTGCTCCCAGGATTTGATTGGTATCCCCCCCACTGTCCTAGCTGGGCAGAGGTATTCAGGATGCCCTTAGTGGGCCTACTCTCCTGGAGTTCCCCACTAAATTTCACAGTACTTGGGTACCCATACCCAGATGCCCGCCCATCCACTCCTGGGAGGTGCTGGTCTATGAGCCCCACATTTCTGATTGGATTGAAATCTGCCATCCCCGTGGCCCTGGGCTCATATGCGCCAGTGGACATGGGGGTGGCAGAGTCCAGGGATTGGGAGAGATGAAGGCCTCTGGTACTAGGGTTCCTGAAGTTATGCTCAGGTGTTTCCCTTTCCCAGAGAACCTCATCTCTATCAGCCCTGTTGCCATGCAAGAACCTGAGCTTTCTGTTCCTCAATCAAGGCCTAGCTAGTCTCTATGAATCTCTCTTGCATGGCTACCTGTTTGTGGAGCCTGTCATTGTTCTCACAGCGAGCCTCATTTTCTGCCTGTGCTTCCTGGGTTGTTTTCGAGTACTGAGCCAGTCTTTGCTGCAGGAGGGTTACCTCCTGAGTCCTGTCCATACTGGCCTGCTCCTTCCTTGCTAGAGCCTCTTCCACCCTCCTGGTGTGCTCTAACAATTTTTGATGGTCTTTTTGGAGGTCACCCAGTCCCTGGAGGGCCAGGTGATTTTCTTCCAGTTTCTCTTTTAAATGACAGACTTCCTGGCCTAAGGTGTCCCTTTCCTGAGTAAGAGCCTGCCTCTGTGCCGCAAGGTTGTCCCTCTGTCTTTGAAGCGCACCAGCTTTCTGGCGCTCTTCATCAAATTCTGCCTGGGTGTCCAGGTCTTTCAGGATTCATTTATTGCTCTCCTCTTTCTCTCTGTCTAGTTGGCTTTGCAGGGTGGCTACCTGCTCTGTGCATGCACTGCTAAAGTTTATTTGTTGCTCCAGCTTTTTCTGGCTCTGCAGTAGAGAGTCCAAACTTTCTTGGTACTCCTTCTGCAAGGCCAGAATTCTGGTATCGTGTTCTGCCTTTTCCTGCTGCAGGATACCCATGTCCTCTTTTATTTTGATTATATACTGCCTACTTTCATTTTCGGACTCTTGGCTCCTCTGTAGCCTCGGCTCAGCAGAGTCCAGATCAGGTTGGGCCTTTCCTAATGCTTGCAGTTGCTTACTTGCCAGATCTTGGCCTTCAGCACATTTATCCTGTATGGCTCCAATATATAAATATAGATATGCTGCTATTTTGGCAATCTTGTTTTGTTCTTCCTTTGCCTTAGGGGCCATATATAGTTCACTTAGGGCCATGTGTAATGGGCCCTTATGTTGCCATATGTCTAACCCTGTTGCCGTGATCTGTTCTGTGATTGCCTGCAACCACACATTCCGATCCTGCTCTGTCCATTCACCTCTCACAAATATCTTATGCAATAGGTGTTCTCTAGCCATATTGATCTCTACCAATGTCACCATTCTGGAAATATTAATTTCCTTCCTGACTTACAGAAGTTTCATTTTATTTTTGCAAAACAGACCGTTTCCTTAAAGTGTTCCCTTTTGAGGGGTGCTTTTCACAGTGTAACACAGCGTGGTAGCCCAACAGGATTTATGTACCCTGTCAGTTGGCACACTGTATTAAGCTGTCACTAGTGGTATATCTAATTCAAAAATCCCACGCTCGAGCCCCCAATCTGTAAGTGGTTTCAACCCAGCACTACACCTAAGCCAATGCCTAGCGTGAGATGCCCAGCTGGAATCCTTAATTATATATTTTATGTCTAAAGTTCTTTTATTTCTGAATGATGTACCCTGATATCACGCCACTCTCTTTGAATCCCCCCCGTTCTCACTCAACCAAGAAGTAGGTTGTTTTGCAAAGTTAAAAGATTTATTTGATGAATTGAACAATATATATATTACACTTTTATGAACATGAACTATATCTAAATATCACACTATTCATATTTATACAATGATCAGCAATGGGTAATATTACAATCAACAATCTCTTTAATCAATTGGAGTATGGATTAGAAGAATAATGTAGCATAGAATAAAACTTTGTGTGGGTTCAATGAAATGCAATGATAGGAAAGAATGCAGCACAGAAATAAAACTTGATAGGAATTCAATCAAATGCAATGTAATCACTCTTTCCCCCTGATACTACTCAATCCCCCCTAAATGCAATATACAGATGGAAGGAGAGAAAACAGGTTTCAGGAATAAACACTCTTAACCAATACAGTTTCAATCCCAATTCCCCCAGCAAGCTTAGAGAGAAACAGGAATGATTTTAAACAGGTCAGATGCTTTTGAATGTGGTTTTGTAATGAATGGGAAAAACACTAAAAATTGATTCTTATTCGCTAAATTGGATTCAGAACTAGTGGGAGCTGCTTTGGATAGCTTCAAGTAAACACTAGCAATGATGTTTGACTGACTGGCAGATAGGAAACTGAATTCAGAGGTTGAATGCAAAGAAATAGCTATTTTACATGTGGTGAAATTGAGCCAAATGCAGAATCACAGCAAACTTTTCCGCAAGCGTTAAGCGCGATTGCGGCAAAACTATAAGGAGTTTTTTCTCAAAAAGAGTCAAGATTTCAAATGAAAGATGCGCTTTTGAAGGTTACAAACAAGGATTGGCTTTACACTAAGGGGCTATGAAGATGCGAGATACCAACGGTACAGCCACCAGTCCAGAGGCGCCTCTGTCTGATCTTTGCCCGCTGCGACACTTGCCTTTCTTCAGCAACTATATATTAGCGCAAAGATGATTATCATTACAATTATCACAGGACTATATGGATGAGAGAAGGATTCAGGACAGACAAAAGAGATTCTACAATGCAGTTCTGGATATGATAGCATGGGTTGGATGGGATTACTTAGGGATAAGAGATTGGCTATGGACAGTTCTATGCTAGATACTCACAACTATGGTTTTGGAATGGGCCCGTCACGATCTGGTCAAAGGGTTTTGGACTGGAATCTGCTCGCCACCGGACAGGATTCAGGCGCTTGGTTCTGCACTCAGCAAAGCACTCTGGTCTCTGCACGGCCTCTTGGACTGGATCTGATGGGTTGGTTCTGGATTACAGCTCTGCTCTTCTGGTTTGGATCTCTGGATTCTAGCAAGTGTTCTTGGCAAGAAAGCAAGAAAGCTGATTATACTAAGCCCAACCCTCTAAGAAGCCTATTGGTTAAGGTATTCCCTCTCCCCTGATTTGAGAAGGAAACAGAGTGTCATGATGTGTCATGATGATGCTGTGTTTATGGTCCAGGGAAAAAACCTCCCCTTTGTTTTTACACAGAAAATCTATTTTTCATATAAAGCATATTTACAATATCACCAACTTGCTAATAATACATATTTACATCCCAAATTAAATAAGGCATGTATCTGTCCAAGTCCCATCTTCTTAAGAGTTTCGGTTCACAAATTACAGTTTTTCGGGCTTTTGGTTGTTTACCCAGTGTCAGATCTGTACACATTTTTCTCCATACATGCGCGTGACATCTGGGCATACTCCTGTAAATTTTCATATTCCTAACATTATCACAATTGCTACAATATCAACATTTTCGTGGTCCAGTCTCTGAACATCGCACAAATTCCAGAGTAGTTTCTACTTGTGAGCAACATTTTCATTTTAACAACCTATACATTTCAGATTTTTACCAGTTTGGCACAGTTTTCTATAAGTCTTTTTCTCAAAGATATATTTTCTTCAGTTCCAGATACACATTTCAGTCTAGTCCCGCCTCCAAGGTTTGGCTGAGCCAGAGCAACCTGTGCCTCTTCCTGCCAGCAGCTGGTTTCTGTTGACGCCCAAATTTGCATTTCCTTTCATTCAAGGCAGTCTTTTGTTTCCTGTCAGAGCAACAGGCCAAAGTCCTCCTCCCACCTCCATTAACACCTCCCTGCCAGTTCCTCAGCAGAGAGCAGGGGGGAAGATTCCTTTGTTTGGGAGAAGCTGTGGAATTTCTTTGAAGCTCAGTGTGGCTGGCTTTAACTCACTTTTAAAACAATGTTTAAAATAGTCTTTTCCTAAAATCAATTAACATTTTTAACAAATATAGCCACAAATCTCTTAATTCCAGCCTTTTTAAAATATAGAGATAAAATTGTCAACCTATATTGCTTTTGATAGGAAGTCTCTTCTTTTCCATACTTTGATTTTAATGTACAAATTTAAATGACAGGTTAAGTAAATGCCAGCTTCTGACACTGGCGAGCGGCAGTACTGTGCCCATTTCTGACTTAATTTTCCAAGCAAGCACCTTTGAATGTGGATTTTCTTCTGATAAAATGTGCTTCTGCTGACATTGGGCTTAAGTGGATTCTTTAAATAAAGTGATGTTTAACACCCAACAAGGATGTTGGATCTTCCCTGCTGTTTGAGAATCATTATTTTGCACATTTAACAGCCAAGGAAAAAACGTATTTTCAAGCAGTTCTGGGTTTCCCTTGCAATGCAGCACTGCTTTTTCAAGTAGTTTCATTTTACTCTGTGGGCACCCCAATGATAGGTTTTGGCAGTGGTCTCCTGTGTTACTACTGACATAGGCAAAAATGGATTGGCGGCCTATTTTTCAGGTTTCCTGCACCCTTCTCAGCGATTTCTAGCGCACATAAGGTTTTTCGGTGGCCATTCTGTTGTTTTGATGCAAGCAGCGCACAGTGATGTTGCAGGGCATAGACTAGTGGGTTAGAACATCCCACAGAGTGCCATGCCTCTGATTGTCTTTTGCCCTGTAAGTGATAGACTAGAGAGCCTCAGAGTTTTGTTCTGCCAGATGTATTTGGATACCATTTTGGTGAGTGTTTGGAAGAACGTGGGTGGGATTCGTATGGGGAGCGCCTGGAAGAATGTAAATACCAAATTCCGAATATAGATACGCTTTATGCTTATGTTTCCGGATGCTAGCAATCATCATTCATAGAGGAGACCCCAGGGTCAATGAATGCATGCTGACTCGCACGGCAGCTTTAGACAGGACGGGAAGTGCAAGAGTTTTAACAGACATTATTTATGTAGCCTTTACAGGAACGGAGAACAGAGGGGACATTCCTAAGCCTGTGAGTAATATCTGTTCCAGGCGAAAACCCTGGGCCTCGTGTGCGGACACAAAAGCAGTTGGTTTAACATGGACATAATGCTATAACATGGGCAATGGGTTTAAGTCTTGCTGAGGCAAAGAAACATGACAATTACATGAATTTGGTATTTACAAACAACCCTTTTGCGTCAGCAAGACTTTATCAGTAATACACATGGTTTAGTTTGTATTCATTCATTCTTTCATTGTCGTTGTCCGACACATCAATCTTTTGTAACCCCTCGATTGCCTCCTCTAACTTTATCATCTCGTTGGTGGTCATGGCATTAGTGGGTTTGGGTGCCAGTGCTCCCATCATTTTCCTGCAGCAATCTCCTATGACGGACATACATAAGGGAAAGCACTGAATGCAACAGCAGCAAGCAGCTATTAATCCTCCTATGACAAGAAGAGGGGTGAGGAGCTTCCATCCCCAGCTCTGTAATAGATCCCAGAACCAGGATGTCCCATCCCAGGCCCAAATTCAGAATGTATTTGAGCTGCTATTTTATGCATTTCATCGATCCCTTTAAAGATATCGGTGCTATAATCATGTATAAAAGTGCAGCAAGAAGTGCCAATTATTTTACAAGCCCCTCCTACTTCTGCCAGCATTGTATCTAATACTAGTCCGTTTTGTAATGCGACCATCCGGACTGCTTGTACTTCTTTAGTGAGGTTTGCCAGTATGTCACCGGTCACATTTAGTTCCTTTTCTACTAATCTAGCCAAGTGCCTAATGCTTCTGGAATTCATAACTATTCCCATGGGCATCACTATGCCCTTTAGGAAATCAAAGAATTCATCCCAAGTGGTGTCTTCTTTAGTAATAACATCTCTTTTCCTTCGCTGGTAATCCCATGTACCCTTTTTTATTCTCTTTGCCTTGGGTTTTAAGTTCACTTCCTCCACAGATTTGTAATGCAAACCCAACATTACGTATCCAACGGTACATCTACCTTTCCAATAGTGAGGTAACCAGAGGTATGCTTCCTCCCCGCAAATAAACATTGCCCCCTTAGGGGGACTAAAGGGTGCGGATATACTATTCAAATCTACTATATTCTGGCAGTTGTGTCTACCCATGAAAACAGCCTGAGCATGTGTCTTGTTTCGCTGGTAGCAAAAGGGGGCCCTACGAACTATATTTTGTACAGGGATTGGGTGTGGTAGTACTGCTTTGTTGTCTCTCATATAGTCGGTTAGAGGAATCATTTCTATTTCTTTAGATGGGCAGGAAATGGATCTATTAAGATATCTAGTTACATTGGGTGTTAGAGGAATATAAATTCCTCCCTGTATTCTAGTCTGAGTGCTTGTCTCATTTTTCCTATTCACAAATGTGAGTGTCACATTTTCGGTATAGTTTCGGGAGGCACGAAAAAGATAATCTCGCCAAGGCACGCATGTATCACTTGTAGCAGGAGTCGCGTACCATTCGGGTCCGCTTTCATGGCTATGGGGAACATATGTACATATGTAACAGTTGGTTTTATTTAGTATCTGGTTTGTTTCATTCATCCATGTGAGGATGCTATTCCTAAGATGCTTTTTCCGATACTCCTGATCTATATGGGGAATAGTTACTAGTTCTGGTGTTGGAGGCTGAGGCGTGGGAGGCAGCAAATTATGGGCAACATAAATATCATGGTGCTCAAGGTACCAGAGGAATATTGCGGACCCTACTGTTATAACAATACAGACAAGGGATAAGAAGAGCTTTTCCTTTGGGGTGCATGCATATCTGTCAACTCGTGGATGCCTCTGCCCTGCGCCCTCGTCATTCATTGTAACAACCTGTTTTGTTCCCTCGCACAGGGCTAATCCCAAATGGCTGAGTTCCGGAACTTGGCCGTTAAATGTCACATGTTATATATATATTATATATTTACACAAAAATGTTCAAAAAGTCCCTAACAATTACCCTAACGGTGCCGTCCGTTTATGCGCTAAATCGCAAGGGTTGCACAGTATAACCCGTCCTGCAGTCACAGCTTCTGGCACCTTACCTTGACACGTCTCGTTGAGGCTACTTCCTACCCTTGCGGGGACGCTGAGGCCGTTTCATCTGTGTCTCGGTGGGGCTACTTCATACCCAGGAGAGGCTGCTGAGGCCACTTCATCTGTGTCTTGGTTGTCCTTTGTTTGTTCCGACCCTTTACCAAGTCCTTTCTCAACCAGATGTCAGAGTTCAAACATAGGCAATCAATGTTGCTTCCTAGGGCGTAGGTGATACCTGGGAGTGTCCCCCGTAGGTTCGGCTGCGAAGTGGTCTGTGTCCTTGGTCGGGGGATGGACTATCTGAGGTGGTGCCTTTTTAAGATGGTTGGCATGGATCCACGTTTTGTGGCCAGCAACCTTCACAGCAGTTTGCGTCGCCAGTAGGACCAAAAATGGCCCCTTCCAGCGGGCCTGCAGGCAATTGGTGCGATAAAAACTCTTCACGAGGACGTAGTCCCCTGGTTTGATTGTGTGGCCTTCTCCTTCCAAAGCTGACGGGGCTGCGTCTTTCACCTGTTGATGGATAATAGACAGTTTATGCGTGAGCTCAGCACAATAATCCCTCAACAGTGGTTGTTCAATATTACCAATAACTCTTGGCTTTGGGATGGACCATGCACTTGGAGGGCGGCCCATTACAATTTCAAAAGGGGACAATTTGTGCGTCCCCTTTGGAGTGGTCCGCATACTCAACAATGCCAAGGGAAGGGCATCTGGCCACTTCAGGTTTGTAGAGGCACATATTTTTGCCAGTTTGTTTTTCACTATGGCATTCGATCGTTCAATAATCCCAGCACTCTTGGGATGATAGACGGAATGGAATCGCTGATCGATACCCAAGGCAGTACATACATAATTCACAACTTGACCTGTAAAGTGTACTCCGTTGTCGGAATACAGAAAGCTGGGCACTGTGTACTGGGGCACCCAGTATTTCAGGATGCATTTAGCTGTGGAAATAGCAGTGTTGTCTCTTAGGGGGTAAGCATCCGTCCAACCAGAGAACCCACACCTCATAACAAGACAATATTTTAATTTAGCAAACGGTTCCATTTGTATGAAGTCCATATACACCACCTCAAATGGCTGCTTAGGAAGTCTGCTATGACCTGCTGGTACTTTCACAGATTTGCCCACATTATGCTGGAGGCAGACAGCACACTGTGCTGCCCATCTCCTGCAATAGGATCCAATTTTCTGGTTTTTCCATACTTTGCTCAGAATGTCCTCCATTGCACCTGCATTAACATGGGCATTCCCATGTGCCATATCGACTACCATGGGTAAATAACTGTCAGGGAGCAACCACCTCATTTTGATTTTGTCCAGCCACACCCCTTTAGGAGTTTGTCCATTGTTACTGTCTTTAGTCCAAACTTTAATTTCGCAATCTGCCGCTTCCTTTTGAATGCCCTTTACTATCTCCTCAGGGCCCTTTTCCAAACCGCCCTCATCCCCTTTCCCTTCCACATTCCTTTGCAGCATGTTACACTCTGGAACGGTCAATTTACAGTGTTCTGCAGCATATTTAGCCACCTGATCTGCTAAATAGTTCCCCTGCCCCACAAAATCTACCACCTTTTTATGGGCGGAGCATTTCACTATAGCCACCTGGGCGGGTTCAGCCAATGCCGCTAATAGTTTGTTTATCATATTGCCATGTTTTATTTTTGTTCCATGCGAGGTAAGAAACCCTCGCTCTTTCCACAGTAGACCAAAATTAAAGGCCACGCCATGTGCATAAACTGAATCAGTATAGATGGTCACAGCTAAATCTTTACTTAATTCCAGAGCCTTTGTTAATGCCCTTAATTCTGCAGCTTGCGCTGATAACTCGGGTATGCGTTCCATATGGAAAATTTCACTTTCAGTTGTTATTGCGTACCCAGCCACTGTCTCCCCACTTTCCAGTTTATAACATGAGCCATCACAAAATAGAATCCCATCACCTCCCTCTAGGGGAAGGTCACTCAGATCGACCCTATCTTGGGTCTGTTCATCAGTGCGTATAAGGCAATCATGCATGTCTTGATCTCCCTCCCCACTCGGCAAGGGCAAAAGGGAAGCCGGGTTCAAAGTATTACATCTCATGATAGTTACATTTGGTGCAAACAATGTCAGTTCATATTAAGCGGGCAGCTGTGAGGTGCTGAGTCTGAGTTCTATTGAGCAATATGTCCACAGCATGGGGAACTTTTACAATGACGGCAGTTCCCAACACTAAACCAGCGCTTTGCTTAAGAGCTACCGCTGCTGCAGCAACTGATCGCATACATGGGGGAAGCGCTGCAGCCACACTATCCAAGGTGCCAGAAAAATAAGCACAAGGCCTTTGCCTTCCATTTTGTTCCTGTGTGAATACCGATAGGGAACCACCTGGCTGTTCATGTACAAAAAGAGTAAAAGGCTTGCCGTAATTGGGTGTCCCGAGCCCTGGGGCACTGCACAATGCGCTTTTCAGAGCATCGCAGGCTTCTCTCATTTCTTGCGTGCAAGTGAAGGGTGTCTGATCCTTTTCTGTTTTCAAACATTGTAACAGGGGCTTAGCTATCAGGGAGAACTCTGGGACCCAATGACGGCAATATGTGGTAATACCTAACAGTCGTCTCAATTCTTTAAAGGTACTGGGATAGGCCATTTCCTGTATTAACCGTACCCTCTCAGGTGACAGTGATCGACCCTCTGCAGTGAGGACATATACCAAATAATCAACCTTGGACTGTACATACTGCATTTTCTTAAGCAACACTTTGTGGCCATGGTATGCCAAATGCTGTAACACAATCAGGGTACCTTCTTTACAACTTAATTCAGTATCTCCACAAATGAGAATATCATCCACATATTGTATGAGCATCACACCAGAGGGTAACAGAATTTCATCCAACTGCTGTTTTAGTGCTTGGCTAAAAATAGCCGGGCTCTCTGTGTAACCTTGGGGTGCTCGACAAAACCTGTATTGTCGCTGTGCTAATACAAAGGAGAAGAGGTATCTACATTCTTCAGCTATGGGTATGGAGAAAAAGGCGTTTTTTAAATCCACGACACTAAAGTGAGTGGCCGTGGGAGGGACCATAGTGAGAATACTTGTTACACTAGGGACAACTGGATACCTGGGGTCCACAACCTTATTAATTCTCCTAAGATCAATAACAAATCTATACGGGGTCACTTCATCTCCTTTCTTATGAACCGGGAGAATCGGGGAGTTACATGGGCTGTCATCACACTCTTCAACAACCCAAAGTCGCATTAGATCCTGTACAATCCTTACCAATGCTGCTTCCCCTTCTGGAGATATTTTGTACTGCAGGGTTCGGGGTAGAGGGACCCCATGTTTTACCTTGATCACAACAGGGGGAAGGTTCAAAACACCTACATTATTACTACCAACAGCCCAAAGCTCTGCGGGCAGTTCCTGTAACTCTGGTGGCAATGGTTCAACCAAATAACAACCACCAATTTTGGATTTACATATGGTCATACGAACGCCTGTTGGGGAACAATAGATAGTCGCATTTAAAGCTTTCAAAAGATCCAACCCAAGGAGATTCTCGGGGCGCCTGTTAGTAAGTAACCATTTGTTAGTCAATTTCACTCCACATATAGACGTCTCAACTCTCTGGGACACTGGAGTACATATGGGTTCCCCAACAAACCCTACGGAAACTTTGTTTTCACCCGATAGTGGAACTGAGGGGACGGCCTTGGCGTCAACCGAGCTGTTACCTGCTCCGGTATCGACCAAGCATCTAACGGGGGGGTGCTGTCCTATCTGCAATTTAACATACGGTCCTTTCTGGTCTATAGGAACAGACACCATCTCCTCAGGTTCACTATGGGCGTTTCAACTCATTGCTGCTGTGTTATCAAAGAACATCATTCCACTTAGTTCATCCTCCACAAACTCATTGCCATCCACTCTAACCATTTGTCGCTGCGCTGCGCTGTTTGAGAATACATTATTTTTGGGGTTTACAAACCTTCCCTGGCCTTGAGGTGGTCCCGCAGGGGGTCCACCTCGGCCCCTTCCTCTCCCACCCGCCGGTTGACCATTCCGCACCATCAATATGGGACACTCATTTTTCCAATGTCCCGTCTGCTTGCAAAATGAGCATTGCTCTATTCGCGGGGGTGTCCATTGCGTAGTGTTACCTGTAAGGTTTCTTACCTGGGGTTTCTGGCCCTTTGGTTTACTGTAAGGTGGTTGCACCAATTGGTGCATTAGCACCTTATTTTTTAGATTCCTATCTGCCTGTTTCTTACCTTCCATTTCTTCCTCTTCCTGTCGCTCGTAATATTTAGCCATCTCTAGGATCTGGGATGGGGTGCTTGCCTGCCAAGTACTCTCGCCCAATTTAAGTGGTTTCTTAATTCCTTTTCGTAAACCATTCACAAAGCCCATGGCGAAATATCTCTGACCCGTGGGGTTGCTAAGAGACTGGCCACTGTGTGCCTTAAATGCATTCTCAAATTTCAGAAAATAGTCCCCAACTGTTTCTTCAGGGCCTTGTATAACTGCATCCATTTTTTCTACATTCACATCCACCTCTGGCAACACGCTACTCAGTGCCCTTAATATTCTTATCCCTAGCGTTTTTAGGTCCTCTGGAATGGGGTCAGTTGGTTTCCGGTCTGTATCTTGTTTTTCTAACTCTGTCCAATTGATGGCATGCCCAAGGGGGTCCCGAGATCTAAAAGGTTCCCATACATCAGCCGGGGTCACAGCGGACATTACATGATCAATGTCCTGCAGAGTCAGGGTACACATTTTAAATAGCGCTCTTAACTCTTTGTAGAATCCCGCGGCATTGGTCCTAGGGTCTGGGGTGCTTTTTATTATACTGAACAGTTGTGCTCTAGTGAGGGGTACATAGACATATGTTTTGGTTACTGTGAGGGTCTTGTCACTTGGGTCGTGGGCTGCTGTAACAATGGGCGCACATTCCCTCAGTGGTGCCATTACTTGGACCAGCTGGGCCCCTGGGAGAAACACTTCCAATAATTCTTTGAACAATCTACCCGTCCTAAGATCCTCCACTTCCCAGTTCGGTTTATACGTTTTCAATTCAGCCTGGCACTCTCTCAGCTTTTTGCAAACATCCTCCCACCCTCCTGTTTCACATTCTGATCCCATTTTGCTCAAAAGCTCTTGCAAGCATACCAGTCGGGTTGCCTTGCTATAGGTGGTAAATAGATCCGTCCAATATCCCACCTTCCCTGGCTCCTTTTCATCATATATCCTTTTAACCAACGCCTTTCCCGTCGGTTTGGCATCATGCAAAGACTGCTCTCTTCTACAACGTTCCTCTTCTTCCTCTTTTAACTGATCATCATAATCTTTCATAACTTTTGTTACCTCATCAATGATTTGGTCATACTGGTGCCACAGGGTTGCCCGATCTTTCTCAGTGTCAATGGCCTTATAAATATCAAACAAACCCACGGGCCACTGGCGTTTAGCCTCATTCCTCAGCCATGCATGAAGAAGGTCACAATGCATTTTCATTACCTGTCGAAATTCCTTCTTTTGGCAGGTATATAACCTTTGTTTTATCCCTGAGGTCGGGTTATCAAACACTTGTTGTGCCATGCGCTCTAATTTTGCATATTCAACCGGGGGAAAGAAGGGTGAATTTTAGCATTGACTAGAAGTATAACAGTCTGGGCAAGATCGCCATTTTAATGACCGTTATTCTGCCCCACCATGTAATTGAGAGTGGGTTCCATCTTTCCAGGTCTCTTCTCACCTGTTCTATGAGGTTCGGGTAGTTCCCTGCGTAGAGGCCTTTGTTCATACTGGTCAAAGTGACAGCCAGTTATTTTACCCCTTCTTCCGCCGCCAGCAGGTGAAGCTCCCCTGCCCGCCTGTGGATTTCTTGTTTGTCTCCAGCCAGGACCATTTCCTCTGAGTTTTGCCTATTTATCTTCAATCCAGAAATAGCTCCATATTCATCTATTTCTTGTATGAGAAGGGGCAGTGTTTTTACCGGGTCCGCCAGGGCCATCATCATGTCGTCAGCATATGCCGCTGTTTTTTGAAAACTCTCTTTATTGAACTTTGCAACAACATGAAAGAAAAAGAAAAACATACCCCTCCCCCAACACCCCCGCCCCCGAGGCATCGGCCATTCCCTTCTCATAACTCAGTCCTTCCATGTCCACCCTCCCCATTTAGTGTAGTTCTAACAATCGCAGACGTTGCAGGCACCACATTGCCCTGAATTCACCCTTGAGAAAAGTCAATATTTCCCCCCACTCCATAGCAAAGTTCTGCAACTTATTGTCAATGGCGTATGATGCCCACTCCAAGGCGACAATTTCCCAAATCTTGCGCAACCAGTCTTGGATCATGGGGATGTCCGGACTTTTCCATCTTTGGGCTATTAGCATCATAGCTGCCAACGTCATTAGCACTTTGGCTTTCTCCCTCATCCTGGATTCCCCCACTCCAGTGGGGCCTCTGACACCTAGTAGAATCTGGGCCGGTGTTCTTCCATCGCCCGGACCGAAGGTCTGTTCTTGTGCCTCCCGGACCTCTCCCCAGAATGGTTCAATTTTGGGGCAGCCCCACCATATATGTTCTGCTGTACCTATCATTCCACAACCCCTCCAACACCTCCCTGAGGTTCTCGGATACATTCTCTGAAGACGGCCGGCGTGTAATGCCACCCGACCAATATCTTATACCATGTCTCTTGCAGTTGGGAAGCTTTCGCCAGTTTGGGTATTTTCCTCCACAACCTCTCCCAATCTGCCCTATTAAATTCCCTCCCCAGATGCCGGTCCCAATGTTGCATATACACCCATCGGTTGTCTGCAGTCCTATCTCCCAGAATCTTATAAATATTAGATATTAGACCCTTTGTGCCATCGTTAGTTAGGAGGAATCTTTCAAAGTTGGTCTGCCCCCTAGTAGCCCCGATCCTAACCCCCAGTTGCAATACCCAATGCTGTATTTGTGCATACCTTAATCTCTCTCTTTCTTGTATATAGAACTCCTGCTTGCACTCCGCAAAAGATAATATCTCCCCGCCTCGAAACATATCGCACAGTTTCTCACAGCCCCCCTCCTGCCATTGCCTAAATGCACCCTTCTCAATCCCGGAGTAAAGTCCCCGTTTCCAAATATAGGAGTGAAGGGTGACGGAAAAGACGTGATTCCCCTGGATCCCACCAATCTATCCCATACGTCCACCAATAGTTTGGTTATGGAACTCTCATAGAGGTGCCTGGGCCTGAGGCGTTTAGGCAGCCATAAAACCTCCGCTAGGTCGCGATGGGCCACCGCTCTATCCATCCTCACCCAGAGCTTGTCTTGGTCAGTCTCCTCGCCCCTCAACCAATCCCTAATAACTCGCAATTGGGCCACTTCGTAATACTGCCTAAAGTTTGGTAGTGCCAACCCCCCCTCACTCCTAGGTGCCATGAGCAAACATTTGCTCACCCTGGCTTTCTTCCCTTCTCATAGGAATTCATTGGTCAGCGTACCTAGTTCCCTGAAGAACCCCGATGGGATTGGTTGGGGAATTGCCTGGAAAAAATACAGCAGTCGCGGGAGTGTGACCATTTTAACCACGGCTATCCACCCTAGCCATGAGACTCGAAGAGCTTTCCACTTCTGGTAACTTCTCTTGATTTCCCCTCAGAAGCAAAGGGTAATTAGCCGAGTACCAACCCGCCAGGTTTGCTGTTATCCTTGCTCCCAAGTACCGCACTCCCCCGGACTCCAAATAAAAGGAAAGCTCGCCCTCAGCTTGTCTCGCTCCTGAGCCTTCAGCGTTAGATTTAAAAGTTCTGATATACTAGTATTAATCTTCAACCCTGAGGCCTCCCCGAACTTCCTCAACAGGTTCGTGCTGGCTTGAATTGAGGCAGTTGGTGACATCAAAGCAAGTAGCATATTGTCAGCAAACGCTACAACCTTCTGTTGCACTCCACCAAAGGGGATGCCCCGTATCTCCTCCGTCTCCCTGAATGCTTGTAGAAGAGGCTCCAGATATATCGCATAGAGTAGAGGAGATAGTGGGCAGCCCTGTTTCGTGCCTCTCTGCAAACGCACCAACCGTGACACTGTCCCATTTACCACTAATCTAATGGAGGGGGCCTGGTAGTTAGCTTGCACCATAATCAAGAATTCCCCCCCGAAACCCATCCTCTCCATCACCCAAAACAGAAAAGACCACTCCACGCGGTCAAAAGCTTTTTCAGCGTCAAGAGCCAAAAGGACCGCGGGAGTGTTCGTTTTCTGTGCCTTTTCTACTAGGTGGGCAACCCGCCTATTGTTATCTGACGTTTGCCTGCCCTTGACGAATCCAGCCTGATCAGGGTGTATCAGTTGTGGGAGATGAGCTTCAAGTCTATTTGCGAGAATCTTCGTGCATATCTTGGCATCAATATTTATTAACGCTATGGGTCTATAGGACGTCCTTTCCTCCGGGTCCTTATTTGGCTTATGAATTAGGGTTATTTTAGCTTCCTCCATGGACGGAGCTATCCTACCCGTCTGCCTGAACTTATTAAAAAGCGAGGCCAAATGCGGGGCTAGCTGTATGATAAACAACTTGTAAAAGGCTGCAGTGCACCCGTCCGGGCCCGGGGCCTTATTCGCCGGCAAACCCCTAATTACTCCTCGCACCTTCTCTTCAGTGATTTCCTGATTAAGGATTTCCCGGGCCTCCCTCCGAATGCGCGGCAACTGCACCTTCTCTAAAAACTCATCTTGCAGCTTACCCTGAGGAGTCTGAGATGTGTACAGGGACTCATAGTACTCCGCCAGCACTTCCTGGAGTTCCCCGGCCTCCGTAACCCTCTCTCCAGAGCTGGCTTTTAGCGCAGTAATAGCGTTTCTCGGCCTTGCCCCCCTAAGGAGGCGCGCCAAAAGCGCGTCAGCTTTATTTGCCTTTGCGTAATATTTCTGCCGTACTGCCAATAGCGCCCCTTCTGCCTTTTTAGTTCGGAGAATTTCTAGCTGCCCTACTGCTGCTACCACTTTCTGCCTGGCCGACTCCACCTCCGCTTCCAATTGCACTTCTAGTGCCTTCAGTTGTTTTACGCAGTGAGCGGCTACAGCTATAAGATCCGCCTTAGGGTGGCCTTGAAGGCGTCCCATCTTACTTCCTCCCGAGTATCCTCCGCCCTATTAATAGCAAAGAAAATCTTGATCTTCTCCTCGATTTCCCTACGGATTACCGGATCCCGTAGGATAGGACCCAGGAATTTCCAGCCCCAGACTCCCTTGTTCCGACGACCCATGTCCAGAATAACTGACACAGTTTTGTGATCTGCGATTCTTATCGGACCTGTGCTCACCTCCCGAATCCTGCCCACTAGCCCCACAGAAACCCATATACAGTCGATTCTCGACTGAGATCCATGGACCTCAGATACAAAAGTGTGGCCTTCCTCCTCTCCCTTAAGCTCTCTCCAAGCATCTCTGAGGCCGCCCTGTGAATCCTATCCTTCAGGTCATTTGACAAAACTGCACCCCCCCTCCTCCTTGTCTTCCAGTCCTATCCTTCTACCTATCCCAGGCAATATTGAGATCTCCCATCAGCACTATCTGACCCCACACCCGTTCCTCCAGCACCCTCAACACTTGCCGCAGAAACTGTTCCTGCCCCGCATTCGCTGCGTACACAACTGCAATCGTGTAGGGGGCATCCTGAAACTTCCCCTTTACCACTCCTTGTCCCTTATTACCTCCTCGACTTTGAAGCCAACAGTATTCTTGAAGGCCAGTGCCACACCCTTCGATTTGGTTTGACTAGAGGCATACAAGATCCGATCGAAACAACCACGAAGCCCCTGGTCTTTGTACAACAGATGCGTTTCCTGCAATCCCATAACATCCGGCCCCTCTTTCCTAACAAAAAGCTCCAACTTTTTCATCTTAAGGGGGTGTTCAACCCCCTAACATTATGGGTTATCCACTTGAAGGGTCACACCCCATTAATTGTCCCACAGCCTTCCCTGCAGCCCTTTCTCTCCCCTCTTTGCTGAGTATCTCGTTGCCCCAGTTCCGATGCCCCTTCCCCTCTCTCCCACCCCTCCTCCACAAAACCCCCTCCCATAGGTAGATGACTCTCTCTCGCCCACCAACCATTTCTAAGACGGGCATTCCCGCCCTTTCCGTTCCCAAAATGTTTGCCCTCTTAGCTCCCCCACAGCCCCTGTTCATCCTTTATTGGCCGTCCACCCCTTCCGACCCTCTTCCATATCGAGGCTTGTTTAATTCTCCTTCACTTCTTCTCTGGGCTTCTCTTTCCTGCGGCGTTCTTCCCTCTTTTGATCCTTTTCTCCTTTTTCCTCCGACTGTTTTCCACTCCCATGGTTTAGGCCTTGTGTGTCCGGATGTAAGGGGGGTTCCACCATCTCAATTTGAAGCAACTCTGCTCCCTCCTGCACCGAGGTTACCCTTTTCTGGCGCCCCTCCCATTCAAAGATCAAACCAAACGGAAAAGTCTGTTTGTAACGAATGTCCTTCTCGTTCAATATCTTGAGCACTGGACTCATCTGTCTCCTCTTTGTAAGTGTGCTACTCGCCAGGTCTTGGAAGAGAGCAATCTGCTGCCCTTTAAACATGATAGGTTCTCGCTCCCTCGCCGCTCTGAGGATAGCCTCCTTCTGCGCGTATCTGGCAAAAGCAGCCAATACATCTCGAGGCCTTACTGCTTGCCCCTTGGCCATCCGCCCTGTCCTGTGGACCCACTCCAACTCAATCACCTCCGGGTTTTCCTCTTCTAAAATTTCCGCAAAGATATCTTGAATAGTCCTCTTCAAATCTTTATCTTATATGGATTCTGGTAGCATTTTAACCCTAATATTGATCCTTCGGGATCTATTTTCCATATCCTCCATTTGGATCTCCAGATTCCGAGTTGCTACATCCAATCTTTCAACAGCTTCACGGTTGTCCATAGTGTCCTTATCCACTTCTTGAAGGCCCTTTTCAAGAACATCCGTCCTCTCTCCCAACTGTCGCAACTCCTGCCTGATCTCTGCCAAAGCTTCATTTAAATCGGCCCGCATGACCTGGAATTGTTCACGGAATATTTTGGCCAGATTAGCCTGCATAGCGTGTAGTTCCCCTAAAAATTCCTGCCTCGACAAGGGAGAAGAGGCGTCCAAATTTCCAGGAGCAGTAGCCTCTCCAGTCCCTTCCTGGCTATCCCCAAGTCCCTCTTTCAATGTCTGTGCGAGCCATTGCATGAAGGGTGCCGAGGTTATCTCCAGGGGTTGAGCCAGCTTGTTCCCTTTTCCTTTAGATTTCGTGGTCATTATTCCCAGGGTATCCCTGTACTCTCCCTTCTTCACCTTTAGTTGTCTCTTTCCTGGAGGGAACACTTCACTTCCCTCCTCTTGCAAGTCGTCAGTTATAGGGCTAGGTTATCACTCAAACCCCCATACCTTGCCACTCCCAATGAGACTTTTATAGTGTTCCCTCCTCCTCTTCCAATGCTCTGCTCCCACAGGGGTGTTTCGTCTCGCAGATCCCCTCAGGCCTCCCCTTGAGTCTCACCCACATAGCTCCATTCTATCCTTGTGAACTGAATGGCATCGATCTACGCCTGTTTTGGCTCGGGTGCTCGCCCCAGCCGCCACATACAGATGGGCTTGGATCCACCCCACCTCCACCTCTCAAGCAGCAGGAGAGACCACAGTGCTTCTGCGGTGCCCAACAGGGAGACCCAGCCGGGCCACGGGCACAAGCCTCCTCCCTGTCTGCAGTGTGTCGTCCCTCCCCCATGGCCACCTTCTCCTACTTGGCGCCTGCCGTTCTTCGTGCGCACCCGCCTCTGCAGAAGTGGTCCCTCGCCGAGTCGGGGGCGATTGAACCGGGTTCCTCCGTTGAGTTCCCGGACCGCCTCCTTAACCGTGACTTCGCCCAGGCCGCTCCCCTCCGTCAACCTCATCTGGATCGCGGCAGCCACTCCCCCTGCAAATTCCATCCCGGGTGCCTCCTCACTGCATTTGGCTCTCCCCTCGTACGGCAGCTCGCCTCTGACGGGCACGCAGCACCACCGCGCGGGGGATGATGTCGCCTCAGCCGCCCGCACAGCCTATGCTCACCGGGGGCTCACGTCCGCCATCTCGGCGCAGGGGTCTCACATCTGGCGGTCAGCGCTATTCCGATGCCCGCATCCACCGCCAGCGCACCTCTCAACTCCACTATTCGGACCTCCAATCCTCCCGCTAGCGTAGTATCCCACTCCGTGCTCCTTCAGTGTCCCGCGGGCCGGTTGACCGTTGCTCCTCCCGCCTTCGTCAGGCACCCAGCTCTCCTGCCGTAACACGCCACTCTGGGCTAGTCCTCTCCTCCGAGCACCGCTCTATTCCTCTTCCCTCTTCCTGGCCATGTATGTCCTCTCCAGGTCGTGGGGGGTCTCCGCGTCCCTTTTAGTAGCCTGTATAGGGGGTGGTGGGCACCTTCTACCCCTCGGGGGATCGGAGAGCGCCGTCAGCATGTCTACACAGTGCTGGCGGCCATTTTGGAATCATATGCTGCCGTTTTATGGGATATCCCTCTCATGGTTATGCCTTTAATGTCAGGCGCTTCTCTAATTTTCACCAGCAGTTGTTCCAGGAAGATTGCGTATAGGAGCGGGGAGAGGGGGCACCCCTGTTTTGTGCCTCTTTCAATTCTGATCATGTCTGATAGTTCTCGGTTCACTGCAATCCTGCCCGAGGGTGAGTTGTAGTTGGCGCGTATCATCTTAATATATGTTTCGCCCATGCCCATTTTCCCCAGAATGCGAAACAGCATGGGCCACTCCACTCGCTCAAAAGCCTTTTCCGAATCTATTGCCAGTAAGACTGCCGGGATGTTAGGGATTCCCACTTTCTCTATCAGATGGGTAATTCGTCTAATATTGTCGTGTGTTGTTCTGTTGGAGATGAATCCTGATTGATCCGGATGTATCAGCTTGGGAAGCAGCAGTGCGAGTCTATTGGCTAGTATTTTAGTATACAATTTGGCATCTAAATTTATTAGAGTTACGGTGCGATATGAACTCGGGCTCTCCGGGTCCTTCCCTTTCTTGTGGAAGACCAGTATTTTTGCTTCATTCATTGAGTTTGTGATATTGGCTGTGTCCTTGAAAGTATTAAAGATGTCTGTTAGGACACGAGTAAGGGATCCCGCGTAGCTTTTATAAAATGCGGCCGTGTAGCCATCCGGCCCCGGGGCTTTGTTTTTCAGTAGTTCTCTAATTGCTCTTGCTACTTCCTCTGTCGTGATTGGTTCGTCGAGCAGTAGTTTCTCCTCTGGTGTTATGATTGAGAGCATTATGTCTCTCAAATAGGCTGTCTGTTCCTCTTCTCTTGGTTTCTCCGATGTATACAGTCTTTGGTAGTATGCTCTGAATACTTCTTCTATGTCTTTCAACTGTGTTCTCATCTGATCGTAGTTGTCTCTCAGTGCCTTCACCGTTTGACGTTGTTGTTTACCTTTTATTTGTCTTGCCAGGAGTTTGTCCGCTTTATTTGCTTCCATTGCGTACCAGTGTTTCAAATGTAACAGCTGATTCTCTGCTCTTTTGGTTCGGATGAATTCCAGCTGGCCTTGTATGTGTCGGTAGGCTCTCTTCAGTTTTAGGGTGTGGTTGTTCGACATTTCCTCTCTAATCTTCGCTAAGTTATTTTCTAGTTCATTTTCCCATTTTCGGGATTGCCTGTCCTTCTGTGCTTGGAGTGCGATCATCGGCCCCCGCATTACCACTTTAAAGGCTTCCCATACTGTGGATTTCATCACTTCTGGCATATTATTCCATTTGAAATAGTCTGCTATATGTTCTCTGGTTGTCTCTCACATGACGGGATATTGTATGATTACCCGTGGTATTGTCCGTCGCCATAGACCTGATTGGTTGCGGAGTGTGGGGAGTGATATCCACAGGGGAGGGTAGTCTGATAGCGATATGTGTCCCATCTCTACATTCTGAATCTCCCCTAATAGGCTCACCGAGGCCCAAATGTAATCGATTCTAGAACTTGTGCCATGCACGTGGGAGTGAAATGTGAATCCCAGGGTCGAGCCCCTGCTTTTCTGCCAAACATCTTCTAGTGCCAGTTTTTCCATAGAGTTCTTTAGCGATGGTGTCAGAGTCCCATGATGTGAATGCTTGGGATTTGAGCGATCTTCTGTGGGGTTCCAAGCAAGGTTGAAATCTCCAGCTAGTATCATTTCTTCTTCTGTAAAATGTTCTAATTTGTTCAATGTGTCCTTTATGAATCCGTCCTGGCCCGTATTTGGGGCATAGACTGTTCCAAGTGTCAGTGGGCGATTATCGATCTGAATTTTCACAAATAGGAACCTCCTGTGATGCTGGAAATGCATCGGAGGGACAGGGCCTCTGTATCCTTGTCCTTTACTGCTTTTTTATTGTGTGTTCTGTCATGTTTTCCGCGCAGGAGTTCATGTGGGACCCCTGGCGGTGCAGCTCTCTCTCTTTTGGTTTGGTGAACAGACCCGTGGGATACCCTTATGGCACCCGTGGGTAGGGGTACAACCCTGTGCCCCTAGTGTATGTTTTTGGGCACCTGTGTGTGACCCACAGAGAAGGGTACGGGCTGGTGGCAGCTCCGTGCTGAAATGACTAGTGCCCTGAGCGTCTTACATTTTGGGATGCCCAGGCCCTGTCATTGGAATCAGTAGATTCCTGATGGAGACAAAATGGCCCCCATGGCCTCTTGCCTTTCATCACCTGTTACCTTGATCTTCCCGAAGTCCCGGGAAGCCCTGCCTCTGTCCCTTCCCCCTGACTGGCTGTTGGGTGGAAGTTCTGTATATGGTAATGTGGGGAAGTGCCGACCAGACTGGCTAGAGCCTTCTCAACGACCGTATGTTGTGGGTACGCCTATGGGTGGGACCTGGGTGAATGGAGTGTGTGACGAATATACATTCTATGTTGTGGCTGCCTAGTATCTGGTGTTTGACACAATGGTTGAGACAGCCCTGCCCGAAACCGGTATGAATTCAGCTTGGAGTGTTGAATGGCTCGATACTTGTCCCAATACACATAACATGTTGTGAGTGTCTGGAGAGAAGTGAATGGCCTGAATACCTTGTGTGCCTGATTGGCTGCCTGCCTGCATGAATGCCCGTAGTCGTGATTGGATGCTTGAGTGTGACCCAGCGGAATGAATGGGAGATCAACAATATATCTGGGGACCTCTCACTGCTAGGAATCGTGTTCAGAAGCTGAAGTCCACTATGACGAGTAACTGGAGTAACTGAAGCTTGATCCTGAAGCCCTGCTGGACAAGAAGAATTGCTGTTGCTCTCCTTCACAATCTGAAAGCTGCTGTGCTTCAAGAACTGACCCAGAGAGGACCTGGTAAGGCGCCCTCTCCCCGAGCTACGAGGGACCATCATGCACAGCTGATCTTTGCCTAAGCTCCCTGGTAGACAGACCTTCAACAGGCTGCCGACCCGATACGGGGACTGCTGCGGAACTCCCAAGGAGAAGCGCTCAGACTGTTGTCCACCACTGTCGCCGACCGCCGTCGCCGACTGGAGCCGCCGTGCTCCCGTTGCCTAAGAACTTCATTGATCCAAGGATGCTCTCGTCCGCATCGTCGCCGCCGTATCCTGCTGGAAAAGGCCTGACCGTCGGCGCGCCGAGGAGCATCCACCGGTGGGTTTCCTGCCACCCAAAGACCACAGAGACGCTGACGACTCGACGCCCTTGCTGGGCCACAGTTCTTCAACTCTTTGCGGTCCAGAACTATCGACACCGAGGTGCCCCGCACGCCTCTTCCTTGCAGGACATTTATGCTTCCCTGTCAACGAGCACCGCTAGGAATGACGCGGCCACTTCAACGTCGTAGCTCGACCTGTTCTCCATCGGACGTTCGACGACCCGTGACTCCTGCCTGAAAGGGAGGACACTCAAGAAAGTTTGTCGATTTACCCGACGAGGAACGCTACGCCAGGTACTTTGGGGTTGCAGAACTATTGGAAAGTCTAATGTGAACAATATATGGACTGGGATTGTATCTTTCTTCTACAGGTTGCCCAGATGGGGGGGATCTCCACACAGAGCTGTGTTTAACGGTACTTACCAGTATTCTGCCTATTGCTCAACCATCTTGCTTTCCTTCCTCTCTCTACTGCTGGTTTCCTCTTTATTTTGATCTGTGTGTCATTCTAACCGTATGCACTTAAAGGAGATCTAATAACGTTATTGGTACCACTTTAGAATTGTACATATTTGCCATTGTTGATTTTCGGAGTACAAAGTGAGTTATCGTGATCGTGTATCTGACCTTGAATATTAATCATATAAAGACTGTGTTTTAACCGATACAGAGTGTGGACCTTCCTTCGTGGGTGCTTGGGGACTACACTGTACTTAAGAACCAGCTTGCATCACCTCCTGAGAAGCTAGGCCTTGATTGCTCGACCACAATACCAATAATAGAGAATCTTGGCAGGGGTCCTCTGTGCCTCTCCTCTACCATATTGAGAGCGGAAGTACAGACCCCCCCTCCTGTCTTTACACCTCCCTTGTTTGTCTGATAGCGTTTCTCGAACTTGCATATTGAGAGAATTGGCAAATGCAATCAGGACCCCCTACTACTTTTCATTTAAATACAGGAAATCAGTGTCTGTTTTCCCTGTTACTGTCTTAAGAGGGGACAGAAGTAGAGACAGCAGAGTACAAAACAATCATAGCCACAATCTTTTCCCAGCGGTGCAATTCCACAGGTTGCAAATGTGTATTCTCCCAGTTACCCAAAACATTATATGTTTGATGTATAACCGGTGACCCGTGCCACCACGAGCAGGGGTGGCCACTTAGGTGACACTCTAGCATTCCCAGTAGGACCCATCATTCCATTTGCATTAAAAGAAAAATTCCCTATTTTCCTTTTAACAGTTGCCACCTCCAAATTCACTTTTTTCTCTCCCCATAGCTCCTTTTCATGATCCCACCCACCTTGTCCTTTGCTTCAGCACCATGTTTACAACAAACTGCACCATGTCTAAGAACCTTAAGTCCACATATTAGATATTATGACAGTCACTGCATGGGGAGAACAGTAAGTGGAAACAGAGTTGTTGGGGAGCACACAATCAGAGGACTTTTCCTGTGTCCCAGTTTGTGACATCTGGGCATTCAGTTGGGTCCCATTGGTCCTCCTGGCGATAGGCCTTTTTTGTTTGCTTGTGGACTCGGATGCCTGGGTCGCCACTAGACATCGCCCTTGTATGCAGTTGAAAGTCCCTTCGCACCTAAACACAGAGAAGATCTGATGAGTTTCTCGAAATGTATATACATTTTCTTTATTACACCCTATCATTGCTTAAATGCTTACTACTAATTCCTTTTATTCATCTTTTCCTTTCATCTACTTCACATCTTCCATGCCTACCACCCACTCCATTTCTACTCCACATTTCATATATAATGTTGGTGCTCTCCTAATTTCTCTGAAGCATTAATTGTGCCATTGTTCCTTCTTGACCACATGAGCGAGAGAAAAAACACAACAAAAACGACAATAAAATAGTTCTTTTCCAACCCTTGCCGCTTCTGTTCTTCTTCTCGTGGGTACATCCTTGAGTTTAATGAAGCTGTCCTGTTAGGAACAAGACAGGGACAAAAGTCATAAAACAGTAATGGACAGAACGGAACTCCCCTTTTGATGAGCTCTCCCGTGGCCTTGCTGCTGTATGAATTCTTCATGTGATGAGCTAGCGATTTCTGTGCTGTGGGACAATATGATGGTGATTTCTTTTATTTTGCTCCAAAATGTCCACAATGCTTTCCTTTTCCCCTTAATGCTGAACTTATCTTTTGGGTTGCTGGTTGTTGGCAGGCCTGCATGAGCTGTCTTTTCCATTGCTTTTTCCTTATGTCCATCTTTTTTGTGCTTTGGCGTTCCAGCAAATTAATGCTGCTGCCTCCCTAACCTTTCTTGACGCTGAGACAAGCGCAGGTGATGTGTTTAGTGCGTGCAAGTGTGAGATATGTGTCCCCAAGTTTTCCTAGCATCTCTTTCACATGCATTTCTGCTTCTATTCAATAAAAGGTTACACATCTCAAATAAACATTTCCGTGCTTCTATTTAATAAAAGGTTACACATCTCAATAAACATTACATTTCCAATCATTAAAAAACAGTTACACATAAACATTACCTTCAAATAACCAGAGCCCTGTGTACATCTCATTGAAAAAGGATACTTTTCTTCTTGCTGAGAGCCGTCTTCCCAGTGCAAGCTTCATCTGTGACTCTTGTCCTGTACAAAAATATACTCTTCAATTAAACCCTTTCTTCATCTCCATCTCCTTCTACTTGTTACTTACCTGCTTCTCCTTCTCTTCCCCAATATATCCATATTTTAACTCCCACAGTACTTACCTGCCATCTCTATTCACCTACTCTTCCCTTCTACAAGTACCTACCTCTTTAATGTTGCTCCTTCTCTTTGTATTGCTACCTTGCCCCAATGATGCAAACAAAATAATGGTGTCTCTAAAACCATCAGAACATTGAAACTTCCATTAATAATATGCAAAATGTGTTACTTACTTTTATACCCTCATCCATTACTTGCTGGCCATTCTTGTTTTGCACATTGTGCTTCCCTCTGTAGCCCTTCCTTCCTGACATTTATCTTGTATTCAGTTAAACACCTTATTTCTAATACCTGGTCTGCTATTATTCTCTTGTTGCAATAATATCGTCTGCCATGGTTGCCCCCTTTCCCTCTCAGCCAAAGAGAAAACATGACATAAACAAATCATGTTAAGCACAGCTTTGGTCCCTTTTATTAATATACTATGTCCTCTCTTCCCATTCCTCCAACCTCATTCCCTTCAATGTGTAACTATCGTGTCTGCTGCCAGCTCGCAGCATAATTCATTTTAATGTCAAATCATCCCCTTCTCTGGGTTTGTTCTTATATTGAGCACTCATTCACCCTGCTATAAACTCGCCCCCAGATGACTAATCACTTTGCCTGCCCCTTAAATCATGTCTCTTTTCCTCTTCGCCTTCTCATCCTTATCTCATGTCAGTGCCGCCACTCTCCCCCTCTCACCACTGCATCGTTGAAACTTGCTCATAGCTATTTGTCAATTTCTCCTTCCCTGTGTGTGCCCTTTCCTTGAGCAAAAAAGCTATCGTGACAATATGCCTTTCATTTTTGCCGGTCATGCCTGCTGTGTGTGCGTTTACTATGAAAAACCTTCCCATTCTACTGGCATGCTCTTGTGTCTTCCCTGGCTATAAGATGCTACCAGAAATGATGTAAATAAAAATCATTATGCTCCCCTGAAGTGGGTCCCCCGCAACGTGATCCACCCCCTTTTTTCCTATGTGTGTGTGTGTCTGCATTGCCTTGGTGCCGGCAATGGCCTTATTTGTCTGCAATGTGTGTTAAATTTGCGGCACATGCCCTGTACACTGTAATCTGGCGCCTACCGTTCATATGGTTATGCACTGTACTGTGAAGTGTGTGTCCCCCCTCCCAAGCATGGCCAATTTCCCCTTGTCTTTTGTGGTCTCTTCCTTCCACCTGTCACTGCTGTGCGCAGCTAAAATATGTCCTTTTTATCTCTGTGCCTTTGTAATTCCCATAATTTTCCCTTTCTGTGTCATTGCAGTCCTATCTTAACTATGTGGAAACATTCCTTGGCCAGCCCATGATCGCAAAATGCATTTGAACCTTCCACTGCTATCTTTCTCCATAAATCAGAAAGCAGCACTCCCCTTTGCTTTGTATGTTTTCCCGTGTATACTTTAACGGGTTCTACACATTGCTAGAGACAAGTGCTTGCGAAAAAGCCAAATGATTTCTACGCAGTGCCTGAGAAAGAAAAAGAAATGCTCTTTGAAACCCTCGGACACGGTGCCAGCCTTAAAACAGCAAAGCTGCTCTGGCGGCCCAAATAAATTGTTTGTTAACCCAAATGAGAACCGAACATCCATTTACCCCATCACCCTTAACGCATTCTCCCTTCACTTTACCTTCCTTATTACAAATATTCCTCATGTTAAATTCCTTAAATAAAATAGCCACCCTCCTTCTTCCTGCCAATTCATTCCCATTGTCAAAACAATATTCTTACCTATATATTTTATAAACCTTTCAATACAAGTAACTAACCAAATAAGTCCTTGCTCTGGGGTAGCATTAAAATGCTTTTGAGGCAATTAAGGGCCTACATTAACATCCATATTTTCCATAAAACGTCCTTAACCTCATTCCATTGTCATTACCCACCAAAAGTTATTTTACTCCTTGTATAGAACATTTTGGCGACATATCATTTGTATTACCCCACCAATTCTTATACCGTTCTATATACAAACAAAACTGATGTTCACCATTAAGGGGGCCAAAAAACAGTGCAGAATGTAAATGTTTAAATTTTCAACACAAAAAGGTCACTCCACAGCCTACTTATTTTCCGCTCCCCAAATCACACCTCACAAGCTCCCATGCTCTGTCCCAGTCATTTAAATCCCACATTTGGCAAAATTCCACTACACTTTTCCCCAATGCAGAAAGTCACTTTATTGTAGGTCACCATGTAATGAAAGTTGACACAATGTATTCCTATGTTGTAATTCCTACGTCTGCTGGTTTTTGCATGCCCCGGTAAGCCGAAAAACATTTTTTCTTTGTGTGCTTGTTCCATGCATTACATTTGTATTTGCCTAGCAGGATGCTTAATACCATTTTCCTTTTGCTTCATGTTATGCCATGCTGCCCAAAACATGTGTTGAGAACTCAGCTGCATGCGCCATAGTTTTGCATGCTACATAAGCCAACTTCGCCTACTTGAGTTTCCCCCTCCCCCTCCCATCTCTGCTGGCCCCTGGCCAGCACCTGTTGGCAAGAGTATAATCTTCTCCAAAGACAGCAGCAAGCTGAGCTGTCTTTTTAAACACAGAAAACAGAATATCTTTCACATTTTTCTTACCACACAAAACACAATGGCCCTCATTACGACCCTTGCGGAAATCGGAAAACGATGGCGGAAATGCAATACCGCCATCGAATAGCGCTCGGTGCGACTATGACCCGTCACCGCAAAGTACGAAGCCATTAGCGACACCGTAGTGAACGCCAACGCTAACTGCACCAAGCACGCGCGCGCGCGCCATGCGAAACCGCAAACACCACCATGGCGCAACGGTACGCCAATTCCGACCCTAGCGGACATGTACCTAACGCGATCAGGCATGGCGTAATGTACCATTCCGCCATGGTGAGAAGTACGGCATCGCGAATCAACCGTAAACGGCCCCACTGAGTGCCTGTACACCGCTCCCTGCCCACAAAGTACAACTCCCCGTAGGTGCAATGAAGTCACAATGCAACCATTGAAATGTACAAGTCACCCATGCATGCCAACGAACAAAAGAAACACAAGAGGGGCCAATGGGAGCTGCAGGGCACAGATGGCACGAATACAGAAGCCATCCCAATGGACATGACCACAGTCCCCCACCAAGAAACGCACGCAAACACAGGCACCTGTGACCAGCAATATTCCGAGAATCACATCATTCCACCAGTCCACCTGGCTGACCGGCATCTGTTACACAAAACCCAATCCCCCGCCCCTGAGCATGACAACATTCAAACTGTCATATTGGCAGCCCCCATCCCTGACCTCACGGGCTTAGTAGGCAAACGCGCCCAGTACAGTACCACGCAACTAAACTCCGAAGCTGGAACCCAATGCAGATCTCCTCACAATACATCGCCCCCCAAATAGGCATATGCCACATCACTTGCAAAGAAAAACGCTACACGGGCCAAATCAGAATAGAAATTTAATGCACATCAAAGTCACCAAGCCCATACAGCCATCAGGCCATGAACTTATAAACACTAATCACCATTGTGGGCTGCATCCGCAAGAAATGACCAGCCACTACTTGTGTGTCGCCCTGTTCCCTCATGGTACACAGAGCCACATTCACGTACGAAAAGGCAACATGGAAGCGCACAGAACCGCAGGGCCGTCCCAATGGGGAGGCACTAGTCCAGCTGAAAGGCCGAAATGTTGCTCTGAGCCACCAGTACTGCGTAAGGGCATGTGGGCCATTGGCGATCGTCCCATAAGATCGTAATGCTGCTCCACTGATTAACACGAAGCAGCAGGTGTCGGGAGTAAAACCCATCTGCAGGAGTGGCATACAGATGGCAGTGGCAAAAGGGGAGGAGATACCTGTCAACCAAAAGAAAAGAAAAAGAACAGAATGGCCATCAGAACTACATTCCAACAACTCACTTCAATGATCACACGAAATCCACAGCCATATGCATGCTAGCCCACTCCAAAGGATCATCACCACCCCAAAACCACTTGCGACTCCTAACCATCTATATCGAGGTGCAAACACCATCACAAACGAGTGTACCTGTGCATGCGTCTGTCAAAACAGAATCCATCAGATGGGAATGTTAACGTGCATGGACACAAGTGTCTGAGGGCGCGTCGAGACAGGGAGGGCTCAACAAGGCCAGATAGACGATGGTCCCACCATGGCAGCCCTGCATCACATAGCGTAGGGGAGGCGGATAGATCCCAAGAAGCCCTGTACATGGCAAACTCTGTATCAAATCACCTGCCCATGCATCCATTCATCATTCCCTCATCCCGGAATCAAAACGCCTGAATAATTACTCACATAACATTAGAAACATCCATTGAGTCTGTGCGTTATGCAGCCTGCAAAATCCACAGTGCCCCAGCCCGTAATTCCAGTGTTGTGAAGTAACATGTATTTGGGAACGGCCGGCCTCATCGCCCACGTAGCAATTGCGCATCCCAAACTATTCATATCAATCATTGCTTCCTCGCCATGGGCCCTGTCTCAAGGACATTGAACAATAGAATGTTATATTTGCAGTCAGACCTGTGGGCATCTCCTCGCCGCTAGCTGGAAACCGAAAGCGCCGCCCTTCGAATTCCACATTTGCAACATCACGCCGAAAAGGCATCTGTGGCCGTTTGAAATCACTAATTATTCCATCGAGTGCGGCTGTGTGTGAAAATGGCAACTGCCTTCACCCACAAATGGGACGCCCCGCCCGTCGTTGCAACTCGGTACAGTGATGCATGAGGGCCCACCGTTACTCGAGTACTACGTTCCACTGACCCTTCACAAGTCTGTTCGCGACTGCACAGATAGTATGTGCAACAATGGGACCACAGCAGAATGAACATGTCAACCAATGTTACACGGCCATCGGGTACAAATACATGATTGCAATAGCAAGATGCCATTCCCCGATTTGCAGCGTTGTGCGCGGGACGTGCTCGGCCAAAGGGGAGAGCAGTTTGCACAGGTGGAATTAATCACCACAGGTGGAGGCCATACAGCCTGAAAACACATAAATTGCACAGCCAGTCTCCTCCCACAACCACACCGAAATGCTACCGGCAGGACTCGCGATGTTGGCCCTGGGGGACCTGATAGCACTGCAACTACTCCAACTCCAAGAAGAAGACGAACACCAACTGCAACCGGCCGCACGAAGGAGACGCAGGAGGAGGAGGAGGCCAAGGCAGGGCCAGCAAGGGCCGCCAGCACAGCCACTACCACCACGCAGGCAGCCCGCTATCCCACGCCTCCGAGCACATCCGTTCAACCTCACTGATGAGCAGATCCACACCCTCTACCGTCTGGACCGGGACACCATAGCCGCCATTGTGGACATGACACAGGCTGACCTTGTCAGCATGATAGATAGCCCAACCGCCATCCCACCCCTACTGAAGGTGGTGTCTGTACTCCACTTCCTGGCCACAGGCACCTACCAGCACACAGTCGGACAGTTGCATGGCATTTCTCAGCCACTGTTCTCACGGACACTATTTCAAGTGCTCGATGCCCTCCTGCAGCACGCAGACGACTACATCTCTCTACCACGCTCGGAGCAGGAAATTACGAACACAAAAGTGGGATTCCATGCACTTGCCGGCATACCGGGTTGCATTGGTGCCATCGACTGCACCCATGTGGAATTGGTCGTCCCACATGCCATGGAGGCCCAGTACCGCAACCGAAAACAATTTCATTCCCTGAATGTACAAATGGTGTGTGACTCCAACAGGATCATTACACATTGTTGTGCCCGATTCCCTGGATCAACCCATGATTCTATGGTCTTGAGGAACTCTACAATACCACGCTACATGGAGCGACACGCAGGGAACAGATCCTGGCTACTCGGTGAGTCTCATTACATGCATGATTATGTGGGGTATGTGATTTGGCAATGACCTGGCAGGAAGGGGGGGGTGTGCGTACGTAGCAATGGCATTCCACATCATACGTTTCTAGTCCACATACAGGTGATGCTGGATATCCACTGAAGAGATGGCTCCTCACACCAGTCCGGAACCCACGGGACCAGCATGAGGAGGACTACAACCATGCCCACTCACGTACCCGTGTAGTCATTGAACAGGCATTCGGCCTACTGAAGACTCGTTTCCGCTGCCTCAGCAGGTCTGGCGGGGCACTCCTGTACCGCCATGAGAAGGTTGCAAAGATGGTCATGGCATGTGTCATGCTCCACAACATGTGCGTACGTAGAAATGTGCCCATGCCCCCTGACGCAGAACTGCAAGCACCTGATGATGGTCATGATGAGGGTGGGGATGTGGCAGCACCTCATGGAGTCTGCGAGGCACCGGAGGCCCGTGACATTCGTCAGCATCTCATTGATGTATGCTTCTAGCACTCACGCCTGGTGGCTGATACATGGACACGGGACTCGTGGCACTGTGTGTGTCTGGGACATGCACAATATGGACTGTACGCCTATGATGGCCTAGTACACAAAGATCAATGTCCACACATCTCATTGGTTGATCGTGCACTTTTTATGGCATATGTGATGTCATGTTGAACACCCTATCGACCCGCCACCCAAGTGAGCCCAACACACCCCCTCCACCCTCCTACCTCCCCCCCGAACACCAGTGTCCAAAGATGCTCATTGTCAGTGGGCTGTCGCTATTGCAAGCCCCCTCTGCGGGTATCAGGGGCACCCCTGCCTGTGGAGCGCAGGTTCCTTCCAGATCTACGTTGGGGGCTGCCCTGGACGGAACTTGCAACGGATGATGTGTCTGCCTGCTCACGTCCATGCATGTCCCTAAGGGTTTGCGAGAGCTCAGTGAGCACACGGCGCACTGCGGCAAGTTCGGCACATACGTCTTTGGACGTCGCATGCAGTTCCCCCCTCAGGCTCTCGGTGCTTCTCTCCATTTGGACTCTCAGGCTCTCGGTGCTACTCTCCATTTGGACTCTCAGGCTCTCGGTGCTACTCTCCATTTGGACTCTCAGGCTCTCGGTGCTACTCTCCATTTGTGCCCTTAGCGTCTCTGTACCTCTCTCCATTTCTGCCCTAAGTGTCTCAGTTGATGTTTCTATGTCTGCCTTAGTGCCCCCACATTCATCGGCAGGGTCCTTGAGGAGCGTGGCCATTTGCTGCTGTTGCACGATTAACTGGTCGAGGGACTGTTGCCTCTGCTGGGCCATGGCCATTTGCGGGGGTGTCACAGAGGGGCTGTTGTCCTCATGTTGCCTTGCCACAGGGCTTGTGGGGGATGGCCAGTCGTCGTCTTGTGGGTGCCCCTGCGTGGTATCCTCATGTTGTACGGGATGGGACAGACAGGGGGATTGGGACAGGTCATGGATGGATCTGACTTCGACATCCCCGTTTTCTGTGTCCGAGCATGCTGCCATCAATGGGGTGTCACCTATGGTGCTGCTGCCACCAGAGGCAGTGCCTTCTGTGGCATCCATTGGGGGGACCTGTGGTGGTGGTGTTGTGGGCATGCTGGCTGCTGGGGTGCCTGTTGATGTTCCCTCCTCTGTGCTGCCACCTGATTTGTGCTGCTGCCGTGCCTTGATGCGTGCAGCTGAGGTGGAGGGTCTCTGGCCGTTGGTCTTGGCCCTCTTTGCAGGTGTGCTGGTAGGGGTGTCCTGTAGCTCGTCGTTTGGATCGGACCCTGTGGTGGAGTAAAGGAGGGCGAGGGTTAATGATGGGTCTGTGGGAATTGGAATGGCATTGTATCACATGCTCTGGGGTGGTACCTGAGGGTGATTTGGGTCGGGTCCTTGGAGGTGCTTTGATTTGTGTGTGGAGTGAGGGTGCAGTTGTTTGGCAGCCTGCAGTTAGGGTGTGCCTGCTGCACGTGTAGTGCGTGTATTAGGGGTTTTTAATTATTTATGTATTTATTGTGGGTTTTAACGTGCGCTATCAGGCCGATGTGTGTGGCCGTTCTCCTGGACATGTGTTTCTGTTGCACTATGTGGACGCATGGTACTTCACATGGATGGACTGTGTGGATTTGGCATTGTTTTATCTGGCACACCTACCTGAATCTTCGGATGTCTGCACTCCTTTCTCCATCCCTCCGACTCCCTCTATGCTCTCCATTCCGATGGTGGAGGCACAGATTTCTTCCCAGGGGGTCAACTTGATGGGTGATTCAGGACCTCCCCCGGTGGCTGTGGCAATGTTGCGGTTGGCAGAGAGTATGCTGCGGACGCGTATCCGCAGGTTGTCCCATCGCTTGCGGCATTGCTGTGGGGTGCGGGGTGCGGTCCCCACCGCACTTACCCGCTGTGCCACCAGAGCCCATATGGTCTTCTTGTTTGCAAGTGCCGTTCTGGTCATTTGCGTGGAGAAGACGACGGCAGCATTCTCCTGGAGGGTCTCTGTTAGCACGGTGAGTTCCTCGCGGGAGAAGTGGACCTGCCGCTTGCGGTCGCACGCTTTCTTCGCTACTTTTCCCATTTGTCTTGGTTTCGCTAGGGTGGGTGACGGGTTGGGGTGTGTTTCAGGGTAGTGATTTTAGTGGTTGTGTGGTTTTAGTGGTTTTATAGGTGTACGCCGGGATGTTTCCCGTTCCGGGCCCATGTTTTTACTTCCGTTTCCGTATATTTCCGGTCACCGTACTTTCCGGTAGGCGCACACTGCGGTGACCGCTAAGAGGGGTGGCGGTATTGCACCTAGGGCGCCGTACGGCGGCGTTGTGGGCCGTTTTGGGGTCATTTCCGCCATCGCGGACTTTGCACTTCCGCCGTGGCGTGGTGCTCGTGCCCGATGGGTCGGAATGGGCCGCACTTTGCTCCTTCGTGCAATGGCGGAAACGCTATTTACGCTGTGGCGCTCCGGTCAGTCACTTTCCGCCAGGGTCGTAATGAGGGCCAATGTTATGGATTCCTCGCCACAAACACCACTATTAAAATACACTCACTCATAGAACAAACACAATAAACACACACATATCACAAGTTACTTTCACTTTAACTTCCACCCTAGGCCAGTCCAACATTCTTTCACATGCTTCTCAAATCCATTCCAATAATGTCACATTTTTCTCATTTCATTTTTGTTTTTCATTTTTTTTTCATTTTGCAATACTCAAACCCATGCTCTACTATGGATCACAATGCATTTCTCAAATGCATAAATGTTGAACCATTTCTACCCACATAACAACAAAAGTCCTATTCAATAACCTCATTTGTGACATCACAAACCCTACAGCAAGGCAAAAAAGAAATAGTGAACAGCTTCCTCTTCAATACAAGTCTGCTTTAAATACTTCCCTAACACACTGACAAACTTAACAATACATAAATAACAATCTGCAGCCACCATCCTGTCTGCCTAACAGGGAACCCCAATAATTCGTCAATAATGTTTGTGGTCCTCTTTTATCTATTGCGTCGCCTGGAGCGGTCTACCTCAGTGAGGAAAAAAACAAGGAACTCCCCTTCCATGATAAGAGCTGGCTATTTCTGCCAACCTTACTCACAGGAACCCCTCATCCATGAAGCAAGCTAAAACGTGTATCTCACAGGAAATCCAAAATGAAAAATATTTAATACCAACATTTCATATGAATCAAAAATGTTAACACAAACATCAAGCGGAACCTGTCCATACGATCCCGTTTGCCATATTACACTCCATAATCTGCTGATAAAAGAACTAATAAACACCTAGCTGTTCCCTCCCCCTGTATTTGTCAGATTCCTGGGCTCATACTTACATCTCTGTTTATCTGCTGCAGCTCTCAGACTCGCTGCCATTCCCCCAGCCTGCCAGCCACCTCTTCTGCTCTCCGTAGCTGGCAGGAATGGAGAGGGATAGGGGGGGCGCGATTTGTCTCCGGGAGCATAAGCAACCATCCTCTGCTACCACTTGCATTGTAGTTAGGAAAACAGAGACAGGCTTGAGGGAAATCATCTCATGCCCAGAAACAGAGGCGTCCAGAAATGTGACAAATTGCTGTTTTATTTAGTCAAAGCAGGAATACGCCCACGGATTCCACAGCTCCAAATGTACTGTCAGCTCATTACAGGCGGGCAGTGAGTTTTTCAGCTACTGTACACTCACAATGAAAAGATACATTCCTTGCTCTTAGGCAAAATGGGATTGGGTGAACAGTATAGGCATAATTACAGTCTATAGGGGACAGATAATTTGATTGGTCTGGCTAGATCTGGCAGCGCCACTGGGCACCACCCCCCAGGTCAGTGCAAGCCCAAGGTCTGCGAGCGGGCTGAAAGATTACCCGCTTGCAGAACTCGGAGTATGCCAGTCCGATAACAACAGTGCCGGTATCTTACCGGCACTGTTGTTACCGGACCGGCATACTTATAATGAAGCCCCTTATCTGTCTGAATATGCTTTGTTCTCCAGACTCAGGTCACGTGTTCAGGGACCGTAAAAATGATTTTCTCTGTTGGCATTTATGAGGGATTTCAGCCTTTTTGTCCTTGCAGGTGCTGTATCTTTTCAGCTGACTTGTGCCCTCTTCCCCTGTGTCATTGGTAGGGCTGGACAGGCTGCCAGGACTGTTTCGCATCTCTCAGAAACATCAGTGTATCAGGCCTCAGCCCTGTGTTTTGAGGTTTCCCAATTCATTTCAATGTTGTGGAAGCTTCCATTTTGCCGATAATCGCTTTTTTGGTGTGAGAAAGCAGTTCATGTGTGTTGTTTTGTACCTGCTAATGTCTCTGCGGGTGTGTCCAGCCATGTCGCCTTTTCATGATTACTTTGGTGATGTCATCCGGGTATTGTCTGTGGGGCTGCTTCAGTGGGTGGCATCCATCATCTTGGGGGTTTGCTGTAGCGAGGGGTTTGAGACCCCTCAAGAGCTCCTAACAGTTCCAGTGGAAGTAGTGGAAAAAGAAAATGACAATTGCCTCAAGGAATGGGAAGCAAGTGCGAAACTGCTCCCATGGGTGAAAAACAAGGCAGAGCCCATGCTTATTTTACCACTTGAGGCTGCTTCTTCGTGTTTCCAGAGAGATGGCCCAGTAAAGGTTGGAGAGAATAAGGGGTATAAGCAGATCTCAGAGATACCAGGCATAAAGGTCGGAACCACAGTGCTTATGGACCACTACTGAGCCTGCGGGTCAAGGGCATACCTGCAACTGTCACCCAACTGCAGAGGAATATGCTCACTCATACAGTTGAACACAGCAGCATTGGTAAATGCCCCGGAAGGACATGCAAGCAGACCGATTCCCCAAAATGGATACTGGCCTAAGAAAGAAAAGATCTGTAGGGTTGACCAGAGTGAAAAGAGGGAACTATGCATCATCAAAAATGGAAGAGGCTCTGGACGCGATACCACCAGAGCACAGACTGTTCAGCAGAACAGAGATGTTATTCGTGTCCATCGTTCCAGCAGTCCAAACAAGCACAAATGCCAAATGGCTTCAAATAATGCATTGAGAGCTAATCAAGACGATACGTTCAATGCCATCCATGTGAGCAGTGAGGTTAATGGCTCTTCAGAACAGATATTTTCTAGATCTTCTCATAGCCCTGGAGGGGGTCGTGTGTGCCAAGATCGGGTCTTCTTGCTGCATATTCACACCCACCCCCAATCAGGGCTCAAGTCAAGGGCTCAAGTCAAGGGTACACGGGGGACGGAGTCCACCCACTTTATTCAGAGGGTGGACTCAGCCCCCACCCCAGCTACAAGAGAAACATTGGATGTCCTCTTTGACAAAACGGCAGTCATCAGGTTTGTAGGTCTGACACTTCACCACTTCCACTATATAACCTGATGAAAAATAACAAACAAATAAAGGTGAAATATCCCATTTCGGTACTGCAGTCCCAAGGAAAACATGTGTATTGGATCTTGGAGTTTAAAACATGAACACCTTTTTAACATTTTCAAAAACACTATTAGAAGAAAATATCCTGTCTTGGTTATGTGTGTCTGTTGATTTTGTGAAAGGCAAATGCCATTCGTCCTGTTCAATTTGGGTGGTTATGCAAAGCCAATTTAATGAAATGTGCATATTTCGCCTTTATATGCTTATTTCTGGCGACGTCACATACCATTGCATTTGTTGACGAGTCCCCCAACTTTAATTTTTAGGACTTGAGCCCTGCCCACAATGAAGACTATGGGACCATCACAGAAACCATTACCTGGCTATCAGAGCTGCATGCCAAGATGGAGGAAGAAACGAATACTGTAGGAAAGGATGACAGCTGGCTGTTGTGTATCTTCTCATGGATACCAACATGGATGGCCAATGGACTGCAAGTATTGGTGGCAGCCCTGATAGTGTTGCTCGCCTTTTGTGTCATCTGAATAGAAATCACACAATGCAAAAAGACCACAGAAAAGACCATAGGGATGAAAGTATTGGTAGACTTAGCGACTGTAGTAGATGAAGAGACAAAGATACGAAATGCACTGAAATCACAACTGATGCAGTGTCCTCTGTTCCCGGCAGGAACAGTGTTCGAGTTCCCATTCAACACCCGTGACTACTGGCGAAAATGGGTTTGGTGGAACCCTGGTGGAGACTGCAGTTACATGACATGGAGTTTGGATGACCATGCGAAGTACCATGGATATCTTGGAGGGATAACAAAGGTTTGGCTCCTGAAGTTACAGACGAACAGAGAGAGTCGTGTAGGTAATGTGGTCAACGCAATGACCAGAGGGGGGATTAACGACAGAGGCCCAGGTATTGCCCTCATGAACCCCACATGACTCTCAGTCCGAAGACAGAGACAAGACAGATGCACCTCACTGTTAGGCCCTTCACCGCCTACATTGATGTATCACAGATGTGAAAAATGTTATTCCCTCAGCCATTCAGGCCATACCCAATCAATGATCTGGAGGAGATGGAGATGCCATCAATCGAACAAGTCGGCTGACTGCAAGTCAAGAAATCAATGACGCCATCACTGACTTCATAATGTAGTCACACTTAGACATGAAGTACATAGCCATCCATTCACGGAGTTGCACAAACATGCATTTGTTGGTTGTATAGAGACACGAAAGGCATGCTTATGACTCACATAGGTAGATGACAGACATACTTATCTCTATATATACCCACATTCCTCGCCAAAACTGAACCGCAAGATGCCAGCTCTACGTATACCAAGCATGTACATGCTCGACTACCACTAACATGGAAAAGCCATAAGGACAAATATGGGAGCTATAGGCCCACTGATGTGAATGAGGAAGGGGAGACAGGGTTCGAGTACATGGAAGGGCTAGCATGATCGCTGCAGCCAGAGGCAAGCAGAGCGGTGCACCCAGCCAAGGACGAGTGGAGACAGGAAAGCTCCTGGTTACCAAGACAATAAGTCACCTTCAAGAAATTCAGGCTAGAATTCTCATAATTGCAGGCAAGAGAGCTCAATTTTGTGGGTTCAACACATGTGACCCAGCAGAGCAAGACAATGCCCATTCAATCAAGGTAGACATAGAAATAGAGAAGTTGTTCCCACCAAATCAGAGGTGGAGAGATACAAGTGTTGCTCACGAACAAACTGCCAACTGAATGCACTCTCCCAGGCTCAGGTGATCTGAGATGGCAACATTAGGGAACACACAGCACCTCCATGTTCATGCTCATTGCCTTGAAAAGGTACACTCAACCTGGTAACTGTCCAGGGTCACAGGGCTCGACGGACACATTGTGCCCAATCCAGAGTCACCTTTCATGTGAAGGTATAATATGTTCCAGGAGTCAATGGTCCCTGTGCGACCATGCAACATTGTAGATTGATACACATAGAGATGGTCCCAGGAGGAGCCACCAGATATGGCTACCCAATAGTAGAATTAACACCTACAGGATACATATGTAGTTTGCCTAAACTGACCAATGTGAATGCCCGATAGGTTGCGGGGACGAACTTGGTTTTGTGATATCACAACTAGATAAAAGAGGGTGACACACGTTCAGAAGACGAGAACCCTGGAGAATTCATGCTGTTCTAGTCTGATCCCTGTCGCTTGGTTAGATAAGAAAGACAGTAAACTTTGACCCATGGCTGAGTCTTTCGTTCTTGCAGTGGGGAGCTTTTGATGGGCTCGAGTGTCTCTTTGCTGGTGACTGAGGTGACTGCTATAGGGCCACTGCCACTCCTTGACAGTATAAGTGTGTGGGACAGATATCCTTTGTTAGAATGTTTCAGTTAGTTTATCTTAGGCACGGAAATCCTCGTGAGGGTAGGGATAGTGAAGCTTGTATCCAACCTTTTCATTTGATAAAATTGCATCTTTAGAAAAACCTTCACAAAGTTGTCCACCCCACATTTCTGACCCCTCACATAGGATGAGGTACTATAATTAGGACTGCAATGAGAGATTGGGACCAGGATAAAAGACTAGGATGAGAGATAAGGGTCAGGGATTAGGAGTAGGGTGGATAAGAGATTGTGGCTGCGAATCTAACTCTATAAATCACAGAGCTCTGCAGTTTGCTGAGACATGCCGGCAGAAAACAGCATGATGAACAAATAAACGAACAATATGTGAAAACGGTCAATACATTCCAATACCATTTCCAGTTCCCAACACATTTTCCTTTCTCCTCTTTGTACCATTTGTTCCCTGCAAACTACTCTTACATAATTACTACAAATTCCGATGCACCTTTTCTACTGTCATGGTGTCCATGGTTTGCTTTGTTCTGTCATCAATTACAGAATGCCAGACCTCCGGTTCGTTGTCAGAACTCTGTGGTAGCTAGGCAACTGCAGACGTTGAGGACCAACTGACCTACTAAATAACTTGCCTTGCCCTGAAGTTCTGCTTTTCATTAAAGACATTCCATGCAAAACCTACCTGATAAACTGGATTCTCTTTATACCCAGAGCCTTGACACGAGGAAGCCTGTTTCACAGAAAGCTGCACACAGATCGAGACATTGTTGCACGCGAAATCCGAGACGCCGCTGGTAAACACAACGTTCGTGGTTCAAGGAGCGTTCCACACAGAGCAGGGCATTGTCAAAAAAAAACGAACTGCTGCAAACCCACGCATTTCAGAGCAGAACACGAAAAATAGCTTTTGCTTTTTTTCAGTGCAAGCATGAGTATTTAAAAAAGATTGCTATAGAAAGGCGTTTGATGAAATGTTCTTGGATTATGGACTCGTGACATCAGACCATATTAACTAGGAGAGCAAAGCACTGTCACTGTACAGGAAGTTGGAGGGGCGGGGGTGTTGGATGATGAACGAACCTGTTGTAGTTCTTTTTGCAAGGGTCTTTAACAAGCAAGAGTTTCAGACAAAATCGTGTGTAAATACTTAACATGGCGACGAGGGATTCTTTTCAAGGCCCCTGCCAGGGAAGTCAAGTGACATTAACCTTGCAATGAAGTGGCACACAATTGTCAGAGGTGCCGTTCAGGGCCACAGCCAACTGAACACGCGACGCATAATATTTACTGTAACCAGACCTTGTTTGATATCTGTTTTTGTTCAATCTGGGTCCTGTGATTATGCCAGCACAGCAGAAAGGAACTGTTTCTGCAGGAAGTATGGTCAGCATTCAAAAGGTTGAAGTTATCAGCAGGTGGGCAAAATAAAGCACCAGTCATTGTATAGTTAAACATTTCGAGAGTGGTGTAACACAAAATGTGGGTGCCCCCCTGCTAGCTGTGCTGAGGGCACCCTGTTATATGTTGTGGTTGAATCGGGTATGAAAGGGAGATGTTTGTAGTCTTGTCTTGTCAGTGGCCTGGAGTGCTTGCTATTAGAATGTTGATGTATGAATGAGCAGCTCAGTAGAATGTTGTGTGGATCCGTGTGTGAATGTTCTAGGAGTGTCAGTTGGGGCTTGAGCTGGATATGGTAGGGTGGCCAGTGAGTCTGCTCCTTTGTGTGTAGTGTATTTACCCAACCCTGTCCAGTCATCAATGTCACTGTATATACTTGGGAGTAACAGGATTATGTACATACTGTACATACTGTATAATAAAGTCTAGTTGGATCAACCTGAGTCTCCACAGCAGGTATGTGTATGAGTCCTGAACTGAGTGATCCAATCACCTCGATCAATAAAAAAAACATTGACATTGATGACTGGACAGGGATGGGTAAATACACTACACACAAAGGAGCAGACCCTCCTGCATCCTACCATACCCAGCTCAGGCCCCAACAGACACTCCTAGAACATTCACACACGGATCCACACAACATTCTACTGAGCTGCTCGTTCATACATCAACATTCTGATTGCAAGCACTCCAGGCCAGTGACAAGACAAGACTGCAATATAACACCCCTCCCCCCACTCCTATCTTCTCCAAGAACCACAGGCTGCCACAGGCTGGGCTACAGACTCACGGGGCCACCAGCAATGTGCAAAGCACATATTACCATGCAGCCAGCGGGAGCAGCCGAGTAGCGCACTAGATGGAATAGGACTGTTTTGTAATCAAACCCTACATCATTCACCTAGTGTAAGAACAAGTGGGTGGCAGCGTGTGTCCCCTGATGCCCTAAAGTTCAGCCACTACTGTCCATGAACCAGTCAAATTATTATATGCATACTAATGGTTAAGGCAGCTTTTTGGTGCCAAGAGGGTGGGTGGATACTGAGGGAGCACTGGCATTGCAAACAATTCAAGGTCAGTGGTGGCAGGTGAATCATTTTTAGTGGAGAGGCATTAACATCACCCATGAATTGGTGCGAGAGACTGAACGTAGTGAGGGAGTCTTAGTAATGTAGGGGGTGTGGGCGAGGTTCTCTCGAGAATATGTTTGAAATTGAAATGGTGCATTTTACAGCAACATTTTTAAAAAATATTGTACCAAAGCCACAAAATGTATAATTGATTCTCTAGGGTAAGGCATGAAGAAATGGAGTAGATGCGATTTCACTGACAGTACAGAGGAGTATTTTACATTTTCACCATGCCAGTGTCCACAACACAGGCTAGCATTGCCACTGTAAGTCACTTTTTATAAAGCAGGGCCACAATCTATGCCAGTAAGGGTCACTGTAAATAGATTTTATAAATCTGGAGACACAATCTATGCCAGCATGGGGACTGCCAAATCACTTTCATGAACACGCTGACACAATTTCTAGTTTGGTGATTGTACATTTCTTATGAAGCTCGAATCACAACCTATGCTGGTAAAAGTTAAAGAAAAAGAAAAAACAATTACATTTTTTCTACCTCCTCATAAAAAAACATACATTTATCTCTCTTGCATGTAGGGGACAGAGTCATAGCCTTTTAACCTTGTCCGTTGAAATGGTCCTGAGCCTCAAGTGGGCCCAGGCAGCTGCCCCATGTTGGCAGCCTTATGACACAGCAACATACTCCTTTAATTCAGGACATTAAAGGTGCGCTTTGCAGCATGCACTTTATAGGCTACATTTAATGGTAACCTAAGTGCAACACATCCCGTGGACCCTTTGCAATATCCAGCAATGTTTTTATCACTTTGTTGCCTTTTTACTCTGGTTTCCTTCCTCTACATTAGCACTGTGCTGTCAAAAAGTGGTTAATAGCTTCTCAGTGGATGTTTAGAATTTCAGCTCCCTGCTGGCTGCCTGTCCCTTTGAAATCTGCAGCGATAAACCACTTTGCTCCATTATTTTGATTCCATGGGTGCCTTAGCCCGTTTTTTCCAACTGTAAGCAAGGGGGCTCCCAAAACTATGATACAGCCTACACGAGTTATTGCACTAAAATTGAAACCACAACAAAAATTATAAATCCTGGCATTGTTCTGTTGGGAAAAAGGGGTTTTGAGACTGCCCTCTCTGGGTAGGATTTGAACCTCAATCCAGGGATATAGTTATGCAAGCAGTGATGTCCAGGTTTGAACCCTGCCAAGAAAACGATCTTTCACTAGAGGCTTAGATTTATAAAGGGATAAACAAAATAACCAGAATTCAAGATGTGGCATGATAAAAAGAGGCAGTGCAGGCTAATTGCGACCTTCATGTCATAGAGGCAGGTCCCAGCAATGCTTAAGGCCTTGAATGCTTTCCAATACCTCACAATGCATGAACACAGAGGTTTGCAAGGAAAGTAACAAACCAAAGACACACTGTGCAAACAAACCTGAGACTGCGTTTGAGAAAGGAGTCAATGCAAAACCTGTTCAGGGGTGAAGATACCTCAGTGGCTCTCACCCAAACCTCCCACCACCTCTACCATTCCTAGAACAATTTTGAACTCGATGTGTGCATCTACGCTGCTTACAGTCAGATGCTCTCTGTGACTGTGCCAAAACGTTTTTCATTTTCCTAAGGGGAATGCTCTGGCGCATCTCATCACTTGGGTGATAAATGTGCTGAGAATTGGGCCAATCGTGTCTGGTTAAATGTCTGTGCTGCTTGAATGTCTAGTATTCAGGCACTGCATAAATCAATGCACATAAACTGTGACTCCAAATAAAATGTTGCCAAATTGTTTAAAGAGAGGGTTTTCCATGTGTTTTTGGCTGATTCATTGTGTCCTGTAGTCTGCTTTCACTTGCTATTACCTTGGAAGCAGAGGGGGGGTGGCCTGCCTACAAAACAGCATTTTACAGCGGGGCATGGTGGACTGAGGACGAGTGTGTTCCGAGTTCCCGTGGGGACTTGGACTGGAATGGGGCTGCATTCTATGCGTGTACTGTGAAGGATAAGAGAGTGGCCCCCACCTGGTGGCTGAAAGTAGATAAGTATCCGGCGAGAGTCAAGCAGAATGTAACACACATTCTGATTGGCTCTCGCCGGGTCATTACCCAGCCGAGAATCCCTCGATTCTCGGCCGGGATTCTCCAGCCGCTTTGTCTACAGTCGGGGGGCATGGCAGCCCCTCAGCCAATGAGGAGGCTCGAAGCGGGGCCATCCCCACTGCGAGCCTCTACACGGCTAGAGGCTGCCATCTTCCCCTGCCAGGGATTCAGGTATGTTTTTTTTTTACATTTCTTTTCCCTCCCTCCTCCCCTCAACCCCACTTACCTTCTTATCTGTTGCTTTCGGAAGCTAACGCGCTGGGAACACTTTTCTTCCCAGCACATCCGCTCCCGATGGCTGCCATGGAATGTGAAAAGTCAGTTTTCCCTTCCCGGTGGCCATTTTCTGTATCATTTTGTTTTTCTTCTGTCTATGCCCCTCGCGGCGGGGGCATTACTGAGTCTGGTAATGCACTGGGGCCTTCGTTAAGTAATAACTATGGGCCCCGGGGCATTACCTGACTCGGTAATGCTCCCGCCGCTCTGGGTATATTGCTCAATTATTCCATCAAAAGGTCTCAGTGCACTATAACTGGTTATTTGATCTGATATCGGTGGAGGAAGTGCTCTAAAATACGCTCAGTAACAGTTTAAGCCTGTCCTTTGGTGACTTGGGGGCACTCACGAGAGGCTTCGTGGAGTCCTGTGGAGCAAACCTGATAAAGGGAATTTACTAAATTTAATCTGCTACATATTCCTGGGGCCAAGGGGGGAGTCGGACTCAGACAGCCCCTTAAGCCAGTCAAGCGTACCTTGTCCCCTGCATACTCATGAATATTCCTGTTTAGACATTCTGATGACTATGCATCGATTCAAGATCTACGGGCACTGGTATCAATTGATTTTGACAACATATTTGTCCTTCCTTCGATTCTTACGGTGACTACGACATAGGGCATGCCAACACTGTGAGGCTAAGCCATTTACTGTGTTTAGTGATTTTAATGGTTTGTAACAGATTTTGTAGCCATTAATGTTTGCATATTCAATGTAAGCGTTGCACAAGTGAGGGCATTTTATAGTGTTTGTAAGTTGTAATTGTGTATCTCGTATATTCTAATTGCACTGATATTCATATAGCATTTCTTCTGTCTTTTAACTTGTTCAATTTACCATATAACGCTCATATAACGTCAACCAGCAGTATACGAGCAAGAGCGGAACTGGAAAGTGGTATTTAGCCACAATAGTACAATGGGGAAAAGGAAAGCGAGCTCGAGCTTGGGTGAAACTAATGTAAAACAAGTAAAAAATGAATGTGGCCAATCGAAACAAGGGGTCACAGTCACAGGGAGTAATTCATAGAATTTAGCGCACAAGTGGCGCATGCGGCTGGCGCACATAGTGCGCGTGCGGCAGTCTGCGCCAGTCGCGTGCGCCAAAACCCATTTCGGCGCACAGCATATTCATGGATTTATACATCCATAAGCATCCGTGGCGCAGAGTGATGCAGCGACCCTGCAGCTGCGCCAGTTACGCCCCAACCCCGCCCTGTGCGCCAGCACGTATTCCGGGGGTGCACGCGATTTCACAGGCGCGAGCAGGATATGTGTATTCCGACGGGTGCGTGTGGATTTATACACACGATTTTGCTGGCGCAAGTGGGGTACGTGTATTCCGTGGGTGCGTGTGGATTTTTACATGCGATTTCGCAGGCACGAGTGGGGTATGTGTATTCTGGGGGTGCGTGTGGATTTTTACATGCGATTTCGCAGGCGCGAGCGGGGTACGTGTATTCCGATGGGTGTGTGTGGATTTATACATGCGATTTGGCAGGGTGTGCCCGCCCCTCCCCACAGGCACAGGCAGCACTGTCAAACATCACTTCCATCATGTCCCTCCACAACACATGGCTCAGTGCAGGCAACACACATGCAGGAACATGCATGGCACATGCAACATACTTTGGCATCCATGTCCAAGGCACCATAGATTCATCCAATGGTGGGCTGATACTCACATGCATCATGGGACATGCTGGCCACATGCACACACATCACCGGAGGGTCATGCATCTGGCCCGGTATACCCCCAGACACAGTGGATACAAGGATGACTAGGCTGTGTCAGTGAATCCACACATCGTCACGGACATGTCTCATGCATCCATGGCGCACACAACACCTCGGACACACGGACATGTACATCATGCGTGTCCATGACAGCAGCACACATCTCTCACACCCCAAACATGTCAAAGTACAGACACAGGTATGCATACATGTGTGCGTTCCGCATGCTGCTCCGCATGATGCATTGTAACACATACACCATCCACGTGGGTCACGCCTGACTGGACTCACATGCAGCACCATCATGTCCCTGCACACACACATCCAAAAATTACCCATGTCACACATGCAGCCAAGTAGCTAACTACCAGCACACTGCAACATGCCCTTTTTTAAACATGAATGCATGGCCACTTACCGCTCGACTCCAGACGGGCCTGCATCCTGAGGATCTGGTGGTGAAGCACTGAGCGAATGTGCTCCAGGACCCTCATCTGCTGGGTGGTAAGCTGGACCCGTGCCCCACTGCATCCGCTGCTTCCAAGAGGCGCTGTGCCTTCTTGAAGGTCCTGGTCTTGTAGTCCTCCCAGCGCTTCTGGACGTGTTTGATGTCACGGGGTGCCACCCCCTCCGCGTTGATGGCACCCACTACGTCCTTCCAGATCCTCTTCCGTCCTTCCTTGTCGACGCGCGATGGTGTGAAGAGGGCATCGTGATGCCCCAGAACTTGCTCCACCAGGATAACAACTTCCTTTTCACTGAAGCTGGTAGCCCTCTTCCTCTCTGCTGGGGGGTTGCCACTGGTGCCGGAAGGTGTTGTGTCGGACATGGCAACCCCCGAGGCAGGTGTGGGTGGGCAACTGGGTCCTGGGTCTGGGCTGTGGAGTGATGGAACACCAGTCGGGAGTCTTCTGTTCCATCAGGGGTGGTCACAGCAACTGGACCCCTGCAGATGGCAGATGTGCAGGCACCAAATGGCAGGGCACAGTGGCAGCACACAGGCAGGCAGCAGCAGATGGCTCGTGGGAGACTGCTCGGGGCTCTGGGGGGCAGTAATTCGCCCTTCTGGGCAAGAGCGTGGTCTTCCGTGTGTTGTTGCGTGGCCAGCTTGATACGGAGTGATTTGGCACGTGAAAAACAGCACGTTTGCATGAATTCCGAGGAAAGGCCCTTAGCACGTCAGCGCGTAGGTGACATAACGTACACACAGGCATTTCCCTCAGCACGGGTTGAAGGTCCCACGTGAGTTTCCATCGCTCTGTACGTGCTTTTCGTGGAAAGCGGTGGGTGTGTTTTCCAGATGTTGGGGTTCACACGCAATGACTTCACATCGGCTACAGTGCGTACTTTTCTTTTGGCGTGGGTGTTCGCTACGCGTTCTTCTTCTACACGCAAGGCAGACGGTGAGTCGCACACGCTATTTTTCCTACTGCGGGTGTCCCTGTTAGTCATGTACCCCTTTTTTTTGGACATACTAGCCTGTGTGTTGATCACGTATGCATTTTTTGCGTTCCTGGCTGCCACAGCGTACTGCGTGTGTTTTTTTACATTCACGTGGGCTACAGGAATCGCGTATCTCTTTTTCTTGCTTTTTTGGGATGCCTGAACGTTGCGTGACACGTCATTTCTCCTAAAGGGCCACAGAGGGGACATTCATCGTAGCTGTATATACGTGCTTTGCTGTTTGTGCGCCCTTTTATACTGCGCGGGGATGCTTCCACCTGCCTTTGGGTGGCAGACGTGTTTAGGCCTGTGTGTGTCTTTTGGCATGCGCGTGTTTCACCTATTCGATTCCATGAATACCTGTAGTTTGCGTGCGTGTGGGCGTTCCGTGTATTTCACAGCAGTACTTCCCCAGTTACGCCCTTATTTTCATGCGTTGTTCCCCATTCTGCATGTTCCGCCCCCTTTTTGGTGTGTGCGTTAACGTTGTGCGCTTTCACTGTGTACATTGCACACAGCGTTTGGGATGTTGCAGTGACGTGTGCGCTCGTGTGCACCATGCGCGGATTTGGCACACATCCCGGGGTTAACACGCGCAGGGCCTTCCATGAATCGCAAACATGCGCGTGCGCTTGCTTTTTCACGCTTTCGCCAGCTTGCGCAACGGATTCCGGTGCACATTTGTTCCATAAATCGGCCCCACAGTCTCAATTGGTACTGGATAATTATCTGAAAGATATATCCGTGAAACTGGAAAAACTAATTTTGTATGTGGAAAGAGAACTAAAGGAAACCAGGTCGTGCCTGCCCGATGGGCAAGCGGCAGCCCCGACCAATGTAGCCACCCTTGTAGAATACATGGCTAACAAAACTGTCAGCAGTAATGCAGAAACACAGGATGACATACCAGGTGCAGTGGGAACATGGGTGTATGAGATAGCGTTACAATAGCAATGACAGCAAATGCACAAATAGTTGAAAAAAATCACATAGAAATGTTAGCACAGTCAGAACAGCTGTAAAGTGCGAAGGTCCCCTTGAACCAGGAAAAAATTGAAAGCCTGGTCAGAGAAGGTGAAACTTTATTGGAGTCAGTAAAGGGCCTAGCTCTACTTTGTGATAAGAATTTAATGGAAGCAGGAGATTAGCCTGATAGCTGTAAGCACACAAGTAGATCAATTCAATGTGTGTGTCAGCAAAATAGTAAAGGACTCCATGCAGCCAATATGGGACTTCTTAAAAAAGTTCAAAGCTACATTATTTACCTTTCTAAATGTGATGGATGACAAGGCCAGACAAACAAAGAATGAGGTATGTGGTTTGAATATGATCCTGGGGGACGTAACAAGGTGAATAAAAATGCTATGACTAGTGGGGGAAATGAGGTGTCAAAGTGTGACGCTGTTCAAAGTAAAGGCATTGAGGGGATACCCTCAAATGAACAGAAGATAGTAACCCTAATGTTGTGCACAAGGGTAAATGAGACCCAAGCTGGCAAGAGTGAACCAATACCCACATTACATTCTGGGACAGAACTGCATAATTATTGGGAACATATCAATATAGAGGAAAGGTTGCAAGGGAAGTGGCCTGGAGCTTTTAGGGATGGAAAAGTGGTCCTCATCTTCACCAGTAGCAGCACCACAGGTGGGAATAATAGTGGGGGTCGACCCTTTATCTAACTAATCCTACGAAACCACAACTGGATTGATGAATAAAGCTGCCCAATGGATAAATACACACCTACATGGGCCACAAATCAATCCAGGATCTATAATAATGGCCAGAAGGGTGAGGTGGGTTGGGGCTAAAAATACATCACTGATTGTGATTGTATTATTGTTTCCTTTGGTTTCCGGCAAGTGGCATCATATGTATTAGACTCTAACTTGATTTATGCCTCAAGAAGTTCCTTGTACAGGATGGTCCCCATGCCATATTTTTTTTCTGACCTGGCCTTGGCTCTCCGACTTGGGAGGGATCTGTTTAATAAATATCCAAATGGGAAGGCACAGGATAGAGCTCACGAGGTGCATTTTCTAAAGAGGAGGCCCGCCAAAGAACAAGTGGTGCAAAATAAATGTCTTGTATCCGATAGTTTTGACCCTCTATCGACAATAGAACTAGATTGACCATGCACACATTTTGCTGCAATGGTTAAACCTGATACCCGAGCTGTGCTGTTAAACATTCAAGAGGGTAAGCACGCAGTATCAGGGCTCCCCTCACCAAAATCCACCAAAGGCCTGCAGTCAGGGCGTGTGAGCTCAATTGAATGTGTAGAAACAATGTCAATAAAAGATAAATTGAATTGGTCTGTGATTATTCTCTTACAAGAGACAGGGGAAGAAGAGGAGTTGGCTCTCAATGAATATTTGGTTTATCAGGTTAAGGCAAAAAAGGGGCTAAGAGGGAGCTAGTTTGGAGGGCTGGCAATCCTGGTCAAGGCTTCACTTGCATGTGAGATCATTGAAGTAAGTGTGAAAAGGGAAATGCCGATCCAAGTTCCTAACTGATCCCATTGGAGGGCCTCCTGGTGTATATTATTAATATTTATAATAGCTCCTCAGAGAAAGATGGTTTGGGCCTATCGAAGCCCTGAAAGAGTTGATTAATAGTTTATATCAACAAACAAGAGATAACGATGTAATGATTATGTGTGGTGGTGACCTTAATTTGTAAATGTGTTACGACACGATTGAGGGTCTTTTTGACCAAGAAGAAGATAGGGTACTAAGTGTTCCCCTGCCACAGATGATGTACATTAGGATGTGTGGTGCTGGGCTCCGGTTTTGGCATTGGTTGATGGAAGTAGGCCTTAGGTCAACCAATGGTAGATTTGATCGTGCTATCTCGGATGCAATTTCCTTTAGAAGTACGAGAGGAAGTTCAACTATAGACTACTTTCTGGTAACCGTCACCATATGGAGTCTGGTAAAGAATTTTCTAGTAAGGGAAGAGTTATATAGTGATCATTGTGCTCTCGACCTAGCCATAAAATGGTTGGGCGCCAATTTGAAAAGTAACCATTTTGCCCACATTACAGATATTGTTTGTAAAGGTAGCACCACCAAAAGACTGAGATGGAACAATTCAACAAAAGTTGTGTTGGGGAGAAATATTGTGAAGAATAATATGGCTCTCTTTGAGGTATTTTTGAACCCCGATATTAACCCAGTGGTAATAGTTCAAATCTTTATGCACCTGATGGAAATAATCCAAGAAGGATTCATGGGGAGATGTTTGTCAAAAGTGAAAAAGGGACCCAAGGTGGGATGGTTTGACAAAGATTGCAGACTGGCTAAGGCAAATTTATTAAGCCTACTCAAAAATCTAGTGTCGCTCAAGAAGGAGATTGCTTGGGCAAAAAACAGATTACAAAACGCTAGATTGAGTTGGACAATCAAGCCTGGGATAACGATGCACAAAATTTCTGGAAAGAAGTTAATGGACGCCCTGTATATATTGAGCAACTAGTAGGGTTGGAGTGTGGTATCCAAGACCAGATATGGGTAGACCACTTTAGCAAAGTCAATCAAGCTCAAGGCGGGAAGACTAGTGAACCCTTACGGTCCTTTTAATTATGCTAACACATCATACGATGGATGGGATGGAGAATAACTCTCACACCAAATAAGAACACAGGCTCAGGAAGTTGGCAAAGTACAACGGACAGGGAGTACAACGGACATCAAAAGACATCTCACAGCATCAATAGACGTCTCACAGCATGGTTTCAATGCATTGAATAAAAAACATCACTTTTATAGCAAAAACCTGCCATACGTGACATCATACTATGTGGCAAACTATGAAAACCTACATGGGATTGTGATTGGACTAGGGGAGTATCTAAGTATACTTTCTATAAGAGATTGGATTGTGATTGGGACTCTATAGTGAGGTGGTCAACTCAGGCCCTCCCTTAGTGCAAGTCATCTTCAACAGTTATTATAAACAAAGTACACTATTGGCTCTGAAACTATAAGGCCCTTCATTATCCGGCCTTCTACAATTGATTGGCATGCGTGTACCCTTCTGGAGCATTCGATTCTCTAGCAGCATGTACACTGGTAACCCAGGTGCTGGTGGGTGGACTTGACTGTACCTCCCCACCCAATCAGTCCATCATCTCTTATCACTCATGCTGTCTGCCATTCAAATTGTCTTTGAACTTGGCCTTGTAGTCGCTTCTCATTTCTGGGAATATAAGGGAGTGTGAGCATGTTCTTATCAGATTTGAATGCCCACTTCTATTTCCATCTTGGACTCACGTGACAGGAGACTATGAATCAGCGCATTTAATTGTCCTGAATAAAGAAACTTGGCGTTCATGGTGTTCTCTCTTTGCAACTTAACAAGGGACACCTCAGCGTTCTCACATTCACTGTTCTTCAAGGACTGATAAGCCAGCCTCATGATTACTTAGTCTACTTGCGTCACAGCATCTGTACAGTTATAAAACCACTTGCATTTTCTGCAGTGCTTATTCAGATGTGAAATCTTCATCCCGCACATGAAAGTCTTCTCGATTCTTTACTTTACCATCAGATTCCATAAGGTCTATGCCTTTTCTTCTTTTGTCATCCCTCAGTGGGTCACGCTCATTTCTTATGACATCACCAGGCTCTCCTTTTCACATCTTCACACTTATTCGAGGGTCTCCCTCAGGAGACCGTCATCTCTTTGGGGCTACATCATGTAGAGTTTTCTCAGTGGATACCTTGTCTCAAAGGCTCTTTGTGGTATAGGTACCATTACTGGCATTGCAGATGTCACAATTTCCAGTTTCCAACATTTAGGCAGAATAGGGGCAGGACTTCCTGCAAAGGCATTCAGCTGCTCCTCTACACTAATGTGGTGCATGTTTCCCTGTTAAATTTGAGGTAAGCGGATAATGTACATGGTGAAGTCTGTTTATCGCTTGAAGAGGTGATTAAAACCATCCAAAATGCAAAACGTAGGCATACCCCTGGCAGTGATCAGATACCGGTTGAGTTTTACCAAGATAATAGTGAAATGTGGGGTCCAATTCTAACAATATTGTTTAATGCGATATTGAGCACAAAATTCATATCAAGGGAATGGCTAAGAGCAATCATTGTCCCCCGTTTATAAAAAAGGGTATAGAAAAAGCCCACAATGATATCGGCCAATATCCCCAATGAACACTGGCTTTAAAATGTTTGTGTGTCTACTCTCCAAATTGGAAGAGTGGGTCACAACCTACGAAATTCTATCCCCAATCCAATTGGGGTTCAGGCCTAAATTACAGACAATGGAGCAATGTCTAAATTTGTATATGATAATTGCCTATTCCCAGAGCATTAAACAAGAACCAATTTACCTAACATTTAGCCGGTCAAGTGGCACAGCGAGTAGAGCGCTCGCTTTGACATCATTGCAGAGCCTGCGAACGCAGGTTCGAAACCCGGCAGCGCCAAACTCAGCGTTTCATCCTTCCGAGGTCGATAAATGAGCACCACACACCGTGGGTAATAATAAGCAGCGCTCAGATACCTGAGGGTTCGTAGCGCTATATAAATGCCAAATTATTATTATTATTATTATTATTATTATGGACTTCAAAACTGCTTTCAACAAAGTAAATCGGAACAAATTATGGCATGTGCTCAGGATATATAATTGCCTAGCTACTATCTTGGATATCTATCTTGGATATCTTGGAGGTCCTGCATAGGTATAAGCCTGTATTTGTTCTGGTAGTGAGGGACGTTGTACAACTTGGTTCTCTATTAAGTCAGGCGTTAGACAGGGTTTGTCTTGACACCCCTGCTCTTCTCCCTGTATATTAATAAGCGGAATGCTGCAGAGTGTTACCAGTGTGGGAGACTCTCTTTTTGCTGCTGCTACAAACCCTGTCAAGTCTTTCTGCTACCTTTGTTGTCTTTGGAGGAGGGACTGCATAAATATGCTTTCCGGTCTCGGAGTGACGCGGAGCGCTGCAGAGTGTTACCAGTGTGGAAGACTCTCTTTTTGCTGCTGCTACAGACCCTGTCAAGTCTTTCTGCTACCTCTGTTGTCTTTGGAGGAGGGATTGCATAAATATCCATTCCGGTTGCGGAGCGACACAGAGTGCTGCAGAGTGTAACCAGTGTTGGCAGTGTTGCCAGGGCTACACAGGAAGCCATGGTGACTGAAGACAACGGTTCTAAAGATTTCAGGCGAGTGCGGGGAGAGCGTGTTGCAATATAAATCTGTGGAGCCCCTTCTCGGCTTCGGCTCTCAGAACTGATCTGGGAACTCCCATCACGAACAACAAGGTAATTGTTATGGTCACCAGGTAACATCTTAACAAGCATAAAAGCCTCCTACACTCCTTTATGCTCTAATATGATGATGCCCCACTAGGGTCTTTCACTCGCGCTGGTCCATAACTCGGCAATTTAAATATTGGAAGTGCCTAACAAACATATGCGCCAACAAAACTAGCTAGATTTTCTTCTTTCTAAATGGCTGGGTGTATGACCATAGAATCTTGGAAATAAGTGATCATTTTGTTTGATAAGACTCCTGGTGACTTTCCCTTAGCGGGCCGATGCCCAATCACTACAACTTAAGAAGTGGGTCCTTGAGTTGGAAGGACGATCTAAAGGCACCAGAATTAGACAACGTCACAGGAGATTGCAAAAGAGGTCATTATGTCTCAATCCTTTGACTATCCGTCTGAAGTGGGGAACCAACTTTGTAAAGACCAAACATCCCTGACTTCTAGTACCTGCCCTGGGAAACATTCCTTGGGAGCACTAGCAAGGAACAATGTGAATTATACGCTTTCTACATCCTCAATGAAGTGAATACTAACTAAGGGGATGTCCAATAAAAGGAGATCGCTAAGTGACAGTATCCTTAGTGAAGGAAGACTCCCGGACCAATTAATTGCAATTGTACCCTGAAATGGACGTTGCTGCAATGCAAGAAGAGGGCCTGAGGCCTATCAATACTAATGGCATATGCGATCCCCTGACCTGTGGGTCCCTCCCTTCTACCTCTACGGGGTCCCACTTATGCAGGCCCTCCAAAGACGATAACACTGAAGATCCTAACCAGTCACCAGGAGTTTCAATTCATAATAGCTCACTGTCAAATCCAACTTTATCAGCTCTAAGTTTTGTACTCAACTCATTGGTTAGCATATTCGAATTACTGAGAACGAAAGTCCAAACTCAGTGGGGTACGCTTCTGGAATTAACCAAGGAGGTGGGGGCATGTGAATCGACAATGGTTGGCCTTAGTTGTTTTCTAAACTCATCAGTCTGCAAGGACTTGAGCCTCCTTCAGGAAGAAAGTTTCTCCCAATCCTTGATGTGCAAGGAGATTAAGTCCCACCTTGCAGTGCTGGAACAGGAATTAATTTTGACGAAGTTGGAGCTAATACACCTATGGGGTGAGACCAGGATGATGGATCCCTCAAGCGTGGCAGGGTTTCGGGAAAACATCCCACTGGACAACACCCCATTGTCACAAACAACACTTGAAGAATTTATTAGGCTGGCCCAGTCTGGGGAGGCCATTGCTGAAACGCTGAAAAAGAGGTTGGATGATGTGGGGCAAAACTCAGCTGAAAACGTGGGACAAGTCTTTGCTCTTGAATGACCTCTGGTGGTCCCTCCACGTCCAGAGGTTTCACAGAATGTACCAGCAGTCATCGAGGAGGAGGGCCGGGGATAGGGTAAAGGAAGGAAAACCAAGGACAGGAAAAGAAAGGACGACCATCAAAGAAATTAAATACTCAAGGAAGCTTCCCACCCTCAGCTCCCAAAACCTAAGAACACTAAACAGACAAAGCAAAAAAGCTCGGGAAAAAGGAAATTTTTAAATGCCCTGAATAAAGCTGCCTGTAGAATCACTATAGAGGCACCAAACCAATCTTTTGCACAGCAAGTGGACATGAATGAAGATCACGTAGGTTCAGATGCAGATTTTAGAAGTGACCCATCTTTAAGGCAAAAAAATCAGCCAACCCCACAATTACTAAAATCATTGTGGGTTTGCAAACAGAAAATCCAAGCGAAGTAAAGAAGGCCCCCTTATGACTGTCCACATTCTTTCTTAAAGCGACACCCAAGCCAGTCCAAGAGCAGAGTAGTATGGATAAAATCTCCCCGCACCCAAATGCAGCATCTTCCGAAATACTGGGCACCTCGAATGGGATAAAAGATGGAGGGCCCAGGCCCATTGCAGAAGAAAATCTGCAGTCTCAGGGGTTGCTGGTATTGCCCCCTCAGAAAGAACCCCAAACTGACCAAGAACCCAAATCAGTTGTGAAGGATCCTAGTCCCTTTGCTATGCCGAGAATTTGGTTGAAGAGAATTGATCCATCCCAGGGCCAAGCCAGCCTGAATAGGGGAAACATTATGGTTGTAACTAGACTAATTTTAGACTTATTCTTAGTCTCCTCCCATGACATCAACCGTATAAGTTTTCCATATGAACAGATTACCGATGTTGTGTCCCAATTGGAAGTGAGGGCCATGTTGAATTCAGAAAAAAACTTCAAAGATCTAGGCCTGGAAGTATCAGCTACCCTGCCCCAAATTAATGGGAATAAAAGATCAAGGTTTACTACTATTAAAAAAAGGTAAGGGGAGAATCTCTTGACAGAGATGGCCATGTGGATGGCAGAGAAGCGACAAAGGGGTTGGCCGATGAAGGTGTCAGGAGGGAACAGGGTGGCGACAAAAATAAAATGTGGACATTGCTCCCGGGAATCCTCACTGAGATCCTCGAGAAGCTGAACGGCGTGGAAAATTTGCTTTGGCGGAGGGGACTTTAAAACTTGCATGCTGGGACAAGTTGGGCTCTGTGTCCTTTAAAACAGAAACAATGAGAAAATACATCTTTCAAGATCATGATCTGATCGTTTTACAGGAGACATGGCTGATGGAGCCCTGGATGGTTTCACAACATTAAATCAGTTAGCAACCAATTTGAATAGGGGAAGGCCCTCAGGGGGGGAGGACTAGTGGTTGCAGTACATAATATCCTGGTAAAGTCTATTGAACAACTACCCTCGAAAAGACTGGGCATTTTGCCATTTAGGATCTGTTTTTCTGATCAATCCATGTCTAAATCTTTGGCAGTGATTAATTTATACTCGAGCCCCACACATTCCAACTTGGAAGTCTTTCTCAAGGATCTATCAAAAACACTGTTGACTGTAAGTATGGCCTTTCCGGACGACCAAATGCTAGTGGCTGGTGATTTGAACTCCAGTTGTGTGGGCGGGGGGCACCCAGGTAAGGTCCAGGGTGGGACCTAATGAGTGAATGGTCAAATATGGTTTTATTTCTTCAAGGAATGGAATCTGTGTATTGCCAATGGCTGCATCCGTGGCGATATCCCGCCGGCAAAAAACATGGAGAAGTGGAGCTCTTGCATCCACTATTGATGATGATGTAGTAATGTCCGAATCCTTCTTCAGCGAGTGTCGAGAGTTCAGGGCTGTTGACAATGGCACAAGTGATCATATACCGTTATCAGAAATTTTTGGTCAATACAGATTCATTCTCTCTAAACCGAAATACACCCCAATTTACTTGGTTAATCAGGGTAGAAATCGATTGGTCACGTTCAGGCGAAGAAGGGACAATCTCACCTCTAGATTGGAATACATATTGGGCGGCTCCAGGGTATAAAATAATCTACATGACCCTAAATCCTTTGTCGCCCCCTTTGGGGCACTGATAGTCCCTTTATTAAACAAGGTCCTACAAGTAATAGACTTTGCACAGTAACATCCGTAGGCTGGCAAGGTCGGGTCTGGAACCAGAGGTATTCCATTGAGTAAAAAAAAGGTTATTTTGTAATCAATATAGAACTTGGTAGAGGAACAGAAAGTTTGAAAGAAGCCACTTGGAGGGAATACCCATGCTAAAAGCCATGACAGAACGGAATTCAAGTAATTTCTGGGGTGTAATTCACCAACATCCACAACAGCAAGCTGCAGTCCAGTCGAATTGCATTATGGAATCGACTTGGACAGAATATCTAATCGGGATCATCGAGGAAAGAAATCCATATGGTTGTGGCTTGTCCTGTAAAGTGAAGTGGTACTTGAATTTGAGGAAAACGAGGTCGGAGGCCTAATACACAGCTCGTCAAGATTGAGGGCCGCCGGCCTAATGGTCTTACCAACAATATGTTACGGTCTGCAGTGGGTCTCTGGACCTCTATCCTCTTTAATTTGTTTAATAACATCATAAAAACACATGAATGTCCCGAGGCCTGGAATTCAGCAATAATAATCCCCATATATAAGAAAGGTGATCACGGAAACCCTGCCAACCATTGCCCTATTGCCCTTATGGACATAGAGAGCAAAATATTAGCTTGAATCGTCCTAAAGGAGCTGGAGAAATGGGCAGATCAGGCGAATACCATCTCAAAGTTCCAGATAGGTTTTTGGAAGGGACAGTCTAAAACATTGAATGGCCTGGTGCTCAATTTGCTAAATCCAAAGCAAAGTAAAGACCTACGTCTCAATGGGTCATGGATAGATCTGTCAAGGGCTTTTTTGATACCATCATCCGAGTGAAACTATGGAGCAAACTAAAAGAATTCGGAATTCCTGCTGGTCTCCTGGCCATTCTAATTCACCTACATAATAATAATAATAATTTCGCATTTATATAGCGCTATGAACCCTCAGGTTTCTGAGCGCTGCTTATTATTACCCACGGTGTGTGGTGCTCATTTATTGAACTCGGAAGGATGAAAGGTGGAGTTTGGCCCTGCCCGGATTTTAGCAAGCTCTGCACAGATGTCAAAGCGAGCGCGCTCTACTCACTGTGCCACTTGACCGGCTGAGACTGGCTAAAACTGAGATTCAGGTAGGACTGGACCTATAAGGTCATCTGTCTTCACCTATTCCCACTGCTAAAGGTTTAAGACAGGGATGCATTGTTGCTCCCTGTCTTTTTAACCTTTTTCTGGCTGATCTCTGGAACAAACTTGCGCCACATTCACTGGCGGCGCCAACAATTGGTAATCAGAAGGTACATTGAATGGCTTACGCAGACAATGTGGTCCTGTTAGATCGCACCCCCATAGGCCTGCAGCGTCTGATCGTAGCCTTTGAAAACTATGCACGCTCGAATGACCTTATTATTAATACAAGCAAAACTTTAATTATGGCCTATAATCATTCGAATAAGAAAGGAACGGGTTGTGCCAAATGGAAGATGGCAAATCAGACCTTATCTGTAGTAAAGGAAATAAAGTATTTGGGCTTTATGATAAGATCAACCACCTCCATGAAACGCTGGAAGCCCCGATTTAAGGAAAAGGGTAATTCAACTTGTTTGTCAAATGAAAAAAATTATCTCTGCCTATTGCAGATTCACCCTTATACCTCTAATTAAGTTCTATAAGGGCAAAATGATTGCCATTTTAATGTGCGGAATCGAAATCGAGAAATCAGCCCAAAAGATTAATTGGATTATAACAGAGGGTTTGATTCGGAAACAAGTAATACATTTGCCGGGGTCGTTGCCTATGTCCAGGCTACAATCCTTAAAATCATACGCAGAATGGAGAAGAATCATATTATACAGATCAATCATAAGCACAGAAATAAATTCCCTGTATGAAGATATTGGTGGTATAATGGTAAAAAATACCAATGTGTGCCTACGTGAAATGAAACATGATGCTATAGTCATATTAGCGAAATGTCAGTCCACAGAAAAAGAACTGATGGCCAATCCATTAAAATTAAAAGAATTGATGAGTCAGAATGACTGGATTGAAACTAGGACTTTGTGTATAAACATGAAATACTTTGAGAATTTCCCAGTAAATGATGAACCTCTAGACTTCTTGTTGCTCTATCTAAGAAGGTTCCTGAACTCATGATGGAGGGCAACCGCTTTAAGGTTTTGCTTGATCCTATATATCACAAGTGATTTACTGAAAATTAGGGACAAGGGTCCATCGACGGATAGCATTTGTAATTTTTGTGATGCAGGAGTCCAACAAAATGTGAAACATCTATTAACATCATGTTTAGGGCTCAACAAGCAAAGGATTGACAATTTCTCACGTTTTGTCCATAATGTTGACTAGTTGCACTCTGATGAATTCTGGAACCGAATGTCAGTGGGTAAAGAAACTTTCCTATCTGGAACCAAATTCAGGACTGCTTTTCCAAAGCTCCCATCCTGACAGAGGGAAGACTCCAGGCAGTAATGTTTTGTGAATGTGTGAATAGTAGACCACCTTGCTGCCTCACAAATACTTTTTATTGGTACACCCCTTTGCAGGGCTGTAGAGGTAGCCATGCCCCTGGTGGAAAAGGCCCTTAACCCTCCAGGAGGATCCTTGCCAGCCAGTCTGTAACATTCTGAAATTGCCAGAATTATCCACCTGGATGAAGTCTGTTTCAAAACATCCTGACCCAGTTTATGGCTTATATAGCCAATGAAAAGCTGATCATCAATACAAAGTTTTGATAGCCTAGATATGTAAAGCTCACAGCTCTGCAAGGGTCGAACCTATGTAACCTTTCTTCCTCCTTGCCAGAATGAGGTGGGGGATAGAAGAGAAGGTAAAAGAATGTTCTGCCCTATGTGAAAATCAAAAATGATTTTCGGTAAGAATGAAGGTTTAACCCTTAGAACAACCCTATCCCTATGGAAGATAGGTAAGGGTGGCTTGGATGAAAGTGCCTGCAATTCATTCACTCTACGGGCTGAAGTTAGAGCTACCAAGAGAAGGGTTTTAAAAGTTAACAACCTTAATGGACATGAGTGCAAATGTTCAAAGGGTGCACACATTAGAAATGTTTGTACCAGATTAGGGTTCCAACTGTAACTTGGAGGGGAGATAGGGGGAAACACATTGGTGAGTCCCTTTAGAAAATGTTTGACCAGAGGAATCTTGAAATATGAACTTTCTTCAGACGAGCGCTTGAAGATGGACAACGTAGCTAAATAGCCCTTAATAGTTCCAACCTGGAGCCCCACATTGGCTAAGGATAGTAAAAAGGATAACACCTCAGGAGTTTTACACAGAAAAGGGTCTACATTATTGTCTCTGCACCAGTTGCAGAACTTGTTCCAACGGCAACGGTACAAAGACTTTGTTGCTGGCCTTCTGGCCGAAAACAAAATCTCCATTATGTCATCCGGGAGGTCCTAATCCTTGTATCTCAGCCTTTCAGAAACCATGCGTGAAGGCTGATTGTTTTGACCTCTAGATGGAGAACATGACCCTCCTCTCACGAGAGAAGTTCCTCTCGTTGTGGAAGACGTATTGGAGGGCAGATGGACATGTCCAGAAGGCCTGGGTACCACGTCCCCCCCCGGCCCAATCCGAGGCAATTAGGATCATACGTTTCTGAACTTTCTCAACCTCCTGATTACATGAGGAATGACAGGGACTGGAGGAAATGCATATAGGAGTAGAAACTCCCAGTCCACCATGAACGCGTCTCCTAGATCTCCTCTTGGGGAAAATTCCCTGGAGCAGTACAGTTCGCACTTCCGGTTGACACTGGTCGCGAACAGATCCACTTGAGGGATTCCCCAAAGGGTGAAGATTTCTTGAATGACTTCCTGAGCTAGTTCCCACTTGTGCGAGACTGTGCTCTGCGTGCTCAAAGCGTCCGCTGCCATGTTCTCTTCGCTGGCTAGGTGAACTGCCAACAGAGGGATTCCTTGTTGAATTGCCCACTACTAGAGCTGCATTGCCTCTCTGCACAGTGTTATTGACCCTACATCTCCTCTTTTGTTGAGGTAGCACATAGCCACTGTGTTGTCCGTCATTATCAGGACATTCTTTCCCTGCACAGAGGGCTGAAAGGCCTTCAGCACTAGTCTGATTGGCGTTAGCTCCCAAAGATTGATATGTAGTTTAGACTCCGATGGAGACCAACGACAGGTAACTGTCAGATCGTTGGTGTGGGCTCCCCACCCCATGAGTGAGGCATCCGTCACTACTTTGATTTCTGGCCCTGGATGACAAAAGGGTTCTCCCTACAGAATGTTGTCCTTGCAGGCCCATCATAGAAGATCCTGTGTGACCCTGCTTGAAACCTGAAGTAGGTCCGACATCTTTCCTGAGAACTGGGACCATTGAGTTCTGAGTGCCCATTGAACGGATCTAATTCTCAGGTGAGTGTCTGGCACCAGAAAAATGCAGGATGCCAAAATGCCAAGCAACATCAAAAAATCGAAGGCCGGGAGAGAGTGGGCACTTTGAAATTTGGAGACCATCTGTAGAATGTCTTGAGCCCTCACCTCGGTTGGCAAGCTCTTTCCCAAAGATGTATCCGTACGGCTCTGATGAACTGGAGCTTTTGAGAAGGTGTCATATGGCACTTCTTGTAATTGAAGGAGAAGCCCAGTCTGTAAAGAGAGGAGCAGGTAACGTTGAGATGATCTCAGACTTGTTCTGAGAACGCGCCCTGATCAGCTAATCGTCCAGGTAGGGGTAGATGTGAATCCCCCCTCTCCTGAGACTCGCTACCACCACCACCATCAGTTTGGTGAAAACCCTCAGGATGGAGGTGAGCCTGAATGCCAGAACTCTAAATTGATAATGAGAGCAGCCAACTGCGAATCTAAGGTATTTTCTGTGCTTGAGATGGATTGGCGCAGAAAAATAAGCATTCTGAAGGTCCAATGACCCCATCCCATCGTGTAGTTGGAGGGCCTGAAGAATCTGAGAAAGTGTGACCATCTTGAACTGGTCCTTCTGAGGAATTTGTTCAAGTATCTCAAGTCCAAGATGGGTCTCAGTCCTCCATCCTTTTTGGGTATTGGGAAATATGGAGAATACATCCCTTTTTTCACTCTGCTACAGGAACCGGTTCTATAGTGCCTTTCAATAGCAGGGTTAAGTTTCCTGCACAAGGAGCGGATCTGGAAACTTCAAAGAGTGGCTCCCCGGGGGATTGCTCTGAGGAAGGCAGTACTCATGGGCTATGGTTTCCAATGCCCAAGCATCCAAAGTAATGTCTCGCCATTCTTCTAGAGGCTGAGACAGTCCCCCCCCCCCCACTGGTGAAATGTGACTCAAGACCTCGGAGAGATTTTGAGGCGGCTGATGCATTTGCAGATGGTAAAGATGCCCCTGCTTGAGCTGGATTCACACCTCTCCCTCGTACACCACGAGGGAACTTTATTTGGCCTCTTTGACCAGCCATTCCTCTAACTCTTCCAACAGAGGAGTAGTAGCGAAAAGATCTACCCCTCCAAGTCTGTCCACCAGAGTGAAAAAGCTGAGGCTACCTAATAGCGGCACCTAAAGATTTGGCTGCCGCCTTAGAGGTCTGCAACTGAAGAGACTCACACATGGCTTCTTTACCGACTCTAATTATGGCCAAGAAACTGTCTCTTTCTTTCGCCTCGGGAATGTGCTCTGCTGCCATGGAAATGGCGTTCCATAGAGTGAATGAAAATGTTGCAAGGACACATGTGGAGTTGTCTGATTTGAGCGCCATACCCCCTGCAGATAATACCCTCCTCGCCCGTCCATCTACTCTTTTGTCATCCCTATCTGGAGGGATGGTAGGGTAAGCTGCTTGCTTAGATGTTGCGGTAGCTTCCTGTACCACCAGACTCTCTGGAGTGGGGTGTTTAGACAGGTATTTAGGGTCACTACTGGAAGGGCAGTATTTTTTTGCCCAATTTTTATGCACAGCCGTATTGGTTTCAGGCATCTCCCAATTTGCTGCCACCCTTCTTTGGAGAGCAATATGGAAAGGCAATATAGGATCTGTCTGTGGACCCTTATCCAGGATGTCCATCAGATCATCCTGCTCAAATGCTAACAGAGGCCTACTCCACCCCATGTAGTCCACCAGTTTGGGCATTAGCTGCCTATATGACGCATCAGCATTTTCAGCAGCCTCTGGCCTTCCAAAATCTCGATCCGGTGAGGTGCCCACCCCACTTGCCGTCTGTAGATTATCATAAAGGTCTTGCAAACTTGACTCTTCATAAATGAAACTTTCAGGCACATTAGGTGTGCCAAATTGGAGGCCAAAGGGTGCATCATTGTCTGAGGGTTCATTCTCCTCATATATTGAGGTGAGGGACTTAAACTATTCTTTTCTTGGTAGTGAAATATAAGTTTTATCAGTCATGACAAATTGACAAATTGTGGATTCAAAACTGGAGGAGTCGTGAAAACCTTTTTATCAGTGGCGCCATAGGTTTAGGAGGGGCCCTCGGCATCGAGGGTACAGCCGATGTCGAGGGCACAACCAGTGTCAAGGGCACAGCCAGTGTCAATGGTGCAGGTGGCATTGGTGGCACAGCTGGCGTTGATGCCGCTGGCATTGATGCCGCAGGCATCGAAGGTGTAGCCGGTGTCGATGATCTCAACCTCAACTTGTGCTTATGTTTTTGGCTCGATGGATCCTTCAATGACGTGTCATCGCACTGAGGCCTCTCTGGCTCCCGATGAGGATCAGGTCTTCATCCCGGGCTCTAGGGCGCACAGGATTTGTGTCCAGCCCATTCCTTACCAGCTTCTTTGGAAGGCGCGGTAGGAGCATTGCTTGCCGTGGGTTTCGGTTTCTCAAATATTTTCTGCATTTGTGCTCTAAAAGCTTCCCTTGGCAGGAGTGGAATTTTTTGTGGGACAAGATACCCTCTCAGGGGAGGTGTCCGATGATGAAGTCAAAGAAGGCGACTTATGGTGCCTCTTTTTGGACTTCCTCGATGATGATGAGGAGTGGTGGAAGCCACTCCTCGATCTCGATCTTTTAACTTTCTTCTTCTGAGGAGAGTCACCTCTCGACTCGTCGGTAGAAGATTTTTTGGTTGGGGGTTTTGACCAATTTCCCCTTTCAATCCTTCAGGGCCTTTCCAGTGATCGACTAGCACTTGGAGCAGGCCGAGGTCTTATGCTCAACCCGAGACATCATAGACATACACGGTATGGATCGGTCAACAACATTTTCGAGTCCCAATCTTGACACTTCTTGAACCTGGTCTTCAAAGAAGACATACTTGTGTCTTTGAAGTAATGAAGCACGCCGTATTTCTCAAAGCAATAGCATTCGCGGGAAAACGGAACTGAGGCCAAAGGGCGCTGCATGTGCTATATATGCCTTCGATGACATCATCCTCAAGAGGGAGGCCCGTGAGGGACATCGAGTCGACTGCACTGACGCACAGCACCCTCTGCTGAATTTTTTTTCCAGAAGCAGCTGAAGGTAAGGAATACGTCAGAGGGCACGATCCATTTCGAAGGAAAGTTTCAGATTAGCAGAAGAGATAGGATAACTTTAGGGAAGACAAGCTGAAAACCCACATAATTACAAGCAGGAGAAATCCACTTTGTGGTCTCTACACATGTGATCTGAACCTGCGAGACAGCGCCTATTCATTTGAGCCAGACTATGGTGGCTGTTCCCATCCAATTGAAGGCAGGGCGATATACAAAAGTAATACCAGGTTCAAAGCTGAATCTTCTGTCTCAAGGCCTAGGAGATCGGAGATGGTAAATTGTTGAGAACATGCTGCACCTTTGGGCCATTCCTACTACCGTGAATAGTTGCTTTTGGCCTGGTAACTTTCCAAAGCTTCAAGGCTGAGCAGATCCTTTTGCCTAATCCCTATTGACCTTTCATGTTAAGCTCACACTTTGTTGCACTGTCAAATCACCTCACACTAACCTGTAACACTTGTATTTTGCAACATTTAGAGGAGGTCACAGGAGTAGCCACAAGCTCTGTTTTATCCAATTATCACACTAACCCCCTATGTAATGTGTATATAGTTTACCTTGCTAACCAATCCTGCTTCACTTTAGGTTTTCTAGGATGTAACTTAATTTTGTGATGTCATGTATTAACAAAACTGGACAACAGGCTGAAGATCAAGGAGCAAGTGAGTGTGGAGAATGTTGCATTGTTTATACCTCAATCCCTGTTATTGAATATTCAGTAAACAGAGTAAAACTTTGTCCTATGGCTGGATCTTCTGTTTTTTGGTGCAGGGGATTTCCTCTGCCCAGTTCCTCTTGCCTGTAATTTGCCTGTAATCAGGTAGACTGATAATAATTCCCCTGCCTGTAATTCAACATGAGTACAGTCAACATGACCATCTCGTTCAGTGACCAGGGGTTAGTGTGCTTCACTCCAGGGATTCACTATATGAATGCACTAGAATGTATTCACACATTCTGTGTCCAGACCATACAGATGGAGTGTCCCTAGATCCCGAGGTATTTCAGTATGGGGTGCATATATTGCTAGAATGGCTTCCATTGATACAGGGTAAGCTACCCCAGTTGCCAAATGAGGTTATGAGGTTCTTTTTAAACCAGAAATTCCCCTTGATGAGGAGGAAGGACATGTATACCCATTACAATTGGTGACGGTTATAGTAAGAGAAGAAAGAGTAGTGATTCACAGGACTAATGATACGGGGAGAGCTTGGAGAGCAGTAATTGCAGTACAGGAAGGACACAGACTGAATGATCTGACAGATGAAGAACTGTTTCGGGATGTCTATTCAGATATTGAGACAGTGTTTTTCCTGAGCATTACTTACTGGATGAGAGTCACGTTTAGGGAAGTCCCACAGAGGATGTCCCTGATGAAAAAGACACCATCATTTCTTGAGGACAATTTGGCACAGGTACCAAGCATATTATGGATCAACAGCCTGTATGATGTTGGCTTGTTGAAAGGGATAGGAGCAGTGAAAATAAAATGGAAGCCAGGGGCAATTTGTCGAAGGGTGAAACAATATACCCTATCGAAGGAGGCATACAAATGCATTTTTGAGACAATCTCTGCACTAGTGCAACACAGAATCTGAGTACCATCAGAATCTCAATGTAACACGGCTGTGTACCCAATGAAGAAGGCGACAGGAGGATCATGGCGGTTTATACAGGATTTGTGCCCTCTGAACAATATTGTTGAAGGAGAGTTTCCTTTAGTTCCTAATCCGGTATTATATAGCATCCCACCAGACACCACACATTTCACAGTAATAGATTTGTAAAATGTTTTTTCCTGGGGATTCTCCTTCATGAGGAAACACAAGACTTGACCTAATTTCTATATAGAAATAAAAAGTGGAAACATGCAAGGGTACTGTGAATCTCCTTTCATATTCAATAGTGTCCTTCAAATGGACCTGGCGACGGTAAATTTAGACAACACAGTGATCCAATGCGTGGATGGCATTTTGGTATGCCAGAGGAGCAGTGTCGTTAAGACTCAATACAGTTGATGACAGTATTGGGAGAAACGAAATACAAGGTGGAGAAGGCAAAATTACAATACTGCCATGAAACGGTTCTATACATTGGACATTTGATATCACAAGACAGTAGGAAGGTAACACCTATAAGAGCAGAGGCGATTATGAAAATGCCACAACCAAAGACTGTGAAGGAGATGCAGCAATTCTTAGGCCTGCAATTATTGCAGAGCCTGGGTGCTCAATTACAGCACATATGCTAGAACCCTTTTAGGCAGGCTTAAGGAGGCTCATGGGGGATGGTGAGCTAATATGGACAGGCAAAATGACTTAAGTATTTGAAGAATTGAAAAAGGCAATATGCACAATCTCAGTTTTGGGAATCCCTGATTACAGTGCAGAATGTTACTTATTCGTGCACTCAAATGGAGTAGTGATGACAGCGGTACTCACACAGAAAACTACATTGGGGCACAAATCGATAGCTTACTACAGTGGGCATTTGGATCCAGTAATGAGAGGTTATTATACTTGTGAACAAGCATTGGCTGCAGATGCCTTTGCAGCCAATGGGCAAGTATCACCATGGCCTGTAGTACCATGCCTTATGTGGAGCATGCCCTTTTTTCCTTTCTTGAAAAACTCAAAAGCACACAAACAACACAGAGAGAATCTGGATATCAGGTGATCATCTTGAACCCAGCAATAAAATTAGTGAGATGCAGAATTTTGAACCCAACGACATTTAGAGCAGAGGCAGTGGAAGAGGGAGACTATGTACACGACTGCACCAAATACACAGAACACTATTACGATATCCCAAGAGTCAGGGAAAATGCACTCGGAGGTGGTAAGTACTCTTCATTGATGGTTCCTCAACTATTGACCAGACATCAGGGGAACAGAACAACACATTTGACGAGTGCGAGGATAGCCTTGCATTTTTCAGCACAAGGTGCAGAATTGGTAGCACTCATAATAGCACTAGAGACACATGAGGATGAGAAGATAACAGTGTACCCTGAGTCCTCATATGTGACGTCAACAGTACATGCAGGACTGTCACGATGGAAGAAGAGGGGCTTCCGACATGCTGGTGGAACGCCAATGGAGCGTGCGCCCCCTTTGGACAGGCTCATAGATGCACTACAACTCCCACTGACCGTTGCTGTGGTGAAGTGTTAAGCCAACACGAGGGGGAAGGACATGATTTCTTGGTGCAATGAAGCCGCAGCATATTTCCCAGAGATAAATGAGTTTGACACTACTCCCAATAGTTGGGCACGAGCACGTAGTATAGTAATGGAAGAAGGGTTTAATTTGTTGCCCATCACTCAAATAATGGATTTACAGTCACTCAAATAATGGATTTACAGGGATGAGCACCAGTAGAAGAAAAGGAATTGTGGATGAAGAGGGGGTGTCCAGCATCGCCCACGGATGCGATGTGGCAACAATTGAGCATCGGAAAGCCGGTCATGCCCCTGGCACTATTGCAGACTGCTTTAATGCAGCTACATTACCTGTCCCAAACAAGTAAAAAGAGTCTTGCAGCACACATAGAGGAAAGCTGGTTCTGTGCCAACTTAGCAGAGCATGTTGCCGCATTCATGTACAGTTGTATTATTTGTCAAAGTTTCACAGCAGGACACACGTTGTGAGTAGTGAGAGGAGCAATAGCCAGGCCCAATGGGGCTTTCAACATCTCCATATAGACTAAGTGGATATGGTTAAAAATAGCAATGGCTACAGGTACATGCTAGTGTTCATATGCCCATTTTCTCGATGGATCAAAGCCGGTCCATTCACCCATCCTGATGCTGCTTGTGCAGCAAGATTCCTTGTTAGAGAGGTGTTCCTGCGAGGGGGGGTGTGCAAAGTCCTCCGGTCTGATAATGGACCTCACTTCGTAAACGAAGTGTTCGAGTAAATCACGATCCTACTGGGAATAAAGCATACATTTTCCTGTGCTTATCAACTGCAGGCGAATGGATCTGTGAACGCCTCAACGGCCTGCTCAGAGAAAAAATTGCAAAGGTGAAAATGACTTTGAAAAAAGGATGCTAGATTGCCGACCCATATCACTGTTCACATTGCACAATCAGCCTGCCTCTGACCACCATTTAACTCCTCATGAGGTAGTGACAGGGCAAAACATCTGGCTCCCACTTGCTCCTCCCACTGGAGCGCTGACGGATGCCCAGATTGCTGCCTCTGTGTTAGGTAATGAGATGTATGAGTAGCTCGCTTCGATGATGGCTAGTGCTTCTTTTTTCTCTCAACAGAATGAGGAAGACGACACATCAGTACATCTGCAACAATTGCTCAAAGCACCACCCCTTTATCCATGAGATTTCGTTTTGTTGCAGAATTATATCAGGAACTGGTACAAGCCCTGATTTGATGGCCCCTTCACTGTAGAACAAGCCACTTATAAAGCTGTAAAGTTGGTAGGGAAGAAAGCTTAGAATTAGCTGGGAGACGTCAAGCCCTGCAGAGATGAGACCCCCCTTGCCCAAGACGCAAAAGGTGCAGCTCAAGAAGAAGAAGACGAGCGACAAATTCAGACACGGTCCAGAACCAGAGCTAGACAGGAGCATACAGAAAATTAGTTTAGGCACACTGTTCTTTTTACACTCAGCAACCAGCATATCTATATGAACTGACTTTTTACAAGTATTATTGTACCTACAAAATACAAGAAGGAAAGCACTTTTTGAATTTACAGAAAAACAGATCCAATGGTGCCAGAATGCCAGAAAAATTCTTTGTTTATGCTTTTCTCATGTACGTGGCACACAGTTACCCAAAACTTAAAAGGAGTGAAGTGCCTAAATTGCCTTGCTGAGTAATCCTAAAGCTTGATTCTTTTTTTAGAGACTCTTTGCTGCCCTATTAGTACAGTTTTTCTACAGGAGATGTTGCTTGTTATAGCAATGATGATCCCAAAGGTTGTGAATGTTGACGAGCATCTGTTCCAAGCTCATGGTTGACGCCAAGGGCATGCATATATGCAATATATAGACACCACTGCAAGAGCTATTGTATTGATTTTCTTTGCATTTTGCTGTCTCTATCTCTTTACCCTCTTTGCACTATAAAAGATTGCATTGTATTACTCATACATTGAAGCATATGCCAATATAACTCCTGTTTCCTTAACAGCCATAGCTGTAACTGAGCTGGACACCAGCGCGGCCCACGAAGTAAAAAGGCTTAAGTGAAGCGCTAACACTGATTTTGAACATGTAAATGCTTATATGGCAAATTTGCCTCACGTCATGAATAACATGTGCTATCAGCTCATGAGCAAGGTGGCTAGAGACCTAAAGGGAGAGCTGTTACATGTGTTATCTCATCCTCTATGCCATGAGCGCTTCCAGGAAATGTATAGGAACAGAGATTCCAGCAGCCAGAGCAGACAGAGTTCCAATGCCGAAATACAGGGAGAAAGGAAGTAGTGGGAACACCACGATCCTCGGAAAGACCTCAACTGCTGGTGTATGGAAAAGTATTCACAGGAAACAAATGGGTAGAAGGGATAATGGTGTGCAAAGCACATGCACTCCTGACAGTTCCAGTGGAAGTGGTACAGAAGGAGAACGATGAATGCCTAAAGGAATGGGCAAGTGCTAAACTGCTCACATGGGTTGAAGCAGGCCCGTTGCCAATAATACCACTTGAGAATGCATCCTTGTGTTTCCAGAATGATGGTCCAGTAAAAGTTGGAGTAAACAAAGGATGCAAATGAACATCAAAGATACAGGGTATGAAGTTCGGCACAGCAGTACTAATGGACCACCACTGGGCCTGTGGCTCCAAGGAGTACATGCAACTACCACCAAACTGGGGAGGGATATGTTAGCTAGTGCTGCTGAATTCACCTGTGTTGGTAGTACCCCCGAAGGACATAAAGGTAGATGGATTCCCCAAAGTGAATGCAAAGCAGAGGAAGAGAAGATCTGTGGAGCTGACCAGAGATAAGAGAGGAAATTATAACTCAACCAGAATAGAAGAATGACTTGATGCGATACCGCAAGAGCATAGACTATTCAGCAGGACTGAGATGTTCTTTGCCGTGGTTGTTCCAGGGGTCCAGGACAATGTGAACGCCAAAGGGCTTCAGATTACTAGATGGAAGTTGTTGCAGACAATGAACTCAACAGTGAAGCAGTTCAAGGCTATAAAGGAAGAACTCAGAGCCATCAGACTCATGACCGTACAGAGCAGATACGTCCTGGATCTTGTCACGGCTATGCAGGGCAGCATGCGCACAAAGATTGGGCTGTCCTGTTGCACATTCGCACCTGCCCACGATGAAGAGAATGGGACCCTTGTAGAGGCCATAATGCAGCTGTCAGACCTGCATGCCAAGATGGGAGGAATCACAAGCTCAGCAGGGTAAGATGATGACTGGCTGACATATATCCTTTCCTGTATTCTATGATGGATGGCCAATGGACTAAAAGTGCTAAATGAAGTACTAGTATTAGTACTATTCAAATTTTGTGTCATCAGAGTAGCTATAGCACAGTTCAAGAAGACTACCAAAAAGACAATGGGGATGAAAATATTGTTAGTTGTAGAGATGAAAATAGACGAACAAATACAAACTCTTGAAGTGCTGCAGTCACGCACAAAGCAGGATTCCCTTTTTCCCCCAAGCACAAAATTCTTTTATCCTCCAGATCCCCACAACTACATGGGAACATAGGTTTGGTGCAAACCAGATAGAGAATGCTGCTACATGACCTGGAGTGTAGACGAACATGTGAAGTATCATTGCGGCCTGAGGGTGGTGACAAAGGTTTGGACTCCAGCCCAATACGTCAATAGGGAGGTCCTTCACAGAAGTGTGGTCGATATTTCAACCAGAGGCGGGTTTGAAGAGGGACAGGTGAATGTGGCCCTAATCACTCTGTTCCCTCCCTCTTCCAGATGATACAGAAATGACAGGTGTACATGGTTCCTGGCCCCCTCCTCTCCATCATCTCTGTACCACATATGGGAGAAATGCTATTCACTCAGACAACCGTTCAGACCTCGTCCTGACAATGCCGTAGAGGAAATGAACTTGCAGACCATGGAGCAAGTGGACTCAATGCGACCATGCAGAGAGCTGATGATGTTATCACTAAGGCCTAGATGTAGATGCGTTCAACATGAAGCGCATATGTATCCCTGCACTAAGCTACACAGACACTTAGATTGAAATTCTCCTAAAGACAAAGAACATGCTTCTGACCCACCCAGACAGAGGACATACACTCTTTACCATGCCGTAACGCAAGCCAAGAATAAGACATGAAGCTTGCTGAATGCAGTTAACATAGGTAGCCATGAAAACCAAAATGGAAGATACAGCCACATTGAAGTGAATGGAAAGCCCGGAGAAGGCTTGAGAATGTAGGCAGAGGCCTGACTGGCTGATTTACCAGGGAAACGCAGACCAGAGTGGTCATGCAGCCGGTGGACCTGTTCCAACCAAAGCTTTCAAGGGAGAGAGTATCGCATCAACACCCGAGGACACAGACAAAGGCAGACATCAGAAACAGTTTGCTAGATTAGACACCTGCATGTATGAATGCTAGAAAATCCTCGTAAGTGTGGAGTAGGAAAATGAAGCCAGTGGTCTTTACACATGTGCTCTGAGACTGGGGGACAAAGCCTCTTTTTTCAAGCCAGACAAAGACCTTCATTCCCATCCAGCTCAGGATAGACTAAATGAACTAAACTCAAGGCCTAATGGATCGGAGTTGGTAGCTTTACAGGAACAGACAGCACCTTTGGCGCTGTTCTCATCACCTTGAATTGTTGTTCATGGGCTGGTCCATTGTGCCAAGGCTGAGAAGACCCTCACTGACCAATACCTACATATCTTCCACGCCAATTCACACTTAGTTGCACTGTCCAATTATAATGCACTAACCTGACATGTTTGTATTTGCAACATTTAGGAAGTGGTCACAGGTGGAGCCACCAGAGTGTGTAGCCAATAAAAAAATCACTAACCCCATATAGCTTCCATATGTAGTTTGCCCCACTAACACCAGCCAACCTTAGTTTTTTATAGAACAGCGCATCACTTATAACGTTACTGCCTGTTAACAAATGTTGACAAGCCAATAAAGAGTTCAGACAGAGTATTGGAAAATCCTGTGATATCCATGTTCTATCCCAGTTTGTGTCATATAGGCACAGGAGAAACTCAAGTGAGACATATGTTTCTTGAAGGTTAATTGGGAGACACAGAATACTCCAAGCCTCCGAAACATCAATATTGTTACCTGTGATCAAGAAACAGCTATATTGAGGGTCCAGTTTTTCAATTTGGCACTTGTTCCCAGAATTAAGATCTGTTTTTTTAAATCATTTTGTAAAGTGTGTTCGTCACCATCCAAGATTGAATGGCCTCAAAAACCTCACTTACTCTCGCTGAGTCAGTGGCATATGACCAGGTGATCCAGGGTGATCTGGGTGTCATCCGCATAATTAGCCAATTGCAAACCCAGACCATCCAGGAGATTGCATAGTGGTCTGAAGTAAATGTTGAACAATAGCGGCAAGAGATATGAGCCCTGAGGTACATCACAGTCAACTAGCACATCTCAGCATCGTGTCAACAAAACGGCTTCTGTGGCAGAAGGTGTGGTTTCCATGGCTGGATATTCAAGTGGAAGAATTGCTCTAAATGTGTCCTACATGCTGTGTCATGACTTCAGCAACTCGCCCAGAGCCCCTTCAGATGACTCCGGTATCTGACAGGGTATCTGGGAAGAGGTAGCAGTCGATTTCTTTGGACCGATATATGGTGGCCCATATGTCTTTGTGGCAGTGGATGAATAATCAAGATTCCCGGAAGCACAGGCAGTGGGATTCACATCAACTCATCATGTCATTCCTGCACTAGACAAGATGTTTACTGTGTACGGCATTCCCTGCATGGTCAAGTCAGACACCAACCATTCACGAGCCAAGACTTTAGGACATTTGCAGAATGCAAGGGATTTAAGCACAGATGAGTAGCGCTGTTGTGACCTTAGGCCAATGGGACCATGGAGGGATTCCTGGTAAATTTGAAACAAGCCCTACAGATAGCAAATTTAATTGGCAAGCCATTTGAGCTATTATTATATCAACTGTTGAGGCATTATAGAAACACACCCCATGGCACGACAGGGAAGTGTCCCTTAGAAGTAATGTTTGGGCGCAACATACAAACTCAGATACCCTATATACCGAAGCCCACAGAGACATACCAAGAAAATGAGAACATGAGACGTCGGAATGGGGAAGCGAAAGAGAAAATGAAGAAATACGCAGATGACAAACGTCGGGCCAGGGATTCAGGTCTGGACGTGGTAGTACTGTGACAACCGAGACTCACAAACATTCAATAGTGTTTCACGAGAATCCCCAGGTGATTATTCAGAAACAAAGCTAAATGGTGATGACAGAAGGGGACATTCGCCCGGTGAAGGAATTCCTAACACTTTAAGAAAGTGGTAGGAGGGGAATGGAGGAATAGGTTTCAAAACACCAGTGAAGTGAACGCTCATCATTCAGATGCCTCATACCAAGGAGATGGTGAGGATTTGGAGAATGACACAATGGAGGACCCGGCTAGGATCTGCCCTGAACCTCGGGGAGACCGACAGGAGAGACCACAGAGGGCCTGGATTCGACCCCACCGACTCATTGAAGAAATGGGATAAAGAGGACTGCTAGTCTACAAAGGGGGCAGTTGTGGTTTTGTGAAGGGAATGGTCTAGTTGTCCAGGGAACGGAAGGGACCTGGTGGAGGGGGCGAAAGGGAAGTGTTGGGGGCACGGGGAGAAGGCACAGAGGAGAGAGAGAATAATACGTGTTTGCCCGTGCTCAAGGCTCCGCGTATTTTTCTTTCAGATAAAGAGGCGCCATGCAGGATTATCCAGGCACCCCCGTGGCAGTGCCACAGGGTGATTGCAAAAAACTTACATTTGTACTCCAGGCTCTTCATTGAATGTGGACGGCCTATGGATTGCGTGTTTAAAATACAGAGTTGTAAGCAGGCGATACATTCTATATTCCTTTCTGTTCGGCTCCTTTCCTGACTACTTTCATAGCAGTTATCTTGTTTTTCTGAGTATGTTAATTCGGTGTGTTTTGTTTCAGTTGCCTGTATGAACACAAGTGCTTTTCTATTTGAAAGTATATTTCCTTGCTGCGGGGTGAAATACAGGGAGAAATTGGGTTGTCATTTTCTGCTGATAATTGTTTTTCTTCTAGTCACCAATTGCACTGCAGGAATTGGCAAGACCAAAAGCAATTCCCTAAGCAAAATGCCATTTCATATCATCATCTCTCTTGGAGACTAAATCCCTGCCCGAGTAAAGGCTATGGCCCTCAGATGGCTTAGCATCCAATCTTCTACCATTTCTGAATCGTCAGGATCTAGGCTTTACTCCCCAACAGGCTCTCTGCAGTATCCTCACCTTGCTTTCTGAACTGCATCAGGAACTGAGCTATAGTTCTCAGTAAGCATGGTCTCTGCTCTCTCCTTCAACACCACCTCTCTGGATCGCCTTCCTAACGCCTTCACCTGTTTCCATCTGCCTCATTTTATACTCCCCTAGTCCCTGTTATCGGCCTCCAGTCTCATCAGGACCCCCGTGAGCCCCCGGCCGCACACAGAGACTTTAGGCACACTTGAGTACGGTTCAGGCTCTCCGCTCACTCTGACGCAGCCGGGAACGCCCCCTTTATTTCAACCCCTTAAGGGGCAGGCACCACAGTCCTCCTTTTTCAGAACAAAAACAAAGGTCAAATACACACAAGGCATAATAACACCACTGCACACAAAACAGATGACCCCTTTAATCACAGCCACTCCCAGTCCCATGAGTCACTTCCAGTCCAGTGGCTGGTCACACCAGCTCAGGGGTCCAAAACATTGTCACTCAGGTGGGCAGGCTTCCCCCTCCCGACTGGGGATAACTCCTGCCCGCCTTCCGGATTGGGCCCTCTTCACCTGTGTTCCCCCATCCTGGGGGACTCGGCGGATGGGCCAGGCCACCACCCTCGTCCGGTATGTCATTAAAGTCCCTTCTCTGCAACTCCTCCGACCAGCTTCTCCAACCTTCTTGAAGAGGCGAGCATTGCGGGTGACAGAGGCAGTCCCATCGGAAGCCGTTACCATGGTGCCATGCACCGCCATCACATCCATCGGACCAGGCTCGTACGTCAACACCAGCTTTCCTTGAGTGTGCCTTGTTTTTCTTTCTCCATCCTGATGCTCCTCTCTCTTGCCACCTGCGTGTTGTCGATGACAGCCGGCTCTCTTTCTCCCACTTCCGGGATCAGGCCCTTGGGAAATCGCCTGAACATGGCTTCAGCCAGGGCCACTCCAGTAGATGTGTGTGGGGTGGCCCGGTATTCCCTCAGGAACTGGTACAGTGCCCTCTGCAAGCTATGTCCCTGGCCATGAGCAATGTGAAATACCTTGTTCAGCGTTCTCATAAAGTGTTCCACTTCACTGTTCACCTGTGGCCAAAGAGGAGTGACCTTGCGATAATGAATGCCATACTCCTCCACCAGCTGGGCGAAACGTTCACCTTGGAAGGGTGGACCATTATCCGAAAACAAAGTCTGGCGCAGGCCGTAGGTAGCAAAGATCTTCTCCATCGCCGCGGCCACCTTGTCGAACGACACCGATTCGATTAATTCCACCTACGGATACCTGGACCATTCGTCCAGAACCACCAGGAAGAGTGTGTCCCAGCCTGTGGACCCAAAGTCAGCGTGGACAATCTCCCAAGGCTTTGTTCCTCTTGGCATTGTCTCAATTATGGGCTCCCTCTGGGCTGGGGACGCCGCCTGGCACAATACACAGGCCGTAATGAACTCATCGGCCCACCTCTCCAGGTATGGAAACCACACCTTCTGTCGAAGGCGAGCCTTGGTCTTGGCGGTTCCTTGGTGCACCAACTCAATCACCTGGGTGACCTTACACTGTGGAGTCACGATCCGGTCTCCTCGGAGCAATAGCCCCGACTCCACGAACGCCAGCTCGTCCTTGACCCTCCATAGTTGTTCCAGTGCTTCTTGAGTCCTCAGAGCCAGCATCTCCACGACTGACTTCCATGAACCCTGTTGCAGAGGTGCCTTCAAGATGGTAAAACATTTGTTGTAGACCGCTACCTGTTCTAGCTCGTGGATAGGTACTGAGTTATGAGTGACGCCTCCATCACCAGTCTGACATGCACGTCGGCCTCCTCCGCACTGATATTGTTCTGTCCCTCCGAATCACATCGCAGGTTTCTGGACAGAAAGTCAGCCGCATTGTTGTTGCCAGGCCGGTATACCAGGGAGATGCCATACTCAAGCAGCGCCAACATCCACCTTCCAATGCCTGCCAGAGGCTTGGATGACGACCCTGCCAGTATGGGCAGCAGGGGCTTGTGGTCCGTCACTACTGTCACCGATCGTCCCAACACGTAGAGACGGAGGTGACGACAAACCCACAGGACCGCCAGGGCCTCCCTTTTGATCTGGGAGTACCGCTGCTAAGTCTCTGACGATGCCTTGCTGGCATAGGCGACAGGCCGGACCTCTCCGCTGGCATCCGTCTGTGTGAGCACTGCTCGCAGACCAAACGGGCTGGCATCCACCACGATTTCCAACTGTCGAGCCGGGTCAAAGAAGGTCATGGTGTCTTCTGCTGTAGAAAGCCCCCTTCACATCTTCGAACGCGGCCTGTTCCAGGGGTCCCCACTGCCATGCGACAATATGTGACCATTCCTAAGAAACTCCGGACCTCTGACACGTTCTCTGGGGGCCGGGCCTACACAATGTCTTTTACTTTCCGAGGATCCGATGACACACCTCCTTCCTTGAACACAAAGCCAAATAACTCATTAGTCTACTTCAGGAATTCACATTTGTCTCTGTGCAGTGTCAACCCCAGAGTCTGCAGCCGTTCAAGCGTTTTAGCCAATCTGTCCAGGTGCTCTGCCTCTGACCTTGCTACACCAGGATGTCATTGCTGATGTTTATTATGCCATCCAGGTCGCTGAGGGCCCGCTGATAATGTTTTGAAAAACTTTGGCCTGCGACAACACTCCAAAGCTTAGACGCTTGTGACAGTAAATGCCATGATGCGTGGTAAAAGTTGCTATATACCGCGAGTCCGGGTGTAGCACCACCTGATAGTATCCGGCCCGAAGGTCAAGCTTAGAGAAGAAGCGTGCCCCTTGTACTCAGCGATGATGTCATCTATTGTGGGGGTGATGTGACGCTCCTGCTTGATTGCCTTATTTGGAAGCCGCATGTCCCCACATATACGCACAGTGGTCTGGTTGTTTCGGTTTCCCGACGATGACGATGGGGGGAGACCCAAGGCATCGGGCCCTCCACCTTCTCGATGATATCTAGCTCAACCAGGCAGTCCAGCTCTCTATCTACCAGGTCCCGCAGATGGAATGGAACCCGGCGATGTTTTAGGGCGATGGGCTGGATGGACTCATCAATGTGAAGCCTCACCGGATCACCTGGCATACGCCCGATACCTTCAAACAGTTGACTGTACTTCATCAGGAGTCCCTGCACATCTTCCACGTATACTGCATATGCAAAGCTCACAATGCCCAATGCCTCAGCCGCTGCACAACTCAACAGGGTGTTGCTGCTGACAGTTGTCACATAGAATCAGGCCCTGATGGATGACCCTCCATGTTCCACCTTGGGCCTTAAATGCCCCAGTAAGCGGGATGGGTTGTTCACCTCAAACGTGAAGATACGTGATTTTGGTTTCCGCAGCTTAAGTGGCACTGTCATGACATCGTAGTGTACTTTCGCCATGACAGATGCCCAGTATCCACCAGCACTGGGACCGTGGACTCATTAACCTTTACGAGGTATCGTGGATGTCTTCTGTTGTTAGGCAGCAAAGCACTGATGCTTGAAATGAAGAAGATGTTCTCTTCCTCTTCCTCTTCCTCGTCATCGTCCTCAGGAGGAGCACCATCATCACCTTGATCGATTTGGGCAACATTGGGTGAGCGCTGTTGTCTGAAAAACCCCGCTCTTGTGGGCCCCCTTGGGACCACCACCGGAGTCGGAGCGCTGCACATTCGGGTGTAATGGTCCAGTGCCCCGCAGCGTCCACGCGAATTTCCTTTTGCTGGGCATTCAGCGGGATGTGGGAGGTCAGACCCACATTTGCTGCAGGAGTCCATGGCTCTCGCCCTCCGGTCTCTCTGACTGCTGCCTGGATGTCTCGCCCCCTCTGCCACCTTGACCACGGCCCACCACACACACATCTTCCACCTTCCCTGGGTGCACAGCTGCCTCTATTATCGACGCCCTCGACTCAGATACCTCGTGGCATCGTCCAAATTCCAATATGCGAGGCAACGTGCAGAACCTGTCTGCGCAGCTTGCCGGACGAACACCCCTGGATCAGCTGGTTTTGGATCATTGTGAACTCATTATCCCAGGCACATATCAGAGACATGCGGCAGAGCCGGCCGTAGAAATTGTCCAACGACTCGTCTTCCTTCTGGCGGGCACTACACATGACAAAACGTTCGTAATCAGGATTGGCCATAGGCATGAAGTATTCCCGCAGTGCATATTTCGCTGCGCCATATGTAGGGTTCGCAGGCTGTAGGGATTGGACACCTCATGAACTGCCGGACTTGCTGAGTACAGGAGTGCCGCTACCTTGCTGTCATCGTTGGTTTCTCCTGTGGCCCTTAAGTACATGTCCAATCTGTCTATTCACATCCTCCATCTCAGGCCCAGGCTGGATGGGGCACCCGAAATGTCGAATTCTGGCATTGGCGTCAGTGCCCCCTGCTGACTCAGCATCGGTGGTGCATGGGGGGCAGGAGGCGCTGCCGCACCCTGGTCGTCAGCATTCATGGCAGCGAGCGCAGAGGCACCCCACACAAAGGAAATGGGGCCGCAACTCACTGGTCTGCTCTTGTAGTACAGCTGCACACAGATGATGAGTATGACGATGTTGTTCAGGCAACCCTTTCCAGAATACTTCTGATTGACTTCCTCCACCACCACACAACCAGCCAAAATGCGCCCCCAGGCACCACTTCAAATGTCCAGAAATTGCTTAAAATTTCCAAAAATGAATTTATGGGGTCACCAGGCCTGCACCACAGTATCCCCCTTTCATCAAGGTCCAGAACAGATAGGAATTGCACAGAAGGAACTTCCTTGCCCCACTATTATCTCCAAAGATTGAGTTGGTTGGGCCTAGGGGATCAGACAAAGGATGGTAGGCCTCCCCCAGCTCCTCACCCCACACTTGACATAATGGAAGTGTGTAAAACACTTTAAATATGATAGATCAGCCGCATCAGCTGTTCCCCTATAAGGGAGTCAAATAATTGCATGTATATGGGCGCACAGGCACTCTTTATCAGAGCCATGACCCTTCTACAAAGGTGATCAAAATGGCTGCCACGCCACGTGAGCACCGCTGTCTCTGTGGCATTCGGAAACGGAGGAATATGTCAAAAAAATTCACCACCCCTCACCGCCTGTGCCCCGGTTGTCGGTGTCCCGCCTCGTCACCACTGTTGTGGGCCTCCAGTCTCATCAGGCCCCCTGTCACCTCCCGCTGCACATAGAGACACTCTGCACACCTGTCTTGGGAGGATAGCTCAGCGGCAACAAGGTCACCTTGGAAGCAAGACGACACAGAGCAACACAGGTTCGATCGCCGGGTCTGTGCTTAGAAACCTCTGGGTGTTACGTGCGTTATAAATAACCTATCATATCTTATCATATCACTTGTGTACGCAGCCGGGAACGCCCTCTTTATTTAAACCCCACGCAGCGGAGTGAAACATCACTGCGCCGTGTGTGTACGCCCTTAAGGGGCAGGCACCACAGTCCCCTAAAGTGCCTACGTACATGAAGGATTGGTCAGGCAATGTGCTTATTAGGGCAGGAATCCTTCTTTATTTGTCCTATATCAATTTTTTCTAATCTCCTAGAGCTGGACCACAGGTGTGCATGCTTATTCTTCTCCTGAAATTGGTAAATCGTATATTTGTTTCCCTAAAGGCAGACCAAGGGTTTGAAACTCTAGTCCAACATTTTGGAGTCAGACAGATGTTTTCACATTGTTGTGCAGCTCCACAGTGTGTTCAAGCCCGGTGAGACCTGTTTATTTGCTTGTGCCCCAAATAGGGGATTTGGGAACTCACACTGGTGTTGAGCAGAAGTTTGGAAAGCCCCTATCTAAATTTCTGTCATATTGCAAAACACTTGCAACTCTATCCTTGCATGCAATGCCATGTAGCCTGCCCTCAGTCCACAGGCCAATTGGCGGGTCTCAATCTGCTCCTCTGTTTTGTGTATCAGCTGCGTGAAGACCTTTGTTTTCACGCATATAATAGAAACACTGCTCATTGGTAAACAACCTTCTTTACACAGACTGTGGGCCGGTAGTACTCTTTGGTGGCTGGACCTTCGGGAGGATGGTGTGACTCTGGAGGTTACTCATGTACCAACTCCAGAGGTTTTATCACATAGAGTTTGGCTTAGGCGTCTCCCAGTCATTCCAGTGGAATCTCCTAATGTGACTTCCAAACATAACCCCACTCTTTCCCACAACTACCATCATCCCCCCAGACTCAGTGGTTGGCTTTTCGAGCTAGTGGCTTTTTCTTTGTGGGGTGGTCATCTTGCTCAGCAGGCGGGATGCAAAGGGGTTGTCTGTGAGTGGAATAAGGCTGCTGTTACTAGCCATTCCCTCTTCTGGGTACCATTATTGTGGACAGGTCAAAAAGGTGTTCCTGATCTCTCAGGTTGAGGAGAGTAATCTATTAGGTTTGCTTTCTGACAAGATTTAAACACTAATGAAAATGAGGAAACTCAGTACCTATAACTACTGCCTCTGGTAGACTGGTCATGTTGGGGGCCTCCCCTGGGACAGGATAACCCATCACTCTCCCGACATTGGGATACACCTCCATGCCTCTGTGTACACATGCAATTTGTACCTTTTCTGTCACGAACATTTGATGTGCAAAGACTAGGCCCACACCGACTGTGATTTGCAGACTCCCAGCATCCATCAAACCCTCATTGGGCTACCTTTCGTGTTTAACTGGGATTTGATACCAGCACTGAGAGACACTTCCAGGTTAAGACACTACAGGTATTACAATAGAGTTTCTGGATTTTGTATGATTTATAGCAACAATGTTGCAATAAAAACATTGACAAATGAAGTAGACTCAAACAGAGATATTAGACTGAAATGTATGTAATGTCGCTCCGAATGACTGTTATAACCACGGTGCAATATCTATGAGCCTGTGATATATTAGTAGAAGTCAGAATTCTTGACAACTTCAAGGTGAGTTGGAGAAGTGAATCTTGTCATGATGAGAACATACGCTTGAACCACCTGTTGGCAAGTTACTAGATTAACTATACGGATGTGAAGAACTTTGAATCAAGGGCAGGCAGATAAGCAAACATAAAAAACTGGTTTTGGCCCAATAACCTAGTGGTATTCTTTTAGAGATAGAGATAATTGCATGTTGTGGATGTTGCGGATAAATGACCAGCAAGGAGATTCCTGTGTGCTAGATCCCCCCTGTCGTTTAAGTTCAGGTTAACCTCACTATAGACGCTTATGATCAAATGCAAAGGGTACCCATGCACAAATCTTTAGAAGCATAAACTAGTATAGGGTCTAGGCGTTCACAGCAATAACCAAAGGTGCACTAACAGTGTCAGACTGGAGAAGAGAAAGCGGTGCAAAGGGCCTACACCAAAGGAACCAAAGGTTTGAGTCCTCAATCCCTAATCTACCATTCACAGTCCCTGATATATTGCACTCAATGTAATTCTTGGCTCACTCACAGTCCATGGCAATTGGACCCCGCAGACTTTCCTTATTACTCCTGAATTCTTCTACAGATACAGCCTTCATAGGCTCTGGGTCACCTTCTCAAGCTCCTTTATGTAGCAAAGTCTACCAGTAAGTACTTCTTATTCCCTGTTGTTTTAGTGGTTACCTTACAAGCAGGAACTTAGATGGCCCTTGTAAGGGTACTACAGTTACTGATAACAGCAAGTCCCTCTTCCCCACAGCAAACGTTGTTGTCAGGTTGCAATTATTCTCGTCTACCAGCAAATGGTCACCCTCGTGAGCTAGAGCTCACAACAGGCTCTGATTTTCTCCTAGTTTCTAGGTTTCTTAGTTGGGCTTTGCCCTCTCACAAGGTCTGAGACGAAGCACTCAGCAGGCTTTCAGAAAGTTGCACTTCTCTCTTTTTGATCGTGGTCAGAGTTTAAGTTATAGCCTTCGGTAGTCTGTAGTTTCTCCTCCTCCCCTTCTTCAGTTCTCTAGATACTGTGGAAAAGTCACATGCTGGAAACTGGAGGATGAGTGTGGGGTGAGCCTGGGGGCTCCCACAGGCTTCATGATTTAGGCACCTGAGGCAGTATACAGAGGATACACCAGGTCCCTTGGCTACATGTGTAAAAACGATGTACTTACTGGGAGCACAGTAGAATACTAAGTAAACCATAAGAGTGCAGGGGAGAATACAGGACACTGAAAAGGGGAACAAGTGCCTTGTGAGTCTGCCCTTACAGATGCTCCCCACAGAATCAGAGAATTAAGATTTCAGAAAGTCCAAAGTGGGATGCCTAAGCAAGGGAGAGAGTCTGCGGAATCCATTTGATCTCACTTGGGGGTTCCGCAAATTCTCATATGGAATTAAGAATGATAGTTTACTGCGACTTGGAGCGGGTGAGGTGAGGACTAATGCAGGGTGCTACAGAAACATGCCGATTGAGCTGAGTGAATTTCAAATGCCAACCACTGCTGTTGCCACCTTGACTGGCAGGCCCGTGGGGCAGCCCACTAGACAAATACCTCTTTGCTGAGAAAGTTGGAGTTCAAGAGGTCCCAGACCAACCACAATACATGCTCAAGCCAAACACACACTCAGCTCATTTCATTGAGACAATCTAGCATCCCAGGCACAAATGTGTGGAACTATAAGAAGGGCTTAGAATAGAGGGTCTAAGTGGGAGTTAGGCGTATGGAGACAGAGTTGCAGGTCAGAGTGTGGGTGTGTGGAAAGGAGGAAGAGAGGAAAGAGAGGAGCCAAGAAGGTGCATAGGAAATAGAGAGGAATGGAGGAGGAGGACAGGCAACAGAGAGCAGTGGAAAAGGTGGAGACTAAGAGAGAAAAGCGAAGGATGCGGAGAGGACAGATAGAAGAACCGAGCGGGAGGTAAAAGGAGGTGATGTAACGGTGAGGAGCAAAATACAGAGGAGAGACAGAATATTGAAGATGGGGGAAAAGAGAAACATAGGATTGGTGGAGGAGGAAAAGAAAGAGAAGATTTAGTAAAGGGAGAAGTGTGCTTTCCTGTACACGTCTTCATGCATTGGTCCCAACCTCCATGATTGTTATTTTCTGTGATGAGCATTACCTATCCGTGTGGGTGTGGAAGGAAGACTTTAGGGCCCCCTGCTGTTGTGCCCTCAGGAACCAATAGCAAGTGTCTCTCCTACCAAAGAAGCGATCAACGAGACACTGATAAATTGCTCTCTTTCTCTTACAATCGTTCTCTTTCTCTCTCTCTCTTTCTATCTCTCTGCCTCTTTCTCTCTCTCTCTCAATCTCTCTCTCTCTCTCTCTTCCTTACTCGGCTTGGCAGTACAGTTGTGCCCTAGGAACCACTAGCTACTGGGTGCAAGCACATGAGAGATTGATGAAATGCCAGAGGGAAGTACGGGTGCAAGGATGTTCAATAATCCTGGCATTTTTGGCAACCCCACCCCCAGGGCTTGGCCATGTGACTTCATTGCATACTCCCTTTTTCATCCAGTCCTCTCTAGATGTCTCACCATATGAGAGTGGATGGCTACTCAGGTAGTCTATGGGGTGCCATAAAATGAAAACAAATGGCTGTAGGCTTAAACACTAACTAGTGTTACTATCCTTTGTAGGTGCCAGCCAGATCAATGGGTTATAGTCTCTAATGAGGTGACATTTCCTTTCAATTAAGTAGCCTTGTAGGGCTTCTGTGGCCTGTTTAATGTCTGAAAAGGCTATTCAATAGCCAAGTAATTTATCTTTCTAGAGAATATAATGTGAATATATGTGAGGAACCTGAGGGCGTCACCACTTCTTTTCGCCCTGGATCCTCCTCTCAAGTGGCCAGGGAAAGGCCATAGCTTTTGGATCCCGACCCTGGGGGGTGGACATGCAAGGGAGGATCACCTGGGTGGTGGGAGAGGATGTCCTTAGGTGAGGCATGGTATCCCGTTTCCCCTCTATCCCTCACAGCTTTGTAGGCTACTGTCAGTCTTTGTCCCTTCCCCCAAAAATGTCCCACAGAAACATCACCTTAGTACCAGGAAGAGGAGGATACAACACAGAGTTATGCACACTTCCTTTTATTCAAACCTCCCCAAACACCACTCTGGTACTGAGACCGGGAAGAGTGCTATGGAGGATTTCAGTTGGAACTGCCAGGCATGTTCAGCTAATAGGTTTCACCATGGTCAAGCAATTCAATTCCACCAATCTGCAGTCATTTAACAATATCCAGGTGGATAAAAAGGCAGGTTGGGCCGCCCAGCACAGGGGGAAAGACGGCCTGGAGAGAAATAAGCAGGCTGGAGAGGAACAGACTGGAGAGGAGGCGTGCCAAGTAGAAGTGAGAGAGGGACACCAGGGCCAAGGCTGGCTGTCAGAGGGTTTAGAAATCCTGCTGCCCTCCCTGTCAGGTGCACGCAGCAGGAGCTGTAGGGCACAGAAGTGTTCTTGTTGCCACAGGACTCAAAGAGAGTAAGTGGTGCTCTCTGTAGCTGCCGCCGGGGAAGAGCAGAGCTGTTCGCCGCAGAATTCCAGGAGAGTGAGCGCTGCTCGCTGTGGCTACCTTGAGAGAGGAGTACAGCAAATAGAAGGCGGGAGAGGTGAGCGGAGCAACCCGAGGAAGCTGCTGTATAGAACCGGTGAGTGAAACCAGGGAAACACTCATACTGAGGTGCTCCGGGGACTAGAAACAAGCACGTTTGCATGCCGAACAAACTGAAAGTTGTTATAAGCACTTTTGAAGGCAAAACAAATGCCTTTGAATGCTGTACAAGCTGGGACTTGTTATGAGAATTTTTGGAAGGTGAAACAAGTCATTTTGAATATCGAATGAACTGAAAGACTATGTTAGCACTTTTGAATGTGGCACAGAACAGAAGCAAGTTATGAACACTTGTGAATGAAGTGGAAGCAAGGTGATGTAAATAGCAGATACTACGGGATGAATTGTGTGAGGCACAAGTGGTGGCAAAGTAATGAGAATACCAAAAAGGGTATTCAATGAGAAATTAAGTATTGGTGAAAACTACAGGAGATCAAAGAACTATAAGTTAAGAGGAAACCTGGCTTGGCGATAACCAGACGAATACAGAAAGTGTACATAAGTGCATAGGGGTATTAGTTGCGTGACCTGTAATGGGTGGACCATGTGGTCCGACAAGTGTGCCTAGACTGAGTGCTCCCTTTTTGGAAAGAGTCAATGAAAGTAATTACAAAGAAGCTTATGCTTTGCAACAATTGCTTAAGTGACTGAAAAGCTGGGAGATTTGAACTGACATTGTTTTTGAAAAGATGGAAGTTTTGGGCTCTTGGGGAAGGGAACCCCAGACATTGTGAACAGTTTTGGACTCTTGGGGAAGGGAACCCCAAGAATTTGTGAACTATTTTGAACTTGGCGAAGGAGAAGCTGAATACAAGCCAAGAACTCTAAGAACCTCAGAAGTTTAGTTTGAACACTATTGATTTTGATGCTGACATCCCTACACTTTGTATACAGTTAGTTGTTAGGGCAAGTATACGTTTTGGACACAGACACACTTTTAATTCAGACTTCCTGACGTTTCCTTTAGGTAGGGAAATCCCACCTTAGCATAGGGCAAGTTAGGCTACATACTGACCTTTTAGTTAATAAAGTCTCTTGAGAACCAATCATGAACCTGTTGTCTGTGTCTTACTTCATGATGCCCTCACAAATGGTGTCAGAGTGGAATGCGGCTCAACTGATACGAGTTGGGGGACCCTAAAATTTGAAAAATGAATTCCCAGGGCATCGTACCCCTCAGTAGCCACAAAGGGCTCTATTGGGTCTGATATTTGCAGCAGTAAGAACGAGATCATTCCCCTAGGTGAAAGAATACTAATACCCACTAATTTGATTCAGATTCCACCCCCTGATACCTACATCAGACTAGCTCCCAAATCAGGGCTAGTATGGAGGTTTGGAATTGATGTGCTAGCTGGAGATATAGGTCCAGACTTCCAATGTGACATCAAAGTATTATTACAGAATCATGGAAAGGATGCCTTCCAAGTCCATCAGGGGGATAGAATTGTACAAGGGGTGCTTGAGAGAGCAGTATTCCCTAGGATAAAGAAAGAGGCTGGGGAGGAGGTGACAGATTGAGGTACTCAAGGCTTCGGGGAGACGGATGACACCCCTCGAGACTGGAAAGGGTCAGAGAAGAAGAAACAGTAACTCTGCCCAACCAAGCCTTTGCCCAAAGGAACAACCCATTATTGGCTGAAGATTTTTTGCAAATTACAGCTGAACAAGAGGGCCATGAGAAGGGGGGGGGGGGCTTTTTTCTTTTTGAGACCTGGGCTAATGTACCGGGGAGACACTACTTCAGAGGGCCTAATAAAAACGGAACTAGTTATCCCTAAAAGTCATAAGCAAGAGGTTCTGGAGATAGTTCATTGCGATTTGACAGGAGGTCATCTAGGACAGACGAAAACACAGGCCCAGATCATCAATAAGTTCTACTGGACAGGAATTCATACTGACATTAAAAACTTAATCCAGTCCTGTGCAATTTGCCAAAAGACTAGTACCCATATAACACCACCGGTTCCCTTACAGCCACTGCCAATCATTGAAATTCCATTCTCAAGAATTGGTATGGACATTGTGGGCCCCTTGAAAACATCACAATTAGGGTACAGGTACATCTTGGTAATAGTGGATTATGCCACTCACTATCCAGAAGCATCTAATACCTTTATTTTCAAGAGTGGGGTTTCCAAAAGAGATACTAACTAACCAGGGCTCTACATTTATGAGCAAACTCATGGGGGAGTAAAACAACTATTGCATATTACCACTTTTAGGGCCTCAGTATATCACCCACAGACAGAGTTTGTAGAAAAGTTTAATAAAACTCTGAAAGCCATATTGCTGAAGGTGGTGGAACAGGATGGCAGAAATTGGGATCAGATGTTTCCATGGCTATATTTGCCATTAGGAAGACCTCCCAGGCTTCTACAGGATTCTGCCTGTTCGAATTACTCTATGGACGGGAGCCTCGAGATATACTAGATAAGTTGAGAGAAACCTGGGAAGAAAGGTAAGACGCCCCAATCCCACTCTCTCAAACTGCAAATCGACTTAAAGAACACATGATGGTAGTTAGGTCTTTGGTATAAACCCATATGGCCAAGGCACAAGAACAACAAGCCCCCAGTTAGGAGATAGGGATGGTTTCACCCTCAGTACACTAATCGTCTAAATGAGCTGCGATGGGAACCTAAAGACTCATGGCCTTATCTCACTGGACTACCTCACCTTCTCCAGAAAGTTCCTCCACACTCCTTCGTTCTGCTGGTCTCTTGATCTTCACCTCCTCCTCAAACCTCACCCAAATAACCTACACTTTCTGCTTCTAGTGGTTTCCATTTTTTTATTTATTGTGATTGGGTTAAATTAAAACGGTACACAATGAATACAAGATGAATAATGTATATCATAATAGTAGGCTGCTGGTCACCTGATCAGACCCTGCCACTCAGTTGCTTCGCCAACCTCCAGTTTTCGTGCCTTTCAAGCCTCTAATTAAAGACTATAGGCCAGCTTCAGTCAGACAGCATTAAGTAGGCTCATGGCCTTATCTCACTGGACTCCCTAATGAACTTCCTAGCATTCCCTACTCTACCAAATTGTTAGTGCCTAAGGGTATATGGAACTGTGGCTGGCAGACACCCTGCCTTTTCGTTGCACGCTCACTTTCGCCTCTCCCTCTGTGAGACTCTTTTCTACAGTCTTTCTCCCAGTCCACCCACCTATTCACTATTGCTCCTCTGCCCCTCTGATGTCTCTAATACCTTCTATGCCGTGCCTCCACCCGTTGATGTTACTCTTTCCTTCTTCTTACTACTAGGCCCTCCTGCTCACTAGCATTCCTCCTCCTACCAGTCTACTACTCCTCCTTCCACAGTACTGCCCTTCCCTCCAGATACTACTCTTCTTTCTGCGCTACTTCTCCTCCCTCCACGCTACTATTCCTCACTCCACACGACCCTTCCCCCACATCACATTTCCCTCCTTCACATTATTTTTCCTCCCTTCAAACTACTGCTACTCGAACAACAGTAGTACTACCACGTCACCCACCTCTTATTCAGACACTCCTCTTTCACTCACAAACTCACTTCACATTCACCCCCTGCTCTACTTCTCCTAGCCACACTTGCCACACTCTCATGCACACTCACAACACAATACCACTTTCACTCACTAGGTACTACCTCACCTTCTCCAGAAAGGTCCTCCACACTCCTCCGTTCTGCTGGTCTCTTGGTCTTCACCTCCTTCTCAAACCTCACCCAAATAACCTACACTTTACGCTTCTAGTGATTTCCATTTTTTTTGTTTATTGTGATTGGGTTAAAAGAAAACAGTACACAATTAATACAAGATGAACAATGTATATCATAATACATAGTAGGCTGCTGGTCACCTGATCAGGCCCTGCCACTCAGTTGGTTCGCTAACCTCCAGTTTTTGTGCCTTTCAAGCCTCTAATTAAGGACTATAGGCCAGCTTCTGGCAGACAGCATTAAGTAGGCTGCTGTACACGTGACCAGGCTCTGCCACTCATTTGCTCTGCTCACCTCCAGTTTTCACACCTTCCAAGCCGCTACTTAAGGACTCTAGGCCAGCTGCAGGCAGACAGCATTGAGTAGGCTGCTGGGCACGTGATCAGTCTCTGCCACCCAGTTGCTCTGCTCACCTCCAGTTTTCGCTACTTCCAAGCCCATGCTTAAGCCCTCTAGGCCAGCTCCAGGAAGACAGCATTGGCTAAGCCAGCTGCAGGCAGACTGCATTGATTAGACCGCTGGTCACATGACCAGGCCCTTCCACTCAGTTTCTCCACCCACCTCCAGTTTTTGCACCTTCCAAGCCTCGACTTAAGAACTCTAGTTCAGCTGCAGGCAGACAGCATTGAGTGGGCTGCTGTTCACGTGATCAGGCCTTGCCACTCAGTTGTTCCTCCCACCTCTAGTTATTGCACCTTCCAAACCTCTATTGAAGGACTCCAGGCAGCTGCAGGCAGACAGCATTGAGCAGGCTGATGGTCACGTGATCAGGCCCTACCACTCAGTTGCTCCACCCACCTCCAGTTATCGCGCCTTCCAAGCCTCTACTTAAGGACTCTAGGCCAGCTGCACGCAGACAGCATTGAGTAGGCTGATGGTCATGTGACCAGGCCCTGCCACTCAGTTGCTCAGCCAACCACCTTAGTGTCCTCATCACTGGCATCCTCAGCAAAGGATAGGCAAAAACCTGGACCTCACCTGTTTCTGCCTGATGGGGCCAATGTCATGCAGTCTGCGGGTTCCCATCACTCCGGTGCCAATACCCCTCCAGGTTCCCGTCATTCCAGTCCCCGTTCTGCCCGTTTACCCTCACTTACCCAATCAGGGCGGCAGCAACATGGTGTTCATTGGCAACGCACATGGAGGCAGACAGGCATGAATGGTCGCCTAAGGTCCCTGCGTCCGTTCCTCCATTGGCAGCTGCCTGGGTGTTTTGCAACGATTCGGCGTAGCCTCCGACCCAGCTCAGTTCCGCATCCGCATCACGTGACCAAGAGGGGCCAACACGTGATGCGGAAGCACTTGGGTGGCCGTGCATCACGTGACGCAAAGGCGTCTGATCACCTGACTACTCAGCGCAGTTAAAAACGGCGATGATGCGCTTGCACAGTGCTTCACAACTGTTCATTTCGGCACTGTTTGGCGTCATCGTACTTTCTTGATCACGGTATCGGACTACAGAGAGTTTCATCGGATTCCTCTTGCTTCTCCTTTGGATTACGGTCTGCTTCTTGTTGCTTCTGGTCTCCTGACTCCTGGACAGCTAACTGGTTTTCCTTCGGATTATCTCTCGGAATTTGTTGTGCTCTTTGGCTTCTGACCTCAGAAATCTTGGATTGCTTTTGGACTGCCCTGCTTCATTGTTACGCTTGATCCTGCAACCACGGCTCACACAGGTGCTACAGCGTGTGTTCATCCAGAGTGCTGATCAGTGTTTTCCACCGCTTACTGCTGCCATTCACACACTGCTGGTGCCTGGAACACCTCCTGCTCTGTCTGTCCCAACACAGCGTATGGTTGGCGCCCCCCTCCTTTCACCTAGGTAAGCCCATCAGTGTTTCCCAACATACATTCTGAGTTCTGTCTGTTCTTGCCATTTTTCTGTACTAAACCCTTGCTTGCCTTACAGCGGTCAGGCGGGTTTCTGGCGTTCCTGGTTCCTGATACTTCAGCACTCAACACCTGTGGTCTCAAGGATCGCACAGGGAGTTGTTTAGTATCTCCCTGTGTGGAACTTGCGGACAGAGGTTTTAATAATCTTCACGACAATCAAGATATAACAGACTGTGAAGCCTGACTTGTCGTTCGGATTATTGAGGCCTCAGCCGGGGACCCCATGGCTGCTTTGGTGCAAGCAGTCGCTGTCCTAAGGTCGGATATGGCTGCAGCCATACCCTTCAGAGTACACGCCAACCCCTGCCAGCTGATCCTGAAGTTGGGGATACAACACCACAGGCACCGGGTCCCTCTGGCACTCCATCCGCCCCCATAACAGTGGTGGTTCCTACCCCCTTCCCATTAGCAGCCCCAGAAAGATATCACAGTGACCCCAGGAAGTTCTGCACTTTTCTGAACCAATGTAAGCTCCACTTCCTTTGCCGACCTCAGGCGTTCCCTGACTCCACCACCAAGGCTGCCTTTCTCTTGTCCCATCTGTCAGGTGTAGCAGCTACCTGGGCGAATCCACTGTTAGGAAATAACCACACAGCCCTTTATGACTTTGACCTATTGGTGGGTGAAATGTCCAAGGTGTTTGACACGAGGCACAAGGCCCAGTCACAGGATTTGGAACTACTAGACCTAGCCCAGGGTAAACAATCCCTCATATAATACATAACTCGCTTTAACCAGCTATCAGCAGAGAACTCCTGGCCTGAGAACATGAAGGCTGTGGTATTCTATAGGGGGTTAAGCAGCTCCTTGAAAGATGCCCTTTCAGTGGTACCTTCACTCCCGGCGTTATATCCTGACCTGATCGACCTGGCTTTGCAGGTTGACGCTCGAAGAACCGAGCGGAGGGCTGAAGCCAGATTTTCTGGTGTTCATACACTCCCTCTATCTGAAGAACCCTGTGAACCCATGCAGGTTGGTGGGCTACGTAGTCCCATAACCAGCACAGAACGGGAACGTCGGAGAACAGACAATGCCTGCGTTTACTGTGGCCTCAACGAACATTACGTCAAGGAATGCCCACATCGCCAAAGAACATGAACCAGGGTTTTCAGAAAGCTTGCCCCTGAAGCTGGGGCTCAGGGCGAGCACTCATCAGTCCCCCTCCGATTCGACTCCCGCGTTTGGGTCCATACGACCTGTCATAGTTCATGCTCTATTGAAACCAAACTCTGACACCATACACTCCGTTCAGATCATTATTGATTCGGGGCTACAGGCTGCTTTATTGACATAGCATTGGCTAATGCTCTTAACCTACCCCTACTAACCAAGAAGCCCTGAACCAGTACAAGCCGTGGATGGGACGTCCCGTGTTTCCGGCCCGATCAGGCAACAGACCGCCCCTCTTGAGGTAGTGATTCAGGATACCAACAGGGAAACACTCACGTTCGATCTCATATCCACACCTCAGTTCGGGGTCATCTTGGGTATACCCTGGTTACGGCAGCACAACCCGCTTATCAATTGGGGAACTGGTCAAGTCCTTTTTGAATCCGAAGTTTGCCAACATTATTGTCTCGTAGAAACCGAGGGGGTGCCTACACCATCACGAGCATTAGGTGCGATTGCCCTTCTTGCTGTGGCTGAGGACAATGAACCACTTGCATCAGTCTCACATACTATCGGTGCAGTCCTGGCTTGCATCCCCATGGTTTATCATGATTTCCGGGCAGTGTTTGACGAAGGTTCCGCGGAGGGTCTACCCCCACACAGACCATACGACTGTCCCATAGACCTGCTACCCAAAGCCTCGATACCCAAGGGTCGGGTCTACTCCCTCTCTCCTTCCGAAGACCTGACTTTAAAGGACTACATACAAAAGGCTCTGCGTCTGGGTCACATACGGCCTTCTACCTCACCCGCAGCGAGCCCAATCTTTTTTGTTCCAAAAAGGAGGGTGATCTTTGCCCTTGTGTGGACTACAGGCATCTAAACGCCATTACGGTTAAGAACCATTACCCGATTCCTCTCATAACCCCGCTCCTGGATCGGTTAACTCACGCTTCTATTTTTTCCAAACTAGACCTCTGGGGGGCATACAACTTGATCTGTATCCGTGAGGGAGACGAGTGGAAGACGGCATTTTGCACCCGACAGGGTTTATACGGATATACAGTCATGCCCTTTGGGTTGTGTAATGCCCCGGCCACGTTCCAATGGTTTATGGACGACGTGTTCAGTGACATCTTGGACACTTATGTCGTGATCTACTTGAACGGCATCCTTGTGTTTTCATCTTCTCTGGAGGAACATGTTGTCCATGTCAGAGAAGTGTTGTCTCGATTGCGCAAGAACGCTCTCTTCGCTAAAGCAGAGAAATGTCAATTCCATACCAAGGAGGAAGAGTTCTTGGGTTTCCACATCTCACCGGGAGGGTTGGCTATGAATCAGTCCAAGATCTGTGCTGCCCTGGACTGGCCTGTTCCGGTGAATCTCAAGTCCCTGCAGTCATTCCTCGGATTCGCCAACTTCTATCGGCGATTAATTCCGGGTTTCTCCTCCATTGTGGCACCACTTACGATCGCGATCCAGCCCCCACGTTCCCTTCACATGGTCTTCCGAACAGCAGACAGCTTTTGAGACACTCAAATCCTCCTTCACCACGGCCCCAGTCCTCCAACATCCAGATCCGGAAATACCCTTTGTGGTGGAGGCCGACGCTTCGTCTTTTGCATTGGGGGCTGTACTTTCCCAACCTTGCCCGGCATCTGGTCACCTACACCCTGTGGCATACCATTCACGCAAATTCACCTCTACGGAATTGCACTATACGGTCACAGAGAAGGAACTCCTTGCTATCAGAGACACATTCCAAGTATGGAGCCATCACCTTTTAGAGGCTAAGCACCAAACCATTGTATACACAGATCATAGGAATTTGCAGGACCTCGCTTCCCTCAAGTGTGTCAATAGCCGGCAAGTGCGATGGCATCTGTTTTTTGCGGTCTACGACTTCCTAATCAAACACAGGCCTGGTGTGTCCCATGGCAAGGCAGATGCACTGTCCCGCTCCCCTGGGGGGATGTCCCTTCCGGTATTTACAGAAACAGTACTTGGTCAAGGCCACATGGTTTGCATTTGCACACCCTCACAGCCCATGTTGTCTGCCATACGTCTCTGGATTTCCCAACACCCACACCTGTTATCCGAGTGGGATCACGTATATCACGATGGACTGCCTTTCGTTCAAGAGAGACTGGTGTTGCCCACTAGCGATACCCAGAACCTGGCATTGGAGTGGTCTCACAATGCCGCCATCAATGAGAACCCTGGCCAACAGCACACTCTAGCATTGTTGAAATGCTGGTGCTGGTGGCCATCAATGAGACGCGATGTAGAGAACTATGTGAACACATGTTCAGTGTGCGCCCAATGCAAATCACGTAGGGGTGGCCCGTTGGGTCTACTTCAGCCCTTGCCTGTGCCCCCGAAAACTTGGCATACCCTCATGATAGATTTTATTACCGATTTACCCCAGGTACAAGGTTACGACACAGTGTGGGTGGTGGTTGACTCGTACACAAAGATGGCTTGCTTTATCCCCTGTTCAGGCATCCCTTCTGCCCCCACTCTGGCCAACCTGTTCTTTAAATCTGTTTTTTGTCTATTTGGGCTCCCTTCGGTTCTGGTGTCTGATAGGGGATCACAGTTCACGTCCCTTTTCTGGCAAGCCCTCACAAAATTGCTTGGTATCGATGCCCGGTTCTCCTCCGCATACCACTCGGAAACCGACGGACAGACGGAGAGGGTGAACCAGGCCATGGAGCAATACTTGCGTTGTTTGTCTTTACAGCACCAGAAGTCCTGGCTCAGTTTATTACACCTTGCTGAGTTCGCATACAACAAGGCTTTGCATTCCTCCACTGGCTTCTCCCTGTTTTATTCTCTCTATGGCCAACATCCCCGGACCCTTCCTATTCCTGACCTCTCGTTGTCTTGTACTCCTGCTGCTACTGCTTGTGTTCGGGATCTTGCCTCAGTCCATGCCCGCAATATCGCCCATCTACGGGAGGCCCAGTCTTCCATGAAAGCGGTGGTTGCGGCTCCCCAATACCGTGTAGGGGACCGCCTTTGGTTGTCTAGTCGTCACTTACGCATACCCGGTTGCCGCAAGCTCCTCCCTCATTTTGTTGGTCCTTATCGGGTGTCCAAGGTCCTGAATCCAGTTGCCTATCGTCTTTCCGTCCCCTGCTACTTGGCGCATTCACCCGTTTTTTCACACCTCTTTTCTCAAACCTTGCCCTGACCCTACCCGTATTATCATACCTCCGGCCCCTGTATCTGTTGTGGCCCTCGATGAGTTTGAGGTTAGCGCCATTCTGGGTTCCTGTTTCCTTAGGGGACGTTTGCAATACCTAGTGGACTGGTTGGGTTATGGCCCTGAAGACCGCTCGTGGGTTCCTGCCTGGGATGTTTATGACCCTTGCCTGGTCGCCCAGTTCCATTGGGATTTTCCGTCCAGCCCACGGGGTCGTGGGCCTTTGGGGGGGGCTCTGTCATGCAGTCTGCGGGTTCCCATCTGTCAAGACTGGATGGTTGTCTTGCGGTACTACTATCTTCAAGGTTGAATAGTTCCCCTGACCCTTCCTCCACCTCCACCTCCTCACCTGGTGTCGAGGGTAGCTCCAACTTCCTTCTCTGGGGCCTTTGAGAAGTCGGCTTTTTCTTCTCGTGCAGATATGGTCTGCCTCGGAAAGAAGCCACCGTGACCCCGAGACTGGGGCTCACCGTGACCCCTCTCCGTGACAGCCAACAGGGGAAAAAGCCGTAGCAGAAAAAAACCCTGGCAGGTATGCTGGATGTTGCTGAAGAGCTGCCCCAGAAGTGTCCAAGGAGGTGATGAGACTGGCACGAAGGTCCGGAATGAAAGGCACTGAAGGGATCCAAAAAACAGCCCAAGTGCGGAGGATTCCAGGAAGAAAAAACATATACGGAGGAAAAAATGTAAATAAATGTCAAAGGGGAGCTCTAGAGGGGAGGATAAATGGAAGGGCGGAGTAAGCCCCCTCTAAGTATAATTGTAGCTAAAGAAAAAAAACATAAAAAAGAGGCAATGAAGAAAGAGAAAGCAGAGGGGGGGACCAGGAGGGAAAAATCAAATGAAGAATACCAAGCGATGAACGGAGGAGGAAAACAGGGAAGAATACGAGCACAGCGCAACGGAGATAATACAAACGTTGCAACGCGCCGAGCCGCACCGCCGCTGAAAGTAAATAGGAAGCGGCGGGCGGCCATCTTGAAGAACACTAGACCGCTAACCGCACGTACAGAAAAAACGTGGTGGAGCGGTCTAATGGCGGCCCGACCTCCATCCCTTCCACAACCGCCAACGGCCTACAGCCGTGACAGTCTGCCCCCTCCGATAGGCATGTCCCCCGGGTTTGCCTGGATGCAATCGATGGAACCTACGCAGTAGGCGGGGAGCGTGAACATGAGAAGAGGGTTCCCAGGTATCCTCCGATGAAGGGTATCCCTTCCAATGGACCAGATATTCCAGACGACCCCTATAAAGTCGAGAGTCTTGAATCTGGGAGACCTTGTACTCATCCGAGGCTGGGTCAGGTAAGGTCCATACACTTGGATGTTCCTGTTTCCTGGCGTCCGGGAAATAAGGGCGAAGCAGAGAAGAATGAAATACTGGGTGGATCCTACCCAGTGCCTTAGGGAGCTTGAGCCTGTATGCCACAGGGTTAATCCTAGACTGTATCTCAAAGGGGCCTATGAATCGAGGGGAGAGTTTAGAAGGACATACCCAGCGGGGCAAGAACCTGGTGGATAACATGACTTTAGAACCTTTACCCCACTCTGGGGCTGGCCTTCGATGTTTATCCGCTTGCTCTTTATAGTGTTGACTAGCTTCGAGGAGACTGTCTCTAGCGGATCTTTGAGCCTCTTGGAGCTGCTCCAGCGTGGATTCAAGGGCTGGGATCTTGTGTCATTCCAGCAGGTAGGTACAAAGGCTTGTGGATGGTACCCATAGGTGCAAAAAAAAGGACTGATACCTAAAGCCGTATGAACAGAATTATTATAGGCAAACTCTGCCGTCGGGAGTAAGTCTATCCAATTGTCCTGTTGCCGGTTGATGAAACACCTTAGGTACTGTTCCAATGTCCCATTTAATCTTTCGGTTTGACCATTAGATTGGGGATGGAAACCAGAGGACAGTGCTCTCTCAATACCCAGCAAACTACACATAGCAGCCCAAAATTTTGAAGTGTATTGACTCCCTCGATCTGACACAATCTTCTGCGGGAGGCCGTGTAACCTAAAGATATCCCTAAGAAATATTTCGGCCATCTCTGAAGCGGAAGGTAGCTTTACTAAAGGGGAAAAGTGAGCAGGATTTGAGAAAGAATTTACAGTGACCATTATGCAGGTACAACCCCGAGAGACTGGCAGATCTACAATAAAGTCTGTAGATATATGTTTCCAAGGACCAGAAGGGGCTTGATCTTGCTACAACAACCCCAGAGGTCTTTGAGTAGGACATTTACTCTGGAGACGCTTTATACAGGACTGTACATACATCTGAGTATCAGCTCTCATAGTGGGCCACGTAAACGATCTCCGTAGCAATTCGAGAGTTCCCCGAACCCCTCGATGGCCTGCAATCTTGGAATCATGACACCACTGAAAGACTCGCTCCCTAAGTGGTTTAGTGGGGATGAAAAGTCTTCCGCCTATAAAATACAACCCATCCTTTTCCTCAAAGGGCTGGTCTTTTAAATCTTGAATATGTAAAATCGTGGTGGCTTCACGAACCTCTTGCAGGAAGGACGTCGTCATCGCTAGGATCCGAGTTTGTGGGAACATAAGCTCCCTCTTGAAGGAAGTGTCAACCTCATCTCGACGAGATAGAGCATCTGCGATCTGATTTTGTGAACCGGGAATAAACGTGATAGAAAAATCAAACTGGGCAAAAAAATGGGCCCATCTAGCCTGCCGAGTATTATAGCATTCCTGCTGCTTGAGAATTTGCAGATTCTTATGATCGGTCCGTATTAGGAAAGGATGAGTGCTTGCTTGCAGTAAATGCCTCCACTCGAAGCAGGCTAACTTCATCGCAAGGAGCTCTTTCTCTATGACCGAGTAATTTCGTTAGCTGGGACTCAATGTCTTTGAAAAGTAGGCAATCGGATACTCCTGGTCTGGGTAGCCTTGGAGGAGAACAGCACCCACTGCAGCTGACGAGGCGTCCGTCTCCACAATGAAAGTCTGCAATTGATCGGGTTGATGTAAGATCGGGGCTGAGCAAAATCTATGCTTTAAATCGAGGAAACTGTCATTGGCTTCTTTGGACCAAACAAAAGGTCCTGAAGACTTCTTTAGAAGTGTGGTTATAGGAAGTACGAGTTTGGAAAATTCCGGGATGAACCTTCAAAAAAAAATTTGCTAACCCCAAAAAACGCTGGATGTCCTTCACAGAAGTGGGGGCCGGCCAGGAGAAAATGGCATCTACCTTCTTGGGGTCCATAATGACACCCTCATTGGACAAAATGAATCCCAGGTAGGACAGAGAAGATTGGGAGAAAGCACATTTTTCGGGCTTGATCAAGAGATGGTTCTGTTGTAACCGGTGTAAGACTTCCTTTACATGGTATTGGTGTCCTCCTGGCGGCGTGAAAAAACCAAAATGTCGTCTAGATAGACCAAAGCCGTTTGGCCCAACAAATCAGAAAATAGCCTTTCCATAAACCGTTGAAAAATTGAGGGAGCATTTACCAGGCCAAATGGCATGACCTGGTACTCGAAAAGGCCAAAAGGTGTGCGGAAAGCGGTCTTCCACTCATCCCCAGCTCTTATGCCAAGCAGGTGGTAAGCATTTCGTAGGTCCAATTTTGTGAAGACTACCGAGCCCTGTACCGCTTCCAGAATCTCGGTAATGATAGGCATTGGGTACCGGTCCTTTATAGTAACTCTGTTTAGACCCCTGTAGTCGATGCAAGGCCTTAGCTCTTTCGTCTCCCTTTTGGGAATAAAAAACAGGGAGGCTCCGGCTGGTGACTTAGACGGACGTATAAGACCATTGGTCAAGTTGTCGTCCAGATATTTTCATAGAACAGCCTTTTCGGAAACAGACAAAGGAAACATTCTCCCAAAAGGAACCAAAGCTTGGGGAACTAGGTCTATCGCACAGTCTTCTGGTCTATGCGGGGGAAGCTGATGAGGAACCTGTTCCTGGAAAACCTCAGTAAATTCCGAATAACAACCTGGAATGCAATGGATAGCACTTCCTTCTGTAATAGCCACTTTTGGGAATAAAAAACAGGGAGGCTCCGGCTGGTGACTTAGACGGACGTATAAGACCATTGGTCAAGTTGTCGTCCAGATATTTTCATAGAACAGCCTTTTCGGAAACAGACAAAGGAAACATTCTCCCAAAAGGAACCAAAGCTTGGGGAACTAGGTCTATCGCACAGTCTTCTGGTCTATGCGGGGGAAGCTGATGAGGAACCTGTTCCTGGAAAACCTCAGTAAATTCCAAATAACAACCTGGAATGCAATGGATAGCACTTCCTTCTGTAATAGCCACTGTTCTAACCTTTTCAAAAGAGGTTTCAGGAAGACACACTCTTTGACAATAACTTGAGTGAAAACTCAACATATTGTTAGTCCAGTCCATGGTGGGGTTATGTTTACGGAGCCATCCTATCCCCAGAACAACCCGAAAATGGGCAGCACGAATAATTTCAAAGGAAACCTTTTCGATATGTTGTTGGATGGTTACGAGGACTTCTTCAGAGGTGTGAGTGATAAGGCCAGAGCTTAGAGGGGTACCATCAACTCCTTCCACTTTTTGATCTTCTTCTTCTTTCGCTACACGGAGAAGGCCCACCTTATCAGCCCATACAGTTTCTAGAAAATTTCCGGCGGCTCCACAATCAAGAAGTGCTTGAGTGTCCACTTCCTTTTTCCGGAAGTGAATCTTAATGGCTATAACCATAAGACGAACATCATCCGTCACATGAGAAGAGGTTACTGAGAGGTTGGCATAGGAACAAGCATAAGCCCCTCGATAGTCCGTCCTACCAACTATCAAGGGCGTTCGTTTCCCGACCTCCTAGGGAGCATGTCTGGACAATCTCGCAGGAGGTGGGTTGCAGATCCACAGTATAAACATAGGTTCCCATCTCGTCACCTCTTTTTTTCTTCAGCAGTTAAAGGTGCTCTAGTGGTTCCTATCTGCATAGGTTCCTCCCCGGCGGTTCTTGTTGCGAATGAGGAGGTGGAAGGACGTGATTCAGGGTATGGTGTCGTACTTCTGGTCTTCTTCTTTTCATTCTTTCGTTCCAGGAGTCTAAAATCAATTCTCTGGACAGTAGTAAGAAGATCCGTAAAAGTATCGGGCCGAGTGGTTCTGGCAAGTTCATCCTTTAGTTCTTCTCGAAGTCCCCTTCGGAATATGGTATATTGTACCATTTCTGGCCAGCCGGCCTCGGCTGCCAACTTTTTGAAAGTAGATATGTATGTAAGTAAATCCGAATTTCCGTGACGTACATCCAGAAGGTGTTCACTGGCCAGATGAGCGCTCTCAGTTCGGAGAAAAGTCTGACGTACCAGCTCCTTGAAAGCGGTGTAATCCTGTAGGACTGGATCGTCACGGGACACCAATGGGGTTGCCCAAGACAGGGCATTCCCCGTCATGTGGGTGATCATGAATCCCACTTTAGTCTGGTCGGTTGAAAATGTATTTGGTCTGAACTTGAAGTGGATGTTGCAGGCGTCCAGGAATTCCTTCACCTTGTATCCCAAGCCATCAAACTTGCCTGATACCAAGGGCAAAGGGGGTAAATCCAGAGCCTGTTGTTCCCTGGCGGCAACTCTTTGTTGGAGTGCTGCATTGTCAGTCTTTAGAGCTTGGACCTCAGCATTGAGGTTTTGAACGGCGGCTATCAGCTCTTGCAGCTGCTGTGGGGTGGCCATGACTACTTCTTGGCGTTGCAAACTGTCAAGACTGGATGGTTGGCTTGCGGTACTACTATCTTCAAGGTTGAATAGTTCCCCTGACCCTTCCTCCACCTCCACCTCCTCACCTGGTGTCGAGGGTAGTTCTAACTTCCTTTTCTGGGGCCTTTGGGAAGTAGGCTTTTTCATCTCGTGCAGATATGGTCTGCCTCGGAAAGAAGCCACCGTGACCCCGAGACTGGGGCTCACCGTGACCCCTCTCCGTGACAGCCAACAGGGGAAAAAGCCGTAGCAGAAAAAACCCCTGGCAGGTATGCTGGATGTTGCTGAAGAGCTGCCCCAGAAGTGTCCAAGGAGGTGATGAGACTGGCACGAAGGTCCAGAATGAAAGGCACTGAAGGGATCCAAAAAACAGCCCAAGTGCGGAGGATTCCAGGAAGAAAAAACATATACAGAGGAAAAAATGTAAATAAATGTCAAAGGGGAGCTCTAGAGGGGAGGATAAATGGAAGGGCGGAGTAAGCCCCCTGTAAGTATAATTGTAGCTAAAGAAAAAAAACATAAAAAAGAGGCAATGAAGAAAGAGAAAGCAGAGGGGGGACCAGGAGGGAAAAATCAAATGAAGAATACCAAGCGATGAACAGAGGAGGAAAAACAGGGAAGAATACGAGCGCAGCGCAACAGAGAAAATACAAACATTGCAACGCGCCGAGCTGCACCGCCGCTGAAAGTAAATAGGAAGCGGCGGGCGGCCATCTTGAAGAACACTAGACCGCTAACCGCACGTACAGAAAAAACGTGGTGGAGCGGTCTAATGGCAGCCCGACCTCCATCCCTTCCACAACCGCCAATGGCCTACGGCCGTGACACCATCACTCCAGTGCCAATGCCCCTCCAGGTTCCCGTCATTCCAGTCCCCCTTCTGCCCGTTTACCCTCACTTACCCAATCAGGGCGGCAGCAGCATGGTGTTCATTGGCAACGCACATGGAGGCAGACGGGCATGAATGGTCGCCCAAGGTCCCTGCATCCGTTCCTCCATTGGCAGCTGCCTTGGCGTTTTGCAACGATTCGGCGTAGGTTCCGACCCAGCTCAGTTCCGCATCCGCATCACGTGACCAAGAGGGGCCAACACGTGATGTGGAAGCACTTGGGGAGCCGTGCATCACGTGACGCAAAGGCGTCTGATCACCTGACTACTCAGCGCAGTTAAAAACGGCAATGATACGCTTGCACAGTGCTTCACAGCTGTTCATTTCGGCACTGTTTGGCGTCATCGTACTTTCTTGATCACGGTATCGGACTACGGAGAGTTTCATCGGATTCCTCTTGCTTCTCCCTTGGATTACGGTCTGCTTCTTGTTGCTTCTGGTCTCCTGACTCCTGGACTGCTAACTGATTTTCCTTCGGATTATCCCTCGGACTTTGTTGTGCTCTTTGGCTTCTTACCTCGGAACTCTTGGATTGCTTTTGGTCTGCCCTGCTTCATTGTTACGCTTGAGCCTGCAACCCCGGCTCACACAGGTGCTACAGCGTGTGTTCATCCAGAGTGCTGATCAGTGTTTTCCACCGCTTGCTGCCGCCATTCACACACTGCTGGTGCCTTGATGGCCTCCTGCTCTGTCTGTCCCAACACAGGGTTGGTGCCCCTCTCCCTTTCCACCTAGGTAAGCCCATCAGTGTTTCCCAACATACATTCTGTGCTGTCTGTTCTTGCCATTTTTCTGTACTAAACCCTTGCTTGCCTTAAAGCGGTCAGGGGGGTTTCCGCGTTCCTGGTTCCTGGTACTTCAGCACTCAACATCTGTGGTCTCAAGGAACGCACAGAGAGTTGTTTAGTATCTCCCTGTTTGGTACTTGGGGACGGAGGTTTTCATAATCTTCACGACAGTCAAGATATAACAGCCAAGGGCCTGGGCCGCTAAACTGCATTTCACCTACAAACCAATGGCTACTACTGTTACTCTCCAAAAGACATCACAATGTGTCTCCTCTATCAAGAGCCAATCCCAATCCTCACTAGGGTCAAATGGACAAGTGCCTGGGCAGCCCCGGCAGGCTAACCTAGCGAACCTCATGAATATCGCCCTTTCGCCCATCCAACACCCACGGATCACATGCACACCCTCTTTCATATTGATCAATGTTCGCTCAGAGGTCGCTCACACTGCAGAGATTGCTGTCCTCATCTAGCACAAAAACCTTGATGCCCTGTTCATCACTGAAACATGGTTTACCCCATCCTCCCCCCATGTTTTCAACGTCCTCCCACCACAAGGCTACTCAATCCAACATGCCGACCAGCTAGGAAGGGCAGGAGTCAATCCTCCACAGGAGCGATTGGACATGCTCCATCACTCCCTCTCCCAGAAAAAGCTCATTTGAATAACTTGACTGCCGTTTCCCTCAATCGCACAAGGAATCCATCACCTTCCACCTCATTTATAGACCATCTCATCTACAGACCACCTGACAGGAGTGTCTCTTTCATTGCAGAGTTTTCCAACTTACTCTCTGCCAAATTAGCACATTCTAGTAATGTCTTTTTCTTTGTGATTTTAACATCCCCGAGTCACAGGCTGAAAACCACATTTGAAGCACGCTTTTCACACTTCATGGACCTTAAGCAATTTGTTCTCTCCTGCACGCACAACAAAGGGAATACCCTATATTTAGTCTTTACATCATCCCCTGAATCCCCTGTGCAGACCCTATCCCACTTGACTGGTCTGACCACGCTGCCATCCCATTATCAGTCACTCACGTCCTCTAGTCTTTCGCCACACCCCACCTGGGTCCCAGACATTCAGAAAAACAAAACACAAAATCCAACCAATGAAAAGAACTTGTTCCCAATTTGACTGGTATGCAATTGACATTTTACCATGGGGTAGTAATGTCGGCAATGTATATGTTAAAAAGCACTGGGGTAAGGATGCAGCCCTGTCTCAGAACAATGTGTGTGTTGATAATTCGAGACAAAGAGCCTTCTTTATTTAGACTGACCTGAATTTGGGTGTCATTGTGAAGTAGCATGACAAGCCTCAACCGGCTTTCTGGAATGCCCCGCTGATTAAGTTCACACAACAATCTGTCTATATTAAACCTGTAAAAAGCGCTGGGCATGTCCATGCTCACTAAATATATTGTTTTTGCAGGGTTGTTTTTAGTCTGCGCCAGGATGTGGGACAGAATAGTTCCACTTAATGAGGTGCCAAACTTTTTGAGAAACCCGATTTGGAATTTAGGAAGTAGGGACAATTTTTCTAACCACCCATCAATATCTTTAAAGAGAAGGGATGCAAAGATCTTATTACAGGCATCTAGAATCATAATGGGGTGATAATTTGAAGGATTATTTCTGTCTCCTTTTTTAAACAATGGGATAATATGTGATAGACCAAGAAGGTAGAATAATACCCTCAGTAATAATATCTCACAAATGTATTTGCAGAATATAGGACCAGAGGTTGATAGTAATTGGGGCAAAATGGTCAGGACCTGGTGCCACAGAAGCTTTAGATTTCACAATGGCACTCAAAATATCAACCCTAACAAAACCACCTGCCAATTGCTTCAGATTTTTCCACAAAACTTGACGAGATGTCATCATTGTTTTAATTGGGGCACAGGTTGGATTAAAATGATCAACCATTTGGCTTCCTCAATAGGATTATCGGAAATACACATATTCGGGCGAGTAGACAATATCCCAAAAATCAGAAACTCTTTTCACTTTTATGCCACACAACATTTTTTGGCTATCTTCAATCTGAAGAGAGAATTTAAGTCTTTTGCATACATTTCGATAGAACTAACAAATCTTCTTTTGCCCCAGTTTGTACGCCTCAATACCAGAGAAAGTGTGCTCACGGAGATCACACATTTTTGCCCATTTCTTCTTCTTAGTTTAAGCAATCTTTGCATTATATACATGTACCATTTGCTTTATTGCCAAGCAATTACCCACCACAGATATTCTAGCCAAACAGGTATATAACATTTTTCCTAAAGTTACTAGCACTACATAAATGATCGTTATTCTCAAAAGAAAGTTTGCTAAAAAGGCTATTCAATTTGAACGTAAATTTCATAAGGGAAGCCCAGTTACATTGCACATTAGGACCACCCCTAAACGGTTCAACAAAAATCAAAGAGGGCTACATCTAAAATCTCAAAAATGTGTACTCAATATTAAATGATAGCATGGTATGATTGCTTAGGTCCTTGAAGTTTGAATAGAGGATGAACGAAAAACATAATCAATCCCTCTTTTCCAGGTACTTTGTTTAAAGGGGTGCAGGAAACAGGTAAAAGCAAATCCAAACCCCTAGACTCGAGAATCTCCATCTATAGTTGAGCTCTCTCTCTTCCCAGAAACAGAGGAGAGGCCTTTCAGAGAGTCAGTTTGCAATTTGTTAGAAAAGGGTGATTTATATATGCAAGGGGAATTAAGGTCGCCTGTTATACTGATCTTATTTGGGTGACATTCTCCCAACCATTTATAAAGGGTGCTACTCATCCATTGATGTAAATCATCAATGATGGTAGTGGCAGGGTTCCAATACATGTTAAGATTAAGATTTCTTGTGTTACTTCCTGAAACCTATTGTAATTTAACTGCCAACAAACCATCAATGAGAGAAGAGACTAATCCCAATTTAAATCTATGGCGATACCTAAATCACCAACGAGGACGACCCTTAGAACCACATTTGGTCTCCTTTGTAAACATGTGATAGCCTTGGATCAATAATGGAAAAAGCAGCATAGTTTCTTTGAAAAAGGATAATATCAAACTGTGCCAGAAATAAAGAAGAATTGCCAATGTTAAACATGTTTTGAAAACTAAAACTGTTCCAGTATAAAATTCTCAATTAATTAGTGCTATAGGTGAAGATCAATAGTGTCTTTCCCGTTTTCTTGAGAAGAGCCAGGACCAATATTCTTGTTTATTTGAATTGCTAGTTCCTTTGGTCCAACTTCAACTTGGACCATTTGTATTCATATTATGAGTTATATAGAGGGATGGATATGTCTCCTTAGGAAGCTGGGTGTAAAAATCATGTTGTGAAAACAATGTTTTTAAAAGGAAGGGGCTATTTAGATTATGAATGCCAAGACTCATAGATTGAAAATAGCCTAGTTGGTCCCACACCAAACTTGCAACAATAGATGAGAAAAAGTGTACCACAAGTTTGTCACCACCATTGTATGTTTAGTCAACCCAGTCAATATCCCCAGAATGTAGCAAACATAGAGATGGATCAGACATGACTTGTAGTTGACCAATACAAACAATCATTCAATTGTCTAATGTTCTCAACTCCAATAGTTTGTCCCACTGGATGATCATGTGAAGGTGGTGGGAGCTTAGTTACAGAATTTCTGACACTGTTGGAGACAAAGGAAAGAAGGGCTCCTTTGTCTATATATTTGTTGGGACCCTTATTATGTGGGCCAGCTCTTGCTGATCAAAGCAAGGTTTGTTTGGAATACTTCAATTAACTTCAAGAACAGAGGTCTGGTTCGGATCCAGAGCAGAGGTGTCAATGTCCAAACTCTTCTCCTTATTCGGAAGAAAAAGGTTAGTAATCTTGTTCTTTGATGTAACTTTTAACTTTTTCCTTGCCCTTTTTGAAACTTTGGATGACTTTTCTTTGCATACTGGAGATGATTACAGTGCATTAGATTGTGGTTGAGAGTTTAAATAGATAATCTTGTCGACAGTAGACACAGCGCCTTATGAATTTCCTTGAAGAACGCTTTTTATTTAAGTTCTTATTCATTTTGTTTTGGGAATTTTTGTAATACCAGGCTTATTCTTTTTTCCCCTTGGGATGGTTGCATTAGGATTCTCACAATAAGTCTCCAAAGGAGGATGTTCCACAGATTTCACGTCGAGAATTTGATCATCTGGCACCATTGACTTAAACAGTTCTGAAAACATACTCAGTCTCTCTAGGTTTCTCTGAGATTATACTGAACCTCGAGTTCTGAAATGTCATTCTTATCTTCTTCTAGGATGTGTAGATCAAGTTACATTTTTTGGGCACCCATCACAATCGCTCTCCTGATGTCTATTTGAATTTGCACTCAATTTATTAGCTATGAAGGCTAATAGGCCTGAGTTGTGTTGTACCATCGCTTTTATTTTGTCAAAAAGCCTTACAAGAGAATGTAAAACTAAATACAATGCAGAAATGGAGGAGAGGCCCAAAGTGTCCAATAGGGATTAATTAACCAATCCAGCACTTTGTGTCAGTGTTGAAATTGATGAGCTGTGTTTTAAAGAAATATTTGTAGGATTGGGAACAAACTGTTCTTTTGCTCAGGGCTTGTTAGAAGACAATACAACCTCCTCCGTCTTATCCACAAATGAGTCATCAAACAGCTCTTGACACACCCTCAAAAAGAATTAATCTAGTGCAATGGAGTCGGATGCCATAAGAGCCCCGGAGGAGGATTTACCTTTTTCCCTTGTTACAGAACGAAGAGTGTTTTCAGGGGGCACAGTGGGTGTTATGGCGAGATTTGTAGAGTGCTCAGGAATACTCTCAATATGAACTACAAGGAGGGTAGGCATCAGACTGTTTGTATGACTTCTTAAATTATATTTCAGATTTGAGGCAGACGGTGTAATTGACAAGGTCCACCGAGGGCAGGAAAAAAAGATCAACACTTACCCATACGGTCAAAGCAGAGATGTTTCAAGGCAATTTCAGCATGATTACCTGTACAATACACGTTCCCCAGCGAACCGCTGTATACCACACTTAGCCCGCAGTTCTGGCAATTTAAAATGCTCTCCCAAGTCATGTGCAACACCATAAACCGTCCTCTGGAAAATGAAAGCATCATCTCAGCCACCACAAACCACACTTGGCCCGTACTTCTGTGGTCTCAGTTTATTCCCTGACCCCTTCCTGGATTGGTGCTCTGTCCCTGGCCAATCTGGCCCTGTCTTCCCTGACACTGACATGTGGAAGGAAGTAAAGGTTACAAGTAGTTGGCTAAGCCTCTGTTACAATTGGTGGGCTAAGGGGAGGGCCTTCCCTTCCTCTGTGTGGGCTCTCCACTAAATAGTAATGGCAGCCAGGGAAGTTGAATGTCCTTGTTCGTGTCAGAGGGCTTTGCTCATGGTTCCCTTAAGGGAAGTCCTATGGGTGAGAGGGTATGGGTCCCTTGTTTAAATCCCTAGTGGTCTCAGGTATTTGTGTGCCGAGTGTATGTTATGTTATCTTACTTGGCATTTATATAGCGCCTTATATATCATTGGTATGACCTCAAAGCGCTGGTAGTTCAACCCAGTAGGGAGAGATAATGTTGTATGGTGCATGGGTGCACCAGATATATGTGTGCAGCTGATGTAGTTGTTGGCCGATAGCTGCTTCCTAGCGATAGGTGTGGTGCTGAAGATATCAGTTGGATGTGTGCAGTCTGGTGGGTGGACACCCAGACTGGGTTCTGGCTGCGTTAAGCCTGAGGAATGCCTATGTGGGCAGCTAGGCCGGAATGTGCTCAGCTAGTTGCGTTTTATTAGGGCGATGAGGTGTTCATGTGGTCGTATTCGTAAGTGAACAGCTTGGCCGAATTAACAGGGGTATAGCTGTGTTCTAGTTGAATGATGGTGTATAGTAGAGAGTAAGCGTAGTGGTGTGTTATGGTGGTTATCTGTAAAAGCGCCTGAGACAAGGTACGTGGACAGGATGGTGGGGACATACATAGCGACATACGGATATATAGCGACAGGGTTGATACAGGTATATAAGGGAATACAGATATATACGGGGATACAGATATATAGCATATTTGCTCAGAACCATTATTTCTACCAGGGGATGATGGACTTGTGCATGGCTACAAGCATGCAATATTTTTTCACATTTTTTGCCCCTGCACGTGTAGCCCGAATAGGCCACACTTTAGGACTATGCACAAGTGAACTGCATAAGGAGGTAAACACAAATTGCAGTGGCTGTATAATATTTTGGCTGCTGTGTACAATTTGTCCCTCACACGATTTGCCATTTTGTTCTACGTGGCAGGAGTTATTTTTCAGTTTGAGCTGCAAAAGCATGGTTCCCCAAATTAGTTTGTGCTAGTTGGGGTGGATCTGAAACTTGTCAGTGAAGTACATAGACATTGTGCAAACCAGGAGCCAAATGGCTATGACCCTAACAGTCATTTTTAGTATGAAAATTATAAACTGCGTTGCATAGCAAGCTCTATGTTAGACCACCCATGCCAAAAAGTTCACTAATCTTTTCTACAGCAAGCCCCCCATCTAGGTCCACACTGGCAACGTTGTTTCTGTGCTCCTCTCTTTCAGCTGGTCTTTCTCTGCTGGAAGAAGATTGCTGAACACTGGAGGGCTGCCTACTGGTGGTCATGTCTCGGCCTTCCTGCAGCTGGCCTGTAGTGCCGGACAACGGCTCTCAATCTGATGTTTCTAGCTCTCACTAAGAAAAACACAAAATCTCTGACAAGCATTTTGTCGAGGAGGCATGGCATAAGATAACTGCCCAGAAAGACACTACCATAGGGGGGTGTCAGGAATTGAGGCCCTCTCAATTGCCATCATCCATCTCTGGGTTGGGATTCTCGATTTATCCCTGTTAGGCCTCCCAACCCTGGCTGAGAGGGGTTCTTGTCCCCTCTTGACGAGACCAGGATACTGACATGGTCACACTGTTCAGTGAGAGGTCCTCTTCCGGTATGGAAGGTAGGGCTGAATTACTATGTTGACCAGTTAATCCCAAAAACATCTGCAGTTTGATAGACAGGAGATGGGTTTATTGGATTATTTCCACTTTCTTGGTTAAACTTGTTTGTTCCTGACAAACCAAAGTGGATTGAGACAAGCAACACTTAACTGGAGTTGCAGTCAAGTCAGCCTATGTAAGGTTTCACAGATCAGGTTTAAGTGCCTTACATGTTCTCTCCTTGTTCAACTGTAGATCACAATTTCATTGATGTAAATCCAAATGATGCAAACTCCTGATGTGGTCTGAGTTGGCATCTTTAAGCTTTTGAGACGTGTCTGGAGCCCCATGTAGTCCAAACTGCAGCACGGTAAACTAAGAAAACCTTTCTAGAGTAGAAAAGGCACTCTTCCCATTATGCCTGGCGAGCAGGGGTACCTGGCAATACCCTGTGGTTAAATCAAGGGTCAAGATGATGAGGGAGGTGATAATGTTTTTAATCATTTCAACTAACTGGGTCTGCAGATATGAGTCGAATTGAGAGGTTTCATTCACTTTTCTGAAGGCCATACACCACTAGGACCCGTTGGGTAGCTCTACCAACACACACGGAAAGACCATGGGCTGTGGAATCTTTCACAGCCCACGGCCCCCTTAGCCTTTAGCTGCAATATTTGTTCTATCTCATGCTGCAAGATCTGTTGTTGGGCTACATGTAACCTACAGGGTTTGAGATAGACAGACGCTCCTTGGGGAGTGTTGATGTGGTAAAAACAAACTTGAGATTACCGTTGAAGTTTGGAGAAACATGAGACAAGTCCTACAGGAAGACTTTATATCTCTCTTTGCAGGAGTACCGAAGCCTTTAGGTATTAAAATGGTATCAGGATTTGGATGGTTGCTTGTCATTAGTATGTGAAGGAGCCATGAGTTTGGGATTATTATTTTACCTCATGAACTTTAACCGGTTTTTGTGTTACACTTGTGATTTTTTTATGAGACTGGGATTGTGAGCTTTATATATTAGTTCACTCAGAAGCTTGGTGATGACATAGGGACCATGTCATTGGACCAATATCATGTTCTCATTGGCAGGATACAAGACCATCACTTAATATCCAATCTAAAATGTGGGCATTCTAGTCTTATATTCTTTTCTGCTTTTCCTGGGCTTGCATTAAATGGTGGTGGACTATTTCCCTGGCCATGATCATCTGATCCCCCATGTTCTTGACAAATTGGATAGGGTTAAGTCCAAAAGTGGAGAAGCCAATAGAAGCCTGAAGGCACTTGTATACAGCAAACTGTTCCATTGTAATAATTCATCACAGTTTCTCCAATACGTAACTACTAATTTTCTTAATAGATGCTTCAAGGTCTGGTTGAATATTTCCACTGATCTATGTGTTTGTGGCAAATAGACAGAAGTGCATAGAAGTAAGTCTATGATTTCACTAAGTTTCAACATGAAAGTGAAAGCTGGATCAGTAAATATTTCTTTTGTGAATCTCATCCAAGTGAAATAAGGCACTAAATGTTTTAAACTGTGGGGGCTCATATTGGCATAAAGAACGAAATCCTCGATGTAGCAGGGAAGGCTGCCAAACTGGCTGGAGAGACCAGTATTCCTTCAAATGATTCTGGGTCAGTACATATGTGACAATTCATGCAGTCTCAGAGTTATGCCACGATTAAGGGTTCAGCTGACAGAGATAGATGTGATTGGCTATCTCTAATATTTTGGTCTGGAATGGTTTGAGGATAAGCTTTTCGTATTGTGTCCTTCAATCACCTTTAACATTATGTTCTGCTCTATAATGCTGTCTCTTTCCATAAAGTAGGGACCCTGTGTTTCCTCCCCCTCGCCATTTGGAATGACCTGTGTAAATGCACTTTTTAAGACAGAAGCATTCTGTTGGGCAGCGGTGAAGTATGTGGATTCTTCTAAATTCTTAGGAAGTATATTACTTAAGGCTTGATGATGAGCCAGATATATGGAAATGAACATCTGGCTCGCACTTCTTGTAGGTGGTACATTCGGTACATCCTCTAACTGGGGCATCACAGTCTTTTCACAAATCAAGTGAACAATGGCATCTCCCTCATGGACAGGGTAAGGTCACTACCTGTGGTTGCTGAGTATAATCTAAACGTGTTCCCTGTAGTCTCCATCTACTATCAAAGCCCCAACATCTACATGGTGCTCTGTGGCTAGGCCAGATTTTGGAGACAATCTCCCATCAGTGTCCAGAGGGGCCTTGATCTGTAAATTGGGCTTTACTACTGCCCAATATGGAAGGAGAACTACATGTCCTCAGCACTAGAGAGATCATAGCCATTGGTCTCAGGGGTAGCTCGTCTCGGGATCTTAGCCTTAGGTAACAATTGAACCAACCTCAGTTGATGAAGCAGTTGCCTGAGTTGGACCCTGGTATTATGGCCTGGAATTAGTCTCGGGAGAATAGCTCAGGGACAAGGCGCTCGCCTTGGAAGCAAGATGACGCAAAGCAACAAAGGTTCAATCCCCGGGTCCAAGCTTAGAAACCTCTGGGTATGAAACGCTTTATAAATAACCAATTACAATAATCCTACTTATGAAACCATTTGTGATGAACTGAGAGCAACAGAGCAATTCAGAGCACTAGGACGCACTTCAAAACCTTCATTCATTAAAAACGACTGTAATGGAGAACAACATTTGTACATATTGCTCTTTTTATCAGTTGAAATAAACATTTTTTTATTTTTTTTATTTGTATTTATCAAATTTTTGATTTTACAAAATGATTACGTTTTCTTTGTTTTCTTTTCCTGTGCTTGTTTCTTTTTCTTTTGGAATTGTTCTTAAGGTTGTGTAGTTCCAGGTGATAATGTGGGATTTTCTTCTTTGAGGCATTCTGCTAGAGCAGCTTCCATGATCTTTGCCATTGCAATTGTCCAGCTGGTTTTCTTGCCACTCATTAGACGGTTCCACCAGGTTTCTTCTTCTCTCAGTGTGAAGGGTTCTAGAAGACATAATAAACATAATTGGCACCTGGTGAGCGAGGATGATATTGTCTTGTGACTCACAGGAAAGTGTGGTAGTGCCCAGACATCTGACCTATCCACACTTCTACGTGCATCCACTATGTGCGCTCACAAATGTCAGATGCAACCCTGGTTTTCAGAAGATCTTAAAGCCTTGCAATGTAGACAAGCTGAGCAAAAATGGCGCTTGCGCTATCTTCGTATTGACAGGCCAGCATTTTGAGCTGCCTCTCTGGGTTATCATAGCTCCACTCACAAAGCCAATGTTCCTTTTTTCAGGAGAGGGTCAAAAAAGCCTTAAACCAGCCTAAGGAACTTTTTTTCTTGGTACGTTCGTTTTCATCCACTGCTAACTATTCCTCGATTGTGGTTTTCTCGCAGGCTCTCTGTGACTCTCTCTCTCTTTCTTTGTTAAAAAATCACTGGAATCAGGGCAAGTATATTTACCACTATAGATACAGGGGATGCTCCTAGCCTTGAAACCTCCACTTGCTTGTGGTCATCTTTTCCTGTTTTCTCAGAAGAAGACATTTTGCAGGCCACTATTAAACTTAAATCGACTTCTCCCTTGGACCCAGCTTCTTTGAATATCTGGAAGTAAATTATGCCTAAGATTGCTCCGTGGGTCACCCAGGCGATGAACGGTTCCTGCATGATCCCTACAGAACTGAAACAGGCACTGGTGATCCCTCTTCTCAAAAAACATCTTTGGATCCTTTGGTCCTGGAGGACTCATGTTTCTTTAGTTCCTTTCAGTCAATCTTTTGTCCGGGACATAGGACCAAGAGTGCTCTTGGTTCTGCTATGGACGATCTGGTGAGGCTGTCCAACCAGGGTGGAGTGGGGCACTGATCTTATTAGATCTATCTGCAGTGTTTGATACAGTTGGCTACTCTATTCCGTTGGACTGCCTCGCACTAGCTGGCATCTGTGGCCCAGTACTGGTGTGGTTCTCCTCCTTCTTGTCAGATAGAGTTTGTGCCCTATCTCTTTTCCTTTTCGTTCGACCTCCGTTACTCTGTCTTGCGGTGTCTGCCAGGGCTCTGCTTTGTCTCCAATTCTTTTTAATGTATACATGCAACCGCTGGTGGGCCTCATCCCACGGCTTCCGCTGCTACTCATATACAGATGAAACACAGGTTCTAGTCCAGCCGAATCTTCTGCAATCTGACACATCGGGCCTCATTACAGGTCGGGCGGTATGGAAATAACAGTGGCGGTAAACCAGCAGCCACTGTTAATTCGGACCGCCCGGTCCCGACTCCTGCAGGCGGGAGGTGATGTTCGCGCCAGGTCTGACCTGGTGGGTTTTAACACCGCCCACCTGCAGGCGGACGTGGAAACACCAGCACCATCACGAGATGGTGCCGGTGTTTCCACTTCCCCATTCCCATTGAGTCCTATAGGACTCAATGGGAATGGGGATTTCCTGAATTCCGCCTCCGGAATTCCTGGGACACCAGGGTCTTAATGCCCTGGTATTTCCGGGAGTCACGGAGGCGGAATGGTAATACGAGTCCGGCGGTAACCAGGCAGTTTTACCGCCTCGGTTACCGCCGGACTCGTAATGAGGCCCATCATCTCAGTTTAGGAGTAGCCTGGAAGCTGTGGGGTGGCTGATGGGTTCCAACTGGCTCAGACTGAATGGGAACAAGACACAGGTTCTCATGGTAGGCCCTCTCTCTGCCACTGCTTATGGACTCTCCTTCTGGCCTCTCTCGCTTGGACCATTTCTTACCCCAGCGTCTGTTAGGGATCTGGGGGTGAAGCTGTCTTCATCACTGTCAATGGAGGCCCAAATTGGAGCTATTTGCCAGGGAGGATTTATTCAGCTTAAGATATTTTGGAAAGTTCTACCTTTCCTACCAAGGTGCTTGCATGTACCGGTAGTAGCCTCACTGGTAATGAGCCAGCTTGATTACTGTAATTCGCTGAACTTAGCACTGCCCCTATATCTCATCAAGCATCTTTGGCGACTCCAGAACTTGGCTGCTCGAGCGGCTACTGCCTCCCCTTATGGCACACACATTACTCCTATTTTACAGAATCTCCATTGGCTTCCGGTGATAAAACGCATCAAGTTCAAATCGTGCTGTTTATGGACTGGGTGCAGAATATATTTGGGCCAAATTTCAGCTTTATGTACCTATCCGGGTAGTGTGTTGCCAACACGACTGCCTTCTTGTGATTCTGCGCTACAAGTTGGTTAGAACTGGCGGCAGGGCCTTTTAGGGAGCGGCTGCTAAGCTGTGCAATGCAGTGACACAGGATGTTAGAGTTATAGAGAATCACCTCATGTTTAGGCGTGCTTAAAAACGTTTTTATTTTAGCTCTTTTCTGGCATCGCCTGCTCTAGTTGGATCACCAGCGTCAAGATGCCTTTGCCGAATGTGCGCTTTAGAAATTCAATAACATAACATTGAAATGACCTTTTTCTTATATCTCCCACAGATCAATGCAATAGTGTCCCTCTTCCAACACGACACGGTGTTAAGAAAGTGGAAACCTTTAAGGAGGGAGTAGGTGGCATAGGCAGAGCAGAAGTCTGCTTTTAACACACAATTAGTGGCTCCGGAGTGTGGTTTCCATTCTTTTCCACACTCTTTGGAACGTGGTTTCCATTCCCCTTATCTATGTGGTTCGAGGGGGAAGCATCCTCTTTCACTAACGAGGAATGTGCCAAACGGAGAAAGGTAGGGTAGAGTCTACACTAAGGCAAGCAGCAAACTCCTGCCCAGAACCCTGGAAGAGAGTAGAACTTTGCCCATCCTTTGGATGAAAGCCTTCTCCGATTCTCTCCAATCTTTGGTAATAATGACCCAGAAACCCTGCAGCGCCCGGAGACCTGTTTTAGAGACTGGAATGTATCCGATTTATACATTAGGAATGTCTTCAACTGTTGGAGTGGCTGTGATGTGCCATAGATGTAGGTGTGTGAACACGTCTTCTACTATTTCCGTTCTAAGGAACTCTTCAGGCATCCTCCATAATCTTTAGACATCCCCCTCATTTGGTTTGAACCTTCTCCTTGTGGGTAAAGGTCTGGGGGACTGCCGCTGCTGGTATAGCTGGGGGCGGGGTTTCATAGCTGTAGTAGTGAAATCCTGCCCTCAATAGTACGCATGATAAACAGCCTTAATTCACTAGTGATGAAGGGCAGTCACCCGTCCAGAAGACAGAAACAAAAGAGGCGGAATGTCAGGTAAGTAGGGACTGTATACCCTGACTGTTCGAGAGGAGTAACCAGGCGTCAACAATTTTGTTTATGCCAAGAGTTGCAGACGGATCCTATGATAAGGGCTGGGACAGTGCTTAGTTTGTGGTGGCTCAGCCCCAGCACTTATTTCTGTGTCCAGTTTGTTTAATTTGTGGTATTTTAGTAAATGTATTACTTTGTCAGTCAGTCATAGTAACACACCAAGCAGTAACAGGTTGGCCTAGGTTTGCAGGTTATGGCTAATTATCCATTTTCATGAATAACAATGAGTTGGAAAGTAACAATGTTGGTCACTCATGCTAGCCATGCCTGCATACTGCTCCACTCAGCCTGCATGACGTTGGTGCACATTCTCTACCTTAATAACCAACAGCACTACCGCAGCAGGGTGGGTTGGCAACAACTGTACCGTCAACAGTAAGCAGCTCCAACACAGCTCCAACAAAGGGACAGGGTTAGTGAAAAGGGCAACATCGAAGAGGAGTGCCTGTCACAAGTGACAACCTATACAGGAAGACCTTACTCTAGTAGTTGACAGGAAATGTCATTAGTTCAGTAATGATGTTGCCTGTATTTGTCCATCAATTCCCCATTTTTGCTCTTTTGTCTGTAGTTAGATGGTCAATATGTTTCAATTGCCACTGATAGAATTAGAGGAAAATGTTAACGATGATGTGTTTTAAAGAAACAATTAAACATTTATGTCATTTCGAGCCACAACTAATATGTTATGTCAACACTGCCAGAGTCTGATCATTCATCAGCTTCAATCACCTGGTGGGAGCTGCAGCTTTAACTCCCAATATGTTGGCACTGTATGGAGTAGGCGTGGCTGGTGTCCACCTCTGTGTGTCAGAGGCGTGCTAGAAAATATTTGGCCCTGGCACTTATTTTCTCACAAATTAAGCAATGGGCCTGGGACTAGGAAGAGGGGGAATGGGGAATGCCTGTCTCCCTCTCTCTCGCTCTTTCCTCAACAACAACAAAAAACTCTTATAGAAACTTTCATTTCTTTCTCAGGAAAAGTGTGATAAATACTACTTTTCATTTGCATTTACTGTTCTAAAACTTTCGATATCAAGAAAGTGTCCTTATTTTCAATGATACTGATACTAGTAAGGCTGTTTCTTTTCAAGAAATTACAGTTCTTTCATCTTGACATCCATCATCCAAAAGCAATTGCAAATGAACGTATAGTTTCCTCTTGAAAACTTCGCATCATGACAACGCAGTTTTAAAGCAGGCCAAGCAACGTGGCCTTACACAGTACGTTGGGGCAGGATACTGTTATATGACGAATGAGCAGAGCTCTTTATCGCCCCCTGCAGGGTCTTTTTCCTAAAGCTTCCAGCAGGTGAGAGTGAAGGTATTCTTATGGACGTATGGACTTAAATGTACAGGCTGGCATACAGTTGGCGCTACTTCATTCCATACATATTCTGACTCATTTGAAAAAAGATGTATGCACTTTTATAAAAAATCAGCGCAGGCGTGGATTGCGGGTCTCTCCCTTCTGCGGGCAATTCCACGTTGCGGAAAGAGAACTTGGGGCAGTGGCAAGGATGGGCACCCTAGTAAGGCGGGGTCCTCGTTCGCCCGTTGACAAAACCTTCGTGCAACTTGAACTTTCCTGTTGCAAGCTGCATATGTGTTGCAAGAGAGCAACTGACGAGCCTATTAAAAGGAAGTTGGAACACCAGGGTGATGTAATACATGAGGGTGTGCCTCTGTGTCACACAAAGGCATGTGTGTGATTGCTTGGGGCATGCTACGAATTGCAGCTGTGGAGAAATAATCCTCTGTAATGTGACCAACCCCGGAGCATTGGAATATGTCAGGACTACCCTTCAGTACTCGCTGTGGACTCAATCGCTTTGTAGCCAATTTTCTTCGAAATCTTCATACTGTAAAAAGGCACAATCTGAACATGTATTTCCACTATTTGGCCATATTCTTGATAGTGAAGTGGTGCGTCCAAAAAAGGATTCGGTAAAGACGTTTTAAAGCTTCTGACTATGCTCCATTCCAAAGGATGAGCTAAGAGGGTTTCTACGCCAGCAGAGTATTGCGGACGAGTATGAAAAGAAATGCAAGATACAACTGGAATGAGGAGTGTGATTGGCGTTTTCGAAAATAAAGAATGAGATATGCAATCCACCGTCTAACGGGGGTGGGGGAGGGGGGTTTGAGATGGTTGTCTAGGCCATAGTCACAGTGGGCAGCAGTGGAAAGGGTCTTGGATCGGTACTGTCTCAAGTTGAAGATTCACAGGAAGAGGTAATATTGTTTGCCTCAAGGGCTATTCACAAGATGGAAGCCCACGATTTTGCTATCGAAAAAGAGTGACTTGCCTGCTGTTCAGCCATGGACTACTTATGACAGTACTTATTGAGAATGAATTTAGCCTGCACACAGAATATGAACTAGTTATTAAGGTACATGGGCGTAATTTTAGGGGGGTGGGGTGGACAGGGGTGTTTGTCCCTCCAACTTTCATGGCACACCATTTTGTCCCCATTCATTTGGCTGGGGCACCTTTTCTTCAGCTGGCATATCCCACACCCCGCACCAACATTTTCAGCAAAGTTACTCCATTGTCAAGGTATTATATGCAAAGGGTATGTCTAAGGCTCTGCCAAGAGCAGCAGCCACAAGCTACAAGAGTACACAGTAACTCGAGAATATGCCCCAGTAAAAAAATGATTGTGTGTCTAGGGTGCCATTAGAAGAGAAAAGCAACTCTGAGGTGTATAGCGAGGGCTGGATGGTGGCCTCTGTGGTTGACGGGGGAATTAAATGCATTGTGGAGAAGGAATGGGTTGAGGCATTTATGGATGATAGCCGTTTAAGAAGAATCCGCAAGTGAGTTAGGTCAGGATGGCCCAGTGAGCAAGAACTTAATGATCGGGAAAGAACATTTGGGAAAATATGGAATTGCAATTGTAATTGGGAAAATTTGATTTGTAGCCAAACTAAGCTCTACCTTGGCGACAGCTCAATTTAATATTTTGGGATAAGTTAATATGGGTAAGTGTTTCCAATTACAAGAGAAGTGAAGTTGTCAGCATGAGTGTTTCCCATACATTTGTGTGGCTACTACACAAGCTAAATACATTAAATTGTTAATATGCGGAAAAAGTCACTCCAATGCGCCAACTCCTTAAATAATTTGATGAAAAACGTTCTGTTCAGTGAGTCAAATCAAATTTATTGGCTTTGTGTTCTTTTCACACTTTGTTCAAAATATTTCTTTAAACTCTTTTTCCAAAGTTAAAAAGATGTCATTTTCTCAAACAAATTATTTAACTTTGTGTTGTTTTCACACATTTTTCAAAATATTTCTTTAAGCTCTTTTTTCAAGGTTAAATTGTTGTAACTTTCTCACCACGTGTTTCCCCATTGGCAGTTGCAATGGTTCATCAGGAGGAAAAGATTTTGGTCTGTTAAAGGCATGGTCTAGTAAAAAATTTTATTGTCCCAACGGGTCGGCCATGTTTTTTTAAGCCTAAGTGGCTCGATTTTAGAAAACTTTCCTATGGACCTTACCCGAGTTTTCGTCCATTAAACACAAGCACCAGGGAGCCGCCATTTTCTGATAATCTTATCTTTTCCCCGATCGCCCTGGCTGACCTGCTTTTGCTGCACTAAATCAATTCCCCCGCCCCTGAGACTGTCATCAGCAGACTCGTACCGCCCATTTCCCAACGCCAAAGCACGTCTCGTGTCAACATTCGCTGCGCTTCAGCTAATGACGTGTCGCCATGGAAATGGCAGGACGTCTCTCTCCTCAATAAGTATAAACAGACCGTTTCACAACACACAGCAGCCGATTTTCGATTCCATTCCTCTCTCTGTGTTACTTAGAGTATTCTGTGACTCGTTTCTGTGCTCTGGTCAGCTACCTTCGCCGCTTGTAGCCCGTGTGAACAGATACCAGTACCACCGCTATCAATTATTTTAGTTTGTTTAACACACAATGGCTACAATAATGCCCTACATGTACGAGCCCGAGTATACCGAGGAGGAACTACTGGAAAGGGAAGCACGCGAAAACAATGGGGATTCGGACGGCAGTTGGCAGGACGAATCAACAGATGAAGAGCCTGGGCCTAGTCGAATGGACGGCGTCTCCACCTGGTGCACATGCAATCGGTGCGAGCTAATGCCAACTGAGGACGAGAACTGCTGCTGCCGAGAAAACTCGGGATGCCTGGCCTACATTTCGGAAGGCGAGCCACGACCGCAATGCATCACCGAGCTGTCAGACTTCAGGGCAGCCTGCCTCACACGGGCCGTGTTGAGAATAATGATGGTGCTTATGCACGAACTTCGAGCAACTGTTCGTCCTCGTAATCCGAGTAACGAGTAAGTATACTCTGCTTGTCATGCCACTCTTATTTCATGTTCTTCTACTATATCCAAAATTACATCTACATATCATTGTAACGCATGTAAGTCATTCAATTGTGTGCATTGTCTAGATAGCATTTGTCCGTGTAAAATGCCATTAGTTACAAGAATTGTCATTGACAACAAACGTTTATTAAACTTATCTGGGTCATTTAAAAACAGTTTGTTTCATTCCTTTTCACAGGTGGTACAGGCTGGTGGCCTATCGTTCCTTTACATGGTGGCTTCACGGGAGGCTTGGACACCGCGTTCGAAGAGTGATACCCGCCTGTGCCGTAAGTGCCATTAGAGAAACGTTCCCGAGTGACAGCGGTCAGTACAGGGGATTTTCTCTCGCTGTGCTGCAACCTGACCTGTATAATCTTTAAAGTCTTGTATTTTTGTTTCATGAAAATAAGATACAAAATAAAACACCACATATATTTTAACAACGTTTGTCTCGATTTTTTAAATGAATCAAGTGTGTCTCCATTCAAGGATGGACGTCAGACATCTGTGCTCCGAATGGGTGAAGGTCTGGTTGCTGTGAAGCAGGGTGGTCACTATCTAAGCTAACATAACATATTCTCGATAATGCATGCACTAAATAACACTTGTTCAAAGTCTTTCAGTAGGTTATGTCTCTATAAAAGTCACACATATATCTATACTAACAATTACCATTGGATTATACAGGCCTTAGGGTCTTGGCCACTATAATACACCGGTTGAAGTGTGGGTCTGTGCTCACAAGAATCTCCGGTATGTGGCATTTGTTATTGATAAGCAACGATATACTATCATTGATATAAAGGCGATATACTGTATATTCATATAAAGGCGGTTCGCGCCGGTGGATGCGCGCTGGCATGGGGGGCTGTGACGGGCGCAAACGGCCAAGGTGCCAAACTACATGTACACTTCAAAAGGTGTCCCACGCCAAGGGGCCATCGGTCACATGGCCTCCTCAGACCCCGTGTCTCCAGGCAGGCCTCCCCTGAGGCAGGCCGCCCCCCTGCAATCCACATAAGTGTGTCTCCATTCAGCAGTCTTCCTGTGCCTTATCTGCATGCCCCAGGGCCATCCATCCCACCCCCCTCTATCAAAGGCGGTTCGCGCCGGTGGATGCACGCTGGCATGGGGGGCTGTGACGGGCGCAAACGGCCAAGGTGCCAAACTACATGTACACTTCAAAAGGTGTCCCACGCCAAGGGGCCATTGGTCACATGGCCTCCTCTGACCCCGTGTCTCCAGGCAGGCCTCCCCTGAGGCAGGCCGCCCCCCTGCAATCCACATAAGTGTGTCTCCATTCAGCAGTCTTCCTGTGCCTTATCTGCACGCCCCAGGGCCATCCATCCCACCCCCCTCTATCAAAGGTGTCTCACACCCGGGGATGAGCGCTGGCATGGGGGGCTGTCCGGGGCGCGAAAGGCCAAGGTGCCAAACTGCATGTACACTTCAAAAGGTGTCCCACGCCAAGGGGCCATCGGTCACATGGCCTCCTCAGACCCCGTGTCTCCAGGCCGGCAGGCCTCCCCTGAGGCAGGCCGCCCCCCTAATACCACGACATACATACGTCATTCATTCACAAACACACCCCAGTTTCTAATACTTTAAAAACCACTCGATATGTCTCATGAGAACATCTTTGTGCTTTGCAAGTCAACTCTTGAACGTGCTACCTGGGAACCACTGAGATCTATGCTAATCTGCTCGTCGTCGTGCTATCCATGAACTTCTGTGACCGCTTCGAGCACACCCATCAGTGCGCTACCTGTGGCCATCCACCTATTCTCCCGCAACATACTGCTCTGCTTGCTGAACCCAACTGTTTGTTGGTCAAGGTAAGGCCATGTATCCTGGTTATATTTCGCAGATTTTTAAATTTCTATCTATTTTCGAGTAGAGTACACAATAGTGCTATGTTCGTTGGTCTCATTGGTATTGACTTGAGTTTCCATTGCTATGCTATCAATAGATCTATTTATTTTCATCTGTGACTATTGTGATTGAATTGCATCCTTCGGGGGTCCAGTCAATAATGTTAGCATGTTTCCTTCTCGTGCAAGACAGAACATCCAAGGGACGAGTCACATGTTCAGATTTCAGTCACATCAATTATACATTTCTGCAACTTATGCAAATACTAAGCAGCACATAATGAACTGGTATAGTTCCTGCGACCAAAACAAACCTTGCATTGATCATTGTATGATTCATTTACTTTTGTATCAAATCTTTACTCTTGAAGATTGTATAATAATGTCGATATTTACTTTTCAGATTCATCAACAATGCCTGCCTGTTCGATTAGCGGTTGCCCTTCGAAGACCCATGCGAAATCTGAAGGAACTACAATGCATGTATTCCCGAAAACTGTTGATCGAATAAGAGAATGGGTCAGACATTGCGGATATCCACTGGATGAGCTGGAAAGTAGAGTCCAACAAGTCTTAGAGGACAAGAGGGGTGATCGATACCGCATCTGCAGCCGGCACTTTTCCTTGGACATGTACACAACTTCTTGGGTAACAAAGAAGAATAAACGGCGAACGACACGGAAATTGCGCGAAAACGCTATTCCCACTCTATTCGTCCACATTCCGCCACCGGTGAGTCAAGTGTCCGGATTTAGCTTTAGGCCTTGCGGTAGTGTGTAGCCGAATGGATTAATAGATATTGTAGGTGTTCTATCCCTTGTAATAATTTCGATATTGATATGAGTGTATAGTTTTTTGAATAATGACATTTATCAATATATTCTTTTTCGATTTCATAACCCACAAACGCAATGTATATATATATGGGGACAGGGAACTGTGCTGTATTGAGCATTTTTCAAGTATTCTGTCGGCTTACATGGCTATTTTTAATATTGGCATTTCATTATCAATCATTAATTGACCTTTACAACTTCTTGACTATCCCTTGAATCTGAAGCAAGAACATTCTACATCCTTGACGTGGTTGCAGTTATCAACCACTTCTAGCGCGTATCAGGTAATCTTACTAGGCTAATCCGCTACATACTTGTTTTATGCATGTCAAGTAATAGTTTTATTCTATCGTGTAATTATTTTACCGAATGTTTGGTTACTGCTTTCCCAATAATATACACCTTAGTTATCGTCCACTTGTGTTTGTTTTCAGTTATAATTAGTGTTATCCATACTAATGCAAGTACTGTCTTTCAGGGAGATGCTGAAGCGTCCGCCACATCTACAACGTTTCTAGATGTTCCTCACCAGCAGGAGGTATGGATACTGACAGCTCCATCGAACGTCATCATCAGAGCTGGAATTCTTGTCGTTTGATTGTTCTACACAATGTTTCATTCGTGGTTAGCCGTTGATATGTACCTGTGCTGTCTACCCCAGGTGTATGTTATGTTTTCACAATTGTAATCCTCACTAATGCAAGTACTATGTTTCAGGCAGTTGATGGAGCGTCAACCCCTGCACTTGATGGAGAGCCTGATATTCAAGTATACGAATCGGCGCAACAGCTTTCGGAAGTGCGCACTACATTTGCAACATCCATAGATAATCTTCAGGAGCACGAGGTATGGATAATGACAGCTCCATCATGCGTGATCATATAACGTGATTCCATTTGCTATACTTTCTTCCCTATTAACGCAAGTGCTGTGTTTCAGGGAGACGACGGAGCTTCCACCACAATCACAACATTTCATTTAGATGATGCAGATGTAAAGGAATCGTTGAAATAAGTCGATGAAATGTGATCATATTTGGATTTTCCTTGATTCTTTTGGACAATGCATCTTTCGCGGTTATCTCTTTATATGTACCTGTGCGTTCGACCCCAAGTGTGTGTTATGTTTCCAATATTGAAAACCATACTAATCCAAGTGCTGTGTTTCAGGGAGACGACGGAGCTTCCACCACAATCACAACATCTCATTTAGATGATGCAGATGTAAAGGAATCGTTGAAATAAGTCGATGAAATGTGATCATATTTGGATTTTCCTTGATTCTTTTGGACAATGCATCATTTGCGGTTATCTCTTTATATGTACCTGTGCCGTCGATCCCAAGTGTGTGTTGTGTTTCCAATATTGAAAAGCATACTAATGCAAGTACTGTGTTTCAGGGAGATGCGGATGCCTCCTCTCCAATACAACCATTCATGGCAGTCCATGCAGAGCCAGAGGTATGGATACTGACAGTTCCATCGAAATAGATCATCACTGGTCGAATACTTGTCCTTTGATTGTTGCACACAATGTTTAAATCGTATTTGGCTATTGAGATGTACCTGTGTGTTCGTCCTCACGTGTGTTTTATGCTAACAATATTTTGATACATAGTAATGAAAGTACTATGTTTCAGGGAGACGATGGAGCCTAATTCCGTGCTCTCTATGCGGATACAGAAAATATAGTCCTTGCAGCGCAAGAGGAAGGGAGGACATGCGGAAACGAATCGGAGCTACAGCGTGCAGATGTTGAAGGTCGAGTCAAAAAAGTTGCAAAGAAAAAAAAACAAAAAAAGGTTAGTTACAAACAGTTCATAACTTTAAAAAAATGTTTGTGCTGGGGACTATTTTATGTTTTTTTCCAGTCAATTCTACTACACTCCATCTTGTGTTTAAACTGAACATCCCTTTTCCAATATCTACTCCAGTTACCCGTGGGTGTCAGAACTATACACACACAGACAGTGAAGCGAATGAGAGATGTGGCTTGCCAGACCGTGTACACTATGGAGGAACTATTAATTGAGGCGAGGCGTGTTCAGGCTCGAGATGCTCATGTCCAATGGCCAGAACATGAATTAATTGTGTTTGGAGACTACAGCAAAGTTGCATTGGACCATAGCTACAGTGCGACCGCACCACCACAAGAAGATGTTATTGAATGTATTGAAGATAGCTCTGAAGTAGTTGCAGATCAATTTACACAATCTACACCCGCCAAAAATTTGCCACCAAAAAACCTGTCGACATTGTTGTGTTCTCCCATCAATGTTGAAGTAATAGATGTTGAAATGACAGTGAATGAACCAGCCGCAGCATCCATAGACGCATCACAACTTGATATCAGCGATATTACTTTCAAATGTGTTGAAATCTCCACAACGTCAAAGGCCGAAACAACGTTGACGCAGGATGACAGTCTAATGAAAGAGAGCAAATACATTGTATTTGACAGTTGTTTGATGGAAATTATAAGTATGCTGAAATGTGTGCGTTCCATTAGAGGGAAAGTATGTGGGAAGCCATTGATTAATGTGACTCGTCAAATAAAAGGCAGTAACGTCAAAATAAATGCCGCCTGTAGATTAAATCATAGGTTCACATGGTCTGCACAACCAGTGCTGGGGAAAATGCCAGGAGGCAATCTACTGTGTGCAGCTGCATCACTTTTTAGTGGCTCCAGTTTTAGAAAATTAGAGGCTTTCTTTCAGTTTGTGGGACTCCATTTCATTTCTAAAGCGCTGTACTACACATACCAACGTGATTATCTGTTTCCGGCCATTAGTGATGCTTGGAAAATTGAACAATTGTCTCTAGCAAGTACATTCGAAGGCAAACGATTCAGGCTAGCCGGCGATGGACAGTGCGTCAGCCCTGGATTTTCTGCCAAGTACTGCACCTACCACTTTCAGGACATGGATAGTAAGAAAATTGTGAGTTCGGTGGTCGTGCAGGTAACACAATGTACATCGTCAGTGGCCATGGAGAAACTAGGTTTTATAAAATCAGTGGAATATCTACAATCGAGGGGAATGCACATCGACCTCATAGCCACGGATAGACACGTTTCAATTGCCAAGACAATGAGAGAGCAGTTCCCACATATTAAACATCAATTTGACGTATGGCATCTTGCTAAATCAATCAATAAGAAAATCTCGGCTGCAGGGAAAAAAAAATGTTTGGAAAGCATTTTGCAGTGGTCACATTCTATCACCAACCATCTTTGGTGGAGCTCAAAAACTTGTGAGGGGTCAGTGGAAATACTACCTGAAAAATGGCGGTCACTGATGCACCACTGTACCAACGTTCACTGCTGGAGAGCAAATGAACATTTCCACCAATGTGAACATGGCCCTTTGTCCCCAGAGGAGGCACGGAAGAAGAAGTGGTTGATTCCATCTTCACCGACACACAAAGCCATTGAGAAGATTGTTTTCGACAAAACTCTATCAAGAGATTTGAGAGGACTGACAGAATTCTGTCACACAGGAGATTTGGAGGTGTTCCACAATATGTGCCTAAAGTACAGGCCAAAGCGCTTGCATTTTAGCTTTCGGGGCATGAAACATCGCACTCTACTAGCGGTCTTGGCCCATAACAGCAATGTCGGACGTGAACAATCTAGGACTAGGGGTAAAGTAAGGATGCCTCGCTACACTAAGGTGTTTTCAAAACGAAGTAAGCAATGGGTGATCAAACCAGTCTATGATGAAATGCAGTTCGACTTTGTGAAAGGTCTTATTGTTGCTGTGTTAGAGAAGCATAGATATGGAATTTTGGACGTTTCTGTGCAGAGCAGTGATCCATTGCCACCGAACTTTGCGACTGTGCCATGCCCACCCGATGCACAGCTGATTGTGAAGTACAAATCCCGGTTTAAATAATTGCAATACGATTGTCTTTTTGTAAATAAATGTTATTGTACAGTGTACCTGTAAACCTAACCCCTAACTTCACCATCATGGGTGGCGAACAAGCTGGGTGTCATCTTTGAATTCTCTCTATTCACCTCACATATGTGTATGTATATATTTTTCTCATGCCTCATCTCATGTAAATGTAAATGCTGCGCACTGTTAATGGAGGGGAGGCTTGCGTATTGCAAATAATAAAACAAACAAACAAACAATAAATCTCACTTTTAACTCAACTCATGTGGTACTTTATACTTTCCCTGACCTTCCGCCAAAAATTAAATGTCTCAATTTGGGCTGCAAAGCTCGCAGACAACGGGGACAAAATTGGGGCACTTAGAATGCACCAGCCAAGCGGGCCGTGGCATTTGGGAGAGAAGCCAGTTCGCATTTGCACATTGAGGCGCACTACATAGACGGATTTTAAACTTTAAGTTCTCATAGATGCCTATACTACGTCATGTTGCAAATAAAGAATGCGAAGGACAGCGCCCAGATGAGGCCCACAAGTCGCACTGGAAGTATAAGGGTCTATTGTTTTTTGACCTTGAGACAGGGACCATGCCGAAAGAACTACATTTGAAGGGAGTGCGCAATAACGTAAGAGACGATAAGGCAGAAAATTCAGAAACTAGACCGAGTTTCAGTTTTAGGTCAGTATACGAAAAATCATTGTTAAGAGCATGGTCCGTTTTACAGACTGCATTACGAAGAGACACAATGGAAATTTCAAATATAATGTAAGTAAATCTTTATACGCTTTTATACCGGAATGAAGATTTAATGAATGGATGCATGAATAAATGAATGAATGAAGAGCTAGGAAAAGCAAGTAAAACTGTTCGTAGTGGGCACATGGGCATGCAGGTCCACTGGTCTCACCGATCTCGCTCCATGGCCCAGCCACTTTTCACTGCACTACGGGACTGTCTCTGTATCCTTCAGCCCCTTCTCCCGGCATTTACCTTGCACTTGCAACCAGCTGGCCCTATTATTTAATTTGTATTCAACTAACCTTGTACAGCCAATCCCCATGCGCGATCAGAAAGACACCTGGCCTAGTAGGATCGTTGTCTGTCTGCCCTTGTTCCCCACCTGCCTCGTCACGCCTAGTAACACTTGAGTATAAGCGCGTTACAAATGCCATATCATATATCATATCATTTCTCACGCATGTAGACTGTCGTTTATCATTGTTTGTTGGCCTCTTTTTATCTCATTACTTTTCGCATTGATTTTAGAGACGAACTTACTCCATTGAACTACCCTTGCAAGCAAATAGTTTCTGATCGTCCGTAATAAATAAAATGAGTAATATTAATGAAGTTCGGCTAGTGAGACTAATTATCATTTTTTTGTTTTCATAACAGGTGTTTGATCCCTTACTGCCACTGCCATCTGTTTGAGACACCGGCGGATGGATTCTTCAGCAGACACCTGCAGCTCCGTGTCAACAACTGGAGCACGATCACCATATTATGGGACGATCGCCAAGGGCCCACATGCCCTTACGCTGTACTAGTGGCTAGAAGCAACATATCAACCTTTAGGATGGACTAGTGCCTAGTTGATGGAACAGCCTTGCGGTTCACCGTGCTTCCAAAGTGATTCTTTTTACGAAAATGAACACCCTGTGTACCATAAAGGAACAGCGCGTGACTCAAGATGAAACGGAACAGTTATTGCGGATACAGATAAAAGAAAATAAATGGCTTCCGGAGTTCATATGTCAATTGCAGAATATTCTCTAAACATTTAATGTCAAATAAATGTACTTTACCAAATGTACTGTGTTGCTGTTTCATTTTAAAGTACAGTTTCATATTCCGAATTGTGGCGCGCTGTGTTGTGAGTTGATCTGTGTTGGTTTCCGGGTTCTGTGTGAAGTCGCGTAGAAGACGACTGGGCGCGTTTGCCTATGCAGCACAGTAACATCACGGGGAGAGGCGAGGAATATGAATGTTTTGATAATGTCAGGCTCAGGGGCGGGGGAATTTATTTAGTGCCGCAAAAGCAGGTCAGCCAGGGCGATCGGGGAAAAGATAGGATTATCAGAAAATGGCGGCTCCCAGGTGCTTGTTTTCGCGTGCGTTTAATGGACGAAAACTCGGGTAAGGTCCATAGGAAAGTTTTCTAAAAACGAGCCACTTAGGCTTTATAAAAACATGGCCGACCCGTTGGGACAATAAAATTTTTTACTAGACCATGCCTTTAAGGAAAGGAAAGGAGGAAAAGAAAAGGGAGAGCAAAAGGAAAAAAACAAATATAGAATTAGTGTTTCCCTTTTCTTTTTTATTAAAGTAAGTAGTGATCATTGTGTTTATACTAAAAAAATATAAATAAACATTGTCTGATTATTACAAAAATCGCTGACTCACCCTATATATTTGTCTGTTTTCTTAGGATTTCTTTAAATCAATATCTTTTTTCAGGAAAGCTCAATTTTATTTAGTCACTTCTGGTAGACTGAGCTTTAATATGTCACCAGTTTCTTTTGACTGTTTGTTTCAATAATGGCAACTGAGGAGAAGAGCCCCCCAAATCGGTTATGGAGAAAAAAGTATATAGAGTTACTTAAGGTAAAATGTATAATTTCTAATTGTAATAATGAGAGGTTGCCAAGTTTTACCTTACCTGTAAGTTGTCCTCTCTTCAGACTTGTAATGTGTTAGCCTTGATAAGCTGCTCTCCTATCCTCGGCTGCTTTTGCATTATTTTGTTGCCGAATTGCGCTATTTATAGCGTGTAAAACAGCGCACTGACGTCATCACGTCACGCGTAACGTGACGCAATGACGTCAGCACATCCTCTTGTCTCTAACGCTCCCGGTGGCCATTTTGGAGCGTAGAAACCCTCAATTTGAGTTCAATTGCCGTTTATAATTTGCAAGAAAAAAATATGCAAGAAAAAAATATAGTTGTTCGATTCTACCAATGCAATCTGTTGTTTAATCAAGATTGCTGTTTCCTTATGTGAGCTGGTTGATGGGGGAAAGTATTCATGAAATCATTATCCTTTTCCGTTTGGTAAAAATTAAGTGTAGGATATTTTTATGAACTGATTATTATAATCTCTCTTTTTTTATATAATATGAGTCCAAAAATGAATTTAATTTAGAAAAAAAACAAAGAAAGGGGTTAGATCTTAAAATTAGCAGAAATAGATACAATATTAAGTATAAAGTGGATAAATACAAAGGGTGACAATAGTGTTTTAAACAATATATCTAAACATGCATAATTTTCTGCATGTGATAAGTCAAATTAAACTGTATTTATAACCAGTTAAACATTTCTGAATCACAATTTAATCCAGAAGCACATGCATCCATGATGCAAATCCATTTGCTTTCATGCTTTCGTAATAGTTCCTCTTTGTTGCCTCCCCTTGCGGGGGAGGGAATTTTCTCCAAACCAAAAACATTTGATTGTGAAACTTCAAACAGAGGATGCTCATTGATAATATGTACAGATATGGGTGATATGAGGTCTTTGGGCCTCATTCCGAGTACGGCGCTAACCAATGGCGCTATTAACGCCTTGGTTGACGCCGTACCCGGACCGGCAGCGCCTTGGTGGTTGGCGGAATTACCGCCCCATTCCAAGGTTGGCGGGGCGGTAATTCCCCAATCCCCATTTACCCTTCCCCATTCCCATTCTTGCCCCATAGGGCATAATGGGAGTGGGGAAGGCGTCAATTACGCCACCGTAAATTACGGTGGCGTAATTAACATCAAGGTCCCTTAGCGCCATGGTATTTAACGCCTGCTAAAAGCAGGTGTTAAAAGCACCATGGCGCTAAGGGAACTCGGAGTATGGCGGTAAGGGATTACCGCCACCGCTCTCGTTAGCGGTGGCCGCTATCCCTTACCGCCATACTCGGAATGAGGCCCTATGTGTTTAATGGCTCTGATATGTTCAAAGATTCTCACCTTCAATTTCCTAATTGTGCTCCCAATGTATAGTTGGTTGCAAATACATTCTATTCCATAAATAACAAAGGTCGAGTTGCAGTTGATCAACTGGTTGATTTGTTTTGTTTTGCCTTTGGGTAGATTATTTTTTTTCTTTCCTTGGTGTATTAGTGGGCATAACTTGCAGTATCCACATTTGTGTGTGCCCCTAATTGAAGTTTGAAAGAATATTTTTTTGGTATTCGGAATTGGACTCAGGAAACTTGGGCTAATCAGATTCCTAATTGTTGGTGCCCTTCGAAAGCAAATACTTGGTGAAATGTCTAAATGCTTTTGAAGGCTTAGGTCTGTGAGTAAGATGTTCCAATTTTCTGATAATATTTGCTTTATTTTCTTGGCTTCAGTACTGTACGTTGTAATGAACTGCATCTTTTGTTTTCCGATGTTCCAATCTTGGGTTTATCAATTAATAGAGATTCTCTTGAAATCTTTTTGGCTTTATTGCTAGCACTCTTGATGTTATTGGATCCATATCCTGTCTCTTTGAATTTCAAAACAGTTTTTTTTAAGTTTTCTTGGAAGGTGAGATGTGTGCTACAATTTCTTTTAATCCTTAAGACCTCCCCATAAGGACTGTTGTATATTGTATGTCTTGGGTGATGAGATGAATCAAAAAGGAGACTGTTTCCAGCTGATGGTTTTGTAAACAGTTTAGATTGGATCTGGTCATCCTCCACAAATAGCTCTAAATCCAAAAATTCTATGTTGGTTGGACTTGCTGTTTTTGTGAATGAGAGGTTAAATGAATTATTGTTGAGATGATTTACATAAATCTCCAGTTGTTGAAGATCTCCTTCCCAGATCATAAGAATATCGTCAATGAAGTGACCCCAGAATCTTACATTGTTGGCAAAACTGGGGTGTTTCGAAGCATGCTGAATCTCAAATAGTCCCATGAACAAATTTGCATAAAATGGGGCAAATTTAGACCCCATCGCAGTCCCCTGAAGTTGTTTATACAGGATATTGTCAAAGATGAAGATATTATGATAGAGACAAAAATGTAACATTTCAATGATCATTAGGTTTTGCTGTAGGAAGGAGACTGACCTTGTTTACAAAAAGAACATTGTGCTTTCCAGACCTTTATTGTGTTTGATGCTTGTATATAATTGTACTACATCCAATGTGACAAATAAGTAACTGTTATCCCACAGTATTTGATTTATTTGCTGAATTATATGTTTTGAATTCTTAACAAAGGAGGATAGGTTTGCTGTTAGTGGTTGGAGATGAGTGTCAATGTATTGTGAAATGTTTTCTGTTAATGAACCAATTCCATTAATTATAGGTATCAAAGCTGGGAAATCTTTATATGCTTTGTGTTGAGAAAGTTACAACAATTTAACCTTGAAAAAAGAGCTTAAAGAAATATTTTGAAAAATGTGTGAAAACAACACAAAGTTAATTAATTTGTTTGAGAAAATTACATCTTTTTAACTTTGGAAAAAGAGTTTAAAGAAATATTTTGAACAAAGTGTGAAAAGAACACAAAGCCAATACTTTTGATTTGACTCACTGAACAGAACGTTTTTCATCAAATTAATTAAGGAGTTGGCGCATTGAGTTACATTTTTTGCATATTAACAATTTATTGTAATTGTAATTGTTTATTTGTAAAGCGCTTATACACCAGTGAAGCGCTTCAAGGCGGGAAGGGAACAAGAGAATACAGTCGTCATTCTTAGGCCTTGAATATTCCGAATGATCTAACAACAATAGCTAGCATACAAGGCCAGAGGCATATGTACTAGTGTAAGTGTGTCTCAAAGAGTAGGGGAGAGGGGGCGGGAGAGGGAAAAGGACATACAGAACACTAAACTGCCGTAATAGACTTGGCAAGATTGGTGGTTGGTCATCTAATGTTTCTATGCATGAGTATTTCAGGCACAACCAAGCTAGGGAGGGCAGACGGAGGGAGGACAGGACGGACAAACATGCTAGGCCTAGTACATTCAAAGTCAAGTAAGTGCGCAGACAGGAAGTGCGAGGGAGTGAACAAGAGCGCCCAGTCCAGCAGGGGCTTGGGTTAAGCGCAGAGTAGTTGTTCCAAGTGCAGTAGTGACAAGCAGAGTCCAGGGGCCCGAGGCAAGTGCAGGACTGGCGGGGACCTGTGAGGCTCTGGAGATGCACCAGGTGACCAATCAGCGAACTGAGCAGGTTGGGGAAGAGAAAGAAGGAGGGAGGCAGGAGAGAAGAGAAAGGAGGTTAGCAGGGTAGAGGGAGAGAGAAAAGGGAAGAGAAGAGGAAGGTCTTGAGGAGGTTCCGGAACTTAAGAAGGTCCGGCTCAAGGCGGAAAGAGGCAGGGAAGCTGTTCCAGAGGGATGCACCTGCAGAGCATAAGGATCTGCCCCCAAATCTCAGTTTGGAAAAACAGCTCACCCGCACAGAGTTGGAGGAGGCCGAGTGGAGGGCTCTAGAAGGAGAGTATTCAGGAAAAGAGCATTGTAGATAGTAGAGACCCGGACCCAGAAAGCCTTGTTCACTATGCAGAGGGGCTTGAACTTGATCCTTGCGGAGTGATTTCAGCACCGGAGAGATGCGGTCCTGGAGCTTGAGGCCAAGGATAAGTCTCGTAGTTCTGTTCTGGATAAGGTGAAGAGGTCGGAGAGTAGAAGTAGGAAGATTGAGAAAGAGACTGTTGCAGTAGTCCATTCTGGAGAGAACCAGGGCTCTGGAGACAGTGAGCTTCTGGGGAAGGTGAGAAAATGTCGAATACCTCTGAGGGGTGCAGCTGGTAGTGGGACTTTTTGGACATGTCCGAGATGTAAGAAGAGAAGGAGAGAGTAGAGTCAAAGATGACCCCCAGATGTTTTGCCTCACTGGTGGGAGAGGGTTCAGGACCAAGGGAGGTCGGCCAGAGTGACAGTGGGAAAGTGGGAGCAGGGGTCCCAATGAGGACGATCTCTGTCTTACTGGCATTAAGGCAGAGATCATTAGCAGCACACCAGTACTGAATTGGTGACAGACAGTCAGGAGCGAGCGAGGCGGAGGAAGAGGCAGAGGGTAGCGTGAAAGAGAGCTGTGTGTCATCCGCATAACACTGAAAGTTGGAGGTGAAGGCGAAGATTGTGTGGACCAAATAGGCCATGTAGACATTGTGGTAAGGACGGCTAGAGAGAAAGGACGCTAGCCACACCAGGGCCTGATCTGTGATGCCCAGGGTATCACAGAGATGGGAGATCAGGATGTTGTGGTTTACCGTATAGAAAGCAGAGGATAGGTCAAGGAGAATGAGAACAGAGGGAGAGTTAGAGTCAGGTTTGAGGACAGGCCTTCATGTGTGTTCAGAAGAGCATTTTACGTGCCTCTGGATACTCTAAAGCCAGACTGATGGTCATGGAGGCAACCAACAGATTCAGTGTGGAGGGTAAACTGAGAGATAGCCAACTTCTCCAGGAGTTTGCCCAGGAAAGGAGTGAGGCGATAGTTTGCTGGAATAGAAGGGTCAGCAGAGGGTTTTTTGAGCAGCGGGTCACAAGAGAAAGCTTGAGAGAAGTGGGGAAAACTGCAGTGGCAAAGGAGAGGTTGCAGAGGTCCGCCAAGGCTGGAGCTAGAGAATCAATGTTGTCCTTGATGGTTTTAGAGTTGCAAGGGTCCACCTATTTGGAAGAGGCTTTTGTAGACCGGATTTGTCTAGAAACCTCCTCAGGTGTGACAGGGGAGCAGGAGGTGAGAAGAGGGGACTTGGTGGGGCAGCCGAGGGGGGCTCAAGAGATGATGGTGCACGAGTCGGTGCGGAGGAGAGAGAGGACAGGATGTCCTGTGTTTTGGTGGTAAAGTGTGCAGCCAGGGCCTCACAAAGGGCCTGGATGGGTGCAATGCAGGATGAGGCAGCAGTAGGGTTTGCCAGTTCTTTACAGACTTTGAAAAGTTTGGCCGTGTTATTGGATGCTGCAGAGATGTGGCTTGAATGTGGACTCTTTTCTTGAACTGGATGCAGAGTGTATATTGCCTTTGCAGAAGGCGGCAGGCCAGTTTATCAGAGGGTGCACCTGAAGATCCCCATTTCCGTTCCGCTGCCCTGCACTTGCATTTAAGGTCAGCCAAATCAGGCTTCAGTTGGACCCTCAGTACAGGGACAAGGATGTTGAGAGTATTGGAGATGGCAAGCTGAAAGTTAGGGAGGACTGTGTCAGGGTGGGAGCCAGCCACAAGAGTAGGTGGAGGGGAGTAGGTGGAGGCAAAGGCAGCCACTGACACTTTTTTCATGGGTCAGAAGACCTTGTAGGTGGGAGGCAGTGCAGGATGTGCAAGTGCTAAAGGAGAAGAAAGCTTCAAGTGAGAGGAGAGAAGAGAGTGATCAGTCCATGAGAGTGAGGTAGTGAGAGGGATAGAGAGAGGGATGTCTGTTGAGATGAGAGCATCCAAGGTGGGGCCAGCAGTGTGCATCGGACCGAGGGTAGAATGGATAGAGAGAGCGAGTTGCATGGGTTGCGGAAAGGTCCTGAAGAGTCAGAAGAGTCAAGATGGATGTTGAGATCCCTCAGCAGGAGGAGTTGGGATGAGGAGGAAAGGAGAGAAGATGCCAAGTCAGCCCATTCTGAGAAGAGGGTGGACTGGCCCGGCGGCCTATAGAAAGTGGCCAGAGTAAGAGAGGAGACAGGAGAGAGAAAGAGCCTACAGACCAGGCATTCGAAGGAGGAATAGGCCTGAATGGAATGGTGGAAACAGGGATCCACTCAGGAATGATCAGGGTAACTCCCCCTCCTGGCTTGGTGAGCCTGGGCTCAAAGAGGATCTTGTAGCCTTCAGGGAGAAGTGTGTAAAAACTTGTGACGGAGCTTTCCTTAAACCAGGTCTCAGTGAGAGCAAGAACATCAAGGTCCAGGTGTTCAAGGAGGTGACAGATGTCAGAGGTGGTGCGAGAGTTAAGCGGCATGGGTGCCTGAGAAACAGAGGAAAGAGAAGGCAGAGGGGCCAAAGGGAGTGAAAGCAAGAAAGCTGGGACAGTAGTAGATCAGCAGTGGGAGGCAAGGGCACCAGTGTGGAAGAGGCTGAGAAGGATGTCAGTGCAGAGAGTGTGGGCAAGGGGGGGGCAGGATAGTATAAGACATCAAAGGAGCCATAGTAAGAGAGGTGGTGTAACCAGGTGGAGTCAAGGAAGCCAAGGTGTGCCTAGCAGGTTAGGGAGCCAGGGAGGCCGTAGGTGCAGTTGGCAAGGAGCCAGTGAGGAGGAAGGTGGAAAGTTGATAAGGCGAGGGAGGAGCCTATCAAAAAGAAGAAGGTTGGGATGAGGCCCTTGTACCAAGTCAGTACCATTTCGATAGATATTTATGATGACACTGGAGGTCGAGGAGGAGGCAGGAAAGACCCCCCAAAAAATCTTCCATTGATGTGTGAGGAAGAGTAGGGAGAGAGCAGAGTGACCATATGAAGAGTCCATAGGTCGGGAGAAGGAATGACAAAGAGGATGTCAGTGAGAGTCTCTCTGTCTGATGCACTGACATAGGTGTTGGCGATAGGAAGGCCTGGACCTGAGCCAAGTGTGTCCTTCTTAAGTTTCTTCCTGCCAGACTTGGTAAGCGGTGAAGGATGGGAGATAGAGAAACAGTTAGAAAAGATAGGAGAGACAGAAAGCGCCATTGTGAGGGGGCACGCAGTGTGCTACACTTAACCATGCTCAGCAGCTGAGGCACATTGGAGGGAGTTGACAGGAAGGCGCAAGTGCACAAGGAAACACAACAGGGATGGGAAGAAGCAGTGGGAGCTAAAGAGGGGTACAAGCGAGCAAGAGACAGAAACAATACAGAGAGCAAGGAAGTAAGTAGGATTTTAACAGAACAAAACAAATGCAGAATGGGAGCACACCTAAATTCGATTTTAGACCAACAGCCACAATCAATGCAGGAAGAAAGCACACCTAACTTCGATTTTTAAACTAACAGTCATAATCAATTCTGGAAGAAAGAACACCTAAATTCGATTTTGTTTTTAAAAAAGCTTTATTTTTGTTTTTAAAGTGAACACCATCAGCCTTCATTTTCATGCATTTGATACAACTCGATTAATGATCCAGTTTTCTGGTGCACGTTTTCCTCCCACCCAACTCCCCCGTCCCACCCCTAGCTCTCCCCTCCCCTTTTCCCACTCCCAATCAAACCTAACCTCTGGGTATCCTGTTTAGTCCATTGCCTAACTCACTGTGGTTTCCCTTTCTTGTGTCCAGTCTGGCCTATTTCAACTTACAGCACTGAAAAGTTCCTGATTATGGCTGGTTTGTGAAACTGTTGGTCTCTTTCTCCTACAAACCCATGAAACGGGAGCCATGTATTTACAAACCTTTGGTATTTGCCCATTGGCAGTGCCCACACTTTTTCCATGGCCATGATGCCCCACATTCTGACACACCACATTGCTACTATCGGTCTTTGTTCTGTGTACCACTGCAATCCTTGCGGCTGTGAGGATATGGGTGATTAGTGTGACCCTTGCACTGCTTGGCTTGCATCATACAGACCTTCTGCCACCACTCTCAAAAGGATCACTTTTGGATACATAGGTAGCTGCACCCCCAATATCTCTCGAATGTAGCTCAATATTTCCTTCCAAAATTTTCTTGCCTTTGGACATAACCACCACATGTGTCCCATGTCCCCCAGCCGGCCGTACCCCTCTCCAACATTCCCTCGAAATGTCCAGGTTCATTATATGCAGTCTGTGTGGGGTTAAGTACCATTGCATATATACCTTATATGCCGACTTCTTTATCATGGAGCAATGAGAGCTTTTCCCCGCTCGGCCCCATATCTGCCCCCATTCTTAATAGATACCCCCAGGTCCTGTTCCCATTTACCCATGTATGGCAATAGTTCCCCCACCTCCACCCCATCAGCCTCGAAATACCTTTCACAGGAACCCCTTCCTGCATTGTGAGTTCCAGGCCCACCAGGGATCTAATGGGCGCTTCTCTACATTATTTGTTTGTGATCCAATGTTAGATTTGAAATAGTGGAACCTTTCTTGTTCGGGCAGAGAGAATTTTGTTTTGCATCCCTCAAATTGCATGGGGGAACTGACTTGACAGAAGTATTTTAGGATCAAGGGGGTCTGTCCTTACCATTACACCCAAAAGCCTGGTACCCTCCCTGTGGTGAAATCTTCATTATGTCCCAGTGGTGTAAAGGGGCCCTACCCTGGTGCAATTCTCACCTCTTTAGTTCCCCCCGAAGGTTTCGCAGGATGCTTGGGACGTTGGCAGCAAATATCCCCTTGTCGTGGGACTCAGTTTTACCCCCAGGTATTCTAGGGATTCCCGCTCCCACATCAGTGAGTAAGACTCCCGCTATTTTGCTACGTCCGCCTGGTCCTCCGTGATATTGAGCGCTTTGGATTTTGCAAAATTAATGCGGATGCCTGAGACCCCAGCAAAGCCGGCCAGGAGGGCCAACACCTTCGGGAGAGTACTCCTGGTATTTCTCAGGAACATCAGTACGTCGTCCGCATACAATGCCATTTTGTGTTCTGTCCCTTTCACCACTACTCCCCTTATTGCTTGTTCTGCCCTAATTGCTCGTGGTAGGGGTTCCATGGCCATATCAAAAACCAACGTAAGTTTGAGATTGTTCCAGTCCATGCTATCGAACACTCTTGTAGCGTCTAATGTCACCATTGAGAATTGCTGTCCCGTTCTCCTGCCCCATTCGGACACATTTACTGCCCTACTGATGTTGTGTTGTGTGTGTCTGCCCATTATAAACCCTGCTGGTCTGGGTGGGCGATTTTGGGAAGGATAGTCATTAATCTGAGGGAGATAATCTTTGCATATAGTTTAGCGTCCCCATTGATTAAAAAGATGGGTCGTAGCAAGTTGGGGTCTTTCCCAGGCTTTAGAAGTAGTATAGTCGTGGAGGGGCCCATGTCCCCAGATACTTTACTGATTTCCCTTATGTGGTTAAATAGCCTAGTTAGAGGGCCTATCAGGAGGGTCTGAAACATTTTATAATATTCATTCCCGAACATGTCATGTCAGGGGGCTTTGTTCCTAGTCAACACAACTATCGCCCTGCTGGTTTCTTCCTCAGTGAAGGGAGCTTCAAGTACCAAACTATCTGCCCCCGTCACCCTTGGCATGTTAAGGCCCTCCGAAAATGCCTGTTGGTCCTCCTCCCTTAGTCCCTCCCCCACCATGGCCCTAGAGTAGAATTGTGGATAATATCCATCTTCTTTGCCTCCTCCCTCTCCAGATTCCCTTCCCCATCCCTCAGTTGTGTGATGTATTCCTCCCTTGCTGTTTTCTGAGCTTCGCAGCCAGGAGCTATTCGCCTTGTCCCCTTTTACATAAAATGTTTGTTTAATTTGGATCAATAATTGTGCCAATCTATCTGCCAGATGTGCTTCTAATTTGGCCCTAGCCTTCATCAGAGCTCTCCAATCCTTCTTGGACCCTGTATCCTTATGCACCCCCTCTGCTTCTTTAACCCCCTTTTCGAGAGCTAATCTTACCTGCTCTTTCCCCCTCATGTAAGCGACAGTCTGGGCTATAAACCCTCCCCTCATGATAGCTTTGCTCGTGTCCAATGCCACTCCCCATTTCGCTCCCTCTGTCACGTTCTCGCTAAAGTAATGTCTTAAGGTGTCTTCCATGTGGGCCCTCAATAATGGGTCTCTTATTATAAGGGAATTCGGGTGCCACAGTTTCCGCCCTTCCGGTGCCGCCGTCTGGGGTTCTATTTAAAGAATCACCGGAGCAGGATCCGATAGGAACCATGTACCAATTTCTATGTCTGTCACCTGGGGTAAGAGCGTGTCGGAGACTAGAATCATGTCTATGTGGGAGAATCCCCTATGGATTGTCGAATAATGGGTGTATGCCCTTGTTTGGGGCTGAAAAAAATGCCAAGTCTCTATAAGGTGAAGTTCCCTGAGAAATTGTGCCAATGCCTGCCTTTGTCTGCCGTCCGTCTGAGTCTTATCCATGTGTGGGTCCATCACGTAGTTAAAGTCACCCCCTTTCTTACACCTTTCCCACACACCACCCTGCGATTCCCCCCCATGCCTTGGTAAGGAAATGCTCCTGTTTATCGTTGGGGTCATATATCGCCACCAGTGTCACCAATTGCCCCCTTAGCGAACACCCTACCACCAGGTATCTTCCCTCTGGGTCTTTGTATAAAAACTGGTTGGTGAATTCTGCCTCTTTCGCAATCAGAATCGCTATTCCCCATTTTTTGGCCCCACTAGAGGCGAAGAATTGTTTTGGGAATGTTTTATGCCTGTGACGCGCCTCATCTTTCTGAAGCAAATGTGTTTCCTGTAGCCAGGCTACCATGGTGTGCAACTCAGTTAGGCGCCGTAATATGGAGCGCCTTTCAACCAGGGAATCTAGGCTTTGGACATTTAGGGATACCATATGTAGGTCGTTCATCATCCTACCCCTGTTCTATCCCCTTCAGTAAGACCTCTCCTTGACCCTCTCCTACGAGTGCATAATTGAGCTACCTGCACCACCATTCCCTCCTGCTCCCAATCCCAAATGTGTTAACTGTTCCCCCCTTTTCCCCCCACTCAAAAATGTCCCATAAAAACGTATTCATCTTCCACTGGGTACACCTAGCACCCGGGATGGTAAGGTCTTGTCCGGTCTTTCTCTCCCTTTCAACCCCCATTGGTGTAGATTCTGAGTGTCCTAATGTCTCGTCCCTCCTACTGTGATGCCAATCCACTTCGTAGCAGAATTCTTACCAGAAGGTTTCTGGCCCCTGTTCACTGTTTCTGTCATGGCAGAACCCCCTCTTCAGCGGCTTTATTTCTAGTCCTCCCCTTCGGGTGTAGATGGGCCGATCTCCATCATTCTTTCCCCCCTGTCTGTTTATTAGCCTCCTTGTCCCCATGACTTTCTTCGAACCAGTGGGTTGCCCCTCTTCTCCTTCTTCCATCAATTTGGCTATTTCTTCCTCTTTGGAGATTGAATCGCAGGGCGCAAGGAAACGTCTAACGGTATCTGGTCTTTTTTGCCTGAAGCCAACTTGTTACCACTCGCAAATGCTTCCGTTTGATGAGCGTCGCCTGTGCCAGGTCCTGAAAGAGGGCTATTGGGGTGTCCCTGAATCTCACTGCTTCTTCTTTACGTGCCTACTTCATTATTTCTTTCCTCACTTGGTACAGATGCACCCTGGTCAGGACATCCAGTATGAGGTTCCTGCTCATTTGAAAGGATGATGAACTTGGTGGGTGCGGTCCAGCACTATTTCTCGCTCACTATCTGCTCCCAGGATGGCCTGGAACAGGCTCTGCACATATTCTTGTAAGTCCCCATCCGAGATTGCCTCGGATTCTTATGTTGTTCCGTCTTGACCTATTCTCCGTCTCCTACTGCTTGTGCAGGATGATCTGTATTTTCTGTTCCATAGAGCCCACCCGTTGCACCAGCTTGTCGCGTGCATGCCCCTGCTCACCGGTTGCTGTCTCAAGCTCTTCCACCCGCCTCTCAACCACCATAACATTCTTGGTAATGGCTGACATGGCCTTCGGTAGGTCCGCAGTGCTTTCCCTTATGTCCTTCTTCAGCTCCTTCAGCATGGCCTGCAGGTCTGACCTTCTAATCGCAGAATCCTCCTCTCACAGGGGGCGGCAAGTAGATTTGCACATTAGTTTGCTGTTGGGTGAGCTTCTGTAGTTCAGTGCCCTGCATGAGCACCTTAATGTCCCCGGTTGTGGGCCCTTCTGCTTCGCTAGCTGTTTTGACGCCATGCTGGAGCAGTGGGTGTGATCTTGCCCCTCTCCCTCATACCAGGCTTCTTCTATGATGATGGGGTGGTGCCCCCCCCACCCTGGCAGCTGCAGCAAATGCGGCTCCTTTGGATGTTTTGCTCCGGCGTAGAAACCTCCAAACTCTACTCCTGCATCTGTGGGGGAGTCCCTCTCCCCAGCCAAATTGGGGGAGCAGTCCAATCCCTGGTTGATGTACCTATGTGCCCCCTTCGAAGCGTGCTGACTATTGCCCCCTCCCTAGAGATGTGCCTACTGCACGCCGCTCCACTCCTGACGTAGCTCTATTTATCCTTCTTCCACGCCTTGGGTATCTGTGCTTATGAGTGCAACTCCCTTTTTCACCTCCAGGACCCCGGGCTCTTTTGCAGCCTGCCCTTCTCCCCCTTGCACTCCCGCTTGAGTCAGCACCACCCTCTCCTTGCCCTGCAGCTCCAGCTGTGTGGATGCGCGCTCCCTTCCTCCTCCTCTCCTTCCTTCACTCCACGTTCCTTTTGCGCCATCCCTTAGGGAGCGTTTCCCATGCCGACTCGCTGTTTCACCGCCAGTAGCCCGGGCTCCACCTCTGTCCCCAGGCCTTCTCACACCTTGCGCTGCTTCCTTTCCCTCCGCGCTGAAGCTGCCTCCACGCTGAAAGCTCCACCACGACGGATCACCATGCACTCACCACAGCCGCCTTCCCCCGCAAACACCTGCTATGTGCTAACCGCAGGGGGGGGGGGAGAGGCCTGCCAAGCCTTCTTCCTGGCTCCTTCTTTGTTGTTGCACTCCTGGGGGGGCTCGCTCATCGCCGGTAGCCGTTCCTCCTCTCCGCCCATTCGGGGCCGCCCGCCATTTAGACCAGCAGCCGCCGGCACCTTCGGGGAGCCACCTCTCCTGATTCCCGCACTCAATTGCTCCGCGACTCGGGCAGCCACTTCCTTCACTCTCGGGGGTGGCCTTGCTCAATTCCAGGGGTTCAGCTCACATTTTAGGGGGTTTCTCTCGGTCGGGACGGGATCAAGAGTCAGAAGCTCAGCAGAGCAGCATCTGCTGGCATCTCCGGCTAGCCACGCCCCTCCTAAATTCGATTTTTAAGCTAACAGTATCAATTGATGCAGGAAGAAAGCACACCTAAATTCGATTTTTGAACTAACAGTCACAATCAATGCAGGAAGAAAACACACCTAAATTCGATGTTTAAACTAACAGTCACAATACATGCAGGAAGAAAGCACACCTAAAAAGTAATATTGGGACAAAGGTATTACAGCACAGCAGTACAGAAGTGTGGGCAGTGTGGTGGGGGCTCAGGAAAGGAAGGAATCAAAAGGTAGACCATAAAGTATGAGGGTACATAAGTGAACAGAGATAGGGCAATGAGAATGCCTAGAAGACAAAAATGTAAGAGTCAAACAGAGTTGATGCAGGCCACTGAGCAACAGTCATCACTAACGTGATGGCAGGAGAGACGCCACAGTCCAGGTTTGCTAGGATGCAGTACCCAGCATAATGCATGTCTTTGCCAGCAGTAACATGATGAAGGGCCACATGCCCAGCAAGGCACAGACAGGCACAGACAGGGCCTTAAATGTGGGCCTTGTGTGAATGGGCCAGCTCCCGCCTTCCTGTGACGCTAATTGGCTATGAGGTGGTGAGGCAGCCAATTGCAGGGGCCCGGGCTCACATCAGGGGCATGTCTTCAGTGCCAAAGACCAGGGCGGCCATCTTGAAGAGTGGCCTCGAGCAGCAGGCCAAAGCAGGATTCAGGTGGAGAACAACTTTTCAGAAGCCTGATCTCACAATGGTGGAGTATTGGTTATTTAGGGGAATCAGAGTGATTCCATCGAAGTATCTGAGCCTAAGGCTCATGGGATTGGCTCCCCAAAGGTGCTTTGTGATCACCAAGGCCAAACTGTTGGAATTCTAATCATGGCTGGTTTGCATCCATTCATAGCAAGAGAGATTAGGATGCGCTGGAGTCGTCTAAACAGTGACAAGACTAAGATGACTCTATCAAGGCAATTAAAAACATATCCTCTATTGCACCAAGCCTCAGCGCCCTAAGACAGGACCAATTGAGTGCAGAAACTGATAATCCCAACAATCCTTTTAAAAATCAATATTCAACACATTGAAAGCGTAGTCCATTGTTACATCCCCAATTGTTAGCTCCAAATAAGCCAGTTAATTGCCTCTTCATTGTACAATTTTAAAATCTGTTCAACTGGGTAAGCCTTACATTTACTAGTAAAGTTAAAACTACCCCAAATCGATTATCGGCATCGTTGTTAAACAGTATGTTTGGGACTAGCCAAATTGGGCAAACAAAGATAGTCCTATTCAGTACCAGATTGTCAAGATAAAAAATCGGCATTTTTTTTTCTAAAATCTGCAGGCAAAGATCACAGCCGCTGATTTACTAACGATCACATTTAGTCCCCTTGCTCTAATGTAGTTCGTAATGGTATCAAGAAGCCTTTGCAAGAAGCAGGTAGTGCTTGCCAACAGGATACTAATTGTCGGCATGTGATAGAAATGCAGCCACTTGTGATGTGTCTGCCCCACACTGTTCAATTCCTCCAATTATAAATTAGTCAAAGGGTTGGAACAGTATTGGATCGAGCACAAAACACATCCCTGCCGTACACCTGTATTCGCAGAAAAGGGAGAAGTTGTTTGCCCTTTACAACTCTAAAACTAAAACAAACAACAGTGAACATATTCCCATGAAGGGCAAATAGAATAGAAAAAAATAGAATTTTTAGTAGAGTGGGGTACCCTCTAGGGTTTTCCACAGTGTTAACCTAACTAGCGAGTCTGCAAGTGCAGTAGTCTCTGTGCTGCTAGTTCTCACATGAGTTGGCTCCCGAGCCACAAGCTTCATCGGCCATCTTGTTTACCGATGCATCAGCGCTCAGTGGATCGGCTCCAGTTCTGACAAACCTCTGACAAACCTCTCAGCCAGATACCAGTAAGTGATCGCAAGCTTTTACTGAACACAACACGATGTACCTGCAGGAGGCTCATCTTCTTTACTATGACAGCCCAGCCATTACGTTTTGACGGTATGCTCTTTCCCTTTTACTAACACGTGGTATCCTCACTTTTAGGTCCACGCTGACACACTTCTTTGTACTCATTGGTATTCTTATACTATTACCTACGGATGGATGGAGGGTCTTTGATTTTCCTGACATCTTTATTACTGAATGAAGGACTACTTTATTTCACGTGCACAATTTGCCAACATTCTCTATTAATTAGGAGAATACGGTACGCTTTTCATTAACACATATTGTGTACAATGCTGACTGTCTATGACAGACCAATGATTTTGGCAATGACTTTGGAAATGAGGAAAAGCCTCTTTGTGAACCGATTGAATTATCATGTATTTATTGACCAATACGACAACTATAAGATGCACAAATGATTGACTTCAGTGATTTATGAACATTGGGGCATCGTAAGGATGCACAGTATGAGCCACCATACAGAGGTAGATGGAAGCATGTGCCGAGATCAGAATTTTCACTCCATAATGGTTGGTGCACTTAGAGATAGTGAAAGGTAGAACTAGCCTACCCAATAAAGGCTGATACAAATGAAAAACATTCTGCGTGTGGATTAAGAAACAATGAACCAAAAGGGTTTAGACAACATGGATGTATTAGAAGGTTTTACTAGACCACCGTATGCTACTTCTTTTTTTGTTTATATGTTTTTCTGAAAAGTGCATGCTGATATAATTGTATATATTTCTGTATTTATAGAAAAAATTCTTTGATCGTTGAATGAATGATTGCAGCCCCTGAGGAAGAGATTTTATCTCGAAACGCGTTGGGCACATCCATATGAACAAATAAATCATCTTTAAAGAACATATTCACTCTAGAGTCGGACCCTAATTATTTTGGCTAAAGGCCTTGTCTTTGAAATAACATACATGTGTAGTTAATACAATTTATGAATCTCATTTTCTTTTATGAAATATAAATGTATTGAGCTCTTGTCAGCCATATATAGAGTGCAGGGGACGGGAATTCCCAAAGTGGGAACTTACTTTGTCTTCGTTTGTATGTACAGCCCATATGCCAGTGCTGCCAACTTTCTCCCCTGCACCTTGAACAGTTCTAAATAGTGCACTCCTTTGTCCCAAAGAGTGTCTTAAAATTATGCCCACGCTTACTAAACGTTTTACAAAGATAACCTAGAGTGCCTGGTGTTTTACTCTCTAGAGGGGATAATGGAGCCAAGCCAATCGTTCCTGTGGATAATTGCCACTTCGCCCCCTGCCCTTCCTGGCTGGTACGTATTTTGGGCGCAGTAGCCGGGAAGTAGGAGCACATCAACAACATGGGGGTGGGATTAACCATGTTTTGGTGATGAAGAGGGCATCAAGGTTGTCGTATGAGATGAGGTTGGCGATCTCAAAAGCGTGCTTTTCTTTTCCCATGCTAACTTCAAACAAGTCCCAGCAGACTCACTGTTTCCAGACAGGGGTCAGCTCCCCTTGCTCTGCAGTGCAACACATGCATCCTCAGGATCTCAGTAGAGCTAAGACCGACACATGCTTTCCACCTACCACCTCCCGGTTACATTCTTCGACCAGCCTTATCTGATTGTGTTGGCTGTCTGGCAGGTCTTCCTGTGCCACACACTGGCAAAGGGTGGCGGACAGCAGACTGCACCTACTTGCAATTCGTTGTGGCTTCACTACATGGATCTCCATTTGGCTTCTCACCAGGTGGGCCACGAGTCACAGGCTGTAAAGGCTTCTCCTGTAGCTCCAGCAGAGCAGATAGCATTTCTCTGCACCTCAGTGCAAATCCAACAGTGTAACTTTTAAATGTTGACAGGCCTTCTATGTAGTCCACCGCTTAGCTGGAATACACGGCATGTTCTCAGCAGCTTTTCCTGTGCCTAAATGGCTATTTCCTCACATGAGTATTTAGTGCTGGAATCCAAAAATAGCTAGGCCACATATGTGTACACACTTCACAGCCCGCTGCAAAACCATAGACTAGAATTCAACCCCAACCTTGTGCTGTCTTTTATACAATATTTCCCTGGAGGTGGTTTTCTAAGTCATGCAAAGCGTGAAAGCGCGGCTGGAAAAGTAGCACTGCTTGGTTACCGCCACCTTTTACACTCTGCAGGATTTTGAGTCATTTGGAGTGCAGAGTTGGAGAGGGGAATGGATTTAACACGTGTGCCTGGTCTTTCAGGCCCACCTGCCAAAACCACTCAGTTGTCTGCCTGCATGTACTTTTATTCTGGTGAAAATACAATGGATTCATATGAAATGCAGGAATCGATTGTAAATGTCTCCTGCAATCGTAAATTGTGTTAGGCATTTACACTGTAGTGGAAAAGTGCAGAGTAACAGAGACTGTGCCTATGTTTTACTCTTTCCTTCTCCACTATGTGGTGCAAAGGATTTACATTGCACAAAGGGCAAATGAAGCCAGTTCCTTCACTGTAATTTCAAGTTTGGGCTACACATACCACCCCGCCCCCTCCTCCATCTCTAATAAGTCTCCTTGAATTACGTTACTGCTTTTTGGTGGAAGGCGGATTCATCCTTCTTCTGGAACCAGGTCTCTGCTGATCTATGCGCACCACCTCACGGTGCTACTAAACCTAAAACATGTTCCCATCATCATAATCAAGTTGAGATTGGAGTGCCGCATTGACCACTATCAATGCTCATAACGGACCACTATGCTGTGCAAAGTGAGTAAACACTTACCGGGAGTGTGGCCGGAGTGTGTTGCCTGTGAGGAGCCCCAGTGTTTTGTGGACTGATTTGCAATGTTTTTTTTATTTTTGCCAAAAAGGTGGAGCCTATACCTTAAAACAGCCTGCTGGACGCAGAGCGTCACGGAGTGTGGTAGGCGTGTGTTGCCTGTGAGGTGCCCCAGCGTTTTGTGGACTGATTTGCAGTGTTTTTTTTGTGTTTGCCAAAAAGGTGGAGCCTATACCTTAAAACAGCTTGCTGGACGCAGAGCATCGCGGAGTGTGGCAAGAGTGTGTTGCCTCTGAGGAGCCCCGGCGTTTTGTGGACTGATTTGCAGTGTTTTTTAAATTTTTACCAAAAAGGTGGAGCCTATACCTTAAAACAGCCTGCTGGACGCGCAGCGTCGCGGAGTGTGGCAGGAGTGTGTTGCCTATGTTTCCTGTGCGACCTGTGACCCATGGAGCTCTAGTAAGGTTTGTGGCCGAGTATGTGGACAGGCATACTACTGACTCGAGCACAGCTTAGGCGAGCGGAGCGTACTGAAGTAATGACCGGGAAAAAGGTCAGCCCGCAACAACGTAAAACATGCCTTGCCCTTTCCTCCCCGTCCCTCACGAATGAAGAAGTCTGCGCCAGCGTCGATTCAACTAAGTCACTGGAAGATAGTGACTGTGGCGTTGGCCCTTTAAGGGTACGCACGCGACGGGGTGACGTTCACTCCGTCGCGTGGGCTGTTAAATAAACAGGGCGTTCCCGGTGACATCACATTCACCGGGGAGCCCACACTGGTAACAACGCTGTCTCCGTGTCTCTGTGTCACGGGGGGTGGGGGGCTCACGGACGGCGGCATCCGGAGACCGCCAACAGTGGCGACGAGTGCCGGGATCACTCCCTGGAACAGGCGGAGCAATCAGCTGGGAGCGTAGATGATCCGATGTGAGCGCTCCAGCGATTTCTGACCGCGGAGAAGGGAGAGATACACACGGCCGGCGGCCATTTTGATGAATAGGCCTCGGAGACTCACGGCTTCATAACGGAGCGCCGGTGAGCCATCCGGACATAATTTTTGGATACTTCAGCGGCGGATAGTCGCTGGAGACAACACGTGTCAATTTCGGAATGATTCATCGACATTTACACTGTTTTTCACCGAGTAGATGGGCAAGACTCTATGGTAAGCCTGCTGAAGGAGCCTTTCCCCCTGCTCAATTTTTGGACACCTCAGTGTCTGCATGCTGGCTGGAGCAATACATCTGCGAGGAGTGCGTCTGGTGAGAGGCAGAAGTCAAACCATCTATAGAGGCTGACTGCTGGTGGTGAGTTGCGGCCCCATCACTTAGATCTTCTGGGGTGCCTGTGCGCTTTCCACCATGAGTCAAGCTGCTGCTGCTGCTGCGCCTCCGCCTGCTCCCCTGTTGAAACCACCTGGGTCCCTACAGCCAATGCCTGAGTTTGATACCTCGGGTTCTCCATCAAGCCTGGGACAGAGGTGGAAGATGTGGATGGATAGGCTGGAGATGTACTTCAGGGCCACTATGGAGACAAGCGACGACAGCAAGCTGGCCACTCTTCTGTACTCTGCTGGCCCAGCAGTGCACGAGATATTTCTGTCCCTTCAGCCGGCGGATGGGTCGTTTGCGGCGGCAAAGGATGCACTCCATAATCATTTTCTGCCAATGGCCAATGCAGATTATGAACGTTTTCTCATGGGAACGGCCCGACAGAAGGATGACGAGACTCTGGATGTGTTCTATGGACAGCTGCGGAGACGGGCGGCGCCATGTGCGTGGAATGACCCTGAAGTTATGATTCGCAACCAACTCATTCAGGGGTGTGTCTCTGGGAAACTGAGGCGCCAGATTTTGCGCGAGCCTGGCATCACCCTTCCTCGCATCCTAGAACTGGGAAGGTGCCACGAAGTGTCGGAGTTGCGGGCGACCAGAATGGAAGCTGGTGCCCGCCCAGGCAAGGTGGAGGAAATCTGCGCGGTCGGAAGAGGCCGTGGAGCGAGGCGCCCCATGAACATTCAGAGCCCGCGCCCGCCTGGGACGACTTCCTCGTGCCCAAAGTGTGGGTACGATCTCCCACACCCAGCTGAGTGCCCAGCGACTGGGTTTAAGTGCGGTAGGTGCGGAGGCGCGGACCATTTTGCCAGAATGTGCAGATCTGCAGCTCCCAAGGTAGTGCCAAGAGGACCTGTCCGAGCCGGTTTCTTCCGACCCCAAAGGGCGTCCAACGTCGCTCAGGTGGACCAGGGTGACGAAGAGGCCCCTCAGGAAGGGGAGGAGGAAGAAGAGGATGAGGAAAACGTCTTCTTCGTGTCCAGTGTGAGCATGCTGAAATCCCGCTCTAAGAGACAGCCCAGGTGCAACGTGTTTGTCAATGGAGACTCTGTACCGATGCTAGTGGACACCGGTGCGTCCGTGAATGTTATGGCCAGACAGCACTATAATACCATGCAGGCCCGGCCCACGCTGACCGCACCGAGAGCACGCATATTCGCTTTCGGCGGCGATCAGCCCCTTCCTCTGGATGGCGTGTTCGTGGCTGATGTCCAATATGGTGACTCACACATCCGGGCCAGATTCTATGTCACACCGGTGAGGGACAACACCCTGCTTTGCTGTGCTGCGGCTGAGGCGCTGGGCATCGTCACATTCGCATACTCAGTGTACTTAGACGACATTCAGGTGCTCTTGGCCAAACACAGCTCCCTGTTTGAAGGCATTGGACAGTTGGTGGGTGAGCCAGTCCGGCTCCACATCGATGAGTCGATCCAACCAGTGGCGCTGAAGCGCCGGCGAGTTCCTTTTCATCTCAGGGATCTGGTAGATCGAGAACTGGACAATCTGGTGGGGCTGGACATCATTGAAAAGGTTAAGGGCCCCACCCCGTGGGTGTCGCCCATTGTCATTGCGCGCAAGCCGAAACAGCCGGACGCGGTGAGGATCTGCGTGGACATGCGACTCCCCAACAAGGCCATAAAGAGGGAGCGACATTTGACCCCTACCATCGATGACATCATAGCCGAACTGCAAGGGGCGAGGTTCTTTTCCAAACTGGACCTGAGAGCAGGCTATCATCAGGTGGTCCTGCACCCCGGGTCCCGCTACATCACAACCTTTACCACTCATCGAGGCCTTTACCGATACAAGAGGTTGAGTTTTGGGGTGTCTTCTGCGGCGGAGGTTTTCCAAAACATCATAAGAGGGGCACTAGCGGACCTGGATGGAGTCCTCAATATTAGCGACGACATCTTGGTGTATGCCAGGTCTGAGACGGAGCATCTGGTACGCCTGGCCAAGACCTTTGAGCGCCTGTGTTCGCTGGGACTCACCCTGCACAAGGACAAGTGTGAATTTCTGAAAACAACGATCGAATTCTTTGGGTTCGTGTTTAAGGCGGATGGGGTGTCGCCGGACCCCCGCAAAGTGAGGGACATAAAGGAGGCGCGTCCGCCTGAGAATGTTGCAGAGGTGAGGAGCTTCTTGGGCATGGTCACTTACTGTGGCCGTTTCATCAGGAACCTGGCGTCCCGCTCAGAGCCGTTGAGATCGCTCACAAAGAAGGACACCACCTGGCACTGGGGCCCCCTTGAGCAGGCGGCATTCGACGACATCAGAGGCGCCTTGGTGGCGGACGACACCATGGCGTTCTTCGATCCGAGTCTGCGGACAGAGATCGTGGTGGACGCCAGCCCATATGGACTGGGGCAGTGCTTACACAAGTGGGAAATGACCAAGAAGTCCGACCCATAGCATACGCCAGTAAGGCGCTCTCCGACACCGAGCAAAGGTACTCCCAGATCGAGAGGGAAGCCCTGGCGGTGCTGTGGGGTTGCAGACATTTTCGCCTCTACATTCTGGGGCGTCCCGTGACTGTGGTCACGGACCACAAGCCGTTGCTGCCGATCATGGCGGGCTCATCATCCCGTCCACCAGTGAGAATAGAGCGCTGGATGCTCGCCCTGCTCGAGTATGGAGTGTCGTTAACATATCGTCCAGGAGCTAACAACGCAGCAGATTACCTATCTCGTCACCCAAGAAGGGACTCGCAGGAGTCTGCATCAGCGGAAGAGGCCGATGAACATGTCCGTCTGGTAGTGGAGACGGCCACCCCAAACTCCATGCAGGTGGAAGAACTCGAGGTTGCGTCCAAAGGCGACGAATGTTTCGCCATCCTGAAGGAAGCCATGCAGAAGGGTACCTGGAAGACGGTACTGGAGGCCGTGGAACGCAGGACATGTGAAGCCAGAGTGGCCCTTGAGCAGTTATGGAGAGTGAGAGAAGAACTGACATTCTCAGAGTCGGGGCTGCTACTGAGGGGTGAGAGGATCATGGTGCCCCAGGCCAAAGTGTCACAGGTCATCGCGTTGGCGCACCAGGGTCACCAAGGGGCGCCCAAAACCAAAGCTCGCCTCCGCCAGAAGGTGTGGTTCCCGGAACTCGAGCGGAAGGTGGAAACATTTGTGGCGTCGTGCGTGTGGTGCCAGGCTGCGGCACCGGCCCAGCGGGAACCATCTATTGAAGCGATGCCCAGAGGGACCCGGCCATGGGAAGTGGTGCACGCAGACTCCGGGTCCACGTCGAGAGGCACTCACTTCCTAGTTGTGGTGGACGAGTGGTCTCGATACCCGGAGGTCGAGTTCATAGAGTCTGTCGCATTTGAGAACGTGGTGGTGGCGCTGGAGAAGATTTTCGCCACCCATGGCCTGCCCTCTGTGCTATGCTCCGACAACGGGGCACCGTTCCAAGGTGAGTGTTTTGCCGAGCTCATGAAGGAGTATGGCATTCAACACCGGCGGGTAACCCCACTGTGGCCCCGGGCCAACGGGGAGGCAGAGCGCATGATGCGCACCCTCAACAAAGTGTTTCGGATTGCCCATGGAAAGGGCGAGTGTTTGCAGAGGGCCCTGTACGTCTTCCTGCGGGGCTATCGGACCACACCTCACTCATCAATGGGTGTGGCCCCGGCGGAGGCTCTCTTTCAGAGATGTCCGAGAGACGTGATACCGGAGGTTGGGGACAGGGACCCTGCCGTCATTGACAATGAACAGGTCGAGGAGGACAGACGAGTCAGGACGCAGATGGAAAACATCCGGAGGGGCCTAAGGCCCCCACACATCGCGCTGGGAGACGAGGTGTTGGTGAGGAATCGTCACCCACATGGAAAGTTGTCCCTCACGTATGAACCCGCTCCTTTAGATGTTGTGGCGGTCAAGGGTTCTATGGTAACAGCTTCTGATGGGACGTCGTCTGTAACAAGGAATACTTCATTCTTCAGGAGAATCGGCGACCAGAGAGTGGACAGCCCCGATAACCGAGAGGGTGAGGGTGCCTTGGATGAAGGTGGGGGTGACAGCCCTGCCGCGGACTCTCCGGCTCGAGGCAGACCCGGCCAAGAGACACCGGCCAGGGATGGTGGCAGGAGGTACCCCCTGAGAACAGGGCGTGGGAAACCTGCCCGTCTTACAGACTATGTGATGGACTGAGCTCAGGAGGCTGACCGGGGGCTAATGGTCAGGCCGTGACAGGTACCCGCGGGGGATCCAGGGTGGCTGTGAATAAATGGGGGTTTTGGAATTGACCGAGTTGTGTGCTTTATAAACGTGTGATAGTTAGTCCCTCCTGTTTCCAATTTGTTGTTATGGAAAAGGAGGAGTGTGGCATTGGCCCTTTAAGGGTACGCACGCGACGGGGTGACGTTCACTCCGTCGCGTGCGCTGTTAAATAAACAGGGCGTTCCCGGTGACATCACATTCACCGGGGAGCCCACACTGGTAACAACGCTGTCTCCGTGTCTCTGTGTCACGGGGGGTGGGGGGCTCACGGACGGCGGCATCCGGAGACCGCCAACAGTGACTGCGCTGTGGGCGCTGCGAGGGTGGGGGCTAAGGGAGGAAGCACAGCGATGGCAGAGCCTGAGTCAAGCCTGGCAGCCCCACGCTCGAACTTTATCACGCATGGGATGCAGTCAGTGAAGTAACTGTGCTTATGCACTCCCCTCCACGCCCTTACCCTAATGTAGAACGGCAGACATTACAGCCCGCGTGTCCCGGTGTGCTCTGCCTTAGCGCCTCTCAATGTGAGCATGTAGTACAAAAAGTCGATGCACACGTCGCGACAAATGACTTAGTCTCACTGGCAGAGTATGCGAACAGCTGCAATGACCTTGTGGGCAACGGTGGCGATGGGGTCGGTTACCAGTCAAATGGTCGAAAACATTTGGTCGACAGACAATTTGGTCGACACCATTTGGTCGAATGCCAAATGGTCGAATTTTTTTTTTTTTTTTTTTTTACCCATTTTTTGGTTTTTTTTGGGGGGGTCCCCCCCCAACCCCCTTTTTTTTCTTTTTTATTTTTTTTCCCCACACGAAAACCCACAAAACACATATATATATAAAAAAAAAAAAAATCGACCATTTGGCATTCGACCAAATTGCGTCGACCAAATTGCAGTCGACCAAATTGCAGTCGACCAGTTGACTGGACACCGATGGGGTCCGATGTTGACACAAACTGAAATGGTCAGCAAGTGGACCGCGCAATCCCATGCCAGAAAGTGGCTCACAATTGTCCCCTGAGCCCCTGAAACCTGACGAGAAAGCAAAGGACTTGCTTTTGGCTGTGCACATAGATTGTGCGAAAAAGCCACAGAACTTAATGAATGACGTGCAATATCTGTCAGGAGTGAAATGCAAGTCGGACATAAATACGCTGAAATTAATGGCTTGGAAGACGGTTGAAAGAGCGGGGAAAGCTGCTTCTGCCAAAGCTAAATTGGCGATTCAAAGCCTTCAAAGAGCTGAAGAAGGGAGCTCCTCCTCCATAGAGAACGGTGGAAGCAAACTCCCCCCTACCTTGCCATTCTTGCATCCGGGTAAGGAACCAACGAAAAATAGCCCTGTGGCTTGGTTGAGTAGCGAGAATGTGATGTGGGCTTGTAAAGTAATGTTGGCTGAATGCAACAGCCTGGCTCTAATGCCACAGGATAATGAGAACTGGCCCGAGGACAATTCAGGTCAGTTCCCCTGATCGCCGCCACTAGCCCAAACATCACAGGCTGATGGAGCCCCAGATGGTAAAATCAGGGATGTGGACTCGTCTTTCTGTTTTAGCATTCCGCCACAAGTCCCCTTAAGTAATAAAGTAGTGGAAGAATTTTGGGCGCCGGCTGTCATCCTGAACTCACAACGCGATAAGACAGGCGCTAGTCCCACTCATTCACACCGCAATTCGATTGCGATAGCCGACCAAGTGATCCGTGAGCTGTCACAGTTGAATGCAAAGTTGGCGTTACCTGGGGCATCTAAAAGAACTCAACATATGGCCCAGGTGGGTGAACAAACCAAAAGTTGACAAATGACGATTGAAGAACGCCGGATCCCCCAGCAAGAGCCAGTCAGCACTGATGTCACGTGAGGTGCGGGAACATGAAAGCCTGAAAAGGACACGAAATGAAGCCAGCGAGTGAGTTTTGCCATTCGCAGAAACAAGTTAAAGGAGCTGAGCTTGCGGATAAACAAGCCCAAACAGTCAATAATAAACAACAGATTGAAGCCAAACGATGTCTCCAATTGGAGACAACATCATCAACAACCTCAACTGAATCCGACTCTGAAAGCGCAACCCCCTGGATTCGGAAGGACAAAGTAACATATTGTCTGTCACGTAAGGAACGTTATGGGACAGCGATAAGTGTGACAATAATAGAAGAAGTGCTGAATAGTTTACGATCAAATTTAATGTCAGCGACTACGATTGCAGCGGCGCCTCTGACAAAACTGTATGAACAGTTAAACGACTCTTACAAAGACCAAAACACCTTGCTCGCCTTACTCAATTAAAAAATGATAAAACTTAAAGGTAATCTTTCAGAAATAGCCTCTCAAAATCAAATGATGCACCTATCAATATCAATTCTGAAAGAAGCCTTAAAAAGCAATGTGGAAGATAAACGCCTTCTCGCTGAAGTAACAAGACAAGCCTTGAACATCTTAAACAAGGAACAAGATCGAAGAGCTGTCCCCCGCTGAACTCAAGGACCGGGTGATGCAGAACTGGCACCACAACTGCCGATCTCGATTGACCTCACAATTCCACAACAGATTGCTGGTTCGTTGGGACCAAATCGAGATCAGGATCCCTTAAATCTTAAGTCAAACGAAGCAAGTGATCAGAGGCCTAAGACACTGGAAACTGAAACTGGATCCATCGACTGCATCAGTCGAAACGAGAAGGAGAGTTTTCAGAGCGATATACCATGCGGTACACTTAGTGCAAAGGTAGCTGTGCAGGCTCTAGAGGCTGGCCGAAAGACAAAAGATGCCTTAATGGTGCCATCCGTGATTCCATCTACCCCATCAGATTGCGGGGCAATTTCTACATCACAGAATGTTACCACCCCTTCCACAAAGCAAACGACACTTGCCACAGCACCAACGCCAAAAGGTGCCGAGCACAAAATTGCTAAAAAATCTTAGCAGATGCCCTCACCAAATAAGGACAAAACTAACAAGCATTATTGGTACGAGATATTCAAAAGACCGGAGACCTCAAGTCGGTCAAAAGAGAGCAAGAAGGTCGAAGGGTATGCCCCTAAGCAAGGCAAATGCAAACGTAAAACAAAAAATATGAAAGCCCCAAAAAATAAGAACGCAAAAAATTCTTTGAACTTTTTCAGAAACATTAAAGCATTAAATGTAACAATTAATAACACTGACACGAACAGGGATGCGATTACGAGAAGCAATTCTGAAAAGCTAAAGAAAAATAGCTCCCCAAACACGAACAAATTGCCTCCGAAAATTGGAACGAACAAAGCGGCTGTTGAGAGTAGTGACAAGGAATGCGGTACCGAAGAACTGATGAATCTGTCGATTTACAGCATTCCTGGTGAGAACAACGATGAAACAAAAAAATGTGAGAATGGTTCGAATGAACTAGACCCTGAAAAGGAGCCTCAAAAAGAGACGGCGAATCATTTGATGGATACCTCAAAAGATGGAAAACCATCTAAAAGAGTAATACGAATTATAGCGTCGCCTGAAAAACTTAGTGAGGCCCACCCAAGTGAATCCCTGGACCCTAGACCGGAGGAGAAAACATTTTACACGATTGAAGAAAAATTAAAGCGTAGTCTCTGGAAAAATCAATTGGAGATGAATAAGACCGCTAACAATCTAGCCTCTTACTCGAAACCAATGAGCGAAAAGTTGCTGAATGATGACTGCTCGAACGTTCGATCGAGAACTCATGTCATAGCCCTAGGGAAACTGGATATGTCCTCACAGACTATAGATGGAAGAAATCGGGTCTCTGGCCAAGAAGTCGAAGCCCACTGAACAAAGACCCCCAGCACAAGTTACAGACTACTGATTGAAAGAATTGATGTGGAAAAACTCAATTCCCCGATAAATCGAAATCTGGTGCTACAGCTCTTTTATTCAATTCCGGCACTAAGGGCGGTACAAAGTGCAGAAATCAAAAGAGTTGAACTCATCGATGAATCTGGGCAAGCAAGAGCACTGTTCCACATTGACTCCCTAAAAGTTGCACAGCAAGTCATGATGTGTGAAAGATTGTTAAAGGACGAGGGTTTTCAGATATATGAAGTTGACAATGCCTTACCTCACTCTACCGCACCGGTAGCGTGCCAACAAGCCACACAACGGAAAAAAAAGTCCTCTAATGCTGAATCATTTAAGACACAACTCGCCGAAGCTGGGAATAAAAAATCAACTAGGGTGGAGGTAAATCCGAGTGAGGTCCTGAAAATGTAAAAAATAGAAATCACTGTCATGAACTCAAAGGCAACATTCCCCGCAAACAGACCGACAATAAAAGTTGAAAAAAACAATGAAGACGAAGAAAGCTGGGCATGGCTGTCGAAGACCATAAATTCTGCATCTAAAAGCTAAGGCCAAGACGATAGAAACCAAGTCATAATGATAACCTGGAACACCAGAGGATTTTTTCATTTAATAGATTGGCCGGATGAGGAGCTCCGAACCTGTGATAGCATATGTTTCCAAGGGACCTGGCTGTCCCATTGTCCTTGCATAGAAGGATACAAAGTTGTTATGAACCCTGCTGTGCTACAAAAGAAAGGGCGTCCGATGTCCGGCCAACTTATTTTAGTAAAGCAAAAGAGTGGGATCAGCATTAAAATAAGCAAGAATCATTCCCCTTACATCCAGTATGCAAAATTAGAGACTTCCTGTGCGAAGAGTCAAACGATAAAGGAGGTGCATATCTTTAATGTGTGCTGGAACCGCCAAGATCCAAAACAAGGAAACCTTATGGAAGAAACATTAGATCTTGTTGACTGTGTGCTAGCTGACACCGTAGCCCCTAACATAGTCATATGTGGAGATCTCAACATGAAACTCATTGAGACCAACTCAAAAAAACTAGAAAAAGTGAAAGCCTCGAAGAAAGAGTCGAAACTGGAAAGTCTATGGCTAGACGAAATGAATGATCGATCGCTGAATATGATGAATGGGAACATCAGTGGGGACATTCCCCAAGTTGAGACCTGGGAAAGGTCTATATTGGACTATTTTTTCATATCTGATGCAATGTCAGCAGAGATCACTAATTTCAAGGTCATAAAGACACCACAAAGTGACCATAATTTAGTGGGGCTTACCTGGGAACAACCAAAGACACTATCAAAACAAGTATGGATTCAAGATCTCACGCTCGAGCCTGGCAGGAATCGCTTGCGTATGAATAACCAAGATATAACATCTTTAGCCGATTCAATTAGACCCCAACCTGGCGCAAGCAAGGACTATGTGACGGAATGTAAAGAATTCATGGAAATCTATAAGGTCAAAAGAACAGGTCTGTGGAAACCTCAATACAGGAATTATAAATTCAACAAACAAGCGGTTCAAAAGTAAAGAGAACTACGAAAAAATTGCAGGAGAATAAGAAGAGACAACAAAGGAGACCAATACCAAAGAATAAGGTCAATAAAGAGTACATACAGAAATTGGCTAAAATCACACAGAGCAATAATGGAACAAAACGAGGCCGAAGCTATCCTCAAGGCCCTATCGCAAAGGAACTCGAGAGGATTCTGGTTGCTGGTTAACGAATCTGAAAATCCCTCGAAGGCGTTGATGAAGAATATGGTCAACGAAAACCAGTGGATAGCACATTACAGTCGACATTTTGGGAAGAAACTGACATCCAAATGTACACAGGCCCTAGCACTACAACCATGGGAGCTAACATTCGAATTTGAAGACTTCAAGAAATGCATCCAAAATTGTAGTTCTTCGCAGGCGGCCGGGACGGATATTCTTTCGAACTATATGCTGAAAAATAATATCGAAGAATGGTCGGAGTTCTGCAACATCTTATTTCAAAATATAATTCAGGAAGCAAGAATACCCGCCACGTGGAAGGAAGGTATAATAGTACCAATATTCAAGAAAGGGTGCCGAATGGATCCAAGAAATTACTGGCCAATAGCCTTGTTAGACGTGGTGGGAAAAATATTTGCAAGCCTGGTATTAGAGCAATTATCTGACTGGGTAAGATCTGAAAAAGCAATGGACGAAAGACAAACTGGCTTTGTAAAAGGTGTTGGCTGCAGTTTGAACCTCTTTCTGCTGAACATCTTAAAAATAGATGCCATCCGTACAGGTCGGAAAATCTATCTGGCATTTATCGACCTAGCTCACGCCTTTGATGGCGTGGATCGAGAAATCCTATGGTTGAAACTAATAAAAAGGGGATGTCCAGTAAGTCTAATATTGGCCATAAAAGAACTGTATTCGCAAACAAAGGTAAGGATCCGCCTAGACAACAATGGCCACCTCTCCGAGGCAATTCCAATGGCCTGCGGTGTAAAATAGGGGGCCCCTTGGGTGCAACGCTATTCACCTTCTACATCTCAGAAGTTGGAGAGGCTCTAGACGGAGTAAGATCTTCACCACCAAAGTTGAATGGCATGCAAATTAGCTGGATACTATATGCGGACGACATAGTCATACTAGATCTGACCCCAATAGGGTTGCAACGGAAATTAAATGCATTAAAGACCTATATTGAGAGAAACGGGCCAGAAATAAACTCTGCAAAATCAGAGATTTTGGTGCTCGAAAACCTGCAAGGAAGGTTATCCAAAAGGAGAAAATGTTGATGGACCTTGGGAGCAGAACACCTAAAGCAGGTAGATTGCTATGAGTACCTGGGAACGTACATCAATTCAAGCATAGGAGACAAACCCATGGAACTCAAAGTGTTAAGCAAATGTAAACAACTGACAGCACAAGCCGCCTTAATACAAAGAAGATACGGGAAATGTTCATATAAACCTGTGATAAACTTTTATAAGTGTAAGGTAGTACCAGCGTTAACTTTCGCGTCAGAAAGCATGTTTGGTTGCTCAAATCAGATCTGGCCCGGATGCAAAGGAATGTTTTGGAAGACCATTCTTCAAATTCCTCAAAGCTGTCCTACTGCCTGTTTCTTATATGAAGTAAGCATGTCGACCTTGAACGCTAGAATAACGTGGAACATGTTAACTCTGTTTGGCAAAACGATTGAAAAGTCAGCACCACAATTTGACATACTGGCCGAGCATAGAATAAAGGGCAATCAACTGTCGCTTCAAAAATGGAGACAAAAATGTAGAGAAATTCTGTCCCTTTTAGGAACTGATGAAAAAACGCTAATAGCCAATCCGAATATGGTAAAAAGGAAAGTACTTGAACTTGACTGGATTGAGACCGCCGAGAAGAGAACGTCCCATAAATGCATAGAAAACACTCCATTCGAAGCAAAAAGATTTAATGGTATACCACAATACATGGAAGTGTTTCCGTTCAAGTTCCTAAGGAGAAACTATTTGAAATTTAGGCTAAATCTCTATGAAACTAGAGAAATTCAAAGACACAGAAGGTGTTTGTTTTGTCAGCGGTAGACACTAAATGCCGATTCTGTGGAAAAGAAGAGGAAACACTGAAATATTTGGTTCTGTTCTTCCCAAAACTAAAAATGCAAAGAACCAATTATCTGGTCCCAGAATTGAGCACCGGCTTGACATATAGCGCTGACGAATGGTGGTCACGTATGCACAGTAACAGAAACAAAAAGCTGACCATTGCACTCACAATATTTCTGAAACAACTTGAAAGTAAATTGTTGGAAGTGCCTTGACGAATTACTTGAAAGAAATAGGTAGCACATCCAGCATCCCTGTCATCAAAGACAAAGGTGAAGAAAATATGTAAAATTGAAAGTGATATTGAGACAACGGGAAAATAAACTGTTGGAAGTGCTTTGATGAATGACTTGAAATAAATAAGTAGCACAACCAGCATCCCAGTCACCAAAGATGAAGGCGAAGAAAACATGCAAAATGGAAAGTGATATGCACAAAAATGGATTTGCAAGTGTAGTATATTTAAATGTCTATGTTCTTTTTCTTTTATGTGTTTTTTTTCAAAAGTTTGTAATAAACTAAATGAAAATAAATAAATAAATAAACACTTACTGGTATGCTCGCATGGCAGGCAGAGTTTATTTTTAATTGTGAGTGCCGCATGCAATGCTCGCAACAGCAAGCAGTGCTCACAATTGCAATTAACCCTGCCCAACATGCAAGCATGCCAGGCAGGGTTTAATTTTAACTGTGATTGTAAAGGCTGCTGTCATGCGAGCATGGCAGGCAGCGTTCACAATGAAATCCCTATGAGGGTGGCATGCTTTATGGTAGTGCCTAAAGCAGGCATACCCCATAGCGTTCTCCAGAATTTGCACCGGCATGAAAATCCATGCCGGCGCAAATGCTGGAGAATTTGTATGGCGGCGAGGAAAGAGTTGGCAGAAATGCAAGTTACGTTGTGCTCTGCCGCCACCATACAAATGAGTAAATTTTTGGCATGGCGTGAGTGGAAGGCATTAAAGCCTCACTCAAGGTTTTTACGCCTTCCATTCACGTTCCCACTATAGACAATGAGCTCCATAACGTTCGTGCATTATGTTCCTGTTCCGTCTCCGAAGAGTACATGGTTTGACGCCAACATGTATTTTGACGCTAGCGTTAAACTAATGGGTTCCTATGCAATCCATCTGCATAGGAATCCTTCGGCCTAGTAGGCCGTTTCCCTAGGAATCACAAAAAGAGTATTAGACCGTTTTCGCCCGGTTCAACACTTTCTTTGCATTTCACAGAGCATATGACGATACCTGCAAGGAGGGGGCCAAGCTGCATGGAGGAACAAATGAAGGCAATTTACACTTTCTAGAATCTGAGGTCTTGGGTGTTAAAAATCAAAATCGTGTTGCAATAGATGTGGTCAATAATCAGCATTCTATAAGAACTTCTATATATTTTTTCAAGGTCAAATATGCTTTATTTCAGAAAATATTCCATTAAAGCGAGGCAACACAATTATTACACAGCAATAATATACGCATCACATAAAACATACATCATGTGATAAAATTCATAAAATGATGACATGCGTTTTCTTAAAAACACAGTGCCTTAATATTATCTTAGTTCGAGTCTTTTTGTAATAAAGATGGCGTTCACGACTCACCTACTCTCCACCCCACCTTCCGCCTTATTACACATGTGGAATGTTCTCATTCATCATCCCCCCGCCCCCTCTTTAGGGCACACCCGATTTAACCAAGCTGCTGTAGCATGGCGTGGAGTACAAAAGTCTTATTTTTACCATTGTTCCCAACCCTGGCCAAGGTTAGTATTAATTCCGCCGACACCTCCGCCTTGAGGTTAGAACAGAAACTGGAAATGCGAGATGACTTAACCACTGCTATTTAAATATTGGCTGAAGAGCAAAAACCACTAATGAAATGTCATTACAGTCCCGATGAAAGAAAACAAAAGTTGCCAGTAGCAATAGGGTGGTGCTTGAGGTGGCGACATCCTGCCTTGGGGCAAGCGCAGGAGCTTTACCAATGTACTGTCTAGTCAGTGAGAGCTTAAACAACCGGAAGAGAACTACTTTTTCAATATAAGAAAGAAGCAGATCTCGACGAAGCCAATCTCATCTTTATGAGTTACACCTGTGGGAATGTGTGTGTGTCTCTGTGGAAATAATTTAGTTCTTAAGTATGCATGCTTTCATAAAATGGTGGGCATTGTGGGAAGGATAAGCATCACCGTTATTCCCACCAATACCTTTTGAAATATAGCAGTTTGTATTTCCTCACACCCTGGACTAATGAGTCAGTAGATACTGGTGGGGGAAGCAGGCAGGTTTGGGATTGCTAGCAAGCCTCACAGCAGTCTGAGATAGCTCTCAATCCCAGCAAAAGCAGGTGATTGCAAGTTATTTTTGGTTTCATCCATGCGCAAGGAGAGACTGTATGGCATTTTGATGGATAGTGTTGTGGCTAAGCCCGTGCCTCGGGCCACCTCACTCACACGCATACACGCACTCATGCATAGAGACACGGAGACACGTCTGCCGTTCATGAGGTCCCGGCGGCAACTGCCGTATGGAACGCTTTTATTCCTAGAGCGCATGCGCGGCCTAGAACGAGGCTCGCGCATGCATGCGTTTACTTTACAACGTAACATTCCTCCTTTTCTTTAAACAAAACAACATAGACCAACACAACTTTGAACCGACCCAACGTGGGTTACTGATCTGGGCAGACTGCCGGCTCAGTCTCCTGAGTCCATGACATAGTCCTTGAAGCGTACGGGTGGTTGGCGTCCATGTCTCGCTGGGCACCGGCTGCTACTCCCTGTAGTCGGCAGCGGTGCAACGTCTATGGGTGGTGTGTCTGCCGGCCTCTCGACTTCGGGGGTCTCTGCCCTTTCCTCTGGTCTGGGGACATCCTCCGGCACTTCTTCCCGGTGGTTTACCTCCACTTTCTTTAAGAAAGACTTGTTGCGAGTTACGGTTCCTCTTTCGCTGGCGGCTGTTACCATCGTCCCTTTTACGTGGGTGACTGTCCAGGGTTGTGGCTCGTACGTGAGCGACAATTTCCCTTCCGGTCGGCGGTTCCTGATGAGTACGGAGTCCCCTACTGATACCTCATTTTCCAGCAGGCCCCTCCTCACGCTCTCCTTCTCATTTCTGGCTGCTCTTCCCTGTAAAACCCCGCCATCGTCAATCACACCTGGCTTGCGTCCTTCTATTTCCAGTATGAGCCCCCTGAGGGTAGCGTCCAAACATGGCTTTGGCCGGAGCGACCCCTGTTGACTGGTGGGGGGTTGTTCTATATTCTCGTAGGAACTCAAACATGTTCTTCTTCAGCTCGCCTCCCCCATTTGCCGAGATGTAGAATACTTTATTCAATGTTCTCATGAATCTTTCCACTTCCCTATTCGCCCGGGACCAGAGTGGCGTCACCTTCCTGTGCTGTATCCGCCTCTCCTTCATGTATTGAGCAAACTGATTCCCCGTGAATGGTGGTCCATTGTCGGAGCACAGCACTGTTGGGAATCCGTGAGTTGCGAACATCTTATCAAGTGCTAAGATTGTGTGGTCACTTGCCGGTGTGCGCCAGCTCCAGGACTCTGGATACCAGTGAGTGTGGGAAAACAATTTGTTGCCCTCGCAGCAGTAGGCCATCATCAGAGATAGAAAGTTCATCTCGTACCTTTCACAGAGCATGTAGATCTCTCTGTGCTCTGTCCTCTCGCCTTGTGTTGTTATTGAGCACCTCTTTCCATTCTCCGCTCTGTATGGCAGACTGTATGATCTTGAAGACTTCGACATTTGTGGACTCTTTGGCTACAACCTCCCTTGACAGTGCCACGGGCATGGCTCCTTTGACAATATTGTGAACAAACTCCTGACATTCAACCAGTTGTCCCGGACCTTGCCCCCTTTCGCTGTTCGGGTGGTGGGACAGGTAGTCAGCCGGGTTGTTCGTACCAGGTCTGTACACCAGTTTTACTCCATACTCAATGAGAGCAAGCATCCAACATTTGATGCATGGTGGGGGTTTTGCCGAAACCCCTGCCAGAATTGGTATCAGAGGTTTATGGTCTGTCACCACCACTACTAGTTTCCCCAGGATATAGAGGCGAAAATGCCGGTCCCCCACAAGATCGCTAGCGCCTCCCTTTCAATTTGTGAATATCATCTTTCGGTGTCCGTTAGGGCCTTACTAGCATAGGCGATTGGGCACATGTTCCCTCTGGCATCTGCCTGCATGAGTACAGCTCCCAACTTCCCCGGGCTAGCGTCCACCACTATCTCTGACTCGGCAGTAGGGTCAAAATAGGCCATGGTGTCCTGGTCTGAGAGTGCTTTCTTTATGTCTTGAAACGCCTCCTGTTCCCTTTTTCCCCATGTCCATGGTACGTCGTACTTTGTCAGGGCTTGGAGCTGCTCTGACAGTGAGGCAAGACCTTTTATAAACCGTCCACAATAATTAACCATTCCGAGGAAGCTGCGCACCTCGGTAGGAGATTGGGGCGCCGCGGCCTCCCTAATGTCTTGGACTTTCTCTGGGTCAGGTGATACTCCATTAGCATGAAATATGAATCCAAAGAATCCGATGCGATCCCGACAGAACTTGCACTTTTCACGATGGAGAGTGAGGCCTAGCTCTCTCATTCTCTGTAGAGTCATCTCTAGCCGCTTCATGTGTTCCCCTTGGGATGCTGCAAATGACAAAATGTCATCGCTCATGTTGAGCACTCCCTTCAGACCCGCTAATGCTCCTCTTATGGCATTCTGAAACACTTCAGCGGCAGAGGACACTCCAAAGCTGAGGCGTTTGAATTGGTATAGCCCTTCATGAGTAGTGAATGTTGTTAATTATCGCGAGTACGGGCGGATTTCTAGCTGATGATACCCGGATTGCAGGTCGAGCTTTGAAAAAACTTTGGCCCCCTGCAGCTCGCCCACAATGTCGTCCAGAGTCGGCGTGATATGGCGTTCCCGTTTAATGGCAGCGTTCGGGAGTCGCATGTCCACACAGATCCGGACGGCACCTGGTTCTTTAGGTTTTGGCGCTACAACAATGGGCGAGACCCAAGGAGTCGGCCCCTCGACTCTTTCAATAATGTCCATCTCGATGAGCAGTTCCTTCTCTACTTGTGATCTCAGGTGAAAAGGTATTTTTCGGTGTTTGAGCGCTGTGGGCCTTATTGTCTCATCAATATGTAAACGTATTGGGGCTGCCTTTAGTTTGCCCACCCCCTGGAAGATGTTTGAAAACCTGTGGAGAAGTTGGTCAACGTCCGCCTGGTATACTGCCAGTGCAAAATGTACGATGTTGAGGGCCTCCGATGCAGCGCAGCTCAGCAGTTTAGTGCAGACTAAGGTCGGTGATGTAGAAACGTGCCCTGATTGTATTTGTCCGATGTGTCACAGGCGCGAGGAATACACCCTGTATCGGCAGCGGTGTGTCGTCCCCAAAAGTGTACATTCTGGCCTTTGATTTATCTAATGGTGGTGAGCCCGGGATGGCCTTGTAGTGCTCAGAAGCCAACACACACACGGAGGCCCCTGTGTCAATCAGTACTGGTGTGGGGGCGCCCTGAATTTCAACGACGCATGTGGGTTGCCTCCTTTTCTTGGCACCAGTGGCCAGGTTCGAGATAAAGAAGATCTCTTCCTCTTCTGCAATGTTTAGCCTCTGAGCTTCCTTTTCCAGTGTGGCGACGCTTTGTTGTCTCCTGAAACTGCTTCCACTTGCTCTTGCGGGCCCTCTGTGCGTTGTCACCAGAGCAGCCGCATGGGACATCCTCGCATAGTGTCCAGGCGTGCTGCATCTCCCACAGACTCTTGTCTTCCACGGACAGTCTTCTGAGTGAGGTAAGTCGTACCCACAGTACTGGCCCACTGCTGGGGTGCCCTGTGTGGATGATGCTTCTTGGCGCCTTTGGCTCCAGCGTGCTTTGGACGGGGTTGATTTCCCTATGGCAAACGCTTCCTCTCCTTTGCACGGGCGTACTGCAGCGTCCATTTTCACGCCTCTGCTCTCTGCGAGCTCATACACCCTGCCATTGTCCAGTATTTGTGTTAATGTCATGCCTGGTTCTCGCAGGATCTGCCTTCTCAGCTTGCTGGAGCTGCATCCCTGTATAACTTGGTTCCGAATCATTACCTCCTCATTGTCCCACCTGCAGGTGCTCGACAGTTGACGCAGACGTGCGCAAAACTGGTCCAGGGAATCCTCATCATGTTGTTTCTCCCCGCACATTATGAATCTGTCGGAATATACATTTGATAGTGGGATGAAGTGGTTTTGGAGCGTGGTTTTGACAGCGGCATAAGTCGCTACCTGAAGGTTCAAAGATTCATATATCCGCAAAACTTCCGTACCTGCCGAATATAGTAACGTCACAACCTTCGCGTCATAATCGTCCTCCCCTGTTGCTCTGAAAAACATGTCTAATTTCTTTATCCATAAGAGCCATTTGGGGCCCAACTTGGAGGGTGGGCCGGAAGTGTCAAACTCTTGCATGGGTGCTAGAGATCCATGCTGTCGCCGGGCAATTCTTGCTAGTGCAGACGCATCGCCATTGCTGTCGCCCATACTCGCAGGTCGCACAGGCACCACCCTTCAAGAAGGAGGCCGCAAACCTGATTTTCTCGATTGTAGACGTACCTGGGTGTGTAGACAGTGACAATGTGGTGGACCCCACCTTCAGCGTAGTCAAATGGCTGTGTTTCTGGGCCTGGTCAGCCTCTCCTCCACCATGCCGTGAAGAAATGGTCCTCACGGACCACAAGCGCGGCCCTCCGGACTGGAGGACCACGAGGATTCCAAAAATTGAGTATAGTGTGTTTTCCAGCACGTGGGCAGCGCACTAGCACCCTCGCGAGCCGCTACTGCCTCACAAGCCGAAAATAAAAGATGGCTGCCACCTTACGTGTCGGGTCCGGACTGCCTCGGAGGAAAGATATGCACCCGCATCAATCAGCTTTCTCGTGGCAGCCGTCCTCGTCGCCAATGTTGTGGCTAAGCCCATGACTCGGGCCACCTCACTCACACGCATAGACACACTCATGCAGAGAGACACAGAGACACGTCTGCCATTCGTGAGGTCCTGGCGGCAACTGCCGTACGGAGCGCTTTTATTCCTAGAGCGCATGCGTGGCCTAGAACGAGGCTCACGCATGCGTGCGTTTACTTTACAACGTAACAGATAGCATATGTTTAGAGGCATAACAGCTGACGTGTAGCAGGCAAATGAGTGTCCTGCTTAGCAGACGGCCTAGTTGGGCATTCCAGCATTTTCCATTGCCTCCAGCTGGCTGCAGGCAGAATGAACACATAAGAAGTGGGAGAGAGGACTGAAGAAAGTGGCATGCAGGGGGCACAGGTGTTTTTTTTTCTCCACATAATTACAAAGACTACCACTGAAAGGGGGACAGGTGTTGGCATGCAGTAAGCATGGGGCAAAACCCTTACTATTGTCAACTTACATACCCGGTTGGTAGTTGAACTATTTGACACAATGAGAGTCATGAGGGAGGCAGGGTTTAGCTGCGCTGTACGCTCCGTCCCCCAATTAAGGAGTACGAGGGTCAATAGTGCATAAACAAGAAACTTCATAAGGGGGCAGGAGGTTGTGCTCTCTCTAGAGTGACCAGACGTCCCCGTTTTCCTGGGACAGTCCCAGGAAATCTATGGGGGTCCCAGGAGTTTTTTTATGTTATAAACCCTGCCCCGGGATTGCAAGGGTGGGTGGCTACAGGCCCGGTTTTTGCTGGGATCCGATTTAGAAATCCTAAAATCAGGCCGGCGTGACTCTTCCTGCACCTGAACAGGGGTGTAAATGCTTTTCACGCCCTCATTTCCTCCCCCTTCCCCTCCATGGCCGCTCTCCTCCAATGAGAGGAGCGTGCCTGTGAGAATCCGCCCCCCACCACCGCAACACACCAGCAACATAGAAGTAGGACTACAGTTTTATTTGTGTTTACTTTAGTCCTACTTCTATGTCCATGGCCTGTCCCATTTTTATTTATATGGTCACCTTAGCTCTCTCTTATGGCAATGAAACAAAATGACAGGAAGCATTTTTATTTTATTTATTTATTTTAATTGGTTATTTATAACATGCTTAATACCCAGAGGTTTCTAAGCGCAGACCCGTGATCGAACCTGTGTTGCTCTGGATCGTCTTGCTTCAAAGGCGAGCGCGTTGCCCCTGAGCTAGCCTCCCAAGACATTGCATGGCAGCTAGGTGAGTGCCTTCATGAATCTCCAACCGCATTTATCAACCTGTCATTTGCCTTATGTGTTACTAAACCTAGAGGGAGTAGACGTCTAACTGAGAATTCAGCTTGCTCCACCAATGGGTGCCTTCATGAATCTCCTGCCCCCTCTGTCAACCTGTCATTCTCCGTCTAGGTTTAGTAACGAATAAGGCAAAGAAGTCTAAATGTGAATTCAGCTTGATCCACCACTTACTATAGCAAGGAGAGAGAACAATGAATGACGTTCCTGCCTGGTGGTTGTATATCTTGAATAGACAAGGCCGCCGACTTGGTACGGCAATGGAGCTGGGGGGAGAAAATTGTGAAATAAGGGTTCAAGTGTGCGTGACAACTCATTCTAGTACACACAGATAATTTAACTAGGGAGAAATATCAACCTCTTAACATGGGAGGGCAATCATTCCATATAAGTCAGTTGCCACGGCCACCAAGAGCCACTTAGCTCATTCTTAGCAATAGACACCCCCAGAGCATACTGTAGCCCCCAACCCCACCCAATTCACCAGGTTTCTTACTCCCAGCAATGCCACCGTCACCCGTTCACACCAGGGCTTAAGTACAGTCGTTCAGGTGGGATTTGTAGGTCAAAGCTGGGTATTTAAGATCATACTCCATTGGTGGCGTCCGGATCAATTGAAATTGGTGGAGTTTTCCATCCCTCACTGCAGTCCCCTTCTCAGCCACCAGCACATCCCAGACCTTGATCCACCCTAGAGCCACGTCCAGGCCTTCCACTGACTTCCAGCGTTCGGTGATGATGATGCATGCCGCCAGTAGCAAGTGTGTCAGCAGTTTAGCGCGTGCCCCGCATTTTGGGTATATTTCCACGAGTGGGGTCCGCAGAAGCAGGGTTTTGGGGCAGACCGGGAGTTTGCTACCCGTAATAGCTTCTATGGTTTCCACAATGGATTCCAAGAAAGAGCGGATCCGGAGACAGGCCCACCACATGTGGAAATAGGAGTCATGTGTACAGCAGTTTTGCCAACAGGCAGTGGGAATTGAGCCTGGAAGTGATGTATCTGTGCTGGGGGATAGGACCACCGGAACAACAGTTTTAAGGCACATTCATTGTTCGTCACACACCAGGACGAGGTGAAACCCCTGTCCCAAATGTCTAGCCATTCTGCATCGTCCAATTGTTGGCCTAGGTCTGCGTCCCATTAGGACATATATTCTGGGTGGCGGGAGGTCAGAGGATCATCCCTCAAAGGTTTATACAGGTTCGAGATCTCGCCCTTGCCTAAGCCCTCCCAGGTCGTCAGTTTGAACAAGCTCAGAGTTCGAGTGGCCTTTGGCTTATTTCCAGGAGTGTATTCCAGTGGTGTAATTGAGTGTATGGGAACCTATCTGATTCTGAAAGTTGGAATTCCCTTTTGCAATCCTCGAATGAGCGTGGCTGACCCTCCTCAAATAGTTGTGCTCGTGTGAGTAGGCCCCACTTTTTCCAGTTCCCAAAAGCTCCCTGGAGCATGCCCGGGGTAAAGGCGGGATTGCCGGAGACTGGGGAAAGTGGGCCCATGCCTCTAGTAATCTTCTTCCCTTTTAGCACCTTGTCCCAAGACCTTAGGGTGGCCTTTGTTGACGAGAGCAGGTGCAGCCTTGTTTTCGTATCGTATGGGGGACAAAGGGAAAAAGCGGAGGTGGAGAGAACTTCGGGATTGCTCGATCTCCATCCATTTTGGTGCTGGAGCCTCGGCTGTCCATGTAAGCAAGTGTGTAAGCTGGGCTGCCTCTGCATACCTCCGTAGATATGGGACCCCCAAACCCCTCAGCCGGGATCCACCCATCATCACTTTCTTGGGGATTCTAGATTTCTTACCCCGCCATATGAATCTTAGGACTTTACGTTGGAGCAGGTCCAGTGCTATTTTCGGTAATTACCACTGGGAGGGTTGAACAAAAGTAAAGTAGGCGAGGGAGCAAGTTCATTTTCACTGCAGTGATTCAGCCCATCAAAGAGATCTCCTGGCCTGCCCATCTATCTAGGTCCTTTTCTAAGGATTTAATGGATTTAATGGGAGGGGGAAGGGGGACGAATTAGCGGCATAAAGGTCCATTGGGGAAGCTGTAAGCCGGACCCCCAGGTATTCGATAGACTTGGTGTACCAGCGGATGGGGTATAATGCTTGAAGAGAACTGATGTCTTGCGGTGTCAGCCCCACCCCTAGAGCCACTGATTTCCCAAACTGTATTTAAAATCCGGCTACATTGCCGAAAACCTGAAGTTCTTGTAAGGCCGCTTAGAGAGAAGGACAAATCTTAGTGATGGAGAGAAGAACGTCGTCGCCGTGCAGAGATACCTTGTCGGAGGCGTCATGGGCCTCAACTCCCTGGATTGAACTATTCCTACATAGGTGTTGCACCATTGGTTCCATAATGAGGGCGAACAGAAGGGGGGAAAGAGAGCATTCCTGTTGTGTGCCACATTTTAGGGGAATCGGGGATGGTTAACCTGAAGTAAAGTATTCAGAGAGAAGTAGTTGGAGGTTAGCCTCTTCCTAAATTGGGGTCCGAAATCTAAAGTCTCCAAGGTTAAGTACATAAAGGAAAAATCTACTTTGTTGAACGCTTGGGTTGCATCTAGGGCTAGGAGGGCCATCTTCCCTTTACTTTAAGTAGCGGACTCAGTTAGGTTTAATGCCCGCCTGATGTTATCTCCCATCTTTCTCCCCTGGATAAAGGCCGTCTGATCAGCATTAATTAGTGTAGGAAGGAGTGGGCTAGGCGATTTGCTAGTACCTTCAAGTAAATATTTGTGTCAATATTCAGGAGAGAGATCAGCCTGTAAGAGGCACACTCTCTAGGATCCTTGCCAGGTTTCAATGACAAGATTGTGGTAGATGCTTGCATGGAGGGGGTTACACTACCCACTTCACCAAAAGAGTTGAAAAGGGCTGTTAGGAGGGAGAGCAGCTGACTACTAAAGAGTTTATAGAATTCGGATGAGAACCCATCAGGGCCGGGGGCCCTGGGTTTTAAAGATTTAATTACCGCCTCCACTTCCTCCTGTCGGATAGGGGCTTCTAGTGCCTCCATCTCTTCCCGTGCCTCCATCTCTTCCCGTGCTAAGTGAGGTAGGACCGCCTCCACAATAAACTTTCTCTGGGACGAGACCTATCTCCCAGAGTTAGACATAGTGTGCCTGTGCTAGGTGGAGTTTATCGTGCTCCCCATATTGGGCTACCCCTTGTTGGTCTTTGAGACCTATGATAAAGGTCTGTTTTTTGGCTTCAGACAATTTTCTTGCTAGGAGTTGGTTGGCCTTGTTGCTCTTAGCATAGTAAACCTGTTTCACAGACATTAGGCTTTATGATGTTCCCTCAGCGTATAGGGCCTCTAGTTTATTGCGAGCTATGCAGAGGGCGGGGTGGGCTTTGGGAGACCATCCCTGCTTATATTTACCTTCGATCTCCGAGATTTTCTGTTCCAGGAGGGACCTAGTTTGTTTTTTCTGTTTATAGTATGCCGCAGTATAAGCGATCAAAATACCCCAGATAACTGCCTTCATTGCATCCCACATGATAACTGGGAAAGTTAGTTCTGTGGGGTTCTCCCGAAAATAGTCTCTGATTGCTTTTGCTACATCATCCCTCACGGCCATATCATTCAGGATTGGGTCATATAAACGCCATAGTGATCTGGTCAACAGTGTTGGGTTTCAGGCCCTAATATGTAGCAGTACTGAGGCATGGTCCGAGAGAACCTTTGGGCGATGTCCACCTTGTTTGTGAATGATATGAGCTGGTGCGAGGTCAGGATTAAGTCAATACGAGATGAGGAGCAGTGAACCTACGAAACGAAGGTAAAGTCCCTCTCCTCTGGATGCAGGACTCTGCAGGCTGTCATGATGCCTACCCCCGGGGACCCAGACCAAGTCCAGCAACCCCGGAAGCAGGCATCAAGTTATCCCAAGCAAGCCCAACAACCCCTGCTAGGGGCTATTTGGGTGCAGTCCTGGCGTCTATGGCGCCAGGCTCATATGGAGAGTCAGTCCTGGCGCCATAGGCACCAGACTCATAGATTAAAACTCACCTGATGCAGACCATGCTGCAAGAGCTCCAAGTCAAAAGAGGCTTGGAAGGGACTACTTTACCTAGGGACTATTTTTTACTCGGGTGGAGCTGGGGAGGAATACTTTCCTGGGACTACTTTGGCGGCTATTTAAACCACGCCCGAAGAGCAGCACACGCTTCACGTTATTCTGCATCCAGCAGCGTAACGCTCACTGTGCCTGCAAGTCTGCATCCAGTCTTCTGCCACGCCCGCCTCGAGTCTGGAGCACCTAGAAAAAGGGAGAAAGAAGGAGAAAAGGTTAGAACAAGAGCAATCCCTTTGATCCTTACCTGAATTCCCGATCCATCATGCCTTCGAGCTGGAAGAAAGAAGTTATTTTATGCACGCCGCCTCGCCTGCTGCAGCGCCGCGCTGAACTCACCGGCCTTCACAGCATCTTCACATTCCACGCATCCTCCTGCAAGTTCCCGCCGCACTCCGGCACCTAAGGGGAAGACAAGAACAGCAAGGTGAGCCAAGGGAATACACAGAGGCAATATTAGTTACCCCCCACAGACTTACCTGATTTTACCACGAGGGGTACTATTCCTCTTCACGGGTCGGCGCAGCTTCCACTGCATCTTCGCCGAACCCCGGCCCCTAAGGGGAAACAAAAGGACAGCAAGGTTAAACAAAGGGACAAACAAGGGGAAACCTCCTCACCACAATAAACTTCATACTTTCTCTCAGCGCCTGAATAAGGGAGAAAGCAACAGGTACATATTGACATTATTTTATCGAACTGCGTTGGATAATACAAATCTTTACTGGAACATTACACGTTGCCACGAGGAACTCTTCGCTAGGGTCAAGATGCAACCTGCAAGGAATCGGACAAGAGTGAAAGTCAGACATTTGAACTCTTATGAACTGCATACTTACTGCGTCTTGCCGGGAATCTCAGAGTCAATATTGTTCTGGAACTCACCAATTCCTTCGAGCCAGTGAAGCAACTGGTTATCTACGCGCCCCTGCGCTCAATGCAGGATGGCGAGCTCATCTTTCCAAACCATCAGAAGAATATTCCTACGGGCCAAGCAAACGAAGCTAGGTGGGCCAGTCCAGTCCGTCATCTCGGCACTACGCGTCACATTGGTGGAGACCGCAGTCCAGTTCAGATAGACGCCCCGTGGGAGCCAGGTGAGCGTAACAGAACGCGAAGCCTACCCACAAATTCCCACCCGGGCGTTATGGATACCTCAGAAACTGACCAATTGGCCCAATTACTAGGGGAACTGAGGGCTGAAGTGCATTCCGCCCGTCAAGAAACCAATGCTCTTAGGAGAGAACTGATTTTGTCAAAGGAGCAAACTGATGACCTTGCTAGGCAACTACTGCAAAGCCAGGCTGGACAAGCACCCCTACCAGGTTCCGGGGGAAATCCAGCTCCTGTGTTGTCGAGTAACCCTGTGCAAATAAACCTACCAGGAAATATTCCATTAGCTCCGCCCGAACGCTTTGCCGGAGATCCCAAAAGGTTCGCCGTGTTTATGAACCAATGCCGCTTGCACTTTTTATGCAGTCCTGGAGCCTTCCCAAACAATCAAGCCAAGGTAGCCTTTGTATTGTCATATCTCAGCGGCAGTGCAGCTGATTGGTCAATTCCACTAGTTACTCAGGATGACCCAATACTTCGGGATTTTCAGGGCTTTCAAATGAGCATGGAAAGACTATTTGGCCGGCACTCCCAAGGACAGGCCCTGGATAACGAACTTTTGTCCCTACGACAGGGTAACCAGGACCTTCTATCCTACATCGACGACCTTTAATAGGTTGATAGTGGAAACTGGATGGCCTGAGGTAAAACGAATCACGTTATTTCATCGAGGGCTTCGAGAAGAACTCAAGGATGTCTTGGCTCAAGTCATGAACCCACCTCAAGACTGCGCTGAATATATAAACTTAGTGGTCCAGTTAGATCACAGACTTCAGAACAGAAAGGCTGATCGAGCCAAGTTTGAGAATCGAGTGTTGGTCAAAACCCACGCTAACCCCAAAGGAACAGATACTTCAGAACCCATGCAAATCACAGGGGTTAAAGGACCCTTAACCCAGAAGGAAACTGAAAGGAGACGGCAAATGCAATTGTGTCTATATTGTGGAACTTCTGGGCATTTTCTACGGGATTGCCCTGTAAAACCACCCAAGAAGGTGGTAGGAGCTGCTGATAAAAGCCATATGGAGTCAGACTCGGGAAACGACCACGCCCGACAAGAGTAGTGGTCCGCTTGTCGAGCTTGAAGAAGGATACTCAGACCTCGCATTTCATCATACCAATGGTCCTCGTAGATCCAAGGCAGCCATCGCGTATGCACGCTGTAAGGGCATACATTGATAGCGGGGCCATAGGAAACTATGTGGACTACGAATTGGCTTCCAGGATGAATCTACCTCTCTGCCGAAAAACCACCTCAGATGTCATCACCACCGTCGATGGAACTGAATTTGCCTCTGGGCCTGTAACTCATTCCACCGCAGAGATGACACTATTGGGTCAGGATGGGCATCGAGAGACTATTGTGTTTGATTTAATCAAAGCCCCACTGTTTCAAATAATACTGGGGATACCTTGGTTGGAAACACATAATCCTTGTATTTTTTGGCGAGAGAAGAGAATAACCTTCCCGGATTGTGCACAAACCTGTTACCCAAAGAAAAATATGAACGCAGGCCTGGCCACAGTAACCACAGCGGTCATGCAACTACCTTCAGAATACCAAGAATTCCAGGATGTCTTACAAAAAGAACAGGCAAACACCTTACCACCTCACAGATCGTACGATTGTCAAATCGATCTCATTCCCGGTGAACAACCCCCTTGTAGCAGGATCTATGCCCTTACGGAACCTGAGAACCTTCACCAACGACAATACTTAGACCAGTACCTTGCCAATGGCTTCATTCGCCCATCCAAGTCCCCTGCATCTTCAGCTTGTTCTTCGTGCCCAAAAAGGAAGGTGACCTCAGAACGTGCATAGACTACCGCACAATGAACCAGATAACTGTTAAGAACTGATACCCATTGCCTCTGATCCCTGAATTACTAGACCAAGTGAAGGAAGCTTGCATATACACTAAGTTAGATCTCCGGGGGGCATACCATCTGGTGCGTGTAAAAGAGGGCGACGAATGGAAGACTGCTTTTCGCACTAAGTATGGGTTATTCTAATACAAGGTGATGCCTTTCGGGTTGTGCAATGCACCAGCAGCCTTCCAATACTTCATGAACAATGTCCTTTGTGAACTCATTGACGTTTGTGTTGTCGTATTTATCGATGATATTCTAGTATACTCCTCTTCAGAATCTGACCATGTGAAGCACGTCCGAGCAGTCCTTGAGAAATTGCGCCAGCACAAACTATATGCAAAACTGGAAAAATGCGTTTTTCATACCACAGAAGTTGAATTCCTTGGGTTTATCCTGACCCCAAGAGGAGTCCGAATGGACTCACGAAAGGTGGACGCAATCCTTAAGTGGCCATCACCAAGTTCAGTTAAAGGAGTACAAAGCATGCTCGGCTTTGCCAATTTCTACCGCAGATTCATCCCGGATTTTTCACATGTTGTACATCCCATCACAGCACTCTTGCGAAAAAATAAACGCTTTATGTGGACTGAAGAAGCTGAAAAAGCCTTCCAAGAGCTGAAAGCGAAATTCACGTCTGCACCTGTATTAAAGCACCCGCGCCCTGAACTTCCATACATAGTGGAAACTGATGCATCCAGTCTAGCCGTGGGAGCTGTCCTGTCTCAAAAGGACCCTGAACTGGCCAGCTTCACCCAGTAGCATTTTGGCCCAGAAAGTTCTCGGCACCCGAGTTAAACTATGCGGTTACCGACAAGGAGTTATTAGCCATTAAATCCACCTTCAAGGCTTGGCGGCACTATCTTCTCGGTGCCTGGCATACCATTACGGTGATCACCGATCACCGGAACTTACAGTATTTAAAGACAGCCAAGGCCCAATCGTCACGCCAACTCCGATGGGCTTTGTTTTTTGCTGAGTTCGATTTCGTGATAACCTATCGACCAGGTTGTAAGAATGGTAAAGCAGACGCCTTATCCCGAATAGGGATAGGAGAGGCAGAAGTGAACCCAGAACCAGTACCTATAATTTCCGAACAAAGGATTCTTGGCATGACTACTCTACAGACACTAGAGGACATTCAGGTAAAGATCCAGCAACTCTTTGATCCTACAGCCCTGCAGGACGGGTTAAAGAAAGGCCCGGACTACTCTGTCACCAATGACCTGCCTTATTACCAAGGGCGGCTATTTCTGCCACACAAGAAACTACAAGAGCTAGTCATTTCCCGTTATCATGATACCCTAATGGAGGGGCACCCAGGTACTGAAGCTAAAATTAAAAGACAATTCTGGTGGCCCACCTGGCAAAAGGATATTAGATCATTTGTGATGTCTTGTGGCATTTGCGCCCAAAACAAAAGTCAAAAGAAAAAACCAGTTTTGGCCACCAGGGGGCGCGGGCAACATGGCTGCCTGAGCTGAGAGCTCCGTACCCAGCCCCGGGTAATTGCTGGCAGAGAAGAAGAGCGGGGCCCCCAACCTTCTCGAGACCCCCCCACGAGGCTGTGGGAACCTTCAGCCCCCAGCGGGGTCCAGTTCCGACCCCCGGCCGTGAAGGCATCGCCGAGTTCGGCCCTCCGGAAGATTCGCCGGCCCCTCCCCCCACGCGCTGCAGTGGAGCTCGATGGTAGGCCGCGGCGGCCGCGCCGGGCCCGGATGGGGAGGAACCAGACGCGACGCGGAGACTGGGAAAGCTGAGGCGGAGATTGGATGCGAGATCCGCGGCTAAGTGTGGAGACCACCCGATACCCGGACCCGGGTGTGGCGCGTCGGCCCGGCGCGAGAGGTGAGATCGCCCGCGGCGCACCCACAGACTCGGAGAGGCGGTACGGGAGTACAACCCTCCCCACCCCAATCTTGAATCCTTCCCTTTTGGACTAGCAGGGCCCGAGGTGGGACTGCGGAGGCCTCACCCCCCCACCACACCACCAGACAGGAGAGCGGACGCGTGAGCACACTTCTCCACCCCTTTAAAACCCTCTGGAGTGCTCCTTTCATGAACTGGAGGGAGACCCTCTCCAAATACCAATTCGTAGCTTCTGGAGGCGAAATGGCTGCGGGGGGCTCCCCCACCCCTCCCCCCGACCTGGGGGCGATACAAAATAATATCCAGATGATCCTGGAGGAAATACGCGGGATGCGAACTGACATGGGGGCCAAACTGGCGGACCTCGCCAACAAGTTCACCACCCTCGAGGACCGGATGGAGGGGGTCGAAAATAACCAGCTCTCTACGGCACTTCTGGAGACCCAAATGGAGGTCAGATTCCAGGACATACATCGGCGGGAGGAAGAACTTCGCTTCAAAGTGGACGATATGGAGAACAGAGAACGGAGGAACAACCTACGCATTTTCGGACTGGTGGAATCTGAGGGCGAGACCGTACAAGGCCTGGAGGGCAAAGTACTGGATATAGTAAGGATTGTCCTGGGTGAGAATGTTGGAGGCGAGATCAAGTTCGACAGGGTCCACCGGGCGGGGGGCGGAGGTAGGGGCCCGCGCTCAGTGTTGGCCCGACTGCATCACTACAAGGACAAAGCCAGGATCCTGGAGAAGGCAAAGAACCTAGGCAACATCCAATATGGGGACTCTAGGGTGTCCATATTTCAAGATCTCTCAGCCCTCACCCTGCTAATGAGAAAGAAATGCGGCCCCCTCACAAGATGGCTGCAGGGGAAGGGGGTCAGATACCGCTGGGGCCACCCCTTCTACTTATCGTTCGAATGGCAGGGAGAGAGGTACCATCTGGTCTCGGAGGGGGACATCCAGAGGGCCACAGATGACCTGCTTGGCGACACACCCGCTCCTTCGGGCAGTGCAATGGACGGCACCCAGGAACCCCCTAGAGGCCCGGTCGGCCCGCGGAAGCTCAGCGGCAAGTCGAAGGTTAAGGGGACTCGCAAGTTTCAAAAAACAAGACACCCGCCACCGGCCTCCGAGGATTGCCCGGACCCGTGACTACGCTACTCCCTCGAGGATTGAGGGACTGTGCTGATGCTCCTGCATTCCAGGCTCAAGCAGTGTTGGAACATGAGGCCTGGCCTCACGAGGCCGATACCGATCGCCATGTTGGAGTGAGATTTAACCCGCCTGGTTTAGGGGCGGAAAGCAGCGTGATGCAATGTTCATGGTTTTGTTGTGTTTTCCCCGGTTTGGGGCTGAGTACTGGACTTTGGGGGGGAGAGGGGGACCGGGGGGTTCATTGGCTTCTGTGTTGACTGCCTCCATTGAGGCAATGAGTGGGGTCGATACATAGGGTAACATTACGAGATGGGGATCCCTAACACAAGAAATACCCGGGGCTGGGGTAAGAGTCCTTGGTGGTTCGTTGACCAACCCCGACACTAGTTGGGGGGCGTGGACGGACGCCTTACAATGACAGGGAAAAGGGAAAGGGGGAAAGGGAGGGAGGGGAGGGAGGGGAGGACAGGGTGGGGGAAGGTGGGGGGGGAACACAGGGGAAGGGAGGGGGGAATAGCCGAGTCAAACCGGGATCCACGATGCGGACACAGACCACAGAGCGACATCACGACACAGGTCAATCCGAGGGGGCCCCCTTGTGCGACAATGGTTGAGGGCAAAATAGGCACACTTAATGTCAAGGGCCTTAACTCCCAGAACAAGAGATCCCTGACGAGTAACATGTTTTGCAAACAACATCTTATGGTACTCTTCCTCCAAGAAACCCACTATAGACAGGGCAAGGAATCACCCATAAGGGGAAGAGACATAGGATCTAATTACTGGGCCTCCCACAGAAGTTCAAAGAAGGAAGGGGTAGGGATCATCCTGAACAAAACGTTCCACCTATCCAACATGGAAACCAAGAGGGGCTTTGGGGGACGGTTCCTGGCAATCAAGGGCACCCATGAGGGCGAACGTATCACCCTGGCTACCCTCTATGCACCTAACTCTGGCCAGATTAGGTTTATAACCCAGGTGATGGGGGTAATCGATGAATGGGCGGAAGGGGCCATGATCCTCGGAGGTGACTTCAATCTCATAAGGGACCCCAAATTAGACTGGTGGACGGCCCGAGGGGTATAACCCAAGGCGACTTCTAAAGATAACATCTCGTTCCAGACCCTCCTGAGAGAACACTACTGGGAGGATGTTTGGAGGGCGGCACACCCAGAACCGGGAGGTTATACATTCTTCTCCCCTCCACACAACACGTACACTAGAATAGACCTGCTCCTGACCTCTAGGGAGGGAGGCGGAGTGGCCACGGACCCGCGAGTCGAGGCAATAACTTGGTCGGACCACGAACTCCTAGTGGTGAGCTGGCTTCTCCCCGTCTCCCCTCGGTCAGCCCATTGGAGGTGCAATGATGTGCTGCTCAGGGACCCAGTCTTTAGGGATTTCCTGAGAAACGAAATGGCGGCATACTTCGAGACGAACGATAATGGGGAAACAGGCATGCCAACGGTGTGGGAAGCTGCAAAGGCCACTTTCCGTGGCCTCCTCATAGCAGAGGGAGCCAGACGTAAACGGGAAAGGGGGCTCATCGAGGCCAGAATACGGGCTGACCTCGGAACCCTGCGGGGCAGGCTCAACCGGGGGGGGACGGACAGGGAATCCATTTTACTGGAAATGAGTGAGAAACGACAGGCACTACACACGGTTCTCATAGGGGAGGTGGTTAAGAAGCTGAGATACACACGGCAGAGGTACTACGAGAAGGGAGACAGGGTGGGAACACTGCTGGCTCGTAGAGCTAGGGGATGTCGACTGGAGAGGAGGGTTGGCCCTATTAGAGACCGGGGGGGCTCCATGCTCAACAACAAGGCCGAGGTGGTGGGCTCCTTTGCTGAATACTATAAGGAACTGTACACAAAACAGGGGGGAACTTCACCGGAGGAGATGCGGGCATACCTGGAGGAACACCCTCTGCCCCGCCTGACTGAGGCGGAATTACAGGAATTAGAGGCAGACATAACCACCGACGAGGTCGAGGCGGCCATCAAGAGGCTCAAGGTGGGCAAGGCCCCGGGGGGAGATGGCTACACGGCTGATTTTTACAAGCAGTTCGCACCCTCACTGGTGGGGCCCCTAGCCAAACTTTTTAACCAGATTCGGAACGAGGAGACGCTCCCAACCTCTTTCCTCCAGGCCCTCATCACGGTTATCCCGAAGCCGGGTAAGGATCCGAGGGAGTGCGGCTCCTATAGACCCATCTCCCTCTTAAATCTTGACGCCAAGATATTCACCAGAATCCTGGCATCCCGCCTAGAAAAGTGCCTTCCCCGACTGGTCCACCCCGACCAAGCGGGTTTCATACTCAATAGACAGGCCTCGGACAGCATGCGTAAAACCCTCCATGTGCTGTACGCAAGGGAGATCCGGAACGGGGGAGCTCTGCTCCTATCCCTGGATGCAGAGAAGGCCTTCGATAGGGTGAGTTGGGAATTCATGGGAGAAGTCCTGTCGGCGGTGGGGATGGGCCGGAGGTGGTTAGGCTGGATGGCGGCGTTGTATTCTTCCCCGACAGCCAGGGTGGTAGCCAACGGGACGAAATCAGTGTCCTTCCCCCTGGGGCGAGGTACAAGACAGGGATGCCCCCTATCTCCCCTGATATATGCCCTAGTCATGGAACCCTGGGCAGTCTCGGTACGCAATAATGAAAACATTACGGGGGTCCGATTGGGCGACTCCCATTGCAAGATCAGTCTATTCGCAGACGACGTCCTCCTGTATATCTCTAAACCATCTCAGACGATCCCCCATGTTCTACAGGCCCTGGCGCGCTATGGCAACCTCTCCGGGTACAAGGTCAACCTGGGCAAGTCCGTGGCCTTCGTAGGGGGCCAATTGCCGGAGCCGGAGATGCAATATGTGGAAAGTCTCCCCTTCCAGTTGCAGAGAGAGGGGTTCCGATACCTGGGAATCCTAATCCCATCCGCCCCGGGCGACCTCTTCGCGCGCAATTTTACCCCACTATGGACAGCAGTTAAGAGAGATACTGAGAGGTGGGCGGCGGCGGGGTTCTCATGGATGGCACGGCTTAACCTGATTAAGATGGTGATACTCCCCAAGTTTCTGTTTCTCTTCCAGATGCTCCCCACCCAAGTGCCGAAGCCCTTTTTTGGCTCAATGAAACGGGCATTGCTTCGATTCCTCTGGGCGGGGAAGAAACATAGAATCTCCTACGATGTCCTGACTAGACCAAAGGAGGAGGGAGGAGTGGGATTCCCTGATTTTGAAACATATTACAAGGCGTCACAGTTGAGGATCCTGGTTGACCATTTTAATCCTAGGACGGAGAAGCAGTGGGTGGCCCTGGACAATAGACTTCTCGCCCCGGTCACGATCGACGAACAACTATGGGTCCCAAGAACACACATCCCTAGGAGGGTACATGAACACCCGGTGTTAGGGGTTCTCTGGTCGATCTGGAAGGAGGGGAGCTACTTCAGGTGGCTCACGACCTGGCCCTCCCCACTGAGTTGCATTTGGGCGCCCCCATTCCTGGCTAAAATAGCAGAACCAGCTGCATATCAGAGTTGGTATGAGGCGGGCCTCGTTAGGACAGGCCATATGTGGGTGGGGGGATCTTTTATGCCCCTTCCTGACCTCGAGGAGGCCTTGGGTCTGGGCAAACTGTCGCCATTCCGCTACCTCCAGCTCAAGGGAGTTCTCTCAGAACCATCATGGGGGGACACTCTCAGGAGGGACCTCACAGATTTTGAGAAACTGATCATCTCCACCCGGGGCTCCAGGGGGGTGATAGCTCGATTGTACAGACTCCTCTTGCTGTCGATACCAAGGGATCCCCCCCCAGCACGAACGCAATGGGAAAGAGACCTTGGCGTGGCAATTGACGATAAGAGATGGTCCAAGATGTGTATCCGAGCCCATCGTTCAACCACGTCCCTCCAATACAGACACCAGGCACTAAAGGTACTACATAGGTGGCATTACCCCCCCCAGAGAATATCCAAAATGCTCCCAGGCTACGACCCACACTGCTGGAAATGTCGAAACGCCACCGGAAGTTACATACACATGTGGTGGTCATGCCCCAGGGTACAGATATATTGGGGGGAGGTCCTATCTTGGATCAAAGGGGTTGAGGGGATAGATAGACCCCTCTGCCCCTGGTTGCTCCTCTTTGGGATCGAGGTGGGGGAAGATCAGGAGGACACTCAGGGCCACATGCTTCAGGTTATGCTGGTGGCGGCCAGGTGTTGCCTGGCCCAAAAATGGAAAAGCCCAAACATGCCACAGGAAAAGGAATGGGTCAACAAGGTCCGAGCGATCTATGACATGGAGTTCCTCACACATGTCCTTGACGAATCTAAGACCAACATTGGTGAACTCTGGCTCCCGTTTTTTGAAAGATATGAGCACAGAGCATAAGGGGTCCAATCACTGCGGTGGGACAGGTTTCTGTCTTCTAGACATCGGGGAACGGTAAAATTCAGAAACTCTAAGGGCACCCAGCAACGGGGACGTGCTCCCTGCCCGACCACAAGGGGGGCCTAATTGACGGAGCCCAAAGACCAGTGTGCAATACATGCATGTCGCCTGTGCTCTGGAACTGTGCATTATGCTTTGAACTGTTAAATCTGGACTCTATTTTTGACTTCACGGCTAGGGGGGAGGGGGGAGGGGGGATAAAAGGGTTAATGGATAAATGTAATTTTGTTTTCTTTGGCACAATGTTTGCAGTAATAACCTATAAAATGTTAATAAAAACATATTTTCAAAAAAAAAAGAAAAAACCAGCTGGACTCTTACAACCTTTAGACATTCCGCCTACACCATGGCACACCTTATCGTTAGAATTTATTACTGATCTACCCTCATGCAATGGGTTTAACACCATTCTAGTTATTCTGGATCTTTTTTCCAAGATGGCCCACTTTATTCCATTAAAGGGATTACCTTCAGCTTCAATCCTGGCCAAGGGGTTCCTCGAAAACATTGTTTGCATACACGGATTTCCGTCGGTATTGGTCTCTGACCGGGGCAGTCAATTCATTTCACATTTTTGGAAAAAATGCTGTCTATTGGCGCAAATCGATGTGAGGTTATCGACCAGTCACCATCCCCAAACCGATTGTCAAACGGAGAGGACCAACCAGACTCTCGAACAATACCTGCGTTGTATGTTACATCAGACTGAGAGTAATTGGAAAGATATTCTTTGGATTGCCGAATATGCATACAATAATTCAGTACACTCTGGAACTGGACAAAGCCCCTTTTATACCTTATATGGGCACCGTCCTCGAACCTCAGACCTTGACTCACCCCAACACTTAGAAATGCCCGCAGTGTACCATCTGCACGCTATGATTACACAAGCCTTTAAGGAAGCAACTGCACATTTAAAACAGGCGAAAGAAAAATACAAGAAAGATGCTTATTGGCATAGAAGTGATACTCCACAGTACCAAATAGGGGACCAAGTATGGTTAGCCACAAAACATATAACTCTAAAGGCAACATGGACCTTTAACCCCAGATATTTGGGACCTTACTCTATTAAGGCCATTATCAACCCGGTGGCTGTCAAGTTGGACTTACCTGCTAATATGCAAATTCACCCCGTCTTTCATGTGTCACTTTTGAAGCCAGTGCAACCGGGACGAGACTAACCAAGCCACCAGACCCCATCCTTGTAGACGGGGAACCCGAATTTGAAGTTAATAACATCTTGGACTCCAAGCTAATAAAGTCAAAACTTTTTTTATTTAATCGACTGGAAAGGTTACGGACCACAGGAAAGGTCATGGGAACCTAGTGACCATGTTCATGCATCGCGATTGGTGAAAAAATTCCACTGAAATTTCCCAGACAAACCGAAACCACAGGGAAGAACGACTTTAGGAGGGGCCTTGGGGGGGAGTGCTGTCATGATGCCTACCTCCGGGGACCCAGACCAAGTCCAGCAACCCCGGAAGCAGGCATCAAGTTATCCCAAGCAAGCCCAACAACCCCTGCTAGGGGCTATTTGGGTGCAGTCCCGGAGTCTATGGCGCCAGGCTCATATGGTGAGTCAGTCCTGGTGCCATAGGCGCCAGACTAATATATTAAAACTCACCTGATGCAGACCATGCTGCCAACATACCTGATGCAGACCATGCTGCAAGAGCTCCAAGCCAAAAGAGGCTTGGAAGGGACTACTTTACCTAGGGACTATTTTTTACTCGGGTGGGGCTGGGGAGGAATACTTACCTGGGACTACTTTTGAGGCTATTTAAACCACGCCCGAAGAGCAGCACGCGATTCGCGTTATTCTGCATCCAGCAGCGTAACGCTCACCGTGCCTGCAAGTCTGCATCCAGTCTTCTGCCACGCCCGCCTCGAGTCTGGAGCTCCTAGAAAAAGGGAGAAAGAAGGAGAAAAGGTTAGAACAAGAGCAATACCTTTGATCCTTACCTGAATTCCCGATCCATCGCGCCTTCGAGCTGGAAGAAAGAAGTTATTTTATGCGCGTCGCCTCGCCTGCTGCAGCGCCGCGCTGAACTCACCGGCCTTCACAGCATCTTCACATTCCACCGCATCCTCCTGCAAGTTCCCGCCGCACTCCGGCACCTAAGGGGAAGACAAGAACAGCAAGGTGAGCCAAGGGAATACACAGAGGCAACATTAGTTACCCCCCACAGAGTTACTTGATTTTACCACCGGGGGTACTATTCCTCTTCACGGGTCGGCGCAGCTTCCACTGCATCTTCGCCGAACCCCGGCCCCTAAGGGGAAACAAAAGGACAGCAAGGTGAAACAAAGGGACAAACAAGGGGAAACCTCCTCACCACAATAGACTTCATACTTTCTCTCAGCGCCTGAATAATGGAGACAGCAACAGGTACATATTGACATTATTTTATCGAACTGCGTTGGATAATACAAATATTTACCTGAACATTACCGGTTGCTACGAGCAACTCTTCGCTAGTGTCAAGCTGCAACCTGCAAGGAATCGGACAAGAGTGAAAGTCAGACATTCGAACTCTTACGAACTGCATACTTACGGCGTCTTGCCGGGAATCTCAGAGTCAATATTGTTCTGGAACTCACCAATTCCTTCGCGCCAGTGAAGCAACTGGTTATCTACGCGCCCCTGCGCTGAATGCAGGATGGAGAGCTCATCTTACCAAACCATCAGAAGAATATTCCTACGGGCAAAACAAATGAAGCTAGGTGAGCCAGTCCAGTCCGTCATCTCGGCACTACGCTTCACATTGGTGGAGACCGCAGGCCAGTTCAGATCGACGCCCCTGTGGGAGTCAGGTGAGCGTAACAAGGCATGCACCACGCCCAGCGATCTGAACAAATGAAGAATGCTTAGGGCTATCCTGAAATCCTTGGGGAAAGGGGCGTTCGTTCTGTCCTTGTCTGGAACAAGGACGCTGTTAAGTCCCCCAATGACAATTTTGCCCTCCAGAAAGGGGAGGAGAGAGGCTTCTAGACCCTCAAAGAAGAGTTCTTGACCTTCATTCGGGGCATAGATTGAGGCCAATGAGTATAGCTGACCCCGGAGCATACCTTTTACTCCAATGAACCGGCCTCCCGTGTCCCTAATAGCGTCGAACTCCTTAAACTGGACATCCTTTGCCATTAGAATCACCGGCCCCCCTTTTTTGTTCCTCCTGAGGCTAAACATTGTTTGGGAAAGTCTCTACTTCGGAGGCCGGTGAAATCCTCTGGGAGAAGGTGGGTTTCCTGAAGGAAAGTCACTGTACCCTCTAGATCCTTCAGCTGCTTCAGAATATATTTTCATTTTGCAGGAGAGTTCAGGCCTTTGACATTCAGTGAGACGAAATTCAGGGTCTGATGAGGTATCTCTAGGTTTCCCTCTTTCCCCGAAGAAGGGATGGGGGTGGTCAGGAGGGTTGAAGCTGCCATCCTAAGCGTGAGAGTTCCTGCATTCATGCTCCAGCCTAACTTTTAAACAAATAACCCAAAAGCAATACCAAACTGAGTCCAAACCATGGACTCCAAACTTTCCAAATGCCAAGAACTGTTGTCAAAACACCCCAAGGTGTCTTAGGTGTCATCCAATTTGAGGTTAGGCTTGAACCGTGTGAAGCCCGTCTTATTGGCTATAGTATTCAATGTTTCCTTGATGCCAGCGGATCAGGTATTTGAGTGCTGGATCGGGCACCTGGGACTTTACAGCTGCTGGTACCTAGTGTGTCAGGTGTGTGAAGGCAGTTTATTCGGATTATGACCCCTTTGAACTTTCGACCATGCCGAGCACCTCGCTTTTGGTGGAAGGTCTTCTGCTCCTGCAAGGGTATCTCGGGGGGAGCTGCCTCCCTTGTCTGGTGAAGACGTATTCAGGATTCCCTCCACATCTTCCAGGCATGAGATTGACCAGGAAGCCCCTTTATAGGAGAACTGCACGGCAGTAGGAAACAGCCAGCAGTATCTGATCTTCTGATCCCATAAGAAGAGAGTCAAGGGCCGTAGAGACCTTCTTATCTGCATCATTGCCATCGCCAGGTCCTGAAAGATCTGTAGGAGAGAGCCCTGGAATGACAGTTCGTTTCGGGTGTTGCTCACCGACCAGAATCTCCTGCTTTGTTGTATAGAAGTGGATACAAGTTATAACAACTGGTGGATATTCTGAGGCTAGTCCCCTGTGGGTGCGCAATCTGTGAGTGCAATCTGGTAGCAACTGCGATTTCTCCAGGTGTGGCAGGAGGGTTTGGAACAGATCCCCTATGTATTCCAACAGATCTTGCTCTTGAACTGATGAGGGCACTACTCTAATCCGGTGATTATTTCTTTGGGCCCTGTTCTCCAGGCCCTCCTGCTTGTACTCCAGGATCTCGTTTCTATCCGCCAGGGCCCAGGTCTTCTGGTGTACCTCAAGTAGGGTGGCTGCCTGCTCTCGAGTTTGCTCCTCCACATCCCCCAGTCTCTGTTCCAGTTCTGTCACTCTTTGGTCCGTATGCTCAATTTTGGAGGACAGCTCAGTCATGCAACTGCAGAATTCAGTCTTGATGTTGAGCATAAACTGGATGTCCTTCTTGGTGGCCAGCTGCCCAGAGAGACCGAGTGACACTCGAGGCAGGGACTTTGCTGTTTCCGATTTCCTCCCTTTCTCAGCAGGGAGCAACATGGTGGCGATATCCCTGCAGTTCTGGGTTTTAGGATGTTTCAACATGGCGACGGGCAGCTCCCGGCGGCTGCAAGTCCCCTGTGCAAGTGGTTGGCTGTCCCTACGTATAGTGGTCCCAAAAAGACGGTGCTGGGGGTCAGAAGGCGCTTAATTCGGACCCCCTGAAGATACTCCACAGCCCGGTGCACCATGGTTAGCGCGTGAGCAGAGGTGAGCCAGCCGGTCCCCTAGGAACCCTATCCCTTGTGTGTTGCTTGGAGGGGGCCTAGACTCCAGGAACTATTTTTACCTTCACCTACTGGGGGGTGGGTTCTGTTCTGGGTAGGTCAGTTGTGGTGGCAGGGGCTCTGAACAGTGATCCGCTGTCAGGGGATCTCGGGGAGGCAAGCTCTTTAGGTAAGAGCCGGTTTCCAGGCTCTGAGAGTGTTCATTACCCCCTGTGTGTTTCACTCCTGCTGGGGAGCGTGGGATCCCTCCCGGAGGGGCTGTTTGCGCTTCCTGCCTTATGGTATGAGGCTATTGGCAGCTTTGACAGAGTTCTGTGGCTGTGGGCACCCATGTGATTCTGTTCCTGCTGTGGTGACGCCCATCCCTCCGGGGGGAGCCGAGGACTTCGAGAGCCAATGTCAGGTGTTGGGCCTAGGGCGGGCACTGCTGCGTCACGTTGTGGCCGTTACAGTGGGCCGAGGATGTGAGGAGGAGCGTGTTGTGGGAGCTGGGTGCCCATTGATAGAAGCACAGTGAGGGAGGCGCAGCCGACTTACTGCTTAAGCGGTGCTCCAACGCACCCGTTGTCTCTGTGCTGCCTGTCTCTCAAATGCTCATATGCTGGCAGGGATTGGGATAATATCCTCATCCGGGCTGTTGGCCCCCGCCTGGCGGGTCTGCGTGGAGGTGAACGAGCAGATTATCTCCTGTCCTCTTAACCCCAGGAGCACTGCTCTCTGCAGATCCATATTGTTACCTGTATCTCAGCGCCATCTTGGAGGGACGACGAGGGTTACATGCTTTTGGGGGTTCTGCATTTCCCACAAGCTCCAAACTACTCAAAATCTTTGTGGGCTGGCATTGCCTGCCATTCCGACAACAAATGCTTGTATTACGATCTCCGGCATCAGCTGGGAAACACCATTCTTTTATCAATCCAACTTCGATCCGCATACTGATTCCCGGGGCAGGAATCAGTATGCGGACCAGGATAAGCCACAACTAGCAGCGACCCATCTCTCTGAAACAATGTCGGCGTCACCCGAGACAAAGCAGAACAACAGCGGTACCTACAGGGTGCCGCTCTTGCACACCTCGAACGGCCCGATAGAGAAGCTTTGGACGCCCCGATTACAGGTGAGGAGGTGGGAGCAGCTATTAAGTCCTTAAAGTGCAGAGAGCTCTGGTCCCGGATGGGTTCACAACAAGATTCTACAAAGTGTACCCAACTGGTTCCCCCACTAACAGCCCTTTTCAACTCATTCAGTGCCTCACTATCCATCACTCCGTCAATGAAAGAATCCATAACTGTCCTTTTGCTTAAACCCGGCAAAGACCCCACCGAAAAAAGCTTATATAGGCCCATTTCTTTACTGAACATTGATGCTAACATTTATTCCAAAATCTTAGTGAAGCGCTTGGCCAGCATCCTGCCCATTTTGATAGATCCAGACCAAACGGGCTTCATAATGCATGGGTCAACTGGGGGCAACAACTGTAAGGCCCTGAATCTAGTGATATCGCAACTCAAGACTACTATCCATTACAAACATTCAGCCTTCCCTGACGTCAGCCCTTAAAGAGCTTCATAGATTTGGGAGGGTGGTGGGCTTTGCCATCAACTTTGGGAAATCAATTGCCCTGCGGGTGGGCCTGGAACCTGGGGAATGGGCGATCTTAGAACCCTTATGCCCAAACCAGTGGAGCTAGAAATCTATTCCCTATCTGGGGGTCCAGATCCCAGCCCGTCCTAGAGACGTATATCTATTGAACCTCCCCCTGCTATTTAAAGAGCTAAAGAGAGATCTTGAACGATGGATCTCACAGGAGATCTCACTTATTGGGCGGATCACCGCATGCAAGATGAAGCTTCTCCCACAGTTCCTCTATGCATGCTCCTCCCTTCCCATTGTGATCCTGCTTCCCTCCCTCCTACGTATGCAGAGGAAAAGACGTATGCAGAGGAAAAGGCTCTGGTTTATTTGGAAAGGCTGGAAGGTGAGGATCTCCCAAAAGGCCATGAAGGGCAGCTCTAGATTGGGAGGCTTGGGGGTCCCTGACCTACGCAAATACCAAGTGGCATCACAACTGGCACATATACGGGCATGGATCGTGACCTCTGGATGTTCGAAATGGGTAGAGCTAGAGCAATCCCGTCTCACTCTCCCCCTTTGCTTTCTTCCAAACATCCCATCCTTGCTGCGGTGGACCAGGATCAGGACCTTGTCCTCCATTAAACACACCCTTAAAACATGGGACTGGGCGCTAAAATATAAGGGTATCTCGCAGGGCCTGGGTCCTTCCTCTCCAATCTTCAATCTTCCTTAACCCAGCCTTTTGTCCGGGCTCCCACCCACTGAACTTCAAAAACTGGATTGCTGGGGAGCTTGAATCCCTGGGACAGATCTTTGAGAATGGCCAACCCCGCTCCTATGAACAATGCAAAGCCACCTTTCAATTAACTGAGGCAGACAGACTGATGCTGATTTTGACCTGTGGCACCCCCGCTACTTGCTGTGTCCCCAGCCCCTCTCCACTGGTCAACATCACCCCTTCTATAGCATATTTTGACCGTTTTTTGTACTAGCTTAACTTTCTCGAGCTTCCTAGCATCTTCCCTCTTTCGATTTTTCTCCTGCAACAATCAGCAATGGTGTGCAATGGCTAGCTGTATTTCTGGCCATGGCTTTGCTTCCATACCCACCAGCTTCTTGAGTTGTCTCTGTACCTGTTCTGGCACACCCTGACACAGAATATGATAGAATACAGGTATTGACTTCCCCCACGGTTCTCGAGTTTCTAAAGATCAATGTTCCTGAAAGTTCTGAATGCAAGCAAGCAGATCTTCACCTTCCTGCATCTTACGTGCCATAATTGCACCCATATCTGAAGTATCAGGATATTGTACTCTAATCGCTTTCAAGACTTCCACTCTACAATTATTAAACGGTGCTCGATCATGCGCTGTGTTCTGTGCTGTGACACTTGAGCATCCTGCTCTCGTTCAAATGTTGTCAGCCCTTTACCCAAGGATAGCTGCTAGAAGACCCTTAATGTCCCCTATAGCTAATGTATTTCCTCCTCTCATTTTTTCCAATTAATATATCAATTTCCCCGTCCCCGCCATCAAACTGGGCAATTTGCATCTTAAATTGTCCTTATCCATCTGGGGCCATGGAATATTTTGCGGTTTGGCCCCTCCTGTTTCTAACAAGGGGAATTGCAAAATTCTAAACTCACAATCAGCTCCCATTGTATGCATATCCATAGTAGGGACAATGGTTCCTGATCGCCTTCTTCCTGGTAATGACCTCAGTCTGCTCACATATAGTGGCGATTTCCCACTTCTCACTATGAGATCGCCTTTTAGGTCGCTCTGGGTACGCCATAGGCTCTGGTGTCCATTCTTTAGGCTGGTCTAAATCTGACCACCTCACTTCTTTATCATTCTAGAAACATCCCTCGGGACGCCATGGACCAACCCCCTCATCCCATGCAAGGTTTCCCTATCATCGTCTGACATATCTTGTCCCCAACTTGTATGGCTGTAATCTTTCTCATCTCTGTTAAGAGTCAGCCTGTCCAAAGACAACTTCCCTCCTTGCCTCGTGATTGGGCAAATTCAGATCGATCGTCTTTCCCTTTGTTTCTCGATTCACTTTTTGTCCTCATTGTAAAGACCGGTGGGGGGGTCTGTACTTCTGCTCTCTATATGGTAGAGGAGAGGCACAGAGGACCCCAGCCAAGATTCTCTAATACGGTAGCTATGGGCGAGCAATCAAGGCCTAGCTTCTCAGGAGGTGATGCAGGCTGGTTCTTAAGTACAGTGTATCCCCAAGCCCCCACAAAGGAATGTCCACACACTGTATTACTGAAAACACAGTCTTTATATAATTAATATTCAAGGGTTATGTACACTTATCACAATAACGCACTTTGTGCTCAGGAAAATCAATAATGGTAAATATCTACAATTCTAAAGTGGTACCACTAATATTAGACCTCATTAAAGTGCATTCACAATACTGTAGAAATGGCACACAGATCAATAGGAAGGAAACCAGCAATAGAGAGAGGAGAGATAAAAGATGGTTGAAACAATAGGCAGAATACTGGCCCTCGCTACTGGACACAGTTCTGTGTGGAGATCCCCCCACCTGGGCAACCTGTAAAATAAAGAGATATAACACAAGCCCAGTCCATATATTGTTCAATAGTCTTATTCTCTCCTGCAATGTTTTTACCCCCCCAATGTACCTGGTGGAGTCGAGTTCTTCGAAGAGGCGTCGACAGATCCTTCTTGAATGACCCCCTTTAAGGCAGGAGTCACGGATCGTCGAGTGGCGTCGAGAAACGTCGAAGACCTCGAGGTTCGGCGACGGGGAATCGACGGCCCTTCTTGAATGCCTTCCCTTTCAAGCGGGAGGCACGGGGCGTCGAACGTCCGTCGACAAACGAGGTAGAACGATGTCAGAGAGGCGGCAGCTTCGTCCGAGCGGTGCTCGTCGGCGTCGGGGCGTCGGCGTCCTGCAAGGCGGAGGTGTGCGGGGCACCTCGATGACAATAGTTCTGGACCGCAAAGATTGTAGAGACGGAAGCCCAGCAAGGGCGTCGAGTCGCTCGAGTCTTTGGGGTCGTGAGGTGGCGGGAAACCCACCGGCGGATTCTCCTCGGCGCGTTGGTCGTCCTCGACTTTCTCCGGCAGGACAAAGCGGTCGACGATGCGGACGAGGGAGTCCTTCAAGGCAAATGTTCTTAGGCAAGGAGCGGACGGCTCCGGTCGTCGGCGGCACGGCGTCAAGTGGTTCCCACGGCTGGGCAACACAACTTCGACGGGCCTCCAGCGGTTACACAGACCTGCGAACCCTGGTCGACGGCAATGGACTTCGACAGCGTCGATGTCCGGGTGCTTCACTTCGATCTCCTCGGCGGTCCCGTCTCGGGTCGGCAGCCTTTCGAGGGTCTGACTTCCAGGGCGCTTCGGCGAAGATTCAGCGGTGCTCGATGGTCCCTCGGAGCACGGGAAGAGGGCGCCTAGCCAGGTCCTCTCTCGGGTCAGTCCTCGACGATTTCGACAACCTTCAGTTTCGGTCGAAGCAAATGCCACAGCAAGTCTTCTTCTTCCAGCTGGACGTCGAGGATCAGCAAATCCAGTTACTCTTGAGTGGAGACTCAGCTTCTGAATGCTTCTGAACGTTCCTGAACGTTCCTGAACCATTTCCAGTGGTGAGAGGTCCCCAGATATACTATTCTGTCTCTCATCCACACTGCTGGCACACACACAGCAGCCAATCACACAGAAGGGCATTCATGCAGTCAGTCAGCCAATCAGGCACACAGTGCATTCAGGCCACACTCCTCCCTTTCAGACACTCACAACAAGGAATGTGGATTGGGACAAGTACCCAGCCATTCAACACTACACACTGCATTCAGGCCAGTTTCGGGCAGGGCTGTCTCAGTCTTTGTCTCACATGCCAGAAACCAGACAACCACAACAAGAAGTGTATATTGGTCACACACTCCATTCACCCAGGTCCCACCCACAGGAGGTACCCACAACATACAGTCAAAGGGAAGGCTCCAGTCAGTCTAGCTGGGCCTTCACAACAACACCATATATGGAACTTCCACCCAACAGCCAGTCAGGGGGAAGGGACAGAGTCAGGGCTTCCCAGGACTTTGGGAAAAACAAGACAACAGGCCATAGAAAGCAAGAGGCCACAGGGGCCATCTTGTTTTCTATCAGGAATCAACTGATCCCAATGGCAGGGCCTGGGTATCCCAAAATGGAGGACACCCAGAGCACCTGTCCAATTCAGCATGGAGCTGCCACCAGCCCATACCCTGCTCTGTGGGCCACCCACAGGTGCCCAAAAACATACACTAGGGGCACAGGGTTGTACCCCTACCCAGGGGTGCCATAAGGGTATCCCATGGGTCTGTTCACCAAACCAAAAGAGAGAGCTGCACTGCCAGGAGTCCCAAATGGACTCCTGGGCAGAAAACATAACAGAACACACGATAAAAGGCAGAAAAGGACAAGGATTCAGAGGCCCTGTCCCTCTGATGCATTTCCAGCATCACAGTCGCCCCCCCCAGACTGAGGTGGAGGGTGTCTAATCTCCCACGGGATAGACACCCTCATCCAGACGGTCAGCATACCTTCTGGAAAGGCCATCTGCATTATCGTGACTCTTCCCTGGTCTGTGCTCTATGGTGAAGTCTAGCCCTTGCAGGCTAATGGACCACCTGAGCAATTTCGGATTCTCACCCTTCATCTGCATAAGCCACTTCAGGGGCTTATGATCTGTTTGGACCTTGAAGGTAGACCCCGTAAGGTAGGGCCTAAAACGCCTAAGGCTCCAAACTATGCTAAAACACTCCTTTTCAACAGTAGCCCACCTAAGTTCTCTACCCTTGAGTTGTCTACTGATGAATATGATAGGATGTTCTCTCCCTTTGTCATCTAACTGGGACAAGACAGCTCCAATTCCGGTGTCGCAGGCATCCGTCTGGACGATAAAGGGTCGGCTGTAGTCAGGCGCACACAACACAGGTGCCCTACACAGACTTTCTTTCAAGCCATCAAAGGCCCTCTGACAGTCTTCGGTCCAATTAACCTTCCTAGGCTGTTTGGGCGAAGTTAGCGCTGTCAGGGGTGCAGCTATGGTTCCATAGTCTGCCATGAAATTGCGATAGTACCCAGTGAGGCCCAAAAAGGCTCTCACCTGGGTTTGAGTAGTGGGAGTCTCCCAGTTCTGTACATCCTGTACTTTACTGGAGAGAGGTTGGATTTGACCCCCTCCTACCTCATGACCAAGATAGGTAACTTTCCCCTGAGCTATCTGGCACTTGGTGGCCTTGATAGTGAGGTTAGCCCTTTTCAAGGCCTGCAACACCTTATCCAGATGTGTCAAATGCTCTTCCCAGGTGGAACTGTAGACGGCAATGTCGTCTAAGTAAGCCACACAAAAGGCTTCCAGCCCACTGAGCGCATGGTTGACCAATCTCTGGAAGGTGGCAGGGGCATTCTTCAACCCAAAAGGCATGACCCTAAACTGGTAGAGTCCCTCAGGTGTTGAGAAAGCCGTCTTTTCCTTGGCATGGTCCGTCAGAGCTATTTGCCAATAGCCTGAGGTAAGGTCAAAGGTGCTCACAAACTTGGCAGCACCTATGGTGTCCACGAGCTCATCAGCCCTGGGCAATGGGTGCGCGTCAGTTTTGGTGACGGCATTGACTCCTCGGTAGTCCACACAGAACCTCCAATCTTTGGTACCCGCCTGGGAACTTGCCTTGGGGACAAGGACCACTGGACTGGACCAGGGACTGGTTGAGGGTTCAATAACACCCAGATCCAACATCTTGGCGACCTCAGCCTGGATGTGGTTCTTGACGGTATCTGACATACGGTAGCACCTGCTTTTGACAGGCACACTGTCACCAGTGTCAATTTCGTGCTTACACCACGGTGTAAGGCCCGGTGTCAGTGAAAACAGAGAGGCATACTGCTGGAGCAAAGCCCTGCAGGCCCTCTGCTGCTCTGTTGTCAAATCTGGAGAGAGTTGTACTCCCTCCACTGAGCCATCCTGAGGGTTGCTATGCAGCAAATCAGGAAGGGGCTCACTCTCATCCTCCTCTTGCCCTGAAGCTAGCAAGAGACATGAGACCTCTGCTCGCCTGTGAAAAGGCTTGAGCCTGTTGACATGGAATACCTGGGGGGCTACCCCAGAGGCTCCCATGTCAACCAGATCATTGACTTTGCCCATCTTGGAGATGATCCTGAAGGGTCCAGTCCACTTGTCTGCCAAAGCTCTAGGCTTGGTAGGCTCCATCACAAGGATTTCCTGCCCCGGAGTCCAATCCACTTGCGAAGCTTTAAGGTCATGCCAGTACTTGTTCAATTCCTGGCTGGCCTTGAGATTTGCTGTTGCCTGACCCATCATTTGTGTCATCCTCCGCCTGAGGCCTAACACATAGTCCCCCACTTGCTTGGCGGGACCTGGAGGGGTGGCTTCCAAGCCTTCTCGGATCAAGGCGAGGGGCCCCCTCACGGGATGTCCAAAGAGTAACTCAAAGGGGCTGAAACCAACACCCTCTTGAGGTACCTCTCTGTAAGCAAACAGCAGGCATGGCAGGAGGAGATCCCATTTCCTCCTTAGGGGCTCTTCCAAAGCACCTAGCATGCCCTTGAGAGTTTTATTAAATCTCTCAACCAGACCATTGGTCTGGGGGTGGTAAGAGGTGGAGAACTTGTAGGTTACCCCGCACTCTTTCCACATGGTTTTCATGTAACTAGACATGAAGTTGGACCCTCTGTCAGAGACAACCTCCTTGGGGAATCCAACACGGGTGAAAATGCCCAGGAGAGCCCTGGCAACCACCTTGGCAGTAACAGTCCGAAGGGGTATTGCCTCAGGGTACCTGGTGGCATGATCTACCAAGACCAGGATGAACCGATGTCCACCTGAAGTGGGAGGGTCAAGGGGACCGACGATGTCGATGCCCACCCTCTCAAATGGTGTGCCAACCACTGGTAATGGCTGCAGTGGGGCAATGACCCTGCCTCCAGTCTTGCCAGACAACTGACAAGTGGGGCAGGTCCTGCAGTGGGACTCCACCTCTACTCCCATCCGTGGCCAGTAGAAATGGGCAGAGAGCCTCTGCTTAGTCTTCTTGGTCCCAAGATGACCAGCCAAGGGCACCTCATGCGCCAACTGCAGTAGGAAGGGCCTGTAAACCTGGGGTACCACCAACCTCTTGCGGGCACCAGGTTCAGGCTTAGTGGGCTCACTAACAAGGAGCTCACCCTCCCAATAAATCCGGAATGTCTTAGGCACTTCCCCTTGTGCCTGGGACAGGGCCTGTTTCCTCAGTCCCTCGAGAGAGTGGCACTCTCTCTGTCCCTTACAGAAGTCTGCCCGGGAGGGTCCCCCTTCAGCTAACAAGCATTGAAGGTCGGGATGATCCTCCGGGTTGAGAACCTCTCCCACAGGAGAGTCTTCTGTATCTTCTCCCACAGGAGTTGAGTTGGGGTTTTCCACTGGACCCAGCCCGTCCGGAGCATGGATCCCAATGGGTGCTGTCGGAACAGCAGGAAGAGAAGGTACTCCCTCCACAGAGGTGGTCTTCTTGGTCTTCCTTCTTCTTGCCTTAGGCCTCGCCTTTGGCTCGGGTACCTGACTCACAGCCAGACCCGGTGTCACCTGTGACCTAGTGACTGCAGCAGCAGTCATGGGAAGACCATCCGAGATCAACCCCAACTCTACTAGATCATTTCCTAACAGAATGTTAGCAGGGACATTGTCCTGAACCAGGACAGGAAGCTTTGCTGTCTTGTCTCCAATCATGAGTGTGACTAGGGCTACAGGCGATAATTTGGGAGGCCCACCAGCTAACCTGGTGGTTTGCAGAGGAGCACCTTCATAGTCCTCTGGCTTGAGCAGGGTCCTGTCCACCACTGTCATGCTTGCCCCAGTGTCTCTCAAACCAGTAGAAGGCTGGCCATTCAAGAGGACACTTCTCAAAAACCTACGGGTGTTCTGCGGGATAGTTGCCAGTACTTCTGCGTACTGGTCCCAGGCCCCAAGGGACACTAAGGAAATCTCTACCGGAGCACCAAATGTGATTCCTGTAGAGGAGGGGAGGACAGTGGCCTCCACCTCAGACACGGGGTAAGGGTAGGTCAGGCTGACAGCCTGTACTCCAAGTGCCTTACCTTTACACTTGGGGTCACCCCTTTTGTGATCCAGAGCCCCACAATCCCAACAAGTGCCAGGAGTGCGGGGTACGGTACTGGAACCACTGGGAACCTGCTTTGCAGCAGGTGGACCACTACTCTTATTCCCACCCACAGAGGACTTATCCCCACTAGATTTTTGGGTCTTAGGAGAGGAAGGTTTTGGTTTACCCGACTGTGACTGCTTTTGGGACTCCTCAGCTTTCTGAGAGGCCCCCTTTTCTTTGTCCTTGTCCTTCCCACTGGAGTCCTTAGGGGACACCCGGTGGGAGACCCACTTGTCAGCCAACCTAGCCAGCTTAAAGGGGTCCAAAATGTTCTGGTCAGCCACATACTGACGCAGCTCTGGTGGACAGGCTTCAGAAAAATGCTCAAAAAACAAGAGGTGGGACAACTCAACAAAAGTTTTCACTTTGTATCCATCAATCCACCCCATCATGTTCATGTGCGCAGTACTCACCCAGTCAACCCAAGACACATTCTCTCTTTTCTTAAATTCCCTGAACCTTTTAAGGTATTGGGTAGGTGTCTTGCCGAACTTGGCAATCAAAGCAGACTTCATACACTCATACTGACCCCTTTCTTCCACACCCAGCTTCAGAATACAGTCATATCCAGTTTGAGGCACTCTGCTTAACAAACACTTAGCCCAATCTCTTTTATCTACATCATGAATTGCACAAGCCATTTCAAACGCTTCAATCCATTGGAGGATATCTGAACCCTCCACAAACACATCAACCAAATCTTTCATAAACTTGGTGGCTGGGGACCTGACACTCTCACTGGATCTAGCTGAAGTCTCCACTCTAGCTTTCTCTAGCTGGATTCTCTGACATTCAGTGTCCTGGCTTTTGAGTTCAAGGTCCTTATTTCTGAGTTCCACTTGCTTTGCCAGCTCCTCTTTCTTAAGCTCAGCTTCTATTTCCAACTTGCGATATTCAAAGGCTAACTTCATCCTCAATAATTCAAGTTCCATGGAATTGCTGGGGTTTGGAACAGAGGCAGCAGGAATGGTGGCATTCCCAGAAACAGATTCAGTGACAACCCCAGGGGCAGAGTCCTCACTGGTTGCATCCCCCCCTTCATCAAGGGTTTCACCATCAGTCTGGTAGTCCACCAGGGCAGCTATCAGCTCAGCCCTAGACTTATCCACAAAGTCTAACTCCCTGGCTTCACAAGCACTCTGGAGAGCCTCTAAGCTCATCCGAGTCAATTTACCATTTGCAATGGGCTCCATTGCTTGTAATGCAGTTATTTGGAACACACCCGAACCTTAATCTTAACAAAAGTGCGGATATTTTGTAAGTGGCACGGTTATACACTGAGTCTTAAAACCATAAGCATCCCACCGCTGGCCACCAGCTTGTAAAGACCGGTGGGGGGGTCTGTACTTCTGCTCTCTATATGGTAGAGGAGAGGCACAGAGGACCCCAGCCAAGATTCTCTAATACGGTAGCTATGGGCGAGCAATCAAGGCCTAGCTTCTCAGGAGGTGATGCAGGCTGGTTCTTAAGTACAGTGTATCCCCAAGCCCCCACAAAGGAATGTCCACACACTGTATTACTGAAAACACAGTCTTTATATAATTAATATTCAAGGGTTATGTACACTTATCACAATAACGCACTTTGTGCTCAGGAAAATCAATAATGGTAAATATCTACAATTCTAAAGTGGTACCACTAATATTAGACCTCATTAAAGTGCATTCACAATACTGTAGAAATGGCACACAGATCAATAGGAAGGAAACCAGCAATAGAGAGAGGAGAGATAAAAGATGGTTGAAACAATAGGCAGAATACTGGCCCTCGCTACTGGACACAGTTCTGTGTGGAGATCCCCCCACCTGGGCAACCTGTAAAATAAAGAGATATAACACAAGCCCAGTCCATATATTGTTCAATAGTCTTATTCTCTCCTGCAATGTTTTTACCCCCCCAATGTACCTGGTGGAGTCGAGTTCTTCGAAGAGGCGTCGACAGATCCTTCTTGAATGACCCCCTTTAAGGCAGGAGTCACGGATCGTCGAGTGGCGTCGAGAAACGTCGAAGACCTCGAGGTTCGGCGACGGGGAATCGACGGCCCTTCTTGAATGCCTTCCCTTTCAAGCGGGAGGCACGGGGCGTCGAACGTCCGTCGACAAACGAGGTAGAACGATGTCAGAGAGGCGGCAGCTTCGTCCGAGCGGTGCTCGTCGGCGTCGGGGCGTCGGCGTCCTGCAAGGCGGAGGTGTGCGGGGCACCTCGATGACAATAGTTCTGGACCGCAAAGATTGTAGAGACGGAAGCCCAGCAAGGGCGTCGAGTCGCTCGAGTCTTTGGGGTCGTGAGGTGGCGGGAAACCCACCGGCGGATTCTCCTCGGCGCGTTGGTCGTCCTCGACTTTCTCCGGCGGGACAAAGCGGTCGACGATGCGGACGAGGGAGTCCTTCAAGGCAAATGTTCTTAGGCAAGGAGCGGACGGCTCCGGTCGTCGGCGGCACGGCGTCAAGTGGTTCCCACGGCTGGGCAACACAACTTCGACGGGCCTCCAGCGGTTACACAGACCTGCGAACCCTGGTCGACGGCAATGGACTTCGACAGCGTCGATGTCCGGGTGCTTCACTTCGATCTCCTCGGCGGTCCCGTCTCGGGTCGGCAGCCTTTCGAGGGTCTGACTTCCAGGGCGCTTCGGCGAAGATTCAGCGGTGCTCGATGGTCCCTCGGAGCACGGGAAGAGGGCGCCTAGCCAGGTCCTCTCTCGGGTCAGTCCTCGACGATTTCGACAACCTTCAGTTTCGGTCGAAGCAAATGCCACAGCAAGTCTTCTTCTTCCAGCTGGACGTCGAGGATCAGCAAATCCAGTTACTCTTGAGTGGAGACTCAGCTTCTGAATGCTTCTGAACGTTCCTGAACGTTCCTGAACCATTTCCAGTGGTGAGAGGTCCCCAGATATACTATTCTGTCTCTCATCCACACTGCTGGCACACACACAGCAGCCAATCACACAGAAGGGCATTCATGCAGTCAGTCAGCCAATCAGGCACACAGTGCATTCAGGCCACACTCCTCCCTTTCAGACACTCACAACAAGGAATGTGGATTGGGACAAGTACCCAGCCATTCAACACTACACACTGCATTCAGGCCAGTTTCGGGCAGGGCTGTCTCAGTCTTTGTCTCACATGCCAGAAACCAGACAACCACAACAAGAAGTGTATATTGGTCACACACTCCATTCACCCAGGTCCCACCCACAGGAGGTACCCACAACATACAGTCAAAGGGAAGGCTCCAGTCAGTCTAGCTGGGCCTTCACAACAACACCATATATGGAACTTCCACCCAACAGCCAGTCAGGGGGAAGGGACAGAGTCAGGGCTTCCCAGGACTTTGGGAAAAACAAGACAACAGGCCATAGAAAGCAAGAGGCCACAGGGGCCATCTTGTTTTCTATCAGGAATCAACTGATCCCAATGGCAGGGCCTGGGTATCCCAAAATGGAGGACACCCAGAGCACCTGTCCAATTCAGCATGGAGCTGCCACCAGCCCATACCCTGCTCTGTGGGCCACCCACAGGTGCCCAAAAACATACACTAGGGGCACAGGGTTGTACCCCTACCCAGGGGTGCCATAAGGGTATCCCATGGGTCTGTTCACCAAACCAAAAGAGAGAGCTGCACTGCCAGGAGTCCCAAATGGACTCCTGGGCAGAAAACATAACAGAACACACGATAAAAGACAGAAAAGGACAAGGATTCAGAGGCCCTGTCCCTCTGATGCATTTACAGCATCACACTCATCTCCTGATAAGCCCTCTCGATTCTGTCTCCGATACTTCCTATCTCAAAATTCTCCTCTAGGTTTATCCTAGAGGGTCCTGGTATCGCTTCTTGCAATGGGAGAAACTCCTCGATGACTTCCCATAATACTACTGAACTTGGTTCCATTAGCTCTCTCTCAATGCGATCAATGTTGCGTGCCCTCTGTCTTCTCTTTTGTTCTATTTCTTCAACAACTTCCCTTTGTTTCCTTGCTTCTTCTTTAACCATTTCTTCTTCCTGTTTTTTCATTTCTCTCCTTTCATTTGCCCTACGCACCTCTTCATCTCTCCATCTTTGCATTCTTTTATCCCTTAATTTCTGTTCTTCCTCCTCTCTCTTCTTCTCTGGCGTATCTTGTTCTTCGATTGCTCTTTGTCTATTTTCATGTCTTCATTGCTTTTCTGCTCTTTTTTTCTTTTCTTAGTTGGTCTTACTGATACAATTTTTCTGGTGTTTGTCTATTCTTTCTTTTACACTTGTTTTCTTTCAATCGCTTCTTTCGTTCCCTGTCCTTTTTAGCTTGCTCATCTTGGTCTTCTCCTTGCCTTACTTCTTCAATGTTTTTCCTATCAAGTTTGAGCAATATCTGACCTCCCATCCATTCAATCTGTATGAGCGCTATCTCATCAGCTTTGTCTTTTTTTCCTTTGCATCCCTTAATTTCCCGTTCTATATCTAAGGTGACACTCAACCGTTCACTTTTCTCTTTGTCCAGTGGGACTTCAGAGATCACATCCTTTTCTGGAGTTCTTTCTGGGCTCTCGTCACTGCTATACGCAGCCGGCTCATGTATCGGATTACTGTATCCTGTTGCTGCTTTAAGTTCCCTCAATGGATACAATCCTTCATCTTTTGCACTATCGCCATTTACTTCAGGCGCGGTAGGGGGAGCAGAAGGATCAACACCCCCCTCTTTACACTGGTTAAGCATCCAGTCCTCAGGATGCGGGTCTTCCCGTTCCTCTTGATAGATCTTTCAAAGCTTGAGGCTAGCTAACCTTTTTTCCAATTTCTTTCCTGTGTGCGCAGCGTGCAAGTATGTGGTCATATGTTGCAAACCCGCTTTTGACAGAGATCCCCCTTGTGGCCATGGCATGAACATTTTATATGCCGTACCCTTAACCCAATTCGAACTATATTGCTTAAGCTTGGGTGTGTGTTTTGGAAGCTGCTTGCATAGGTGCATAAGCGGAGTAACATCCTCCATTGTGACAAGTCTCAATCGTCTGTCGATACTTACCGTTATATTACACAAAAATACTTTTCAGGAAAACAATAAATATGAGCGTTCACCAATCGTCGCCGCTCCAAAACCTCTATGTCTCACTTTACTTCAATCTACCTATTCAATCAACACCACCAATGACTGAATAAATACATAATTTCTTTTCAACCTCAACATAATCTATTGTTTGTCGCTCTTCGACATCTCATTGATTCCTCTATGCATAAAATACACACAATACAAAAACTGACAAACTGGCCTGCCTCAACATATATCTCTTCTCAGCGTTCCTCGCTGCTATTCTTGCACCTAAAAATACCCAGATGGGCGTGTAAGTTATTCCCTTTAGCGAACCTTGTTCACTCTTCGCCTATTTATCCACTTGGATTTTGAAATAACTTCTTCTAAACATTCCTTGAGCGTAGGATTATGGGTTTAATCTGTGACGCTCCTCGTAATATATACCTCTATGTGATGCTCTTAGTCGTTAACTAAGTACCTCTATTTGATGCTCTTCATCATTAACTAAGTACCCCACCAACCCTCCATTACTTTCTTTCCATTATCACTTTCCTCACTTAATGCTCATTCAGTTTTTGCCACCTTTCTCAATCTACTCACCATTCGCCTTTTAGCTCCTGACCCTCAGGATCGTCTCCTCCACAACTGGCCACCTTCACCTTCGGTCCGCTCAGCTCCCTGTAGAAACCAGGAGGGGATTTCATGAAAGAGGGACCCATCCCACCTATCTCTTAATGTCTTGCAATTATTTTTTTCGGGCGCTATCCACAGGAAGCCTCGTGGTCCTCCAGATAAATGGCAGAGCACATGCGATATTCCAAGACCCTTAAAAGCCTACCGGGTTGACGGATCCTTAACCATCCTACCTCTGCTACCACGTGAACCCCGGGACCTGGGGTCCTTTAAGACGAGGTGGCAATACTTAGAGATGGATGGGGATGCAGAACGTACTCATACATCAATAGTCAAATCGACTCAGGAAGTTGGCAAAACTTAGTACAGTTTTATTAGCAATTATCTAAAACAGGGAGTTACAACAGACATCGCACAGTATGATCTGAATGCATTTCCTAAAAAACAACATTCTTATACTAAAAATGTGTCACTACTGACATCATGTTACGTGGCAAACTAAGATAACCTACTTGGGGATGTGATAGGCTTAACAGGAACATCTAGGTATACGTTCCATACTGACAGAGGTTGTGATTGGGTCTCTACTATCAGGTGGACAACTAAGCCCTTCTCTAATGCAAGTCATCTGCATCATCACAAAATACACGATGATCTATTGGGTACACAAACTATAGGGTTCTTTGATACGTGGCCCTCGATAATTGGTTGGCACGCTTGTACCCTTCTGGAAAATTCCAGCTTGCGTGGTTACCCCAAGTGCAGGAAGGGTCAGCGTGATCATGCCTCCCCACCCAATTAGCCCAACATCTAGCATCACTCCTGTGGCCTGTCATTCAATTAGGCTTTGAACTTGTCCATGTAGATGCTCACTGTGCCTAAGAATGAAAAGGAGTGTGGCATGGTCTTATCTTCTGGTTTCAGTTTAGCTCGACCCAAAGTCTATTTCGATCTGATCATGTGACTGAAGACCACGTTTTCGATCTCTTCATTGCATATAATACTGTTAAATGATGAACTCTTGACTCCTTCAGTGTTTTTCCATTCCACCTCAAACAGAAGTTTGTTTCTTTCCCACGTTCACATAGCTTCTTGACAGACAACCAGGCTCACAGTGGCTTTGACTCTTGATGCTGGGCCAGCCAGCCTTTCTTGAATTCTCCTTCGCCATCAGCTATTTTCCAACTGTGCCACACTCAAGCCCTTTCCATTCACGGATTTCAAGTTTGCTCAAGTGCATTGTGGAACATCCAGATTCTATATATTCCTATGTATATACATTGGCTCATCGCCGCAATCTATTCCCTACGTAGCCAGCCTCAGGATTACTTTGTCTATTGAGTTACAGCATCTGTACAAGTTTAAAAGGACTTTGTATTTTCTTCAGTGTTTCTTCGCGTGATTATCTTCTTTTCAATCCCAAAATGTTGCTTAAGTTCGACACCTCCTCTTCAGATCTTAAAGAATGCTTAGGTTCTTCTTTAATTTTTTCTTTTTTTATGTGCGTCAGTTCTGCTTTCCATGACATCACCAGTCCTCTTTCTCATCCATTTTCATACTTCTTCGGGGACTTTGTCCAGAAGACCATTATTTCTTCGTGAATGCATATAAGGTTTTCTCAGTGGATATCTTGTCTCAAGAATTCTTTGCGGTATAGGCATCCTCAAAGGTACTGCGCAAGCCGCAATTTCCGATTCCCAATATATAGGCAAGATGGGGGCAGAGTTTCTGGTAGAGATATTTGGCTCTGACTCTACAACAACTCAAGAATTACAAGCATCAACTAACCACAAACAGCAAAGAATAAACCCAAGGCGCGCACGTGAAGTGCGTTGGAAGTGCTCTGGCTGTTTGGCTGCTCATGCTGCTCCTGCTGCATTTATTTTTCACTTGACATCCGTGGCTCGCGTTGTATGCGCAAGAGAAAGGTGCCTTCAAGCAATTCTGGCGAAACGTGGAAACTAACAAAAAACTCCTTTGAGTGTCTTCTACAACCCCACCCACGACCCTGAGCCACCTACGCCCTGCAGCCTCTATATCAGCCTAGGGCCCGCGCACGTGTGCGCGCGCACGTGAAGTGCGTAGGAAGTGCCCTGGCTGTTTGGCTGCTCATGCTGCTCATGCTGCTCCTGCTGCATTGACTTTTCACTTGACATCCGTGGCTCGCATTGTATGCGCAAGAGAAAGGTGCCTTCAAGCAATTCTGGCGAAACGTGGAAACTAACAAAAAGTAACTTTCCATTTTCCTGTTGGAACTGGGCTTTTATGCTTTGAAGGTTACAATGGTTTGTCTTTGTGTTAACATGATCTCTCCCTTTTTTTCTAGACTCCTTTGAGTGTCTTCTACAACCCCGCCCACGACCCTGCCCACCTACGCCCTGCAGCCTCTATATCAGCCTAGGGCCCGCGCACGTGTGCGTGCGCACGTGAAGTGCATTGGAAGTGCCCTGGCTGTTTGGCTGTTCGGCGTGGAGGCAACGGGCACGGGACTGGAGGCACAATACGTTAAAGTACGTTAAACTGTGTCTTAACGTAAAGTTAACTCTTGTTTTTTTCTTACTTTGCGTTAAATTTTCATCAGAGTTGCTGTGTAGTGTATGATCCACAACGCACTGTACCCTTGTTGCAACCATATTGGCGTATTATGATCTAAGGCTTATTGTGCTGGTGTTGGGTCGAAGGTATATATCTCTGGTATTGGCACAATAGTTGAGACAGGCCCTTGGTCGGTTTAAAGAACGCTTCTGGAAATAAATCCAGTAGTCAGTGTAACACGTGATTATACTGGTGAACAGCATGCTTTGTAAATAGCATTGGAAAGTGGATGTTAGGCTGTTTGGAAGTGCAGGGGTGTGGTATCCCGAAATTGGAAATCTCTGACCGTAAGATAATAGCTGCTTATTGTTTCTGCCTTGATAAGTTCGTGGCGGATTCAGGCTAAATTCTGTAAGGAATCTAGCAAATGGTTTAAGGAGATCAGGTGTGCATTCAGTTTTGTGTTCGACTTGAGCAAATTGTGGATAGAAGTATTAATTGATAGTATAGTGTGAAGTACTTCTACCCCTTGTGTCAGTGTGAAAGACTCAAGATGGTGAAAAAGTTAAGAAATGGGAAAAGGTGTCTTAATAGATCCCTCGGGGCTGCATATGAGGGTAGCCTTTCAGAAGAAGAAGGTAATGATATTCATGTGAATCAGCCAAAAGAAAAGGTTGTAATACGTGCAGCACGATCACAGATATTGATTTAAACGTCCATGTGAACTTTCCAGCAGGCAATAATTCAACCAATCCCACACAGGTGGGCAGTACTGTAAAGACCTATGAGTTAGAGAAGGGCAGTTGCACTGAACCCTCCAATGGTTTAATATATCTAAAAAATGTGATTAGCAACGTACCGATAAACGACAATTCATTGTTGGGTATTGCTGGAGATGAGTCTATCTTGCCTCCATTAGATACCTCGTTAGTCGCTCCGGTGGTGCTGGCAGAATTACACAGTCGAACAAGACTGTCTAATGGGCCATCTACGCCAGCCGCAAGCTCTTATCAATTTAGGGAACAAGTACACTTTCACGCTGCAATTGCAGCAAATCTGAAACAGCTAAAAGAGGACAGGAAAAAAAATGACTTATCTAATGTAAACAACATGAGGAAGGCCAGTTCGCCTGCACATGAGCTACCCCCCATACATAATGAATCAGGTAATTCACAGTCTCCTGTGTTGGGCATGGGTGGAACTCAACCAAAAGAGAGAAAGGAAAGTCCTCGTTTACCAAACTCGTCTTTTCCTCTCTATCCACTTGAGGATACCTTAGTTGACCTGAATAATCAAGAACTCCAAAACTTTCCAGTGTTAGCAAGAATTCTAAACCTGTTGGGCAAAGGTCATGAGTACACACATGGAGCGCTACATGCATTAAGTAATTCCAATGTACAAATCATGAATACCCTGAGTAGAATCGAAGGATTCATGATGTCTCAGGAAAAATGCAATAACTTCTGGGCTTCACAACTGGAGATTGCAAGGCAGTTGGAATGCCCATTAGTTAGGCCTCCAAGTTGTGAACATTCTTCCCAAACTGAGGAGATCTATGAATTAAAAAGAGAGGCATCTGAGGAACAATCGCAGTCTGTAGTTAAGTACAATTTTCCATCTGTCTCTGAATATCTTGAGATTGCAAAACAACAACATGACCGGATACTGGTCGTTGAAAACATTGTAGTCTCAGAGAATCTAGTCCGTCCAGAGCTTATCGAAAAAGATGGTGGAAATCTTCTGGTTGCAGTGAATATGGTCTCGGACAAACCAGATAGTCCATCAGCACTCACAGACTTGATTGATCTAAATATGGCCAACCATTCAGTGTCAGAAGATCCTACAGTGAATGATGTAGAGGCTTTTGAGCCACCGCAATCTTTGTTTTTCATGTCAAGAAAGGCAAAAAAACAATATGTGAAAGCTCAAAAAAGAAAAGGACGGGCTACTGTTCCAGCATTACCCCTAGTCGACTTGGAAAAAAAAAAGAAAAATTCTAAAAATATAAAAACTAAAAACAGTTATCCCCATCTCCTCCAAAAAGGGTATTGCGCAAAGGCAATTGGATGATATGGGTATTGACATAACCCCACTGAATAACGAGAGTCAGGTGCTTTTGGAAGTGAGCAAGCCATCGGTTGAGGCCAAGTTGCCTCCCTCAAGTAGCTCCTCTGAAAAGACTTCTGAGAACTCTCCAATGCTAATACAAACACAATTACAGAGGTTCTTTGAGAAGATCGATAAAAAACTGACGTCCATGTCTGTACAGGTGATGAATGACTCTCCGGAATGTGTGGAGAATGTTGTGGAGAAACAAGTAGGCAATGAAATTGTCATCCAAAAAAACAATGAAGTAAGTGGTCATCAGGCCACCCCGATGCCACTCTTATTAGATGTGAAGGGGCCTCTAGATCCAGTTTCGGATAATCCCGTAAATGTAGTAAAAGTGGGAAATGATGTCCAAGGCGAAGAAATACCTTTTGAAATGAAATCTGTAATGGGATGGTGGGCCGATTGTAACTTGATTGATAAACCCAGCTTAAATCGAGCGGCGATAATGAAAATCTTCCACCAGATACCAGCCTTACGTAATTTAGTCTCAAATGACATTGAGTGGGTTAAATTACCCTTTTCACGCAATTATCAAATGATTTGTAAATTGCAATCTCCCATAATAGCATCTTTAATATGGGCCCACTATAGAGACCTTGAGTTTCTGGGTTATAAGTTATTTGATTTTCACTCAATGGAGGATGCGTCTGATTTCTTAGATTACCAAGATGTAGAGATAAAATCCAATCAAAAAAATGAGCCAAGGGATATCCAATTGACTATGTTACATGAGAAAGTAAATTCACAGGCAAAATCTGTTGATCAAATAATAAAAAGCCTTGCATGGCTAGAGCCCTTGATGAAATCGATGATTAAGGAAAATACTGTGGTTGACAACTCATGAAAAAATGTATTTATTGTAAAATCTTGGAATTGTTGTGGTTACAAGAACCTTATGACTTGGTCTAGGACACAGTTATGTCTGAAAAGGCCCGCAATTATCCTTTTGCAGGAAACTATGGCCATCGCAGACATGCCCATTGAAGGGTTCTCTTGCTTTTTTAGCCACGCACAAAAGGGCCCCCTAGGGCGTCCAAGAGGAGGTCTTGCAATTCTAGTATCATTGGCTTTTAATGTGGTAATAAAGCAGCTTCATGTCTCTGAGGAAATCCTTGCCATTGTCATATTGTCCAGTAACACCCGGAATGTTCCGTTAGTAGCTTTATCCTTGTACTGGAACCCTGCTAGGTCTTCAGTTGAAAGAATATTAGAAAGGTTGAATGCACTCTTGGAGGTAATTGTGAATGAATTGCCTAACGCTGAAATCATTCTGGGCGGGGACTTTAACTCCTCGTTGTTACACTGCCATTCTGAGTATGAACCCCTAAATAATCAATTTGCATTATTGTCTCATGAAAGAGGACAATTGTGGGTTAATTTTTTTGACGACTGGAATATGCAAGTAATTCCTTTTGCAACACAGGGGCCTCAAACGACCTGGAAAAGAGGCTGATACAAGTCTTCTATTGATTACATCATTGTATCGACCTCTTTAGCCACGTCGGCTATGCATTGTATCATTGAAGAATCATCTCTCAGTGATCACTCTTGTTTGAGCTGTACTCTGGTGTGCAACTTAGATGAACACAATTTGCATGACCCCTTACAATTGCCTAAATTGATAGACATATGTTATCAATAAGATGGAATTCAAACACATGTCGTCGGTTGAACAGTCTTATGAATCGTGACTTGCTAATATTTGATCCGAAAATGTTGTCAATGGCTGAATGTAGGTGGTTGGATTTATGGAATGTGAAAATGATTTGCAAACATCTTAATGATATATCTTCCACATATAAGCACGTACGGGTGGTCGAAGGTGGGGGTGTATTTGACTTGGCAATTGCAAACAGAAAAAGACAAAAAAATCAAGAAATTAGGGACCTGAAAAGGGTACACAAGTTCTCGCTTGCTCAAGTAAAGGATAGAAAAAAGGAAATATTGGCTAAATACAGAAATGATATTAGACCTCTAAATTTCAATATTCATATGAAAAAGAATCAACAGCTGATTAACATGATGCTTGGTCGAAAAACGAGAGAGATTTGGGGATTATTAAGAGACCCCTTGAATAGAAGCCAGTCACAGAAATCCTCTACAGTAAGTGGCAAAGCGTGGGTTGAGTTCTTCCAGATTAAATATGTGATGCCTGAAAAGTTTAAGTCGCTCAAATATTAGGAATGTATAGCAGATTTACCTAGCAAATGCCCATGGGAGATGGATGCAATTGAGTGTGCAATAATGAATCTGAAGCCTTCAAAAGCAGCTGGCCCAGACGGAATTCCTCCGTGTGTATTGAAAGACGATCCAAAATTTTGGGCCTCTTATTTACATCGCTGCTTTGAGCTTATTTTCAAAACAAAAATCTTGCCCCCCTCGTGGACTTCTGCCTTAGTCATCCCGTTACATAAAAAAGGAGATACAGCGGATCCCGCCAATTTTAGACCCATTGCTCTGATAGACATCTCAGCAAAGGTGTTTGCTGCATTAATTCTTAAAGAACTAAACGCCTTTATATCTGTTTCTCAGACCTTTTCTCGTTATCAATCTGGCTTCAGAAAAGGGTTGGGGACTCAACTAAATGCAACAATTCTTGCACACTTATTGAAGAGCGCAAGGTAAGATCAAAAAGGCCCTATATATATGGCATTTGTCGATTTATCATCAGCGTTCGACTGGGTTATTAGAGAAATTTTGTGGGTGAAGATGAAATTGTTTCAGATTCCGGACCATTTGATAGCAATGATTGTAATGCTTCACTCAAACACTAGCTATAGGGTGAGAATAGACTGTTTTGGTCGCCTGACGGAACCTATCCCAACCTACATTGGTGTCAAACAAGAATTTGGCAATAAATCCTAGTAAATCAAAGATACTTACTTTTAGTAACAAAAGAAACAAGTATCATTTAAATGGTCCATCAATAGAAATGAGATTCCTCGGGCTCCAGGACTCACGTATCTGGGATATAACCTGACAAACACTGACTCCGTAACAAAATGGCAAATGGCAATCTCAATTAAGGCATTGCCATTGATCGGTCAGATGAAGATCATTCACAGTAAGTTATGCGAATTTACGCTCATTCCACTTATTGAGTTTTATTTACTCAAAGTGGAACCAATCATCTTATATGGGCTAGATCTATGTTTATTATCAATTGGACCTGTATTAAATGCGCTACAGGGTATGATCTGGAAGAAGGTACTATATTTGCCTCTTTCCATGCCTAATCCGATAATCCTTCATGAGTTAGGACTTACTTCTTTGGCATCAAAATTTTTGTGGCGTAGACTAACTAATTTTGGAAAAATGCTAGATCCTATCAAAAACTCATTATATGAAGATCTAGAATCCATGGTGAGGAAAGGTAATCCTGTTTCCTTGCAGAAGGCTAATGTGGAGCTACACAATGCCCTGTCTCTGATTGCGCAGAATACATCAGACTTGGTCCGATATCCTCAGATTGTAAAAAAAAAACTTTACTTGTATGACTGGGCAATCACTGCTGACAAGATTGGCCAATACAGTAAGCATAAGGAATATGCAAAATTCCGTCATAAACAGCAACCTCTGCTTTCTTATCTTACGCAAGTACCCAGTAAATGGGTGAGAATCTCGTACATGAGATTTAGATTCAACTTAGTATTAACTAAAGATCGCATGAAATGCTGGAAGAATAACAATGAACAAATCGACATGAATTGCAGATTATGTATGACAGGTGTACACGAAACATTGAAACATCTTGTATTATACTGTACAGCCTTGGATCCAGAGAGACTGAAATTTCTTGGCAAGTAAGTACTTTCATCTAATGGCTTTGCCTATGAATCATTGTGGGTACAATGTATGTGGGGACATAGGGTGCCAGTTGTACTTGCCTTGGTGCGTTTGCTCCAAATTATAGAAAAAAGACTAGGTATGGTAAACGCTGACTGAAAAATAAGAAACAAAACTATAGTTGAAATGAAATAATGTGCAGCTATTAGTTGATAGGGAATAAAATGGCGTTGTTGCCATCTCTCTCAAAATTTCTGTATACCTAGTGCATGTATAACAACTTATTAGGAAGTTTGATTGATAAATTGTGAATTTTTAATTTTTTAATGTCAATATTGGACGAGTCGGTCTAATTTTTTTTATTGATTTGCTTAAGTGTCGTTTTAGTGTTGTAACAGTTGGAAAAAAAAATATGCTGAAGTGAATTTGCCGAGTTCTGTAAAGTCTGAAATGTATTGTATATTTTATATGTTGTAAAGCTTTTTCATCAAATACAACACAAATAAAAAAAAATAATAAACCCAAGGACCAGGAACTCACCAATCCAAAGAGGATGCCCACTGAAAGGAATACAACCCAGAACTCAAACATCATGCCTCGCCACAAGAAAGACAAAGAAGCCAGAACAGACAACAGAAACAATAAGAAAACCCAAACTGCTCTGGAATGTGCTGACCAGCATGATCCCACAACTCTGAAAAACTGGACAATAAATAGTCCAGACGGCATGAGGAGACATACAAAGAACAGAGCAAAGACTGACTACATTGCTCGCTACCTCTCCACATATGACTGCGTGATAAGTAAAGACGATCCAGCAACAATGAACCGACAACCAACAAGCGTTACGAATACAGACCCCACCAGGACACCAAACGCAACACAACTAATAAACCACCCAAACCTGGTGTACACCATGGACAATACCCCAACCAGAATTAGGGACAAGTTGGAATACACCATCCTCTACACGCCCTACTTCACCAAAGACTGGAACAACGGATGAGTACCCACACAATTTACCACCCGGAACTAACCAAAACCGAAAACTCCACCCTAAACCTTATCAGTCTACTTGATAAAGATTGACCACCAAAGAACCACACCGCCCAACAGGTTCAACCAAGAAAAAGCCAGCAGCAACGGAAACCCAACCGACAAAACAATGGGCCGAACAAACAACAACCTGAAAGGAGAATCAAAAAAAACTACACTGCAGCCTTCTCAACGTTAGATCCATGGCAAAGCACTCAATAGAAATCCACGACCTACTAAGCGAAGGAGGCACAGACAAACTCTTACTCACAGAAACCTGGTTATCAGACAACTACAAAGCCATTGTGAATGAAGCAATACCAGACAATTTTAAACTAACACACATCAACAGAGAAAACCGAAGAGGAGGCAGCATCGCAATCATACACAAAGAACACATCCGAGCATCTCAACTCATTGCAACCAACGCAGAAGACTATGAATCCCTCCTCATCAAGATAGAACTCAACAACAAAACCAACATAGTACTCTTCCTGATCTACAGACCACCTTCTTACAACCCCAACTTTGCAACAGAACTAGCGGACGCGGCCACCATGCTAACAACCCACCCCGACAACCTAGTCATACTGGGAGATTTCAACATATGGTTCGAAAAAGAAAATATGTCCACAGCAAACTCACTCTGCACACACCTGGAAGCTTTGCATTTCAAGCAAATAGTAAATGGATCCACCCACGATGACGGCCTTACCATGGATGCAATTTTCTGCAGGGAAGGACTATGCGTACCTGAGCCACCTACTCCCATGATATGGAGCGACCACTACTTCATACCATTCTACATCACATCCCAAACCCGCCTAATGGCCGGGAATGGAATACTGCATACCAGCAACAAAAGAAAATGGAAGAACCCCTAGACCTAGAGGTCCTAACAAACTTTCTAGACTCAACCCTCCTGAGAGAAACGGAACTCACCGAATCAACCATAGACACAGCACAAGACACACTAACAATTGGATCACCAAAGCCCTTGACCAACTGTTACCAGCCAAAACATTGAAAGCAATACCAAAGAAACTGGAAGCAAAATGGTTCGCCGAAGAGCTGAAAGAACTATAAAATAAACAACTGCAAAATGGAAGAAAGATGGAGAGAACAATACACCCGACAAGACAAAATAAAATACCAAAGACAACTTAAACTATATAAATCAATAGTCCTCAAAGCAAAACAGTTCTACTATTCCACAAGAATAGAATCGGCAAAAACTCCACAGAAAGAACTCTTCACAATCATCAAAGAGATAAAAAAACCTTCTTCCTGCAAGGACTCCATTACCCCGACACAAGCACTCTGTGACAACATTACAACCACCTGAGAGCAAAAATAGACACAATCCAGGATACCCTCAACCTAGCCTGGGCAAATACAACCACGACGGCCAGACCACAGACACCAGGCACAACACAGATAACACCAACCCTCACCTGTCTAGAACCAATCGCAGAAGAATCCTTCACCACCCTGATCAAGGACACCAACCTTGCAGGATCCCAAGGGACTCCTGTCCGCTGTCATCTTCAAAGGAATCCTCAGCAACAGAACCCCAGTGACACTGTACCAGAACCTAATGAATATATCACTCAAAAGATGAATAGTACCGTCCTCCTTCAAATCAGCATACATTAAATCACTGATAAAAAGGAATCAGAAAAACGCAGAAGACCCGAGCAACTACAGACCGATATCCAACCTGTCCTACCCATTAAAGATCCTGGAGAAACATGTATACAAAATCCTTCTTAAATACGTCGAAACAAACGGAATACTCGACCGGTCACAAGTTGGCTTCAGACCAATGAGAGGAACAGAATCAGCACTTCTATTGATATGGGACGACCTGAAAATAAACGCAGATGACAATGCCCATCCGGCCCTCATTCTATTGGACATATCAGCAGCTTTTGATGCAATTAGTCACGCAACACTAATGAAAAGATTGATGGGATGTGGCATACAGGAATCCGCATTAAAATGGCTTACCAATCCTGAGACACTTCCGATAGCAGAGATGTGATATCTCAATGCTTATACCAAACCTGAGACGCTTCCTATAACATGAGATGTGATATCCAACTCCTTCCAGTTCTAAACCTGAGACCCTTCCTATAGCATTCCAGTTCCAAATGCTCTCCCTCAGCCACCACAATTGCGTATTACATGTGAAACCTGCTAAGATAGATAAGGGTGCAGCTTGTTTGTTTCTTTGTAGTGCAAAGTGAACTGGATCACTTCTAGATGATCTCCATTTGAGAAGTTCATGAGAATTAGGCCCTGCGAAGTAAAATGATTTGTCCAGGATCACAAAAGTTGGCCAAGTGGAGAAGTTGGGATTTGTGCCCAGGAGACCTGCGCCAATGTTTACAGTTTACCCAGTACAACACACCTACCACCTCATCATTGTAACATAATAAATAATAAACTGTCTACACTTTATTTAAAGCGCAAACCACATTCTAAATCAATATGAAAATATAAAAGAAACCTTCTTCTAGTTAAAAACAACTATGCTGTATTGTGAGGGGAAGCAGGAGGAATGCGATTATGAGCAGCAGCAACTTAATTCACTGAGCTATCTCCATTTCTTTCTATTAAATAAAAGAGAAAACTTTCTAAATGTACACAAATACATAATGGTGTTTTGCATAGATTACACGTGAAACAAAAACAACATAGAACATCATAGATAGGCAAACTGCAAACACAAAGATGTCACTTGTAAGTATACACAAACACACACAAGTACACAGTAAATGAATATGAAGGAATACAGTTCCCTATGCAATTATAATAGTGAAGTTGCTATTGCAAGTGTCATTGTGAAAATGTTTTGTTTCCTCATGACAATGAAGGATGCATGCACCACTTCAGGAATGACTTGTGGTGTTGACTTATACTATACAAGCATCATTTTCAAACGGTAAACAGGACCAAATACAAATAGGCCCTGATTCAGAGAAGCGTTTTATAATTGCACAATCCCATTAAAAACATTATGTGAATCAGGCCCATAGAGTGCCAAACCCACGTGATTTATTTCAGACCAGTCATGTTTTTTCACTGATCAATAAAATTAAACATTTAAATACATCAATAAATCACTGTTGGACATTTAAGTGGGAAGGCATGTAGGCAGTGACGTGTTTATAGGAGGGCAAAAGGGGAACTTGCCCCAGGCCCCCAAGTTGGAGGGTGGACCCAAAAGACTGCCTAATCTAAAGGAGTCTATTTCCATTGTTCACCAAACAGAAATAGCACGTCAGGGTATTTTATGGTATGCTGTTGGGGCTAGAACTATTGCCTGTCTGGTGTTCTCATTTGATCAATTCATCCTGTCATGCTTTCTGTGTTCACTGTGGTAGACATAGTTTGTGCATTCCCTATGGTACAACTCCTGCAGCATGCACATCTTTCTGTCAGGATCATATTGATCAGTTGCAATAGCCAAAGTTGAAATTCATATTGATAAGTGTGAGCGCTGTGATGGTTAAGAAGATAGCTCAGTGTGTTAATCACTCATTGCAGAGGGAGATAGCGCAGGGGCAACGCATTTGTCTTGGAAGCAAGACAACGCATCGCAACACAAGTTTGAATTCCGATCCCGTGCTTAGAAACCAATCTCTGGTATTAAGTGCGTTATAAAAGAGCACTTATAATTATAATAATCTGTGTTCCTATGCAAAATAACAATACCAAATTCGATGAAGGCCGACTCAGCCTTTCCTATGTCTGAAGTTGATAAACCTGCATGTACGTGAACGTAGTTTTGTAGCACATCAGGTGCTATTATCAGAAATGTGCATGGACCAGATGGCGGTTGCTATAAAAACAAATATAGTATGATGAAGGTCTAAAATCATTTTTTTCAGATTGCACACTTAGGGAGCATAAAATGTTAGTTTGGAGAAGGGTTTACATAACAAATTTCAAGACTATGGAGCCAAAGCATTCATTCAGGAATCCTGGAATTGCCAGCAGACGATACTGTGATCCTGGACAATCATCTTATATCACTGACAGTACTGTGCTGCCTTCTATGAAAGGTTTTGCCTTCTCACATGCGGTTGATATTGTTTCGCTCATTACCTGATCTTTCTTTTTATATTGGCCATTTGAATGGAATGGGATCTAGACAAAAAACAAGCTGACCATTTATGACAGGCCTTTGGCAAGCATATTTTAAGGTCTGCTCATTTAATACAGAAAGAAATGTGTTTTTTTTAAATTTACAATTCAAAGGTTTATCTGCACGTTTATAAATAACAATTTCACAAGCCTGTGTTTTGGGCATATATAAAGCTTTAAAATACAAGAAGGAAACCCAGGCAAAATCTTCTAAGATCATATCAATTAGAATGCTGGTACTTTATATACTTCCCTTGCTGTTGGAGACAACAAAGCTAGAATCATTCGCATTTTGCATAACATGCTTATATAATATTTTGCTTTTAAAAATTGTCATGTTGGGTTCTGTGCTTTGTTTACTTTCCAAGTTAGTTCTATAAAATTTGGTTATTTTAGTTCATGGTAAATCCTAGAAAGAAATTGGTTAAGTGAAGAAAATGCAGAGTGGGCGTAAATCCCAGCGGGCGATTTTGTTCTCGGGGCGTGATCTTCAAAAAAGCCTCACTCATGGCTTCACTGGCTATAGTGATGCTTCCTCTATATAATACTGAGCATTGATATACTGCACACCACAGCCACCTGTCTTTTCTATCTAATGGCAACACTATTTGAAAAGTATGTCCCTCTTCTAATCTCAGTCTGCCTGGACCTTTCTGGTAGCTTCTAATCTTCATCCACTATGGGCCTCATTCCGACCCTGGCGTTAACCAAGGCGCTATTAGCGCCTTGGTTGACGCCGTTATCTTTACGACTCCGCCATGGTGAATGGCGGAATTACCGCCCCATTCCAAGGTTGGCGGGGTCTGTAATTCCCCATTCACCAAGGGCCCTTCCCCATTCCCATTTTTGCCCCATAGGGCTCAATGGGAATGGGGAAGGCGCTAATTACGGCACCGTAAATTACGGTGCCGTAATTAGCTCCTAGGTCCCTTTGCGGGTTGGTTTTTTAACGCCTGCAAAAAGCAAGCGTTAAGTACCAACCCGCAAAGGGAACTCGGAATAGGGCGGTAAGGGTTTAACGGCACCGGTCTCGTTAACGGTGACCGTTAACCCTTAGCGCCCTACTCGGAATGACCCCCTATGTATGCTATGGTATATACAGCTCTGCAGTTGGGCTCCTGTATCTATGCTTGAGCATTTTTGCATTTTGCAAGGCAGCCAATATGGGTCGTATGTCTATCCTGGATGATATACGCCTTTTTCATACGATCTGTGTCCTGCTTTTAGATTATATTGAGGAAGGATAGCTCAGGGGCAACACGTTTGTATTGGAAGCAAGACAACGCAGCCCAACACAGGTTTAAATCCCGATTCAGCGTTTAGAAACCACTTGCTCTCGCACAGCAAACCGCACGCATTTCACCACATTGCAACAACAATCAACACATAAGCCACACCAACAGCACACAAGGTCTCACATCGATCCGATATTCGCACCCAAGCTCGGCGCACGGTGCAAACCGAACTGAAGCTGCCAACAGGGCATCACCCTCTCACTTTCTTACTCCCTCTCCACCCAACTAACCACCCCTCCGCCTTCTTGTTTGCAGATCCGCCTCAGCACCTGGGGACCAATTCCGTTAGGTGCAGTGCGCGGTACAAATACCTTTAACATTAATATAAAAGAACAATTACAATAATTATGGCCAATATACCTTCCTCGTGGCTACAATTGACGAAAAGTGTCCTGTACCTATGCTAGAACACATGCACCCTTATCATGGATTGCTAATGTTGTCTTTGGAACGCTACTTGTTTATCATTCTGATTACACTGAAAGGGAGCACCCATGCTTATTTTGGGAGGCAGCATATCAAGCTCTGGGTGGTGATCACAGTGAGTGGGTGGGGGGACCAGATGTTCGGATCCCTTAATTCTTTTGGTTCGGTGGAGGGGGGCCCTCAAAGGTCTCCTTTCCCCCAAAGTGCTTAAGATGGCGCTGCATATGGGCAAGGGGGTCGTGTAGGCAGTGCCAGGGACAGCTCGGGTAGCCGCTGGTGTTTTATCGCGAGTTAGGCCTTGGGAGAATACGCACGCCGGCGCCGTCTGAGGAGAGGCGGAGAGGTGTCAATGGATGCACTGTAAATGCCAACGCAAGTTTCAGGGGCGGGAAAAATGTTCAGTGTGGGAAGGAGGAACCAGACACCTTGCGCAATGCAGGGAGAAACAAATCCAGGACAGCAATGTGAGTTACGAAATTAAAAAACAACGGGATGTTTAAGTTATCCAAGATCATTTGAAAATGTTGCAAGATTACAGAGACCGTAAACGTGCCCAGGCAGGAAAAGTTTGCTGTAAAAGCAGGTTTGAAGGGTTCTATGTTAAATATTCAAGACAAGTATTTTAAAAAGAAGAGAAAAAAGCCCACATGTCCACCCCATATCGTATAACATATATAGGAATGTGAATATTTAAATAGGCTATAATTAACATGGTAGTTTGACATGTTAACATATATACTTACGTTATCACACCTCAACCAACAATGTACCTTCAATACGGTGAGCAACCCCGTCCACCACTTCAACATGTGAACCCGGATCGGCAGAAGATGTGTGGGGGCCCATTAAACATGATGGTTAGCCCCCCATCCCATCCCCTTGCTTACAGGGAAAACAGTCTCAGGCACCCGTGTGGAGCATACCTAATAATGGAGACAAATATAAGCTTAGCAGTCACCAAATAACTAGTGTTTAAAGTCAAGGAGTTGATAACATATACCCCGAGGGAAGTGATGGCCAGAGGGGCTCCAGCAAACGCAGCTTGAAAGGCGAGAGCTGCAAATCACATTTAAAGTAGAAAGCAATATATTGCCGTGTTGGACAACTGCTGACTGGCAACAAGGGAACAGTTGCTGGTGGCCCTCCTCAGGCTCATGGCCCTTTTCAACTGAAAAAGTTGAAAGGCCCCGACGACGTCTCTACGTGAACCCCGACCGTAGTAGCTCCTCGTGAACTAGAGTCTTTTCTTGCTAAACAGCATTGTTTTTTTTAAAACATGTTAATTTACCCAACCTTTATTTAGTGATTGTTAAAAAATGAAGTCAGTACTGGGAAGATGTCTGACACATAGCAACCAAGCCCTTACTCACTTTGGAGCGCCCAAGCTCCACAGATCACATATTTCAGTTAGGTAGTCAGTGGCCATATTAGCAAAACTTACCCTGGCAAAAGCACATTTTTTCAGTGAATTTTAGTACCCCGCCACATTTCACACAAGTGCTTTCCCGCTGCCAGGAGATTTCTGAGGTACATGCATCTAGGATGAAGGCGGGCTCCTGCGCAGCCAAGTCGGAAGAGGTGATTGGATCGTGGTCCCGCAGGCAAAAGTACAGGAGGTGATAGGCCTGGCACACCAAGGCCATCAAGGGGCCGCAAAGACCAAAGCCCGACTACGCCTTAAGGTCTGGTTCCCCAAACTAGAAAAACTGGTGGATGACTATGTCGCATCATGTGTCTGGTGTCAGGCAGCGTTGCCTGCCCATAGGGAGCCTGCCATCGAAGCCATGCCACACGGCACGCAGCCCTTGGAGGTGGTCCATGCTGACTTTGGGTCCACGTCGCAGGGAACGCATTTCCTGGTGGTGCTGGAGGAATACTCCAGATACCCGGAGGTGGAGTTCATCCAGTCGGTGGCCTTCGAGCACGTGGTGGTGGCGGTGGAAAAGGTATTCGCGGCTCCCCACAGTACTATGCTCGGACAATGAGGCTCCATTTCAAGGAGAATGGTTTGCGGCTCTGATGGAAGGTTATGGGGTACACCATAGGAAAGTCACACCCCTGTGGCCGAGGGCCAACAGAGAGGCGGAAAGGATGATTTGCACGTTAAATAAGGTCTTTCGGATTGCGCAGGGTCAAGGACAGTGTTTGGAGAGGGCCCTCTACCAATTCCAGCGGGTGTATCAAACAACACCGCACACCTCAACGGGAGTGGCCCCGGCTAAAGCCCTCTTCAAGCGGTGCCCGAGAGGTCTGCTGCCGGAAGTGGGGGAGAAGGAGCCAGCAGTCATCGACACTCAACAAGTGGAGCTGGAGCGGCAACTACGGTCTGAGCAAGAGAATGATAAGAGAGGTCTACGCCAACAACAACTCGTGCCCGGGGATGAAGTGCTGATAAGAAACAGGCACCCCCGGGGGAAACTGTCACTAATTTATGAGCCTGAGCCGCTGGACGTGATAGCAATCAAGAGGTCCATGGTGACGGCGTCAGACGGCTGAGCCTAGGTCACCAGGAACGTTAGCTTCTTCAAGAAGCTGGGTGAGCCCAGGGCCGAGGCGCCCACGGACCAGGACTGTGTGGACATACCTGATGAGGGTGGGGGTGTGGAGCCCCTCCCTCGATCCCCTGTAAGGATGCCAGCTGACAGCGCAACTCCCAACCCCGAGGCGAGCAGGAGGCACCCCCTGAGGAGAGGGCGAAGGAAACCTGCTTTTTTCAGTGACTTTGTATCGGACTCATGATGGAGCCCGACATGGAGGTACCTACTAAGTGGGGAAGGGGGGTGGCTGTGAATAAAAGGGCTCTTTGGGGAGTTAGTTGTTTGGGTTAAGGGTGTTAGTGTGTTGTAGATGTTGGTTGTAGTTAGCCAGTGTGTTGTGTTATTGTTTATTGTCCTCATGAAAAAGGAGTGTGGTGCTGCCCCTATAAGGGAATAGCACGTGGGGACATGACGTTGCACGCTGCCGCGTGCCCTATAAATAAAAGGCGCGTTCCCGGCCGCATTATTGCGGCCAGGGAGCCTGACGCATCGTCTCTGTTTGAGTGCTTGGAGCAGAGGGGGGCCCGGGGCTCACGGAACATCACGGTGGGGGCCTCCGATTCCCCCACAACACTTTGGAACAACACCTGCCCTGCTGTGTGGAAAAGTAGGGCCGGCAGCCATTTTGCAGTTTCCTGCTCCTCATTATGCCACTCTAATTTACGAATGGTGAAGCACATACCGGGAGCACATATTACACTATTTACATGAAATTTAATAGAGTGGCTGGCTCCTGATTTCTTTCATACAGTTAAAGGGGGTGGTGCCTAGTTAAGGAGTTTAATGGGGCCCTTTGAACTTTCAATCCTGCATTTTTCAATGGGTCGGCTTTGTGTGAGTTGCAACAGTGCCTCACCCTCTGGCTCTTTCTTGCTTGTCTGAGCTGGTGACTGGGCCACTCTGTTGTGTGGTACAGTGGTAGGTTCTAAAACTGGCAACTGGTTCTGGGGAAAGAATTGAACCCATTGGTGTGAGGAGTAAGCAGTGCGCCTGGCCAAGATACAGGCTTCAGTAAACCACATGAATCAATCAATTAAGTCAATCAGTCACTACAGCTGTCAAGAGGGCACCTGTGACCTGTACCTACTCTGTGCCATGGGAGAGCAGGGGCTGCAGATCAGGCTGCTGGGTAAGCAGGACACAGGCATACACTATGCCTTTGGCATGGAGTGTGTGGAGAGGAGGGTCTGTTCATCAGACCACACGGTTTGAGAGAGAATTATCTGCATCAATTTATATTTAATACAAAATCGAAAAAGCCAGGGCTTCTACACCCTTACCAAATGGCGATCCTTCACACGCCCCCAGCTACCTAGTTTGAGACTCACCCTTCTAAGTGTCTGGGTCATCCTCTGTGCGATAATACCCACTGAGGCCTTGGAGTGCTGCGAACCAGGTTTGTGTTGGATATGCATGTCTAATCCCTTTCGAGATATGACCCAATGCAATCATTTGGGATTCTCTCCCTGCATGGTCATAAACCACCTAAGGGGTCAGTGGTCTGTTTGGACAGGGAAGTGAGACCCAAAAATGGTGTCCAGCTTACTTTTACCAAATGGCAACTTTGCTGAATTCGGTTTTGTTGCATTTTTTGCTGATTTATTTTTTTTACCACAAACTGGTATATGGTTAGTTGGGGTACATTATAGAATGGGTGGGGGCGGTGGAGGTGAAAGAGGGGTAGCGTAGGGGGACCCTTGCTGTTTGTGGTAAAAACAATCAGCAAAATCGTCAAAAATACAGGTTGCCATTCAGGAAAGAAATGCAGCAAATATTCATAGAACCAAAAATGTAGGTTTTCAGCTTGCCAACTGCCCAAACTACAGCGGAAGCCTCCTTTTGAATTGTGTCCCTGTTGTACTCAGGTATGCACAAGGTTGTTTTAGTCCCTCAGGGTTCAGTTGTGCCAACACTGCCCCAACTCCAAATTCGCAGGCACCTCTCTGAATTATGAAAGATTGCCCATAGTCAGGGATCTTTAGAACAGGGCCTTGCGCAGTCCATCCCTCCGGCTCTTGAAGGATGTCTGACAGGCAGGAGTCCACGGAACCTTCGTTGGCAACTTGTTTGGTGTGACATTATTCAGGGGAAGGCGCAAGTGTCCCATACCTCTTGATAAAAACCCTGTAATAACTTGTGAGGCACAGGAAAGCTCTTACTTTGTAGTGTGGATGTCTCAATCCACCAGTGCCTGGACTTTGGCCTGGAGGGGCTGTTTCTTACCACCACTTACACTGGCATCATAGGAAAGTCACCATTGCTTGCGCTATCTGGCAGTTGGCGGCTTTGATAGTCAAGCTAGCCTTCAACATGGCCTGAAGCACCTGTTTTAGATGGGATAGATAGTCTTCCCAGGTATGGCTAAATACAGCCATGTCATCTAGACAGGTCCTGTCAATTCTTACTTTACCACCCTCTGAAAGGTGGCAGGGGCATTCCTCAACCCAAAGGGCATAACAGTGAACTCACAGTGCGTTTCTGCAGTGAAGGATGCTGACCTCTTCTTTGCTTGATCAGTCAGGCCGCCCTGTTAGTACACTGCCGTGAGGACAAAGGTACTCACGAATTTGGCAGTGCCTAATTTGTCAATGAGCTCATCTGCCCTAAGCATTTTTTTATTGATATAGCTGAATACAATCAACTTTTCAATATTACATAAAGTAAAATTACAATGAGACAATTGTTCAATTGATCAAACGAAATGTTTCCAAAATCGAATAAAATAGGATGAAAAAATAGAAGTTATAATAACTAAACATGACAAGATAATAAAACTTCAATTACACAAACACACAATATTGAAATGGGTGAAAGGAATTTTTAAATTATAAACAATTAATATCTTAGAATATGTTTCGACCCTGTTTACATTTAGAACATGACCTTTCAAGTAATAAAAGACAGAATCTAAACAGATACAAGCATTGATACTTATGGGATGATTTACAGTGGCATGCTAGAATATACATCTCTCACATCGTATATACATGTAGACGTTGTTAACTTATCACCATTTCCAAGTTATGTCAAACATTTGCAACTTGTGTGTGGTTCTCAATTTCCAAGTCTTGGTCAAGGGATAGTGCATGTGGCAATCCTAACGGTAGTCCGTTTGGTGGAAAAAATGAGTGACCACAATGTGTCTGACTTGACAAGTCTAAATTGTTCTAGCTGTTTTGTGAAGTACATTTGTCTTTTTAACAGAAGTTTGGGGCACTCTGTGATTAAATGTCGCCAAGTCTCTGGTTCTTTAATATTGACAGCAATAAGTTTGCGTTTTGCCAGTATCTCTCTAGTTGGCCACCGGTAGTGTTGCCGACCTGTACGTGGGCGATGGATGTTTTATTAAATACGCTTCCATGGTACGGAGCTTCTTTTCAGCAAAGGGATTGTTTCTGAAATCCTTATACAGAAGGCACTGTGCTCGTGTTTCGATCCCATCCTTCAGGAATAATTTGCCTTTAGCTCTATTCGGGTTGGTCATCAGTAAGTCTAATGATATGTCGGCTTGTGCCAAGATTTGAATGACGATGGTCTTCCATTATTTCACAAAGATGTGATCTGATGTAAATATATATTTTGAAAGTGTCTTAAGCAAGGTGTCTGCATTGGATGCCAATATACATTGTCTGAATAGTGCACATAAGCTCCAATGGTAGAGGCCTCTTAAAGAAACTATGCCCAATTAATATCTAAGCCATACTACCGGACAGCACTGCAGTAGGTTTAAAACCTGTTTCCAATATTTTCCTTCCATTCTTTGCATAAAGATTTCAGGAACAATCTCCCTTGTTTCCATTCCATACAGAAGTATCTGAGTCACTTTTTGGCAGTAACAAGTCAGTGCTGGACAAGTAGAGAACTTGACAAATTTTGCAAGTATGATTTTCGTTTGGGATATTGCAGTTGACAATTTGTTCTCTAAACTTGTCACATACATTTTTTTCATGGAATTGGTTAGATACAGTCATACCTAGATATGTGTGATGATGGACAACCTCTAGATCTGTGTTTTGCAGGGTCCATTTTGGTTCTTTTTTCGTTTTGCATTTGGTGCTGCAAACCATGACGTTGGTTGTGTCTAGGATCATAGTTAGCTGATTTTTTTCGCTGCATAGGGCCAGCGAGTCAAGCAGTCCTTGAAGTCCCTTAGGAGTCTTCGAAAGCAGCACCAAATCATCTGCATATAATAGTGCAGGGATTGGATGTGACCCCATCTTCGGAGCATTAGTGATAAGTTCTTCAAAGGATATCCTCAGGTCAGATATAAAGAAGTTAAAGAGGGCCAAAGCAAGAATGCCACCTTGCTCCGGCCCTCTGTAAGCTCAGATAGGTGCAGAAAGAGGCAGTCAATAGTCAGTTTTATCTGAATTGAAGTGTTTAAATGTAGTAAATCTATGATAGTGCTCAAGGTTGTTGGACAGCCTGCTTTGTGTAGTTTTGTCATGAGGAGCTCTCGAGAGTGGAATCGAAAGCTGCGTGGAAATCAACAAACACCAAGTAAAGAGGTTGTTTTGTTGCATGGGCTTGGTTTTTCTTTTTTTTTTTCATTAAATTTTTATTGGCAGATTTTCAAAGAAAACAAGAGTAACAAGAAATCAACAACCTTGCCCCCAAGTCCCTTTGACCTCCCCCCCAATATTCCCCCCTCTTTCCCCCCTCCCGTTCCCTCCCAAATCACATAGATTCAGCGATATCACACATTCAACAAGTGAGTTAGCGACCTGAACGGCAGCCCAGGTAATTCACAAGTCCGAATCATCCTGAGGGCGGATTATGCCGAGGAGCTCCATCGCCTTGGGGCACCAGGCCCGGCGCGCATCTTCCCTAAGGAATGAAAGAAGACTGGCCCAGTCTGTATAAAAGCCCATATGAGAACCCTGGATTGTGCAAGTTAACCATTCCGTATCGACCAATGACCAAAGCTTCACAATCCACTCATGCTCCTGAGGAGGGACCTTCGTATTCCACCTTCTAGCCAATACCAGAGCAGCAGACAACATCATTATCACAAATATTTTACGATCTGCTTTAGAAGGTAGATTAGAGATGACCGCACCTTTAACATATCTCGCAGCATCCTGCAGCCACCTAAAAACCACGGGTCGAAGATCGGGTCATAGTTAGCCGCTGGGGTGAATTGTGGGTTGCCGTGCAGGGGAGAGAACGGGGATGGGAAGGAGGTGATCTGAGCCCACACTACGGCCTGATCCCACGCCGCTCCTATTGTTGATGTTATTGAACTGCAGTACATTCTGGTCGACCTGTCTTGCTTCGGGAGCCACAGAACCCCTTCCAACTTCCTCCCGACCACCGCCCTGTCCATCGAACGCCACACCTTGCCACTATCATCCCGTTGCCAGTCTCTAATGACTCTCAATTGAGCTGCGATGTAACACACTCGGAAGTCAGGTTCCCCTAATCCCCCTCTTTCCGGCATTGCCTTCATTGTGGACGCAGCTACCCTTGGACGCTGATGATTCCACACAAACCTCCTGGTTAATTTCTGCAGTGTTCTAAAAAAAGATACAGGGACTCGAACCGGCAGGGCCGTGAAGTGATATAAGAGGAGCAGAAGAATTGCCATCTTTAGAGTATTGACTCTATCCAACCATGAAATCTCCAGGGGGCCCCAGTCTACCAACCTGGATTTCACCTTCTCCAGTAACAGAGGATAATTTGCTGAGTAGAGATGCTCCACATCCTTGGTCAGCTGGATCCCCAAATACCTCAGAGACGAGTCCACCCACCTATAATTGAAAACCCTACTGAGGTCCTGGATATCGGGCGGAGACAAAGTAAGGGGAAGCGCCTCAGATTTAAGGATATTAATTTTCAGACCCGCTACCTGCCCAAATCTGGCCAGCTCTCTGCCCACTGCTTGCAATGAGATAATCGGATGGGTCAACGAGAAGATCATGTCATCAGCAAAAGCTGCAATTTTATGAGTGCATGGGATTCCTTTGACATCGTCCACCCCTCTGACCTTCTCTAAAAACGGTTCGAGGTGGAGGGCATAAAGGAGCGGCGACAATGGACAGCCCTGCGTGGTGCCACTTCCCAACGGTATCGGGGCGGAGACTTAGCCATTAATAGCAAGACGTATGACCGGGCTTTGGTAGTTCCCTCTTACCCGGGCAATAAAACCGGGGCAAAACCCCATTCGACCCAGGACTGCAAAGAGGAAGCCCCACTCAACCCGATCAAAGGCCTTTTCGGCGTCTATCGCTAAAAGGAGGGCCGGGATGTTCTTCTTTTGAGATTTTTTAACCAGATGCGCCAACCGTCTCACATTATCTGCGGTTTGTCTGCCCTTTATAAACCCCGACTGGTCGCGATGAATTAATTTGGGGAGGATGGATTCAAGGCGGGTAGCCAAAATCTTTGCATGGATCTTGGCGTCCACGTTAATTAGCGCGATAGGATGGTAGGATGCGCAGACAGTCGGGTCCTTGCCCGGTTTATGTATCAAAATTACCTTGGCCTCGTTCATTGAGTTGGGAGGGAAGCCCGTCGACCCTATATGGTTAAAAAGTTTGGTAAGAACTGGAATCAAAAACTCCCTATGGGCTTTGTAAAATTCAATGACAAACCCATCCGGACCCGGGGCTTTGCCGGATGGGAGAAGAGCAATAGCTCTCCTCACCTCATCTGCTGTGATCTCGGCTTCCAGCGCCTCCCTATCATCCTGTGACACCCTTTGAATATTAACCTCCCGCAGGTAAGCCTCTTGGTCTAAGCAGTCCGGGTTGTTTGAGCTATAAAGGGCGGTGTAGAATTTAGTAAATTGTGCTTCGATGTTGGAGCATGACGTAATAACCCCCTCCACCCTCTCCCTTTAATTTTACTATCGACCTATCTCCTGCTTCCCTACGCAACCTTCTGGCCAGCAAACAATCAGCTTTGTTGCCTTTGAGATAATATCTTTGACGCTGGCGGAGGAGGCCACGTTCAGCCGCTCTTGTTTGTATGAGGTCTAACTGACCCCGCACGGCTCTGTATTCTTTTTTGGTGGCTGCTGACATCCCCATGCGGGCCATAATCTCTTTTAGCCTCGCTTCCAAACGTGATTCCTCCAACCGCAGTTCACGATCTCTCCTAGCTTTAATAGCAATAATCCTTCCCCTAATTGTAGCCTTCAGGGCGTCCCACCAATTCTGGGGGGTTGTGTCTTCCCACTTATTGTTGTTAGAGTACTCCCCCAGCTCATTCTCTATCTCCCTCACCAAGACCAGGTCCCTAAACAGCGAAACAGGGTAACTCCATTTCCAGATAGACGGGGGACTCCCGGGGGCTGCCATGATCAGAGTGAAGGGGGCATGATCTCCCAAAGCAATCGCCCCTATCTCCAAAGCCAACACCCTCCCTAACAGTGGTTTCGAGACCCAGGCGTAGTCTATCCGGGAATGAGACCTGTGAGCATGAGAGTAGAAGGTGTACCCCTTTGTCTGACCATAAAGTTCCCGCCAAGTATTCACCAGAGCCAATTCCCTCAATTTCCGTACCAAGTCCCCTGACGGGCTGCCCTGACTCCCCCACGATACAGAGCTCCTATCTACGACGGGGTCCCATGCCAAGTGGAAGTCCCCCATAAGGGCAATATTACCAACAGCAAAATTCCCCAGTCTCGAGAGGGATTTTTGTAGAAAAGCGTCCTGGGCCTCATTAGGGGCATAGAGAGTCGCCACCGTGAAGATCTCACCCATGCCCTCCAATGACACGGCCAGATAGTGTCCATGATTATCTTTCTGCATGTCCCTGATGGAGAGACCTGAACCATCTCGCAGTGCAATTAAGACCCCCCCTTTCTTGCTGGATTGTGTGGCCTGTACCATTTTCGAAAATCCCCAAAATCTAATTCCATGAGAGTCCTTGGTGTGCACGTGAGTCTCTTGCAAAGCTACTATCTGAGGCTGCTCTCTCTTGAGAAACCTCTCGACTCTTCGCCCCTTAACCGGGGAATTGAGACCATTTACATTTAGGGAAAGGAATTTTACAACCTGGGAGCTAGCCATTAGCTTGATTCACAAGTGTTGTATTGCCACCGGGAATCCCCGCGATCAGCTCCTCGAAAATTACCCTTGATGTTTACATTGTGCGCTTCTAGCGAGGGCGCCTTATCTAGATACCGCTCCCTGAACCTTGGATCTAAAACCTCTCCCACCCCACTAACCCCTCTCCCTCCCCCACCCAAACCCCCTCCGGGCGGGAACGACTGGCACTCGGCCCCCCTCGTGAAGAACCACGAGAGCCGATCCCATTAACCAACCCGGAAACTTTCAACGCAGGGAAACCCTCTCCCATTTCAAGACTCCCGGCCACCCCCCACCCCAACCCGCCTCCCACACAACTCATTCAAATAACCCATCAACCACTCATGAACAGCTGTCGGTAATGCCCGCCCCGGGGCTCAAAAATTGGTAAGCTAGCTCCACCAAGGAAACACTCATATTGCTGTCTGCGAGCTCCCCAGCCCCGCCACCCGGTCGCTAGGCCCACCGGCCGAAGGCTTCACGCGATTCAGGTCTGTGGGTCTCTTACGAACTCTCCTGCGCTTAGCTGTAGACCATTCCCATGACTTTTGAGTAGCGGAAGGCTCATCTGTGCCCCCTAAGGGGGGCATAACCTGCTCTTCTAGGCCCAACAAAGACATCGCTTGGTCACAGGTTGTGATCTTATGATGGGAACCTTGCCACATGAAAGTCAGACCAAAGGGGTGGGCCCATCTGTACCGGATATGCTGCGATCTCAAGAAGGACAGGACCGGGCCCATCCGTCGCCTCTTAATTAGCGTGCTCCTCGCCAGGTCCTGATAGAGAGAAATTTCCTGGCCATTGTATGTAATACAAGATGCCTTTCTCGCTCTTTCCATGACCTTCTCCTTCATTGCATAGCTATGGAAGGCGACCGGAAAATCTTGCGGTCTGGAGCCTGGCTCGGCCATATGCGGTCCCACCCTATGGACTCTATCAAACTGCATTTCAGGGTCTGGACTGGTCGACAAATATAGCCTTCAGGAGTGGGCCTAGCTGCTGGTCCTGGACGTCTTCCGGCAATGATTTTTGCCCTTCGGGACCTGTTTTCTAGATCTTCTGCCAGTAACTCCAGGTTTTGCGTGGCCACAGCTAGAGACTCTAGCAAATTGTCCGCTTTTCTGGCATCTTCCGTCAGTTCCTGTAAGGCCTGCTCGTTAGTATCCACACGTTCCTCGATTTTATTAACGTCCCTTTTAAGGTCCCTAAGGTTCGCAGCTAAGTCCTCGCGCAGCTTGTCCATTTGCTGCTGCCCCGCCGCTGTAATTTTCTCAACCAGCTCTGCCATAAGCCGCGTGAGCATCGCTTGGGTAATTGGTCTATCTTGATCCTCGTGGGAACTTGCGATGCCGCTCTCCGAGGAGTCCTGGGCTGACTGTGCGCCCTCAGCCGTGTCAGCCTCGCTAGACCAGATTTTCGCGAGGGGGCCCTCCGTTGTCTTTTTGGGGGTCTTTCCCTGGGGTAGAGAGTCTTTATTCTTAATCCGTGACATGGCTGGTACTGGGACCGGCACCCCCCCCCCAGACATGTACCCGAGGGCGCAGCAACAACTTCCAGTCCGTATGGCCACGGGCGAGAGGCGGCCAGAGCGAGCGCCCCCCAGGCCAGCCAAAGCCCCAGGCCCCCTCGCACTCACCAGGCAGGAGACAGTCAGGACCCACAGAGGGCAAAACCAGCAGGATCTCCCTGGCGGTGTGCAAGGTTTGCGATGACGGGTGGGCCCGCTCCTCACGATAGTGTATATTTAGGGGAACCGCTCCCCGCTGCACTCCCCGGGGGCCCCACACCACCGCCACAACAGGAGCCTGCCTCCCTCAACAACTTCAGGTCTGGGGCGACCTCAGTCCACCCGCCCCACTCCTCACCTCTGAAGCTGTGTCCCTATGAGGAGGGAGCAGAAAAGTCCTGCCTGCCCAGCCGATGTGGGGCTAATCTGGCCATCCAAACGCTCATACGATCCACCGGAGGAGGAGGGGGGGAGGGGCCCCACAGCTCACAAGTCCGATGCGAAGGCCCCAGGGCCGGGCCGTGGACCTCACTCACGCCCGCCAGCACCGGCTGCCTGAGGCTCGACTGTCAGGCGAAGTGCAGGGGTGCGGGGGGAGGGGCCCGTACCCCCCCGGCCGCCGCTCGCTAAAGGCCCCCCCTCCCGGTCAGCAGAGATCCACGTGGCCGAGAGTCCCAGCTGCACAACGGGTGCCGGCCACCGCAGTCCGGAGAGCCCCACAGCCCACAGAGTCGCCGCAGCCCACACTCCACCAGGGCACTCCAACACTAAGCTTCGGCGGCGGCTCCAGCTGCCATCGCGTGCTTTCAGTTTGCCCAGGGGGTGTCAGCTGGTACAGGGAGCCAAAGCGTTCCAAGGGGGTCCGACGAATCGTCCTGGTGCCAGGGGGGGGGCAGGTAGGGCTATGGACAGGTCCGGATCAAAACACAGGTCAGGAGCATGGGGTGACACATCCTGCTCCCTAGGCGGCCATCTTGGAAGTCATGGGCTTGGTTTTTGATGACACTAATGGTCATTACGTTTATCGCTGTTCCCATACCGGCCACAAACCCTGTTTGGTTAGGGTCATGCTTCTGATGTTGTATTGTCCATTCATTAAAAACTCGAAGTACAAATTTGGCAAATATTTTCCCAGGTGCGTCTAACAGTGCGATGGGTCTGTAGTTCGAGGGGACAGAAAGATCTCCCTTTTTAAATATTGTGACAATCACTGATTGACGCCATGAGTCTGTATAGAGCGGTTTCTTATCAAATGTAAAAATATGTTTTTGACGATGATGGACCACATCTTAGGAAGTGCTTTAAACATTGCATTGTTTAAGCCATCGGGTCCGGGAGCTCTTGATCCACTTGACTTCTTGATGAAGAACTCCACATCTTCCTCTGTCATTTCCAATTTCCAATTTTCACACAGGGGAGTCATGTTCTGGGTAATCAGGGGCGTGGGGTTCGCATATAGGGTAGAGAAGTGTGCTAGCCACTGGTGTTCTGTGACACCATTGATTTGTATTGGGAGATGGGTCACATGGATAGCTTGGAACAGGCTCCATGGTTGTGCCAAATTCTTAGCAGCTAATGTTTTGAGCATATTTTCTCCATCACGTTGGTATATAAGAGCTTTTCTGCCTCGTATCCAGTTTCTATATTTGTATTTTATTGACTTTAACATGACTGTTCTTGACTTGCAGCTACCAACTTATAGGCTAGTTTCTTTAGACGCCAAAGGTCTGCTTTTTTGTGTTTTACTTTTAAATCAAAACAGTGTTTATATTTATGATTAGCATTAAAAGCTGTTGTGGAGTGCAGCTTGAAAAAGTTTAGTGCGGCTGTGTATGGTTTGCTACTGTTTTGACTGGACACCTGATTCAGTGCTTTATTTTGCAGAACATTGGCATTCGATTGTTGCAGTTTGGGATTAGTCCAACAAAATCGAGTTCTGCTGTTGTTAACCACGAGTTGTACATTGAGCCTTTGTTTGGGGACACACAGGCATTTACAGTCCCAATACCAGAAAAGAGTAAGCATTTAATGGTCTATTTGAGCTTGCTGGATGATTTCAAATGTATTCGCTGAGGTAAATAGTTGTTCATCGACATAGATGTAATCTATTATTCCCTCTTGAGATCCTCTACGCCAGGTGTTCTGTGGTGTTAAATCACCTGGAAGTTAGCCGTTGACCATTTTAAGGAGTCTTTCACTCAGGAGTGCGATCCATTTTGTAATAATTGAGTTTTTAGCAGGCTTCTTAGGAGATAGACAATGTAAATTTAAGTCTCCTACAACAATTACATTTGTAGTATCTAGTTCTACAGCTATCATATCTAGGAGTCTTTCACAATCTCTAAAAAATCAGTCATCTGAGATGCCTGCTGGATTTCTATACATGTTAAGAAAGGCAATTTCTCTATCTAGATAAGAGACCTTTACTGGTAGCAAAACGTCGGTGGGGCCTACAAGGATTGAATTGTCAGACCAGAGCTTATCTTTACTGCAATCAGTAATCCCAAAGTGGGTCTGCCTTTATGCAGTAGTTTGGCTGGGAGTAGAATAATATTGTGGTCATCCAGGTCGGCATTTCTACAAGCCATGTCTCCTGTAGAGCTAGATAGGATATTGAAATTGTTTATTTGGTTTGTTGCAGAGTCAATTAGGTGCACATGGCTGCGCATATTCCAACTGGCTAGACTTACTTCTATAATATCATTTTCCATGGGCTGTTATGCCATGGATCTAGTGCATTGTGGGTTCTATTGTGTGCATCTATAGCATGGTTGTGATGGGTTTTGGATCTCGACTCTTGGGGCTCGAATTCAACAATATTTTCTAGTGTCCTTGGTTGCATCTTGCTATTTAATGCAGTCAATGCTACTAGGATCTTGCCCAACTATAAAGCCAAACAGGTCCATTTTGGCTTTCCATATGGCGTTCATTACGATGCCAGAAGGAATCCACAATTTAACCATTGTTAGATCATTCTCATCTCAGAACTCTACTTGTTCAACATCCATTGAAGTTATGTCTTCTGAAGTTGGAGTGTCTCCGAAAATTCTGAGAATACTTGACCTGCAAAGGTCATATGCACCATGAGGAGACGGGCGACATTTCATTATTAGATGATGGTAATATGATTGTGATGTCTTTCTAGCTAAGAGATGTTCTTGTTTATCAATATTCATATATCATATTTTGGGACACAGAAGCTAATTTGTCAGCAGCAGTCTTTCGTTGTGGCTGCTCTAAGATTAAAATCTCATCATTGTGTGCACTAGTTTGCTTTTGAGGTCTGTCATTGTTTCTAGGTATAGTAGTTTCGCTGCATTGTGTTGCCATATAAAGGTGTACTGCCTTTCTGATTTCTGTGCACGTCTTTTCAATTGGCAATAGTTCTGAAGAAGAAGATGTACTTTCTTTACCATCAGAGGTCTTGTTTCTCTCGTTCTGTCTGTTGTCCATTGGTGTATCATCAGCTTCTAATAGAGGCGGATCTGGTGAATTTTCTTCACAAGGACGTATGATTTGAACAAAAAGTGGTAAGGCCAACTGAGCAAAATTGTTGGTTTGATTTTCTGACTGTGATGGATCGTTCCGCTGGCTGCACTGGGGGATTTGGGTTTTCCACGTCGGCAACATAGAGTTGGTTAGCTTATCATTGGTCTCCTTGGTGATCCACTCTCTAATCTGTTGTATTTGTTTGGATTGAAGTGCGATCTTCGCGTCTAATGATTCAAATAAAGTTGTAAGACTTACAATGGTCTGTTCATAGCGGACAAAGTAATTTCTGACATTGCTGTTTGATTTATTTCCCTCGTGTCGCTTGAGTGACTTGGATGGTTTATGAGGGGTAGGGTTAGCAAACGAAAGAGAGATGATGGACAACTCTTGGACGGAATTGCCAAACATGATAGGTGACTGCGACAAATTTTGAGTCACATCTGTTCCTTGGAAACTCGCATGCAGAGAAATATTTGACACACAGTCATCTCTGCAATTTCTCATAGAGTTCGCAGTTGGTTTGGTGGGAGCGAGACACAGTTTTTCTGTATCTGGGGTTGCTGACTTGCACAGGCCTGCAAATGGCCGTTTAATTGGTGTATGTGATTGTTCAAAAATGTTTTAGTGTAGGTCAGGAGTCAGAGCATTCGAATTTCTAAGGCTACATTGCACCATTTCAGTAGGAACAATAACGGGACAACGGGTAGGAGAAGGCGTATTACAAAAACCTGCTGTTATTAATGAGTCAGGGACTTCAGCATTTTTGCCGTTAATATCAGTCGGGACGTGGATTAAGCTAGAATCAGGCATGTCAATCGGCAGACTCACAGCAACACTGCTTTAAATTATAGTTATTTCACTGGGGGCCCGTGGTTGACAGAAGCTTAGAATGTCCGCCGCAGGGATTTTGTTTCGATTCAGCTGGGCCACTGACATCGGACACATTTTCTTTATTGACGTACCCCTGGGGGTGTGTCTAACGCATACATGCCAACATTCTCGGGAAGCTGGGAGGGACATCTTGCCACAGAAGTCGGGAGAGAGGAATTTTGCCATAGGACTGTATTTGGAAATTAAATATTTTAGGTGGGATAAAGTAAAAAATGGCAATGTTTTTTACTGGAAAATCGGGAGTCTCTTGCCTAAATTGGGAGGGCTGGCATGTATGCTAACGGGGGATTGAAGTGTGTGAGCAAAGCTCTTGGGAGTTAAGATGGTTGACGGCATATTGGTTTAGAGTATGTACAGTGTTACGGGCATGAAAACAAATAAAGAAAGAACATTATATGTATTTGGAAGGTTGAAAGGGGAAAGGAGCAAATGTGAAACTAACCGGGATTTGATGTCACAGAATTGATTAACTCAATGATCATTCTATATAAACAAAGTCCTGCTGCAGTTATAAGCAGATGAGATATAGAAGCTTTGCATACTGCAGCACAAGTGAGTCCAGAGGTAAGAGTGCAAGCGGCAAAGCTATACTTCTGGGTACTTTCCGTGGTGCGCGCGCCCATGCTGGTGCGTGCGGCCGTGCTTGAAATAGGGAATGTAGACAAATGGGTGGGGCTTATGCAATTGTCCACAAAACAGCAACAAAGTAAATCGCGGCCCAAGTGAGTCCAGAGGTAAGAGTGCAAGCGGCAAAGCGGTACTTCCGGGTACTCTACCCTAAGTGTTGGGTGTACATCAGTCTTGGCGACAGAACTGAGCCCTGTGTAGTCAACATAAAGGCAGACTTCAATTTACTCACCACTGGACATTTTAGGGACCATTACCACTGGTATAACCCAGGGGCTGCAGAAGGGCTCAATAACTCACAGGTCCAACATCTTGGAGACTTTATCCATGACCTTATCAGACATCTGGGGAATTCAATACTTCACCGGAATGCAGTCTCCAATATCGATGTTATGGATGCACCAATCAATCTTTCTTGAATTTAGTGAGAACAGACCCTGCAAACTGGACCAGCAACTGCTTGTAGTCTCTCTGTTGCTGCTGCTGCCGGGGAGATCTGGAATGCCATTAGAGACCCGTCGGTGGACTCCATATGCAACATGTCTGGGAGGGGATCAGTCACCTTCTCAATCTTATCATCAGTGACCAGAGCCATTACTAAGTCATCACAGCCGTAACAGGGCTTCAGCCTGTTCGCATGGAAGACTTGCTGCATCTGCCTCGAGGTCTTGGTGTGAATGAGGTAGTTAAACTCACTGATCTTTTCCAGCACTACACATGGCCCAGTCCACTTATCATGAAGGGCACAGGGCTTGACGGGTTCCATGATCCAAATCATTTGCCCGGCCTTGTATTGCGTCATATTGGGCCTGGTCCTGCTAGTGCTTCATGAGCTCCTGGCTAGCCCTACTGTTCTGGGTGCTCTGTTCCCTGTTCTTAGCTGTTCTGGATCTGAAGCCAAGTACATAGTGGGAAGGACTATGAAGGACTATACTACCCCAAACTCCTTCCCACAATGCCATGGGAAGGAGTTTGTTGATTGCTCCATATCCTTTCCACACCAGACTTACAGGAGCCGGGTGGCCAAATAGGAGCTGGAAAGGACTGAACCCAAATCCACTCTGTGGCACCTTCCAGTAGGAGAACAGCAGGCATGGCAGGAGAATATCCCACTTTCTCATCACGGGCTCCTCCAAGCTAACTATCATGTCTTTTAGGGTCTTGTTGAGCCACTCAACAAGCCCATTAGTCTGTGGGTGAAAGGCTGAGGAGAACTTGTAAATTACCACAAAAATAATCCCAGATGGCCTTGTAAGATGATTTAATCGGGTGAGATCTAGTTTAGGCACATTTTGCACCCACTACCAATCAGGCATGTACAATTTCTATTTATTGAACAAACTTCTTTTTATAAACCTGGGACACAGCAGTTCAACAGGATCAATTCTCAACAGCCTCCCATCCCTTTCAGGACAAGAAATACACAGGGTTGCACATAAACTCTATTTATTCTATTTATCTTTTTATCGAGGTGTGTTTCTCATTGTCTACCACTTTGTGAAACCCAGGCCCTTTCTCATTGTCTACCACTTTGAAAACCAGAAGGAAACGACTAGGAAGCATAGACCCAGCGGGAAACAAGAATCCCAGGGAGGAACTCAGGACCCCCTACTTAATCTTCCTAACCAGAGGGCGGGAGGGGGATGCAGACCTGTTCTGGATAAGTTGCGGAGGTCGGAGAGTAGCGACAGGCCAATTTGGAAAACAGCTGTTGCAGTAGTCCAGCCTAGAGAGGATCAGAGCTCTGGAGACAGTGAGCTTGTGGGGGAAAGTGTCAGCTAAGGCCCTTTCCTTCCCAGCCTCCACCTCTCCTGAGCCTTCTGATGAACTGTCCTTGGTTTCTGCAGCAGGCTTTCTCCTTGACTTCTTGTGGTCGGTTGTCAACTTCGTCTGGAATGATTTCTTCTTCTTTTCGTGTAAGTAGGGCCTGGCTTCCTCAGAAGCCACCCTGACAGGAGAAGGAACCCCAAGGAGCCAAACCCCAGATCACAGGGAAAAAGCCTCTTTGGAGGAAAAAACCCTGGTAGTATTAACAATTTCACTTCCTTAAACTGGATATGCAGGAAGATGGTGGGTTGTTGAAGAAAGGTATCTTGATCGGTGGTCAAGCACTCTGGGGTGAGTGGAGGTCTGTAGGCAGGATATTGATAAGCGTAAAGAATGGAAGGGGCTCCGTTAAGTGGAAGGTAAGGAGCTAAGATGATAGTTCCGATAAGAAGGTTGAGAGAAAGTGGTATCCCTAGAGCGGCAGTAGCAGAGACCCACGTACCTGATACACAGCTGAGACTGGGTGAGTTAGAGCAACCGAGCCGCGGACGCAGTGAAAGTGAAACAGCTCCGCGTTCACAAGCAGGAACCACAGAGCCGCGGACGCGGAGAAAGTGAAAGCAGTTCCGCGACCACGAAGGGAGAAAAATTCAGAAAGGCAAAACTGACTGTAGACACCACCAGAGTGAAGCACAGAAGACATAGTGTAGAGGTAAGAAGAGATAGAAAGGTAAGAATATCCCGCAAGAAACACAAGGAAGGAATGAAGCACATGCGGAAAGTAGGAAGAGTCTAAGAGAGAGAAAGTCTGATGCAAAAGAATAACAACAAACAGGAGGAACGAACACTACAGAACATAGAGGTTCGGGGAGGAAGACAGATGGGCAAGGGCAAATCCGAAGAAGGGAACAAAACTCTGCAAAGTAGCATAGCAGCGTTGAAGGTGACTGTGTAGCAACAGATACAACGTGCTGACAAGGGGGCGTGGTCTTGATTTAAAGGATGAGCTGCCATCTTGAGTGAGGACTAGACCTGAAGGTAGGCTGAGCCGTATTAGAGTTGCCATGCACTCCATAACTTCCAGGGGCAAATCCTGACAGAAAATGAGGAAAGGAAGAATACCTCTTAGGAGGTGCAGCTGATGGTTTGACTTCTTAGAGACGTCAGTAGGAGCAGGAAGAAGGCCCAGAGTGGGCAGCGAGAGGGAGAGAGAGAGAGAGAGGAAAGGGGGGAGCTGGTGATCTGATGAGGAGGATCTCAGTCTTACTGGCATTAAGGCAGAGATCATTAGTGGCACACCATACCTTAATTGCGGCCAGACCATCTGGAATGAGAGAAGAGAAAGAGACGGCTGAAGGGAGGCTGAAAGAGAGCTCGGTGTCACCGCGTAGCACTGATAGTTGGAGCAGAAAGTAGCGATGCAGTGGGCAAGAGGGGTCAGGTAGTGGTTGAAAAGCCAGGGGGAAAGGTTAGATCCCTGGGGAACACCATACGTAGAGAGAGATATGGAAGAGAGGAAGGAACCCAGTTGGACCTAAGAGGGTCGGTCAGTGAAAAAGGAGGTCAGCCAGGCCAGGGCTTGATCAGTGATACCCAGGAGGCGACTGAGCAGGATGGCCTGGTTGACCGTATCAAAATCAGAAGAAAGATTGAGGAGAATGAGGACAGAAGGAAGTTTAGAATCAAGGTTAGAGAGCAGGTCTTAACAGGTGTTCAGAAGAGCATCTTCCGTGCTTCTGGCAGCTCGGAGGCCAGACTGGTGGTCGTGGAGACAACCAACAGATTCAGCATGCAGATTAAGCTGGGAGATGGCCAGCTTTTCCAAGAGTTTGCCCAGGAAAGGAGTGATGGAGATTGGACAATAGTTAGCCAGAGAGGAAGGATCGGCAGAGGGCTTCTTTAGAAGGGGGTGCCCAAGGGGGTGCTTAAGGGGGCAGGGGAAGGTTCCAGTGGCAAAAGAGTGATTGCAGAAATCAGCCAAGGCTGTGGGGCTAAGAACCTTGGTGTCCTTATCCAATCCTACTCGGTAGGAGGGGATTTATGTGACCAGCAATGGAGAATGCATCGTTTTGCCAACATGAGGTAAATTGAAAACAGTCTGTGAGTGTTAATCTGTAAGCAATTTGATCTCCCTTGAAGACACAACAGACATTCCGGTGGTGCGGTTAGACCCAATATCTGTTGTAAACAGTATATTCGACCAAAAGACCTGGATCTGTGGGCAAGCCCATTCTATGTGCAAGAAACTAGCTTTAAGCTGATAGCACCTGGGGCAGGCTCTTCAGCATAGAGGGTTGAACTTCGCCTTGCATGCAAGGGTAATGTATGCCTGGTGCAATCACTTACATTGTATTAATTTATATCTGGCATTTATGGAGTGTCAAATTTGCAAACACTGTCCTCCCATTTGGTTCTAATTTTGGCAGTGTCTGGGGACACTTCATTCTGTATTGTGCAGATAACTGCCTAGGTGTATTGTCAAAAGTCAAAGATCATCTTATCGGGGAGTGGTCCTACAGAGTCCTGGGGAGAATTGTGCAAGAGGATGTTTTTTGAACTAACATGTGGTTAGTGAGTATGAGTTCAATGCAAGAGTGCATGTCGTGAACCGATGAATAGAAGGAGTGGTCTGCCGCTTCCCTGTGGAGCAAGCGCCAAAGGATGTCCACTAGATCTAGAAGGGGCTTAGCCATATGCAATTTGTTGACTACTTAGGTTAAAACATCTGGGAGCAATCCCTATCTGTATCCAGTATAGTATTAAAACCCCCCACCCAGATCATTTGGGTATCCACGTACGTCAGGCCTTTGTCAGCAAAGTTAGAGACAAAGTTTTGCTCATCTATATTAGGAGCATAGATATTCAGTATGATTACTCTGACCCCAAATAGTATACCGCTAAGGATAACATACCGATCCTCAGTATCTATATCACGGCATGTCAAATTGAACTGTAATGACTTATGGACTAGAGGTAAGACTCTATGTGAGTTTGTGAGTATGTTGTATACAAGTGAGAGGGGTCCCCATTTCTGGCAAAAGGAATAGGGTCTGAACCTGCTTAGTGTGTTTCTTGAATAAGGACAAGCTTGACTCTCTGGCGTACGCAGTAGGCCTGTACCTTCCGGGCCTTGATCAGGTTATTGAGGCCCCGAACATTACAACTAATTGTGGTGCACTGCTCCCACATTTTGACCTGATAACGCTATGCTATATGTTGTAGTGTGCTTCTGGCTATCGTGCAAACCACCCAGATGGTCATTGCTGTTTGATTTTACTATACTGAGGTCATTTTGACAGTGTTGAAGATCAGAACTACAAACCCCATAAACTTGCCTGCCCACCCCCACTGCCCATCCCCAATTAGCAGTGCATTTACCAGCCCAACTCAGTAAAGCCTTTTGGCCATTGCCCTGATGCGTCATGAAGGACAGCACAAAGTGCCCCCAAACCTGGAGGATCAAAACCAGGGATTGCACATCCATTTCACGTTACTAATACTGACTGATGCTTTACATACTGCGTTACATACTCACACAAAGACATAGTAAACATGAATGCTAAAGAGATGACCTACAGGGCCATACAGGCTTGTTTTACAGCCTAAATAGCAACAGTACAGGCCTTTATTACGGGGTGATAGCCAGGCGATGCAGCATTTTGGGTCTGGGACATTAGGAAGTCCAGGAAATAGGCGCTTCCTTATCCTGACCCTGGGGGTCGTGTTCTGCGGGAGGATCACATGGGGGCTGAGAATCAGGACGGGGAGGATGGGAAAACCCCTTTTGTAACTTTCCCGATACCCTACTCTTTTGCTGCCATTTAATGAAGTCAAACCTGTTAGGAAAAACTGATTTTTATGTTGAGAACTCCATGTCCCACAATTCCCAAAACACTGGGATGAAGAAGAGGGCTGCAAAGGCCTAAAACTGCAGAGTACAGTCTATTAGTGGTAATGACCCACACCTGAGGAGGACTGAAAAACATGAAAGGCCCCCTCAGGTGCAGGCCACAAGAGCAGTAGTATAAGATGGAGTAGTTGTAATACCTCCACTTGTTAGCAAAAGCAGAGCAGAGATGCTGGGACCATTGTAGTGCATGGGGTAGATGTTGGTACTGTGAGAAACCTGAAGGTGTCTCACCCGCGAGTACCCTGGAATCTGTCATCCAGGTGGCCAGGACACAGCCATACCTATTGAATCCAGTTCCTGGGGGTGTACCAGTGCGGAAGGATCACATGAATGGGGGTCTTCAGGGAGTGGAAGTGGGACATCGACGGGTGAGGCACGGTACCCGCTTCCTTACAACACCCTTTCCCCATCCTACCCCGTAGGATACTTAAAGGCTTAACAAGGAGTTCAGCACAAGTGGCGAGTCGGACGAAACTGATATTAGACCGGACTGTGTTAAGCTCAAGTTTACAGTGTCAACATTTACATAAAAAAAGAAGATAATAGACAAAGGTCTTTTGTGAACAACTGAGGTATTAGGGTTAGAGTGGTCCGGCGCCGCGTGGGCGCTCATTCGAAAGACTCTAATGAGTGCCCCGCTCCTGAACAAGGAGAACATGTTGAACTGAGAAAATGACAAGAACCAAGAGGCCCCATGGGAGGCCAGTGAGAGGTGTCAAAGTGGTCATACAAGGGTTGAGTCAAAACCCCTTGTACATTCGAAAGTCTTTGACATGTGGTGAATTCAAAAGCTAAGTAAACTGCATTGTGGTGATAAACATGAACCCGACTGAGGGATGTCCACAGTGAGTTGTTGGACTGAGCCGGATTGAGGGAGGCTAACATTATGAAAGGTATTGGAGCCAGGCTGAGGGGGATTCTCGGGTAAAGGGTAATCTTCCGACGTGAAGATAAACTGAAGGAATTATAGTTTTTTATTTGTGATGCATCAGGCCCTCTGAAGCAAGAGACTTTGCATTCTGAGACTTGGGCACAGAAGGCCCTGATATTGGAAAAGGAACTGTGAGCTTGGACCGGAGAAGCCCAGAAGTGTCCTGTGCTCGAGAGTCCCGCCAATGGTTCAAACGTGGGGAATTGAGATCCCGGCTATAATATCCTGAGAGATCCTTTTGAGAACACTTCATTCTTTATTCATGAAGATTATCCTACACCATTTTGTATTTAGGGGTAAGGACTGGCAATAGGTTTTTCTTAGTATAGGCCCTTTTCTATTTGACTAGACTCCACTAGGACTGTATTATTATTATTTGATGGTTGTAGCTTGCTCCTATCTTAGATTAAGGATTAGATTAGACGTTTATCTCACCCATTTTTACAGTTTAATAGACACACTTGAACTGTGATCACTTGTGTGTCTCTTGCTTTGATACCATGCCTTCCTTACAGTACAGAGAAGGTCTTTGCAGTTCCAGACCATGAATGCAGAGGTAGCGCAGCGTTAAGCATTAGAGTTGGCGTCTTTGCCCCTGAGGACCATATCTGTGTAGGCTGCGCAGAGGAAAGCGCAGCATTTGAAAGCTTTCCTCTATGTCAGTCGGGCTACGGTGGCAGACGAATACCGGTGAGCCATGGGAGCAAAGAGAGCTCCTCTCTTAACAAAGCCCTCCATGGAAATCTCCAGATCTCACACCTGGGAGGTCTTTGGCAGCCTGATCATTCTCACATTATTCCCTTTATCTCCTTGCCTCTAAATCCTAATTTTTGTCCTGTACTGCCTTCTTGTCTGATGCGGGTCTCTGTTATTCAACCAGTCTCCTTTTCAATTCTTTGCTGCATCATTTCCAGCTAGCGGATTAGGTTGTCCAGCTTGGAGCTCGCAGAATCGAATCCTGCTTTCATGTGTGTATGGATGGCAGAAAGATCCAAAGAGAGGGCTGCAAGATGTTTCAACCCCCTCTTGCCAGGGGCAGGCTTGGGGGATTCTGCCATGTTGCTGTCATCCTCGGTAGAGGCTGGATTAGGACACTTAGGAGGCTGGGATTTTCAAATAAAGTTCAATTGGGAATGGTGCCTATTACCCATAGATATACTTATAACAAGGAGATAGACTTAATTCATTACATTTGTCCTCTCATCAACCAGACCAAAACAAGGACCATTGATTTCCCGGCACACCTAGTCCTGAAAAAATAGACTGAGTGCAACTATTCTTCAAAAAATTCAAATATGTAATTCATTTATTTAAATTATTAATAAAACTTAAAGATGTGCATCGAGCCCACCGCTCAACGACTTTGCTTCAATACCGACACCAGGCCCTAAAGGTACTGCATAGGTGGCACTATCCCCGCCAGAAGATCACCAGAATGAGGCCGGGATATGACCCACATTGTTGGAAATCCGAAAAACAAAAGGTGACTACATACACATGTGGTGGACATGCCCCAGGGTACAGAAATATTGGGAAGAGGTCCTATCCTGGATCAAAAGGGTCGATGGAGTTTGCAGGCCCCTCTGCCCCTGGCTGCTCCTCTTTGGGATTGATGTAGGTGACGACCACAAGGAAACGCAGGGCCACATGCTACAGGTCATGCTGGTGGCAGATAGGGGTTGCCTAGCCCAAAAGTGGAAAAACCCACACATGCCGGGGGAGATGGACTGAGTTTCCAAGGTATGGGCCATTTACGACATGGAATTTTTGACACATGTCCTTGATGAATCTAGGTCTAACATTGAACAACTCTGGCTCCCCTTTTTTGAGAAGTAGGAGCGCCCGGCCTGAAGCAATAAAAGCACACCTAAGGACCTGTCCAGACACTGATGAACACTGGGGGCGATGCCCCAAAGATATGAGACACTATACTGACAACCTTTCCACAGGGGCCTCAACAAACCAAACCCAAGACATTTGTGCACAAGAATTATTGACAAACTATGTCTAGAAATGTTTTCTGTGAATGCTCGATCAACGGCTGAGAGTGAGGGTGGGGGGGATTGGGGGATAAGGGTTATTGCTAAAATGTTAAAATGTTTTTGGGGTGATCATTGACGAAGCAGAATGCATGATGTAATAACCAAAAAAATGGCAATAAAAATGTGATTTTCAAAAGAAATTATTAAAAAACATAAAACATAACAAACATTGTATATGTACTATGCATAAAAATTCATCTAAAACAAACCATCAATCAATCAAAGACCCAGATGACAATACATTACAACGTTAAACACTCTAAACGTGTCTTAAAAACATTTTCCCGACATGTTTCTGTTCTTCAGGCCCCATAGTGGATGAACATTCTTCAGGGGAACACTCTAAAAATGTAGATTTCTTCAACACTGTGTAGAGGGGGTCTTTGTGCATCACAATTGAGATGCCGATAAAACCTCAAAGTGACACTTCATGTAAGGCGTTAGTCTTCTTCAAAATTTGCCTGATGTCCCATCGACTCGGACATGTATACATATCTTGACTATGGCTCAACTGTCGCCAAAATATTCTTTAGAAACACTGCATGCTCTTTAAATGGCTCAACCATTAATAGGCAATGCGGATCCAAGTCTCCACAAGGTAGACAGAAATTACTTCACACGGATGGCACAATCACAGCACGTTAACCGTAGAGAATCAATGTGTGCACGCTTCACACTTAACTCTCGGCTACCGGATCGACTGCAGCGAGACCACTAAGAGAACAAGGCTAAACATAGCTAAAAGGATTACCCATAGCAATATGAACAAGCAAAGTCCAGAATGTTTCTCACCCTCAAAGGGCAACGCAGATCTAGGCGGAGGGGAGGAGGCGTGGAGACCTAGAAGCAGGGCTCTGAGCTGGGCCCATAGCTGGAAGGGTGGTCTTCACTTCAGGATCGCTTTCCCCATCCCCTACACCTGCTACTCTATTCCATCAATTGTCACAGCCTCTCAGTGTCTGTTGAGGTGTGATTTGTGCTGCAGTCTCCAGCAATCAAATTCACTGGGTTGATAAGTATGGTGTGTAGAAGTTCCAACAGAATATAGTCTGTGTTCCTAGTGAAACTAGTACCTTCAGCAGGCAAGACACATCAGAGCCTCAGTAGTTCATGGGGTTCACCCACCTTCAGCTTCAACCTTTAATGCCATCCGGGGCAACCTCCCAGGCTTCACGCCCACTCCATGATAGAGCCACAAGCCTCACCATCCAGGTAAACCTTAAGTGTATTGACAAGACTCCTATCCCGATCCCCCAGGAGTGCGCGCAGAGAGTCCGCAGCAGGCGGCATTTAGTCAGAATCCAGGCCGTTGCATACTGCACCAGTCGCTGGATAATTATGGGCACACAAGGACTCCAGGCCCAGTGGCAGCACCCACCAGCTGCCCAGGCCCCGCCCAATCAGTGGTGACTGGCCAAGGCCCCTCCGCTGACTCTTACACCAGTGCTGCAGCCTCCTCACACCGGCTAAGGCTCACCACGCCATGTCAGGACCCAGACAGGACACAGCTCTCACCATGGAGCATGGTGGCCAATCGAGGCTCCTGCTAGCATCGATCACTGCCTACCATGTCTTTCTGCTCCACTCTTGCTAATGCGCCATAATTAGATAAGGATTTTCTGCTCCTTATCCCATGGCCTCGTCTCCAGGCACTGGAGTTCTGAACTAAACCACCATTTTCTTGGTGGCCCTCTAGCCCCTCTTCCCCTCAATTACATTCTTTTTTAGACATGTGCCTAAGAAAAGAACACTGGCTCCCAGTCGTAATAGGCCATTGCACAGACAGGGTGTCAAGGATCTCCCGATACATACACCATTTGGGTATAGTTTATCAAATCCAAAGTTTCCAGAAGCACTTACCCTTCAGAAATATTGACTAATTTTGCAGGATGTGCAGTCAATTGATATACCCACCCTCAATACTTTCACAAATAAGAGTGGCTGAAATGTAATCTATTCCCCTTTAGAGTACACCTCCCCATAACAATATTATTCCCCTTGGCATTATACGTACGTGGAACCTCTTTTGGCTGTCCCATAGAGAGGTGGGTACCCTCTCAAGACTGTTTTAATGCTCCCCTTCTAGTAATAGGTGGGCATCAGTCAGCATCCCACCAAAGCCTCGTTTGCCTCATTCTGTTTTGGGTCTGTCTGCTTCCTTTTCCAGTGAGGAATGCCTCGGGTTGAACTCTATATAAGCCTCACCCATCGTGGTCTGCCAGCAATTCAAATGGAATCCAAAAGAAAGCAAGTTTTTCTATTTTCCTTTCTATTGATACCATTCTGCCAGTCCGCCTGTCAGTCAGTCCATCAATATGTTTCTGAAATCTGGGGTTGGGCTTTTATAGGTGAAATACCATCCCTTTAGAGGGGTGTATTATTTCTCTATTTTAATTGCTCAGTCTATTTGATTGGAAGTGTTCCAAAAGTGACATCAGACAAAACCATCCTTTTTGTACTCAGTGGGCATATTTATGTAGACGGCAGTCCAAACTGGGTAATATTCTAACCCAGTTTGCTCTCATTTGATGTGATGTCATCTTGGAGATTTTATAATAAACAATTGCGATTTTCTAAACCATTATGTTCCACACATGTGACTAAGTTACTAATTAATTTGCCAGATAGCTCTCACTCGGGTGAATCAAATGATGCTAGTCTCATCTTGGCACGACATGTGATGTACATGTGACATCGTTTTCTTTTTCATTCTCTTCAGCTTTCACACTATTCACCTCTCAGAATGTCAGCCTAGCCGATATAGATGCTAGGGTATATGAATCATTGATGTGCAACTTTTCTGTACAAAATATCTACATTAGTATGATTTCCATAACTAAAAGAATACCATAAAATATTGTTTTAAAATATTGTTTTACATTCAGCTGATATGGGTGAGTTTTTCACCCTGAACAATTTTTAAAAAACTAAGTTGCTACAACACCCACCAAAGGATATTCAGGAAAATATGATGCTATATGTAAAATTTAAAGATGCACTTATTTTCCTAATTTAAAGACAACATTAAATAATAGTTCACATTCCATGGCCTGGAAACAGCTAATTGGTGTCTGTTGTTCGGGGCTCAGCGTTGGGCCTTTTATGACCACTGAGAAGCCATGTTAACATGGGACTATTGTCAGAAGGTTCTTTGATTCTTTGAACTTAGGATGCTCAGGGCCCAAATGTTGGCACAGTCCTCAGCCTGTTAAGTGATTTTATCAGTTGGCTACACAAATATCAGAATCCTTGTCTCAGCAAGCGTGAATGGCTTCCTTGCTGTGAGGCCTGCTTGAGGGAAGTGCTGATAATGTGGGCCAGTCCACTGTCAACCTAGGTTTCAAAATATATTTCTGAATTTTTTAGGAATCCTTAGCTAGGCCCAGTGACAAATGGAAATAGTTAATGAGCATTATTTGTTTTTATTAGCAAGGCCTGGTTTTCAGAACAGAGAGAGCATTTGATCCTTTGGTGCCATGACACTGTCAAATAGTTCATGACCCAGCCTCAAGAACTTGGTTTCATTTCTTGTGGGAAAACTTCTCAGAACTGCTGGTTGGTCAGAGAAAATACCATTTACTTTTTAATCAATGTGGCTGGTTTTATGAACAGACGTACGATATGAAGTCACTTTCTTTTTCACATCATGTGTAGTTCTTTAAATAGGGGCATTATAAATATTTTCGGGCTACAGCCGATAACAATTTACACTTCAGGTCTCTATAGGTTACGTATTTAAGGGTGATTCTCAGTTCTGCAAAGAAGAAGGCACACATAATATAGTCCTGAATTCGCTTTTCACTTTCCTATAAAATGCTGTGATTTTTCATCCCAGAATCACTCTTCTCTATTGAATACAGATTGCTGTATGCTTCCATGTAACTGAAGTGATTTATTTATGTGCCTTATCATTTATTGTGGACAATTACACTTTTGATGTAGCTGGGCTGCTGACACAATATTCCCTTGCATGTGTTCCAAATCCTTTGCGTAGAATGCAGTTCATATATCTGTTTTTTTATATGTGGAACTTTCGTTTGCGCCTAGTTTTTGGGATTTATTTGTATATCCCCCTTGATCTTTCTCCTTGCAGTGGCAAAAGGGGCTGGACAACGGACTCTTCTTCTGAACTCATTCTGGATGCCTATGGATGAGTCTTTCTTCCACGTCGCTGTCATTGTGAGTGCTTTTGCAGGCTTCATTAAGATTTGCAAGAACATATTTAGACCCACAGCTTCAGATAGGGTGACAGAGCCCTATTGGAGTCATTAAAACAGTCAACACTGCACATTGCTGAAGTCTGGTTTACGAGCTGGGAATATTAGTCAGATTTAGCAGATAGGAGGACCCAAATAGCCATTAAGAATGTGGATGCTTTGAGCAGTGAGGTCAGATTCCAAAGCTTTTTGTAACATTGTGGCCAAGAATACAGAAGGCTTGGATACTGGTTGTCTAGCAACCCCTGAAGTCCACATTGAAGAGGTGACCTGGGTAAAACATTCCGAGCAGATTTTCAGTATTGAAGATACTGCCATGAACAACACAAATACCACCATCGGGAATGTAAAGAATTGAAGGGGGTATCTGTATTTCCGCCCCCTATACAGTTGGGGTGGAGGCAGAGAGAACCCCAGCCAAGGTTCTCTAATGGTAGCAATGGACGAGCAACCAATCCTGAGACTCAAGGGAGATGATGCAGGAAGGTTCTTAGGTACATTGAATTCCCAAGCCCTACAAAGGAATGTCCACACACTATGTTATGTTCTAACACAGTACTTATATATAAAATAAGGTTCACGTAAATATATACATCAATAAATACCACACTTTGTACTCGGGCAACACTATCCTAATAATGTTAAATGTATACACATCTATGTGGTACCACAATATACTTTAGATTCAATTTAAAATGCACCAACGGCTGAGAGTTATCAAAAAGCATAGGAATCATAAAGCATTGGATAATTGCATAGACATTACTTTACTATACAAAGACATGTTAGATTCAAAACATAGGTAGTATACTTTCTCAGTTAGTCAGTCAGTCAAAAATGTTTATTTCAGATACAAAATCCATAAAACACACATGAAACATTACACAACAGTAATCACACTTAATTATAGTATACTTTCTTCAGACTCAACCATGTGATTCTATGTGAGGATCCCCCACCTGGGCAAACTGTAAGGAAAAAGTTAAGGTGTACTTTTATCTTGTATATAATGCTGTGTCCAAATAAGTCCAATAATTGTCTGCTTTGTTTTTCTGCAGGTCCCACTATCCCAAAGTACCTACAAAGCTACTGGAGAACAGGATCCAAGACAAATGTCGGGATCCCTGGAGGAATCCTGAGGATCAAAGACTTTCTTCCTCGTCACAATATCTTCGGTGCCTTGGCAGGTGAAGTGGTGGAGTTTCTTGGCTTTACTTATTTTTTTGATAAAACATTTTTTATTGTTTTGTACAACAATCATATCAACAAAAACAACTGGGGACTGTCATGTTCATACATAGGGTAATAATAGTGCATGTATTTACCGATCACCAGGAGTATTTCCCATAAACATCTACGTATGTTATTCAGAGTCTCAGCACCTGTGACAGGGGTTCTAGGCCCCCCTGCTTCTTCCCACCTCCCCCATATTTTAGAGGCTTTGGCAGGGCATCCTCTTGCGTTGTATACCCTATGCTCCATCGTGGCACACGTGTCCATATCTATTACCCATTGTTCCAGCGTCGGGCACTCTGGGGCTCCCCATTTCTGTGCGATGTTGCGTTTCATCAGTCCCATTGCCGTGGACAACAGCCTGTCCCACTTATTACCATCAGACTCATCGGGCATGCCCAGGAGTAGGACTTTTGGGTCCAGTGGTATGCTGCGGGCGAGGATTCTAGCAAGTTTGTTGCAGCATGCGTTCCTAAAGATTTGGATCCGGGGGCATGTCCATAGGATGTGTATGAAAGTTCCCTCTTCCTCTCCACAGTGGAGGCAGTTCGGGTTCAAGGCCCGTTTCCAACCGTATACGGTCGCCCTAGGGTAGTATACTCTATGCAAGATCTTTAACTGTATCAGCCGGAGCCTAGAGGAGATGGCGACCTCGCGCGGATGCATTAGTGCCTGAATCAAGTCTTCTGGTTCTATCTCTCCTACGTCTATTTCCCATTTAGCCTTCAAGTTTGTCAGTTCAGGAGTAGCGAAGGATGACATAGCACTGTATAGTATGGAGGTGCATCTAGTGGGGATGTGTGCTGGCAGCATATTGCGTTCAATTGGTGTGTATTCCGGGACAGTTGCCTCTGCAGGTATATGGGTTTTCAGGACATGGGCCAGTTCAATGTAGTGGTATCGCTTAGTACTGGGGAATTGGAATTTTAGTTGCATGGCCTCGAATGAGGTTAGTTTCCCATCTACAATGACATCCCCTACTCTCTGAATCCCAGCCCCTATCCATCTAGGCCATTGCTTGTGTTTCCCGGTCTCAGTTAAATTACAGTTTCGCCACAGGAGTTGTGCTGCGGTTATTTTGTTCTTCCACCCCACAAACACATGCGCTTGTTTCCAGACGGAGATGATGTGCGCCATGGTTGTAGGCGGCGGGGGGCTCTCGGGGGAGTTTGGTATAATAATTGGAGTGGGTCCGAGTCGTGAATGGCAGCGATTTCCGCCCTTATGTGGGGTAGTCCCTGGTCACCATGGAGCAGATCGTTGGCCACCGCAAGTTGCGAAGCCCAGTAGTAGGTTTGGAATCGGGGCACCCCTATCCCTCCCTCCCAGATCAATCTTTGAAGCGTGGTCAGTGCTATACGTGACTGGCCTTCACCCCATATGAGCCCTCGCAGGAGGGTTTCTACCCGGTCAAATACGAAGTCTGGGATCTTGAGTGGGGCGTTCTGTAGGACGTAAAGGAATCTTGGGAGGGTCATCATTTTAAAGAGTGCAGCTCTGTCCATGAGTGTCAGAGCGAGGAGTTTCCAGTGGTGGACATCGCTGACAAAGCGGTCAACGATCGGTTGGAAGTTGTGTGCTACATATTTGGTCAGGTCTCCGGATATCTAAATTCCAAGATACCGAAAACTATGTTGCTCCACTCGGTACAGGCCGTCTCGGGGGGTAGCCAGCTCTCCACCCTTTACTAGAAAAAGCACAGATTTCCCCCAGTTAATTCTCAGTCTGCTAAACTCCCCAAACCGGGTAAGCATCTGTGTTACCACAGGGCAAGTCTCGGTTGGGTCCCCCAAATATATTAGGAGGAGAGGTCCTGTCCTCGTGTCCCTCCAGCCATTTAAATCCTGTCCATGCTGCACTCTGGCAGAGCCATAGGGCGAGTGGTTCAATTGCGTGGGCATAGAGGAGGGGAGAGAAGGGGGTATCCCTGCCATATGCCTCTGCCGAGAGAGAAGGGCTGGGAGGGCCACCCATTCACCCTGACCTCCGCTTGGGTGTTTGTGTAGAATAGTCGTACCCATCCCAGGAAAGAGTCCCCAAACCCCAATGTGTCGCATTATTTCCCAGAGGCTGTCCCATCGTATCAAATTGAAGGCCTTTTCAAAATCAATTGCCAATAGGGCAAGTGATGTATCTATAATGGGAGATCGTTCTAGTGCTAGGTGGAGCCGTCTAATTAGCGAGATGGGCCTATAGGTGGCACATCTTTCCGGAGGTTTGTCTGTTTTGGGGATAACCACAATTGTAGCCTTACATAGGTCTGGAGGGAGGGTACCTTGTTCACGGGCGCGGAGCAGCATTTTATAAAGGGGGGGGGCACCATTTTATTCCCACCCAGTTTTTGCCAGGGTTCAACTGGGAACCTGTTGGGGCCCAGTGTTTTCCCTGCTTGTAGCTGTGACATTGCCTCCGCTATTTCTGTTTCAGAAAGATCAGAGTCTAATTGCTCTCTTTGTTGTGTTGATAGGGACGGAAGTGTAATGTCATCTAACAGGGTTGGGTCCAGCGGGGAGGTTGGGGCCTGATACAGATCGCCATAGAATTGAGCAAAGGCTTCTGCTATTTCGGGGTCTGATCGGCACTTCTCATTATTCGAGGTGACAATCTCCCGGACATAGCCTTGTCCCTCATCTCTTTTTTCCATCCAGGCCAACAATTTGCCCGCTTTGTGCCCGAGTTCATATATTCTCGCTCTGGAGTTCCAATGGGCTTGTTGGGCATTGTCCAGTGCCATATTTCGGAGGCGTTCAGTGGCTCGTTTAAGGGACCCTTGAGTCTCAGAGGTTGGATCAAAAATGTGTTTGTTTTCCCACTTAATCATCTACCTTTCTGCTTCCATTATCATTTGGAGCCTTTCTTTCTTTTTGTTCGCTGTCCAGGAGATTATCTCTCCCCTCAGCACCAATTTATAGGCCTCCCATATTATTACTGGGTCGTTCACTGCTGCTTCATTGATCTCGAAGTATTCATCGGACACTTCGGTAAGGCGATCAATCAGTTCGGGAAACACGAGGTAGTAGTTGTTCATTCTCCACATTCTGGGGGTGGGAGGGTGGTGCCGTGTATCCGCAGCTCCACCGTCAATGGCGAGTGGTCCGAGATGCCACGGGCAAGCAGGTGTGCGGACATTACCCTATGCAGGTCTGTATTTGGAAGAAAGAGGTAATCCAGCCTGGACAGGGAGCCATGGGCTCCCGAGTGGAACGAGTAACCTTTAGTTCCCGGGTGTAGTTCCTGCCACACGTCTCGGAGGCCCAGGGCACATGTGAAGTTGGCCAGTTTCGTGGGGCTATCTGGGTTGTGCTGTCTGAGGTGGGTGGGGTCTATGGTGTTACACATAACATCGTTGAAATCTCCCCCCTGAATCCACGTGTAGGTTTGATATCTCCCCATGAGAGTGGTCAGTTCGTCTAACAGTTCTTGCCCCATTCCCGGTGGGGAGTATACTGAGACCAGGGCTAGTTTCTCGCCCCAAAGCGTACCTAGGATTAACACATATCAACCCCTGGGAACTTGTTCTACAGTTTGTAAGACGAATGGGGTACGTTTATTTACCAGGATAAGGGTGCCCCTGGATCCCATTGTATATCCCGCATGGAATGTGGATCTGTAGTTAGTCCTCTGGAAAAGAGTGCAGTTTGATCCTGCTAAATGTGTCTCGGTTATCAGGGGGAGTCTCTGTTCAGGAGATGCGTGACCAGGCGTCTTTTGATCCCAGAGCCCATTCCGTTCACGTTCCAGGTGAGCAGTTTGAGGGATCTGGGGCGATCAACAGGGGATGAGTGAGGTTGTGCAGATGCCATTTAGAGCTTGTATTAGTGGTTCCACAGGATGTCGTGGTCTAAAGGAGAGGTCAGCCTCCCGTTAATGGTGTTGCGGGGGTGGGGTCTCTGTGTGTGGTAACATGAAGTAGCTTATGTAAAGGGTTGTGATTGGATCGTTGTGTGAACATGTGATAGCCCGAAACTAACAAAAACCATAAAAACAACATAAACCTTCCATACCCCCTCCCTATACTTCACCCCAACACGAAGTACCTGTCGCCTGAACATCATTGACCCTCAAAACTAGAGCGTCAGCCTAACATGTGGTTTCAACAAACAAAGGGGTAAGAGCACTGGCGTAACAGGGGCCCCCGCAGCCCCCGCGGTGCGGGGGGGCCCGCTAGCACAGGCCTGGCAGGGGGCCCCACTTGGAGAAAAAAATGAAAAAAAATATTTTTTTTCAAAATCTTTTTTTTTACATTTTTTTTTAAATCACTTTGCCTTCATAAAGACACATAAAGACAATATTTCTGTAACAGAAATATTGTCTTTATGAAGGCAGAGTGACTACAAAAATAAACTTTCTTTTTGAAGTCCGAGAGCTCCCCGTTATGGTTTGGTCCTTAACAGAAATAATTTCTTTATGAAGTCAGTGATTTCAAAAAGAAACAATCAGTCGCCAAACTTGTGCTTTTTTCCGGCACCGGGGCAATTACCGGGTCATTACGGCCCCGCCGGACACGGTTATTGGCCATTCGCGGGCACCGGAAAAAAATGCTCCCCATTCAAATTTGATCCCCATATGGTTCAATGGGAATTGGGAGCTCGGATGCACCAGCACCATTCAGAATGGTGCCGGTGCATCCGACATGCTCTGCTCGCGGGAGCCGGTATGCCCGCCATGTCAGACCTGGCAGGCGGGAAGGCACCCGGGAGCAGAACTCGTAGTTTGCTGGTCTGGTAACAACAGTACCGGCAAGCTTACCAGTACCGCGGTTACCGGACCAGCAAACTTATACTGAGGCCCAATTTCTTTTTTAAGTAATAGGGCTCCCCTCAACCAATGACGTGTGTGAGTGTATTGTGAAAGGTTGTACACTTAAATGTGGAGGTGGCTGCCTGTGTCACTGTATGGTGAAAGGGTGCACACAAATGTATGGGTGACTGGGTGTGCGTGTGTGCGTGTACAGTGAAAGGGTGCACACTTAAATGTATGAATGGCTGCCTAGGTGTGCCTGTATGGTGAAAGAGTGCATACTTAAATGTAAGGATGGCTGGGCGTGCATGCGTGTTTATGGTGAATGGTGTTTGTGCTTGTGTTCAGGGGCACAACAAAACCTACATTTCGGGGGGCTGATCCTTCAAATTTTGGAAGAGGCGTTAACTTCACGGGTGGTGGGGGAGGCCAACTTATTTGTGTGGGGGCATCTAACTTCTTTACGCATTTTAATGAGACTATTCTAGTGCAGCTTCAATGTTACAAGCAGTTTACTCTCTCCTTTAAGTGTGAAAGCACCCACTTATGAACTGTTGTGAGAATGAACAGTCTCCTGTTCCATTTCTACCCTTCCAATCACTTCCCTGGCATGAAAGTACTAAACCCACATCACAATTTCAATTGCCTAAAAAATTTGGCATTTGGATGCAGGTACTAACAGTGAAATGCTTTACGTTAGTAACTACTGGGCCCTTGTTAACAGCGAAACCCAGGTGCCATTTAACATCTGTGTCCTGTTCTGTCCGGTAACTGCTCTGAAGGTCAGCCAGGTTGAGTCAACATAGCCCAAAGTTTCTGGGGGTGAGTGCTGCAGCCCAGTCAACTGAATATTGTTAGGCACCTACTTGTGTTTAATGCCTTAATTACTTATTGGTAATCGTCATTACTCTTAGCCCTATTCTTCCTTGTCCCTGTACTTGTGTATGAGGCAGTACTTGTGTAGGAGGGAATATGCCTAATACACAAGCACTGGGATGAGGTAGAGGTACATGCAGGTAATGCCTGACTTAGCTACCTCTATATTCATTACTCCTAATCCCACTCTTCCTCAACCCAGTACTTACCTATGAGGCAAGGAGCCTCAAACGTAAGCTCTGGGACAAGGAAGAGGGAAGTGAAGGTAATTCTGGGCCAAGGAGCTGATTTTGGAGGTTGGGGTAGGGCATGGGAGGGAGAGGGGATGAGTGGGTGGTGGATTGTGTGATAAATCATAATGGTTGTCCCTGTCCAGGCTAAGCAGGCATGTGAAAAAGCAGTGGCTGCGAACTCTCAAGTGGTTAATAACCACTGAACAGGTTATCACGCCTTGTTCTATCGAGAGAGGGGCGCCCGCTACCTTTGTAAAGCAAATTTCAAGGAACCTGGGATTGGTAACCCTGGGTCTCCTGGGGGCAACCAGACGTGGTCTCCCTCTCACTGTGCTTAGAGAGGCATCAGCTTCACCTCACTGATGATCCCCAACAAGGGTGAAACACGTGTATGGGGTTGCTGGTGGTACTCTCGTTCAGGTTGGAATTGCCATTGCATTTCGGTGCTGGACTGCCCATGGGCAGGACAAAGACTGATATGCAAATGGATATTTCCCATCTGTGAAAGGCACAGTGAGAAAAAGCAGTGGCTGCGAACTCTCAAGTGGTTAATAACCACTGAACAGGTTATCACGCCTTGTTCTATCGAGAGAGGGGCGCCCGCTACCTTTGTAAAGCAAATTTCAAGGAACCTGGGATTGGTAACCCTGGGTCTCCTGGGGGCAACCAGACGTGGTCTCCCTCTCACTGTGCTTAGAGAGGCATCAGCTTCACCTCACTGATGATCCCCAACAAGGGTGAAACACGTGTATGGGGTTGCTGGTGGTACTCTCGTTCAGGTTGGAATTGCCATTGCATTTCGGTGCTGGACTGCCCATGGGCAGGACAAAGACTGATATGCAAATGGATATTTCCCATCTGTGAAAGGCACAGTGAGAAAAAGCAGTGGCTGCGAACTCTCAAGTGGTTAATAACCACTGAACAGGTTATCACGCCTTGTTCTATCGAGAGAGGGGCGCCCGCTACCTTTGCAAGGCATGATATGTGGTATTAGTGGCTATCATTTTGGTGCACCCAGTCTAGTTATTCCTCAGTTTGTTATGACTTTTTTTTGACTGCGCATTTCTGATAAAGCAGTCCTGCTAAGTGTAATTACCTGGCTAGATTGCCATTTGGGTGCTGCCAGTCTAGCCATTTCCTACTGCAGCATTGTATATTTTTTAAGCATCTGTGATAAAATTATATGATATGTCTATTAAAACCCGCCTATACACAAGTGTTTCTTGGTGCGACAAGCAATGTAGTGAAGATAGAGGGTGGACAAGACAAATGATCTTACTAGGCCTTGTGTCATTCAAATCGTGCAAGTGCGAGAATGAGAAATGCAAGGGGAATTGGAGGGGGAAGTGCAAGGAAGAAGGGAGGGGAAAACATGGCTGTAATGCTCTGAGTAAGTGCAGCCAGGACATTGAGGCTCTAGGTAGTGCAAGGAGAACAAGGGACTGTAGGGTTACAGTTACAGTCCCTAAGTGCATGGTAGGCCGGAGGCAGTGCAAGGGTGACTGATCAAGAAAGAGCCTGGACTCAGTGAGACTCTGAGGGTATCCATGCAACCAGTCAGTACAGCAGACAGGTAGGTCAGGTAGGTCAGCAGGGGAGGGAGAGAGCAAAAGCAGAGGAGAAGAGGAAAGTTTTGAGCTGCTTCCGGAACATCAGGTGGTCCGCTAAAGTTTGAGAGTGGCAGGGAGGCCATTCCAGAGGGAGGCACCTGCAGAGGAGAGAGATCTACCCCCACTCTCTGCCTGAAGAAGCGTCTAGCCCTTAGAAAGTTGCAGGTAGCCGGGGGAAGGGCTAGAGAAAAAAGGTATTTTGGAAGAGAGCGTTGGATGTAGTGTGGGCCAGACCCCAGAAAGCCTTGTGGACAATGCAAAGGGTCTTGAACTTGATTCTTGCAACAACCGGGATCCAGTGGAGAGATTTCAGGGCTGTAGAGATATGATCCTTGGGCTTGGGGCCAAGGATACGTCTCGATGTCTTGTTCTGGAATAGTTGCACAGGGTGGAGAGTAGAGGAAGACAGCTTGAGAAAGAGGCTGTTGCAGTAGTGCAGCCTAGAGAGAAACAGGGCTCTGGAGACAGTGGGCTTCTGGGGTAATGTGAGAAAGGGAAGAGTCCCTTTGAGTAGGAGCAGTTGGTAGGTAGTGGGACTTCTTGGCAATGTCCGAGATGCTAGGAGAGAAAGAGAGAGTGGAGTCAAAGATGACACTAAAGGTTTTTTGCCTCGCAGGAAGGAGAAAGAAGAGGGCCCAAGGTGGGCGGCCAGAGTGAGAGAGGGAAACCAGGGACAGGGGTCCCAATGAGACAGATCTCCATCTTAATGGCACTAAGGTAGATTTTGTTGGAGGTGCACCAATCCTGAATCACGGATAGACAGTCAGAAATGAGCAAGAGCTGAGAGGAGCCTGAAGGAAAGCTGAGTGTCATCCCCATAACACAGTTAGAGGAGAAGGTAGAGATCAGGTGGGCCAAAGGGGCCAAGTAGAGGTTGAAAAGCCAGGGTGAGAGGATAGACCCCTGGGGAATGCCACAGGTAGAGAGAGAGGTGGCAGAGAGAAAGGGACCAAGTTGGTCCTGGGAGGGGCAGTCCAAGAGGCAGGAGGTCAGCCACTCCAGGGCCTGATCCGTGATGCCCAGATTCTCAGAGTCGATTGATCAGGATGGCGTGGTTGACTGTGTCAAAAGTAGAGGAAAGATCAAGGAGGATTAGGACAGAAGGAATGCTGGAATTAAAGGTTAGAGAGCAGATCTTCACAGGTGTTCAAGAGAGAGGTTTTGGTGCCTCTGGCAGCTCTGAAGCCAAACTGATGGTCATGGAGACAACCAACAGATTCAGTGTGGAGAGGAAGCTGGGAGATGGGCAGCTTTTTTCCAAGAGTTTTCCCAGGAATGGGGTGATGGAGATTGGGCGATAGTTTGCCGGACAGATAGGATCAGCAGACGGCTTCTTGAGGAGTGGGTGCACAAGGGAGTGCTTAAGGGGAGAGGGGAAGGTTCCAGCGGTGAAAGAGTGATTACACAAATCGTCCAAGGTGCAGCGAGGGTGTCAATATGGTTCTTGATGGTTCTGGAGGAGCAAGGGAGCACCTGTTTGGACGGCACTTTCATGGATCAGACTTGTCTAGAAACCTTGTCGGGTGTTGTCAGAGAGAAAGAGGAGAAAGGAGGAGGAGAGGCAGAGATAGCCAAAGGGGGGGCCGAGAGAGGAAGAGGGAGAGGAGGAGAAGATAGGGGACAGGATGTCCTGAGTTTTAGCGGAGAAGTGAGAGGCCACAGCCATACAGAGGGCCTGGGAGGGAACGGGAGAGGTGGAGACCGCAACAGGATTGACCAGTTCAGTGCAGATTTTAAAGAGTTTAGCTGTGTTGTTAAAGGCAGCAGAGACCCGGGCTTCAATGTGTGCTCTCTTCTTGATGAGTGTTATTGCTTCGACTGGCTTTTTGCGCAACAGTCTAGGTATGTCTAAATGTGGCCTGGCATGCTTTACTGTAATGTTATAACGTCTACACTGGTCTACATTGTGCAGCCAGTGGGACATGTTTTCAATGTGGCATGGCATTTTTAATAGCAACGCATTAATGTTCCTGTGCACTGTTGGTGACTTGCGTGTATTGGATTGGTGTTACCCTACAAAACAATGGCAACACTCTGGCTTTTTAGCCAATTTTTCTCAGAAAGTGTGCTGTATATTGCATTACAACACATATTTATATCGTTCTCCTAGTACAGTGTGCGGTATACCCCTTCAGCAGCACGTTCATACGTACTGTGCAAGCGTGATAATCTAGGACGGCCCAGAGTGTGGCACGTCCCGTGATTTGTTGCCGAGTTGGGGGGGCCCCCTCAGCATGGCTCGCAGGGGGGCCCCCACATATTGTGTTACGCCACTGGGTAAGAGAGGTATTCTTGGGTCTGTAACTCCTGCCACCTTTTGATCATGTCGTGATACCTGAGGTTTGCAGAGGATGTCAGTGTCCTTATCCGTTCTGTTCTCTGCTGCTTCCTCCCGTCGGTTGATCTCCTGATCTTCACTCAGCAGCGTTTACCGCCTGTTCCAGGATCGCTGGTGCTGGAGCTTCTGGGTGTCTCTCGACAGGGGGGCGATTCGGTCTAAGACGGGATCTCCCTCCTCGTTCTGTCATCCTTGCCGTCCAGTCCCCTTCAATATGCGCTTTTGCCCATGTCCAGGCTTCTTTCGGATCCGTGAAATGGACTGTGGTTCCTTTGTGATAGATTTTCAATTGGGCCGGAACAGCAGTCCGTATTTCACATTCATGTGAGACGGTTGCCACTTTAGCGGTTCAAAGGATTGTCTTGTTCGTTGCACCTCCCGGGTGCAGTCAGGGAAAAAAGCTATCCGAGAGCCGTTATGGGCAACTGTTCCTTTGGAGCGGGCCATCTGGAGGAGCGCGTCTTTGTCTCGGTAATTGAGTAGCTTTGCTATCACCGTTCTGGATGGCGCGCCTGGTATAGGTCTGACCGATGGCATCCTGTGCACCCTCTCCACTAAGAAGAATTCAGAGAAGGGGTGAGGTGCAAAGATGTCTACCAACCATTGCTCCAGGAATAGCTCCATGCTGGGCCCTTCTTCTCGGTCAGGAAGGCCGAGGATGCGCACGTTGTTACGGCGCGACCTGCCCTCTCCCACGTCCACACGAGCTTCTAGTGTCTTCAGATGGTTCATTGTTAATGAGAGTTGTTGGTTGATCCCTCTAATGTTGACTACGGTTCCCGAGATATGTTGCTCCGCTTCCCCCGTGCGGGCGGTACGTTTTTGCAGGTCATGGTGGAGGAAGGAGACGTCCGCCGCTATGCTGTCCATTTTCATTTCCATGGAGAAGCGGGAGCTGGCGATAGCAGCCATTACGTCTCTTAGGGAGAGGGCGTCTCCATCTCCGGGGGAGGTCGGCTGTGGGGTGTGGGTCTGTGGCGCCAGGGCCTGTGCTATTGCAAATTGATCCATCTTGCTCTGTGTTGACATCTTTTTCCCCTGTTTGTCTTTGCCCATTTTCGGAGACAGGATGTGATTTTTCTGGTTTTTCGGCAGTATTTGGCACCAGCGTTGTTAAGTTCTGCAGGGTCCGGAGGGTGCCCTGCTGGTGTCTCACTCCTATCCGGGTATTGTGGTGTCGGTTGAGTTTGGGACATGTCGGGTCTCGTCCTCCCCGAGTCCGAGGGTTATATGGATCAGCCTTGTGTCCGTTGGTGTCGGATCTGGCGCCAGTCACTTTTTGGGGCATTGCAGCTCTTGTGAAGTGCTCACCTGGTGGGTGTCCGATCTGTCTGTCGGCTTGTTGTGAGTGTGAGTATCCAGGGGCAGGCAGGCATCTGTCTCACGCGAGGGTGCGTCTGGTTGTGTGTCCACATACTGTAAGTATCCCCTCTAAACTCCTTTGTTGGCGTTGGTGTTTTACCCCTTCCCGTGGGAGGCTGGGGCCGGTGTTTATTTCAGCATTTCGGCTGTTTCAGTCAAGGGGGAGGGCAGCTTGCCAGCAGGGGGAGGATCTGGTCAGTTGGAGGTTTTTTTATAGCCTCTTTTGTGGTCGTAGGCTGCTCCCCGGCTTTCATGCGATGTGTGTGGTCCCTGCAGAGTGCTTTATCTTTTTCCCGCACTCACCCCATGGTTCGTGCCGCTCCACCCACCCTTCAGCCGCATAGTCTCCTTACGATCATAGGCTACTTCCAGGCTTTCATGCAGTGTGTGTGTTCGATGCAGGGGAGTGTTTTGTTTTGTTCCCGCACTCACCCCGTGGTTTGTGCACCTCTAGCCACCCTCTGGACGTTTCAGTCTGCTTGCGATCGTATGTTATTTCCAGGCTTTCATGCAGTGTGTGTGGTCCCTGCAGGGGGCTGTTTTATCTTGTTCCCGCACTCACCCCGTGGTTCATGCAGCTCCAGCCACCCTCCGGCCGTTTGAGCAGTGTTTCCCCCGGTTGTGTGACAGGGGGGAGCAATTCATTTCAAGAGAGCGTTCCCTCTGTTCTGAGTTGGCTGTTGGGGGGACAGTTCTCCCTTCTCTTTTTGAGCCGCTTCTGCCGTTGGTTTTAAAAGCAGTTGGGCACCCACTCCAGGCAATGCTAGCTACGGAAGCAGGCCGTGCTTCAGGGTGCTCGCAGCAGCGGGAGAGGCCCTGATGGAAGCTCCCCCTACTGCGCTCTCACCCTGTTTGTCCAGGGCTCTGATCGGCGGTACCGCCGTGTATCTGTGTGTTTGGCTGGCTGACACTATTCCTTGCCGCTTCAGCGCGTCGGCGGGCCGTGTCGGGGGCCCATCTTCCGGATGCCCTGGTTCATTTTACGACGGCCCAGATTTTATCAGGACTTGGACCGCCTACCCCGCTCCTCGTTCCACTCCTCGTTCCACACTGCAGTGAGCCACGGGAAGCTGTCGTGGTTTCTACGGGGTTCAGTTAAGGGGGGAGTGTTCTCATATATGTTTCTGGTCGGGTGAGACAACTGTCCGCCCGGGGCCCACACCCGTTTCCCAGTATGCCAGTGCCAGCAAGATGTGTCCCAGTGTCTGTGTTGATTCACAGGAGTATCACGCAGGATTTGGACAGGATTATTCCAGTGGCACGGGAGCTCTGAAGACTTACGTGTCCATAACACGCTGGCTGGCCACCTCTTGGCTTTACTTGAGGATGGACCCCCTTGGAAGAAGGAGTCGCTGGGCTGTCGGTGTCGAGAAGAAGAAGGGTACCAAGCAGTGTGCGAAAGGCAACTCTTTCAGCCTTCACTGTGGTCTCTGTTGGGAGGTCGTTACCTCAGCTGTAGAAGTCCCATGAAGATGAAACTTGCTGAGGACCTCGGCACAGTTTGGCTGAAGACGATAAGACTCTTGGTGTCCTTGGATGACCTTCAGTGGCAAAGGGTGCAGCGGCTGATATAGTTGTCAGGTTTTTGGATTTTGCGATCTAACGACTTTTGGTTCTTCAGTGCTGCAGCCACAGCACGGACCTCAGGATGGCTTTTGGTGACCTGGACACAACCACTGGACTAGACTGCGGGCCCTCACCAAGTCTGGACACGCAGGACACCTTCTTCGGATTTTGGTGGTGGGAAACCCACCGGCAGACACTCCACTGCAGACAGCGACCCTGGACCTTTTCTGGCATGGACAAGTGGACAGATGCTATGGCAGGAATGCCCCTTGAAGGATTCTTCAATCGAGTGGACCTTTGGCAGCTCTGGGCATCCGGCAGCATCATGCCAGGGTAACCCTCTTCCGGGCGAAAGACAGCAGCTCAGCATCCAGTGGTCACGAACACTCCACCGGACCCTGGGCAATGCAGATGGACTTCTTGGGCTCAAGATGTCCAGGTACTCCTCTTCTAAACCCACGACAATCCCTTCTCTGGGCAGGCAGGCGCACAGGACTAGCTTCCAGGATACTTCAGATGAAAAGCAGTAGTTGCATTATGTTCCCTCATAGCTCAGGAAGAGGTCACCTATCCAGGTCCTCTCTGGGTCAGTCCTTGGAACAGCACAGAAGCCTTTGGATTCCTTGAAGAGTAGTAGTGGCAGACTTCTTCCTCAGCTTGATTCCAGCAAACAGCTTCTTCAGGTTACTGACTTCAGCTTCTGAGCAAGGAGGTGAGCGTGGGAGCCCCTGTTTTAAAAACAACACTCCCCATTCACTCAGGCTGAGCCAGGCTCAGCCAGCCAATCACACACAAGTGCATTCATGCAGGCAGCACCCAATCAGGCTCAGAAGCATACAGGCCATTCACCCAAATCCAGACACCCAAAACACAGGATGTGGATTGGAGGCTATTCCCCAGCCTTTCAGCACACTGCACTGCACTGCATTCACTCCAGTTTCAGTCAGGGTGGGCTCAGGCATTGTGTCACACAACCAAAACCAGACACCCACAACACAGAATGTGAGTTGACTCCTCACTACATTCATACAGGCTCCACCCAAGTGTAGGCCTTCAGCACACAGTCTTTGGGAAGGCTCCAGCCAGACTGGCATGGGCTTCCCATCAGGACCATATATGGTTTGTCCACCCAAAATCCAATCGGGGGAAGGTAACAGTGGCAGGGTTTCCCCAGTACTTTGAGAAAACAAGGTGTATAGGCAAAGTAAAACTATCTTGCCTTTGTTCAGGAATCCATTGATTCCTATGGCCGGTCCTGGGTATCCAAAAATGGATGATACCCAGAGCCACTGTCAGGAGAGTAAGTAGCTGCCACCATCCCATATCCTGCTCTAGGGTAAACACACAGGTGCCCATAAACACATACTAGGGGTACAAGGGTGTGCCCTTACCCATGGGTTCCATAAGGGTAGCCCATGGGTACTGTTCACTAAAGTTGAAATGAAAAGCTGAACTGCCAGGGGTCCAGGCTGGACCCTCATGTCAGAAAACAAACAGAATGCATACACAGAGTAGTGGTAGGACAAGAACTAGGAGGCCCTGTCCCTCCAAAAGGCATTTCCAACATCACAATGATCAACCCAGCAAATGAGGAATATTTGGAAACGTTGACATTGATGGAGCTGGTATTGGTCTAGAAAAAACAGAAATCTTTTAATTCACCAGGGATAGACAGCATCCCAAACGACTTATTCTGTTAATTGCTGGACATTTCGGGACCTTTTCTAGTACAGGGTTTAAATGTAGTTATCTCTACTAAGCAAATTATCATCCCGATCTTCAAAAAGGGTAACACATCTTAACCCTCATCTTACTGACCAGTTACATTACTAGATGGGACCTCAAAGTTGTTTTTGGGTGTTATTCTGAAATGCTTGGAAGAATGGGTGACATATAACAGCATTAGTTCCTGACACACAATTAGCTTTCAGACCAGGAACTGGTTCGGTACATCAGAAGCTATATCTTATTTTGGCTAAACATGTCTGATCCTGGATTCACCTATCTATGTGGCCTTTATGGATCTTAGTTCGGCTTTTGACCATGAATATATAGGAGATTACTTTGGAAAGCTCTCTGTGACATGGGTGTACCAAAATCCTTAATTTTTATCCTGCAATTACTGAATGAGAACTTTAGGGTATGTGTGCGATACGGGTTGGACGGTGAACTGACTAAATGCATTAAAGTGAATAAGGGGGTTTACCAGGGATGCATTCTCGCACCTCTTCTTTTTAATCTGTACGTTAATTCCATTGCCCCACATCAAGAGTCACTTACTATTGATGTTCCTTTGTGTGGAGCCAGGAGACTGCCAGTTCTCAGCTATAGTGATTAAGCTGTTATCCTGGGCAAAACCCTTAGATCACGACAGGCTTTAAAAACAGAGTATGACAAATATATGAGGGCTAGGGGATTACAGGTTAACTATTCCAAATGTTTCATGATGCGTGTGCTTCCTGGAAACATAGATGTTTTGCGCCGATGACCCTGAAAAGACAGTGATTGGAATGCTACACATTTGACTATTTGGAGATCAGATTCAATAGCAGACTGAAGTGGGATGATCACATTACAAAACAAGGTAATAAAATGAGCCAAATCATAGGGGGTAATTTTAGATCAGCTAGGACCCTGCAACACTCCTCTGTAGGACATATGATTACTGTTTATGAGGGAAAAGCTATTCCCACAGGAATGTTTGGTTGTGAGATCTAGGGGTATATAAAGGGTGATTGTCTCCAAGTTTGAATATCCCTTTTTAAGACGATTATTGGTGGTTCCTCCGTCAACAGCCGTACACTCTGTACATTTTGACACTGCAATGACATATCTCACTGGCATTACATATGTGAGACCAATTCTAACAATTCTAACTTGGGTGTTGGTATGGGCTGGTAATCATGGTGCCCCAACAAAAGACTTTCTTTTAACTTGATTACTCTCCATGGACATTGGAAAGTAGGATGGCAGGACGATATCAAGTCCATGTTATGCAAATTATCTTAGGTGCTGTACTTTGACGACCCAGTTGTTTCTAAGAAGATGGTAATAAGCAGGGCTATGTAATGTCCGGCCTCCATGAGGGAAGACAACATGATTTTCAGATCGCAGGTAAATGCATATTTACTGTTAGCTCCTCTGGACACGTTTGCTGCAGGTGTCTGTGCCTTTTCATAAGTCCTCTCTTGCTAAAGCTAGATTCACATGCTCTCAGTAAGGGTATAAATGCAGAGATACTCTAAGGGTAATGTGGGGGGCTCAGATTGTAACTGCATGTGTGGTGTTTGTGAGACTCTGACCCTTAATGCATTGTTTTGTCCACTCTTTGATGAGATACAGTCAAGATTTCTATTGAATATACTTTAGGAAAGTGGAATAAGGTCTTATCACTGAACAATGATGCTTTTGTCAAATTCAACCAAGTCAGTGATTGTTTGCTTTTCCTTGTTTTCTAATGAACAGAGTTGGAGGGTAGCGATGGCTCATTTTTACTTTCTGTGATATGACTGTATTTTTAAAATTATTGTAGATTTTAGGATGCTGGGTGTTAGCAGTTTTACCATTGTCAAGTGATTTTAGATTGTCTTTGCTGTTTCTAACATATTTTTATGGATTATATGAAATGTGATTGTTTGTGACTGTTTTATGGATTTGTAAAATGTCTCTTCTTCCTTTGTCGAGAATAATGGTCATTTCTTTAATGTGCCTTCTCCCATCCCTGGATTTTCCTTGGGGAGGATCTTTTCCCATCCCTCGGGCCCTGGAAAAGAATGCAGTGGTTATTCACTAGGGAGAGGTTATCCATTGAAATGTTAAAAAGCATTATGTTCCAGACATGCGATTAAGTTACTAATGGCTCCTCAATAATTTTCAAAGCTGGTCAGGAGTGACAGCATTTCATTTGATTGATATGGATCAATTTTTCCTCAATCATTTCTCCTTTTGGGATTTGAAACTTATAGGCGACAGGAGGAATCTTATCAACAATTGCAAATTATCCTTGCCAAGATTTGTTCCTCTGACAAATATAGAGATAAACCCTGTCAATTACCCCATACTCTTTTTTGGTTGTCTTCAGCTTACAGCAAGTTTTTATCCCTTCAGTAGACCTCTCAAGCTTGATTTGGGCATATGCAAAAGCATGCTGTAGGAGTCTTCTGAGATTCTCTGTGTATTCATGAGTAGTTGCATTAATCAGGGTCTGCTCCCGAATTTGGTAAAGCAGGTGTTGAGGTAATACAATTTTTTCTCCAGTCATTAATTCAAATTAAGACATCTTGGTGGCAGAAGCATGTGTAGGTCTGAGGGCCATCAGGACAACCAACAATTGGATGTCCCAACTTGTCCCACCGTCAATCACAAACTTCTTCTGAAAACTCACAATTGTTTTGTTATATCTCTCCACACCCCCGCTCTATGCTCGACAGTAGGTGATGTGGAGTTTTCTTTTCACTCCTAGGATTTCCCACATCTTAGTCATCACCCCACTTGTAAAATACTACATCTGTCAAACACAATCCTTTGGGGAAGACCAAATTGAGAAAATATGTGGTTGATCATCAAAGAGGCGACTGTATCTGCCTTACAATTTGGGGCAGAAAGGCACTCAATCCACTTTGTGAAGAGGGATGTTACCATCCACATGTATTTGTTTCCGCTGGTAGAATTAGTGGGCCAATGAAGTCTACTTGCAAATCAGGCCATGGAAACACCATTCCACTTTTCTGTAGAGGAGCTCTGTATGTGAGAAAACTCGGTTGAAATTAAGCAAAAATAAGACACCCCTTTAAATATGTATTGAAATCCTGGCCCATATGTGACTAGTAAGGGTCTTATTGCAGTATCTATAGAGTCTTTTGAAATCCTCTATGACCGGAGGTAGCCACGTCATAGGCATGGCTAAACATCAAACTTTAGATGGAGGTAGGTACCCACATTGGAGTTTCCTCACCAACAGTCCATCTTGAATATTAAAAGATTTCTGAAATTGCAAAAGAACTCAGAGGTCGTCTTTTCCTTAATAATCTGCTATTGTCAGAGGAAAACTGCCTGGGTCTTCTGAATAAAGATAATATTTCCCAATAATGGGATACTCCCTTTGAGCAGTGATGAAGTCTGTATCAGGAGCCTGTCTACCCCACAGGGCGGCTGAAAGTTCACTATCAGTGTGAGTTTGTGATCTAGTCACTGCCATGACCTGGATTTCAGAAAAAGGAAATGTAAACATAATGAGTGTGTGGCGAGCAAGATATCAGTCAGTGTTTATGACATTTCAATTGTATCAGTGGTGGCGCTTTTGTAAGTTGTTGAATTGTCTGGAACTGAGGAAGTCCCTCCCTCCTTCAAAACAATGGCGGTACAAGAAAGGGAGGAGACTCAGAGTAAGGTAGAGAGGAGTGTTCCAGCGTTACCTCAAGTTATAGCACATTACCCGCTCTACTGCCTCGACTCAGATCTTAAAAACATTTGCGACTGTTAAAGGGAATACAGGTACATTCAAACCACCCTCTAATTGTAAAGCTAATGTGGTATCAGGCTGTTTGTCAGGGGGTGCAACAACTGTTGTTCTAAACTTAAAACAGGAGGATGCAATAATAATTATGCTGCACCTGAGACAAGATTGCCAAGGTTATTACTGGAATATCTCTTTCGATCTGACAGACCCATAATTCTAAATAAATCTAATGTATTAGCACTGTTTATTAAAATTACCAATGTTAGAATTACATCAAAGGTTATTGAAATCGTTGAATTTTTGGATCCAAACAGAGATGACAGGGTTACATTGGTCATCCCATCAAAAATTGTATGTGATGTCTTGAGGAATGAGGGGAATACCTTGAGACAGTTAAGCTATGATCTTGTGCCATTTGAACCTACAAATCAGAATAAGATAGTGGGTCACACAGTTCGGGTCCAACATAATTCACGGGAGAGGGAGGAGTGGGCAGACTTGACCCCACCTTTGGGGGGCTGAGGTAATGGAGTAGGAGTAGTGAATTCCTTGAAACCTAGGCATGAACATCATGTTGATGACACAGATTGGTTATGGCTCGCAGCGGCTCTGAGGGACTCAATTTCCCAGTTAAAAAGGCCTTAAACACCAGCTTTTGTAAAAATTTTCAAATTAAGATAATCTCTTGGAACGTGTGTGGATTTAGGCAGCTATTTAAAAATGTGGAATTGTGCACCTATTTTAGATCGCATACATGTTTCTTGCTACAAGATGTTTGGCTTATTACTTTCCCATCCTTAAATGGTTTCCATATCGCATTTCAACCTGCCATTAGCCCCTTAACTGCTGAGCTTTTATCAAGTCTAAAAGGACAAGCATACTCGTCCTTACCACATAAGGGGTTAAAGGGCATGTTGGCCTTCCTTTAGGTGGTATTATAACAGTTATCAGGAGCGACAGAGGTTTTAAAGTGATTGAACAATGCAATATAGGCAGGGGTGCTTTGGCTGTCTTTATGTCACAAGAAATTAATGTTACACATGATTATCTGCTGTAAACATATATTGACATCAAATTCGCTCAGAACATACTGCTTTTTTGGATAAACTATTTACGTTGTTTGAGGAGTGGCTTACAAATGGTAAAAACGGTTATATATTCTTGGGAGATTGTTTGAATTCTACCTGTGACCATAACACATGTTTCCAACATGACAATGATTTGATGAATGAACCCTTAGGTTTACTGATGAAAGCCATGCATAGGACGTTGTTGAGTAGGATACTCAAAGCCTGGGAACTCAGCAGTTGATATACAGAAGAAACATACAAGGCAGAGGGGTTCATGGTCTTCTGTTTTGGATTATATGTTTGTGTCTATGGAATTACATGATATATGTTCCAGTTTTTGTGTTAAGGACTCAGATCTGAGTGACCATAGCATGTTGATTTCAACTTTTACACTTCCCATCGTAACTTCTGAGTTCAATGGTCCCAGGTTTCTCACAATAAACTGCAGGAACAATCGTTTGAAATGGAATGATAATAACATTGATCGTTTTAATAATCAAATAAGATCCATGTTCCAAAATACATCTTTTGAATGGAAATTGAACGCATTCACATCTGTAATTTAACAATCCACGATAACCTCAACTCAATTATTCCGACTGCAAAGTCGGTAAGAGTAAGTAAAAAACATCTGCATGTCTTTGATAAGGAAGTGCATTGCATAAACAAAAGATACTATCACGTAAGGAGATTAGAAAAATTAAGAGTAGCTATGATGATTCAACCAGTGTTAAGGGTTTGGTGAAGAAAGAGAAGCAAAGATACAAGAACTGGTGTTAGCATAATCACCACATGCTCCTTCAGAGAGATGGTGAGACCATGCTTTCTATTGTTGCACAGTTATGAATGCTCTAGAGAAACCGTAGAGTGTCAGTCAGACGAATCCCATAATGGAGGATGCTTGGCTGAGGATATTTGCCGATTTGTATGGCATGAAATGATTGAATCATTGGAATGTCGAAGAAGATCTCTACACAATTTGGAGTCTGATTTTTGTTCCCGAAGATATAGAACTTATCATTAACAATGCAGTAGCTCTAGAGCAGGGGGACTGAACCAGCTTATAACAAGATATTTAAACAGGCTCTTGATGTTTGGTCTTTGATTCTTTATATTTTGTTCAGACACATTATTAGAAAGCACAAGACCCCGGGGTCCTGGAAGAGTTCTTGTGTTATCCCAATCTACAAAAAAGGCAATACACTCCTTGATCCGGATAGCAAAATATTTGCTGCATTAATACTAAAGGAAGTTGAGAAGTGGGCGGCTTGTACAGGTCGATTAAAAAATGGAGTATACAGGCTTCCGTAGAAAAGTAGGTACTGATTGTACTGTTTCTTTTTTTACAGTGTTTGCAGGAATTGTCATGGAGTAAAGATGCAGCTTTCTTATACATGGTATCTTTAGACCGCACTTCTGTTTTTGATTTGTGACTAGATACCTATTGTGGGCAAAGTTACATAAATGTATGTATTTGTATGTATGTATTTTATTTTTGTATAGCGCTGGTACCCCGAGGGCATCAGGGCGCTTAAACTTACAACACAGCAGCTACATGACAGACTTTAAATAACGAACACTGCGACCTGATAAGGGACCCCGAACATAGCTTTCCCCAGCCTCATCATCTGAAAAGGTGTGTCTTCAACTGCTTCCTGAAAGTAAGGTGATTTACTTCTGACCTTAGAGCTTCAGGAATGCTGTTCCACAATTTGGGAGCCATCGCCAGGAAGAATCTACCCAACCCCAATTTCAGGTTGAAATTGGGGACAGACAGCAGGCATTTTCCCTCCGAGCGTAGACTTCTCCTGGGTGTATAGAGAACTAATCTCTTTTTCAAGTAAGCCGGCGCAGTGCCATAAAGGCACTTGTGCACCATACAGAGAGCCTTGAACTTGATGCGTTCCTCTACCCTAATCCAATGCAGAGATAGTCTATCTGCAGTAGTATGATCTTTCTTCTTCAAGTTCTTAACTAGCCTGACCGCATTGTTCTGGATCACTTGACAGCTAGATAAGTCCTTGGATGAGGCCCCTAACAACAGAGCGTTCCCATAATCAAGCCGTGATAGGATAATGGCTCTGGCTATCGTGGCCATATTGCCTTCATTAAGGAACGGCTTGATTGCTTTCATTAATTTGAGATAATATGCCATATTTTTTTGAAGGTAGCTGGTCTGGGCATGAGAATCGACCGCAGAGTTGACCATCACATCCAGTGTTTTCACTTTAGGGGCCACCAGGATGATGGCATTTTTAATTTGGAAAGAGTTGTACTCTGCCCCCAGATTTGCCAGATGACGACTGGAACCAAACAGCATCAGTTTGGTTTTTGAGTCATTCAGGCACATCCAATTTGCCTGCATCCAGTCGTCTATTGTCTTGTATACCCTGGCAATCACTTCGATATCCGTGGCGTGATGGCTGCCCCCCAGTTCCAATACGAGTTGAGTGTCGTCTGTGTTATTCGTGAACAACACTCCTGCTTCCACCAATAAACTGTAAAAAAGGGTGCATATATATATTAAACAGCATTGTAGACAAACTGGCCCCTTGGGGAACTCCAAATATGATGTCACAGGGATCAGAGAAACTGTTACCCCAGTGGACTCTAGCTTGGCGGTTAGATGGAAATGACAGGAGCCAGTTCAGGGCTCCTTCGGAACAGCCCACGTTTTCTCTAAGTGTCTTGATGAGAAGATGATGGTCCACCAGATCGAAAGTGGCACTTAGGTCTAGGAGCATTAGCATCCCTAACTTATTCATATCTAGCAAACTCAGCATCTGATTCTGCGAGTCCAGCATGGCTGTCTCCGTACTATGGGAAGCTCTGAAGCCTGATTGTTGCTGGTGCAAAACCTCCTGGTTCTCTACAAAGTGTTGAAGTTGCTGAGTTGCTACCTTGTCTAGGAGTTTAAGTACGAAGTTCGAGTTAGTTATAGGGCGAAGGGTAGCTGGATCCTTAGGATCCAGGCCAGCTTTTTTAACGAGCGGTGTGATGGTGACTTTCTTCAAGTCTCTGGGCACTGTGTCCTCTTGGAAAGATGCATTCACTATTCTCCGGAGGATAGGAGCGAAAATGTCTTTGTGTTGGAGGATGATACTAGGTGGTAAAATGTTTTCTACACAGGTGGTAGGATTCATATTATTCAGCACCTCTAGCATATCAGCCTCTGAAATGGGGTCACATTTAAAAAGCTGTTCTCTGACAGTTGCCTCCACTTGTGTGTGTCGTGTGTCCTGTCTAACGGAAGATCTAGCCTTAATAATATTTTGTCGAGCTTTTTCCGTTTTGGCTTGAAAAGCATTTAGGACCGTGTTGCAATCTGCCTCTGTGGGCATAAAAGGAGGGGTGAGGGATGCAGGTTTTTCAATACTCTTCAGAATATTGAAGAGTTTGCTGGTCTTGTTGTCTGCATGCTCTGTTTCAGAGTTAAAAAAATCGGTCTTTACTGCCTTGATTTTGTCCCTATATTCCTTGTCATTGCTTTTCCATTTGTTTTTACTGTCCACCGATTTATCTATAATCCATTTTCTCTCCAAGGTCCGTTTTACCTTCTTCAGTAAATGGAGCTCTGGGGTGAACCATTTTTGGCTGTTGTTGTTTTTCCTCGCAAGCTTTGTAGTGAGCAGTGCTTCTGACTCCACTAACTCAAGAAGATGCTTATTATATTTATCTAAAAGATTAGCACATGTGTCATGGTCCTGAAAGGAACTCAGTATTTTATCAGTACATGTCTTTAGCTGTAGCTTATTTAGATTTTTAAAGTTTCTATTGGCTATTTTGATGTGAGGATTATACTTATATGCGTATGACGGCAATTTTAAGTTAGCCGATATCAAAAAATGATCACTCCAGATACATGGTGTGGTTCTGCAGTCTTGCAGGGATATGTTATATCCACACAGCCAGTCTAACTGGTTACCCTGAGGGGTAGTGGGATTCTTGTTAAGTACATTAAATTCAAGATTGTTCAATGCTTTTTCCAGAGCAATGGCTCCTTTGTCCTTCTTGTTCCCTCACCATAGGTTCAGGTCTCCCATGATGACCGTGGATACGTTAACGGATCTTAACGTGTTTAGGTATGAACAGAGTTCCAATGAGAAGTCTGAGACCAGTGGCGGTGGTCTGTAAATGGCTATTAGATTGAGGCAGTTATTAGGTGAGAACACCAATTTCAGGTGCAAAGCTTCACATCCACTGAATCCCAAAGTCACCTTAAAGAGTTTGAGGCTATTTTTCACAATGATTGCCACCCCACCTCCCCTACCCTGCAATCTGTTGTCAAAGTAAATAGTGTAATCATCTGGTATAGCCTGCTCGCAGGCAGGCCCCACTGGGTCTTTAAGCCAAGTTTCTGTTACACAGAAAATATCAAAGTTGTTGGAGCTAATTATGTCTTTGATGTTAATAGCATGTTTAGTTAATGAACGTGTATTAAGTAAACCAATGTTAATGTGCAGAAACTTCTCCATACCCTCCTGTTTGGTTCAATATTCGTTTTCCCTTCCATCTCGTTGGTTATAGCCCCCTCCCCCTCCTGCGATCTTGTTTGCATTTACAAGTAAAGGCCTTCCTGGGGCTTGCTAATGCTTTAGATGAAGACAGATGGCAACAAGTTACCTACGTTACACACAATGTTATGTAACAAAATCAGATTCTCCTTTGAACCTTAACTACAAGGCTGATAAAGCCGCCCTAAAGTCGCAATTAGGAGTAAGTAAGCAAGGTGGGCGGAAAATAGCTTACCCCAGAGCGCCGACACGTCTGGCCGCGGACCGGCACAGACCGGCTTGCCCCCTTCGCGCCGGCGCGTTCGTGCCGGGTTTCAGGCTATGTAGCAACTAGGACTACAAGGCTGCTGGGAGATGTAGTATGCTTCCCAGTCAGCACATGCAGACCAACAAAGCCCTGATATGAACACAATTTCCTACTGCAGTTGACTCAAAATACAAAGTTTAGTCTAGCACGTTACTAGTAGGTAATTGTAAGGTTTTTTAAAACGTAATTTGCAGGTCAAACCTAAATGCAGCTAACAATTAAAATACAAGCTAAAAATGAATTAAACAACAAAATGCGGTGAACGAAAGCGGCGCTGAGTGCTATGGATACTAATGAGGTATGCCTGCTGCCTTACTTAACACCTTGGTCCACCTACATACAGGTACATCTACAGAGGTAAGGCTGAGTCACAAGGGCGCTTTATCTGAAAATGTTTACACCTATTTGGGATGTATTGGCCCCCTGCCTGTTTAATCTTCATGTCTCAGAAGTTGAAGAACAGCTTAAGAACGCAGCATTTGTCTCTCCCAAAATAGGTAGTATTTAAACTCAACGATTTTATTCTTTTTGATAACATCCTGATTGGACTCACATTTGGTGAGTTTATGGGCAAAACCTTCTTGAACATTAATCCCTTGAAGATGAAAATTATAAGGTTCTCCAAACAGAAAAGATCTTGTAAATTTGCATGGTCGATTGATAATGTAAGAAAGGAGAGTATGGAAACCCTTGTCTGTCTGGGTTTCCCTATAACTGCCAGCCCAGACAAAAAGTTGCATAGAGAGAATCTAAAAAGAAATGTAGTATTGCTGGCCTCGCCAATGGTGAAAGTGAATAAAACATATAGTAGATTTTCCCTGCTTCCAGTACTTACATTTGTATTGGAAAAGTTATCCCCAAGCTAGTCCATGGCCTGGAGGTTATGTCCACTTGGATTCTGGATTAGTTAGAGAACTATGAGGCTCTAATTTGGAGGAGAACGCTCTTCTTTTTACCCAAGTGTGTTCCATTAGTGGCTATTCGTCAAGACCTGGGGGTGCAAACTGTTAAAAGTAGAGTTGTATGGAATGTGAGAAACCTGAGGGTATCCTCACACCTACTCCTCTTGGATCCTCTTCTCAGTTGGCCAGGAAATGGCCATTGCTTTTGGATCCCGACCCTGGGGGGTGGAGATGCGAGGGAGGATCACCTGGGTGGAGGGTTCTTAGGAATTGGGGGGAGGATATCCACAGGCGAGTCATGGTATCCCTCTTTTCCAAATGACAACCAATACCCCCTCCCCCTGCCTTTATAGGCTGTGGTAAACGCTCTCCTCACAATTCCTCTAATTCATTCCACTATAGTACTGGGATGAAGAAGAGGCGACTAAGAGTAATGCACACTAACATATCCTTTCATCATTCTAGTACTGAGACGAGGAAGAGGCCTACAGACTGGTGTAAGGGTCAGGCATGTCCAGAATGCTTCACTAATTGTGATCAGGCAATTGAGCCTGAAGACTCACACCTGCAACCTGTTAGATGATTGCAGGTGTAAAAAGGAGGATTTGGAGAGAACAGAGAGAGGGAGACCAGCCGGGAGACCTGCAGGTGGAGAAATCCTGCAGAGTATGAGGCAGCCAGGGGTGGTCCTGTCAGGAAACCAGGACGCCTGCGACAACTGGAAGAAACTCTGGCGCTGGGGCCAGGAGGAGCAGTGCGAGGGCCACAGTATTGGGAGCCTCACCGGTCGATGCCTGCATCAGGAGCTGTGGCCAGAGAAGAGCTCCAGTTGTTGTAAATCACCAGCAGAGTCCACAGAACGTGAACAGAGCTGCCTGCGACCCACGCAGAGAGAGAGAGAGAGAGAGAGAAGTGAAATGTGAGCGGGGCTTGCCATTCACCAAGGAAGTGTACAAGGAGAAGAGCAGGAGGTGACCGCTGCCCGGAGGAGATGCCAGACTGGTGAGTGAGGAAAAGGAATCACTCGAACCGGGGCAGTCCTGGGGCTGTTACGTGGCATAAAGGGAATGCCAAACGAATGAGAACTAAAGGGGAAGTTTGCTCTCAAAAATGTTATTGTTCGGGCATGTATTTTTAAGCATAGTGTAATCAATCTTAACATTTTATCCTATGCATTTTACTGTAGTTTTCCACACTTTTACAAATGCAATAACAACGGCTTGAGCGCAGCCGTCGTGTGCTAATCCTATCAGTTGAAGTATCGCCCTAACGTCAAGTGCCTTTGCGGCAAGAATACAGATTGTCCGCCCCTCAAACTGACATCACTAGTCCAAACTATATGATCCACCTATTTTCATGACGTTCGTGGCCAGCGTAGCCAAACGTGCCCCATCATCACCCATGCCATAACGTTACTTTATGCAGAACCAGGAAGATAACACATCCTCTCACAGCATGTAACTTTTCTTTCTTGTCCCAAATAGGAGAGCAAACATTTATTTTTAAGAAAACATCAATAGTCTGCAATGTAACAAGGGCTTTTATTTTGCAAAGAACACTCACAAGAGAAGATTAAGCCAACAAAATGAACTATATGTTTTTGAATACAAGGTATAGCTAGCGAACATCGTATGCTTCAAAATGTTCTTTATAACTTCCTCATGATACGCCGATTGCGATCAGCGATCAATCAATCCCTGTTCTCCAATTCATGTGTGTCTTTATGTTACACCAGCAAAACTTTCTAATGACGCATATGGTGTTTCGTTCGTGAGAAGATATGGATTATTTGCACTTTCAAGCGTAATGCTTTCGCTTCAGCACGCTGTTACATCGCAAAGCGGACAGGTTGCTCCTTATTGCTGGTACCGCCAAAGGGCAGATTGGTCCCTTTCGGTCGTCCCACATAACGGTAATCAAATAAGCACTATTTATGATTATCTGCCAATGTTGATTGAAGAATCCATCGGACGGTAGCTGGAAACTATGGCATGTGCAGAAATGGTACAATATATATGTGTAGATAACAGAATAAAAGAATATATTTTAGTAGCCATTCTGTAATCGAATACAACAAGTTACCATATCATTCAGATCCGGATGAAACCTAATCATAAACACAAACCACACAGAATGAACACCCACATGACAACATGGGGGAGTAGTTGAGACCACGACATGCATAAAAGGTTAGCGCTGTGAAGTAGGTAAAGCTCCCAATGAGATGGATAACCAGATGCACTCGCTTCACATAGCCGGCGCTACCAGAAAATAAGGACAGAGATATTAACGTTTTAAGTTGAACCACAGACCAATGACATTTTAATGAAAGAGGGAAGATTAGCGTTCGAAAAGAGAACCAAGTGCTCACGGAAAAGGTTCATCCCCCGCCCCTCCCCTAACTCCCACTTTATGGTGCACAAGGATGAAATGGTGACAGCACACCAGGATATCCCACGGGACAAAGCTGTGTAGATATCATTAGCCTGCATACCGGTTGTGTTTGCAGGTCTTTGCGGAATAATCATCACAATATGGTCCTTCTAACAACCTATAACTTTGCACAGAATATATTGGTGTGCAAGGCCAGTAAGCAATACCTCCAAAAAATCATACCTCTATTCACTCCTCTTTAATCCATACACAAATAACAATCATTACTAGACAGATAAACAAACCGCGAGCTATGCAATCGCTTTTTTATAGTGCGCGGTATAAATATCATTCAACACAACATAATGTACTGTGTTAATTCTTTTGGTCAAATCGCACATTCGCACGTCCATGAATTAGTCATTATGCATACAGCACACATGGCGGTTTTAATTACACAAATATTATGTATAGTTGAGCTTACATAATTTGAGGAAGTTCCATTCTCTCATTGTCACGCTCCGAACAACAGATCAGAGAAATGGAAACTACATTTTTCTATGTCCACTTTCAATATAGTAAATGTTATCATTTTTTGTGTGTATTCGACACATTGGGCCTCATTACGAGTTTGGAGGTAGCCATGCTGTTTTTAGCAGCGTGGCTACCCCCAAACTCAGGTCTGTGTCCCGCAAAAGGGGACTTACCGGGCCATTCTGACCTTGGAGGGCCTGGTAATTCCCTTTCACGGGACCCGGACCCAGTACGTCCCCATAGGCCCCTATAGGGCTCAATGGGAATGGGGAGGATGCTAACAACGGGCCCGTTAATGATGTGCCCGTTGTTAGCATCCTGTACTGCTAGCGGGTCCTGCTCTGCATGTCTGGTCTGGCCAGGCGTACAGAGCGGGACCCACTGCAGAACTCGTAATGTGGCAGCCCGGAATGCCTTACCGGCACCGTTCATTCCACGACTGCGAGCCTCGTAATGAGGTCCTTCAAACATTTGCTGACTTTTGCTCAAGGCTAAATAACAATAGCAGCCCGTTTTCAGTGATTTAAGCCAGAGACTGGAAGGTTTTGATTTTGTGAAAGAATGTACCAAAAAAAATAAACTGGACAAGACGCTGCTTCGGGCAAGTGGTTCAGAAAACCAAGGACAGTTACAAACAGCTATGTAAAATATGTTTCGCAACAGGAACGCAAGAACAATTCAGAAAATTATGGGTTGCTGTTACCTCCGGGGATATATCATCTCAGTAAGAAAATTAAATTGAAACCCCACCTCTCCCTCGTCCAGCACTGTTTCACGGCACAAAGCATTCCCCTACTCCTAGTGTGCTATATACCAACCGCCCATCATTACTATGTCCCTGTCCCGCTCTTGAATCATTTGTTTGCTACTTACACATCTGGCATATATTGCACTGCTCTTACTATAATTCATGCATGTCTGTTCATGCTCCCTTGTGCACCTGAAGCAGCTCTCTCTACCATCATGTGAGACAGGGTGACATTGCGTGCTCATACCAAATACGTCTCCAGTGTGTTCATTATCATGTCAAGTTGCCACACGATGCATGAGGTGAACATTTATACTGCGCATTCTACAACAAAATTATATTGCAAAGCGCCACAAGCCGAAATGGGAATGCTGGTTTGGGAAAAATAATTCCGAAACACTAAGTTACATTCATCGTCCATGCTAGTGCCTACGGGATGGAAGGAGGAGCCTATCGGTGTACAAGGGGTGGAGAAGGGTGTTAAGATGGATTTCTAAACTTTGACATGATGGGCAGAAGTTCAGGAGGCCACCCATGGTTTAGTGAAACACAGAAAATTTCAGGACAAGCCAAACCAATCTAGGCACCTTGGCAGGCGGTCAAGACTAAGTCTCAGTAGGGGTGAGAGTGATCGGAAGCCCACAATGAGCACACACAGCAACGATCCACAAATTACTCTCAGACAAGTGTATATGAAAGATATGTATACATTTATTGTCGGCCGGTCCAATAGACACAAGTAAACTTTAGTTATGCGAAAACAGTTACCACACACAATACTCTACAATACAGCATATTTACAATACGTTTCCTTATGCGACAACTGATGAAAACACAGCCACAACCTGTAAAGAGAAGGGTTCGGTAACATGCTAGGGCATTCGACAATTCTTCAGATTCGTTCCCTGACTTTTTAGTCCAGCCCTAAGAAGTGGGGAGCCTTGTGCTCAACAGTACAGGTGTGCATAAAAGTGCACAATCGAGCAGCTAAAGCAAAAAGAGGTTCTTATTGGGAAGGATGTAGCAAGTCAGGAAGGGGCTTGAGGCAATGAAGAATTGGTTACCATATTCAAGTAGGATATGCCCTTGGCGGCAGAACAGTTTTCAAAAGGTGAGAATAGCTAGGGCGCACATGCTAAACCAGCCAATATCGAATATCTTTATGGGATATGTGTGCGTAAAAGGGATCGGTTGTGCCCGGGGGAAACCGGCAAGTGATGCAAGTACACACTGACCTTCGGCACAGTCCGGACCAAACTTTGTCAGTTTAGTCGTAGTTGCTAGTAGGTTTGAGTAGTATTGACTCGGAGGATGGGCCAGGGAACCTGTGGGAATCATGCGGATCAGAACAGCGGTAACTGCGTCAGTTGGGTTATTTCCGGTGAAGGGAAAGCAGTGTAGAACGGTACAGTTTTTACCATTTTGCAGGGGAGAGAGACCTGCTACCCACTTTCACATTGGAGAAGTATTGGTCTTTCATGGACTAGGAATTAGAGGTGTGTATGGCTGTATGAGGGTACTATTTAGGGAGGAAAAGCAGGAGATTGCATGGTCTCAGGCCCTTGAACAGATTCTGATTTTTGCTGAGGGTCTTGATTTTGATCTATGTAGGCAACTGGAGCCATAGGATAGATTTATGTCCGCAATGACATGCTTTTTACCCCTTTCCATTGCCCTTTCAGCAAACCTATAGTGTCTACGGTATGCACCTCCACTTCATCCACATAAAAAACGTATCCCTTATTGGAACTACTTATTTGCGTCTGCTAAGGGGAGGCCATCAGCGCAAGTGCCATGCATTGCATATGTACATGGGGTTTGGGTCTAGCAGAGGGTCTGTCAGACATTGTACCTTTCACAGATGGGAAATAACCATTTGCATATCAGTCTTTCTCCAACCCAAATGGGCAGTCCAGCACCAAAATGCTAGAGAGTACCAATAGCAACCCCAGACACGTGACTTCTAGACAGAGGATAAGCTGATCCAAAGCCCTCCTTCCCTAATCCCTGAATCAGTCCTCCCCTTACCCTCCACAATATCCCCCTTTAAGCCCGCTGCCTGCTCCTTTTTCATTATCCCTACCACAGCTTCTCACCCCCTTTGAAGTCACTAAGCCTTCACAAAGAAATTATTTCCGTTATGGTTTGGTCCTTAAAGGAAATCATTTCTTTATGAAGTCAGAGTGACTTCAAGAAGAAACAATGGGCATCATTACAGGTTTGGCGGTAACCGTTCCGGTGCTACCGGCAGGTGGCCGCTGGACCCGTAATGATTTACTGGTGCCTGACTTGACGGTAACACTGGGGGATTACAACCCTGGTGGTCCGGGAAGTCAGGCGCGGCAAATGGTAAATCCCCATTTCCATGGGAATGGGGACCACGAAAGCACTGGCACCGTTAATAACGTGAAAACTCTGCAGTGGGTGCCGTTCTGTCAGGGACAGCAACCACTCGCAGAGCTGTAATATGCCGGTCCGGAAACAACAGTGCCGGTAAGCTTACCGGCAGCATTGTTTGTAGACTGGCATATTTGTAATGTGGCACAATTTCCTTTTGAATTATTAGGGCTCCCCACAACCCCATGACGTGTGCGTGTGCGTGTGTGAGTGTAAGGTGAACGGCTGCACACTTAAATGTATAGGTGGCTGCTTGTGTGAGTGTATGGTGAAAGGGTGCACACTTTAATGTATGGCTGGCTGGGTGTGCGTGTGTGTATATGGTGATTGGTGTATGTGCTTGCGTTCAGGGGCGCAATAAACCTACATTTTGGGGGGCAAACCCTTCCAAAGTTGGAAGAGGCGATAACTTCATGGGTGGTGGGGGAGGGGCAAACCTATTTGTTTGGGGCAACTAATTTCTTTACACATTTTAATGAGACCATTGTAGTGCAGCTTCACTGTTATAAGCAGTTAACTCCCTCCTTTAAGGTTGAAAGCCACCACTTACGGATTGCTGTGAGAATGAGTGGTCACCTGTTCCCTCTCTACCCTTCCAATCAGTCCCTTAGCATGCAAGCATTAAACCCACATCACAATTTCAATTGCCTAAAAAATGTGGCAATCCAATGCAGATACTAACAGTGAAATGCTTTATGTTAGTAATTGCTTGGCTCTTGTTAACAGCAAATCCCAGGTGCCATTTAACATCTGTGTTCTGTTCTGTCTGGCAACTGCTCTGAAGGTCAGCCAGGTCGAGTCAACATAGCCCAAAATTTCAGGGAGTCTGGGGGGGTGGAGTGCTGATTCCCAGTCAACTCAATGGTGTTGCACCAATACTTGTGTTTAATGCCTTGATTACTCATTACTCGTAGCTCTATTCTTCCTCGTCCCAGTGTGTATGAGATAGTACTTGTGTATAAGGCACTCTGCCTCATACACAAGTACTGGGATGAGGTAGAGGTACATGGAGGTAATGCCTTATTTAGCTACCTTTAATCTTCATTACTACTAGTCCCACTCTTCCTCATCCCAGTATTTACCTATAAGGCAAAGAGCCTCATATGTAAGCTCTGGGACAAGGAAGAGGGATGTGGGGGTAATTCTGGACCAAGGAGCTGATTTTGGAGGTTGGGATAGGGGTGGGAGGGAGAGGGGATGTGTGGGGGGGCACACAAGACAAGGGAGGGACGATAGAGGGAGGACAAGACAAATGATCTAACTAGGCCTTGTGTCATTCAGATCGTGCAAGTGCGAGAACGAGAAGTGCAAGGGGAAAGGGAGGGGGGGAAGTCCAAGGGAGGGGGGAAGTGCAAGGGAGAGGGGAGGAAAAAACAGGGCAGCAATGCTCTTAGTAAGTGCAGCCAGGGAAGCGCGGGTAGTGCAAGGAGAACAAGTGACTGTAGGGTTACAGTTACAGCCCCTAAGTGCCTGGTAGGCCCAGAGGCAGTGCAAGGGTGACTGATCAAAAAAGAGTCTGGACTCAGTGAGACTCTGAGGGTAACCAAGCAACCAGTCGGTACAGCAGACAGGTATGTCAGGTAGGCCAGCAGGGGAGGGAGGCCAATGTGGACATGTCTGCATACAGACTGGTGCAACAGAGGTGCACTGCACTCTTTTAGTATTCATTTTTGCATTTACATAGCGCTACAGTCTTCTGAGTGCTGCTTATTACCAACAGAGTATGGTGCTCATTTATCGACCTCAGCAAGTTAAACATCAAAGCATCCTCTGCATACGGAACATGAGGGATGGGAGCACTCACGCTGGTGTGAAAGAGCCCAGGGGGGCATGGGGAGACAGACGCAAGGCCCGAGAGGCCAATGTGGACATTACTTCATTTTGCTTTTAGTTCTGCATTGGGGCAGAGAGGTGGAGGGATGGGAGCACTCGTGCTGGTGTGAGAGAGCCCAGGGGGGCATGGGGAGACAGATGCAAGGCCTGAGAGGCCAATGTGGACATGACTTCATTTTGTTTTCATTTCTGCATGGGGCAGAGGGCTGGAGGAATGGGTGCACGCGTGCTGGTGTGAGACAGCCCAGGGGTGCAAGGGGAGACATACGCAAGGCCCGAGAGGCCAATGTGGACATGACTTCATTTTGTTTCATTTCTGCATGGGGCGGAGGGGTGGAGGAATGGGAGCACGCGCGCTGGTGTGAGAGAGCCCAAGGGGGCATGGGGAGACATACGCAAGGCCCGAGAGGCCAATGTGGACACGACTTCATTTTGTTTTCATTTCTGCATGGGGCGGACGGGTGGAGGAATGGGAGCACGCGCGCTGGTTTGAGAGAGCCCAGGGGGGCATGGGGAGACAGACGCAAGGCCCGAGAGGCCAAGGTGGACATGACTTCATTTTGCTTTCAAAAATGCATATACATAGCGCATCTGAGTGCCACATATTGAGGGGGTGAGCGGAGGAGACTCTGCTATTTTGGCGCCCCTGCCCCCACTGCTTCACTATAATTAATGACTGAGCATGTGCACACATGCGCAGTCAGGTGGATTTATCACGAATATGTGATATGAGTGAACAAATGACTTTCATGTGCTTTTGGAAGAATTATTCTTTATTTTATTAACGTGATAATGATGCACTTAGTTCACATACACGTACATACTTATTTGTGATGTTTTTTTTCATATGTATTGCACATTTAGTGCTTATTAAAAACCTGGGATTTTATGAAAGATACTGTCCGCTGCGTTCATATTCTTCGGTCTGCTGGGTTCGTGCTGTTTCTGTCCTTTTACGTGTCTCTAGTAACACGGCTTCACCGTGTTCTGTTACTTCAGTGAGCCTGAGCATCCATGCTCAGTCAGAAATATATGATTTTCTGACAGATAGCAAAAAGTGACGTTACACCACCAATAGAGTCGTTGCTGTTCCAGCACAACGCGCGCACTGTGGTGCTAAAGTGTGCAGCGATTGGCTGGTGCCCTGATGACACTTTCAATCCTCATGGGTGTTGTAAATAGAAAGATGTTGGGTTGGCTAGGACACAGTCCACCTGTGGAGCCGGGGTTTTGGTATCAGGATCTTTATTTACAGTATATGAATACATGTACCATTTCAGTTACTCTTAGTAGTATGTACAGTTGGACAGGACAGGGACTGGACAAGGGGAAGGGGCACACCCACAGGCCATCCGCACTCACTCACAGCGTGGATCTAACTTTCACTCTTGGAACACACACCAGAAGCATACACCAACATTCTACCAAGCTGTCAGTCATTCACACCTGGACATTGTACAGTAACACAGATGGCTGGTGAACAGAAAAGACCACATAACATCATGACACTGGGCCGTCCGGGAGAATGGAGCTTCTGCAATGGCACAGTTGCTCCCACTTTGGAACCCTCCTCAGCTGCAACAGAGGAGCTGGGTAACAGGCTGATCCCCGGCTAAAAGGAAAGTCTCCTGGGGGACCGGAGGAAGCACAGGGAGCTGGTCTTGCCCTCAGCCTCCTAGGGGCCCAGATGAACAAGCCGCAGTAATCGCTCTCAGCTCTCTCTTCTTCTGTGGGGTAAGCGACTCGCCCTGGGTGGTGGTGACAGGGGCCAGCCAGGTTCCATACTGTACATCACAAGTAGTGACCTCACACACACAGTCACTTGCAACAACAAACTTTTTACCGATCAAGAGCTTTCCTTGGGCTGCCTCCCCTCACCCTATTGTGAGGCAAACAACCTTGGGGTCATCTTCAAATCCTCTCTCTTTTTCTCCCCCACAGCACAGACCTGGCCAAGAAGTCCAACTTTCAGTTCCACCTCCTCAGAGGCATTCTCCCTTTCCTCACCTTTCCCCTGAAGCTCAATGTCTCCAGAGCCCTGGTTCTCTCTAGGCTGGACAACTGCAATAGACTCTTTCTCAATCCGCCTCTTTCATCCCTTCACCCTCTTCAACTAATCCAGAATAGGGCTGCAAGACTTATCCTTTGCCTCAAGTCCAGGGACTGCATCTCTCCAGCCCTAAAATCTCTCCATTGGCTCCTGGTGGCTGCAAGGATCAAATTCAAGACCCTCTGCATCATCCATAAGGCTTTCTGGGGCCTGGGAGCCTGGTACATCAAACTTACTCTCCCTAAATACCTCCCTGTCAGAGTACTTCAGTCCACTAGCTCCACCTCTCTGGAGATCAGACGTTCCTCCACGCAGAGAGTGGGGGGCAGATCTCTTTCTTTGGCAGGAACCTCCCTCTGAAACCGCCTTCCTGCCCCCCTCAGACTTGGCCACAACTCCTTAAGTTCCAGAAACTTCTCAAGACTGTGCTTTTCTCCACCTCCTCCCTCTCTCCTCCCTCTCCCCCTCCCTTGCTTATGCCCCCTGCTACTGTGACTGGTGCCTGGTCCCTCATGTGCCTTGCAGGGGCCAGGCCCTCTTCATCCGGTCTACCTCAGCACCCCTTAACCATCACTTGCCCTCGGGCACCCTTCCCTGACTAGCCTGAATCTGGTCCACCCCGTCCTCGCACTGGCTAACCAATACCCCTGGTTCCCCTCAGCACTTGCACAGCCCCTGAGGCCCCAGCCTTCCTGCACTTCTCCCCTCCCCCTTGCCTTATCCCAGCCCTTCTGCCCTGTCTCTGCCCCCTCCGCCTGCACTTATTGTCACTGCACTTGCATGATCCGAATGTCACAAGGCCTAGTAGGACCATTTATAGTTGTGTTTCTCCTGTCTCCACCCTTTTTATCTTGTGGCGCCTGGAAACACTTGTGTATAGGCGCCCTACAAATGTCCAAATAATAAATAATTAAATTAAAAATGCTCTTCCAGCTGATTTGAAGTTCACAAACCCAGCACTCATTTTCTGAGGTCTGGGAGAACTATAGAGAAGTGTACTGTCGCAGTAAACCCTGCAACGTCAATATTATTTTGAGTGTGAAAAAAGCAATAAAAAACCTGCAACCTGAATTGTGATAGTGCATTGTTGAGTGGTTCTAATCTGGTGGTGAACGTCCAGTGATGGCTACTAGCTGGCGCTGCACAAGTGTGGCCTTTTAGCTGAAAAGTCTGTTTTTATTTCACACAGTAAAGGCAGGAGGAGGATGTTAGTCACTGGGGGAGTCAGTAATTGACAGCCTTCTCATTCCTTCCCACCCTGAGAAATGCATTCCTTCTTACAAGGACGCACACTGAATTCTTGTAACTAATTGTTGGCACTCTAGTTATTTGCTGATGTGTCTCTTTTACAAATGTAATATTTCTTCATGTGGACAATAGCTGGCTTCAGTCATTCCTCAAATACACCCATTAAGCGGTTGGAAAATGCTCAATAAAGCACCTGTGAAGATGCTATCATCTGCACAGTAGCATTGGAGGCAGCAATGAAAATTCGGACCTACCTAAAACAGAAAATCGAATGTTTTGTGAAAACATACCTGGGATTAAACAGGGAAGCAAAACGGTATCAGGTAATAATGTCCCCATACATAATGGCCCTCATCACAGGGTTGGCGGAATGCGTTTACCGGCACCGGTAAAGGTGCCGGTGCTGGTAAACCCATTCCGCCCGACCACGAGGTCTCCTCGCGGGACCCGCAATGGGCGCCTGGAAAAACCAGGCATCCATTCCGGGTCCCGCGAGGACACCAGGGAGCTAACAACGGGCCCGTTGTTAACGGGCCCGTTGTTAGCTCCATCCCCATTCCCATTGAGCCCTATGGGGGCTCGAATGGGAATGGGGATGGACCGGGTCCGGGTTCCTCGGACGGGGAATTACCGGGTCCGCCAAGGTTGCGATGGCCCGGTAAGTCCTCATTTGAGGAACCGGGCCCGGAATGCGGTAAGGAGGCAACCATGCCGCTAAAAGCGGCATGGTTACCTCCAACCTCCTGATGAGGGTCAATGTCCCCTTAGATAATGTTGCCGGGAAAAGCTATTGCTGACATTATATATAGTGACATTGGGCCTCATTATAAGTTTGCCGGTCCGGTAAGAACGGTACCGGTAAGCTTGCCGGTACTGTTGTTACCGGACCTGCAAACTACAAGTTCTGCTCGTGGGTGCCTTCCCACCCGCCAGGACTGATCTGGCGGGCATACCCGCACGCACGAGCAGAGCATGTCGGATGCACAGGCAACTTTCTGAATGGTGCCGGTGCATCCGACCTCCCCATTCCCATTGAGCGGAAATGGGGAGCATATTTTTCCGGTGCCCTCAAATGGGCAATTACCAGGTCCGGCAGGGCCGTAATGACCCGGTAATTGCCCATTTGCGGGTGCCGGAAAAAATCCCAGGTTTGGCGGCAGCCTGCCGGTTTTACCGGCAAGGCTACCGCCAAACCTGTTATGTGGCCCATTATGTATGGTGACGGGTTGCGGGGATGTCCCCAGCTCCCATTTTTTTTTAAAGAACGGGGTTGCGGGGGTGTCCTCTGCATATTCAATGTAATAATGTATCTGCAAAAAACAGCAACATTTTTGTCAGGGGACATTTTTGCAGGGACATTATTACATGGAACCAGCAAAACTTGATAAGAGGTCTAGCTGGCATACAATACGAACAAGAGGGCACTGTGAGGCCTCTATTCAAACTGGGAAATCTAAAGGAAAACTGTTAATGAAGTGCAATTTAACCTTCAAGACATGTGCAAAGAAAAAAGTCACTTTCTGATCTGGAGACATTTAACTTCAGGGCACAGACTTGGGGGAAGGGTCACTCGCTACAATGTGCAGTTGTGGCGCACCTTGATCCTCAGGCGGTTTTCTGTCATGAATTCATGACTAATTATTTGGCACCTGGCTGATGGAAAAACTCAGTCCTGAGCTGGTTTCCCTTTATGGACTGACATGTTTTGTGGTCTTAAGCCCTTCGAAATTCTGAATCCCAGCGCTGATTGAATTTCCGGGATGGTTTCCACCCAAGTGTGCAAACTCCATGATGCATCATGAGATGCATTCTCTTACGCCACAAGGTCAACACTAGCTGCTATGCACAGTATTGTTATAGATACAGTAACACCCTGCACGAACAATTGTTATCTGGTTGTCCATGAGGTTTTAGGATCATGCAGCAGGCTCAATCTAAAACTATGCATACAGTATATCCCTCTACACACGGGCATTTGGATGGTACATCATGCCGTAGACACATTTCACTCCCTCAACACACCATTTGTCATCCATAGACTTCAATAGAATTCGCTGCCAAGGGAAAATGTTCCCAAGAGTCAAGAATGCATTAATTACCATTGACAATTGGAATCAACCGTGAAACACACCTAATTTCACCCGGCTTGGATAGTCGAAAGATTGACTGATATATGTCTGTCAAAACTGTTACCCATTGCAGTAATTTGAAAGTTAAAACATTCAAAAAGGCACTTGCTGTGAGGTTTCCACTGCCCATTTGATAGCCAAACATTCCTTCTCGACTGTGGCATACAAAACTTTGTGGGAAAGAAGCTTCCAGCTTTTGAAACAAAGGGGATACTAATCCTCCGGACTGTCCTGGGATAACACAGCTCCTAACTCATGGCCGGACATGTCCATCTGTAAAAAGAATGGCTTGTTTTTTTATGTTAAGTTAATGTATACCACACACTGTTACCATTAGCATGCTCTGCAGGCGCGTACGTGGCTCTGTAAGAAAGTGGGTAGGGTAGGTTAGTGAGGCAGGACGGATAAGGGTACAAATTGGGCTCTTCTGGTGGTGCTTGCAGACCAGTAGAAACTGGCACCTGTGTGTGTTGGCTTTCTGAGTGTGATCGGATTGTGCCCACTGGGTGTCCAGGGGGATAATGTCCATTGTCTTGGTTGTTTGTTTATGGCAGTTTGTTCTTATGGGAGATATGTGGGTTGAGTGTTCCCCTCTGAGCCCTTCCTACTAGAACTTGCCCTTGGGCACCCTTCCCTGACAAGCCTTCTGAGGCTAGTCCACCCCTGCCCTCGCACTATTAACCACTACCCCCTACTTCCCCTGCCACTTGACCTCCTACGCACCCCTTAGCACTTGCCCAGCCCCCTGCCCCCCCTCGCTCCAGCACTTCCCCCTCGTTCACCGACTCCATATCCCATCCCTTTGTCCTAACCTGCCCCCTCCCTCTGCACTTCTTATACTACACTTGCACGATATGAATGTCACAAGTCCTAGTAGGACCGTTATTGTTGTTTTTCCTCTGTCCCCACACCCGATTTTGTCTTCTGGCGCCTGGAAACACTTTCTGCAGTATAGGCGCCATACAAATGTTCAATAAATAAATAAATAGGCACAGACAAGAGAGTAAAGTTTGGGCTTCAAACTTTTATTAAAATCTCTAAATGGTGAGTTCATGCCTATCTTGCCCTATGCTAAGGTGGGATTTCCCTGCTTAACTAATACAAATTATGATCTGTGTCAGGAAGTCCAAAGTAAATGTCTGTCTGTGTCCAAAACCTATACATGCCCTCACGCTTATTTGTTCAAACTGTGTAGGGATGTCAGCATCAAATGAAAAAGTCTTTAAAAAAAGTTCAGAGCTTCGGAAGAAGTGTGAGAAACTAAAGGGTGTCTCACTACTCATTCCCTTGGGAACTGTCATCCCGTTCCTGGGCATAGACCAGTGCAGGAGGATTACCTGGATGAGGGTTTCCTGGGGAGTGGGAGTGGGGCACACAGAGAAGAGTCGCAGTATCCCTGTTCCCATTTATCTGTAGAACACCCTCATTCCATTTTCTATATAAGAACTTTACCCCACTGACCCCATTTCTTACACACACTCTGCTACATGGACCAAACTCTTGAAGGTAGAACAGACTCACACATAGCCAGTCTGGTTGACATGTCCCAGTATCATGGTCAGGCAGAGCCAGGCACTTGATCCTGACGAGTCACATCTGAATCCTGTTACCTTTCCCTATTGGGATAAAAGGCGGAGCATGAGAGCACCCAGAGAGCAAGGCGAGAAGGGCAACCGAAGCAAACAAGACCAGCAGAACGGAAGGGCAGTAAATTCCGGGAAGGTGATGAGACCATGGGAGCAGAGCAGATGGGAGCAGGAGGCAAATAAAAGGCAGTGGTCCTACCTGCTGCGGGGTAAAGGTCGCTGCAGAATCCCAAAGGGGCAACTCCCTGCTACTGCAGAAGGTCATGGCGGTACGTCCTTCATATGCGGTGTGAGGACTTGAAAGCAGGTGAGCTGCGCTGGGCCAAAAGCCTTCACTAGCCGGAAGGCATTGATATACTGTATCAGATGCTGCCAGTAAGTGAAATGGAAGTCCGGCTTGTGGTGATAAACGAAAAAGGACATTATCGTTTGAAGTGGTCGTTGGGTTGTCGAGAAACCGCGAGCGAAAGCACATTGTAGAAAGGATGAAGAATACTGTGCGTGTGAGAGAAGCCGCAAAAGAAATCTGAAGCATTTGCGAGTGTAACTGAGAGAGGAGGCGAACAGTTAAAGTGGTCATACGAGGGTAAAGTCAAGGGTCAAGCCCCCCCCTTGTACAGTCAAATGTCTTTGACAGAAGGTGAAATTTAGTATAAAGCTAACCTAAGGAGCCCTTTATGCTAACTAAGAACTGCAGATACGAGAAGGCCTCGGGAGAGGAGGCCGGTATAAACCTTTGAACTGTATTGTCAATCAAGGCCACTAGCGCCGTATAGTGCAAAAGGCACTGACAACGAACCCGGAACACAGTCGCAGAATAATTCTTCCTACAACTCTAACCCTCTGGTGTGCAATAAAAAGACAATCAGAAGGATCAAGTAGTTGGAAGATAGGACCAGACCCACGACACGCCGGCTATGGAAGCAAGAACAAGAAATGAGTGCTTGCTGTTGAAGTAACTAAGAATCCCCAAACAGAGAACTATAGAAATAGACCCACCTCATTAGGAAAAGGTATACCCTTGTATGAGGCCTGGTAATGTAGTGGCTAGATGACAGGTGGCCTTTAAATCTCCCCAACTGATGGTACCTGAAGGGAAAGGGAAACCCACTATAGGGTGAGGAATTAATGGTAATGCTTGATAACAGTACAAAACCCAAAACCAGCCTTACCGGGGCAGGATCCACTTGGAGAGTATCCAGAGTTCAGCACAGTCAATATAACGATGGAAAAAATTCCAGGGAGAAAACCACCTATCCCGTCGGCATGACTAGTTCGTGTGCTGTAGACGCAAATGTATACAATCCAGTCCACAATGTCCTGATGGTATCTGGTATGCCACGTGTGTCTTAGAAATGATACTCTGTGCGCAGACAGAACAGGGATCCAAAACCGAACGGGGCTGAGCACAACAGTCTACGTGAGCAATCCGATTTCGGTAAGAGGCGGGCAAGAACAATGACAAGACTTAAAGCAAGGGATTCCGTTTGGTGGTCCGTAGTTGTTAACGTGCGGGCAGGGTAATGTTCAAGACTTGAGGCAAAGCAGTACGTGTGGAAAAGCGAGGTTGTATCTGGCAGGAAACTAGCAGGACCAGGGATGAAGAGTGAAGCGTAATCCAGGAAACAAAGCAGGGTCAAAAGTTACACCAAAGAACAAGAACGAGTGAACAACAATACGGGTCCATGACCTCTAATCAGAAGCAACACAGCATCTCAAGAGGCAGACTTTATTTCCTTGAACGACATGCCATAGAGCGCCATGGGACCATATGACTTGTTGGCATACGCGTTGTTCGCCTTTGGTTGCTTGCAATGAATGGCATCACTCGTCACCATGGCAATCGCAATTGATGAAGGAAGGAAGTTGCTGTTCTAAGCATTGGAGGCATAGAAGAACGGGGGCATGGCGCCTTATGTGTTGAGAGCTTAAATGTCTTGGGTGACAGTTCCATCCCCAAAGAACCATCCACCCCCGGGATGCAAGGAAGCGAGCAAGAAGACGAGGAGCATTGATGTTGTCGATAGGCTCCCAGGTCCAGTCCTCCGGACCGTAGCCTTTCCAGTCCACTAAAAAATACTGGACCCCCCGACGGTCCCTGGAATCCAGTATAGCCTCAACTTTGTATTCATCCGATCACGGGACAGACAAGGTGGAAGGGGGAAGATTGTGAGGCAATGTGTGTTCCAGGCCGAAAAGGCTTCAGGAGGGAACGTGGAATACAGGGTGTCTTTTCCAAGTGGAAGGAAGTACCAGCCTCATGACTAAGGGATTAATGACGTCACTTATCTCATAGGGGCCCACGGAATGAGGGAGGAGAGATCGGCATCCAGGGAGCCATAGATTCTTGGATGACAGCGGGACCTTCATTCCAGACTGATATGCAGGAGCCTGCGAATGGTGAAGATCTGCAAATGCCTTGGCGCTATCCTGTGCCTGTTGTAGGTGGTGTTCCACACTTCTGTGAACACCCGTCAGTTTTCGGACACAATCAAGCGCAGCTCAGTTTTCCTGAGAAAACGACACATCCAACAGCAAAGCCTGTGGATGTTGTCCATAGAGAGCATAGAAAGGCCATGTACCGGTAGGAGTGTGGATCGAGTTATTATAGGCGAACTCAGCAGCCACCAATACAGACAGCCATGTTTCCTGATGCTGTAAGATTAGGCAACAGAGATATTGCTCGAGAGTAGCATTCACCCTCTCTGTTTGTCCATCCGTTTGAGGATGGTATGCGCTGGAATAGCGTTCGTCTAAACCAAAAGGGACTGTAAGTGCTCTCCAGAAATGAGAAGTGAATCGTGTGCCCCTGTCAGACACCACAATTGAGGGGAGACCAAAAAAGTGAAAAACATGCTTCAAGAATAAATCAGCTAAGACCGGTGAAGTGGGGAGTCCACGGCATGGTACGAAGAGGGCCATATTCGTAAAAAAAAGTTGATCACGACCCAAATTGTGTTGTACTCTGTACTGATGGTAGGTCTACAGTGAAGTCATGGACAACATTGTGCAGGAACACTAAGGCACCGACAATGGACGAAGAAGACCAACAGGTTTAGCTGGACTGGTTTTGGTTTTACTGGTTTTACATTGAGCACATATGGCACAAGACGCAATGCAGTCTACAACATCCCAATGCATCGAAGGCCAGCAGCACCAACTGCGCAGGAGGTCGAGTGTCTTCCTCCTCCCAGGGAGTGCAGAGAATACTGAATCATGGCACCATTGTAATGCTATATGGTGGGACCTGGAATCAGGAATGTAGAGTTGACCCTGAATATAGGGCAATGAATTAACTATGTCCAGATTATATTCAATGATTTCTGTAGGATTAGCCAGCACCCATTCCTGAAGAGCTGCTTTAAGGGATGGTTGAGGAGTACAACCACAGACAACCTGGTGTGGCAAGAGAAGAGCGTCACCTGGTTCGGTAGCAGGGGGTGCCCCATGAAGACGTGAGAGAGCATCAGCTTTGGAATGCAGGTGTCCTGAGCGGTATGTGATAGTGAACTCAAACATTGAGAAAAACTCATGGCAACGGGCATGCCTAGAAGTGGAACATTTCACTGATTTCATGGCAAGAAGAATCCGATGATCTGTACACACCTGAATAGGATGTGAAGTACCCAACAGATGGTGTCTCCATTCTCTGAAAGTGTTGCGTACTGCTAATAATTCACATTCAGTGACGTTGTAATTTCTCTCATGTGGTGAGAGTTTCCGGGAATAGTTTGCAACTGGATGTAATACTGTGGGTGTCTTTGCACTGTTGCGACAGAATTGCACCTATGGCAATCCCCGATGCATCCGCCTTCACATGGAAAGGACACACCGGATCAGGGTGATGTGATATCGGGAGCGGTGGTATCAAATGCTTGTTGTGGTTCACCATCCAATGGAAGGAACATTTACTGCTAGTTAATGCAGTCAATGGAGAAACAACCTCAGAAAAAGACTGAATAAAGCGCAGATAAAAATTGGCGAAACCCAAAAAGGATTGCAGTTCTTTCACTGTCTTAGGGCTAGGCTAATTAAGGGCAGCTCGAAATTTGGACTCATTCATCCTGACGCTTTTATTGGTCAAATCGTAACCGAGAAACTGGGGCCGCGTGAAATATGCATTTTTCTAGATTTGCGTAGAGATGGTTTTGACGCAACTGTTGCGAAAAAAAAGGAGACATGTTCAATGTGCTGCTGGTGTGAAGAACAATATATGAATATATCATCGAGATATACAACCACATAGCGATTCAGCATATCGCAAAACACATTGTTTATAAAGTTCTGGAACGTGGCAGGAGCATTGCAGAGTCCAAATGGCATTACGCAATACTCATATAAGCCATACTTGTTTTTGAATGCCATTTTCCATTTGTCACCTTTGCGGATTCTCACTAGGTTATATGCCCCACATAAATCTAACTTGGTAAACAAGGCAGAGGTACCCAACTGGTCCAATAAGACAAATATCAACGGCAGCGGATACTGGTTCTGGATAGTGATGGCATTCAGAACCCTGTAGTCGATACAGGGTCTCAGGTCCCCTTCCTTTTTTGGAACAAAGAATAATGGGGAAGCCACGGGAGACCGAGAGGGCCAATAAACCCAGTGCATAGAGAATTTTCGATGTATTCGTCCAGGAACGTATTCTCTTTTTGAGTATGAAAATAAACGCATCCATTAGGAATCTGGGCCACAGGGACCAAGTCAATAGGACATATGGCCTATGCGGCGGCAATTGTTCTATGCTGCCTTTGTCAAATACGTCTTGATAAGCGTTGTATTCCTTGGTTAGGAGCACTGTAGTGTTTGAACCAATTACGGATGGGGAGTCACGAGTGGACTCAAGTAAAGGACGACAAGGCCCGTCCGTTTGGCACATTATCAAAACAATGGGATTCACAAAAGTCAGAAAGAAAACAGATGTCTTGTTTTTGCCAATCGATGCACGGATTATGCATCGATAGCCATGGTAGGCAGAGAATGACTTTGTACTGCGGTGCAGCGATCACATAAAAAGCAATAAGCTCTGTGTGACCACACTCAGAAACCATGGTTAATTCTGCTGTACTTTCTTTAACCATTCCAGAAACCAAAGTGGTCCCATCCACTGCGTTCACAACCTCTGGTCGTGTTTTCAGAACAGTGTGTATTTCGTTGTCCTGTACATATTGGATTTCTATATAATTGCCTGTGGCTCCGGAATCAAGGATGGCCAAGGCTTTCCATGGTTTCCCTGACGAAAAGGAGAGTATCATGGTAATCGTGAATGGTGAAAGACCACCAGACAAACTGAGGTCCTTTGTTATTGAACTCGACAAACGGACCCCTTCTAATGACGAGTTATGGTGTTTCCCTGCTGTTTTTTGTTGTATTTTTGAGACAGGATCGAATATAATGATCAGAGGACCCACAGTAGAAACACAGGTTATATTTTCTCTGCTTCTCCCATTCGTCAGGGGACAGAGGATCCTATTTGCATGGGTTCGGTATCAGGACTCCCAACCGTCTCAGAGCGGGGAGAAGCAGGAACCAACAGCCTCCTCTCACCTTTTCTTTCAGCTCTTCTAGCATCGATTTGCCAAGAAGCTCTGGAAACGCTGTGGGTAACACTGGAACTGTGGCCAAGGTGTCCTTCAAGGAGTCTGACAAACCTTTGTAGAAAACAGAAGTCTTTTCATCCTCCGGCCAACTTGTCTCAGCCACCAACTGATTCAATCTGGAAAGATATGTCAGTAACGGGGTGTTCTCCTGTTGTAGGTTAAGTAGTTCGAGGTCAGTAGCCTGTGTTTTATATCTGGTATAAAACACATGACCTAGGGCCATTATCAAAGCATCACAGTCATATAACATGAAGCTATTCTCCTCCAACAAAGGATTGGGCCAGGCAGTAGCCGTACCACCAAGACGAAGGCGGCTTTAGTGGAAGAGTCCGGGAATTAAGCGGGATGGCATAAAAAATGCAGCCGATATTGGTTAATGAAGGTTCTGAATTGTTTAGGATCCCCATTGAACTTCTCAGTGGCTGCCAGTAGGAACTGCGTTGACATGAGTACTGGTACCAGGTCTTGTCCTGGCAGGGAATAACCGGAAACCGAAGCCACTGGGGGAGCGGCACGGGCCCCTCTAGGTTCTGTAGCATGTAAGGCATCAATGCGACGGTGTGTGGCATCATGCTCAGCGGTTATGTGAGCACGTAATTCAGATACTAATTGAACCAATTTGTGAAGGGCATCAGCTGTGTCCATTTTAATAGGCTTCTGATTCAAAAGGCACTGACTATGGACCCGGAACACAGTCGCTGAAGAATTCTTCCTACAACTGTAACCCTCTGTTGTGCAATAAAAAGACAATCAGAAGGATCAAGTAGTTGGAAGATAGGACACAGACCCATGACACGCCGGCTATGGAAGCAAGAACAAGAAATTAGTGCTTGCTGTTGAAGTAACTAAGAATCCCCAAACAGAGAACTATAGAAATAGAAATAGACCCACCTCATTAGGAAGAGGAATACCCTTGTATGAGGCCTAGTAATGTAGCGGATAGATGACAGGTGTCCTTTAAACCCCCCCAACTGATGGTACCTGAAGGGAAAGGTATACCCACTATAAGCTGAGGAATTAATGGTAATGCTTGATAACAGTACAAAACCCATAACCAGCCTTACCGGGGCAGGATCCACTTGGAGAGTGTCCAGAGTTCAGCAGGGTCAACATAACGATGGAGAAAATTCCAGGGAGAAAACCACCTATCCCGATGGCACAAGGACGCCTAAGGATGCAGCACAATCAGGAAGCGTCTCTAGTTCGTGTGCTGTGGACGCAAGTGTATACAATCCAGTCCACAATGTCCTGATGGAATCTGGTATGCCACGCGCATCTTAGAAATGGTACTCCGTGCGCAGACAGAACAGGGATCCAAAACCAAACGGGGCTGAGCAGAACAGTAAATTTGAGCAATCTGATTTCGGTAAGAGGCAGGCAATAACAATGACAAGACTTAAAGCAAGGGATTCCGTTTGGTTGTCCATAGTCAGTAAAGTGCAGGCAGGGTAACGGTCAAGACTTGAGGCAAAGGAGTCCATGTGGAAAGGCGAGGTCGTATCTGGCGGGTAAGTAGCAGGACCAGGGATGAAGAGTAAAGCGTAATTCAGGAAACGAAGCAGGGTCAAAAGTTACACCAAAAAACAAGAACGAGTGAACAACAATATGGGTCCAAGAGCTCTAATCAAAAGCACTGCAGCATCTCAGGAGGCCGACTTTATTTCTTTGAACAACTTTGGTTGCTTGCAATAAACAGCTTCACTCATCGCCATGGCAATCACCATCGATGAAGGAACAGAGTTGCTGTTCTAAGCATTGGAGGCATAGAAGAACGGGGGCATGGCACCTTATATGTTGAGAACTTAAATGTCTTGGGTGACACAGTAATATCCCTCACTGTGTTTTTAGCTGAGCGTTTCCTGACATGCATCCAGTATTATGGGTTGTGCGTAGGGCGGCAGCCGTGAGAAAGAGAAGCCTGATTGTTGAAAGTAAACGCACTTGCTACAGTATAACAGAGTGACCCGGCAAGACGCAATTGCCTATTGAAAGTCTTTGTAATGAACTGGCAAGTACTTTGGAGTGAAAGCGTGAAAGATTGCAAAGTAGCAAGTGTGATGCTAGCGGTTTGAAGGCTTGCGCCCGATTGAGGGAAGCCAGAACTGCCTACAGTGGAAGGTCTGAGGCCAGAGGAGGGGGACCTGAGTGAATGAACTACCAGAACTGGTAAAGTTAACTGAACTGTGATTTGAAGGCTACAATAAACCAGATGGAGGGATGCCAAGTGAAAGCAAGGGAAAGTGCATCCTGCCTTTTGATAAAGTGACTGAACAGTGGTGTAAAGACAAAGGTGAACCCAACGAAGGGGTATCACGAGAAAGACGGGAAAGAGGGGAATCCTGCATGGTAAAAGCTAGGGAAAAGGTTTGTGATGCCAAGCAAAAGACATTGATTTGAGGAATCCTGCCTTTTCTGAAGAAACTGCTTCCTGATGCCTATAGACTCAATGGATGCTCAAAGTCATGCCACTGTTCTGTCTTGTCCCGTGATGTAACGTGGGGAAGGGAGTGCACTAGTTCAGCAGTCCTGAACTACCAAAACCCTTTTGGACATTTCAGTTAGGACTACTCTTTTTTGAATTTTTTAAATAAACTTTATGTATTGGGTGTTTGACATAGCGACAAGTGCAGGTGTACCAAAAGTACTAAACAAGGCGGTGCTTGGTCGACAGTGACCATATAACAAGACGGTTTTACATTTCAGTAAGGGCGCAGAGTTCCTGGCTGGAATGAACACATACCCAACCATGGATTATATTTGAGTTCAGGTCGTACAGGGGTGATTGTCTCTCCATATTCAACATCAGCAAGGGTTTGCAGATAAGCTCGGAAAGGGGGGCAAATGTGCCGGGGCCTGCCACAGGGCGGCTGTAGAGAGGTCCAGAATTCCTCAAGATCAGATGCCCAGGTAACATCCCAGAGCCATTGTTCTACTGTGGGGGAAGCAAGTCTAAGCCATAGCAGTAATATACAGCGCACAGCAAGAATCATGCAGAGACTGGTAAGTTTACAATGGATACGATGAAGCAATAAGAACTCGTGAAATAGGCAGTTCATTGGGCAAGGCTTGATAACATGGTCTAGCATTTCAGAAACAGCAGCACGGACATCAACCCAGTACCAAGAGATTTGGGGGCAGGACCATAACATATGTAAGTAGTGTGCATCGTCTGAGTGGCATCTAGGACAAAGGGGGAAGTGATCCCTGGACAAGAGGTACAGCCTAGCAGGGATGTAGTGGAATCTGTTTAATACCTTGGATTGAATTAGCCGGAATCTAGCATTGAGGAAAACCAAGCGTGTCTACATGCACATATCTTCCTAGCCCTCGTCAGTGATTTTGAAACCCAGATCGCTACCCCAAGCCTCCCAAAGCCTGGATGGTAGTTTACAAACTTGAACTTGCAACAATCTGTATAATTTGGATACTATACCAGTGGTCAAAGCACCTTCCATAACTAGTGCAAGAAGCGTCTCATCTGGGGGCAGGGTGGGGAACTCCCTCCATATACTTTTGAACGCACAGCCATCGAGAGGCACGCCTACCAGGGGTCTGGGCAGGTCGGGCCATGTAACAAAGGAATCCATAACAAACATATCGCCCAGGGTGGAGTAGCCGTCTTCTGCCCACTTGTGCACAGCAGATTTGCCAATTTTAGGAAACCCAGGGTGGAAAGTGGTAAATCCTTATGGAATGTGTGTGGGTTGTTCGTGAGCCGACATATTTTATCCCTTGCAAACGCAGTGATGGCTGGTGGACTGGCCACTCCCAGGTTTTTCCATAGTGGGGCCAATGCCAAAGAGCGGACGTCCTGCGGCCCGGTGGCGAGCTGCTCGATCTTTACATGTGGGAGTGATGAGCCCTCGGTGAACCAATGAGTTGCGTATTGGACCTGGGCCACCCGCCAATATTTTTCGAAGTCTGGGGCCGCAAGTCCACCCTGCTTGTATGATCTCGTAAGCATGGCCCATTTGAATCTTACTGCTCCTGAATGCCACAGGAAGCCGTTTTTGATTACCTTAAGTGCTTCGAACAGTGCTACCCCAGTCCATATCGGGACATTCAGAAACCGGGACAGTAGCTGCGGCAACACAATCATCTTAAGGAGAGACACATGGCCCGCAAGAGTTAGAGGCAATTTATCCCAGGCGCGCAGTTTCAACAAGAGTTGTTGGAGGTAGGACCGGAGGTTTTGGTCACACAGAGAGGTTTGGTGCCTCGTGACTGTAACCCCAAGGTACTTAATCTTGTTGGGAGACCAAGCAAATCCCATGAGGTCACGTAGAGCAGCAGTGGCATCTGTTAATGGAAAAAGCTCCAACTTGGCACAGTTAACTCAGAGTCTAGATAGAAGCCCAAAGCGGAGAACATCTCACATGATGGGGGCCAGGTTCTCATCCGGGTTCCTGATGTACAGTAATGCATTGTCTACATACAATAATATAATTTCGGGAGAGCCTGAGAGCCTGATGCCCCTGTGCGCATGCTTCTTTTGCATTAGGTAGGTCTGAGTGTCACAAGTCTCACCCCTTCTCACCTGCTTTTGTTGTTTGCTTGCAATCTTCTGTGATGGCTTCTTTCTCACGATCCAGGATTTGTACAAACCCAAACGCTGGTCCTGGGATTCCAGCGTGAGGTTCGCTATCCAACTTCCGGGAGCGTTCAGAAGTCCAGGGTGGATACTGGGAAGGAATGAAGTTGCACTCGGAGGCATGGAACGCTGTGACCCGAGCGCGGAAGAAATCCAGGAAGATCAGAGGTAAGGTAGAGGAATGGGAGGAAAGACGTGGTTTCAAGGAACCGGGAACCAGGAATCAAAAGAGAGCCCCGAAAGAACTCCGGCAACACACATCCGACTACAGCAAACAGTAGCGTTGAGACATGCAGAGCCGCGGCCGCGTGTCTGTTTTGTAGAGTGTGCAGCGTGGAGTGTAGAGACTGGCCAGGAGCATTCCGTTTCAAGCGCCCATGTTGGAAGGATCACTGTATTCAATCCCCTATGGGTCAGGGACCAGGAGGTCCAGAAGGGACGCAAACGACGGTTCATGACAGTATGCCTCCTCTGAAACCCAGCTCCTCCTGGCTTGCCCGGGTGGATAAGATGGTATCTTTGAACCAGCCTGGGGGCATTCATGTTTGACATGGGTTCCCAGGTGCGCTCACTGGGAGGGTATCCCTTCCATTCGACCAAATATTGTAGTTGACCACGTCGGTACCTAGAGTCACAGAATCTGGAAACCTTGTATTCGCGTTGGTCATTTACAATCACTGGGGTATATTTTGGAGCTGTTCGAAATGACTGAAGATATGGTTTTAACAGTGAGGTGTGGAAGACTGGATGGATCCTTTTCCAGGATTCTCGTAGTCGGAGGCGAAAGGCCACTGGATTGACGATTTCTTGTATAGAAAAGGGTCTGTAATACCTGGGAGCCAATTTATTTGGGCGCAGATGTCAAGGAAGGAGCTTTGAGGACAACCAGACTTTATCGCCTACTGAGCAGGAAGGTCCAGGTCTTCTTTTGGCGTCAGCATAATGTTTAACGTCTCTTTGGGCCCTTTCTAAGTGTTCCTTTGCTTCTTTGTGTATGGTAATAAGGGTTTCAATCCAGGAATCTACCGCAGAACTGGGGTAGGGTGTGGGAGAACGGAGGGTAGAACTGAAGGATGAAATCCTTGACTACAGAAGAAGAGACTGGTTTTGATAGCTGAATGATAGGAAATTGTTATAAGCGAATTCGGCCACAGGTATTAAGAGTGACCAATCATCTTGGACCTTGGTAACGAAGCAACGAAGGTATTGTTCTAGAGTTTCATTTACACGTTCAGTAGCTCCATTGGTCTGTGGGTGATAGCCTGAAGACAAGGCACGTTGGAATCCCAATATACGACATAATTGCTTCCAGAACTGAGATATGTACTGGGGTCCTCGGTCAGAAAAGATCTTGGAGGGTAGCCCATGAAGCCGGAATATGTGTTCTAGGAAGATTTCGGCAAGGTCAGATGAGGATGGCAGTTTGTATAAATGTGTAAAATGGGCCATATGAGTAAACAAATCAATAGTAACTATGATAGCTGTGTAGCCCCTGGAGGATGGTAGTTTCACGATAAAATCTGTGGCGAAGATTTCCCAGGGTCTTGTTGGTATTGCTGGTTAGAGCAGGAGGCCTGCTGGTTTCTTATTATCATGTTTGTTCTGATTGCAGACTGCACATGTCTGGATATGGATCCTGATATCATCCTTCATCTTTGGCCACCAAACCTGTCTTTGTATTAGATGGAGGGTGTTGGTAATGCCACGGTGCCCCGAATGAAAGGTATCATGACATAGGCTTGTGATCTTTTGTCTCAGTCCAGGAGTGGGAATGACCAACAGATTGTCCTTGAATAGATACTCGTCCTTTGTTTTGAGATTCCATTTATTGTTTCTCTTAAACTCCTTCCAGGTTTCAGAGGATTGAGTTTGACTTTGAATATTCTCCAGGAGGGTGAGTGCTTGGGCAACAAATATTGTGTGGGGAAACACCTTTGGGAAGGTCCGATCTTCAAGGGTTTCGTAATCTGGACATCTAGATAAAGCATCGGCTATAATGTTATGTGTTCCAGGGACATGATGGATTTGAAACTGGTATTGAGCAAAAAAGAAGGCCCAACGGGTTTGACGACTATTTCTACATTCTAAAGATTGTAGGACTTGAAGATTCCAATGGTCCGTGTGAACTTGTACTGGGTGTTTAGCTCCCAGGAGGAGATGACGCCAGTCAGTGAAGGCTTGACGGATGGCTAGTAGTTCCTTTTCCAAAACGGAGTAATGGGTTTCACTGGGAGTCAAGGTACGAGAAAGATAGGCGATGGGGTGTTCTAACTTGTCATCCAACTCTTGCTTTAGGACTGCCCCAATGGCGGTTTTGGAAGCATCAGTCTCAACAAGAAAAGGTCGATCAATGTCAGGTTGAGCTAGGATGGGAAGTGTGTGAACTCCGACTTCAACCGTTGGAACGCTGTCTCTTGGGCGAGGTCCACAGGAAGGGGGTGTCCTTCTTTAACAATGTAACGATAGGATGCACAATCTCTGAAAAGGTTGGTATAAATTTCCGATAGAAGTTAGCAAGCCCCAGTAAGGATTGAATCTGTTTTACAGTAGTGGGAACGGGCCAGGACAAAATGGAGTCTACCTTCGAGGAGTCCATTCCAATTCCTTTTCGGCTGATAACGAATCCGAGGTAGTGAACAGTTGATGCATGGAAAAGGCACTTCTCGGGCTTGGCCAGGAGCTTATGTTCACGTAGACGTTGCAAGACTACCTTCACGTGCTCTTCATGTTTTAGATGATCCTTGGAGTATATCAGTATATCATCCAGATATACGATGACGAAGATGAACAGCATATCAGAGAACACTCGGTCCATAAAACGTTGGAATACCGCTGGGGCATTAGCAAGTACAAGGGGCATAACCAGGTATTCAAAATGGCTAAAGGGCGTTCTAAAGGCTGTGTTCCATTCGTCACCTTCCTTTATACGAATAAGATGGTAGGCACCCCTTAGGTCTAATTTTGTGAAGATCACTGCATCTCTGACTGCTTCCAAGATATCCAAGATGAGGGGCAAGGGGTAGCGGTTCTTGAGAGTGCACTGATTAAGGCCACGATAGTCTAGACATGGTCTGAGTTCCTTAGTGTCTTTCTTGGGAACAAAGAACAATGAAGCACCCGCTGGGGATTTAGATGGTCGTATGGTGCCATTTTCCAGGTTAGTATCCAGGTATTCCCGGAGGGCACTTTTTTCAGGTTCTGATAAAATAAACATCCTGCTGAAATGAATCACTGCTGAAGGTTCAGTATCAATGGCGCAATCCTCTGGTCTGTGAGGAGGGAGAGCTTGAACTATAGCGGTCGAAAATACATAAGAAAAGGCTTTTTAGGCCCTGGGAATCCGGATGATGTTAGAGACGGTGACAGATTTTGCTGACTCTCTTGTGAGTCTTCAGAAGACTTCGGTAAGGAATCTAGGGATAAGCAGTGAGACATACAGTGTTCAGATCCAAGGAATAGGGAGCCTGCTGCCCAATTGATGTTGGGGTTATGCCTTTGTAACTAGGGCATTCCTAGAATCATCGGAAAATGGGCTGATTTTATAATGTCAAATTTGATCCTCTCTCGATGGTGGTTTATAGAGAGTAGAATCTCTTTAGTCTGAAGGGTTATGGGTCCTGAAGATAGAGGCCTCCCATCAATAGCCTCTACAGGTTGCATTGTTCCTCGACTTTCATGTGGAATGTTGTGAGCAGTGACCCAATCATGATCTAGCAATATGCCCATGGCTCCACAATCTACTAATGCCAGGATGGGGTAGGATTCTTTCTTGGAAGGCGATAGAAAGGCATGTAGAACCACAAGATTATTTTGTCCAGGAGAGTTCAAGGATGGAATTGATGTGGAGCAAACATCTCTCTCCCGAAACTGTGCCCCTTCTAGGATCGGGAGCTGGCGTTTCCCGAACGCAGTGGAGGAGCAATAGGGCATTCTCTCACGAGGTGTTTATCGAAGGCGCAATACATGCACAGACCAGTGTGAATCTGTCGCATTGTTTCTTGCGGGGTAATGAGTCCACGGAAGGCCCCCAGTTGCATGGGTTCTGCGACCGGGGTAGGAGAAACTGTGGGCTCAGATCTAGGCGGATGTTCTGTGGTGGCCTTTTGGAAAGCAGATTTAGACTTCTTTTTCTCTGCTCTTCTTACTTGGATCCGGAAGTCTATTTGCAAGGAAAGGTCCATGAGAGCCTGGAAGGAGCTCGGGGGAGCTACCCTAGCTAACTCATCCTTTATTTCTTCATTCAGACCTCTTCGAAAGAGAGTGAAGCTGGCTTCTTGAGACCAATCTGCTTCCTTCACGAGCTGTTTAAAACGGGTCACATAAGTGAGCATATCCTGGGATCCTTGTTGAAATTCGAGCAGTCTTTCTTGGGCACTTTACACCTGTTCTGGGCGATCAAACATGGCCTTTAGAGCATCCACAAACCCATCATAATCATCCAGGAGAGCGTCGCCCGAATTGACTAGGGGAGTTGCCCAGGTCAAGGCATTTGCAGAGAGGTGTGAGATCATAAAGCCCACCTTTGCTCTAGGAGTAGAGAAATAGTAGGGCTTAAAGGTGAAGTGCACTAAACATGAATCAAGGAAAGCAAGGAGATTCTTGGATGAACCATCATACTTGTCCACTACTTATCCCAATAACACGCTTTCTTTAGTTGCAGAGTCACGTGACAAAACTAGCTGTTTTAATGCAGCATTCTCAGCCTTAAGGTTCTGTACGTCCGTGGTTAGTTCCTGCATGCCTCGCATGAGGTCTTGAACAGCGGCTTCCATCTCTGTATCTGTATCGTGTTTTAGGCGTCTCAATCTGTCACAAGTCTCTCACCTTCTCACCTGCTTTTGTTGTCTGCTTGTGACCTTCTGTGATGTCTTCTTTCTCACGGTCCGGGATTTGTACAAACCCGAACGCTGGTCCTCGGATTCCAGCGTGAGGTTCGCTATCCAACTTCCAGGAGCGTTCAGAAGTCCAGGGTGGATACTAGGAAGGAATGAAGTTGCACTCGGAAGCACAGAGCGCTGTGACCCGAGCGAGAAAGAAATCCAGGAAGATCAGAGGTAAGGTAGAGGAATGGGAGGAAAGACGGGGTTTCAAGGAACCGGGAACCAGGAATCAAAAAAGTGCCCCGAACGAACTCTGGCAACACAGGTCCGACTACAGCAAGCAGTAGCGTTGAGACCCGCAGAGCCGAGAGGGGGTGTCTGTTTTGTAGAGAGTGCAGCATGGAGCGTAGAGGCTGGCCAGGAGCATTCCGTTTCAAGCGGCCATGTTGGAAGGATCACTGTATTCAGTCCCCTATGGGTCAGGGACCAGGCCATCCAGAAGGGACGCAAACGACGGTTCATGACACCGAGGTTTCATGACTACTGCAAAGGTAAGTGGGGAAAGCGGACAGCCTTTCCTGGTTCCTGTGCAGATGCCAAATTGGGCCGAGAGCAGACCATTAGTGCAAACCCTGGCCACTGACTGCGTATAAAGGAACCGTATCCACAAGATGAATCGGGGGTCTAAATAGCACTTCTCGAGCACCACCCAGAGGAACCACCAGGAAACCAAATCAAAAGCCTTCTGTATGTCTAGTGTAGATGCAACCAGCTTTACCTCTGGATCCACTCGGCCTAGGATGTTAAATAGGCACCTCAAATTGAGGGCAGTTATGCGGCCGGGCACGAATCCTGACTGGTCCGGATGCATCAGATAAGGCATATAAGGGCAGAGTCGAAGGGCCAACATCTTTGCAAAGATTTGAACATCGCTATTGATGAGTGAAAAGGGACGGTATGAGCCACAGTGAGTAGCCGGTTTACCAGGCTTTAGGAGAACCGTTATCACAGCTTCTCTGAGTGTGGTGGGTAACTTCCCACTGCCATAGGATTCGGCCCATAGTGCAGACAGGGAGGGCGTAAGAACGGGCTTATAGCATTTATAAAAGTCCATGCTGATACCATCTGGGCCGGTAGCCTTACCAGTGGGCAGAGCCTCGATGGCCAGTGTGATCTCTTTGACACTCATCGGGCCGTCGAGAGCGTCTCTGGCCTCATCAGATAGTACAGAGAGCGGAAGGCCATTTAAGAATGTGTCTATGTCAGGGACAGGTGCCACGCTGTTACCGTCTTAAAGTTATGCATAAAACGATCGAAACACCTTGTTTACGCCGGAAACCGCATGGACTAGTACCCCAGCAGCATTCTCGATGAGTGGAATGTGGTGATCGCCCTCCTCCTGCCGCACAACTCTGGCTAGCACTCTGCTCGTGTGCTCCCCGTTGCCATATTGCCTTGCTGTGGTCGGGCTATCCAGGAACTTCCGCTCCCTGTCAGCGTGGCACCTGAAGTTGTCAAGTGTATCTTTAATGTCGCCCAGCGTAGAGGCTGCCGGGTCAGCTGCGTACTGTGCTTCAAGTGACTTGAGGGAGTCCTCACTGTACCGGATGTTTTGATGGATGGCTTTAACCATCCCCGATTCTTTTGCCAAGGCAATGCCTCGGATAAAGGCTTTAAAGGCATCCCAAAGAACAGAATGGGAATCCACAGTGCCGTGTTTATTTTAAAATAGTCAACAACACATTCCCCAAGTTCATCCCTGAATACCAGATCTAGCAACGATTGTGGCTTAAGCCTCCAGGGGCGTCTTGTGCCAAGTGATGAACCCCAGGATAGGGTCAAAGTGACCGGGGAGTGGTCTGTATATGTCCTAGGCAGTATATCGGCTTCCACCATCCAGTTAATCAGTGTCCCGGATATTAGCCATCGGTCAAACCTGGAATGTGAATCATGCACTGTTGAATAAAGAGTACCTGCGTGTCTGTGGGTGTAGCAGTCTCCAGGCGTCCTCAACCCCCAGCCTGTTCTGGCCCTCTAAAATGACACAGGTGGCTCTGGATAACTGCTGTGCTCTGCTCCGAGATCTGTCCAGGCTGATATCAACAATGGTGTTAAAATCCCCAGCCCACAGCACAGGCAATAGAGGGTATGTTGCCAGTAGATCCATTATCTGAGAATAAAAATCGGAATCATCAATGTTGGAGCCATATATATTAAGCATTACCACTTCTAAGCCGAGTAACACTCTGTATACCAGGACCTAACCCCCAAGGGGGTCCGCGTGAGAGGTCTTGTGCACATACTCTAGTGATTTGTGTATGAGGATCATGACATCACGTCTTTGAATAGAGTATTGTGTATAAAATTGACTTGTACCTGAGCTCTTAGCAAACCTACTACAATTCGCAGTTAGTGCATGAGTTTCCTGTAAAATTCGGGTCCCACAAAGGGAACCTCGTAATCCGCGCTCCGATAATGAAGGTGGCCGGTCCCGTACCGGCCCCCTTCAATACGGGAGCGCAAGCCTCGTAATGAGGCCCCTTGTGTCTGTTGTACTTCTGATAACCATGCCTTTCTTACAGCTGTCTGAGAGTGGGAGGGAAGCAGGGAGCAGGCGTCCCAATGAGAAGGATCTTGGTCTTACTGGCATTAAGGTAGAGATCATTAGCAGAGCACCATGCCTGAATAGAATTCAGGCAGTCAGGTAGGAGAAGGAAGAAGAAGATCTAGAGGAATGAAGCTCAAAGGAGAGCTATGTGTCATCAGCATAACACTGGAAGTGAGGAGAGAAGGTGGAGATCAAGTGGACCAGAGGGGCAAGGTAGATATTGAAAAGCCACAGCCATAGGATAGAGCCCTAGGGAGGCTGCAGGTAGAGAGTGACATGACAGAAAGGAAAGGGCCCAGCTGCACTTGGGAAGATCAGTTAGGAAGGAAGTAGGTCAGCCAGGCAAGTGCTCAGTTGGTCATGCCTAGGGTATCAGGCAGATGATTTATGAGGATGGAATGATTGCCTGTGTCAAAGGCAGAGGAAAGACCCAGAAGGATCCAAACGGAGGGAGAGTTAGAATGAAAACTTGAGAGCAGGTCTTTACGGCTGTTCAGGTGAGAGGTTTCCATGCCTCTGGATGCTCTGAAGCCAGACTGTTGGTTGCGGAGACAGCCAGATTCGGTGCAGTGGGTTAGTTGGGGGATGTCCAACTTTTCCAGGAGTTTGCCCAGGAAGGTGGTGATGGAGATAGTTTGCCGGTTAGGGCAATAGGGCAATAGTTAGCCGGGCATGAAGCGTCTGCAGGTGGCTTTTGTGGGAGAGGGTGCACAAGGGAGTGCTTGAGGGGTTCTGGGAAAGAGCCAGTGGCAAAGGAATGGTTACAGAAGTCAGCCAAGACAGAAGAGAGAGAGGCGATGTTGTCCTTGATAGTTCTGGAAGAGCAGGGGAGCATGGACTACTATAGAGACCTCATCCGGTGCAAAGGGAGAGAACGAGAGAAGGAGGAGAGCATGAGAGAGTGTGAGAGGGGAGCCAAGGGAGGCAAGAGCAGAGGGGGGTGGGGAGGGTAGTAGAGGAGAGTGAGGACAGGATGTCCTGAGTTTTGGTAGAGAAGTGGGAGGCCGGTGCAGTGCAGAGGGCCTGGGAGAGACGAGGAGATGAGGAGACTGCAGTAGGATTGGCAAGTTTCTTGCAGATTTTAAAGAGTTCAGCCATGTTATTGGTGGCCCCAGAAATGCATGCTTGGACATTTGCCCTCTTCTTAGAGTGGATGGAGAATCTATATTGCCTTTGGAGCAGGCGGCAGGCCAGTTTGTCCGAGGATGTGCTTGAGGCCTGCCACTTCCGCTCAGCGGCTCTACACTTGGGTTTCAGGGCAGCCAAGTCGGAGTCATACCAAGATTTTCACTTGGAGGCAGGGGTGGACTGGGAACCAAAAGAGTCCCTGGAAATAATTTTCAAAGTGGCCCCATATTATACATTATCATCAAGCCCAACCATTTTCCTATGAGAACATTTGAAAATAAAATAGGTTAACAAACAAAAGAGGCCCGGGGTGCAGAGGCCTACAGGGAAATCTCCAGAGTTCCCTACTAGCCAGTCCACCCATGCTTGGAGGCAGGCTTCATGCAGATCCTCATGACAGGGGCAAAGATGTCCAGATTGTTGAAGATGCAGAGATGGAGGTTAGCAAGTGTTGAGTCGGTATGAGAGTCAATAGCAGGGGTGGAAGGAGGAATGAAGTTGGCGGCAAATGCAGTACTGGCACTCGCTTCATTGGTCGAATGACAGAGAAGGAGACTGGCAGTGCGGGAAGAGGCAGCGCCAGGGTGCCAGGAAGCTCCAGGTGGGAGGAGAGGAGAGAATGGTCATAACAGGAGAGAGGGATAGTTAGAGGGTTTGAGAGAGTGATGTCTGCTGAGATGAGCACATCCGAGGTTTGTCCAGCAGAGAGGGCCGGGCCGTAAGGAAGAATTGTGAGGGAAAGAGAGTCACAGAGGTCGTGGAAAAGTACAGTGGCCGCATCTGGAGAGTCTGGATGAATATCAAAGTCACCAAGGAAGAGACATTTAGGGGAGGAGGTCAGGAGAAAGGAGGAGAGGTCAGCCCATTCAGAGAGGAAAAGGGGTGTAGGTCCAGGGGGCCTATAGATATTGGCGAGCGTGAGGGAGAGGGTAGAAGAGACGCTGAACCTACAGACGAGGCATTCAACGGAAGAGTAAGATTGAGTGGGAATGATAGTAGCAGGGACCCATTCAGAGAAGGCAAGGGCCACTCCACCTCCAGGTCAGTTAATCCTAGGCTTGGAGAGGACCTTGTAGCCCACAGGAAGTACAGTGTCAAAAGCAGTGACAGAGCTGGCATTGAACCATGTCTCGGTAAGAGCGAGGACGTTGTGGTCAAAGTCTTCAAGGAGGTGACAGATGTCAGAGGAGCAGTGGTCGAAGTGTAAGAAAAGAAGTAGTGGAGCTATGTTCCCTACAGGCCTGCCCTGCCCCTCACGAACCCCATCGCCCTGCCCCCTCCCACACACAATACAAACGCCCAAGCACATTTGCCTGCAGTTTAAGGGAATGTTCAGTGCAGTGCACTGAACGTGCAAGTTATAACCTCTTCCTACACTGTTATTTTAAAACGAAACCGTTCCGGAACGATTTCTTTTTAAAATAAAAGTATAGGAGCTGTAAATCTTAATTTAAAAAAGTATAGGAGCACCGCTCCCGTCCGCTCCCGCTCACTTCGACCACTGCAGAGGAGTGTTTAACAGCAGAGCAAGAATTGAGGGTAGCTAACTGAAGCTGGTTGCCACCTTTAAAGGTCTTCCGAGGTAGGGTACAGGGACGTGGTACACCTATCGGAGAGGGCGGAGAGGCCAGCGGGGTGGCAGTCGGAGGTGTGTCAGGAAAAGGGAGGAAGTCAATGAGAGATGAGAGACGCCTATCCAGAAGGAGGAGGTTGGGCCATGATAGTGCCATTCCGGTAGACATTATTAATGATGCACCTAGATGATGAGAAGTATGCCAAGAGAACTTCCATTTGGTTCCGCCGTTAATGGGGGAGGAGGAAAAAGGGGATAGGATAGGCCTGGGTTGGAAGCCAGAAGAGCTTTCTTAACCTTTTTCCTTCCAGACTTCGAGAGAGAGGTAGGATAGGAGTAACAGTTAGAGTAGATCGGGTAGACAGCGAGCACCATGACTACAGGGGTGGGGGTGGGGATGGGTGGGTCAGGAAGAGGGACTACACTGTGCAAGAGGAATTCACCAGGCGGCCTAGCAGCCAATACAGGGGAGATAAAAAAGTACAGTAGTCAGGAGTCCAAGGAGAAAGGGCTAAGTTACATAAAGCAATAGGATCACAACATGAGTGAGATGGGGGGAATCAGGTGAAGGGCCTAAATTATAACACTGTCACAGGAATTACAGGATGCCCAAATTCGAGATTTAAAAAATGCATCTGAGGGGATAGGTTTGAATACAGTCACGGGTATAACAAAATGCCCAAATACAATATTTTAAAAGGCAGCTGAGGGCCTAGGTTTGAATACAGTCACAGGTATAACAGGATTTCCAACAGATACGCAAAAAGCAGCAATTTAGCCAAGGCCAGCAGAGAATAAAGCAGCTAGATTCAATTTCCCAACAAATATGCAAACTGCGGGTAAAAGCCAAAATGTAGATTTAGTGTGGAATATCCAGAAATGGTGAAACAGGAATAACAAATAGTCAACAAGCAGCATAAGTATGGTCTGAAGTTTCCTTAAAAAAGCATCCCCAACATTCAGAGATTGCAGAAGACCTTGAGATGGCAGTCAAGAAGGTGAAAGGCTGAAATGGAGTCATGGCACAGGAAGCTCTGAGGAAATGTTCGAGTGGGGAGGGAGACATAATTGCAGGTAGGAATGGCATATAGGTTCAGGAGAGCGATTATATAAGGTAGAACACAGCGCAGAAGTTGAAATGAAAAATGTCAAAAGTCACTTTTTTTATGACGTTTTTTATTCGAAATGGGGGAGTTCCCCCCCAACCTCGCTTTTTTTATTTGTTTTTATTTTACCCCTTTTTGTTATTCCCGGACCCCAAAATAAATATATAATTAAAAAAAAGGAATTTGACTTTTTTTTCGACATTTATTTTTCGACATTATTGTCTTTCGACATTTATTTTCGAAAAAAATGACTGCACACCATCAGAGGAAACACAAAGAAACACTACGTGTTCAGTAGGAATGAAAAGTCCTAGCCGTGGAGAACCAGGCGGGAACAGGGCAGCAATCCGAGGGGGCAGAAAAGCTATAGCAGCATGTGCCAGCAGGGAGAAGAGGGGTTGGAGACTGTGGGTCAGCGCTGCTACGGAGAGGCAAGGCGCAGTGCAGGTAGACCATCCGCCACCCTTGGGGAGAGCCTGTGAAGCCCTCGAGGGATGGCAGCAGAGGGGGAGGCACTTACCACGCTTTGTAGTGGTCAGGTAACAGGTGTCATGATCTCTGCTTCCAAAAGATCAGGACTTGCCCGACTCCCTTGGAAGCAGATCCATAACCCCGGTTCCGAGTGCCAGCCAGTCCCAATTGGGACCTTTTGGACCATGTCCTGGCGCCAGTGGCACCAGGCTCATAAAGATGCCCAGTCCCAGCGCTGGAAGCGCCGGGCTCATAATGCTTGGGAGGACTTACCTGCAGCAGACCATGCTGCTTACTTACCTGCCAGTTGAACCCCTGCTCCTCTTCTGTTTGGGACTACTTTTCCTGTTGGGTGGGGCAGGAGCCACTACCTAGGCATCTGAAAGACAAAGGCTTACCTACTCTTCGCATGCTCCGGAGGTCTTCGCACTGCATTCCGGCATCTGAAAGACAAAAGCTTACCAGCTCTTCGCACGCTCCAGAGGCCTTCGGCGCTGCATCCCGCATCTGAAAGACAAAAGAAGGTGCGTTTAAAGACATTGGGCAACTTTATTACTCACGTGCCATTACTCCTTCCCACGCCGAATCCAGTGGGTATTCCAGCACCCTTCAGCTTCTCTAAAGCTCCGAACTTGTACCTGCAAGATAAAAGGGACAGTTAGTGCGCATCGTGAAGCAGGCTACAAGCGCTTACTTACGTGCTTCCAGGCGCTTCTATTCCTCACGCGGGTTCGTTCCTCAACTCTCATCAGCCCGCAATCCGCCATCGCCGGAACCCTGCAAAACAAGAGATATCATTACAAAAGACTTTTAAGACATTTGAAGTGCCCAGAACTTATCGTTCGTGCAGTTAACGACGGACAGCAGTCCTCTGAGGTCAAGAGGCCTGCACCCTTATCCAGTGAAGAAACTGGTTACGGCACCCTGCCCCGAGGCAGATGGAGAGCTCGGCGTTCACTTACCTAAGGTGAGGGCGTTAACCTTTGGGGTTCTACAGGAGAAGAGAAAGGGAAGAGGAGAGAGGCACCCAATAACCCCAGTTCATTAATCCCATATTTTCTATCTGCAGACATCTTACTCTTCGAGTCAGACATACAGTGCACAGAGGTCCAGCCCAAAGAGCCAACCGTGTGTTACACATCACCTTTGAAGATACGGCATTCACCTAGTCAAGACCGGCGCCTCTGCGGGAATCAGGTGAGCGTTACAGAACGCAAAGCCTACCGCAAAACTCCCACCCAGGCGCTATGGAAACCTCGGATACCGACCAGCTAGCCCAGTTACTTGGGGAACTAAGAGCAGAAGTGCATGCAGCCCGTCAGGAAACGAATGCTCTAAGAAGGGAACTGATTATTTCCAAGGAGCGAACAGACGATCTCGCTAGACAATTGCTACAGTCACAAGCCGGACAAACTCCGTTACCCGCATCAGGGGCAAATCTTCCTTCAACATCCTCTACGAACCCAGTGCAGATCAACCTACCTGGGAATGTACCTCTGGCTCCGCCCGAATTATTTTCTGGTGACCCAAAGAGGTTTGCAGTATTTATTAACCAGTGCCGGTTGCACTTCTTATGCCGGCCAGCAGCCTTTCCAACTGATCAAGCTAAGGTAGCTTTCGTGCTTTCGTACCTTAGTGGCAATGCGGCAGACTGGTCAATCCCTCTAGTTAATCAAGATGATCCGGTTCTCCATGATTTTCAAGCTTTTCAGCTCAGTATGGAAAAACTGTTTGCAAGACATTCACAGGGGCAGGCCTTGGACAATGAGCTCCTTTCATTGCGACAGGGTAATCAAGACCTTTTGGCTTATATTGCGTCTTTCAACAGACTGATAGTGGAAACTCGATGGCCTGAGGACAAAAGGATTACGCTGTTTTATAGAGGTCTACGTGGAGAGCTCAAAGATGTGTTAGCCCAAGTAGTGAATCCCCCGCAAGACTGTTCGGACTATATTGACTTAGTCGTTCAAATTGACCACAGACTGCAGAACAGGAAGGCCGATCGTTCCAAGTTTGATGCTAGAGTATTTTCCAAACCACCAACTCCTACCAAAGGAGTAGACTCCGGGGAACCCATGCAAATAGGGGGCCTGAAAGGACCACTAACACAAAAGGAGCGGGAAAGGAGAAAACAGCTGCAATTATGCCTCTATTGCGGAAACTCGGGGCACTTTCGTCGAGACTGTCCGGTGAAACCAGCCAAGAAGGCAGTAGGAGCTGCAGTTACCAGGGTCACAAACTCTGAGCAGGGAAACGACCTCGCCCGACAAGAATAGAGGTCCTCTTGCCGAGCGTTAAAACCAGTTCCGTGACCTTGCATTTCGTGATACCTATGGTCCTCATTAGCCCTGAACATCCGGATCGATTGCATGCGATTGAAGCTTACGTCGACAGCGGTGCCATCGGCAATTATGTGGATCATGAAATGGTTTTGAGGATGAATCTGACTCTTTGTCCAAAGGCTGTAAAGGACGTCATTACTACGGTGGATGGTACGGAGATAGCCTCCGGACCAGTAACGCATACCACCCAAGAAGTGACGCTAGTAAGTCAAGATGGACACCATGAGAAGATCGTGTTCGATGTGATCAAGGCCCCTCAGTTCCAGATTATTCTAGGAATTCCTTGGTTAGAGAAGCACAATCCTCAGATCGATTGGCGAGCAAGAACGGTTCAGTTTCCAGAATGTGTCTCTACTTGTCACCCTCGACCTGGTGTTGCACTGGCAGCAATTTCCTCGGAGGCTCCCCAGTTACCTCCTGAATACCTAGAATTCCAAGATGTTTTCCGGAAGGATCAGGCTAACTCTCTACCTCCTCATAGGTCTTATGACTGCCAGATAGACCTGATACCTGGATCTACTCCTCCTTGTAGTAGAATTTATGCCCTCACCGAGCCTGAGAATCTTCACCTCCGACAATACCTGGATCAATACCTAGCGAATGGGTTTATTCGTCCTTCCAAGTCCCCTGCTTCCTCAGCTTTGTTCTTCGTTCCAAAAAAAGAAGGGGACCTTAGAACTTGTATAGATTATCGCGCCCTGAACCAGATCACCGTTAAGAATAGATATCCGTTACCTTTGATCCCTGAACTGCTGGACCAAGTCAGAAAAGCATGCATATATACAAAGCTGGATCTTAGAGGAGCCTACCACTTGGTACGAGTAAAAGAGGGCGATGAATGGAAGACGGCCTTCCGCACCAAGTATGGGCTATTTGAATATCAGGTCATGCCCTTCGGACTTTGCAATGCCCCAGGCGCCTTTCAATATTTTATGAACGATGTCCTCAGAGAGCTCATAGATGTGTGTGTTGTTGTTTACATTGATGACATCCTCGTTTATTCTTCATCGGAAACTGAACATCGGAAACACGTGAAAATGGTCCTCGAGAGATTGCGTCAACACAAACTTTTCGCTAAGTTGGAAAAATGTGTTTTCAACGTGACTGACGTTGAATTCTTGGGATTCATATTATCACCTAGCGGAGTGCGTATGGATTCAAAGAAGGTCGATGCAATTCTCAAATGGCCATCGCCATCCTCCGTAAAAGGTGTTCAAAGTATGTTAGGCTTCGCTAACTTTTACCGCAGGTTTATCCCCGAATTCTCTCGAACAGTCCAGCCCATCACCGCCTTGTTAAAGAAAAACAAACGTTTTGAATGGTCTACCGAGGCGGAACAAGCTTTCCAGAATTTGAAGACTAGATTTATCTCTGCACCGATCTTAAAACATCCTCGCCCAGAACTCCCCTACATCGTTGAAACTGATGCTTCGAGCCTTGCCATGGGGGCAGTTCTATCACAAAAGGACCCAGTAACCAATCAGTTGCATCCCGTGGCATTTTGGTCCCGCAAATTCTCGCCTCCTGAAATCAATTACACTATTACTGATAAGGAACTTCTAGCTATCAAGTCCGCCTTTAAGGCTTGGCGGCATTATCTTCTGGGGGCCCGACACACCGTTACTGTGATTACAGATCACCGAAACCTGCAATATTTGAAAACCGCGAAAGCTCATTCCTCTAGGCAACTCCGTTAGGCACTATTCTTTGCCGAGTTTGACTTCATAATTACCTATCGACCTGGTACAAAAAACGGTAAAGCTGATGCCCTTTCTCGGATGGGAGTGGAAGAACATTTGATCAATCCTAAACCTGTACCTATCATTCCCGAACAAAGAATTCTAGGTGTAATCGCCACACAATCCATAGAGGAAGTTAAGGATAAAGCCAGGCTACTGGTAACTCCAGCAGACATACAGAATTGGCATCTGCAGGGAAAGGACTTTACGGTGAAGGACAACCTATTATATTTCTAAGAACGGTTATACCTGCCCAGCACAGATTTACAGAAAAAGGTAATCTCTTGTTATCACGATTCTTTAATGGAAGGACATCCCGGTATGACCAAGACCTCGGAAAAGATCAAGCGCTACTTCTGGTGGCCGTCTTGGAAAAAAGATATCAGAGACTTTATAATGTCCTGTGGAGTATGCGCCCAAAACAAGAGTCAAAAGGAAAAACCAGCCGGCCTCTTACGCCCTATTGACATCCCGCCTCGCCCTTGGCATACGCTTTCAATGGACTTCATCACCGATCTACCTCCATGCTCCGGATACAATACGATCCTAGTAATCGTGGACCTATTCTCCAAGATGGCGCATTTCATTCCACTCAAAGGCTTACCAACAGCAGCAACTCTGGCCCGAGAATTTCTCGAAAACATCGTCCGACTGCACGGTTTTCCTTCAGTTCTAATTTCGGATCGAGGTAGTCAATTTATTTCTCATTTTTGGCGAAGTTGCTGTCGGTCGGCTCAAATTGATGTGAGACTTTCGACAAGCCACCACCCTCAAACCGACGGACAAACCGAGAGGAGCAATCAAACTCTGGAACAGTATTTGCGCTGCATGCTACAACAAACTGAAAAAACTTGGAAAGATATCCTTTGGATAGCCGAATATGCCTACAATAACTCTGCCCACTCGGGAACTGGGAAGACCCCGTTTTTTCTTTTATACGGTAGTCACCCTCGAACCTCGGAGTTGGATCCACTCCAAGATCTTGGAACACCAGCAGTAGACCACCTGCATTCTACAATCACCCAAGCCTTTAAGGAAGCCGTTTCTCACCTTCAAAGGGCTAAAGAACAATACAAGAAAGGAGCAGACCAACATCGGAAGGAAGCCCCCCAATATCAAGTAGGAGATCAAGTCTGGTTATCCACCAAATATCTACCTCTAAAAGGACCACGCACATTCAACCCAAGATACCTTGGTCCCTATTCCATCACTACCATAGTAAATCCAGTAGCGGTCAAGTTGCACTTGCCCCCTCACATGAAGATACATCCGGTCTTCCACGTCTCTCTATTAAAACCCGTGCAACCTCAAACCCGACTAACTACATCTCCAAAACCTATTCTAGTTGATGGAGAACTCGAGTTTGAAGTCAAAAGCATCCTGGATTCCAAGATCTCCAAATCTAAACTATTTTACCTGATTGACTGGAAAGGCTACGGTCCCCAAGAAAGATCCTGGGAACCTGCAGAACATGTTCACGCGCCTCGTCTAATCAAAAGATTTCATCGAACATTTCCTAACAAGCCCAAACCCCCGGAGAAGCCCGGTTTGGGAGGGGCCTTGAGGGGGGGGTGCTGTCATGATCTCTGCTTCCAAAAGATCAGGACTTGCCCGACTCCCTTGGAAGCAGACCCATAACCCCGGTTCCGAGTGCCAGCCAGTCCCAATTGGGACCTTTTGGACCATGTCCTGGCGCCAGTGGCACCAGGCTCATAAAGATGCCCAGTCCCAGCGCTGGAAGCGCCGGGCTCATAATGCTTGGGTGGACTTACCTGCAGCAGACCATGCTGCTTACTTACCTGCCAGTTGAACCCCTGATCCTCTTCTGTTTGGGACTACTTTTCCTGTTGGGTGGGGCAGGAGCCACTCCCTAGGTTCAGAACACTGGAACTCTTCTGGAAAGCAGGAACTCTTTTCTTACCTAGGCGTGGCCGTGGAAGGAGACACCTAAGCACTACAGGAGGCTATTTAAACCACACCCGATGGATGAATCTTGCTTTGCGTTATTCTGCATTCTCTGCAGCAGAACGCTCATCGTGTCTTCTGCTTCTGATCCTGGGCCTAAGGGAACAAAGGCTTACCATCCTGGAATCCAGTCTTCAGCAGCACCTGTAAAGACAAAGAAAGAACAGGTTAGCACTACGGTCTTCAGTGGCAGCGTATCTCTTACCTGGTCCATCGGCTGTCACCAACGCCTCGCGCTGCATTCCGGCATCTGAAAGACAAAGGCTTGCCTACTCTTCGCATGCTCCGGAGGTCTTCGCACTGCATTCCGGCATCTGAAAGACAAAAGCTTACCAGCTCTTCGCACGCTCCGGAGGCCTTCGGCGCTGCATCCCGCATCTGAAAGACAAAAGAAGGTGCGTTTAAAGACATTGGGCAACTTTATTACTCACGTGCCATTAATCCTTCCCACGCCGAATCCAGTGGGTATTCCAGCACCCTTCAGCTTCTCTAAAGCTCCGAACTTGTACCTGCAAGATAAAAGGGACAGTTAGTGAGCATCGTGAAGCAGGCTACAAGCGCTTACTTACGTGCTTCCAGGCGCTTCTATTCCTCACGCGGGTTCGATCCTCAACTCTCATCAGCCCGCCATCCGCCATCGCCGGAACCCTGCAAAACAAGAGATATCATTACAAAAGACTTTTAAGACATTTGAAGTGCCCAGAACTTACCGTTTGTGCAGTTAACGACGGACAGCAGTCCTCTGAGGTCAAGAGGCCTGCACCCTTATCCAGTGAAGAAACTGGTTACGGCACCCTGCCCCGAGGCAGATGGAGAGCTTGGCGTTCACTTACCTAAGGTGAGGGCGTTAACCTTTGGGGTTCTACAGGAGAAGAGAAAGGGAAGAGGAGAGAGGCACCCAATAAACCCAGTTCATTAATCCCATATTTTCTATCTGCAGACATCTTACTCTTCGAGTCAGACATACAGTGCACAGAGGTCCAGCCCAAAGAGCCAACCGTGTGTTACACATCACCTTTGAAGATACGGCATTCACCCAGTCAAGACCGGCGCCTCTACGGGAATCAGGTGAGCGTTACAACAGGAGGTTGGTGTGGAGACAAGGGGAGGAGCTCCCTCCAGCTCTGGACAGCGCTAGCCAGAGGAGACTCAGCCCTTTGATGGTGTCCCTTAGAGGGGGCCGGCATCTGCCTAAAGGCTTCCCGGGTCTGGTGTGATTAGTGGCGAGGATGGGCCAATCATGCGGCTCGTTCAATGCATCATAAGAGCATCAGCTGTTTGAGCGGGATGTTGCTTCTGTGAAGGCTGGCCAGGACTGTTGCAGAGCTGACTCATTGGGGGTGGTTCACACTGCTCCCCAAAGAGGCAAGGGCATTATGGAATGTGTAGTCATGTGGTGGTAGCTTCTTTTTATTAGTAATTAGTGGATATTTGCAGGTCAACATGAGAACACTATTTCACTGTGACAAAGGCACATTAGATGGTCCACCTGTGGAAGGGACAGGGACTATAAGAGTTGGGGTGCCTTTAAGCGTGTTGATATGCTAACCAAAGGAGGTAGAAAGGGGATCCCTTTGATCTTCTCCACAACTCCCAGCCCATCAACTCATGTGGACAGGTACAGGGGAGAGGCTAACTTTACTCCAAACAAGGGGACACATATGTATGAAAGAGAGTTCCCACTTCCATTTGACCTCATGTGGAGCAGAATAGAGCAGCCCACATAACATGCTTTATTGGCGTGCCCTGAATGAACACTGATCAGAGCTTTGATAATGCAGATCAGAAGAGCAGGGCAAAGAATGTATCATGTGTCCTGTACTAGCCCCGCTCCATCTCCCAATATTCAGGACTAAGCTGGCTGCAATACAAGGAAACCATGGTATAGAGAACCCAGAGATTAGTAATAGTGCAGACGTTTGCTATGTCACTGATGGAGTCCTTTTCTCACGTGCATCTGAGAAACATGCTCATTCATACTCCGGCCAACAAAGTCCTACCTCTGACCCAGCTCAGACTGCGCATGGCCTCAACAGGATCCATCTCGTGAGCGTGGCAGTGCTTTGGGGGCTAGTACAGCTCCAGTGTCACTTCAAAAGGGGGTTCAGGGTTTTTCAAATCTCATCTCATTCAAAAAAAGGGGCTTATGAATGCTGATTTCGTTAGCTGGGGAGATAATCCAAACCCATTAGGAAATAACCAGGCAGACTTAGTACACCGGACAAGAATAGCTTAGAAGTTTGTGTACCCAATCCCAACCTCAGAGAAACAAGAGGCTATGAAGGGCCAATCACTGAACGTATTTCGTAATTAGAATGACCAAACATGTTGCAGGAACTCATATAGTCCTGCCTCTAGTAATGAAAGAGCAAGGAGTGGAAAAGGTGCCAGCCATAGCAAGAAAAACTGCAAGCCTGATGAGGGCTATTTCGTGGACACTGGCCAAGACCAAAGCCAGAGAAAAAAGAGCAGCTACAAGCCTATTCAGGGCTTTAACTAAGATGCTGGCAAGAGCCAGAGACCAAGAAGGAGATTCAGAAGCCTGAGAAGGGGGGAGGGCGCTTGAACTCAGTAGGGGACACAGCCCTGAAAACAGCTTTCAAAGCATTAACCACATAGAAGGGACTTAAACATCAGGGACCATTCCTCATGGAAACACAAAGCCTAAAGCCCTTGCTACCAGATAGGCCAAAGGGAAACAGATAGATGCATTGAGAGCTATGCATTTCCTATTCATTTCATAAGGCAAAGATGGACCATGCTCACACCTGCACACTTTGGGTTGGCAAAATGCATGAAAACGTCCATTCGAGATTGGCCAGCAATTTTTCAGCATCTCAAGAAATGTGGAGCAACGTGTTCTATATACTAGATGACATCAGCCTCAAATGTTCCCTCCCTGTTATTAGGGTGCCATTCAGGTGGATAGGAATGGATCTAGTACATCCCGGGAACCATCCAACAGAGAGAATGGGTATTATTGCTGACCAAACAAACACATGACACAGACCCAACCAAACACTTACCAAAGAGCTACATTTCAAAGACTTTATTTAACTTGTCCAGATCAAGAGGTCTTCGTGTCCTAACAGTTTTAAGTTTTATTCCTGACAGGTCCACCTAGTAAAACTTGAGAAAATGTTTCACTATATATCACAAAGTAATATTCGACCTTCTAGTAGCCGCCGACCTTATCAATGCTGAGAAGGTATTGGACTCCATGGAATGGCACTTTCTGACTCCTGTGTTAACACACATTGAGATTGGAAGACCACTTTGTAGCTGTACTGCACTTTAATAGTGCTACTGCTCGGATATGTACAAATGGGGTTCTTTCTATATCAATTGCCTTGTCTCAGGGAACTAGGCAGGTGTGTCGTTTGCCCCCCTTATTGTTTGGGCTAGCAATGAAACTCTAACGAAAAAATCCAATACTGATTTGGAAGGTGGTGGAATATGGGGCAACATTCAGTACTACATATTACTCAATCTAAATCTGAGATATTTCTCCTAACTTTGAACTGCAGGCAATCTCCAGCAGGAACTCGGTATTGTCATGTAGCCCTGAGATTGTAAAATATCCTAGTGTTACAAATAAACATAACGCTAATGACCTAATATGGCTGAGTCATGTGACAATCCCGGAATATCCCAAGCAATGTGTGTACAGGTGTATACAACTGCCAATGTACACAAACGGGGGGATTTATTTTATTCATATGGTGACTCTCCCAGAATGTGTGCAGGTCTTTATGCATGTTCCTGTTCGGTTACCCACATCTTTTTTCACTCAGCCTCAGTCCCCATTTAGTGAGCTGATCTGGGGTGGTGCCCGAAGCCACATTAAGTGGAAAACAACGTGCACATCTATAGGAGATGGAGAACTACGTATATCTGATCTGGAACTTTACCACTTTTGCGAATTACGCTTTTACAGATTTTATTTTGCTGCATTTATTACAACATTTTTACCACAAACATGCAGATGGTAAATTGAGGTATGGTATATAGGAGGGGGTTTTGAGGGAGAGTAAGTGGGGCATTCCACGGATCTCCCCCTGTATTTTGCAGTAGATAAAGTCATGAAATCAGTACAATAAATTTGGGGAACGTGTACTTCAGCAAAACAAATCGTAAAACATTTATAGATGTGCTACTGGTATGTGTCCCCTTCACCGCTGCGCTGTATATATTTTGAAAGAGAAGAGACGTACCCAGGCTCCCTGCACAGTGTCCTTACAGGCCGTTTGTATTCCCCACACACTGCATACTAAGCTTGGTTTGTAAATCGTATTGCTCCAAAACCTACCTGGATAGAATAAATGGCTGAACCTTTGAAACTAAAGCTGTAAAGGGATGCGTTGAAGCCAAATTGGGGCCGATAAGGATTGAAGACTTATTTCATTGGACACATATTGGGAGATAGGTGATAACTCCCTGATTCATATTTTTTTTGTATTCATAGTGTGCATTTAGCTACAAAGTAAGCTGTACACATTGCACAATAGACAAATATAAATTGTTCTCTTTACATACATGAATAGAATAAGACTGAGGAATAGAAAAAAAAGGAAATTAATTAAAATTAAAATCCAAATATACACTGCACAGTTATGACAGAATTATGAATCTCCAAACCTAAAAAAAATAAAATGGATAAAACATATAAAGCCATGTGTATTTAGAGTCGGCTTTTAATGGGACAAAATATGGGGCATTAATGTACATCGATGATACCGCTCTGCTGGACCTAACACACTAAAGAAGTCTTCAAGAGTCTCTAAACTATGCAGCCAAGTTTTTCAAGGAGCATAATCTCACATTGAACTCGGAAAAAACAAATATAGCTCAATTAGGCAACCCCAATAAGGAGTTTGTATGGGCAACAAATAATGTAAACATCGCAGTGGTCACTACTTTCAAATACTTAGGAATTCTGTACCATCGAGTGGTTCATGGTCTGACCATATGAAAAGGACGATAAAACTAGCACAAGCAGGACTCAGAAGGCTGGCACACCTTTACTATATGTATGAGGGCAAGAGACTGGACAAATGCTTAAGGGTCATGGAAAGTAAAATTCACACATCCACATTGTAGGGGTGTGAAATATGGGGCCACACCAACTGCACAAAGCTGGACGTGGTGCAGAATGTATTTCTAAGGAATATAGTAGGGATTGGCCCTAGTGCTCCAGGGGACACTCTTAGAGCAGAACTTGGTGTTAATAGCATAGCAGTTCTAGTAGAGCCTAAGGTTTTGGAATATTATCTTAAAACCAATATATTTGATACCCTAAACGCTATTAGGTGGAAATGTTGCTCAGGAAATGCTCTTGTCGCCAGCCAAAAAAAAATATACACGGTACAAATTTGGTAATAGATTGATAGACAAGTGGGCATCGATCCTAACCAAATTAACACCCCAGCCAAATTGAAGTACGTCCTTAAGGAGAAGGCTAACAGACTTGAACATTCTAGAATGATGAATCGTATATCCTCTCTCCCATTGATGTCATTTTATGTTCATTGTGCCAGAACATCCATGAGAGAGGTGTTGTAAGATCCCTGAAGTCCCCAGAGCATAGAAAAATAATGTTAATGGTCCGACTAAACATTCTACCATTGACAGCTAGAATGTTTTGGCCAGGTGACTGTAAAGAATGCTCTTGTGGGACGGGGTACAAGGAGAACATACTCAATTTCTTATTAATATACCCCCTCTTGATTACCCTTAGAAGACAAATGTTTTTTAAATGATTTTGTTACGTTTGGTATTCAGGATACTGCGAAAGAGATGTCTCTTTTTATGAACTGGAACCATTTGAATTTTATATCTGATGTATGTACTTTTGTAAAGGAAGGACTCAAAATGTCTGACAGACCATTTTTAAATTAAGGAGTATGGTTTTAAATTGATATTTATATGCAATGTATCCACTTTTAGTACATTATTGTTAATGGCTAACGCCGAATAAACGTTTTACTACTAAAAGAGTCGTTTAGATTCTAATATATCCTTAATCTTTATCCGGAACCTCGTCAGGGGCAATATGAGAGAGATTTGGAACACATTTAAAATTCCCAGCCAGAAAGAATATGGTTTTAAGAATTTAGGATCTTTCACAAAATTACACAGCACTTGGACCTGAATGCTATCTAAATGATTACAATAAGCACGCAAGTGCTTCATAATCTCAACTTCTATTCATCAGTGACCTTGCGGTTTGCAATCGCTTAAAACCTAATAAAATAAAAACCCTTCTGGATCCCTGATCTGGAAAACAAATAAGATATTTTTGCATACTTGTGTAGTTGGGTAATGCTTTTAAGAAATCAACTCAAGTCTTTTCCCTGACAAATGTCCAGATTGTTTTGTCTTTCGAATGAAATCGCCTTCTTTTTACATTCAATCATAATCTCCCTGGCCAAGCTATTCCACTCAACTCATTTTAATTTCAATGTGCCAGCTCTCAGTTGCCTGGAGACAGTATTTAATCGCTTACAATCTTTCTAACTAAAAGATTATGAAAGGCCTCACATGTTTTTTTCATATTGGGTTTTTAATGCAAATCTATAGATACAATGACATATTACTGCTTGTATTTACCTTTGATAACAATTGAAAACCGTTATCTGCCTTGCATAATTTAGCAATGTCATCCAAAAGAGAATGCTCCAAGAAGAAGCTGGGAAAATGAGTTGGCAATGGCGATTGTCGAGGAGGCATGGTTAGAGATGCTGCAAAATGTGAAAAACAGTGACCCTGAATTATGGACGCATTTATAATAATTATTATAATTATAATTGTTCTTTTATAATTTGCTTAATACCAGCAAGTGGTTTCTAAGGACAGGTACATATAATTCTCTTTTTTTTTACAATATAGATTTTGGATGGCATTTTATTATGCTGAGCTCACCACCTACAACACTACAGCTGTGCTTATTGGGTATTGTGACGGATCCCTGGAATTCATCCCCTCTCCCCAAGGGGGACCCCCACTGTGTGAGACTAGGGAGGTGAACCTGCTCTGCAATATCTTCCCTAGGGGTAGAGACAAGTGGGACCTCACCGAGTCGATCTGGTGAGAAACTTCCCAGTAGACATTTTATTTATTAGATATTCACTGGATATTTTGCAAGGTGCCTATAGAATAAGTTGTGTTTCAAGGCACCACAAGAAAAGGGACAAAGAAAACAATAACGGTCATACTAGGCCTTGTGACATTTGGATCATGCAAGTGCAGGAAAAAGAAGTGCGAGGAGGAGGTCTGCGTGAAATACAAAGTACTAGGGTGGGATGGGAAGTGCAGGGTAAAGAGGAGAGAGTGCAAGTGAAAAAGAGAGGGTGTATGAAGGGGAAGAGGGCAACAGGGGCTAGGTGAGTGATAAGGGGATGTCAGGGAAGGTCAGGAGGGAAAGTGCCAGGGATTGCAAGGGGTGCAGGGATTGCAAGGCATTGTCGCGCCTTGAAACACTTGTGTATAGGCGCGTTATAAATGCCATATCATATCATAAGGCATGCATAGGGTCAACACGCTAAGTGCGAGGATGGGGGGTGGATTGGGGGGCTGGTACCCTGTAGAACTCAGAGGGAACCAGGCAGCCAGTGACTGCGGCAGGATTACAAAATAACATCTTCAAACCTTGCTGATGAAAATATGTGCGAAGAGAAAACCAGTATGGGTTATTGCCAACAGGAAATAGAAAATGTCCCTTTTAATTCCCATTCCATTGGGACAAAGAAGAGGACGTGCTTAGGAGAAGAGAATTCGCAGGAGACCTAGAAGGGACAAAGTCTTGCGCAGGGGAAGCCCCACGCTGACGTAAGCGCAAAAAGGGGAGGGGCCCAGAGATGTGAGAAAAGAGCCTGCGAGTTAAAAACAGTCTCAAACTAATTGACCTGATTCAAAACAGCAGCCACTCACTTAAACGGATATTTACCTAGATATGGTGGCGATGTTTCTGATTCAGTTTTGCATGAAAATCCTCATCTATCTTTCGCCCTCTTCGCCCAGGGTCACTCCGATAAGGACTGCTTCAGCATCAGACAGCCTGCCAACACTGAATTTGCCTAGTCAGCCTCTGTTACTTCATCTCCCAGTGCCCGAATATCTCTGAAAAACTACTCCCATTCAAAACCCTTTTTATAAAATCTCCCCGTCACTCAAGGGAAATACCTCCCCTTGAGCAGATCATTCCACTGAAACGGCGCGTGATTTAATTGCTGGAGAGCAAAAGATACATCTCTCCATGAGCTTCCTGCTCAATACAATGCCCTGTTTTCAGTGAAACAGATCTTCAAATGTTTTAACACCCAGAGCAAATTCAGCCTACACGTTTACTTTCCCATTTTAAAGAGCATCATGCATTTTCCAATTCTGCCTTCAGCCTATTTCATTATAGATTAATTTGCACTAAATGTTATAAGGGATTCAGTTACATGTTAACTGGGGTTGGGTTGGTATTTTCATTTATATTAGTATTATGTTCAGTGCAGCTTAGTCCATTGAAATATCATCCTGAAGCAACGTGCAATTTCAATCATCTGCTCTGTGCATCGGCATCTATTTAATTCTGCCTCAGACTGACACTTCAGAATTGAGTTGCACCCCTAAGCCCCTGTTGCAGTTCAAACCCACACTAACATTTGCATGCTAAAATGGTGAACTGTTAAAATTCAAAGCACCTACTCCATTCAAGGCTGACCAGCTGTTATCACATTAGTTCTATGGTTTTCACTTTTGTATTGGATTTTTTTTTAGCTTTCTGAAAAATGTGTTCAATCCAAGATCCAGTAATCTATCATAGCTTTGTCTCCTGATTACCAAACTTCCAGGACCATACAGTATTAACACAGATGTTCACACAAGAAAACGGTGTGATGTTGCGAGAACAGCACATTTTGATCTGTTTATTTCACATGGACAAAACTGTAAACTGGAGCACATCAGGGGATTCCTACAGCATCTCTAAGATGCTTTTGAGTTGGCTTCTCAAGCGAGAATCTCAAATATGCTAGCAAAAGCCAATGTCTGGATTTGCTCTAGTAAGGTTTTGTGGATCAGGTATAAGGGTGGCAGTGCAAATCTGAAAATGCGCATGGACATCTCCTAGCTTGCTCCAGTAGAAATCTTTGCAAACGCTTTCCAAAGGAATTGCCTTTCAATGAGTGTCGGGAGTAGTAGATCAATACTTACCTTTTTCATGCTATACGCTTAATTTATTTGCTCACTCTTTTCAATCAGGTATACAAATCGTGGTGCAAGTCTGAAATGCTCATGGACATCTAATTTGCTCCAGGATAATACTTTACAAATCCTTTCCTAAGGACTTGCCTCAGATGATTGTCGGAGAACAGTAGATCCATATTTATATTTTTCATGTTATACACATAATTTATTCACTAACTCTTTTTCTGCTCAAACCTCGCTGTTTTCATTCATACTTCTGTTCTGGAGTACAGATAGGGAGGAATGACATAAGAAGAGGGACACATAGTCTATAGGTGTTGTTTAGAGTACAGATAGGGAAACATGCCACATGAGGAGGGAGACAAAGTTGTTTGTTGTTTATTTATTTGCCCACTCATTGACTGGGCATGCTAATCCCTATGGCCATTCCCACCTAGTTCCTATCCCTCTCCGCCCAAAACACCTCCTAGTGGGAAGTCTTTGAGCTTGCTTTAATCCAGTCTTACCATCAAACATTGTGCATGAAGTGCCTGCCTGTGTTTTCTCACTGCGGCCATGTGAGAGTTAATGGCTTAATTTGGAGTTGTAAACCCGCTTTTGGTGTAATAATACCAGGTCTGCTTCAGCCACTCAATTTATGAGCACTGTGTGCACTTCTCTGGAGTCTTTTTACAAACACTGCCGAATGCCAATAGTTTTGGCTAGTGTAGAAGTATTAGGCACTTGGCAGGTAACAAAAGCCCAAACTATTGGCATTGCCTATGCTTGTTAAAAAAAGTGCAGTCACTCCTGTAAATAAGGCTGTCATTTGAAATTACTTTCATAAATTATGGGGGTGCTCAGCACCTTCAGCACCCCTAGTTCCAACGCCACTGACACAGTGTCTTCTTCAGGGATATCAAGAGCAGAGGTGTTGCTAGGGGGGCTTAGGGTGCTATATCCCCAGGTATTTTGATTGTAGCCCTGGACAGAAGCACAGGGGATACAATCAAAAGGATATAGTTAGCCCTGAGTCCCTCCAGTCCCGACATTAGCTTAGCCCCTGATCTTTTCCAGACCTAACAACACCCCTGATCAAGAGCCTTTCACATTACATGCTCTTTGATTTCTGACAGGACAGAGCAGATGGCGATGGGCATACTTCCTCAGCCACATCCAGTACCAGGCCTGGTGGGCCTGGCAGGCTCCCTGCATTTGATCACATTCCCCTTTGCTCTCAAGCCAAGTACCTCTTCAACAGAAACAAAACAAAAACACACATGACCTTAACTAAAGGATTTGTTAAGCTTTATGCAGCACCTGCCGACTAGAGCCGTCAGTATAAATACAAGTCTTCTGCATCTACATAATTCACGCTCCATCGGAGTACAGATTGCTCACTTAGTTAGGAGCATGTTGCTGGTCTGAGTTCACAAGGCAGAAAACATGTTCAAGTCCAGGCAGGGTCAAATCAAATTTTGATTCTTGGGCTGAGAAAATATGTATTATTAAAACGCGTAATATTAACAGCAGTGCTGTGAATCAGGTTTTATCAGTTATGCATATTGTTACCATGACGAGGGTACACTGCTGTCCGTTTTTGAACAAAGTCTTTGTAGGAACATTTATTTATTCATATACAGGAGGAACAATGCTCTTTTGATTACAAAAGAACATACAATAGATAAGAAATCGGATTTGACATAAAGCAGTGAGCATCTTACAATGGGGTGAGTTTGAGGGATATTCGGACCAAGTTGTGGAGGGGAGTACATAGAACAGCCACTGGGGACATTGAAATACATAGCTTAAGGACAATGACCATTTGACATTTTTAAGTGCAGGTAGGTGGTAAGGCCAGGAGGGCTGACCATGATGGGTGAAGTGCTAGAGTGATGGCAGAGGAAGTGAGGGACATGGGTAGGTTAGAGACGAGGGAACAATTTTAGCTAGCAGGCAGATGAAAGGCAGGCTAAGAGGGTAACTCAAAGACGAGGAGGTAGGCTTTTAGTATGGTTTTGAACAAATCTGTGTGGACTGTTTCTCAGATGTCCGTGGGAAGAGAATTCCATGTAAGTGGAGGAAGAAGAGAGAAGAAGGGAAGCAAGAGGATGCATAGGGAGAGTGAGAAGCCAGAGGTGTTGTCAAGGAGGCAGAGCAGAGGTTGAGAGATGGCTTGTAGACTTGGATAGAGAAGGATAGATACAGTGGAGTCTTACCATGGATAGATTTTTGAACCCGGAGAAGATTTTAAATCTGGCCCTGTTTTGCATCCTCAGCCATCCAGACTGGTGACGGTACAAGGAAGTAGGTGTGAAGTGAGGGAGTTCCAAGAGAGTCCTGGTAGCGAAGTTAATGATCTTGTCGAAAGGACAGAAAGCATAGTTGGGAAGACAAAAGGGGATGCTGGCACAGTAGTCCAGTTTAGAGACGACACGAGTGGTTAAGAGATTCTTGGAGGTGTTGAAAGGAAGAAGGTGCCTTATTTTCCTCATATTTAGGAGGTTGAGGTGAGCTGCTGTTTGAGTTTTGGAGATGAAAGTAGAAAAGATGTGAGAAGGGTCATAGATAACACTGAGGTTTCTAGCTGAAGAAGAGTAGGTGAGAGTGTCATCAAGTGGGAACTGGGTAGGCAGAGGAAGAGATGACAGAGAGCTTTTGGCAGAGAAGAAGAGTACCTCTGTTTTGGTACACTTTAACATCAGAGAGTGCGAAGCCATTCAATATTTAATGACAGAGAAACAGTTTGAAATGTTGATAAAGGGATCAGAGGAGAGTTCAGGAAAAGAGAAGAAGATTTGGGTGTTGTCCACAAAGAGTTGGTACGAGAACCCAAAGGCGGAGATTAGTGCCCCAAGAACAGAGGTGTGTTGTGTAAATAGGAGTGGACACAAGACAGAGCTTTGTGGATCACCAACAGTTATTGGATTGAGTTGAGAGGCATTGTTGCTCTAAGAGACAGAGAATTGGCTGAGTTGCAAGGTAGGATTCAATCTAGGTGAGGGCTTGATCAGGAATCCCAAGAAGAAATAGAGTATTAAGTAGATCAGAGTGATAGACAGTGTCTATGGCAACAGGCAGGTCAAGGAGAATTTGCATAGAGGATACGTTGGAGTGCTTGGTAGAGGCGATGAAGTTGGGCACATCCATGAGAGCAGTTTACGTGGAGTGACAGGACCTGCAACCTGCTTGTATGGGGTCTTGATGGTTGTGGATGTCTAAGAAATTGGTAAGACGGTTGAACACAACCCTTTTGAACACTTTAGAGTAGTGTGGAAGGAGAGGCACAGGGCAAAGGTTAGCCAGTTGGTTCGTGTCAGCCCCTTGCTTTTTTAGGACTGGGATGACTGTGGCTGGTTTGAAAACAGAGGGAAAGCAAGTGGAGTCGAAGGACAGGTAGAAGAGTTCAGTTAGGTAAGAAGCCATTAAAGGGGCAATAGGCTTGAATAGCTGAGGAGCAAGTGGGTCTGACGGGGCATAAGAAGGATTTGCCTTCATCAGTAGGGATAGCACTTTGTCAGCATTAGTGTGACTAAAGTCAGATATATAGGCAGAGGATGATGGTATATTAGGCGGTGGGGAAAATGTAGGAGGAGGGAGCGTGAGGAAGGTCAGGAGAGAGACTCATATTTTGGACATTTTTGCAGCAAAGTATTCAGTTAGGTCATTAGCTGTGAGAGTGGAGTTGATAGTCATAGAGTTAGGAGGAGTGAGCTTAGGGTGCTCTGTATTCAGCAAGGATGGTTGGAGTGAGAGTCAATGAGGGTTAGGTACAATTCCCTTTTCACCTTCGCAAGAGTAGACTTGACAGAGTTCAAGGTACAGAGGCAGAGTTGCAGGTCCTCATGCACGTGGATACACCCCAATTTACTCAGCAGCTGACCCATGTCTGTGCGGAAAGAGCATATGAATGGAGTTACCCATGGCTGAGGATGCTGAAACCTAGGGGTGAAAGTAAGCAGTGGGAAGAGAGAGGAGAATGAGTCATATAGTAGAAATTGGAAGCAGGTGGAGAAGGCAGTGTAGGTGGAAGAGGAAGGAAGAGAGTGAGAAATGTAGGTCGGAGAGATAGGGGGAATGGCAGAAGGTTTACATTTCCTTTTACTAATAGGAGAAGCAAGTGGTGAGGAAAGGTCTGAGGGTGGAAAGGAGATGGTGGTGGAAACAATTGAGTGATCGGTTATGGATGGTGTAAGAGTAGTATTAGTGGCTGAGAGAGACATGGAGATGAATAAGAGATCCATAGTTACTCCCGGTGTGGGTAGGTAGGATATGGATATAGTAGAGAGCGTGGCGCTAAGAAAAGACTGAAGTTCAGATCTCTGAGAAGTGGTTAGAAAGGGAAGCTTAAAGTCACCTAAGCGACTGAGCTGATGGTTAGTGGAAAGAGAATCAAGGAGTTGCCCAAGATCATCAAAGAATGGTCCACTGGGACAAGAAGTGTGATAGAAGGAGATGATGTGAACCGAGTAAGGCAGAGCAATAATAGAAATGGTGAATTTAATAGAGGTAAGAGAGGATGTGGCCTTGGAGATTTTTGAGGTATTGAGACGGAAAGAGAGTGGGTGTGCAACGCCTCCACCTCTGCCAGTCAGTCGAGGAGAGTGAATGTAGGATAGTTTGGAGTCATGCATGACCACCAAAGTAGCAGTGTCAGATGAAGAAATTCAGGTTTCAGTGATAGCAAGAAGGTCTAGAGGAGGAGAGCTGGAGTGAAAGTAGGGATTATGGAAGTACTCTTGTTTACAGACTGAGAATTCCAGAGTGCACATCAAACCATGTACTGCTGACACAGCTATAACCAATGGGTGCAGAATTTTTTTATTCTCACTGTTCACAGTGATGCATGTGAAGGGGAATAGTCAGGGCCAAAGTCAAGGGAACACGCGGGTGGACGGAGTCCATCCACCTTTTTCAGAGGGTGGCCTCAGTAGCCCCCCCAGCTAAAATGAGATACATTGAAAGTCTTCCTTGAATTTATGAATTAAAGCCGACCTTGTCAGCTTTGCATTCCGGTAAAGGTGAAATGTCCCATTTCGGTACTGCAGGTTCCAGGGAAAACATGTGTATTGGTTCTTGGAGTTTAAAACATTTACACCTTTCAAAAACAGTATTAGAAGAAAATATCCTCTCTTCATTTTTTTTGTGTTGATTTTATGAAAGCTAGTCCTGTGCAATTTGGGTGGTTATGCAAGGCCAATTTATTGAAATGTGCACATTTCTGGCGACGTCACATCCCATTCCGTTTGTTGATGAGTCCCCCCACTTTTATTTTTAGGACATGATTCCTGCAAATAGTTGAACATTAGAAGGCAGACATTCCTTACTGCCCCAGATGCTCCCGGCCCCCATTCCCCCTGTGCAATTCCCAAAGCAGAAAGCTCCTTGTCTCAGGAAGAGAAGAGTACCAGTGATGAATGCACTGGATCCTACTTGTTCGTTCCTTTCTAGCCACTAAACCACTGCATCCTTTCAATTGGATTTCAGCGAGGCGGTAAGCTGTACTGGCTTTGCCAGTGCTTACTACCTGTGCCTTCTCAAATCATTTTTGTAGATGGCAAGCTTTAAGAAGGTCTAGTAGTTTCACACAAAGGGTACCGAGGTTGTCCCTTTAACATACTTCCTAGCTACTACCATGGCACCTGTAATTCTAAAGGTGAGCCTTCTGACACCACGGACCGCCCATTCACCACCTATTTCATTATCGAATCAAAAGCAGCCACTGCTCCAGCCGGGTTATGAAACCCCACCCACTCCTGACAAGCACCTCCTTCTTCCAATCCGGATGGAGGAAGCGTTAGCGTAGCGCCGTACACACTGAGCCCTTACGTTCAGGTATTTCCATCGGGTTATCGGTAAGCCCTTGAAAGGTGTCAGGGGAGGCGGGCTCGGGACCAGGCGTGACGCGCTGAAGCAGGAAATACCTGCGGGATGAGGTCAGCAGCACCGGGGGACGGAAGCTGAGCAGGAGCAGGACTCCAGAGCTTGGAAGAGGCAGACGGCGAGCAAGGGCGGACAAACTTCCTCCGGCAGCATCATGGGCAGCAAAGACGACGAGTACGACTACCTCTTCAAGAGTGAGTGTTTTTTTTGTTTTGTTTTAGATATTTCCGCTGAAGATCGCGAGCGAGAGAAGCATTGGTTTCCCCCAGTTCCGGATATTGGGCGCAGCAAGCCAGCTTCCCTGTTCGTGCTATAGTTTTCACCTCGACTCGCTGCTCGGTGGGGGGCGCTTGGGGGGGGGGGAGTTGTCACGAGCTCATGCCACCCAACAGTGAGGCTGGGGCAGGTGGCACCGCGGAAGGAAGGGCTGGTGGTATTCTGCCATTAACACCTGTTTTTGACGCGTCGTGCAACGATCTGACAAGGCTGGACATTTCAATTCTAAAGTACGCAGAGGCATGAAACTGCATCCTTGGTGGGTGAAGGTCACCGCAACTTGAGAAGCAATCGAAAACACAGCGCTCTATGAAACCTGGCCAACGCCTTACTATGTTTCTTATTTGGGGGGCGGGGGACCCGAAAAGAGGGTTGGGCGCAGAGAGTGTTTAGTCTTTTTAAAAAAATTGTTAGCTTGACCTTCCGTGTGCTGTTCAGTTTCCTAGGTCTAAGGAAACGGTTCGGAAGTCGCTCTTTCCGGTTTCTGCAGTGAACATTGCGGAATAAGTCCATAGCGATGACCGACATTTCTCCATTAGTATTTGTTTGAGTTTTTGTCGGCTTTCAATTACGGTTTTCACAAAACTATGACGCTGGCTGTGCAGAAAGTTATGGATGGGTTTCAATTTTACAGAACTATTGCATATATTTGCTAACCATAGTGGGGAAGCGAAATTATGTTTCCGGTACAGTTGTTCGGTTGTGAACAAAAGAAACGAGAACGTAATTTCGCCCATCCACGAGCCAGTGACTCACCTGCCTTTATTGGCACTATGAATTGTGAGGCAATACACTTTAGGCTTGAGGGTGTGTCCGAGGTCTGGGGGAAGTTTGGTGCTGGTAGCTGCACGCATAAGATGCCCTATTAACCCAACTGCAATGCTGGTGCACTCTCATAAGGCCATGAATTTGGCATTTTATTAAAGAAAACGATATCACCTTGAACAGAAATGACTTGCAAAGTAGGCAATAACTGAGACCGTTGCCGTACTGGGGTACGATGCCTTTACATAAGAGCATTGTTTGAGTTACATACTGGGTGGTGAACGGGTAAGAGTAGGAACGTGTAACATTGACAGTATGAAGTTTTTTTGCATTTACAAATTACATAGCCTGACCAAGGGCAGAATGCAGGAGAGATGGGTGGGTCGGACAGTTAAGTTTGGATAGGAGGGTGCAAGGGTGTGGGGGAGGCTTCATCCATCACTAGCAGGTGAAGTTTGAGATGCGCTTTGTAGTGTTCCTCTGAAGAGAACTTTGATGCCCAGTGGGGAAAGCATTGAAGTGGATTCAGCCAAGTAGAAAAACGATCAAAAGAGGAAGGGGTAGGGGTTGAGAAGTTGCGCATAAGAGTACAGTGGGTGAGAAGGCACCCACCACTAGATTTAGAGACTAGTAGAAAGCATGTTTAAAAGGTGACTTATTAGGTTTTTTCTTTTGAGTGTGTGCATAGAGCCACCCAGTCGGGGTGTCGGTAGGTATGCGTAGAGGACAATTTGGGAAGGTTTTCAAGGGTGCATGTTGCCCTTTTTCAGGGGAGCGAAAGGATAGACAAAGGACCGGGATTGAGCTATAGCCCAGTCTGTTGAGCACAAGAGTAGAGCGGTGGAGGTGTTCTAGTTTTTTATTTATTTTCAACATTGATATTCATTTTTAACACAAAACAAGACATAGTATTAGAGGTGTTCTACTTTTTAAAAACATACTTGGTCAAACATATCGTTCCCACACCACTCACCATTTTATTTATGTAGTCGCAAAGAAATGACGTATGTAAAACTAAAAAACAGTGCCCTTTCGTGCTAGAAACTTGTTTGCCACTTAGGAAGTATGCTAAAGCCTACACGCTCATTCTAGGGCCTTGATGGCCCCTTACTCTGGTCTTGTGTGCATCTGCGAACCACAGGCGGAATGGTCACATGGGGATGGGGCAGATCCTAATGGGGCACAGTATCCTAACATTACTTCTCCACTGCTCCTTTTTAGTAGGCCCCCCACTCTGCCCTGCAATGGATTCATCTGAACTTTTAAGGCACCCACTCTGTCTTCTTTCAACGTAATATTAAAATGATTCCCAAAGCAACCATAGTTCTAAAATTGTCCACACTATTTCCATGATGTCTGCTTATTTTATGCACAAAAAACTGGTTGCTTCTTATAGAACTTGATTTTTTTTTTAATTGAAACGGTCTGGTCAACTACTGGTAGCCTATGACAGACGGGTAAACCTGGCACACATTGCTACTAGGAGCTTCTTTTGACTCCCTAGGCCATATAGTGCTATACTTCTATTAAAATGTATTACACTTTGCATATTACATGGAAGTTAGCCTTGCTTCATGCTATGTATTGGCTCATTGTTAACTCCTGCTCACTGTTTCTTGCCTGATACCCGGTGGATGACTTATAGTTTGTGAAAATCACGTTTTGTGATTTCCCTACATCAAGGGCGGAGGGGAGGGGGATGCAGTTCCTCTTCCCAAACAATAACTATAAGGTGACCTTATGACCGAGTGTGTTCTAAGTGACATTTATATATTGTACACCACAAACCCCTTTTGACTCATTTATGTCAATACCATTTGATGATGGTAACTCTTTTTTCAGGGTAAACACTGTTTAACTGGAGGTCTCTGGGATCTTGCCAGTTAGATTTCTAATGCTGTTGGCTCTAGCACATTAAGGCTTATTTGCAGATCACTCCCGGTAACACATTATGGAACAAAGCGTTAATTCGCTTACAATACAGCAGTATTCCATTTTAAATGCACTAGAACTATTTTTTTCACCCCTTGCACTGATGTCCATTTCATGTAATGTCCCATTTGTTAGAGAGATTTTCCTCAAACGCTATGATTTTGAATCTTTAGCAATGTCTTCCTGACTTGCTTCACTCTAAGTGGATGTTTAACCGGTACAGAATACTATTTTCACACCACAAGCTATAATAAAACTATATATAATCTTTGTATTAGAACAGGCAAGAGATTATGCATTGCATAAGTACACGTTTTAAAACAAAGCCAACACTGTAACAAGTAAGAAACAGTTTCAAAAGAGTTCTTGCGAGCTCAATCAAGAGTGTTTTCTTGAAGGTAACATGTTTACATCTTAAAAAAAAACAACTTTCTTAACTATGCCATTGTTTTGAAGAGACAGATGGGAAACTAGTTGTGTAGATTTTGCCAGTTTTTTTTGCAAAAAAGTCCACAGAAGCGGTTTCTGGTGGAGTTTAAGCCACACAAGACACTTGGTGATGAAGAGAGAGAACCAGAGAAGAAGATTGAAGCAAAGAAAACACTTGCCTGCAGTGCCAAGTCGGGAGAGCAATACTGTGAATCCAGGGGCGGTCACTGTGCACATTGTTTGGCGACCACCTTCGGTTCCACCAATGACACACTGATGCAGGAGGGACCCCAGTACCATTGGGAAGGTTTAATATTGAAGAGTTGGTGGTTCTTGGGTGAATGGTCTGATCCATAGGAGCTGAAAGTCAGACACTGTAATCGGAAAACAAATCAAGATTCCCTTGTCCTTGGGCACAGGATTTGGCTTACAAGGATGGGCTCGGCTTGAGAAGACCCAGGAAGATACGATAGTAGAAGCAATGCTTGCAAAGTCACACCAGCAATGGAAGGAGAACGGTAAGGTTAGTTGGGAGGTACAGCGGTAGTACAGGGTAGCACAAGCACTTGGAGCTTTCTAGATGGGGAGCATTAAACTAGGTTGCTTGCCTGAGGTCATGGGAGGAATACATTCTGGTCTGTTTGGTACTGCAGTATTCAGGGTCCTGTCAGCATTGGGGCTCCCACTTCTAAGCTTCAGAGATAATTGCCTTCGAACAGGGGTTGTGATCATTGTTCCCACTTGATTAGGGGGAAGGAGCTGTGCGGACTGTTCGTTCTGGTCTTTGATGAGGCAGAGCTTCAGTGGAGTGTCCAAGCTTGCTGGTGCATGGCTTCGGGTCTTCCAGAAGGTACCCCCCCCCTTAAATAAATTATGCATGCTAAGATTATAGTGCAAACATACGCTTTTGCTGAGATTTCTTCAACCCTCGGCAACAGGCAGGTTATAAGGTCTCATGTGCTTTCGTGAAGGCTACTGCAATGCAAAATAACAGCAGGCAGAGGTTGTTTTTTAACGTTCTGCACCTCTGATACAAATGTATAATTGTGAAACCTATTCCTGGTGGCGCGTTAGTCTTCAAATATAAACCATGGCATTGGTGGTGGCTGCTAGGGTCACACATTTTTTACAACCACAGAAATTTGATGTACTAGTGTCGGATTCTGAGCGGGGAGGCAGCTATGAAAAAACTGATGTGTATTAGCCATTTGTCCTGGATATCTCTGTGGGGCAATGGTTAGGAAGCTGCTTCTTTGATCCTCCTGTAGGACTGGCAACACCTTGTAGGTGGCAGCCAACTTCTTGGAGTGGAAACTCAGAAGCAAAGGACTCTTCATGTCCAGGAGACTCTGTTTTGAGTATCCCAGAAGTACAGAAGCAGCTTGTGCTCTTTCTTTGCCTCAAGAGGTCTGCCAGCTGGCTTGACTGTACTTTGCACTCTTTGATCCACCACAGGACCATTGGTGCTGCTTTTGGTACTCTCTGATTCTTCAAAACACTTACTGCACTGTGAGCCATCCAGATGCTGGCTCGCTTCACTGCGTTTTGACCCACATCGGGCAACCTGATGGCCTGTTTAACTTTGTGGAGGCAGCCAACTGATTTACATGCCAATTCGACCCGCTGGAAGCAATCGACTCTCCTGTTTCGGACGCCATCTCGACCCAATGTGAGTCTGCACATTGAACCAACTGGATGCTCGCTCCCTAGAGAATGTGACTTGAAACATCCCTGCATTGGCTCAACTGCATCAAAACACTTAGCAGCTCAGCTTGATGTTGTTGTGCACCCAAAGACGAGCAGTAAGGTATTTTGAAGACTGTTTTCCCAGTCCCTTTTTATGGAACATAGTGACATTTCAAGCACCACGTCTAAAATCTCCGTAGAAAAATCTTTTAACCATTGGTGCAAGGTCTTTAGCCTGAATACTCATTTTCATCTACCTAGTGTGCCATGTCACACAGTTCTGCACCCGGCTTCTGTTTTTGGGGGGGGGTGTTTTTATTGTTTGCATTGGTTCTAATTATTAAAACAAAGTTCCTATTTTTCAAAAATCTTGATTGAACTGCCTTTATTGTGGATTAATTGCACTAAGTTGTTTGGTTTGCTACTGTTAAGTTCACCTACCTCCTGAAGCGTTTATCCTGTTCACGATCAGAATGGACATGTTTTACCTTTGACTGGGATCATTGATGGTTTAGTAGTTCTGAGGGATTGAGTAGGTGCTGTAACCACTACTCATCCCAGTACTCCTGCCAAGCAGCAGTCATTTTGTCTCACTGTGAGATTGTCGACTAGTTTCACCAGGGGATGTGGCGGGTTGGGGAGGCTAGTCAGTTCACCATAAAAGGCAAGCAGAAAGTGGTGGGAGGGGACGTGCCAAAGAGGACTTTATGCCTTACAGCCATTAACTTAAATTGTTGTTAGTACCTGTTGACTGTTTTGAACCCTGGGGGACACCACAGGTGTAGAAGGAAGTAGGTAAGGAGAAGGTGCTCAAAATGACTTGGGTTGAACGGTCAGTTAGGAAGGAGGTAAGCCAATACAGTGCCCGCCCTGAGATACCAAAGGTATCATGGAGGTGTTTTTATGAGGATGGGTTATTTTTTTCCAGGGGTAGATGGGTTGTTTTTTCATGGGGGTAGAACGACATGACAGCTGGAGTGTTTTTATTGGTGAGGGGCAGATGCACCGTCTGTGCTGTGGGAGGATTTGCCCGCATCTTGTCAACTGTGTGGGAAGCAATACTTTAGGTCACCATCCTCAAAACAAGGGTGAGAATCAACGCCAGCTTGTGTGTAATACGATTTTACTTTATCGAGTTATAGGCATGTAATACTAGTGTCAAATGTAATTTGTGTTGCCTCTCTCCACAACTACCACTCCTAACAAAGCATAACATTTATGCTGTATTTTTGCATCTGCTACTAGACGAAGGACCAAACTTCTCCTGGTGTTATCTGAACATTGCAGGTTGCCCAAAAGATCTCTGAAACAAGCACTTTGCTTGCCGAGTTACCTTATGGGATGGACATCCTGTTGTGAATTTTGACAGTATGTGTTTCTTGGTACTCCACTACACCTTTTGCGCGATTTTAAATGCACAGTATTGTGTGAATTCTGGCATCATAGAAGATGTTGAAGGAAAAAAGCTATTTTAACTTCACAAGGCCCCTTGAAAATAAAACCTCTATTTTCATCAGCCTTTGTTTCAGGGTGGCAGCGTGGTTGCTCTGCTATGCGTAATCCTATAACGCATGTTGAGCGTGTAAGGTTAATGAAAAGTTTACTTGCTTTGGAAAAACATGTCAATAATACGTTGGCTGAAGCAAACAGTCGCTGAAATGCTGAACGTGTGCACAAATCGTTAACATGTTTATTAAGTCCCCGGAATGTGACAAGAACTCGAGCTGCAATTTCTTGAAGTCTAGGCAAATAAACCTTTTGTAATACATGTTGTCCTTTTTTACATGATCAATGTATTAGAAGACAAAGTGCAGTATACCATAACCATTCTAACAGGACAAGTGGAGTAAAAACAAATGTTCCTGCTTTAACCAAATGTAGACTTGGTAATCATGTTTCTGATGTAAGTGACCGGTTAATTATTTGTTATTAACACACTCCCTTTAGCTCCCTTTAGCTCATGTTCCTCGTTGATCTCCCTTCCCTGGAATGTCTAGGGAAGTATTTTGGAGAAAAATGCTGAACACTTCATGGGCGTGTGACCTCTAACCAATACTCTAGCAACGCCCCACACAGGATTAACATTCTTGAAGGCCGATTGGTCTGATTTGTAGCGGCCTTTGACCGCATACAATTTTTGGCCAAGCCCATACAACAATGATGGGTTGACACGACGGACAACCCACACAGCAGGTATGGTTTTGGGATATTATACAGAGCACCTTTACTTGAGAAGAGATATGTTTGTCCTAACGAAACTCTAAGATAAAACCTGTGAACACTTGTTAGAAACCCCTTCTCCCCCACCACTCCTAGTTCGGAATATCGAAGCACATTACTTTTGGAAAAGAACCAATATGTGTAACATTGGCCATGCATCCACTTCATCTGCATCAACTTCACCTAGTTTATGTCCCAGTGCTCCGCATTGAATGAAGACTGTGATTTGGGAGTGGTGGGTTAGTAAATGTAGGATTCAAAATTGCTGAGCACCGTCTGGTTTCTTCAAGTGTAGGACAGCCTCGTTAGCTTGACAGGAACAGCTATCTGGTGCTACTTTGACTCCCCAAGACCAACCAGTCCCTTTTATATACGTGCAGACGTGGCATTAACTTTGGGTGCTTGGTTGGGAATGTGCCCAAAAAAGCATTAGGGCAGATCTAGATCTAGTAAATATTTCGAACTTAATGGATTTTGCATAATAGACAGTTTGCATCTCATGTGAAAGCTTGGCTTGTGGCCCTATGTAGTAGCTCCTAGTTCCCCAGAGTTGGCTCTTGCCCAACAGGCATTGCTGGAGACCTGGGAGCCTATTTTAGCTCCAGCTGATCAAATCCTAATTTTGAACCCTGTTAATGTAATCAAAATGATTCATGAGGCAGATGTTTAGCATATGTCCTGTTGGCATGCCAAACTCTGAAAACTTGTGGAGGGATTTAGGAGCTGTCCTGCTTCCCCATCACACTCCCTTTAAGAACATTACCCCTGGTAATCCGCCCCCTATCCTTGCAGCTTGTAGTACACCACAACCGCGCCTGGCAGCTGTTACCTACTCTCTGTAAATCAAATGTCAGAGCTAAATCTGCCCAGAGCCCAACCTGCACACTCAAAAGTGGTGAACTACACCAAATTTCGCCAATAACTTTCAAACATATGCAAAAACATGAAATAGTTTAATCACAACAATTAATCATTTCACAAATACTTAATAAAAATATAAGGGGATTCCACAGTTGAAACATTTATCACAGGAATACAGTCAAAACAAATAAAGTAGATTGTGCAAACTGATAATGTTAATCTAACAAAGCAAGAATGTATCCAAGCAAAGCACGAATTCCACATCAATGAGGCTTATAATAAAGCAATCCTATGCGTTCATGACAATAATATCCCATGCTCGGGGATTAACCCTCATTCTTCAATGTATCATTACCAACGTCATGAACATTTTAAGCAAATAATTAGATACCCATCCAGCCTTTTTAATCCAGTTCCAGTAAAGCCTTCTGTGATGGTACCCAGTAATTAATGGATTCCACTGATCCTGCTTTATCCTCAGTCACACCATAATACAAGCTGCTCACAGCGAGGACATTGGGACCCCCTAGTGGGAGTGTTGGCACCATTTATATCCATAAACAACTCCTAATATACGTTCAAACCTAACCTACGTTTAAAAAAATAAAAAAATAAATTCAATGCACCTGGAAGTCATCACTTCAGATGCACGCCTCTGAATCTTTATATTGCCTAGTCTGACGGTATACAAGCGGCTTCATCTAAAGAAACTACTAATGTCTTCGCTCGTTTTGTCAGTTGTGATAATTTTTTGAAAACCACTTGGTCCTTTAAAATGGAACTAAATTAAATCAAGAAATGGGTGCAATGTCCCTCTAATTTGAGAGCACTAAGGAAAACTAACTCATCAGCTAGCACCTCTGTTAAATTGAATTTAGCAACCCGTAAGTTTGATATCAGGAGTGCAGTCCCCAGGTGATGCAGCTGTTAACTCTCTGTGCATGTGGTGTTTTATTTCATGCAGGCATTGGGCTAAAAATAGAAGTTTTTTTATTTTGAATTCTTCTATGGGGCCTCCCTTTGCCTTCTGCAGTTTGAGTGACTTAGATCTACTGTGGCCATCATTCCCTGTTCATTCACCCATCGGGCTGTAGGGCTTATAGCGGTTAAACAATATGTACTCAGTTCCACGCTGGTGTTGGAAGTGGCCTGTGTGTGTGGTCGGGATGCGGCTTGGCATTGTGAAGTGAGATACGGAGAAGCGTAGATACCAGGGGGTCCTTTCCTCAAACCCTCCTTGGATCTACGGTGCTGCATATTTGCGGCCAGCGTAGAGCGAGGTCTGTGGAGCAGGTGGTTGGGGCGGGGGGCACAATGTCAGGGTCACGATACATACAATTGGAGCGAATTCAGGCTAGTGAAATGAGTGGTGGCCAAAATATCTTTGCAGTGTGAAGTGCACGTGCGGCTGTGCAAGCACCAGCAGGGAAAACCTTAGTGATACCTACGCTGGTGATCTGCATAGCAGCTGTCGCATTAAAGATGCCAAGTGAGAGGCAGCTTGCAGTGTTAGCCACGTGAAGGGCAATCCAGCATTTGTTTGTTAGCTAGCTGAGAGGCTCTTATACCCACAGGGGTGTATGGCAGGTTATAGTCTTCCTCCATATCTTGCTTCTAATTCGCATGTGTGAGGGAAGAGTTGTGCAAAATCGATTATGCTGGGCTGCTGGTGAGCTCGAATGAAGCAGGATAAAATCGGACGCTATAATTTGGGACATGCCGAACGGACAACTTTTTGGAGAGTTTATTGTAATGCACTAACCCAAAATGGGAGCCATCAGGGAGAGATCGTAACATTCTTCCCCTTCTTCCCCACGGCCCGAGGAGAATATACAGTGATGTTGGGAAGCCGGGCCAATCTTTATCTGACGTGACAATGGCCGGTTCTGGAATGAATTTTAGGAGGGCATTGAATTATTGGGCCCTGTTCTTCAGGATGTTGAAAGACGAGCCAGCAGGTCTTTGAAAGATTAGGCTGGAAGACGAGATATTGGCCCTATACCCTAGATGCTTCACTTATCGCAATTGCCAGGCTGAGCGAGTCTAACAAAATGTTCGACACCGCAGATGGGGTCGAGTTTTTTTTTTGTCAACTATGCACCTGACGAACTTGAAGGGCATTTGACTGGCAAGGAAGGATAAGTGGGGGGGGGGGCAATGGTAATGGCACTCGTACGCGTGCCCGTAGTACAGCAACAGGCCACTAAGATTCTCAGAATCTTAAGCCAGTCAGATCACACAGCAAGTAGAGTGCTCGCTTTGACATCCGTGCAGAGCTTGCGGATGCAGGTTCGAATCCCGGGAGGGCCAAACTCGGGCAGCACCACACACCGTGGGTAAACAGTGTTCAGATGCCTGATGGTTTGTAGCGCTACAAAAAATCAGAAGTGGTCCCAGTCCCTTAGTGGCATTGAATTTGGTTCTGCAGTGCTTAATTTGTTTGTATGACACAGTAATCGCAGAAGTTAGAGTGAACTCGACGGTTCTCAAAGAACCACCCACTGAGAAGTGCCACAGACCCATGTGACAAGGGAAGTACTACAGAGGACAGTGAAACTTATCCTAACCTTACAGGGAGTCCTTTTTAAAGGATGTTAATAGCGTGTCTAGTACCTGGGGTGCGCAGGTGGAGTGCAGTCTGTGGGTAACATTGGGCCTAAGAGTAGGCGGTTAACAAAAGTCTAAGAATTGCAAAGGCTTGAGTCAAAAGCAGCCCAGTGGCTCTCAAAGTTCCTGAGAAACCTCTAATTTTTCCGCTCGTTTTAGAACTGAGTGAATCACAGACTAGCAAAGTAAGAGTAGCAAATCAAAATGTAATGGTTATTGAAGACTCTCAGAACCCATTGGCATCAGGGACGAGAGGATTGCCGGAGGTTAGAAGTTGTAGACATGAGCCAAATCGCGTTGCTACTGAAGCTGTCTCAGTGAATGCACGAGCTGCAACAAAGAAGGAAAAAAGGGCCAAAGGAGGGGACCTGCACTGCCAGTAAGTCCTGTAGTGAGACTTTGAAAACCAGCGGGGCAGAGACCGTGCCCACTCGAGAGGCTATGGTCAAGATAATGGAAACGCCTGCGATGAAGTGTATTTGTGCCTGTAAGGCCCCTGTTCCGGGGAGTTCTAAGTCCCAGTCTAGAGCAGGGTCTATCGGCTCTGCGCCACTGAGGTGTGAAAAATTAAAAACAGGAGTGTTAACAGGCAAAGCGAGAGCTGTCTAAAATTGGGGCAATTCTTATACCCTCCACCCATTTTTTAAAAATTTGAATACGTGCTTGAGGAGGAGAGGGACATCACCTTGAATAGAGCCAGACAACTGGGGCTCTTTTCTACTGTAGTAGATCCGAGAGCCGTCGCCTCTTCAGACCTCGTTTGTCCACTTATTTCACAGAAGGATGGTGGGCATGTGTGCAATCCACCTTCACTCAAAGTTGATTGAGATCCTGGCCTACCAGAACTAGGAGGAATTTATCATAAGAGGATATGAATCCCATCATGCCTGACAGTGACGTGATGGACGATTTAGGTGACAAGGGGTTGGGGGGGAGGAGAGGGGCGCAAAATATAATAAATTGAACATAAAATGCTCAGTGACCCAAGAAGTTTGGAGGCATCCTCCCCTTGATGAGGATCCAGCAGGGTGGGGTGGGGTGTGGTGGTGATTGGGGGGGCGGCCTAGCTTGCTACCACATTCTCGATGTCTAAAGGGGGGGGGGGGTAGACCTGGCTTTATGAAGCAAGGATTGTAAAGTTTTACGTTGGAATTCTTGTGGGCAGTTGTTCTTGGTTGGAATGAGGGATGTTTTTGGGGATATATTGTTTTTATTCAAGAAACTTGGTTAACTACTGTCCCCATCATGGGTGGGTTCATTATTACAGCCAAGAAGGCAGTAAATGTCGTCGCTTTGGAGGTATCCTTAAGGCCATTAAAATTAAGTTGGGACAGGCCACTAAGTGCATTGGGAGAACATCGGAAGCCGTTCGATTACCTCCTTCTCTGAAGTAATGCATGGCACAGTTATAAGGGTATTAACAATAAATATATACCTTCAACCGACTAGAAATGGAAACTGTTGTAAATTAAATGAGTGCTCTAATGTTCTGGTACGGACGATGTAGGTCCGTTTATCATGGGAGGAGACTTCAAATGTCTATGCCCAAATCTTAAATCTGTTTTTGATAGAGGGGGGAGGAGGGGGGGACCTCAAGTGCTATGGAAATAGACACACAGGCTGATATGGGCACGCTTCTTAGCGAGATGGGGTTTTTGCCAACTGAACTGTTTTCCCCTGGTTCATCTCTAGCACCGACATGACATGGCCATTCTACACACTCTACTATAGATTACTTCTATGTAGCGAATATCAAGTGTAAACACATAAAATTGTTGGTGGTGATGAGGATTAGAGATAGTGACCATGCTATGCTGGTCTGTTCCTTAGCCATCCTTGCATATCTAACAGCTCAATTTTCAGGTAGGTCGATACCATACATGGAGAGTATTGAAGAACTCTGCAAATCATTGGTATCTTTCATAGGGCTATCTAACATCCCGTATCTTTCTGCAAGGAGGGACTTCAATTCTATGTTACGCCTGTGCTCCCTTTTCCAAAATATCTTTTGTAACTCAAAGGGATCATTTGACCATCTTTCCACACATCACATCATCTGAAAATACCTTTCTTAAACCAGCTCCGCCAGCACACGGTCTTCTTTCTATTCTGCAGCCCCACGTTGTGCCACAATGAAGCATCCTAATCAATCAAAACATTTTCCCCTCTACTGGTCATGAAGGTTCTCAAAACCTCTCCAGTTTTTCCTATAGTAGGCAATTTAGTGCTCTGATTAGGCATCTTCCTCATTTGTATACATCTTGCAGAGGATATGGTAAACATTTATTTTTCTCTTTAGTCTTCCATAAAGGTATGTCATTGTCTCTCCCATACAAATATATTGCTCACTTCTTCAATACGAACCCCCTACAATAAATACAATTTTTGACCATTTACAGGAAGTCATTTTTGGTGGTGAAAATAACCTTTTGGGTTTAGACATATTGTTCTAACTTGATGGGTCCGACTTGATGGTCGTGCAGTTATGAAATGCCTCCGTCCCCAAGTACCGCTCGAGCAGAATATAAACACTGCCCGAGCAATCTTTGAGGCCACAGGAAGGAGTGTTGTCGTCAGCCTGGTATTGAGAACGCCGGAAGGACCCCTGAGCGCTATAAGGCAAAAGGTTATAATCAGGAATACACTCTATAATGGCAATGGGCAATTGATAGGAAGAGTTAAACAAGATGCAGTGACGCCAGCTTACCTAATAGAGATGGAATGTAGGTAGAAAACCTACGCAGGGAAATCCACGGCAAGCTGGAATGGTGTAATAGGCACTCCTTCCCAGTACCTCGTGGAGTGTGGCAAGATCTGTAGCAAGGCTTGAAGCAATCCGAAGGTTGCAAAACAGAAGGGCAATCCAAGAGTAAGTCCAGAGTATACCAGGGGTCGGATGTCCAGAAAATCAGAGAGCACGCCAATATCCAAGGGTAATCCAATAGCAAATCCGAAAAGAGTTCCAAGGTCGAAGCAAACAAGAGCAAGGGTAATGCGTGACAGTCCTCCGTAGAAGTTGAAGTCGCTGTGAAGCAAAGAGTCTTGTTTGCCGGCCTCTTTTGAAGGGGCGAGCGGTATCACGTGACGTATCACGTGACTGCTCGCGTACGTTGCATGGAGCGCAACGTGGCCAGTGATTGGAGCCGCCGGCACTTCCTGGTATTCTGACGTTGCCGGCTGTGCAAGAGGCGCCATGGCAGACGCCAACGCGGAAAAGGGCGAAACGAGGCAGATCCGCCCAACATGGTATTCCGCCTGCCGTGTTTTCCCTGCTGGTGGTGTGAACGGGAAATACTACGGCGAGAGGCGCCTGAGGAGGAGAGATGTGAAGAGGGAAAGGACGTGTGAGAGGGCGTGACACATATAGCCATTGGCATGATGTGTTTCAGTGAAACAATAAGAACTGTGTGCTGTGGTGGTTTTAGGATTTTATGAGATGGTTTGCTATTCCTTGTGTAAATGGATATTAATGGAACAGAAGGTACAACTACTCTGAATGCAAAAGCAAAATGGGACTCTCTAAACTACAGTTGAGTAAGGATGGGCGTGTTTACTTTGTAATTACCTCACAGGGTTGAACTCGGTTTCCCTAGCATGCATCTCATGTAGAAGAGGAGAGCAGCAGCCATCCCAGGCCTTGACATGCAAACTCACTGCAAAAGCCCACGAGACTACCCCTGTGGCTGAACCAGTACCATGTCACTCCCCTTGCTGGAATCTGGGCTGCCACAGATAGCTGTTTAAAGTGCATAGTCGCTGACAGGTTTGCCAGAAATGGAAAACTTCTTGCAGCCCAACTGGGTCTCGTTTGCACATAAACCTTCCCCTGGGATTGCTCCAAATCGGAACAAACGCCCACTGTGCCTGCACCATGAAGCTACCTTTGCTCTCCCAGTCCCCATAGTGTACATGGGCTTTCGAAGTACCCAATTTGCAATCTTCAGAAATGAGAGGATCACAAACTGTTCATGGCGGATCTTTCACCCATCAGGAAGGTAAGGAGGCCATGGAGCTGTCTTAATCATAGAAGTCATGGAATATCCTTGCAGAGAGAACCTCCTCTTGTGGAACTCCTTGGCAATCCGTAGTGTCTTGTGGTTTGGGAGGAAAGTAACTGAGGCACTTTGAGAATAATTGTAAGAGTGACATACTGTGGGTTGACAGTTCAGTCCACTTGCAAGGTAGAATTATGTGGGTTGCCTGCTGTAGGCCGAAGGAAGGCGCGTCTGTGCCGTGGTCTAGTTCTGCTGTCTCAGATGAGACTACCGAGCGCGAGGTATTTTTGGGTGTGGTGTTATGCATGTGCTATTAGTTCCTGCCCGAAATGGCTGAGGCGGGAGGGGGGGGGGGGTGGGACGGGGGGAGTGAGAATGTTTGAGCAGTGAAAACAATGGGACGTTGCAAAAGTATGAAGGAAATGGGTCAGGAGTCGGACATACGAGTGATGCATATTAAAGAAAAGGAATCGAGTTGAAGGCAAGCCATGTATAATCACACAGGCAACAAGAGGGCGTGCTCGTTTCTTTAAATCTTAGCTACCTGCCGTTTTAAATCCCATGAGTCGCTTCGAACTTGTGAGTTTATTTATTTTGAGGCAACTGATCTGGGTTTTTGACATTTGCTGTTTGTATGCAGTATTTTATGCCAATGAATCTGTTTTTTAAATTGAATTATAATTTCGGTTTCTATTAAACTGCAACGGTTATGGGCAGCTGAACCTGCTACTGCATGTTTCTCTTCTGGACAACCGCTCACACTAAACTGTCACTACTATTGTTTCTAATTTACGGAATGCGCTGGCTAAAGACATCTGTACAAAACATGCAACAGTTGCGTTCGGATTACTGGAATGTTACTGCTAATGTTTGTGCTGAAACGCATACTTCCCGTTAAACTACAGAAGTAAATAGTTTGGTTCCACTATTTTCATAATCGCAATTGCGTTTATGAAAGGGAAGAACATACTTTCTCTGCTCAGTGCGACAGAGGCATTATGAAGTGTGTAGTTTTCAGGTTTAATGCATTTAAATAAAAACTAATATACAAACCTCTAGGCAGAATTGCTGCTTTATCCGGATAAAGGTCTCTAGGGCCAACATAGAGGCGCAGCCCATCTCGGCAGTCCAGCCAGTCGCATAAATCTACACATTGCATACACCCATTTATACAACAAAAAATATATATTTTGCAGGACACTAGACAGAAAATGACTTGCCTTAGTATTGAAATGTAGTGCACTGAAAAAGCAAAATCTAAACTGCACTTGAAATGATGCAGATGTTTTCTGACGTAATATTGGGGGCGGCGATGCCGAGACCCCGGTCTCCTCTTGCTGGTTGAGAGCTCAGGAATGCAACCATCGTAAAACGTAAGGGGGGAAGAAAGCCTAATGGGGATGTTTACTGCACAAAATGCATCCAGTTCCGCTTCCTTGAGAAATGGAGAGAAAAAAATGAATGCTCAACCCTCATATTGGTGGGACCATGATAGGGGTCGTGATTTGCTTTAAATATGGCAATCCATGTAAGGACCCTTAAAACGTCTCTTAGAGCAAGACTACTCCCAGCCCACCCTTGTCTGTCTTAGCACACTCCCGACACTAGCTACAACCCCTGTCCAGCCACCTCCCTAGATCCAACCTTTTGCCTTTTTTCCCCTATTAATTGCCTACTCCAATCTGGTAGCCCTCATATTTCATCCTTTTGCCAGACTCATTCAATTTTTGTTCCCTTTTCTTTTTTCCTTTCATACTTGTGTAATCCTTTCCCTAGGCTACACTTAGATATGTTTGTTATCCACTGCAGCATTCTTTTTATGCTTGCACGTTCCCACTGCATTATTTTTCACTAGTCCATATTCACCCCTTTTCTCCTTGTATCCTTGGGTGTCTTCCTCCATTTTAAAATGGGGCCTAGCATTTACTGTCCCTTTCACCGTGAAGTGGAACTAGCTGTGTTCTTTCCAGCTCTCCTCATCATTATTTTGTTATGGCTGTATTCCTGAACTTTTCATGCTCACGCCAGAAACTCAAGACAGGGGCGTCGGCTTGTATCACACCAGACGTATAGCAGCCGACATGCAGTTTAGATTTTGGTCATTCACTTCACTACTGTTCAATATTGCGGTAAGTATCTAGTCAATTAATCTAAACCCTTTCCATCGCAATGCCTTTCCATTGACTATAAATCGATGGTATAATCGAAACTAGGGTTAGGGGTGAGTGTTGGGGCTAGGGTTAGATTAAGGGTTATGTTAGGGTTAGAGTTGAATTAGGGTTGGCTAGGGTTACATTATGGTCAGTGCTGGGGCTAGGGTTATAATAAGGGTTACATTAGGGTTGGGGGGGGGGGGGCTGGGCCCTTCCCAATATACCAAAAAAAACATTAAAACGTTACAAGAAGCTGGCCAGTGCCGACATTTCAGGACTGACCGCTCCATGTGACGTTTTAACGTTACAAATAAATGCATTGAAATGCTATCTTTTACATGTAAAAGTGCATTTCCATTGAAACCCTTTATATTTTCAATGGACTGGTTTCGATGGGAAAGCACTTTTACATGAAATAATAGCCTGATGCATTGGTAAACCATGCTTTGGTTTCGATAGTGTGGCATTTCGATGCTACGGTTTCGATGCAATGACTAGGAATCCTTCATGATATGGGTGTATGCAGTGCGTGGATATATGCAAATGGCTGGACTGTGGGTATGGGCGGAGCCTCTACGTTGGTCAACAGACTCTTAACCAGCTAAAGTATCAATTCTACCCTAGAATTCTGTATGTATTAGTATGGTATTGCACAACTTTTTTGAAATCTCCATCGCAGAATAGATGTCATGCATTCTGTAAAACGCATGCCTAGCACTTCCATATTGTTGGTAAGATGGCAACACTAGATTTCGGCTGTAGAAGGTTGGAGCACCCAAAATTAGTTTGAAATTATTTTTTGAAGATTTTTCAAGAAAATCCTAAAACTAATTGAAAGCTGCAGCACCGGTAAGTGTGCTAACACGGACAGGTATTTTCACCTTAATGTGCCTTTCCTCCACTTAATAGATTTGTTCCAGTAAAAGTAATAGAAATAGCAAATCTGTAGTTATCCTGTCGAATGGGTATATGTTTACGTTTGTACCTCTAAACTGTTTGACTCGCTGAAACTTTACAGAAACACAAAGATGGCTTATTAGTTTGAAATGTAAATAAATTGCCTAATCTCCATTTTGTTATTTTGAAGGTTAACTTGAAGGGTGGCTAATGGATGCAAGTAGTATTTTACAATGTTTAAATGGGTTTAATTATTTGTATCTTCAACATCGAATTCTATCTATGCGCACACACATCTATAGCTAGGCCATACGAATTTTGTCCTTGAGGCACCTTCCTTTCAGGGAAGGTCAGTTGCATCATCTTGACTGGGTCTACTCTAATATTTTGCTTCACCCCAGACGAGCTAGAAATGCAGTCATGGCAGGCAGCCTGTGGCTTTTAGGCTGGGTGTTAGGTTGTCGATGAATATTTTGGAATTGGCAGTCGATTTGTCACCACAGAGATCAGACCGGTTCCTTGTAGGGTTTTTGGTAGTCAGGAGGTTGGTACACATGCTCGCAATATCACCTAGGTATACACTTGGGTGTGGTTGTTTATCATCCTTTAAAAGCCCCAAGCTCATACAAGGGGGGGGGGGCGGGGGGCTAGGGATTGATTTGGTACTCCCCTTTGATGGAGTTCTCAGATTGTGATCGCATTAGGCCGCTTCTCTAATTTTTTTTTGTCCTTATGTAAATTAGGCCCAATTGACATCTGATGAGGCTTATTGGGTTGGAATTGGCTAAACCAAGTAATCTCCTCTAAAATGAGCCTGTCAAGCCACTGACTTCTCACTAAAGGCATGAATTTCTGCTGGTACGAAATGGTCTGAGGGAGAAATTACCCACATCTCTATGTAGAGTTATCTGCCTTGTGGCAAGAATTCACCCCCGCTCCGAAGCCTGTTTTCTACAAGATGTCTCTGAGAAGCACTTTTGTTCAAAATTACTCCTAAACCACAATATGCCTGCACTAATTCAATCTTGGTGGAGTCACATAACCAGGTAAAGCAACATTTTTCTGAATTTAGTTTTTTCTTTTTCTCCCCAAAAAATGTTGGTCTTTTTTAAAACTAATTTGCAAATGGAATTCATTCGAACTTTATACAGAGAGTTGACGGCAGATTGTAATCCCCTCTCTGTATGATCAATTCGTATTATATCATCTGTCTATGATAACCAGGTGATGTGCTCTTTGCCCAATTTTGATGATCTGAGTGTCTTGATTTAGATATTTGAGAAATTGATCTTCAGTAAGAAGGGGGAAGATCCCATGCCTGCTTTTATGCTTCAATGTGTACAGATGTCCTTGAATAGTGACACATCTGGTTTAGCCTGATCTTCACCCCCGTCTGGTCGTGCAGGCCTATGACAGTTTAGAAGTCTGGTATCTACTTGTGCTTTATTCAATTTCCTCCATAGACCTGGCGGACACATCCTGTCGAATGCTGCAGAATAGTTGAAGGCGACAACAATACACGGTCTCTCCTGAGCTGATGCAAAGGGTATTTCATATTGTTTTTTGTGGGATGTCTAGAATTTATTTTTTTCCTGAATCCTGTGTAATTGTAATTCAGGATGTTCTTTTGCAGAGCCCACTTATTCCAGAACTAATGCGGCAAATAGTTTGCTAATTATGTTAAGTAACGTAATGCGATGATGTTCACTGGGGCAGTAAGTGGGCCCTTGTTATGAAAGGGTAGAATGGGTGCATCTTGCCAAGAGTTAGGAATGTTTCCCTGAGTTGACTATTCATTGGCCTAATAATCCGGGGACACTAGAGATTTTCTTTTCTTTTCTTTTTTTTTTTTTTTAGAATCCATTTAAGTAGCCCATCTGGGCCAGCAGGCCTTTATTTTTTTTTCCTTCTCGTATAGGATATTTCCTCTTTGGAACGCTCAATATTTTTTTTTCCTTTTTTTTTTGCCCAGATTTATAACCAGTCAGGTCGTACTAACGTACCAGTTTTAAAGGAGACTAATTCTCAGTTAGATTGAGGTGAGTGATGAGATTCATTCTGAAGAAAGAGTAGGGGGGGTTGGCTCTCAACTGATGTGGCAGGGAGTTCCAAAGTTTAGCGGCATTCATTGGGAAACTATTGCCGCCAATTCTAGAAGATTTGAATCTGGGTACTACCAAACAATTAGTATTGATGGTTCTAGACGGTCTGCTGGAAGTTCTTCTGGATATTCTGTCAATTGGGTAGCTCAGTGCGATATTGTGTAGTGCTTTTATGTGTCGGGGAGGCGATTTTTAGTTGTATTTTGTTGTGGGTAGTTAACTATTTGTGATGGCGTCTGATTGCAGAGATATGAACTTTTGTTGATGCCTAAGCTCTAATGGCATGGTTTTGTAGTATTTGGAGTTTTTGGATAATGGTTTTATTAGCACTGCTGTAGAGGGCGTTGCAGTTAGAATTAATGCTCTAGCCAGTATAAGGCAACTGTCATTAGAGAGGTAGGCCTTCCTCTCTAATCCGCTTACATGTGTAGGCTATGGTAGAAGCCATAGAATTTAGTTGTTTAGTAAAGGACATTGTTGTGTCAAGGTAGAAACCAAGTGTTTTTACCTCATTGGAGACAATGGTGTTATTACCATCTATGATGGAGGGGGCATATTCATGACCTAGTTTGGAAATGTTGGCGGGGAGCCGAGGATTATCAACTGTCTTGTCATCATTCAGGCATAGGCCGTGAGTGGCCATCCATGCCTGAATGATGAAATAGATTCTATTCACCAACGCCAGGTCCCTGCCATGATCCCCAGAAAGTGGGAGGAGAATCTGAGTGTCATCTGCGTAGTTAAGTGTAGGTGACACCCAGAAGGCCCAGATCATCGAACAGTGGTTTGGTGAATATATTGTAGAGAGTGGGGGACACACGAACCCTGAGGGACCCCGCACATGATGGGGGTGGGATCCGCAGCTGGAGAGGGTGATACTATATTGATATTCTTTATTTTTTTTTCCTCTCGCTGTTACACTTGCGCTGAGGGTGTGGTGAGGTTGGATATCAGTTCCTTGTATGAAACGACTGTAAATTCCTTCCCTGGGGTATATTATGATTGTGGTGGATAGTGATTTGCATACATCGCTACAATGTCTTTCTGAATGGTATTAGTCCTGCCCTTGGGTACTGGATTAATTGTTGAAGGTAGCAATTATTCTATACCTTGTTTATCCATTAGATATGGACCGACTGGGTGTAGCATACATCAGTATGCTGTATCCAGGCCTCCTTGGCTAGGCCTGGGAAATTGGGAATAATTTCCCTTCATGGTATTGGTATTCAAGTCATTGCATCCCTTAGGTTTGCACTGGCTATTGGAATGTGTCCTAGCAAACCTTCTGGATGGCTTTTTCTTCATTTTCCTGCTCTTCCTCCTGCACCTTTTTCTCTTTTAATCCTGCCCCACTCTATCCCCAGAGTTTGCTCATTTTAGGGGATGTTGTTCCCCTGATTCTGAGCCTCCTGATCCTTCTGGCCCATTCAGTCTGCAGTTCCCCACTCCTTCCTGATCTCGGGCAATCTGCAGTATGCTGAGCTTCCCCTGATCTGTAGTCTCGCTGAGCAACACCCTGCAGCAGTCGGAGTCTTGCATCTCGTCTGGTGAAACTCGTCTTGGTGGCTCTTACAACGCCCCAAGCCAGCATGTCTCAATAACTAGAAAACCTTTTAGATGTAGTGGCCAAGATTCCACGGTCCCAGTTACAAGGTGACCCACTGATGATGCACTCAGTATTGTGCATGTACGGCTTCACTCGGAAAGTCGATCTGATTTAGATGGCTTGTTTTACATACTCTATACGCTCTTAGGCCACATCAGCATTGTATAAGCACCAATCCTTACTGTTCCTGTTGAGAAACACAGGTTGGATTCTACACTTTAAATCAATTTCTTAATATCGGTATTCTACTCTTCGGTGCTGAAAAAACGTCAAATATAAAACATTTGTATTTTTTAAGGAAAATGGTAAGCAAACTCATCCATACTCGTGTATATTTTTTGAAAATAAATGTCCCCCTCTTTTTCCAATTTTGGCGTAGTATATGGTTACTCTTCCTTAAAAAACCAGCCAGCACTAATTTACCTAACCATCACCAAAGAGTTCTCCACGTCTTTTTCAGCCTTCAGCCGTTGATACTAATCCCAACAAAAGACTAATTTTACCTCTTGGCCAAAACAGCTTTGTCAGCCAGCACTAACAGTTCTTACTTTATCACGTTGTCTGTGATGTATTCTCCTTGTTAGACGTAACTGGTTCTCTTGCCATGGTTAGGTCAGTATTGACAAACCAGTTTCTCTCTTGCACTCATGGGGTATTTTTTTTAGGGATAGGTGATTATATCGGGTTTTGGAGATGTATAGCGGTATATTTTCAAAATTGATATAGGATGAAACCATACAGTTAACATTGAGAAATATATATAGTTAAGGACTATCAAGAGGAAATGCTTTAATGAATGGGCGCATTCTGGATCAGAGGGTGATATGGCTCTGTATATTATAGCAGCTAAGAATTATAAAGCATCTATCAATGCTAAAAAGTGATTTTGCAACACTAGAATTCTGAATGCTGACACATTGTGCACGTTCGCAAAAAGAGTACCACAGAGGGAAAGAAGTAACGTGAGAGATGCCTCTTGATAATACATAGCCCGACTAATATAGTAGCCATAGAGTACAGTGAAGGCATTTACTATACCGATGCAGAGATCTCACTGTGAGGTGCAAAAACCAACCTAATGTAGTCTTACAGAGGCCTAACTCGAACAATCAGTGACACACTCGCTCTAGCCCTTGCTGTTTCAACAGCGGATATGACGAGCACACACGTGCAGGGAAACATGTTACTTTATGCATATAAAGCCCAGCATAAAAAGGGGAAAGGAGGAAGCCCAGCAGACTTGCCAGTCCTTTCAAGCAGGAGGAGCTGGGAGGAGTGCAGAGCAGCAGCAGCATAGGAGTGAAACGGACACCCAGCTAAGCAGAACTTGTCAGCCCAAGAAGGAGCTGGTTCAGTTGAAGCACACTCCACTCTAACCGCGATTGACATGTGGGTGCTTGCTGTGTGCATGGCAACTGATGGCGTATAGTATAGTATAGTGTAGCATAGCTTAATGAGACATGAAGGTTACACATGCTGTTTAAACCACCACTCTTTTATTTATCTATTCAAACATGCTCTTTGCCCACATGGCAATCTTGTTCATGGGTGTTGTATCTGCTTTTGCTTGTTTAATGAAAATAACCCTCAGAAGATAGGGTCATATTAAATGCATTAACCACTCCTGTGTCAAGTGTATGATTCAGAGTGGTATCTATTTGAGTCAAAGAACTTTACGATTCCTGACTGTATATGTTTAATCATGTTGATAAGCACATGAATCTAGGCATGCCTGTCTTTTACCGCTGACTCGGCCTAGGGTGAGTGTTGACATGAATGACTGATGATCAGGGGTCTTTTTGCACAGCATCAAATGAGGTGGTGCTAAGCAGCTCATGGTCACCCCTAATGATGGGCAATCCATACAGGTGGCACCCCTTATAGGTGGGATTTCTTGTGGATGACCGGGGCATTGCTAATAGTAAAATAACCTCATGCCACAGGCACGATAAAAGGCTGCATAAATATTTTTTCTGAAAAGCTTTTTAATTGAAAAGAGGTTAGATGGGTACAGAAGATGGCCCTTCAGGAAATCAATATTCCCATCCATTGCAGGACAGCAGTGTTTGATTTGGCTTAGGTTATTGCGCTTTCTGGGAGTTCATTTGAACTACAGTGGTGATCCGGCAACTGGGAGGGTTGCCTGCTGAATCGCTCTTCACTTACTTGAAAACCCCAGCCAACAAGGTAAATAACGTATGTGCAATTCCCTTGATAAGGGGAGACTTAAACACCATCCAATATCGCCCATACCAGTTTCCTGAATTGGCTTTAACACATACAAATCGGGCCAACTGTTTTGGAGGAGATCTAAATTATCCACAAACAAATGCTAGACATGGACCATTGCCCTCACCTAACCTGTCCCTAGAGTTTTCAGCCCCATTTCATACTGCAGAGGCCCCTTCTTAGACGATCAACTACTGGCTGCACATATTGACACTGTACATAACCTAGCATTTTGCAATATGTTATGCAGCATGGCATGGCAGCTGCTTAGCAGCCACAAGGACAGATGGAGTGCAGCTGCAGGAAAAAAGGACTTTGGCTGCGAAGCCAGCGGTGCGGGCTGCACTCCCGTGTACCACTCGCATGTGGTTAAACAAATGTGTTATTTTATCTTAATCTGCTTCTTACTTCCATAAGCTTTTAATTCCTCAGAGGGAATTGGAATTGTGAGGCTGAATAGTCACATTAAGGCTTATGCATATTGGGTTGGAAACACTTCCTCAGGACCTGTGAACATGTATATTTAATAATGCCTTCTGGTTAAATCTCTTGACATAGTATAGCGGTCGAAAGGAACAACCATAGTATTCACAATTAGACAATAAGAAATCATACATCAAATATCAGAAAAAAATGGTCATCAAAAGGGAACCTAATTCAACAGTCAGGTGAAAGTAGAAAGTGCAATATATACATTACCGATACGTCGTCATAGAGTTAGTGATAGGTTTGTTCATCAAAAAAGAGTTTCATCAATTGGGATGGATCATAGAGAAATTGCAAGGCAAAATTGTGAAAAGCGTGTAAGCACACTATCGAAAATGGAAGTCTAAATTAAAGGTGCTGCTAAACTTCGAGTGGTGGTTAGGTGACTGACCTGCTATTCGCATACATAAAGCTCCATTAAGTACTCGCAAGGAGGGAAAGCAATAGTCTGTGCCTGAAAGTGATTGCTGGTCTGTAAGTTTACAAAAGAACGGGTCATCTGTTACTGTAATAATGGTGTACTTTTTTTAAAAGAGAAAGAAAAGCAGGCAAAGTATTCCACCTGCAATATGGCGAACGTAGGGGCTGATAGCCGCTATTGTGGGTAACAAACAGGTTTCTATAAAGACACGCGTGCTGTCTCAGAATGGCTGCACAGAGTTTGGTTGCCTAGGCTGCAATGACTCTTGCTGGAAGGACGGCAATCCGGGAAGATAGGAAACAGTGCTATATTTATCTTCGTGCTTCGGGGAAGTACAAAAAATGTCGTGGTGTGGACAGTGTCAAGTTACCTGAACTGTTATGGAACGTAGGAGCGGCTGGCCGCCGTTTAAGTGGATGAACACAACTCAGTGAAATGCGTGTCTGTGTTCGGGCTCGCTAAGCTTGTGAGGGATGCCTTGGAAACTGTAATGACACGGGATGCCTACGTGATCGTACGCAAAGGAGCATGGGAGTGAAAATGAAGCGGACATGTTAGAATGGTGTTAAAAGCTTAATTCGTTACTGGAAAAAAGCGAATGATAGTGAATATAGAGCTGAAGGGTTATGTGCATATTAAATGTAGCCTAAGTGTAATGCAATGGGAAAACGAGATGGGCAAGCGATAAAGGCTATATAAAGAAAACAAAAGAATTGAAACAAATCATTCCAAAAGAAATGTTTACAATTCTGGTAAACAAAAAATGTAACAGAAATAAATAACGATGAAAAAACGTTCAATTGTAGATGCTAAAAAAGAGAAAAAGCTAGTTGAAATGAAAAGGTTTATAAGAAGCAGCTTAAATCAAGTTCTTCATTTATCCCTTCTGGTGTCAGGGACCCAATTTTCTCTATCCATAGTGCTTCTCTTTGGGCTCTCAATTTCTTCATGTCCATACTTTGCTCTTTGGAGATCACTTCAAGTACTGTAAATCGAAATTGGGCCACTGTGTGACCATTTTCCTGAAAATGTCTTGCTACTGCTGACGTTTGGTTGTTCACTCTGATGCAGGATTTATGTTCGTTGATACGTACACGTATTTTACGTGCGGTCTCCCCAATATAATACATAGCACATGGGCTTTTAATTGCATAAATAACGTTTTCTGACAAACACGTGTAGTTTATCCAAGTCAAGATCGCATTCTGCTTGGTCACTTACAATTCTTTTAATTCGTAGTATCTAGGCAAATGGTAGGTTCCGTAAGATGTTTGGTGCGTAGAAGCTCAACCTGTGGAGGAGATTATTTCTGTCGGTGGGTTTTGAGCATAGTTTCATCAAAATTCTCGGACCCTCAATTGCTGTTTGAACATCCAGATGATGAATATTTGGGTTCCCTATCTCCATCGTAAATTGCAACCTGTTGTCGATGTGGTTCAAACATAAGAGAAAGTTGTTCAGTTTGTCTCGACTGCCTGACCATATTCCAAATATGTCGTCGATATATCTATACCATTTTTTTTCAGATATTTTTTTCAGAATGTGTTCGTATAGGATGGTGCCATGGTGGCTCCCATGGTGGTTCCCGTTAGTTGCTTTATAGTACGTTTCTTTGTACTTCAAGCATGAATTTTCTGAAATGAATTTCAAAAGGATCATCAAATTCTTGATTTGCTCCTATTGGTCCTGTGTATAGGAATTGCTTCTCTGCTGCTTTGTCCCAGATCATTTGGGATGCTTGTATAGAGGCTCGCCACATCGATGGTAAATAGGATGTCATATTCTCTAGAATTTGTAAAAAAAAATGGGTGGTATCCTTAACGTATGTTGGAGTCTGAATAAGAGGCTGTAAAAAATAGTCGATAAAGTGCCCAAGGGTTGCAAGACGCTTTTGGTTGCGGCTACTATTGGTCTCCCAGAAGGATTGTTGAGCTGCTTGTGAATTTTAGGTAAGAGATACAGGTGTGGCATCTTGGGGATATGGAGTCCATAGTTATGTTTTGTTACTAATCCAATGGTTCTCTAGTGCCATTTCGAGTATATTGTGTAATGCAGCTTTGATATCTTTAGTTGGATCATGTGTTAATGCTTGGTATGTCGTTGTGTCCGATAGTTGTCTCATACATTCTGCGTTATGTTTTTCCGTATCTTGTATAACAATGGCGCCACCTTTATCTGCTGATCTGTGAATAAGCTCTTTAGGATGGATAATTCACCTCTTCAAGTTCCTCCGTTTAGGTTGACTGAATTGTATTTTTTTTTTTTAAATATATTGCTCAATACCTGCGATTGATATTTTCTACAACATGGTATGTGCACTGGTGGGTTGAATGTGCTCTTAGCTTTGAATTCAACATAGTGGTTTAACTGGGAATTTCAGCAGTGTTGGTTGTTTCTGAGAAAAATGTTTTCAATTTGAGCTTGTGGACTAATTTATATAGTGCGACTTTAGTATTGAACATGTTACTGTAGGTTGGTACAAACCTTAAACATTTTTTGAGTGTTCTGATCTCTTTAGATGTCAAATTTCGAGTAGATAGGTTAACCACTAGTTCCAATTTGTTTGCAATCGTGTCTTTCTTGTCCGCTTCCTCTTCCTCCAAAAAAAAATAAATCTTTCCTTGGGATGGAGAGGGGGGGTGGGGGGGCTGGGGATTGGTAGGTTGTCTGAGTCTTAGATTAATTCCTGATGTACTTGACCCGGAGTTTTCTGTTTGTTTTATCTGCGGTTTCTACATTGTCTGATTCAGAACTGCTTGGGTCACTCGTAGGTTTGTTAGGTCTTTGTGTTTGGTTCAGATATTTATCCGCCCAGGTATATACCTCGTTATTGAGATAATCATAAGTATCCCTCTTATTTTCTGATTTTACGAGATTGGAGGTCTTGCTTGTAACTGTCCAAATCATTGTCAATCAGTATCTCAGCAATGATTCTGCATCTGTTAAATCGGTTATATCTTTAGACAAGGTGTCAATCTTTCTCTAGTAGTTCAGTGTTGCCTGAGAGTTCTTTAATAGTAAGGAGTATCATGTCGAGGGAACATTTATTTAGAATTTGTTCCCATTTTTTGACAAATTCTCTTGTTTTCTTTACATAAAGTTGGTCGTAAAGGAATTCTGAGTCCTCTGGGAATCCGTTGTGCTTTATAGTATCGGCTAAGGGTGACCGCATGTAATTTACGATTGATTGAGCTTCCTTATTGAATATTCTAATTGTTTGATTTTACTCTGAGGGTCTTTGTTGGTTGTAGTGTGAACAGTTTCTTTTGAGACCCAGTATGGTATCTGCCTCTTCGGCTGAAAAGCCAAGTGTTGTAGCTCTGTCTGTTAGAAATTCTATATCTTCATACAACCTAGTAGTGTGCACTTGCAGCTGCAGACCATTGAGAAATGAGGGGGACACCCAAGTGGTATTCAGAAAAGCTAGGACAGCTGCAAGCCACATATCCCCAAGTTACAACGCAGCATAGGGCACTAGCTATGTTCCTTCTGGCTGTATACCGCCTTTAGCAAGCTGTGGCAGCTGGATCTCCATTTATAGCTGGCTTTATCTACAGCTGATAGATGGCATGCCTATCACATCGTTTGCATCAATATTGGCAGACCTTATGCAAACACAGGGCGCTGCTGCCGTCATAGGCTTGTCCATAGCATCCCATAATTATCAAATGGTTGAGAGCATAATTCTACCCTTATTGAAAGAAGAGCCTGCACGGTTAGAAGTTCCTAGAAAATTGGCCGAGTTAAATGAGCAAGAAAAAAAGGGAGCAATTTGGGGACATAGTGACATCCACTTATCAATCGCTAGGCCAAGATCGCCTAGGCAGGAAACCTGCAGAGGCTCAGAACAAGGGTAGTAAGTCGGACAAGGAGACACTAGGAAGGGAGACCCGCAAAAGGAGGGGATTGTTTTAAGGTAAAAAGGGTGGGAGAACATTCACCAATAGAGGAAGACAAATGGACCGAGCATGAACCATAGAATTAGAAAACTATGGGAGATGGGGATGCCCTGCAGTGGCAAGACACTCACAGGGGTAGACTATCTGGGGGTGAACCTAGGGTGTAGTCCAAGTTTAGACCAACTGACTATGAGTTCAGAGACCGAAAAACACATGAAGTCCACAAAAGTTTGGCACTGATGACCGTACATGTCAGTCCCGACAGGCAAAGACACCAGACCGTTCTAAAACTGAGGGGGAAGGACTTGAAAGTTGAACACACTGCCTCCCTGCGAGTTTTACAGAATGCAGAGTCCACGCACTCGGCAAGTCATTCACAAGAAAGCCTCATCGTGAGGTTACCTTCTTAAGATTCACTCTTTCAGATAAGGGCAGAGGCTTGTCGGATTTTCTTGAGGTGTGCCAGGATACGGCCACCAACACACTTGGGCAATTGCAGGCCATTTTAGGGCTTTTTGGCAGATCGTGTCTAATTTTGCCGAGCTAGTGAAACCATTGTATGCTTTGATCAAACCAAATTTCAAAGCAGCTCATTGGTTTCCAGAACCCTCATTCTGCACCATGTATACTCGTTAATGACTCGACTGGTCTTTTGCAAGACAGAAATAGAGAAAGACTCGGAAATAAACCTGTTGGTGGGAGATGATTCTCTTTCACTTACTGTTTGCAATTTAGGGGAGACTAAACCAATTGCATATATATTGCATGTATATTCCACACCTGAATTTAAGATTTACACCTGAGGAAAATATTCTTTCTTCATTTCAGATGAGAAAGAAAGGCTGTTGGCGGCAAATGGGACTATACATATAAATACCTCTTTAGTTCAGCTTGAGGCTGCCACAAAAGCGAGTGTGCCCAGTGTAAAAGCATTACACACTAGATGGATTCAATGGTCAGCATCTCAACATGCTCCAGATGTAAAGTATCCTAAAGCAGAATTGCAAAGAAGAGTGAATTGACTTGGACAATGGATGCAGAGGCACACCACTTTTTTAAAATCTTTATTTATTTATTCTTTCAAATTTACTGTGATGGCTCTACCATAACACATTCCAAATATGCTGCTGCATGTGCAACAGTGGTAGGACATTTTACACAGGAAGTAATTTCTTTTTTTTACATACTGACATTGAAACAAATCATCTGGGAGCCATGTCTACCTAGAATGCTGGATTGCTGCTTGCATTGTGCCAAGCAGACTCAGAAGCCCTCACTAGCAGTCTCGGATTCAGATTATATTGTCGGGGCGTATAACACTGATTTGCATTGGTGGATTCAAAATGACCTTGGAGACATTAGGCATACAACTATTGCTTCCAGGCAACTCTGGAAACCAGTTTGGGACCTTAAACAGACTTTCCCTTTGCTACGGGTGATGCATACAAGAGCACACAATAAAGGTGCATTCATAGCATTGGCAATGTATTAGCAGACAATATTACAAAGATCATACAGTGAGGAAAAACGATTGCAGCCATAACTCGCTCAGCAACTACAATGGATGAGGGGATAAAAGAAGCTTGTTTGGGTATGATACCCAAGCCAAAAGGTTTCCCAAGTAATTACATTTATAACATCGAGAATAATAAAGCAGTAGTCACAATTCCTGTGAAAAAAGGGGATCCTATTCAAAGATGAATCCCTAATAGGGAAAGCTATAGCTGCCACATATGCTGGACTTTGATCTACACATTTTGGGATTCCTGCAACTTCACAGCTGCTCCTTGGTGGCCAGGATTAAGGCAACAAGTTAAAGTATACGTAGCAAACTGACGCATGACTGAAGACTACTGTGGACCACAGCAAAAAATCTAAAGAAAAAGGCAACCATAGGCCCACTACCAGCAATAAATGAGTACATATAAATGAGAGCAGACTGCAAATCAGTCATACAGGCACTCGAGGTGTAGTAGCCATGACAACAACTAAAAACAGTCCGTGCTCATGATGGTCCAGCTTTCACAGGCTGGGCCCTGAGAGAGGCATTAGAGGCTTGGGATCAGAGCTTTACTTTTGTAAACCTGTATTATCCAGAGATGAAATGGGGTTCTAGGAAGGGAAAACAACTCAATGTTGTGCCTTAAATGCATCCTTTCAGTGGGGCTTATAGGGTGGGGGGGCGTAACTGAGTAAACCACGTGCATCTAGTTAGCAGAAGTTTAAATAATTTACCATGCCAGTCTCTAAGCAACGGTAAGACTCAATTTGAACTCTTGTTTGGGAGAAAGATGTTTACGCCTGATCTGCCCACTCTGCAGCCCCCTCTGTGCAAGATGAACTGCTAGCGACCATGCTTCTGTCGGAATCACTCCAGGTGGAAGCTGCTGAGACCACTCTCAAAGCAGGAGATTGGGTCCTGGAGAAGACCTATGAAAAGACTCTGTTTGGCCCATCCTACAGACCAACCGTGCAAGTAATCAGATTGAAAGGTCCCCGAACTGCTGTTCTGCCCGGCAATACCATCCAAGAGAGGTACCAGACAAGTTTATGTGGATCACCTGGAACCCGCTCCAGATGGTTACCGCTATGCTTCCATGCAATCCTCTTCCAAATTGATCCTGCAGAAGAGATGGAGATCATTGATTGGCATTCAAGAGGATGAGGAATATGGTAATGTTTTTTTTTTTGTGTAAAATGCCTATACACAAAGCAAGTGTTTCATGGTGCTCGAGGAGGGAGGGAACAGGGGAGAAAAACAGTCATTCGGAGCTCTTGAGTTTCTGAATGATAACCAGTCTGCCCAGGCAGATCAAGTGCATGTAATACTAAGAGTGTAGATAACAAATGGGTCAGACAAGTCTGCAGTTTTTCCAAGAGCATATAGGCGCCACCATGCAGGAGGGGAGACGGTGAGCAAGATATACGATCTTTATGGTATGTTCAGATTGTGCAAGTGCAGTGGGGGGAGAGAATTCCAGATGCCCCAGTTGGTCAGAAACTGGTAAGTGCTGAGAGGTCCTTCTCGGGCAGAGAGGGGGGAGATGGGCAGAGGGGGAGACTCTCTAACTACACCACAACTCAACAATTTAGGGAAGTTCTGCAGATCTGCCGATATGGAAATAAAACCTTTTGTGGTTGCTAAAATAAAAAAGTTCTCTTGGACAGACTTTCCGAAATGTTGTTCTATAATGCTGGCAATATACTTCCTTCTACGGTTGCTGAGCCTCACTGTGTGGCTTATCTGATTGACTTCGGAGTATATTTTTTAGCAGGGTTTCCACTCAACCTGCAAGCAAAGAAGTTAAGCCTTTAAGTTCTTAACACATGTTAGAGAAAAGAGGGCTCCAAGAGCCAGGAACTCGAGCCTCAGTACAGATGAGATGTTTCCTCTAACCATGGTTCATGTGTGGATGCCAACATTTAATGGCCCAGCCAAGCAGCTGCAAGTTCACTTTTTCTGTGATTGATGAATCCAGACTGTTTGCACCCAGTAATCCTGTGTCCAGAACAAATGGAGCACTGTTAACTAGGCTCCAGACATTTGCGCAAACTGCATTGTTTGTTTTTGGATCACCATGAGATTGTGTCCCATGTGTAATGTGTCAAACGTGAGCCCACCCTGTGGCTCAAATACACTTTATGTGAACACTGTGCAGTGACTTTCCAAACCGATAGTCCTGAATTCCAAGCATAGTTCTCATCTTTTTCACAGAGACTATACCAAGCAGGGGATTACCTGTTTGAAAATCAGTAAACCTTCCCTCCTGAGCCACATGATGCACAGCACATGTATGTTGCAGATTCAGTCTTTTTGATAGGGACTACTTTTCAAGCATGACTGAACAAACATGGCGAGAAACTGTCCCTCTGTGGTCTACTTGGGCTCAACAGATATGGCAAACCAAAGGTGGTCACATGTTCGACAAGGTATGTACATTCACACATTTGGTGTTTTTAAAAAAAAATGATGATAAATTCTTCAGTTCCAGACCACTTGCACTAGTAAGAACTTGAGCTTCTGCCCTGAATGTAAGATGGAAGAAGGTGAGTTCTGGATTGCGTCTTTAGGGAAGGAAAAGAATGCAATGGCACCAAGCATATTACCTATACATCATGGAGGCTGTATTATGGGCGGTTCAAGCAAATGAATGCAATAAAAGAAAAGCAGGAACAGGTGGGGTCCAATAGGGCTGCGCATTCCCATAACACTTCCCTGACACAAGCTTTATACATGGGTAAACTGTGCCATGGCATGCTTTCGCAGTACCACCCGAGTGAGGTGATATTATCTCTAGATGACTTCATAAAAGAAGAGACTTGGACAGCTATCATGCAGACAGCTACTGGTCGGAGGCACACACAGATTGGGTGTGTCAGGAGATCGGCGGGCACCGGGACCACCTTTGACCTGCTCTGACCTCAGAGTACCTTCTGAGGTGAGCCAAGCGTCAATAACGGGTAGAACTTACACTTGGTTACACGCCATAATGCAAATCTTGCAGACTGAAAGTGAGCAGTGCGGCTAGGATTTTGTGCATCAGATTATAATGATCATGTGCTAGAGCAGGGCCTCTGGGCGCTAAGATGTCATTACAGATGTAGTGGGATTGGTTCAAAATGACCGGTCTCTGATTGGAAGCGACCAAGAAGCCGCAGTAAGTCTTTCTGTGGTAACAGATTTTCTGGACACTCTTACCAGAGAAGTCCCCGATTGCAATGTAATGGCCAGAACAAATAAATGCACTTAACTTGTCCACGGTTGCCATATGCCAGGCAATGTCAGGCTCTACGTTCTTGTTGCTTAGTTGGTGTACTTGGAAAGAGTTTTGCAGCATCATCTGCCTGGGTACCAGGCTGGACTAATTGGATTTTTGCATTGTGTGTTAAATGTTCCCCTTCAGACGACACCTTCTTTGGTATGTTGGGAACTGCATTCTTGGGGGTAATGTGCACTTGGTTAATGACACTTGGATCAGGGAAGACTATGTTGTGTCTTATTCATTCATGTGTCATCTTCAAGTCCTGAACTAACATTGTACTCCTTATGTGAATTCAAAGGCTCCACTCGCATAGTTTGCACGCATGCTGCGCCAGTGAATTCCTTTGACAGTAACACTAAATGCACACTTTGTTTTCACAGTCAAGTACACAGCTTCTCTAATGGCTCATATCTGGTGCAATTCAGTGAGTCCCGTTGTCATGTTGCATTTGGGGTTCCAACCCTGGTCACTGTGTCCAGTAACAATATATTGAACTTATCCTAAATATCTCACTGTTAAAATACATGTATTCATTTATGCTAGTGTTGGGAAGTGTGGTGCATTTATTCATTGACTTTTATAGCAAATACAATGTTTCTAGGCTCTCATGTATTCACCAAGCAATTCATTTACTTTTGCATGCAGTAATCATTACTCCCCATTGCTAGGATGTGTATGCTTTATTTTTGCCATCCATATACGTGGCTTGCTTCGCAAATGGCTTCACAGTGCTACAAATCTTTGATCTATGACAACTGTCTTGAGGGGGGGGGGTTACATTTAAGATTGCTTTGTCATCTCATGCGCCTTTAGCCATTGAAGCAATGACAGATGATGTTCAAACATACAGCACACTTTAACACAGAGGGTTAGTATGCTACACTTGCTGAACACACATCATAGGCTCTGTAAGAGCGCCCAATATCCAGGAAGTGGTGCTTTCATGTTCTGGCAGATGAGCCGACCACAATGACAGCTAACGGCCTGTTTTAATTGCATACCATTAGGTGTGAGCTTTGACTTAACACCTAATGGGGTGATCAGAGAGCGGCTGTTTGATCTCACACGGGAAGTGTTTGTATCTGATAGAACAGGAAATTGACGGACCCGGACAGAAACATCATGCACGTTAGCACTATTAATGCTCAGAGTACCACGGAGAGAAAGAAGTAACAAGTGGGAGAGATGTCTCTTGATGATAGCCGACTAATATAGTAGCCAGAATACAGGGAAGGCATTTACTAAACTGGTGCAGAGATCTCGCTGTGAGGTGCAAAGATCCACCTAATGTAGTTTTACTGCATAGGAGGCCTAACTCGAACAAACAGCGACACACTATCTCTAGCCCTCACTGTTCCAAACGGCAGATTTGATGAATGCACATGTGTGGGGAAACCGTGTCACTTGATGCATGTAAAGCCCAGCACAAAAAAAGGGAGCAGGAGTAAGCCCAGCAGACTTGCCAGTCAATTCAAGCTGGAGGGGCTATGGAGGAGTGCAGAGCAGCAGCATAGGAGCGAGACGGCCAGTCCCAGCTAAGCGGAACTAGTCAGCCCAAGAAGGAGCTGTTTTATTTGAAGCACACGCCACTCTAAACGCGAGTGACCGGTGGGGGCTTGTGTGTGCATGGAGACTGATGGTGTATAGTATGATGTAGCATAGATTTGAGTCTTAAAGGTTACACCTGCTGTTAACTAAAACCCCCACTTGTTCCATTTATCTATTCAAACGTGCTCTTTGCCCACATGGAAATCTTATTCATAGGTGTTATTGCTTTTGCTTTACCTTGTTTAATGAAAATAAGAACCCTCAGACGATAAGGTGTCATTTTAAATGCATTAACATAACTCCTGTGCCCAGTGTACGATTCAGAGTAATGCAGCAGAGTGGTATCTCTTTTAGTACAAGAACTTTACGTTTCCTGACTGTATATGTTGTATCACGTTGATGAGCACAAGAACCTAGGCATGACTGTCTTTTAGCACTGCGACACAGCCTAGGGCGAGTGTTGACCTGAATTACTGATGACCTTTTTTCACAGCCTCAAATGAGATGGAGATAAGAGGCTCATGGTCACACCTAATCCTAGGCAATCAAGACACGAGGTAGTTGGTGTGTGTGTGTGTGTGTGTGTGTGTGTGTGTGTGTGTGTGTGTGTGTGTGTGTGTGTGCGATACTTAAGAAGTGCTCAAGTGGACCATTGAAGCACAAAGGTTTTCACCAGAGTAGTTTTGTAAGAAACACCCCTTGTATCATAGACCTCTGAGTTGCTAAACCAGCTCACCAAGCCATAAGCACCAAGAGTTTGTTGTGTATAGATTGTAGTGGAAAAGATGGGACAGCATATTAAGGCCATAAGCTGTGTGCTAGATCTAGTTGTGCAGGAATGGGAAACTTTTCAAGGGGCGTGTCCCCATTCAAGCGAATAAGGCCGATTCAGGGGAAGGATCCATAGTACTTGGTGAGGACTGGAACTCATTGAAGTAAATGAGACCTGTAACTTGGAAGCAGTGTTACTCCACTGACATTAACATCTTGGAGAGGTGACATCAAGATTCAGAGTACTTCTTTAAATAGAATAAAGCACAATATGTTGGAACATGTTCTAAAATACAGACTGCACTCTTGCAGTTTTAACAGTCATAGATTTTAAAGCATTATAAATACTTTAGCAACAAAACAATCCAAATAAGTAAAGGGAATTGCAGAGTAATTACTTCTGCAGACCTAAAGTAATGGTACATGATCATAAATATACGCGTTAGAGATAAAGGTATACCTTAGTACAGATCACATTTTAACAAAAATACCTGCATTTGTGGTATTAACATTTTGTTTCGATTCATATGCAAATTCTTCAAAAATGAACTGTTGTGGAGTTGGAATGCAGTTTTTACAAACCCTGCAGTGCATTGTTTCACGGCCGACATTTTGGTTGTGCTGATTAGCATAAAGACCAATTTGAGGTCTAAGTACACATTTGAGGTGTAAAATGATACGCTGTTTAAAGGTTTCTGATCTATTTTTGGGCAACTGTAATTTCACAGTTAATGAACTGCATGCAAAACATTTGAATGTCTGCAGGAATGCTGGTTTGTCCACCTCTGTGGTCTTTGAACAGTGAAGCCAGAGGTGTGCGCAAAGACTAGGCACAATCCTTTAATGGGTCTGCATTTTACGTGTCATGTCATTGAGACCTCCAGCAGTTGTGTGGATTAGCAGGTTGATGAACAATGTTTAAATTGTATATTTGGACCGCATTTCGTAATCCTTGTTTTTGAAAATGTCTCTGAAGTTGACATCTGGCCTGCAATTTCCAGATCTCTCTGGCAGCTAATGTTGATAATCCCTTTGTTTTGAACTAACACTTTTTGGATTCGGGCGAAGTCAAGTTGTTGCGCTGGATCAGGATTTCACCTTGCCAGGTGTGTGTGTGTGGGGTCAGGGGAGCTGGGGGTATGGGGTACGGCAGGGGGGGGGTATTAGTAGACACATCTTCAACTGCAGATTAAAGTTTGTCAAAGTATAAGGTTATTGGCTTTTTCACTTTTATCGAAGACTGCAAATGTCATGTACAAATATAGGGAACTCCAGCTAACCCATTTTTAGGAGAACAATGTGAATGGGTATCTGGGTATTCTTCTTATAACCATATGGTTTGAGGTGCGTACATTGCAAAAATCAAACAAGGTTGCTTGTTAGTACTTTCCTGTTATTCAATTCCAATTGGTCATAAGAGAAGATGCACACTTATCGAAATCCCAACCGGCCAATGCAGCAGTTGAGTCGGAAGTAGCGCCTACAGTAGCTGGCTAATAAGGCTCTTCTAAACTGCAAACGGGAGACAAAGGGTCTCAGCATTTGTTTTAACCCTGTTTCGTAAGTTCGGGCCTCCAGCCCCAATTCTTCCTGGTTGAACTGGCACATCTATATATTAGAGTTCGGTATTTAGCTATTCTCTGAAAGCTGTAAACCCTTCCAGATTCTAGTCTCGTTACTTGTTCTTTTGTATATAGTCATCTGTCCAAAACTTTTTTTTTAGTGCGAGGCAATAGCAGGGCTAGAAATTGCTGTGAGCTATTTAGCCACTGCTTATAGCTTACCTATCCATATGACATTAACCTTGTCTTTGGGAATGCCTATAAATGAATAATGGGACACATGTAGAAGACCTTTTCATGCAGAATGGGTCCTACCAATGGCAAAAAGCTATAGTTTGCTTCACGTTTTAGGAGTTATTTGCGGCACACTATCTACTTGCGCCTCCTTCCCCAGAGATGGCTTGTGCTTACCGGATGATGCCCGAAAACCAGGAGCTGCTTTTTAGCTCCTACTTATAAAATCCTTATTTCGTTCCTGCAAAAGTCCCGAATGATAGAATGTTGACCAAATTTCTAGGCCAAATCATTGCAGTAAGATTGCATTGCTTGGTTGGTCATTCCCCAGTGAGACGAAGCATTGTACGATTTTAATGGCATTAGAAACTATGGCATTAGAGTACAGGTAGGGAGAAAAGTCCTATGAGGAACGCATAGCTTATAGGTGTTGGGTTATTTACCCACCTGCTGACTGCCCATGGCCATGCTAACCCCTATGGTCAGTTCAACCTACTTCTTGCCCAAAACAAATCCTCCTGCGATCCGGGGGTCGAAGCACAAGTAAATTATTTGCAGAAAAACAATACATATTACTTGCGACTGTTGAGAGCCATCAGACCCTATATAAGTGAAGCTAACGCTGCAAATATCGCAAGAGCGACTATTCTGTCCCGTTTGGACTATGGCAACGCAATGCTAGTGGGCGCCACCAAGAAGGAGCTGCAACGATGCCAGGTTATGCAAAATTATGCCGTTCGCATTGTTAAGAAAATCAAATATGGAGAGCACATATCGGCGGCAAGGAAGGCTCTTCATTGGCTTAGAATTGAAGAGCGAGTCCTCTTCAAGGCCATGACGATCGTTCATAGATGCCTTCATGGCAAGGCCCCAAAATATTTTAAGGAGAAATTCTCTATCTACACACCTAGGAGAAACCTGAGATCAGCCGACATAGGCCTCCTGGTTGTCCCATTGGTCAAACGAGCAGCTGGTGGTGGCAGAGCTTTTCCGATTAGAGCGGCTAAGTCCTGGAACCACCTTCCAGTGAATTTAAGACTGGAAGGTAATTGTAGCAAGTTCAGGAAACTATTGAAAACACATCTTTTCCAATAACTTTCTGACTCTACAGGGCCTCCTTAGGTGTATATATAGGACCGACTTGTTCCTCGCGAACCAACATTGGTTTATCTTACCCTCTTAATAATGCTACCTTTCCTCTCAGGATGTCTCCGCGCCCTGATGCCTGCGGGCTGTCGGCGCGTTACAAACACATAGACCTAGACATCCCTTTGAGCTACTTTTATCAAGCCTTACCATCAACCTCGAAGTGCCTGCCAGTGTGTTTTCAAAGCACTCTTCTGAGAGTTCAAGGCATAAATTAGTTTTCAAAAATGGATCAACAGAGTTTGCTTATTAAATTGTTCTTGATTAGCAAACCCCATTTGATTAGCAATTTTGTACTAATTTTTTTAATCCCACCAGAAGATACTTGTAGCCAAGATCTAAAATGAGCAACACTACAGCAGTTTTGTATACCGGTGAAGTAAGACGTTAGTGAGCTAAGTCAGGCCTTGCAAATTCTTTCTGTAAAATGGTGCATGTCCCCACAAACCCACTTTAGGTTGGCACACTGCTGCCACCCAGAAGCCAGCCATGCACAGTGAAACCTTCATTTGACATTTACTGAAAGGTAAAGTTTAAATAAGTTTCTAACATCCCCTGCAAATAGTGCTGGCCCTTCTTAAAATCTACTCGACTATGCGAGTGGGCAAAAATGCTTTGCAAGCCCTGGATGAGTGTCTGTAAAAAGGTTAGCTGCATGAATGGACACAAATAGATAGGGTAAAAAGGCTCTGAAAACAGTTTGACCTGCTCTCTACTGCAGGTGCAAATATATAATGCAATCCTAGAGCAAGTGAGCTCTGACGCCCACTACAGTGTACAGTTTTGCATTAGGTCTGTAGATGTACAGACCGGATGAAACTATTGATCGCTACTTTAAGTAAATATAAAGTTTTATAAAGCTTTGTGTAGTCATTATGTAAATGACTAAGCAGAGTGGATGGCGCAGCAGGCAGAGAACTTGGCAAACTCAGCAGAATATTGTAGGTTGCGGCCATCTCACTTTCAGAGTAGCAGGTATAAACCAACATGGTAAGATAGAATGTAAAGGAGTATGGGATCAGCTCATGGGTTGAGCACCAGTTGCAAGCTGTCTGTAACCAGCAGGCCACAGGACTAGGTTTGCCATCAAAGCAAGTGGCCGCGTGGTCATGTACATTTTCAGAAGTGTCCACTCGCTGCTATGATGCATCTTTCCGAACAAAATTAAATCTAGTTGACACTGAGATTGAGATGCACTTCACTGTAAAGCATGGAGGCAATGCAGTGTTTACAGTAGCAGTACTATAATTATGCATTATGTAACCTATTGCATTTTTAGAAAAGGATTTGAAAGCCTTTTGTTCTAAAATAGAAAAAAGAAGACATACTAGTCTTTGGCAGACAGGATACAGTTAGCTTAATAACAGTATTATCCCGATTTATGTCTGGTTTGCAATTATTTTAAAAATAAAATGTACGTAGCACTCCCAGACAGGCCATTTGGCACATCAGTGATTGGGATGATTACTGCTGTTTGAACTTGCAGTAAACGGAGAAAAGAGGGTGGAGGGAGCTCTGAAGGCAAGAGGAATGCAGGGTGAGCTGTGCTTTCATTTGAACAAGGTAATTTAAATAGCCAACTTTGCTACACGAGTGCCAATTTAATTAGCAAACCTACAGAATTGCATAGCAAATTGCTCTGCGACACTGCTTATGTTATGCCTTGGATTCAATTGAAGCTATGAACAGGTTACTGGTGTAATGTCTTAACAAGGTCTTCTTTCAGCCACTCAATCAATTTTTCTTACCATGTCCTTCGCGGAAGTCCTGTTGAAAACAAGCTTCGGCAATTCCAGCAGTTTTGGCTTGTGTAAAAGTATTAAGCATTTGCCAGGCACTGCAATTATATGCCCAGGGCCTCACCATTTCGCAGCTTCTCCCATTTATGGCCCATGAATACCATTACGGGAGTGGCTGGCGCATTCCTTTCCCATGCCTAAACAAAAGCCAAAAACTGTTGGCATTACCAATGCTTTTTTTTCCCGTTGTACCTGACAATCTGTTAGTTTTTGGCTTTAACCCTCTGCATTATCCACAAGGCCTTCTGGGGCCTGGGACCGCATTACCTTCAACTCTCTTCCTAAATACCTTCCTTCTCGGGCTCTTCGCTTATCTGCCTCCAACACCCTCGGGGTCAGGCGCTTCGCCAAGCAACGAGTTGGTGGTCGATCTCTCTCCTCGGCAAGGGCCCCCCTCTGGAACAGCCTTCCTGTCTCCCTGAAACTTGAGGAGAACCATCTCCGGTTCCGGAAGAACCTCAAAACCTTCCTCTTTGCCTCTGCTTTCTCTGCCTCTCTCCCCTGCTGATATTCCCTGACGATTCGGCACTGGTTACCTGGCCACCCTTTCTGATCTTGGGGCCAGGTCCCACCGTTTGCTCACCTCACCTGCCCTGCCTCCCTGCCCTTGGGGACTGGTTCTGTATCCCATCTGTCCCTTACCAGCACTTTTGTATGCTCTTACCTTGCACTTGCCACCTTCAGGCCATTATTTATTGTATTATTCTTCTTTCCCATGTACTGCTCTTTCCCCTTTCCCTTTCCCTGGCACTTCTTCCCTTTCTCCCTACCCTCGCACTTGCACAATCTGAACGACACCTGGCCTAGTAGGATCGTTGTCTGTCTTCCATTGTCTTCCCCTCCCTTGCCTCGTCGCACCTTGAAACACTTGTGTATGGGAGCGTCACAAATGCCATATATATCATATCATATAAAGGTCCCCTTTGCTTTGTGACACTGACTTGCAGTAGACATATGAGTTCTTCGGGCAAAATTATTAATTTAGTGCAAACTTTGTGCCTGAACCTGCTATTTAATGAGGCAGCAGGACCCTCGTTCAATTTGTATGTTCCCATAAACTCAGCCATCACCCTCTTGACATCATGTCGGTGACCAAAGTAAACATTACCAAGTAAACGGGACAGGGCTCAAAATGGGCACTCCACACTAGCCATTGGCTAGTGATTTATTGAATTTTGGTGGATAGGAAATGGTGTGCTGTCTGACTTTTTACTGCTTGCTAGTAGCTTGCAATTTGAATTTCCTACCCTGAATAAGTTTTATTTAAACGTAGTACTGAATGCCAAGCAATCCAATGAGTTTAAAACCTGTTGGGAGCACCACCTATTTACAGGGACTCCACTTAAGACCTATTTCACTTACAACCCGTTTTGTTTGTTTGAGCTTATTTATACAATTGGCAGAAACCCAGAACATCCCCATTGGGGCTTCCTTAGTCACATTACGTCTGCATTGGCCATCCACATCGTTCACCTTTCTTTGGTATATAAAGGATGCACACCCAAGATGCAATCTGCATGTTGCTCTTTTTATGTACTGAATGAGGTCACTTTGGGGCGCATAACCTGATTGATTACTATACGATAGCCTCAAACTATAACGGGAGGTACTCCTTTTGGAGCCTATCACCATCATCACCATGCAAATACTTGAAAGTCAGAGGGTCACAAGCCAAATGGCCCTAACTGGTATTTATCAAAAACGAGACCACAGAGTGATTGTGGCATGGCAACTGCAAGGTAGCCAAGTTTTAACTGCAATATAGAACTGGGGGGTGGAGGGGGAAGCAAGATTGAAAGCCAAGCTCATTCCAGAATTCTCCCAGCGTTTGAACAGACAACAGGAGTTTATAACACACGAGTCATTCTGATGTCGTCGTGATCACGGAGTTATGAAACCTATCTCTAATGCTCATTGGTCCTAACTGCTAAGCTACATATAGTATGTATATGTGCCACCCTACTGATTGGGTAACTCCATCTAAGGTCCCACCCATAAAAACTCACAAAATGTACAACCTCATCATTCCTGAATATTATTGGTAGGCCCTAAATTACTTCTGCAGTGAAAAGACATGTACTCAACGGTTAGCATGCGGTAACACTAGCCATGAACTGGCTGCATGATTACATGTTTATGTAGATGAGGGAGGGGACAAGAATATCACCTTTGGTTTTTAATTAAATTAAACGGCCCATGTTATCTCATGCCATGGTCATCGGGTTTCAAGGACATGTTCTTGGAACGGTGATCGCGCCATCCTGTTCTTGGCACATTATGAATAACTATTTTGTGAGTCATTCTGCTTTCACCCTGATAAAATATATATATTTTTTTTTTGGTCGCATTTGCCTTCCTCTGTCATGCCTAGCCGTTCACAGAGGCATTACTCTTACAACTACTTATGAATTCCTGGGATGTTCAGTATGTCCCATAAACTCGTAACTTAATTTAGCTCAACAACTGGACGCACACAATAGCATCTTGTGCCGCCATATTATTGGGCCTTCACATTCTTTGGGGGCAGCTCCCATCTAGTTGGCCACAGCATTTTCCCTAATTTGTTCAAGCGTGCAACTGGGCTTTTTCTTAAAGCTGCAAAGCTCAATTCTCTACTGTGCTGGTGCAAAAAATGGCAGCTGCTTGTCAAGTTATTTTCCTCCTATAGGACACATTTGTTCTGCATTTATTTTGCTATATACAGAGTCCTGGTGCATGCCCGCCACATGATATAGCTACCCATGGGTAAGCCGCATGTGTAGTGAGCCCCTATCCTGGGTACACGCATCCCTGTCACCTAATCTATTCTAGTTAAAAACGCTCATTGTGCAAGCTAATGCCTTATCTGTACCCTAGATTATTTGTGCCAGCTGCATTTCCAGGCCAAAGTGCAATTTGAAATGTGTCCTTTCTGTTTCTTCTGAGGAAGGCAGGAGGGCACATGCTCTCTAGTTAACAATTGCCCCACTACATACTGGATGCATTTAAGATGCACATAGACTGCATCACCTGTGGGGCATTGTATTATGTCCGAATTCCACACTTTTTTTTTTTTGGGGTACAACATAGAGCCCATGCCAGTTACTCTGGGAACATCTTGCTCTGAAGCTCTCTGACACAGCAATGCCACCTCCTCACTTAATCCTTAATAATCTTCCTATTACAATTACAATGTGATATAGAGCATGGTGTTAATGGGGACAAATGTTCATATCAACAACTTCTAGTCCTAAACCAAGATTTCCCCTATTCGGGAGTCACCCACCCCACATAAGTATCCAAGCAGCATAACCGCACTAGATTTGGTAATGCTGCTTTAAACACATTTTCTCCATAAGTCATTTGAAGTCCACTTCCAGTCAGTATTCAAAACTTGCCATGGAATTGCTGTAACGCCTCGTGAAGCACCTGATCTGATGGACAAATGAGCTGTACAACCCAACAAGGCCTTGGAGTGGCGGGCTCACCAAGGAACACGACTGTGAGTGAGATGTCTGTCTGCTGCAGAAAGGAACAATTTAACATTCTGCCGGCCAGAGGGCATGCAAAAGGGGAAAATGCATGAAACCCACATACATGCTGATATTTAAACGGGCGAGTGGGTCGGGCTGAAAGATTACAACTGTTACAGCTAGGTGCACTGCTCAAAACAATTCCAAGAAAGGACAGTCCATAGAGCCTCTTTGAAAAGTATCTTCAAATCCTTACAGCCTCATTTTCAGTCCCCTGTGGTGTGAAGGTGTCCCACTATTAACACCTTTTTTTGGAAGGCCGATTGGGGGATGTGACCTTATTACCAGCTCCTTACTTTTATTCCCTCATCGCCTATAAGAAAAACACTAGATTTTGCGCCATTGACATTTTCATGCTGAAAAGAATGGATTCCTGTCCCACTAAAGCAGACATATTACATAGGAATCCAGTGTAACTGTCTTCCCTCCAGTGTAATTTGAAGGAGGCATTTATACTTATCGTGCTCCGAAATGCGAAAACAACAAAAAAAAGTTTATGCGGTGTTAACCGTGTGGGGGGATTTTACCTGTCAAAATCCACTGATGGGGTGATGCTGTGATGAACTAAAAAATGTGGCCTTTGTTTGGCTCCGGTAGAGAGTCCTAAATTGGGAAGCATATACTTAAATTTGAATTTCGTTTATCTAGTTGTAGTTTGTACAGGGCTTATTCATGGTGTACAAGAGAACATGTGTTAGGTTAAAGCGCCTTTGCTGAACTTGAGGCTGGTGACGAAGGCAAGGTTTGTGGTTTCCTTTGAAGGTGAAATGGCATTCCTCCTATAGATGCGGGGGTCGGGGGAGTGTGGGGGGGGTAGGGCTTGAGGTTGGATTTAGCACTGTGAATCTGCGGTTTATTCAGTGGAGTTTGTGGAATCTTGGTGTTTAGGAGCAATACGCTTGGAGACCTGCAGAATGTAGATGCAGTATTCCTTGATGCATGATTTGAGGTACTGAAGGCCATGATTTTTAAATGCCCTGTAGCTGAGATTGAAGGTTTTAAGTGAAAGCTTTACATTGGCTCCCCTTTTTTCCCGGATCACAGATGCAGCGTATTTGTAAGGCTTTAGCTTTAACAGTAGTCCCTCTGCTTTATTGTGCATAGTTTGTAGTTTTGCAGTGGTAGGGTGAAGGAGTTTGTTGTAGAGGGAGTACAGCCAGAAGTGGATGATGACCCTGATGGATGTGTTGTGGCCAATAGGGAGGCAAGGGACTGTCACTGGCCAACTTGGGTTGGCAGTTGCATCGTAGACTTTCCATTGAAGGGGAGGGCTTATAAAATTGCACCACAATGTTTGGTACTGATGTGATCCGTGCAGTGTACAAGGTAAGATTTCGAAGTATTGGTATATTGCTCCCTATTTTTGGAGTTTGGGAGTAAAATAATTCGCATTCGCTATGGGTGTTTTTTGTAGCCAAATAAAAATATATAATTTAAATCTTCTGTGTTGTACTTGCACATAGGGATTCATGCGCATTCAAAGTTTTCATTTTCTTGTTTTAAGTTCCCTTTTTAGATCAGTTAACCCCTTACTGCTGAGGGTTTCCATTCCCAGTGCTGAGCCCTTTTTGGATATTTTGGTATCTGCATTCAATCCCATTTTATTTTTGTGTTTGTGTTACAGGTGCTATCGCTGCCAAATGTGCACCCTTTTCTTCCCACATGTACGCCATCAAGGATTAGTGGTTTGCCATAAAAGGGAGGGGGAGGGGATGGGAGAAAATAAGTGACCACGTTTTTCTTTCTTCAGCAGAAAATGCCAATAAAAGGATGTACAAAGAAGCCTGTGGTTTATTTCTTGTAGGAGCTAGGAACAAATGGTTTGCAGGTCGAATTCACAATTTCCCAAGCTTTCAAGAAATGGTTGCGTCGAAACAAAAAACATATTTTTCATTTGGTTACAATCAGTTTTGTGAGGTAGGGTCGAAACAAAAAAACATACTTTTCATAATCAGTTTTGTGAGGTAGGTGCTTTCTATCTGCTTGGACAGAATGGCAACAACGTACCCAAGATTACCATAGTTTGGGAAAAAAATGGAACAGTGACTGGAAAATAAGTATGTGCTACACATGTTTGGACTTGTAAGGTAATGGCATCTGTGAATGTTAAGAAAAGCAATGCACTGCTACATTCCCCTGACTCTTCCAGTTAGGACATAACACTTTTTATAATTGTTTCACAAAACCAGAAATACCACAAACCAAGCCATGGTACACAGGATTTTTATGCCAACCGCTTAAACAGACGTATTTGGCCCTTTTCCATTCTTCACCACATTCATTATTTTCAAGCATAGATTTTTTGAAAGCACACTACCAGACCTTTTGAAGTAGGTGACTTGCACAGGTTATAAAAGCATACATTGCCTAAAGTGGCTTCTAAACATAGGTCACATTGGGAAATAGGTTGTGTAACAAAATGCAGAAGAAAACAACAAATGCCCTACCTTCCCACAGGTTTCCCAATAAAAATGGTACCTCGTGTGGGTGCACTGACCTGGGTGCAAAGGGAAAGAGCTAAACCACTGGTGAACCTAACCTCCTGGGGAGCACTGGATTTGGCATTGTGGATAACGCACCCATTTGGGTCAGTCGGTCACCAATGAAAACCGGGAACCCCATGCACTTCAGAGAAGACACCTGTAGAAATTCCATAAGCCATCTCTTGCGTGAATCGTGCTACAATTTCTTAGCCACTCTGTACTGAGAATGTCACATAAAATGCACAATTTTCAAACCTTTGCCCCTGGGAAACCACAAGTACATGGGCCACAACACATGTACTTTTTCATGTTTCCACATATATCTGGACGAAAGCCAGACCTCGCATGCGTGGGTGTGCTTATCTAAGCGGAAACGGGTAAATCTGTATGCCAAGTGGTCTGGGAATACAAGAATCCCTGTGCGTTAGCCACCGCCGCCCTGGTTATTTTATTTTTTCCTTTTCTTCTCTCTCCTTCAAGCCCTTGGCGTACACCTTCGCTCACTCCCCTCATACATAGTGCTACAAGACAGCCAGGGTTGGTTTTAGCAAAAGAAAAAACTTGTGAGTAGAAAAGCCGCACTAAGGCACCAACTGCTTTACTGGCCATTCATACACCTTTCATGTCTGCAGTCACTAGCCATCCATTTCAGCAGTCGCAGCACTACCAAATTGCCAGCTCCACAGCAACCATATCTTCACTCTCATAGCTAGTGGACATCCGCTCACATGGCTACCTCGTGTCCAGGCTACGTCCTTCACATACACTCATATCCAGTGTGCCTGCATTAAGTCATGTAGCACCAACCATATCTTCAAACATACGCACACAAAACACACATCCACAAACATGCTAACCATTTCTTCAGTTATGGAAAAGTGCATTCACAGCAATCGTATCTGCAAGGACAGCTCAGCTTTACCTCACTCGCACACCAATCACATTCTGGTCACGAAACTGCTTACTATTGTTCAGGAGCGCAGCCAGGTCACCCAAAATATTTTAAAGAACACTTTGGTGTCCGCTGAGACAGCTGGTTGAGTCTTAGCTGAAGGAACTATACATGCATGGTTACAGAACTCTGGGTTCAATCCAGAGATGCAGGCTTCCCTTATTAACAAACCAATAGAAGCGTCTGCTTTGTTTGGGAAGGTAGTCGATGGAGCTCGTGAGACAGTGAAAAAAGAGTGTGAAACTCTTGAATCAAATATCCAGCAAAATGTACTTGCAGCGTGGGGTCTCCCACACGCGCTGGTCATTTTGAGGGCAGTCCTTTTCCAGATCTACACACAGGCCTCCTACATCACAGGAGGTTCACCCTGGTACTCCACTCAAGGGTCGGCAAGCACTTATCAAACCATGCTGTGGCAAAGGAAGGAGTAGCAATGCAGCTGTCGGAGGCTCCCCTACCCCTGCCAACATTACTCTCTGGTCCGGGTTCCCTGCCATGCATTTCCAGTAAACGGTCGGATAACCTGCTTCACGCACCCATGGGAGGGGAATTACGTCAGACAATGGGTGCTGAAGACAGTGGCTGAGCAATACTGTATCTAGTTCCTCCAGACACCTTGGTACCACGCGCCAAAAACAAGAATGACACCAGACCGGTACATCGTTCTCGGGCATTTCAAAGCCTGCAGTTTAAACGTGTTTGACAGTTCATTGAATTTTTTAGGGGTGGCTGGCAAAGGGCAGATAAGTGGTTGAGGGGTTTGGGTATCGGTAAAAATCGGTGCAAGAGGGGGGAATTTGATGAACTGTCAAACACGTTCAAATTACAGGCTTTGAAATGCCAGACGATTAAATGACATAGAACCCCAGACCATCAGGTAGCGTTAAAATGTGTCCCTGCTCACCAGGTAAACTATCGATTCAATATATTTCCTTGTACTCAAAGGATCTGACAATGCGCCCTGTATTAGATCTGCTTCCTGCATGTCAAGCCTCAAAGGTTCAGGATGACAACTCTGCAGGTGGTAGTTCAACTGCTGAAGCACAGGGATTACATGGCAACCTTGGAAATTAAAGATGCATACTTTCATAATTCAATGTTTCCCCGCACAAAATCCCTGCGGTTCAAAATGGGAGACACTCGCTATCATTTCAAGGTCCTTACCGTCGGCATTGCCTCAGTGCCAAGCTCTGGCAGTGGCAGCAGCTCACCAGACCAGAGTACCCTTAGACATCTAGCTAATAACATGAGACCCAGATTAGGCGTGTCTAGAGAACATTCAAAAGATCATAGACCTACTCTTCCACCTGAGGTTTTTGATCAAAGAGAAATCAAGCCTTGTCCCCAGCCAAGTAAAACAATTTCAGACATTGTCTTCCCCCTCCGAGGGGGTCCAAAGCATGTTATGAATCCCTGAATATGTAGCCGGTCGTCGGATAACGGTACGGAAAGCCATGCAGTTGATAGGAATGATTGCTTCCTTCATTTTTCTGGTTCCACACACCATCTGCTTCCTATGCAAGAGTGGTCCTCGAGCCATTGGTGTCAAGCAAATGGTCTGTGAGATGATCTAGTGGTTGTCTTGAAAGCCCTCGTACTATCACTGCAGTGGTGGACAAGGGAAAACATTGTGAAAGGGAAATCATTCACCACTCACCACAGATTGCATCCTTGCCTGGGTGGCCAGCACACCTCCACCAGGGTCAAACCTATCCAGCTATTGGAATGTCTAGCAGTGTTCATAGCCCTGAAGGGTCTCCCAACACCACCTGCATGAAAAAAACATAGTCCTAACAGACAGCACCACGGCGATGTGTTACATAAACAAGCTGGGGAGGGACATACTCTTGAGGGCTGGCCTAATGCATTTGGAAATGTGCATGTGAACACTCCTGCCGCAATAGGGCACCGCAACCTTCTTGCATACGTGCTCAGCAGAAACGTTCAACTACCCGTAGTACATGAGTGGTTTACACCTACTCTTTTGCACAATGTCGTCGCAGAATAGAGTCATCTAGACATCGACCTCTTTGCAACACCGCAGAACTCACAATGCCCAGACCATGCCTCCAGGTATCCCCAAAAAATGGTTATGGTCTCTATCAAATGATCAGATTTTCTTAAACCCCCTCCCTCCCCACCTCCTTTCCTCAACACGGTAATTCAGACGATGCACCAGGAACAGGTCACCCTGATCCTAATGGCACCAATGTGGGCTGTCAGCCATGGTTGTCGCATCTCATGAAGATGTCACTTTGCCTCCCACCCCGCGCCTTGCCCCTGCATCATGCTATCCCAAAATGAAGTGACAGCACTGCACCCATGCCCTAAAACCCTCAATTTAGCAGCGTGCCTCATTAGGTCCTAGAGTTTGGGCATCTTCAGATGCCTCAAAGATGTATGGACATTGTTGTTTTGTAACAGTATTTTATTGAATTTCAGGTAAAATGCAGATCATTTAAGTGACAGAGCATTTCATGAGAAGCTACGTTACATTGAAATTAATTTTCCTTTTTTTAACATGTAGTTGTCACAAATTCATTAGACTTAACATTATAATCAATGAGTACAACTCACAAACAAGTATGGGAATTCAACAAGGATGTAGTGCAACACGGGGGGGTAGAGGGGGGGGGGGGGGGCGCTACAATGCCGGCATCAAAGTTTCAGCACTATCAGTTGGAAGAACATTTGCTCTCTCTGACACAAAGTCCAAGAATTTCCCCCATGTTCGTGTAAACTTAGGCAGCTTCCCCTCCTCCATAGCCGTAAGCTTTTCTAATCCCAATAATTCACACACCTTCACCCACCAATAAGATGTGTGGCCTTTCTACTGTCTTCCAGAAACAAGCTTGTGTGATCCGGGCTGCTATGATTAATTGGGAAGTTAGGTCTGCTCCAGGGCCCGACATAGGGAATGACCCTTCATCTCCCAGTAATAAAACACGTGTCCATGGGGAGCAAGAGTCCAGTGATTATTTTGATTTTTGATTGTACTTCCAACCAGAAGGACTGTATAACTGGGCAATGCCACCACATGTGCGCTAGGTCCTCGCTCCCCACATCCATGCCAGCATGTATCCGGGTAGGCGCGGTTCATTGCTTGTAGCCTACTTGGAGTTTGGTAGCAGAGCTTAAGGGCGCCCTCTTTCACTACAGTGCACCGGGAGCTCTTCTGGGCCCTGCTCCATGTCCTCTGCCATGACTCCTTGGGGGGATTTCCACACCCAGCTCCCTCTCCCAAGCTACCATATAGGGGAGCTTTTCTTCTATCTGGATTGTTTTCCAGGAGCCTATAGCATGTGGCTAATTTATGGGTCTGTTGCCCATCTATGATTTTGAGTTCTATTCCCATTGGGTTTCTGGAGGCAGCCTGTCAGGTGTCCCTGTTAGTCAACCAATGACGGAGTTGTTTATCTAAAGCGTTCAGATTCAGGCAATTTTGAATTTCTCCTTACATTCTGTAAACGTCGGGGGTTCCTGATTTGCATATAAATCCCTTAGCCTCAGAGGCCCATCTGAACTCGAGCTGGAACGAGTTTATCTGGAGGCCTGGTGAAAATACTGGGTTCTGGGTGATGGGTGAAAGTGGGCCTAGGCCCGACCTGATCAAACCCCCCCCTCCCCCCCTGCCCACCACACTTTGTGCGCAATCTTTATCCCAGCTCTGGAGCGTTGCCAGCATAGTGGGTAGGATAGTGTCTTGATGCCTATGGGCTTCCCTGGGGAGAAACTGGAGAGGAACCAGGGGGAATGGAGCTGCCACTTGCTCAATGTCTTGGCATCTAGGGGCTTTGGGTGGGTTCCCACAATTCAGCATTGCCGCAGCCTGAGCTGCTCTGTAATATCAGGGGGGGGGGATCGAGCCTGAGACCCCCATCATCTTTCCTCTATGGAGGAGTTTGCGAGGAATTCTGGGTTTTTTTCTTCTGCCAAATAAATTGGCCTATCGCTCTTTGCATAGCGTGAAGGTCCCTCTTGGGGACTGACACTGGTAGGGTGTGGGTGTCAACGTATTCGTTGGGCCAGGGGTTCAATTGCCAAAGGAGACTGGGCTAGGGGGGGCGCTTGCCTGGTGCGTTTCCCTAGAGCTATCAGAGGGGTTTACCGCAAGTTAATCTTAATCCGAGTCGAAGGGATTTGGAAATTCGAGAGCATCAATTTAGAAAATATGGGACCAAATCCTTTTAGCACAAATTCAGATATTCCCAGGATATACTATCAAATGCCCTGTGGGTGTCTAGAGATAATAGTTGCTTGCCAGGAATCTTGGGAGCTAGGGCAATTAAGTTGATCACACGACGAATAGTATGCATTGAACTGTTGCAGATAAAGCCCATTTGTTCCTTCTCTATTAGAGTTGGCAAGGACTCCTTCCCCCCCACCATCTCCTAGTCGACCAGCTATTATTTTACTAAAGAGTTTTGTGTCTGTATTAAGTAAAGCAATGGGGCAATAAGACGTAAAGACGTAAACTCCGTAAGGTCTTTCCTGGGTTTTAAGATCAGTGTGATTGTGGATTCGGCCATGGAGCTGGTTACAGATCCAGTGGCCCAAATGGTGTTAGTTTCGTTAAGTAGGGGGTAAGTTCAGTGCTAAGTTTGTTCGTAAGGCCATCTAGTCTCTGGGCTTTTCTGAGGGGGAAGTGATGAAAATGCTAATTCGGTTTTGTTTGCTGATATAGGTTCCTCAAGGGGATCCCAAAGCTCCTGAGCAATCTGTGGGAAATGTGCATCGCAGAAATATTCTTGGGCCGTGTGGGGGGTCAGTATGATGGGGAGAGGAGTGCTTTCTGAAGTGTTCAACTACCTGGAGCTTAGCCTCTTCTGAGGTAACCAGTCTCCCCCAGCATCTCTTAAGGTTTCTATACGGTTACGCCCAGCTTGTTTTATTCAATTTCGCTTTTATAGGTCGATTGGCTTTATTCCCTCTCGAATGTGTTGCTTGGTGCGCGTTACACAATGCTACGCTCAGCCCATATGATGCTCTTCTAGGGCTTTCCGAGCTATGCGCACATCTCGGAGCGAGCACTGGAATCCCCTTTCCTTATGCATTTGCTCCTTTCCTCAATGGGGGGGGTCTTGCAACAAGAGCTCATTGAAGCGCCAGGATACCGTAGGCGACTGGGTGGTGTTGAGGGGGGGCTAATGTAAGCATTACTGGGGCATGATCCGACAAGGCCTTCGGAAGGATCTCTACGGCAATTGTCTGGGCTATGAGTGTCGGAGACGAGAAACATATTTAGTCTGGAAAACCCCCTGTGCACTGCAGAGATGAAAGTGTAATCACGTTTTGTCCTGGTGAAGGACCCACCAGATGTCTGAGCAAGTGTTCACGGAAGAGTGTGGTGAGTGCTAGGAAATTTCTTATTAGAAATCTGCGGTAGATATTTGTCTATCAAAGGGTTAACCACTGTATTGAAACCTCACCCCAGGATGAGGTCTCCTTCCGAGTGCTCACTCAGTATATTGGATAATGAAGCAAAGAACAGGTCTTGCTGAGAGTTATCCGCACATAGCAAAACCAGGTCACCTTCTGCCACAAGAACATTGCAACCAAATCTACTGTTCTTGCCGTGCTTCTCCTTCTGCACATTTAAAGGGTTACACTTGCGCACAAGAATGGTGACTCCTAAACCCCTTTTCTTCAGCCCGAAGAGGCACAGAATTATGTGGGATACAATTTCTTATTCAGACGAAATTCATCAGAGGGTAAAAGAGGGCTCATAGATAAAGAGGAGCATAGAATTAAGAGTGCTGTTCTTTGAAATAGCGATGTTTGTTGTAGGGGGGAATTTAGCCCTTGTACGTTCAAGATAAGACAGTTAATATCCAGTGCCGCCATTCTGACATCGCTCAGGTGCCTGCGCAGGTCGATATGAAAATACCCTCCCATCAAAGAGCCAGTCTCGAGACTCCCACAGTTGTTTCCCGGTGTAAGTAATATGCGTGCAATTGTAACAGGATTTATAAGTTACAACACCACAAAGGCTAGCTCATGCATTGTTCGTGGGCTCCAAAGAGTTTTCAGTTCTGGCATTGTGGCGTGCTGAACATAAGCGAAAAATCCAGTAATCATTATGATGGGGGTCCAAAATAAGATTCAATAAAATGTGATACAAACTAAAGTAAATGGAACAACCAATAAGAGCTTGCCACAGCTTTCCCTAAGATGAACACCAACTTGAAGACAACAGTAACAGGCGCAATCCGTCCTGGGGGCGACCGATCAGTATCAATTTCTGTTTACGCCATTTTATTGCAGGTGTTCACAAGTGTAGTTGTAGGAGCAAATATATCTTGTGTTGTAGGTGGCGGCTCTACTCGGTAGTGTCCATCTGGGGCTAGTTGTTCGAAGTTATTATTGCGGCGGTACATGCAGTCAGCCAGCAACAGGCAATCCTTTGGTAATGCTTAGTTCAAAGTTATGTAAATCGTGTCTAGAGCAACTGGTTCATCTGCCTTTGCCCTCGTTGGAGGATTACGGAGCCACTGCAAGTCCGACCAGCGTCATGTACAGTTTACACTTTGATTCCATGCGTAGGGTTCCCTTAGAGGGCCAGTCCCTACGCTTCCTTCTATCTTTTGGTGTGGGGCTTTGGCGTGGGTCTCCCAATTCTTCAGCTCCCGCGGTGGCATTGTTATTGGATTCAAGCATCCGATCTCTAGCTTCTTCGGAGCCAATGGTGTAGGGGCGTTGTGAAGCTCAATGATCAGTTTACACAGGAACCCCCATCGGTAACTGACCTTTTTAGCTTGAAGCAATGCTGTAACTTTTTGCAGGCGCCTGTGGTTTGCTAGGGTGAATGGCGATAGATCTGGAAACTGGGGTAAAGATGCTCTTCAAAACTTCACTGGCTCTACCCATCTTGCTGCCTCCATGATTTCCTCTTTTTGGTGAAAGAAATGTACTCGAGAGAGGACATGAGGCATGAGGTTCCATTTCTGCTGAACTGAGGAATAAACCTAATTGGTCCTGTCCAGGATCAGCTTGTCTGAGTAGCTGAGATTCAGAAGGGATTTAAAGAGGACTCTCGCATAATCTGGTAGGTCTTGGTCCAGGATTTGCTGCGGGATGCCACGCAGGCGAACGTTCTTCCTTATTGACTGCTTTTCCATGTCGGCCTGTTTTACCCAGATTTCTTCAAGCCTTTCCTCCACACCGTAGACACTCTTAGTAAGTTCCTCATGATGGTGCACTTGCTCACAAGTAGTGTTCTCCAGATCGTTGACTCTAGCTTCTGGGCCCACCAGGTGGTTATTCAAGTCAGCGATTGATTGGAGAAACCTCCAAGGATTCCCTAGCGCAGTTTTATTTCCTGTGTGATGTCCTGCTTGAGAGCTCTCAGCATATCTTCAAAGTACTGTTTGGAGAGGGCAGACTCTTGGAGTAGGGCATCCTCCTGGGGTGTGTGAACGTCAACTTTTGTAGTTTGCATCTTCTGGTCTAGGGGCGTTTGGGGTGTCAAAAAAGCTGTAACTTCATTCCCTTGTTCTTTTTTGCAGTTTTGGGCCTTGTTGGGGAGGATCTGTTAGTGTGCCCGCTGGCAGGCAAAGGCGGTCCAGTTCGACAGCGCTGCTCAGTATCTCGAAGAGGCTCCTTGAGAGGTTTATCAGACAGTGCAGTGGTCTAGAGAGAGCCTGCGTCCCCATGTATTCTTAGCATCAATAGATTACAGCACACTTCATCTGTCGGGTATTTTCTTCATTCATGGGCCCTTCCTGTGCGCCTTTAGAGGATGGGGAGAAGCCAAGGCTACTACGAGCCGGGTAGTGAGGTCATTCCATTGTATATACTGTGGCGCTGATTCCCACCATCAGCTGTAGCGAGCGGGCGCAAACGCACTATTTGACCTAGTGCAACGGACTGGATGTAACGCTCGCAGGCATGCACTGCCACCAGCTCCAGCACCCACTTCAAAAGCAGCGATTCCCAGTGACCAATGACGGCAGATCTGGTGCCCTCTGTCCCCAAGGACCTCCTCATGGACAACAACTGCAAACTGTGTCCACTCAAGGTCTAATGGCTGCAGGCACAGATGAGCAGCAGCTGACACTGACCTCTCCAGTGCTGCTCAAATTCCCTGGCTGCAGGAAGCGAATACAGGTTCAACATCTACTCTGGTGCCAGGGACTGCATAAATGCTCCCCGAAGTGCTCAGTATCCAACTTCAGCGATCATTCAGAGTCCGCCACAGATCTGCTGGTCCCTAGGCTGCAACGGACAGTCTCCCAGATCGTAGTTAAACAAAGGAGAGTTGGGGAGGGGGTGGGGGGGATCCTTGCAAGCGGTGTTGTTGCCCCTGGGGAACCGCCCGCCCCCCCCCCCCCTCATTGCATCTGGCGCCGCGACTGTGTGCCTGCACCACCCAAACAGGCGCATCTCGGCACCACGATATCCGCTCTGACGGGCGGTCACCATGGGACTGTTTCCTCTGCCCCACGTAGCTCAAACTAAAAGCTCACCGTTCCATGCGCCCACCGGGTTCACACCTCACCGCTGCCAAGGGTCCAGCAGACCACCTGCCATCTTGCGAATTCCTTCGGAGGCCAAGCGCTGTGGGCTCTCGGGAATCAGCTCGTCAAGCGGTGGATCCATTCCGCCTCCCTGTTTTCTCAGGCCAGGGCACCTTCAGACAGCATCTTGAGGAGGAACTTTCCTTCAAAGAACGCTAGAAGTATTTTGATTGTGCACCCTAGCACAGAGCTCATGGCAGGCACGATCGCATGGCGTGCTGCCTAGCCACGCCCCCTCGTATGGACATTCTTAAAGAGGCACATAAACCAAATACCAGACATTATTTCAATAAATGGAAAGCTTTGTCATTTGGTGTGGTACTCATAACATCCACCCAATTGACTGAAATAAGTCTCCATGCACTAGATGATGGGCTAGCTGGACAGTTTCTAGCAATTCCCTCCATCTCCTGACCCTTTTTGGCACCTATCCACATGCCTGACCTTCGTGGGTTGCTTCTACAGGAGCCTGGCCAGCCCTGCTAAACCATGCATATCCTACTCTGTAATCTCCAACACTCCGGTCCACCAAGGGCATTACCACTACTAGGGCTTTGAGATTATAATGATGGTGAAGGGCACTATATAAATGAAAGTACAATACATAGTTTGCAACCTGGACCAGAGCCTTGTCCATGGCAGTGGTATGTGGATTAAGCGTGTCTGACCTGTATCCCACCCAAAAAGCCTTGGGTTCAGGCCAGGAAGCTACCCGCATTTGATGTTTCTTTAAATGGGTGTCTGCTGTTTCCCATGACAGAACATGCTGTCTCCCCTGCGCAAACCCGACCACCTGAGGGGCTAGACTGAACTGTGATTCAAAGACATGCCTGATGGGGGGGGGTGGGGGGGGGGATATAATAGGTGCTCTAATTAGGTTACTGACCACGGAAGTGCTTTTGAGTCGGCAGACCTGGTAAGGGGAGGAATTGGAGTAGCCAGAGGAGAAAGGTAGGTTGGGGGAGGGAGGTGGCGGCACGAGACATACTTGGTTTCTGCTAATTCTTTCTAAATCTTCCTGCACTGCCCTTCCCATTTACTGCAGATAGGCACTATGGGTATGATCTCTGAAGGCAAAAAAGGCACTTGTTACAAAAGCCTGTACTGGACCCCTTACAGCAGGCTTGTGACATTGTGGCCTTTGTGAGGAAGGGAAATCACTCGCCCCTGGAGATAAACGCCCCCCCCTTAGTTGAGTCATCGTTGGACTCTGAAATCTTTGCCAGAGTCCTCTGTCAATGAGATGAAGTGACGCGCTTCCATGGTAGATGGGTACTGTGCCTCATACCGATCCCCACGGATCAGTGGAGGCTTGGGTGGGGGGTGACACTGCTGTTGTACCAAGGCCTCTGCTGGCTATGCCACGGAACATATGTAAGTGCCAGACAACCTGGAGTTTAGCTCTGTGACTGCAGTGGACATGCTTGTGCCCGCTGACCCTGGATTGGTCCTTTCAGCACCCCAGAATTACCGAAGCAGATGGAACTGTCATCACCTCGACACCTGCAAGCTAGTTCGACCTTGTTTGAGGTTTGAGATTCTACAGGATCAGCAGTGCTGTTTTTGGCTCTCTACACATCTTTGAACCGATCCATCCAGACCTCTCCATTGCAGTGGACCGCATGAATTCACCCAATCGCCATCTTGTCTCTTAACTGATTGTACGCTGACTTGACTCGCTGGAAGCCATCAAATTGCTTGGCTCAAATGGAGACTCGACCGAACAGGAGCCCACAAATTAACTGTCAACTTGCCAATGGGACTTCATGACTTATTTCTTGACATTGGCACAATCTGTAGCACCTCGGCTTGATGCAGTAAAGTAATCGAGACGAGAATTGGGGCGTGCCGTCTCCTGGGTCGGCATTAAACCCTTAAATACCAGGCTATGTCTATGCAAAAAGGAAAAGCATACTTTAAGGAACTGTTTTGAACATTTCCTTGTACATTGACTTTACTGCTAAAGCCGTCTTGATTTAACACCTCTTTAACAACCAAGACTTCCCTCGCTGATCAAAAGTCTGCATTCTTTGTTTTCTCTTGCAGAGGTGGGTCTGTAGTGGGGTGGTTTATTTATTTTGTTTTTTTATTAGTTGCTCTCATTGATTTGGTTTTCAAAATTCCTATTTTTCTAGAACCTTGATTTGATAGTTTGTTTTGATTTTGTACTGAAGCTGCTGGTGTTGCTATTGCGCTACCAAAAGAGGTGAAGTAGATATGCAGAGGGGTAGGAGGGGATAGCTGGGGGGGGGGGGCAAACGTGCTTGCATAGGAAGCAAGACACAGCAATACAGGTTCGATCCCAGGGTCTGCACTTGGACACCTCCTGGGTATTAAGCGCCTTATTAATAACCAATCCTATTCTCAACAAAACCAACCCTTCTCTCCATTTCCTCCATGCTATTTTCAAAGCACTTCCTATCATTCAATTGCTGAAGCTTTCAATTAGTAGTTTCAATGAAATGCTTCAAAGCTCTGATTTCTTGAAAAATAGTCTTAATGGTTGGATCAGCAAGGGCAAGCAGAGGTGGTGCGCTTGGGCCTTTTCAGGTTGGTCGAGGAAGGGTTAGAGTCCTTATTAACAATCAGCGTTTCAGGATTATTCTTAGCAGTGTCCATATTGGCGAAAGGTACCAGATAGGAGTCGGCTAGATTGAGGATAGCTTAGTCAGAAAGGTGCAGGCTGAGACACAGCTAATGAAGTGCTCAAAATAGAGGCCTGCCCCCTCAATACTGCAAAGGACAGCGTTGAAAGATTGCTCAGTATCCAAAGCTAAGACCCAAAGTATCAGAAGGTGTCCAAAAACAAGGGAGAGGCAGAAATACCAGACTTCAGAATTGCTTCAGAATAGGTTTGTTAATCAAAAAAGAAAAAAAAATGGTATTTGATTTTCTCCTTTGTTTCCCTTTTTTATCCTTTCCCTGTTTCATCATTTTTTTTTTTAGCTGTTCAAATATTCTCTTCCTCCACCCTTGATTCTTTTCTCCTGCACCCTCCCACCTGCTTGTTTTGTCCTTTCTTGCACCCCTTTTTAGGCGGGTGGAAAAATGAACATCAGAGCAGCAATAAACCTGAGGAGAACTAAGTCGAAGAATGGAAATGTCCCCCAAATGCAAACGTAGCTTAAGGGTCAGCAGTTGAAAGTACAGCAAGCTTGCAATTGGTGGCGCTGTGATACTGAAGAAGGCCGACAAGGCCCGAGCCAGCCTGCGGCTCCCGAACAACGGCGGATGTTACCTCATACGAGGCGGCTGTTGTCTGCAGGCGCTTGATATGAGGCTGTGCGTGCTTTCCGGGGAACCCGTAAAAGCCCAGCGGGACTTCCAATACGAGGCAGCCTTCAGCAGCAGCAATGCGCAGAAAAGCAGGTAAGTGAAGCTAGCTGTGTTTAATGACAAGGTGGGATGGAGCGGCAGGTATCAGGTGGCCACTGTCCACGGCGCCTAGCCATGTCCCAGCGTGTCTGTTAAAATGTACAATTGGTGGTGGAAACGGGTACGGTACGTCTGAGGATGCGCGTATAAGTCCCCGGGGGGGGGGAAACGGTAGTTGTGCAGTGCGGCGGTACAACCTCTTCCACGAGTACTGGCAGGGGGCATGCAGGAGTCTTCAGGATCAGCAGAGGTGATCATGTTGGTCTACGGGGGACCCATGTTACGTTCTGGCCCCACGCAGAGGCAGAACGTTGAAGGCCTCTGAAGTAGGCCGCGGTGGCGCAGCTCTGGCCGGAGCGAAGTGAACACACGCCACACGTTGTTAGTCTTGGCCCAGAACTGCCTCCCATGCGCGGGGGCGGGGCTTTTATTGAGACGCATCACCGCGTTGCGGAACCAGGGCGGATATAACATTCCTCCTTTATTATAATTTAACTTAACATTTAACCACACACATGATATGCAAATGCTTGAACACAACAAACCCCAGTGCTTTCCGCTTTAGCAGTCCTTGTGAGGCAAACTACCACACATAGTCCTTGAGCCGAGCTGGCGGCTTGGTGGCGGTTCTTAGTCCATATCTCCCACCCCGGGAGCTGGGCTCCAGTCTCATCTGGTCTCTCACCTTCCATCTCCGGCTCACACGTCTGGTTCGCTCCACTGCGCCCACGTTCTGTCACTCGCATCTTCTTCACCCTGAAAGTTAGTGGGTTCGTCTTCAATCCGCTGGGAGTCTTCATCTTCTTGGGGACAGTCCCCATCAGTACATGGGTTGCGTGGCACAGCCTTGAACCACGACACATTTTGTCACCTGACAGTGTCCTCTTTGCACGGTTATCATGGTCCCTTGTGTCTCGCTGACGGTCTATGGGAGAGACTCATAGCGGGAGTCCAGCTTGGACTTTGTCGGGTTCTGCAGCATGACCACCTGGTCGCCCACCTGGTGGTTGGATGGTTTCGACCTCCTCTTGGCACTCATGTGGGCATTGACATCTGTTCTCCTTCTTTCGGTGCGCTCATTGTCGAACTTGTCCGGGCTTCTGCTGGGGTGATGTGGAATGGATGACTTTATGACGGTGCCGAACATGAGGTCAGCTGGCGGGACACAAGTCGTGCTGTGCGGGGTGACCCTGTAGTTTTGCAGAAGACGGAAGAGGTCGATTTTCCACAGACTGGCATTTGCTCTTGATAACCTCAGCACTTTGTTAATTGTTCTCATGAACCGTTCCACATCCCCATTCGCCTGGGGCCACCTTGGCATGATGTGGTGATACCGGATGTTCAGTTCTTGCAGGTAGTGTTTGAACTCCTCCCCTTGGAAGGGTGTGCTGTTGTCACTCTTGATCGTAGTGGGTAGTCCATGTGTTGCAAACATTTTCTCGATGGCCGGGATGACCACCTCCACCGCCGTGGATTCAACCACCTCGACTTCGGGATATCGGGAGTGATCATCAATGGCTACCAGGAGGTATAGGCCTTCTTGTAGTTTACAAAAATCTATGCTTATTTCGTCCCATCTGCCAGAGCCTCGTTCCGCCGACTGGATTGGTTCTGGATCAGGTGGGGCTCCGGTTATCGGGCATGGTAGACGGGTGTTGACTAGCCTTTCCACCTTTACATTTATCTGTGGAAACGACACTCTGTCGAATTCGAGCCTTCGTCCGAGCCAACCCTTGGTGGCCTTCTTGGGCGAGCGCCACTATTCGGTCCTGCAGGCACGGCGGGATGATAATGCGATTTCCCATGAGCAGCAGTGCTTGCTCTGTGATCAACAGATCCTGTCGTATGGTGAACATCCCTGTGAAGAACGCCTTTGCTTCTGCAGTCCTGTTGTGGGTGTTCTTCATGAAGGACCTCCAGTCGCCTGAGATGGCATACTTTACCAGGTTACAACACGGGTCCTTGCATGTTTCCACTGCAATGTCATCGATGCTGAGCCTTTGGCCTCCTGGCCCGCACCACTTGGCAGATATGTTCCTCAGTCTCTTCGGCCACCTGAACCTCCTGTGGCGTCGCCGCTCGAGGGTGTCTTGAGAGGAAGTCTGCCGGGTTTCCGCTTCCCGCTGATATGACAATTCAAAATTGTACTGTTGGAGATGTAGCAGCCATTTGGCTATTCTGGCCGGCGGGTGTGAGGAGGTGCCCATGAAGATTGGCAGGAGGGGTTTGTGATCTGTAATCGCCGTGAACCTTCTGCCATACAGATAGAGGTGGAAGTGGCGACACCCCCACAGTATGGCAATTGCCTCCCTCTCAATGTGAGAGTATCGCTGCTCTGTCATTGTGAGAGCTCTTGGCGATTGGCCTCTTCTAACCCTCTTTGGTGACCTGCATGAGGATGGCCCCCAGGCCGACAGGGCTGTCATCCACAAAAAGTTCAGTCGGAAGTGCAGTGTTGTACGCCATTTTTGTGTCCACGGATAATGACTCTTTGATGCTTTCAAATGCTTCCTGGCACGCTTTCCCCCATTCCCACTGTGTTGAGCTTGGTAAGTTCTCGAAGGGGTTCAGAGAGCATGGCCAGGTTCCGGATGAATCTCCCACAGTACGTGGCCATCCCCAGGAAGCTGCGCACGTCAGTGGGTGTCATGAGCGGTCTCACAGCCTGTATGTCAGCAACCTTCTGGGGGTCCAGTGAGATGCCAGTGCTGCTGAACTTGTAGCCAAAAAAAACGATATTTCCGTCTTGAAAAACTCACATTTTTCCTTGTGAATGGTTAGGCCAGCATCTTCTAGTCGGCCCAAAAGCATCCGTAATCTTCTCGAGTGTTCTATCGTCACTCACATTTAGGACACCTGGTATGCCCCGAATGACTTCTTGAATTGTCTGTTGATAAACTTTGGCAGCCGAAGAGATCCCAAAGCTTAGCCGCTTGTATCTTCGCAAACCCATGTGTGTTGAAAAAGTGGTTATGTACCGAGAGCCCCTATGTAGCTTCAGCTGGTGGTAACCTGCTTTCAAATCAACCTTCGAGAAGACTCTTGATCCCGTGAGGTCAGCCACAATTTTGTAGAGGGTTGGCGTGATGTGGCACTCCCGCTTGATGGCAGTGTTCGGGAGGCGCATGTCTATACAGATTCAGATCTTTCCCGGCTGTTTGGGTTTCTTTGTGACCACCGTCGGGGAAACCCATAGTGTCGGCCCCGTTACTTCTTCTATAATGCCAGCTTCTTCCAATGCTTTGAGTTCTATCTCCACCTGTTCACACATGTGGAATGGGGTCCTCCGGTGTCTGACGGCCTTTGGCTGGACCGACTTATCAATATGGAGCTTGATTGTCTTTCCTTCAAACACCCAATCCCGTTTTGAAGGTTGGGATACTGTGCAAGGATGTTTTCGACCTCTTGGGCTTCCTTGACTTGACTGATGAACTGTACTAGCCCTAGGTCCTCCGCCACATCACCACTCAGAAGGCATTCGATCCCCGCATTTACTGCGTAGATCTTAGACGGTAGCCTGTTTTCACTGTGGCTGAGGGTGGTGCGGAATCTGCCAACCACCAGTAGTGGTTTCCTACAGCCATATGCAAACAGAAGGGTGTCTCTGTTCTTGAGGTCTGGTCGTGGTTTCAGTGTTTGAAATATGCTTGTGGGCATGACATTTACAGAGGCTCCCGTGTCTATGGTCACCCATACCCGCTGGTTTTGGAGGGTGACCTGGCATTTGCGCCTCCTGAGCCCTTTCTTCTGCGTGGCATGTCCACGATCCAAAGCTGACACCAGGTATACTTTTCTCCCTTTTGTCCGCTGCTCCCTACCAGAGTCTTGAGTCCCTGTGACGTCATCCCCTTCTTCCTTGGTTGAAGAGTTGGTCGTTTCGACTCGCCTTGCACTCGCTTGCTTCTTTTTCTTGGTTCCACTCTTCTCCTGGGGATTCTGTGGAGGCGGTAGTGGAGCGCCCGATGACCGGCACACCTTGGCATAGTGGTCCTTTCTGCCACATGCCCCACATGTTGTCCCTTGCGCCGGGCAGTTTCGCCGTCCATGACGCGATCCACCACACCATCCACACTCCGTAGGTCCTGGGATCCGTGGCTGCCATCTGGCTGGTGCGTAGTTGCCGCCAGACTCCTCTCTTGTGGACTGTTTATTGGTGACATGGGCCACCATGGATGTCGCGAGGGCAGGCTGCAGTTTTTGAAGAGTCACTCCCATGTTGGCGGCCCTGGCATGTGCCAGCTCCCTTGACGACCCAACTGCAGAATGCGTGTTAGAGCGATACCCTTCTCACTCAGCACCATCCATCTTAGTTTCTCCAATTGGATGCCGTTGATGAGTTGTCTCCGGATTTCTTTCTCGACATCCGTGAACTCACACGAAATCGCCAGCTTCCTGATTCGGGTGTGGTAGGCATCCAAGGTCTCCTCTTCTGCCTGCCTGAAATGTGGTGCAGAACATGAAGGTTTCATAATCCTGGTTGAGTTGTGGGAGAAAATGGGCCGTCAAGGCGTCTTTCGATTGTTGGTAAATGTCCCGGCCATCAGCAATGGTTAACGAGTTGAAGATCCGTAGCACCTTGTCCCCCACATTTAACAATAGGTGCGATCTAATTTTCCTGGCGGAGGTTATGTCCTTGCACTCCATTACCATTTCGAATTTTTGGATCCAAAGCTGCCACCGGGGGCCAACTGAGGATGGATCCGTGAATGGGTCAAATGGCTGAATCATCGTGGAGGAGCTCCCTTGTGGGCGAGCTTGCGGTGACATCGACGGATTCGCCGTGAGTCTAGAGGGTGTACCGGGCCTGGGGGTGGACGTGGCGGTCGCCATAGTGGGGCCTCACCGTCACTTGATGGTGTCTATTGTCCTCATCTTGGTGCGTGGTTTAAGGTGTCAGTGGTCCCTTTTGAGGCCGACCTTCGAAACAGTAGCCGATGGGACCGCTGCCTCGCTCCTGGTGCCTGCTGTCGTGATCGCACATGCGCACTGCGTGTGCGGTGGCTTCACACGGCATGTTGTGGTGCCTCTGGCCCCTGGATGCCAGATGGTCGTATGTCGCAGGGCCCTGGGACCGCTGTGGAAAACAAATACGACGATACAGCCGAAGGGATGGACCACCCAAGAAATATATATAATTTATTTTGGGGGCAGGGGGGGGTTTTGTGTGGTATTATTCCCCCCGCCCCACTGGGTGTCCAAAAATTGTTTGTGTTGCTGGCTGCTGGAATAATCAGCTGGTAGGGCGTCGAGCATGTGTGCTGGGTCCCGTTTCCCTCGTCGCCAGTGGTTATGGTCTGGCTCCGCGCAGAGGCAGAACGTTGAAGGCATCGGAAGTAGGCCGCGGTGGCACAGCTCCGGCCGGAGCGAAGTGAACAAACGCCACAAATTTTTTGTCTTGGCCCGGAACTGCCTCCCATGCGTGGGGGCGGGGCTTTTATTGAGACGCCCTGTGTCACTGCGACGCAGGGCGGATATAACAACCCATCTCCCTTTCTCTCTGTATAGCGGGAAGGTAAGGATCGGCAGCGGAGGGGGGATATTTCCTGCTGGAGCTGATCCTCACAAAGATGATTTGGCCTGGGTTAGGGTAAGCAGCAGACGTCGCTCTTGAGTGGGCAGGAGCGCCAGAGATTTTCGAAGAGGGGCAGCAGCACCTCTTACATCTCATTCCAGGTAACAGGTGGGCTATTTCAAGAGCTAAAGTAATGAGTTGCGGGTATCTGCGTTCCCGCATCACTCTGCCCCTCTTATTCACAAACTAGGTAATAAGTGGAGGTCACATCCCAGGCTGTGGGAGGGAGAGTTAACCAAATTCTGCGGGTTAAGTAGTTAAAGGCCATACCCACGGCAAACCCCTTGACCAACAAATAGTGTAGTACACATTTTTCTGTTACGAGGGAAAACTGACTCTCTAGTGACTGTGCCATGAGCAAGGTACTAATTCAGCGTGCAGTATGCACTACATAAAATACGTATGTATGTATGTGTATGTGTATATATATATATATATATATATATATATCTATCCAGTGAGTCATTTTTTGTAATGAATACAATGGAATCGCATAAGGCAAAAATAAGACCCACGTTGGTAGTGATTTTTTTCCCCATATAACTGATGGGAGAGAAGCGGTTCTGTGAAGCCCAGTTTTTCTCACTGCACAGCATCGAAGTTTTAGGTTTCATAGTACTTTGCACAGGTCTAAAAGTGCCGGAATACAATGTAACTTCTGGGATCCTGAATGCCACACTGTATCTGCCAATGGCCAACGGCAATTCAAGGTAACTTTATTCTCTCAAATGACATTGTTTGATAAAACGTACATTATTTTTGCATGATGTTGACCCAAGCTGCATTCCCTCAAACAAAAAGTACCATAAATCTACTGGTGGCGGTCAGTTTACGAAAACGGTTTCTGCTTTGATTGCAATGTTAGCAACACAGGGTCTTGCAATGATATGTATATTTTCTTTAAAATATTTTAATAAAATGAATCACTAAGCCAAGAAATGACTAAATGCAAGTATTGGCGCGTAAACCGACCACAGGACGGCACATAGTTATTCATGGCTCGGAACATTCCTTTCTTCGTTTCTCCCCCCCCCCCCCCTGTAGTCTATGCTACTGCCTTTAGGGACCCTTTTCGGGTAGGGCCATTGGTGTTTTGGCTGCTTTATCGCGTCCAGCAGCCCTTCCATAAGGTACACTTCAACTTAGCCTGGTTCTCCTTTGATTAAACGGCTGGTGTGGGGCTGTTGTGTGTTTGTTCATTTTTTTATTTTTTTTCAGAAATATTTCAAATTCCCTTGCCTTCCGAATGTTATCTTACTAGGGTACATGCCACGCTTATCAAACGTCTGTCTCCAAGTGCAGCTGCTTAAAATGTGTTTAGTATTTGTGGAAATGTATCTTGTTAACGGGCAAAGTCTTGACAAGTGTTTTATTGAAATTGGTTATTTACTGAAATGTGTGGTGCCTGAAACAAAATGCTGTTTCCTTCAGGTTCTCTCAATTGAGTTGTGAAATATTGTCTTGCTGAAGATTGTCGGTATATTTGTACGAACTGAACAGTCAGTATAAAGTGGTATTCTATTTTTATGCCTTGTTTTTTCGTTTTCTTATTTTTTTCCCACAGTCGTATTAATTGGAGACTCTGGTGTTGGCAAAAGTAACTTGTTGTCACGGTTTACGCGGAATGAATTTAACTTGGAGAGTAAGAGCACCATAGGAGTGGAATTTGCTACCAGAAGCATCAAAGTTGAGAATAAGACCGTGAAAGCGCAGATTTGGGACACAGCAGGACAAGAGCGCTATCGCGCCATCACTTCAGCGTAAGTGCAGCTTTCAGGGAAAGGACTGTGTATGATTATGTAGACTAGTATAAAGGTTAAAGGACAGAAGAGCAATGTATAGTTGAAACGGTTACTTTTTATTTACTTCGAAGGCATTACTTCGAATTACGTCTATTTCGTCGTGTTATGGGATAAAATGGGGAGGGGCTAGGGGTGGTAGAAGGCGGTGTGTGGAGGAAGGGTCCCCCCGAATAAAAAATCGAAGCAAGATTTCTAGTAATTCCTTCGAAGTAAATTTTCCTCGAAGTCCATTTATCTCAACGAATTAACATGGAACTGCATGAGCACATTTTGTTTAGTCCTGGTAACAAGATTAATGAAATCTGAACACGCATTAGTCCTGTTTCTGTATTATTTTAACACGTTTTTATTCAATATTTTCACCAGAAGATGATGCTACTGCTCAGAGGCCCGGAACAATGAAAAACCTTGTCCACCTTTCATCTAGACACCGTTGTGCTTTTAAGTTTTTAAAAAATATTTTTCGTATTACGATTCCTAATTGTCTGACGCATCAGTGCGGCTCTGTGGTTTTAACGGGTTGTATTTTGTGAGATCGCTTAGAAATTTGGGAAATGTAATATATTGTGGTGTTATGCAAGAAACTGCATTTCAGGAGTATCTTCATCCATAGTGTCATAAGGTTAACTTCAATTTTGAAGGTATTCCATCCAAGTGACAAGGTCACTAGTACAACTGCAAAAGAAATATAACATCCGATTTTCCTTCTGGGTGCATGAAGCACTTAATTTCGTTTTTCCTTTTGGGAGCTCTCCCTCCACTGGTATGGAGTGGCATGCTGTTGCTTGTGGGCCAATGCAGTTTGTTCCAATTGGGCAGGCGTTTAACCATGTGTTGGACGGATGGGGCATTGAATAGGAATTTGGGCCCCGTCAATTGAGCCCTTGCTCATCATACACCCTCCACCGATTAGTGTGTTTAGCTGCACCAGAAAAATGCTTCACCAAAATGTGTTTCCTAGATGTCCTTGGAATCCAATCAAGCACCCACGGCGCTTGGTCCTGCAGCCCACCTGTGCATCAGCAATTAAAAAAAAAAAAAAATTAAAGAAAAGAGAAATTCACAAAAAGTTGGGTCGAGGAGACCACATATGCCCTGCCTGAGTTCAAGGGAACAGCTTGGCAAGTATGGACAAAAATAGCATCTTTTGTCGATGATGGTGCAAGAAAGTAATGCTTGGAAAAAAGCACAAGGTTACCCTTAAGATGTCTGCAGTGAGGGCATATGTTTGGAGCACCCCCAATTCTTAATTTGCTCTCGTGGAATGTACAAGAACTCTTGAGTCTACCTTGTTATGGGGACCTCCAGTAGGGTGGCCAACGGGGGCTGAGTGCTGCCATGCCCGAACCTCGCAGATGGGTCCAGAGGTGTTATGTGAGGCACTCCAGGTCACCCTCATTCCCCGATGGGGGACAGGCACTTTGTTACCGCAGGTGTCTCTGCCTCTTTAAGAGAATAAAGCAACGGCAGTCCTGTAAATTTGGCAGTGCTTGCACGTTCTGTTCTCTTTGAGATGGTGTAGCGTAATCTCTTGCAAATCTACAGAGGGAAGAGTTCTTTAATTTGAATGAAACCTGCAGCCATCCATCCAACAAGCATGCCACTGTTGTGGGCATGCAAAGGGAGTCCACTCTGGGGGCATGGTCAGGGTGTAACAACCAGAGGGAGGACTTCCTAAAAGGGGCAGGGACTCGGCACCCTACATCACACCAACTGGAAACCAGCGTCAGTAGTGTGGCCACCGATCAGTCTATACACAAGCTAACTGAAAAGACACACACGAGTTCCCTTACCCCAGAGAGGGTGTGGGGGCCAGGACAGGGGGTGGCGTGCAGTGAGAAGACCTAAGGAGGGGTGTGGGGGGGGGGGGGGAGACATGCCCATCCCAAATCCCACTCTAGGGCCATAAGCCATCACCTGGGGTGGAGGCAAACTGTAAATTCCTAGAACTACTTGCACACCTGTGCCCCTTTTCACCAGAAAGAGTTGAAGCCGGTCCACAGCATAGAAGGCCATAGCTCATTCTGGCAGTGTGGGTGTTTGCAGTGGAAGCAGGCGACTGGGGCGAAGTTGGAGGAGAAAACAAGAGACGGAGCAAGACACAGGTGACCAGAGGAGAAATCCAGAAGTGGTAGGCTGGCGGTATGAGGGGGGGGGGGGGGAGATAATCTGATAGCTGGAGGAGGGACCCAGAAAATCAGACCAGAGTCGCGAAAATTGGAGTAAGGAGCAGAAGAGCGATGGCCAAAGAGGGTAACAAATGAAGTTGTGTAAAGAGGGATGGGGATGGTGGGGAGATATTGCGGAGTTGTGCCCGAAGGTGCACAGCTAGGTGAAGCAGTGAGATGTGTAGAAATACTTGAATATGAAATCGAGTTCAGTAGGGTGGTGCCCTAACGGGAAATGGGAATAGCCAGGCAATAGCAGACACCCAAAGGAGTGGACTATATGGGGGGGGGGGATAGTAAGGAAGGGTTGCTGCTCGGAGGAGTGAAGGGCCCCTAAGGGGTGACTAAGGTGAAGGGACATAGTGGGTATAGTGAAAATAGAAGGGGGGAAAGTGGTGCTCAGAGGCATGAAGAAAGTAGCCAAATGGGTGAAGGTGGATGAGCAAAGAGACTTGAATTGTAGCAAAAGTAGTGCCCAAAGCAGTGAAGGTGAGAGTATCCTTATATTGAAATGTAAAACGTAGGTTGGCATGTTCCCTTTGGGGCAAATAAAGTGGATACAGCGGGGAGTAGATTACAAAAGAAGGGAGAACTGCAAGAGCCAGTTTGTAGACCCATGCCTTCAGTGGAGAAGTATGTGCAGGTGAAGCAGAGCTGTTAGATGACAAAAAGGGCAGATAATGAAGCTAGACAATGAAATGAGAGCAGAGGACGTTACCTGTCGACCATGTGGCTGAGATCTTAGTGGGAAGAGCTGTAGGCAGAGTAGCTGGCCACCCTCTCCTACCAAGAGCCCCTGGCCTGTGTCCAGGACTGGGGAGAGCCATGCTTGCTATTGAGGCCCTTTTATTCTTTTGTTGCGGGAGACGATGATTCACTGAGCGAAAACCGATCAGAGAAAGACGAGTGACTGCTCAGTCGGGCCAGGTCACAGAATAGTATGAAAGGGGAGACTTCTCCATGAAAACTGTACTCGCTGGGGAAATGCCAAAGAACCTGGAAGAAGGCCAGTCCTGAGCAGAGGCTGTAGATTTGAAATATCCCAAGCACCAGAGATGCAAGAAATTACTCTACAAACGTTGATTGGACTTTCTGAAAGGTTTATTGTTAAAGTACAATTTAAGAATCTCCTATGGTGATGAGAAGTGGATTTGTTGGTGAAAAATGGAAGATTTTTTTTAGTGTTTTTTAATTTATTATTTTACATGGAATTCTGTCAAGACCTTTTACCAATCCTTCTGAAAGTTAGTTAAAAAGGTTTGCCCGATGCTGCGGCTTGTTAATTTCCCCTGGCAGAGAGAGTTGCCAAGAGAATTTCTGACCGAACCATGAGATCATCTATTGCCTACACCTTAGTGGTTCCTAGATACAAACTGACTACATCCGGCGGCTCCAGTTACCCGGTTATAGCCGCTCCATCATCTTGGAATAGACTTCCTTTAGATCTTAGAACTGACCAACCCTACTCGAGATTCAGACGGAAAGTCCTCACCTGGCTACGGACTAATGATGCCTAAACACTACATCCTAATGGACTCCCTGCCCTACCCACTCCTGACTACTTTCTCTAGGACTGCCATGCCTGACTATAGCAACTGCATTTGTTTGTATCACTTGCCTGTATCTTGGTATATCTACTGGGTCATTGATCACTGCTAATTTGTGGCAGTATTATTGTTTCTTGTTTACAACCTTGTTTATCATTCTATGTATGCATTCTATGTATGTACCCACCTACCACCACTGTAACTAAGCTTCCGAAGTATCCTTGTATTGCTTGCACCCAGCTACCTGAGTGTTTTGGTTTTGCGCTATATCAAACAAACCAGCCTGGATCTAGTAGTCAAGACCAGGAGGGCAGGCTTCTTTGCCAACAAGGTCAAGTCGCAGGAGCCCAATAGTCTGGGCAGATTGGTCACCAAAACAGTTTCCTCCTATCAACTGGATGTTTAAAAGGAGGATGATGACATGGATGACATTCTTATCTGTTGACTGATATATATGATGGAAAATGTTGATATGATTTGTGATCTGTGGAAAAGGCAATCCTGAAAAGTTGTATTACAAGCCTTGCATTTTCGGAGTAGATGCCATAATCCAAAGATGCATTCCATGGATACAAACTCTTGTCCAGATCCAAGTGACCTCTGGGTCACCTGCTCTTGCGCAGCTTTTGGTAGAAACCTTTCTAGCTGCACACCTGATTACATTTATTCTCATCTGTAATTCCTAGAATCACATATGATAACTTCAATGCAGTTTATCATCCCACAGCCACCATTTTCTTTTTGCCTGCCTGTAAAGATACCGGTGGGGGGGTGTCTGTACTTCTGCGGTCTATATGGCAGAGGAGATGCACTGAGGACCCCAGCCAAGATTCTCTATGCGGTTGCAATGGACGAGCAATCAAGGCCTAGCTTCTCAGGAGGTGATGCAGGCTGGTTCTTATTTGCAGTGTAGTCCCGGAACCCCCACAAAGGAATGTCCACACACTGTTACTGGAAACAGAGTCTTTATATAATTAATATTCAAAGGTATGTACACTATCACAATAATGCACTTTGTACTCGGAAATCAACAATGGTTAATGTATACAATTCTAAAGTGGTACCACCAATATTATCAGATCTCATTAAAGTGCATCAACTATACTGTTAGAATGTCACACAGA